>NC_073308.1:28421895-29913145 GCF_027595985.1 Sorex araneus
ACTGGAAAAAAGAAATTTATGGCCCTAAATAATTTTAAGAGAGTCTCTTGCCCATGTGCCTGGCTGTCTTCCCCGTGGCCCCTCCGAGGGAGTGGGCTCCAGTTTCACTTCCCGCCTCGAGCAGAGCCCCCATGGCAAAAGACCTCTGGACCCTAGCCACAGTCATGATCCAGGCCCTACTCCACACCTTTAGATGAGCCTCATTCATGAAGGTACCAGCAGAGGAACCCAGGTATGTGGGACCTGAGGCTGAGACCTTCAAGCCTGCTCAGATTGGGACTGGGCTTCCTCCACCCAGATTTCCCATTTTCTAGTAGCTAGGTGGTCACACCCACGGACTGCCCCCGGTGCCGTGTTATCCTACCAATGGCCAACATCCAGAGACTTAAAGCCATGCTCCCGGACATAGCCTACTTCTCCCTCTGGGAGAACCTGGCAAGCTAACAAGAGTTTCCTGCCCACATGGGAGAGACTCACAAATTCCCCATGGTATATTCATATGCCAAAAACAGTAATAATTCTGGGACTCATTCCCATGACCCTGAAAGAGCCTCCAATGCGGCATCATTGGGAAGGACGAGTAAAGAGAGGCTTCTAAAATCTCAGGGCTTTTTGGAAAACAATATGGACGATTCTCAAAAAACTAGAGGTTGAGCTCCCATTTGACCCAGCAATACCACTGCTGGGAATATATCCCAGAAAAGCCAAAAAGTATAGTCGAAGTGACATCTGCACTTATGTGTTCATCGCAGCACTGTTTACGATAGCCAGAATCTGGAAAAAACCCGAGTGCCCTAGAACAGATGACTGGTTGAAGAAACTCTGGTACATCTATACAATGGAATACTATGCAGCTATTAGAAAAAATGAGGTCATGACGTTTGCATATAAGTGGATCAGCATGGAAAGTATCATGCTAAGTGAAATGGGTCAGAAAGAGAGAGACAGACATAGAAAGATTGCACTCATCTGTGGAATATAGAATAATAGACTATAAGACTAATACCCAAGAATAGTAGAAATAAGTACCAGGAGGTTGTCTCCATGGCTTGGAGGCTGGTCTCTCATTCTGGGTAACTCAGGGAAGGGACCACCAAGTAAAATGTGGTCGGAGGTCATGTGGGGGAAGGGTGATGCGGGCCAAATATAGACTAGAGACTGAACACAATGGCCACTCAACACCTTTATTGCAAACCACAACACCTAATCAGAGAGAGAACAAAAGGGAAGACCCTGCCATAGTGGCAGTGTGGGGTGGGGGGAGACGGGACTGGGGAGGGTGGGAGGGATGTTGGGTTTACTGGTGGTGGAGAATGGGCACTGGTGAAGGGATGGGTTATCGAACTTTGTATGGGGGAAACATGAGCACAAAAATGTATAAATCTGTAACTGTACCCTCACGTTGACTCTCTAATTAAAAATAAACTAATAAAATAAAAAATATATATAAAAATAAATAAAATCTCAGGGATAGGACAAATGGAGGCATTACTGAGACCGTTTGAGAAATTCAATGATCAATGGGATGATAATGATGATGATGATGAAATAATTTTTATCATGAAGTTCAACCAATAAATATGTGATACTTCATAATAAAGGAAATAATCACAGTGAATTAGTAGATTGTAATCTAATGTCTTTGTTTCTGCTAGAAAATTTTCATTTTGAAGGAGGTTTTGGGTGATTATTTTGAGTAAATTTTTTTTCTTCTTTTCCTCTCCTTATGTTCTTTATTCCTGGGGGATATAAGATACTTAGGTTTTCCATATTTTAGCTATTATTTATTGCACTTCAATGAATATAGATGTCCTGGTGTCTTTTTAAGTTATAGTGTCTGTATTCTTTGGATAGATACAGAGGAGAACTGCTGGATCATACTGAAGATACTCTTCTATTCTCAGAGTTTTGTCTACAGGTTTACACATCCTCTACTGTTTCACATTCCCACCAAGTGTTTAAGAGTTCATTGTCTTCCACAGTTCCACCTGCACTTATTTCTCCAGGCAGTTTGATATATCTCATTGACACTCTGACTTGTGTTTTGTGGAGATCAGTGATAATGCGGTTTTTCATGGACCTGTTGGCCATTCGGTGACATGTCTGTTTAGCACTTTTCTCCATTTTTATTGTGGTATTTAAGTTTTTTTGATATTGACTGTTGTGAATTCTTCATATATCTTCAATATCAGTCTTCTGTTGGTTGTAAAGTTTATAGAGACTTACCTTCCATTCAATAGTACATCATTTTGTTTTAGAAATTATTATTTCATTCACTGTGCATAACTTTTTAAGTTTTATATGACCCCATCAGTTTTTTTTTGTTACTATTGCCATCAGTAGCAGATCACTGAATCCATTATGGAAGTCAAACTTATGCAATATTTTACCTATTTTTCTTTGTCAAGTCAAACGTATGCAACAGTTTACCTATTTTTCTTTATCTTTTGTATAAATTTGGGTAAATAAATCTCTGATGCATTTTTCTCTACTTTTGTGCATAGATTGTGTAAGGTTGTGATTGTTTAGTATTTCCATGTGACTGTCAAGTTTTTCCCTACTTTGTTGAAGAGACTTTCTACAAAGTATGTTCTTTGCTCTTTTACCTCAAAATTAACCGTCAATATGTGTATATTTATGTTCTTAATTACAGTTAGCTGATATTGAGTGTCTTATTTTTTTCTAATTTTTTGTGTCTTGATTACTTTTTGTTTGTTTATGGGGCAATCCCAGAGGAACTCAGACTCCTGGTTCCACACTCAGGGATCATACCTGGCAGGGCTCTGCGTACTGTGTGTTTGAACCTGAGATGGTCACATGCAAGGTAAGCACCTTACCTACTGTTCAACTGCTCCAGCCCTTGTGTTACTTTAAATACAGGTTACAGTTGGTAACATGATGCCTCTCGTCTTCATTTTCTCTTCTTTTCCTCAGGATTCCTTTCATTTTTCTGGGCGATGTATGCATCTATACAATTTTATGAATGCATGTTCTTGGCACTTGAAGAATGTCACTTGGAGTTGGACAGGGAGCACTTTGAATATATATATATATATATATATATACATATATAAAATGTTTTAGGTAGAATGGATGACCAATTTAACAATATTCATATTTATTCTTTCCTTTCATTAACGTAATTTTTTTAAAAATCATGGTGCTGGAATTTTTTTTAATGCTTTGAATATCCTGTTGTTGTTGGAGAAGAGGGTGCACACTTGCCTGTGCTCAAAACTGACTTCTGACTTTTTGTCAGAGATCACTTCTGATGATGCTTGTATATATATGCTCTACCAGGGATTGAAACTGAAAAATGAGTGCCTAACCCCTGTGTTGGTTTTGAAATTTTGATGAAAATTCTTTTACCTCCTTTCTTAAGTTGAAATCAACTATGTACTTTATTCTTTTATAATCAGTGATAAATGGGATTTAAATTTTTCTGTCTCTTCTACTTGTTTGTTTGCATTTAAGAATACAATATATTTTTCTGTTGATTGTATACAAGTGAATTCACTATGCTTTATTGTTTTAAATAGATTCTTAGTGGTACCTTTAGGGTGCTGTGTGTGTATTATAATGCCATCTACATAAAGGCATATTTTATTTTATTTTTAAAATTTTTTTTCAGTGAGTCACAGTGAGGGTACAGTTACAGATTCACACCTTTTCGTGCTTGTTTTCCCCTCAGGCAATGTTCAAGAGCCCATCCCTCCACCAGTGTCCATTCTCCACCACCAATGAACCCAGTATCCCTCCCACCCCAATCCCATCCCCCACCCCACCCTGCCTCTGTGGCAGGGCATTCCAATTTGTTCTCTCTCTCTCTCTCCTTTTGGGTGTTGTGGTTTGCAGTAGGGGCATTGAGTGACCATCGTGTTCAGTCTCTAGTCTACTTTCATCACACATCTCCCTCCCTGAGCAGGATCTCCAATAACATTTTTTTTTTTTGCTTTTTTTTTTTTTTTTGGGTCACACCCAGCGATGCTCAGGGGTTACTCCTGGCTTTGCACTCAGGAATTACTCCTGGCAGTGCTTGGGGGACCATATGGGATGCCGGGGATCGAACCCGGGTCGGCCGCGTGCAAGGCAAACGCCCTACCCGCTGTGCTATCACTCCGGCCCCTCCAATAACATTTTACTTGGTGTTCCCTTCTCTATCTGGGATGACTTTCTACCAACATGTGAGACCCACTTGCAAGCTATGGAGCCAACCTTCTGGCATTATATACTACTATTTTGGATGTAAGTCTCCTACTCTGTTATTTTATATTCCACAGATGAGTGCAATCTTTCTATGCCTGTCCCTCTCTTTCTGAAGAAAGCCATATTTTAATTTCTTTTCAAATGTGTATCCTTTCTTTATATTTCTTGCCTAATTACCTGGCAAGCTCTCCATGGCATATTCGATACTCCAAATACAATAACAATGATGGGTCTCATTCCCTTGACCCTGAAAGAGCCTCCAATGTGGCAATGCTGGGAAGAACGAGTAAAGAAAGGTTGCTAAAATCTCAGGGCTAGGGCTAATGGAGATTTTACTGGTGCCCACTCAAATCGATGATCAATGACAGTGATACAGTGATACAGTGCCTAATCCTGAGGGTATGGCTTTTAATTTTCTGTTGAATAACTGTGTTGAGAGTAGAAACCATTGTCTTACTCTGGAAGAGATAAGAAAAGAAAAACCCTTTAGATTTGTGCACTCTGAATATCTAGAAATTGCACTTTTTTTTTTCAGTCCAGAATTGGGATGTGTAATCTTCCAATGGCTTTTTTGCCATCCTCTGCAAATAATCATCATTCCACACTAATTATGCTTTATAGCAGGATTCATATAATGCTGCAAATTGCTTGACAATGGAATTAGTGCATGGCCACAAGTTTGTAAAAACTGAAAAATTATAATAAATCCAGATTGATTATTAAATTAGAAAATTAAATATAACTCTTACAATTCACTTTACATCAATTTTGAACTTGAATTAAGACCCTAGTAAACTATCTGTGGAAGAAAAACAGTAACTTTTGCATTCTACCTGAGAATTTTTAATATTCTTTCCACTACTGTTGCTGACCCAGGTGATGATATAAATCATAACAATTAGCTAGAGCCTACTCATGTTTCATGGCACTGCTGTGATGTCAATTATTCTAGTTGAAATTTCCATGTATTCTTCCCTCCAAATATTTCCCACTTGAAAAAGTAACACACATTCTTGCTATTCTGAATTTTACTCAGATCTATTATTCTGGGGAGCAAAACCACATGGAATGTAAAAGAAAGTGTCAGTTAAAATTATTGTTTCTTTTGGAAGCCAATTTAATGATTTATTATATCATAAAGCATTCTGTATTTTTTTTGAGTTAATGAGGCTTTAGAAGACTAGGTCCTCTTTTGAAAGTTTGAAAATCAAACCTTTTGTAGAGGAAATGGTAAAAGTTATGTTTTGCCTTGGTTTCTAAATGACTATTGTCAAATAATGACAATGTACATACTCAGGAAGAGTATGTATAAACAGATTAGATTAAATAGCAAAAACTAAAAGTGATTATGAATGTATAAAATCATTTTAAAGTTTTCTTGCAACTCTAGGATGCATAAGGAACTGGGAAGGAAAATCACAGAATCAAAGTTAAATTTGTTCATATTGCTTAAATTAAAAAAAAAAATGGCACACCAGCAACTTAAGGCCTGCTCCTGGTACCTTGCTTGGACATCACTCCTGGCAATGCTTGGGGACCATGTGGTGCAGGGGTCAGTCTGCCTGTATATCACATATGCAGAGCATATACTGACCCCATTAAGCTCTCTCTCCTGCTCTCTTTGTTTTTGAATTATTAACAATTTCCATTAATCTAAGCACAAAGCTCAGTTTTAAAAGTCATTGAAGTTTGGGGTCAGAGTGATAGTACAGTGGGTAGGGCATTTGCTTTGCACGCAGTTGACCCTGGTTCAATCCCCGGCATCCCATATTATCCCCCAAGCACTGTCAGGAGTAATTCCTGAGTGCAGAGCCTGGAGTAACCCCTGAACATCGCTGAGTGTGACCAAAAAGAAAAAAAAAATTAAAAAATTAAAAGTCATTGGAGTTCTACATAGGCCAGTGTTCATGTTCAAGATAAACTGAATTAATAAAGTAGTCTATTTTCACTAAGCAGATTAATTGATAATTTTATTTAAAAAATTGTATGAAACCTGTTATAATTGTGGTTATTTTATTCTTTATTTCTGATATAGTATCAATTAGTTGGTTAATATTAGTTAACATGCTATTTTCTCTTTAAATTGGATTCAAATTCACGAATCACAAATCATGAAATCCCGTTGATCATTAATTTCTCGAGCGGGCTCAGTAAACTCTCCATTCGTCCTATCCCTGAGATTTTAGAAGTCTCTCTCCACTCAGCCTTCCCAATGATGCTGCACTGGAAGCTCTTTCAGGGTCAGGAGAATGAGATCCAGCTTGTTACTGGTTTTAGCATATGAATACACCATGGGAAGCTTGAGAGGCTGTCCCACAGGGGCAAGAAACTCAGTAAAGCTTGCTAGTTTCTCCCAGAGGGAGAAGTAGGTTATAAGATATCGCTTCTGGGAGCTTGCTTTTAAGTCTCTGGATGTTGGCCGTTGATGGGATTACACATACCTGTGTTCCTCTGCCGTACCTTCATGAATGAGGCCTGTCCGAATGTGTGGAGAGGGGCCTTGAGCATGACTGTGGCTAGGTTCCAGTGGTCTTCGGCCGCCGGGAGCTCTGCTCAGGGTGGGGAGGGAAGCTGGAGCCCATCCCCTCCGAGGGGCCCCGGGGAAGACAGCCAGGCATGCGGGCAAGAGACTCTCAGAAAGAAGATATGACCTATGCAGGATTCAAATTAATGGTAGCAAAGGTTAAAAATTAATGGCTATGTTTCTTTTCTTTTTATCAATCTCAAAATAAGCTTTCCATTCATAACTTAGAAGTAGTATCCACTTTTCTTGAGCACTTGCTTCATAAATAATTTATTATTATTATTATTATTATTATTATTATTATTATTATTATTATGTGGCACACTTTGTAGTACCTAGGAGCAAGCCCTGGCAGTGAAAGAATCAAATTTGAGCCTCTTGCATGCAAGTAGCATGGTATAGGCCTTTGAACTATCTACATGTAACAACTTCAACAGGTTATAAAATCACTTTGTTGCAGTTTATAAAATGAAGCTTATGGTAACCAGATTGATAGAACAGTGGGAAAAGTGCTTGCCTTGCAGAAAGTCAACTGGGTTCAATTCCAGCACCATACATGTTCCCCTTAGCATGCCAGAAGGGGCACATTTTTAAACTTATTTACTTTTATGCTTTGTGTCTCCATATACGGGGAGAGGTTATATAGATTAAAACATATTCTGTATAAAAGAATATATTTTAGCTGACAGATATCAGTTCTCTTTTTTACTAAGTTCAACTCAAAACTTTTATTTACATCCCAGTGCAGCAAGAAAAATAACAAGGGTTCAATATATTTGTATTGTGAGAAAGGTTAATACAGTTGATCTGAACTTGCATGGAGGAAGATAATACACTAGTAACTGAAAACAGCAGTTGTCTCCTGAACAGATTTTGGCTCTATTTCCTCTGCTCCATTCATGCAGTCTTAGCCCTTCTTAGTTCCCTAGTTAGCAATCCTAGCACTACTGCAATGTACAATTTTGATTTCCTCTAATGGTTCTTATTCCTCTCTCTGTTCCTCACCAATAATAGTCCACACATTTCTCAGCTAATCATACATCTTTTAGGTGATCTTTTGTTATTCTTTAAGTAGAATGATCATGTGATTCTCATGTAAAAGAATATGAGGATGAAGGGGCACAATTGATTGTTACAACAAAACAACAATTGTCGCTTTGATAAAATGCCCAGGAACCCTCTGACATGAGCATGCATATGGTCTGCCTCCTCCTTAACTCGCCAATGTTGTACATTTCAATCTCTATTTCACTCTTTCCACTTCAGCTGTAATGGTTTCCTAGTTACTGGGTTAGTACAATCATTTGTATTGTTCAGTACAAATGCCCTTATAATTATTACAATATGACAATTGATCACCCTAGCCAAAATCTCTATAGTTATTGACTCTCATTTTCATTCTATTATGTTATCATGTATGACTTTCATTTTTAAACTTATTTACTTTTATGCTCTGCATATTCATATACAGGGAGAGGTTGTATAAAAGAATATATTTTACCTGGGAGTCATTTCTCTTTCACTAGTGTCTAAAACAATATCTGTTATATTCACTGCACATTAAAATTATTGAATACATGAATGACTCAGCTCAAATAGCACTTCAGAAATCCCTGTAGAAGTATAGTCAAGATCATATGGGAGTTGTAAAAATGAATATTTTTAGGAATAAAATTTAAAAACACATATAGAAAACATTTGAGCTGGTAAAATGGGATTTTAGGATTGACTCTTGAAAGCACTGACTTAAAAAAATTTTATTGAAAAATTAGGTACAGTTACAAGCTTTCATGTTAAAGTTTCAATCATGCAATGATCAAACACTCATCCCTCCACCAGTGCACATTCCCCACCCCCAATCTCCCCAGTATATCCCCCTTTTCCACCCTTCCCCTGCCTCCCTGGCAGACAATTTCCTCCATATTCTCTCTCTATTTTAGGGCATTATGGTTTGTAATACAGATAATTAGACGTTATCACATTTGGTCCTTTATCTACTTTCAGCACACATCTCCCACCTCGACTGATACCTCCAATCATCATTGAACTAGTGATCCCTACTCTATTCCAGCTGCCTTCTCCCCCTGCGCAGGAGGCAGGCTTCAAACTATGGAGCAATATTCTGCCCATGGGTTTCAGTCTCATGTTATATTTCTTTATACTTCACAAATGAGTGCAGTCCTTCTATGTCTGTCCCTCTCTTTCTGACTCATTTCACTTAGGATGATAATCTCTATGTCTATTTTATAAGCAAATTTCATGACTTCATCTCTCCTAACAGCTGCATAGTATTCCATTGTGTAGACGTACCAAAATGGGCACTGGTGGAGGGATGGGTACTTGACCATTGTATGACTGACACACAAGCAAGAAAGTTTGTAAGTCTATAACTGTACTTCATGGTGATTCACTAATAAAACACTTAAAAGAAAAAAGAAACATTTGAAAATATTAATTAAACAATAAGATAATGATCTAGGACATGATGTAGGTAGGAACAGTAGCTGCTGACCACTTAAGGGAGCACCGAGAGAGGGTAAATGAATATTCCATGAATTTATATTGTTTTTATCCTGAGCAGATTCTGAACTCAGCTATAAAGATTGATTTGACAATTTACAATGTTATATGAAGATGAGAAGGTCACTTTTCCACTGAAAACAGAGAGGTGAGTGGGCTGAGGATAGAAACCTGAGGCTAACTGGTAGCCAAGAAGGAAGGGAAGTATAAAGAAAAACTATCACTGTCACTGTATCACTGTCATCCCGTGGCTCATTGATTTGCTCGAGTGGGCACCAGTAACGTCTCCATCGTGAGACTGTTACCATTTTTGGTATATTGAATATGCCATGGGTAGTTTTCCAGGCTCTGCTGTGCAGGCGAGATACTCTCAGTAAGTTGCTGGGCTCTCTGAGAGGGGCGGAGGAATCGAACCCAGGTTGGCTGTATGCAAGGTAAATGCCCTACCCACTGTGGAAAGGAAAACTTTGAGAAGAAAATATTAAATTTGGGGATAAATATATGATGATTCACTGGAAAACCAAGTTACTTAGTGCCAGTATATTGTTCCAGTATTTTTGAATTGACTTTATTTTTTGTGTGTTTTTGTTTTTGTGTTTTGGGATATACCAAGTGGTTCACAGGTCTTATTTTTGGATCTGTGCTCAGGGATCAGTCCGGAGCAGTTCATGAAATCATGTGGTGTACCAGATATTGAATGGGGTTGGCTGCAGGTATGGCAAGGAATTGTCAGGCTGTAATGTTTCACTAGGCTTCTGAATTAATTTTGAAGTACACAAAATATAAAATCTCTGATATTCAACTTTCCTTTGTAAATTTAAGTATTACATGATGGCTTATTAATTAAATTAAATCATGGCTTATTAATTAAATGGAATAAATTAATTAAATTAAAAAGATACTATTTCAATATTTATAAGTACTATGTTTATCATCAAATTATGGTAAAGACAGCAGCGTGCTGATGGTAAGTATATAGGCAGTGAAAAACCAGAGACTCTAATATACATAGCAGTTTAGTCTAGTAAGCTACAAAGGCGGTGCTTTTATACCAGAATAGAGATTAAAAAGAATTTATAAAATCATTTTTCTTATACCTATCATTAGATCTCCTTCATCCTTCATTTTTTTCTAGAGTACTTTTCTCACTCTTTGATAAAATACCCTCTACTTTCTCAAGACTTCTTTCAGTTAGTGAACATGTCCAGAATACTTCCACTATTTTTGGAACATCATATGACTGAAATCAAGTCATGAAAAACTTTGTAACTGTATGACTCACTAATTTAATTGTCATTCGATAATTAAATAAAAAGTCTTTCCACTAGTACCACATTTCCCCCTTCTCCTCAGGAATTAGAAGTAAAGAAGGATTATAGCTGTTTTTCAATTTCTTCAGGGTGTTTTCATCTGCTCAGTCAAAAATGGCTTCTCCACTTAACATTTTTAGTCAGTTAAAAGGGGAAAGGAAAGAAGACTACACACACATATAAATATATACAAATATATATTTATATATTCTCTCTTGATAAAATCCTCATATCTTATTGACAAGAACCTAGCCACACTTTCTTCACAATTATTTTGGACAAATTTGTCTCTACAAAACCATACAGAAGCCAGGAGTGATATTATTACAGGTTTCAATAGATACTTGAAGACTGCCAGAAGATATTTAAGCAGCAGATGTTCATTGAAAGTTGATAATACCAGAAGCCTGGACATTTAGAATACATTGTAGCATTGATTCTATTAGTAACTGCAGTGAGTTTTAGTTCCCATTTCACAATTGACAGTGGTGTGAGTCACAGTTCTTAGTAGCTTTTGACAGTGACTACAGTTCATTCTATTGTCCAGGGCTGCATGGTGGTTAGGGCATGACTCCTGGCTGCTCTTCCTCGGGCTTCTCTGCCAGCACTCTCTGTGAACTGCTCAATATCCTTTTAATGAACTCATTATCTGCTGAAAGCAGCTGGATTGACTCCTCATGACTAAGATTTCTGTCACTATGATTATTCAGACAGATGGTAAGAGATCCAATAACAAGAATTAAGGCAAACAGTTTTTTTCTTTCTAGGGTAACTTAAATACTAGTAATAGAACTCCATTTAAACTGATGTGAATTTATGATTTTGAAAACTATATAATATATATAAAATGTGAGGAACTTCGGTTTTGGAGTTATAGGCATTCTCAAACTCTTCTCTAGCAATTTGCAATAGCATTCACGCAGTAAAGTTCCTATACATTACTTGATTTAGATTATCCCTGTTCCATTTCCAATTTACTGCAGAAAAGTAATGTTAACCCAACATAAATGTTGGCTCATGTCATTCAGGTGCCACTTTCCTAAGTTTCATATAGTCAGAGATACTGTTCCAATTCTCACATCTCTCTGAGTGAATTAAAAATGCCATCTTTATGACACTTGAAAAAAGGAACTAAGTAGCATTAAATGTTTCGATTGTATTTGACTTTATACAAAGTCTAATGTGAATATATTTTGTCAAAGGGCCCTTTGGTGACATTTTTTTTCAAGTAATAAACTCAAGAATTTTCCCATTATATATTTCTATCAATATAACATCTTTAATGTACAAACATGTATACCAGGATAAAGTTACTGGGAAAAAATCAATATTAAAAATATTTCTCCTTGGGGTTGGAGAGAGTATAAGTGCTGGATTCTTGTTTTGTACTGAACTGACTAGGGTTTATTCTCCACCCTTATAGTCTCCCAAGCACCACCAGGATTTATCCCTGAGTGCAGAGCCAGGAGTAAGCCCTGAGAAGTGCCAAGTGTGTCCACCAGAAAATATAAATCAATAAACATAGACACTACTCATTTTTGACCAGAAGTCAGTGATTTTAATACCAATCAGTGTAAGATAATTTAGAGTATATGTATTTCAAGAAGCAAGGTAAAGCCAGTTCTTTCATGAACACATTGCATTGTGTCTGCTACATTATTCATCATTTGGGATCATTAGGAAAGATAAGGCTCTCTGATGAGTTTGCATGAATATAACACCAACAAAAAAAAAACATATTTTTGGCGTGGGGTGCCTCGCAGACATTGCTCTGGAAGCCAAGGGCACCCAGGCTGCTCTGTCAAACATGTGGTGCTGCTCAGGTCCTGTTATGCTGGGATTACCTTTGCTTTGGACAATATGCTTTGGACTATTTTGGGTTACATGCTATGGTGCTCAGGGTACCATGTGGTGTCTGCATTGGAAGTAGGATCAGCTGCAAGCAAAAGAAGCATCTTTACTCTTGAACTTTCTATCTGACCCCACAAAACACTTCATTGTTTATAAAAGATGTGATTGAAAACTGGAAATGGGGGCAGAAGAGATAGTACAGGGATTAGGGTTCTTGCCTTGCACATGGTTGATCAGGGTTCAGTCTTCAGCCGCCCAAATGGCTACCCAAGCCTACCAGTATTCCTTAAACAAAACTGGGTGTGGCCCCCAAAACAAACAAACAAACAAAAAGAATTGTGCTAAGGTTAAATAGGAAATGTACATACAATTTATGGATAATTTTCTCAAAAATTACTCTATTACCAAAATTTTAGTTTTTAAGAGCTAAGGCATAAAAATTCTGCTTAATTAAATGATAGAAAGTAGAAGTGTACCAACAAATATTTGTTTGATAAATGTATACAAGTAGATACTCCTTTTTCTTATACACTATAGATAGATAACCATACATGACAGTATGCGGTATTCAATAAAGGAGAAAATAAAAACTCCGTTAAAGATAACCAATATTATGAAGGAGAAATTGCAAAGCCAAAAAATAAAGATCATAAAAAGTGAAATATTGATAAGAAGCTATCATATTGGCATTTATATGCCAATAATAAAGTGGACAACTTAAATGATCACATTCTTATAATCATAAAACACTTCAAGACTGAATCAGAAGGTAGAAAGCTTGAATAGACCAATCACAGATAGAGCAATAAAAACAGTAATGAAAGTATCCCTGTGAATAAAATTCCAGAATCAGTGAATCCTTTCAAGTTTTAAGAGATAATAAATGCACATAACTTTTATACTCTTCCAAAAAGTAGGATACACACTTTTCAGATTGCATGAGGCTAATATCACTGTAATTTACAACCTACAAAAGAAAAGTCAAATAGGTATTTATTGCCAAATGAAATCCAACCACACTTCAGGAGAATTATTCATCATGACCAAATGGAACTCACACAAGGGACAAACAATGTTCAACACTAGCAAGTAATATACCACATCAACAAAACTAAACATTATTATAGTAAAATAAAAAATCCTTTGCCAAGACTCAAGATACATCTGTGTTTAAAATATTCAGAAAATTGGAATAGAAATAATACACCTTGACATAATAAAGGTCATGTTTGATAAATCCACAGCTAACACCACACTCAGGTGAAATGAAGTTTTTCCCTTAAGTTTTGGAATTAGACATAGATGTCCACACTTGTAACTACTTTCACACATACATTTTTGTCTTCTAGCCAGAGAAACAGGGAAGAAAAATGTTTTTAAGGAATTTAAATTTGAGATGATGTAAAACTATGACTATTATTTAATCATATGTTAGTATATATAGAAAATCCTAATGATTCACTTACAAAAGTACTAGAATTAAGGGCTTAATTTTATGGTATATTTGCACTCGGATTTTTTCTAGTGATTTTATTCATATAAACAAAATGTGAAGTAAAGACAAATGCCTGCTAACAGCTTGAAAAGAAAGCTGTTTTGTATATCCTCAATCAATACTAATTTGATTAGGAAAAGAGTAAATATAAGAATTTGGGGCTGGTGGTGTTTATGTAACATGAAATAAGTGAAAGATAAGTAGTAGGTGTTTTCACCCATATGGGGAATATGAATTGCCAAAGGGAACACACTGGTAAGGAACAAAAGGAAGTTCTGAACTCAGTGAAAACTATGATGATAACAGATCCAAAGGAAAGAATTTATAGAAGCAGCAGGCAGAGAGGTGGGAGGATGACCCTAAAATTTTGATGATGGGAGTAATGAGAATTTCATATGAAAAAGTACTATTCACTCAGTTATATTTTTCAAAGAAAGGTAAAATGTGTGCAAAGGCAAAAAAATGCATTGATACATACTTTTAAATATTGTACTGCAGTAGCAGCTTAAAAAAACTATATATGCTCTGGAGGTTCAATGTCACACATTTTAAATATCTTTTAAATACCTGTTGCCTGAAGTATCAAAATTACTCCTCCACAGTTCTTAAACCCTCTTCCTTTATGCTGCTGTCTGTTCTAAGGTCATATTTATAAAAACTACAGCGGTTGGACTTTTGCCTTTCACTTGGCCGACCCGAGTTCGATTCCTCTGCCCCTCTCAGAGAGCCCGGCAAGCTACCGAGAATATCGAGCCCGCATGGCAGAGCCTGGCAAGCTACCCGTGCGTATTGGATATGCCAAAAACAGTAACAATAAGTCTCTCAATGAGAGATGTTACTGGTGCCCGCTCAAACAAATCGATGAGCAACGGGATGACAGTGACAGTGATATATTATATGAATAATATAATATATAATATAACATGTATTCTATATTCTATAATATGATACATTACAATATATCATATTTTATATATATACATATATATATGCAGAGTCTGGCAAGCTACCCATGGCATATTTGATTTGACAAAGACAGTAATGATAGGTCTCATTCCCCTGAGCCTGAAAGAGCCTCCAATCGTTGGGAAAGATGAGTAAGGAGAGGCTGCTAAAATCTCAGGGCAATAGAGTGTAATAGAGACATTACTGGTGCCCGCTCGAGTAAATCAACGAACAACAGGATGACAGTGTGATACAATGTGTTTGTGGATTCATATATTGTAAGTAAAGGAATAATATTTTATCAGGGTATCCTATGTCAAAGTGGCATAAAAGCTACAGTGATGAGCTGACAAAGAAGTACTAAGAAGACATTGCCTATAACCCTAATATTGTAAGAGACTCATTTAAGATAGAACTGAATCAACTTGGCAGCAACCAAATAATAGGGAAGAGTACATTAGAGTATTTTTTGAGAATGAACAAATTAACAGAAAAAGATAAAATCATATGGAAAAAGAAGTGTTGAGTGCACAAATGATAATTATATGTATACTTGCTATATCCAAAGTAGGAAGTCACTGTCAATGTCATCCTGTTGCTCATAGATTTGTGCAAGTGGGCACAAGTAACATCTCTCATTGTGAGACTTATTTGTTACTGTTTTTTGCATATCCAATATGCCATGGGTAGCTTGTCAAGCTCTGCTGTGCAGGCACAATACTCTCGGTAGCTTGCCAGGCTCTCCGGGAGAGGCGGAGGAATGGAACACGGGTTGGCCACGTGAAAGGTGAACGGCCTACTGCTGTGCTATCGCTCCAGCCCCCGAAGCAGGAACTAAACTGAAAAATATTTTAAACATAGAAGTTGACGTTAAAACTATGAACTCAATGTATATGAACAATTTGCATTCATTCCTCATCATTTTTTATTGTGGATTTGATTTTGTCATTACAGCAGTATAATTTGATGTGTAACAATTTAATATATTTTTAGAAAAATATAACGTTTTTATAATATAATATAATGTAACATTACAATATGATATAATATAATATAGCAATAATTTATAATATAATATAATGTTATAATATAATATAATATAATATAACTTTTTAATTTTAAAACCAAAATATCTTTGATTGAAAATGATACTTCACTTGCAGTACATTTCCAGTTTTCAAGAGTGTTTTCCCAATTGTACTAAGGAAAACCAGGGTCTACTGCCAGAGCTGGTAGTTCGTTGCAAGGCATTGTGCTGTTTGAGCCTTGTGGTGCTGGCTGAATCACCCTGCTGGGGTGGGAATCACCAGAGGCAGGCCTTGAGGTTCTTGGTGCTTCATCTTCTGTTTTCAGAGATTATTGGGAGACCATGTGATGCATCATGCAAGACTTGTGCCATAATATACTACTCTATGGCCCAATAAAATTGTATTTCTCATTTCTTTCCATGCTCTCTTGCAACTTTGTTACTCTTTGTAACAAAGTTGCAAGCATATTCCTGTGTTTTCTTCTAACATTTTTATAGCTATTAATATAATTCCATGATCCATCTCAATTTCTTCTTTGTTTTCTGTGATGTTGAAAGCTAGGGTCACTTTTGCTTGCTTATTATTTTTTTCATATGAACATCAATTTATTCCAGAATCATTGCTTGATGATGTTTCTTTTCTCATGAAATTGATTTAGAGTAAAAACCAAACAAAGATGTGGCCAATTCAACATGTAAATTATTTGAAAGGCCTCATTCTTAACATTTCAAAAAGAAAAATGCTGAACACACTGAAAAAAAAATCTTGATCTTGCATCTGTTGGAGAATTGAGGTTATAGTGAAAATAATTACAGTCAAAACTGAAGACAGAGCATAATGAGGCCCTCATGACCATGCTGCCAGACTCTGCACCAGTCTGCTTCATTTGGGGTGCCCCAGAGTGGGGGTGGGAAAGAGCCCTCCCCACCCCAAGGGGCCAGCTCCGGCAGCTGACCTCCACAACCCAGCCACCGCCACGCTCAAGGTTGCTTCCCACACTCCCAGGCAGAACCTCACATATGAGTGATCATATTCCTAGACCTTGTGGCTGCTTTCATTTTCGCGGCCACAGGAAACATCATAAGACATTCTCCATAATTACCACAGCATATTTGATGGGGTTCAGATAGTAGGCAACAAATCATAGAGGGGAATATATGTATGCATATATACATATTTTCGATATATATACCAAAGCTCACATCCCCCAAACTTTAACAACATGTTAGTGATATCCTATAGAATGTCTTAATGGCTCCTGCCAAAATAGAACAATCTTCACACTGTTTCCTATATGAACAATTTTTTTGTAAATATGTTCAGCAGTTCTTCAAAACACACAATACAACATATATTCTTTTGGTTGTGTTTTGGGACAGGGCTTGGGGCTTGGGATGGAAACATCTCGAATTTGGTGGTGGGAAGGTGTAATGGTGGTGCAATTGGTGCTTGAATATTAACGTAACCAAATATTGTGAACTAACATAAAATTAAACAAATTAAAATTTAAAAAAAAACTGAAGAGATACTTGCCACTACAATAATATTGCAGGTTATCAGGATAACTTGCGTAGAATATCCATAGAAACATTTTGGTGAACTATAATTGATTAATTATTGCAAACTTAAGTGTGGAGTCAGTTAAAATCCCAGAGGGCGGATTCTTTCAGAGGAATACATTTTAAGGATCCTGCCAGGTTCTGTTTGTGAAGATAGTACATAGATCCCCCTGTCTACCAGCAAAAGACAGTCTCAGAGTATCTGGAATAAGACAAAGCTCTTTCCTTTTTCCATTGCCCTTCCTAAAGGGAAACCCTTAGATGAACATGACTGATTAGAGTTCTTCCAAAGTCTTTTTTTTATAAAGCTACTATCGCTTTATAAAATAATTTAAAATTGAGGCGAGATTATCCATCATCTTATTTTTTCCCCCTTAGGATTACTTCACCTATTGAAAATGTATTACTCCAAATAATGTCAACAAAGTTGGGCCTGTGTCCTTTAAAAACATGTGCATATTTATGGGTACTGTGGTGAGTCTGTATAATACAGTTTCTTTTATCATATATACATGTTGGACTTTTAACAAAATATTGCAAAGCATTATAAAAGACAAAAAAGAACAATGACAGAAAAACCCAACAGATATGGCACAGATGCTTTAATTATTAAAATAAAAATGATAATGACTACGAAGACTACTAAGAGATGTAATGGAAACAGAAGGCAGTAGTCAGTCATGCAATAATATAAACACTTATGAAAAATCTAATGTAGAAATTCTAGAAATAAAGAACCACTATAATAGAAATAAATAATTCTTGTGTTGGGATTATAGTAGACTATAAAATGAAGGAAAAATCAGAAGTTAATATTTGTCAACATAAACTTAAAACTTAAATGTAGAAATAAAATAAAAACTGAGACAAATACAGTAACAATATTTCAAGTCTGTCAGGCAATTGTAGACTTATCTCAGTAGTTCAGAACAATATGTTTTTATTGTTAAATGGTAATTGACATTTCTCTCTGGCCTGGAGAAAACCATGGATTTGGAATGTGTACTTGAATTGGCAATGTTGATGACTATCTCACTGTTACAGTTGGTACAATGCCGGTTTTCCTGTTTTTTAAGTGAACTATTGGGCTTTGGTTCTGCTTACTTAGTTTCATGCTTACCGTATCTTTTTTCTAACCCAGAAACTTCATGCAAGCTTGAGATCTTCAACATTTCCCATTTGTGAGTTAGTTAAAACTATGAGTCATAACCTAAATTTTATTTCAGAAAACTAAGTTTATTAAGCAATAACTTGTAATAAAATATGTCCTTTATTTTATTTTATTTTATATATAAGCAAGCCTAAGTATATTTCCATCATCACACTATCAGGTTAGCCTGACTCCTAAGACAGATTTATGAGGCCTGGACCCACTTTAATGAGGAGAGTTCTGATTCCTGTGAAGACCGTCTGGTTCCTGCCCAACTTTTTGTTCTTTACCACTATCAGGAAAAGAATATCCCAGATTCTGCTTCTACCATATCTGTGCACTAAATTAAAGTGACATGTTTGTATCCTGTGTCACTTTGTCTTGTGTCAATTTGCTTGCTTCCCTCCCCCACACCATAGTTCCAGGCCAATTCCCAGATCTGACTTGTGCCCAGATTAAATATGGCCTGAACCTTAGGCCATTTGTTCAGTTTTTGAAGTCGACTCCATTGAGTTGTCAGTACGTGGTAAATAAACTTGGTTTGCATTTGTTTGTGTGTTTGCTTTTTATTCTTCTGAATGTGTATCTTCTGAACTTCCACTTGCTGGGGATTATGGAACAACACAGTTGGTGATGGACAAAAGGCTGTGAAAATTATTTTTCTTCATTATTATAATTATAACCAACATTCTGCATTAGCTTTAATCATCCTCAAATTCTTTTACTCTGAATCTTGAGATTTTCACATTTTTATCTGAATTGCATTTTCATATCTATTGTTTGGGATATTTTTAATAAAATCTGCCTTCTTTGCCAAGAAAACAGAAAGCTAAGTTCTTTTTTTTTTTTTAGAAGACCAACTTCTGACTTCTACTCAGTCACTTAAGTCCATTGGAGAGAGAAAATAATTTTTAACTAATAAAACAAAATATATGAAATGTTACTCTGGAGATTCAAACTAGAACTGTAGCCAGAAATAGCATAAGAATCACATAGATCAACTATAGATTTTAAAAGTCTACCAACATGTGTCAGTTTCTTACTAATATCTCTCTAATCACTGAGCTGTGACAAATGAACTTTTAAGGCTTTCACAAATTTGGCTCAGGGGTGTGATTCAAGTGGTAGCGATCATACATGCCTTGCATGTGCAAAGCCCTGCCTAGGTTCAATCACCAGCACTACTGCACCTCCAGGATTCTCCTAACAGTTAAAACTAAGACAAAATATAGCTGAAAGTTTCTCTAGTAGAAGCATGAAACTAAGCAGTTGTTGATTAGGGATTAATTTATATCCATCAAGAGCCTAAATATTATAAAATGAGACCTAATACACAAAATGTGAGGGAAAGAAGGATTCAGATGTTGCTACTAGGAATATAAATTGTTAAAGTATTTGGGAAGAGTGCTAAGAAAGTGACTAGTAATTTAAATTGTTTTATTAATTAAAATAATAAAATAATTTTATCAGTTAAATTATAAAGCAATTATAGTTATTATTTTTAAATATAAATTTATGATTGGTTAAAATTATAAAATAATAATTGAGTCAGGATGATATTATTTATTTATTTATTTATTTATTTATTTATTTTTGCTTTTTGGGTCACACCTGGTGATGCACAGGGGTTACTCCTGGCTCTTCACTCAGGAATTATTACTGGTGGTGCTCAGACCATATGTGATACTGGGATTTGAACCCGGGTCGGACGCGTCAAGGCAAATGCCCTATCTGCTGTGCTATTGCTCCAGCCCCAGGGTGATATAATTTATTAACTTGTTCTGTTACCCCCAAGCTATTTTTAATATGAGAAAATTTTGGTCTTAATACTTAAGAAAACAGTAGTCTTTACCTAATCTTGATTGAATTCATTTGGTCATCCTTTGATTTACAATTGAATTATTTAGAAATAAACACTTAAGAGGGTATTCGTTTTACTTTTTCTCTTTTTTGGGGGGTCACACCTGGCTATGCACAAGGGTTACTCCTGGCTCTGCACTTAGGAATCACTGCTGGCTGTGATAGGGGGACCATGTGGATGCTGGAAATTGAACTGGGGTCCGTTAAGTGCAAGGCAAATGCCCTGCACTATCGCTTTAGCCCTGAGGTCATTCATTTAATTGGTATTCACTCAAGGATAATTAGCATAGTCAAATCTGATAGTCAAATTGAAAATAAAATTCTCTTACTTTTTATTGTATACTGTACTTATGTTACAGATTGGAAAGTTCATTGAAATGTTTATAGCATTTCTCCAAAAGTGTAGCAATAATTTGAAATTCTTCCATTGTTTCCAATCATGACAGTGGCTGTAAATCATAACTTATATTAGGCCAAGTAAGAGATATAGTATGTTGCTGTACTCTACCGGAAATTCTAACACAAATTTTAAATCTGTCATGATTTTCAGTGTATGTGTGTTTTCAAGCATCTCTTTTCTGGTGCTTTTGGATTCCTTCATGCTTGCATTGGAAAAAAAAATCCTTTTATTCCTACAACTAAAAGTAACCATAATATACTTGAGTAAAATAAATAGACTACTTGAAAATAGGCAGTATGTGTAGAATGGTTGTAAATTTCTCTTTTGTTTTTCCTCTTCAAAATATGGTCTCAAGTATATGAGGCACATCTGTGCAAAAGTAAAAATTTGAAAATACAAAACATACATATCAGATAATAAGACAACCAGAATGTGTAAACCATGATTACACTAGCTAGATAGAAACCAAGAATGGGACACAAGTGCAATTCATTTATAAAATAATTTCTTACCCACAAAGATAATAACTGTAGGTATGAGACACTAATATTTAAGTGGAAATAAGTATTCTTATAGCACAGGAGGTAAAGGATTATTGATTCAAATACTTCTAATCCTAGCTGTATAGTGGGAAATTTAAACAAAAAGTAATTGTTACTTAAAGCTATAGTACTGCAGGGGTTCATCAGTATTCCCTTAAATTTTATAAGTTTAATATAATTTATAGTATATTAAGAATATTTAAATTAAACGCATTGGAATAGTAAATATTCATGTATTTAAATGTGCAATTATAAGATTATGAGTGGTGATTCTTTGATTTTTAACATACATTAATTTAAAAATGCACATGAGTTTGTCTTAAGTTAATATTATTCTTGATTCCACTTTTGGGGGAAGGTGATATTTTTCTTCTTTTAACATTTTTTCTTTTTTTCTTTTCTTCTTTTTTTGAGGAAATATTTTTAAAGAAAAATAAAACCTGATGAGCTAGAGCGATAGCACAGTAGGTAGGGTGCTATCTGGGTTCGATTCCTAGCATCCCAGAATTGATTCCCTGAGCACCACCAGGAATAATTCCTGAGTGCAGAGCCAGGAGTAACCCCTGTGCAATGCTGGGTGTGACCCAAAAAGGAAAGAAAAACTGAGCTGTGACTCAATGAAATATTATTAAGTCATTAAAAGATAAAGCATTAATTTTTTTCTGTATCATAGATGAACTTGAGGGCTTCATGAGAGTGAAATAAAACAGGAGAAAGGCAGACACTGGAATAATTTCACATTAAGAAACAAAGGCATATGAATCTCATAAAGAAAACATATAAGAGACAAATCAAGACTGTCCAATGTCAAGTGAAAAGAAGACTTGAGATTCTCACACAAAATTGGCTATCACACAAGGGGAGAGGAGGTGGGCTTAAAGGATACAGTGGGCAGTGGTGAAAGAATATTGGCTCTTCTGTCATAGACATGGCATATAGCAGTGTGCCCTAAAACATATTTACATTATTACAAACCAGTGCTACCTCAATAAAAACTAATTTTAAAAAATGAATACAAAAATTAAAGTACCAAACTCATGTTTAAAAAACTGAATTTAATAATGTAATTGTATACAAATGTCAGCTATAAATGTATGTTAGTGCCATTAATGATTATATTCCTACCAATGTAATATTGAAAAGGGTTTTTAATATCTATAGTAAAAAATAAAGCTACATTTTTAACTAATAAAGTGCATAAAGTTTGCAACTGGAGGGGCTGAGAGATAGAATACAGAGTAAGATGTTTGCTTGTCATGTGGTAGATCAAATTCGATCCCTAGCACCACATATGTTAATCCAAAAACTTTCAGGAGTGATTCCTGAGCAAGACTAGGAGTAAATCCTCAGCACTGTTGTGTATGACACGAAATCAAAACAAAGCAAGGAAGTTTACTGCTGGTATTTTAGACAGGCAAAACATAAGTAATAGTTAATTTGGCAAATGACATAACAAAATACTGCTTTGATACCTGGAGTTTAAAGTACCAAAATTAGGAACGAAGTTTAAACAATAGTTTGAAAAAGAAAGCTTTTGATCTAATTTGTGTTCATGCTTTTGAATTTTTAGTTTTAAATGGTTTTATCTTTAACACTTCCTTTGAATAGTTTCTATGTAAAAACCTTTATGGATATTAGCAAGCAAAATAAATTAGTGCTATTTGGGGAGTATTGGTTTACTATTTTTATTGAATCCACAATCATAAACCTTAAAAAATCCCCCACTGGAAGATACTATTTCTATAATTCTCAAAATTTAGCTTGTACAGGATACTACAATGCATTGAAAGGGTTGACTCTTTAGTCCTTGAACATCAAAGGGTCGAGGTTTGGACTCCAGGTGTGACCCAACTAATCCTGACACTGCAGGGCTCAAGCCACACTGTAGCTCTAGGACCTCACCTAGAACTCTCCATTAGTAGAGAATGATTGGGATGTGCTGGCATCTCCTGCACACTGTTTGGGAGAATCGCTAAAAATATGTAGAAAAAATTAAATAATGTTGATTAATTACAACTAAGCTAATGAAGACAAATAGTCAAATATAAACTGTCCAACTGTTACCATGACCTTCATTGGTTTGTTTACTTAAGTTTTTATAACTGTTCATTTACTATTTTTGTCTAAAATATTACTCATATTTAGATCATATAATCATAAGGAATATTTCTATAGCATGTTCAAAGAACCTAACAAATCAGCTAACTCTATTTTTCTCTCTTTTCTTTTTTCTTTTTTGATCCATATCCAGTGGTGGTCAAAGTTTATTCCTCACTCTGTGCTCTACTGTCTTGCCTTGCACAAGATGTACTCTGTATAGTCCCCTGAACCCACATGTGAACACCTCCAGGAGTAATCCCTGGGCATAGAACCAGGAGTGAGCCGTGATCATTGAGCTTCAATCACCCCCCCACAAGTATGGGGATAGCATGAGAGCAGTTCTGCTGACCACCACAAAGGACTGTCTCCGTGACAGGCTTGATGCAGTGCTAAGGAGACTCCTGTGTGAGCATTACATACCAGGCCCAGTGCTTTCTGATTATGCGGAGAACTCATGTGGTAAGTCTAGAGCTTTTCAGGTCTGATATCATCTAGATATTCCCAGAGGAAAATGTCTTTTCATTTGGCTGCTCATGATTTGTCTTAGTTATAGCATGTTAGTCATAAATAGCACTATTCTGAGTGATTTGAGCATTCTAATTAACTATTAATTAACTATTAAAACACTATTTTATTGGTAACTCTGCATTTTTATTTTTCTGGCAAAAATCGCCTATGGCCTGGAGACCCCCAAAATATCAGTTGCTGCATACAGCCCAGACAGTCCTTTTTGAGACTAAATTTAAAGTTTTAGGCTTGAGAGTGAATGTGCACTCACCCTGCCTAGTAAACTTAAGAATTACAGTGTGCAGTTATAAGTCTGCAATCAATCAAGGATCAGCCATCAAAAACTAATCAGAATTTTATTTCACATATGAATATCCAACTACTCACTATTTATTGAAAAGGCTCATTTTCACATAGCTATATGATTTGACCTTTGTAATAATTTAGGTATTTGAGCAGTGTGTGATATGTTTCTGCATATTCTGAATAGTATCTTCCATTATCTGCCTAGTCCTATATTAAATCAATGTTAGTTACTACAGCTTTGTGACTTACTTTGTATTTTGGAGTCTAAAGTTATAAAAATCCATCTCTGCTCATAAAATGACTCTGCAAAATTTTGGATATATATTTTGTAGTGCTTTACCCGTAGCTACCAAAAAGTGGACCTGCAATTGTGGTTAGATGGAACCTATAGAAATTTTTGGGAAACGTGGTTTTGTACTGCTGATATATCATTTAGTGAATATAGTATAATTATCAGATGCTATTTATTTGCACATTATTTCTGTTATTTCACCTTAGATATTTTCTGTATATTTAATTATATCATTCATAATATTTGATAAAATATATATTTTTAATCTCATTACCCTTCAATAAATTCAACTGTGTTTTGTTTTGTTTGCTTGTTTTAGGATTTTGGCCACACCTGACTGGAGTCAGGGCTTATTCCTGGCCTGTATTCACAGCTAACTTCTGGGGACCATAAAAGGTGCTGCTAATTGAACCCGGGTGGTTTGTATGCAACAAATTTACCCACTCCATTATATTATCTCTCATATTACATTTTTATGTTTTTCAAAACTTATTTTTATTCTCTTTTTCCAAAGATCCTTATATAAAATTTGAAAGTAAGCTATAAATGAACATTTTTTGATTAAACATTAAAATAAATGCTGACTGCTTCTTTAATTTTCCTAAGTATGATCAACATAGTTTTAATATTTTCTGTCTTCACGTTTACATAGTTGAAATGGTATATTTTATTTGCATGTACCAATATACAGTATATATATTCCTATGCACTTATTATTATGATATTAGATATCATAACTCTTATATTATTACATTTCAAATATTTATTACTCATTTCATTTTATTTAAATTTAGAATATCTCAAGTATTGTTGATAATTCTTCTGAAAATAAACTTAATCATCATGAGATATAGGCACTTACTTTTCTAGAACACTTCCTTTAGAGTGAAATGGCTAAATTTGAAGTTTTATTATGTTGCACACAGTGAAAAATGTGTTCCCACTGGCTTCTATTATTTATTTTTTGTTATATAGCCATTCTGTACTAAGTAGACAAATATACATGTCCTATATTTCACATGTATAGCACCTTGAAGATTTATATTTTACAATAAAGATTTATATTTTACAAAAATAGACATTTTCTTGCATTTCAGAATCATTTCTTAATATTTTTAGCATACACATAAAAAACAAGAAATAGTTTCTCAAAGAGTTCACTGTACTTGGAATTTAGTATATTTGTGATACTCGATGAGATATTCAATTCCTAAGAATCATTTATTTGATATATAATTGTCTAGTACCTGTCATTAGAAAAGCTGATATGAACCAGCACAATGAACCAGCCGGGCTGCCAGTGAAATTGATACTGGTCCTGCCTTAGGAATCCTCCACGGAGACCAAGCAGATACGCTTTGGAGACTGTATTGTAGTTACACATTAAGTCCTGTGATTTGTCAGTTATATAGATATTTCAGTCCCAGAAACTAAAATCAAGGAACTTTATTAGTCTTTTAGAAAATCCTTCATTAGTCTGAAACTTGTCTTAAGATGATGAAAGAAGTATACCACTGAGACAGAAGTAACCATGCTGTTTCTGCAAAATTTAAAAGAGTAATTAATGCCTCTATGGCAAAATTATGGTTCAGTTTCAGATTTCTATTTGAGTTAAATAAGAAAAATATGTGTGTGTATTTCAGTTAGATTTTTCAGTGCACTCATTAGGTAAAACCTATTGCCTTTCTAAAACTATATTGGTTATAAGTTATGATTTGTCAATTACTAGAAAGTTAATATTACTAAATATTTTCATTACAGTGACTGTGGATATATAACGCTGTACTTATCTTTTTCCCCTCTATACTTAACAGTATGTAATTGCACTGTTTACTGTAAAA
Organism: Sorex araneus; assembly: GCF_027595985.1. Classification (NCBI taxonomy): domain Eukaryota; kingdom Metazoa; phylum Chordata; class Mammalia; order Eulipotyphla; family Soricidae; genus Sorex; species Sorex araneus. The sequence continues at coordinate 28,448,332 of NC_073308.1, forward strand.
TAACACGCAACCCGGAGATTCTTCTTGCAGCGATTTATTCAGAGACCGTCTCATGCAAACAGAAAAGAGGAGGACCTCTAGCTAGGCAGCTTCCCTCCTGTTGCTTGTTTACGCCCAAGTGTCTGCAGCTGATAGGCTAGTTACACCTTGTGGGCGTGATAGGACATCCTGTTTCCTTATTAGGAGTTATTTTCAAAGCACGGTGCTATTAACAAGAAACAGGTGTTTACGAAGCATGGTCCTGTGGAGGCTCTCCACAGTTCCCCCTTTTTGTTTTAGAACAGCAAGTCTGCTTAGCGACCTCGGCCCCCTTGGCCTTACCCGTCATCGGGAGCCCTCTCACTTGTAGGTCCCTGTCTTAGGTTGGTCCAAGGGTCAGGTGGGGTATAATGCACCCTTTCAAACTCCTCAACTACAGGAGCTCCCCTGCAGTTAAGGGCTCTCAGCTGCATAATACTTTTGCTACATCCAGCTAGACCTGATTGTTCCAAGCGAGATTATTGTTTCATAGTTGCAAGCCAAAACTGCGGGGATTGCTGTGCTTCCAAGGCCGCAAATGCCTGTAAATACCACGCCTTGTAAGTAGTTGTTCTTGCTGCATTTTATATAGACACCAGGCAAAAACCAAAGTAGCGAGAAGCAACAAGGACAGTACTGCTCCCACCCCCACCCACTCTTTGATAAATGGAGGGGACTTCTACTCTGGTCCTATCAAGATGGTAAGGAAGGGGATAATCTATGCACAGGCGTCAAAGCAGGCCATGTTGTAGCAATGGCCCAGGAAGCTGCTTCTTCAGCTCATATCATCACAGGAATCAGGCTGAGCACGAGCACCAGTTTGCACATCTTGGTCTACTGGAGGCGCAGTCTTCCGTGTCAGGCGTTCAGGAATCCACACTGGTTCTGCCCTGTCCTGTGGAAAAACACTAACAGAACCCCTGGCCCAGGTTAACACGGGGTCCGGGCCGTGCCATCCACCAGAAAGGATAGAGGTGGAATTATAGGGGGTTATAAGAGTATCTGGAAGTTTTCCAAAGTATTGCAAGCAGTCTTGAATACCAATCATAGCCAAACAGGCTACAGCTGCAGGGTATAACTCCATGGCTTTCGCAATTGGGGTTTTTGTCTCCATGCCTCTTTCAACAGAAAGAGTCAGAGAGAAAATCCAATACAAAAGGATATCCTAAAGATAAATGAGAAGGTGTTCTTGTTAAATCATTCCTTTCTCCTTCAGGAACCTGTGAATTTAAAGGAAAGGGTAAAAGTAAAGTATTACTGCTACATTCAATTGAGAAAATACCTCCTTTTTGTATTTGATTTAACATTCCATGTGTCCACTGAAAACGTAGAGGTGGTGGGCTTAAAGCAGCAGTGTTCTTTACTGAAAAGGGGTTTAGTAACCGTATTGGGGCAGGAAATATCCAAGACTGCGCTTCCTGCCATCACTGGCTGCAGCGATTATACTGATTGGAGCTCTGAAACTCCACACTGGGGAAAGGGGCTGAAACTGGGAACATCCCCTGATTTTGCGGGGCCTGGGGCTGGCCCCCTTGCAGGTGTCCCGAGTTGGGGTCACCCACTACATCAAAATTAAAGCGACAATCTCTGGCCCAATGATTTCCCCTCTTACACCGGGGACAGGGCCCGGGAGGTGCAAGTCTGACTCTGCAGTCTCTGGCCCAGTGGTTTCCCTTCTTACGCCTGGGACAGGGCCCAGGACATGCTCTCGTAGCACGGCTTGGGGGCGCATAGCAATCTCTACGAAAGTGGCCTGGTTTTCCACAATTAAATCATTTTTTCTGAGCTTGTCTCTGTAAGGCATAGACCTGTACCTTATGTTTAGCAGAGCCAACATTCCTGCATGCTTCCAAATACCCAAATATGTCTTCCTTCTCCTTAATAGGGCCCAGAATGGCCTGGCAATCCTCATTAGCATTTTCAAAGGCCAATAGTTTAGTCAACAGGTCCTGAGTTGCCTTATCTTTAACCTGCATTTCAATGGCTTTCATCAACCTTCCTATGAAATCTACATAAGGTTCTGAGGCTCTCTGGAAAATCTTCGTAAAACTTCCCTTAAATTCTGCTTCTGCATCAACCTTCTCCCATGCATGCAGGGCTATTTCACGGACATGAGCAAGAACAGCATGAGGCAAGGTGACTTGCCTTTCTGGGTCACGCCATTTCCCTTCACCAGTTAACATCTCACAAGTCAACTCAATACCTGAAAAGTTTTGTCCAGCATGGCCTAGGCCTTGAAGCTTTGCCTTGGCCTCATTATAGAGCCACATTCTCCATTCCAAGTACTGAGAACAGCTTAAGCATGTCTTAGCAACTATGTGAAAATCTTGAGGTACCCAGTAGGCCTTTTTACTCCAGTATGCAAGATACTCCCTGCAGCACGGAGATGTAGGCCCGTATGAGACACAGGCCTGTTTGAAACGACTGAGAGAATCCATCCTTAACTGCGACAAGATGGATGCTGCTTCTTCTCTGCCTGGACTGGGCGATTGGGAGCATGTCCCAAGTGGCCTGGAGGCCACTTAGCTGAGTCACTCTCGAACTCAGAATCTGAGTAAGTGATAGACTCATAACCCACATCACTTCCATCTAATACACTGGAAGTAGAGCTATATTCACCAGTCTCAGAAGTATTTTTCCTATGAAAACACTTTCGAGACTTAGGTGTGGGAGGAGCTGAGGCCGTATTATTCCTAATGTTCTCCACATCAATTGCACTATTCAAAAATAGGAGAATAGAATTAACAATCTCCCATGTAGTCCAGAATTCCACGGGGATCTCAGTCCCTTTCTTAGATGCCTTATAGACATTTTTCCTAACTTGTCTCCAAATCTTGCTTTCTAGAGTTCCTTTGTCTGGGAACCATGGGTTAACCTCATAAACTACTTTAAGGCAGGACTGGAGTTGGTCTCTGGAAATGTAGAGTTCCGGGTCTCCTATTCTGCGGAAGAGAGACTGAATCAAATTCATAAATGACTTGCCCTCTTCAGTCCGGCTCGAGAAAATATGAAAGATTTTGAGAAGGCCCAGAATCTGTCCCATCTTAGTGGGGGATTGCTGCTAGGATTTTAATCCGCAGCACACTAAAAAAAATCCTGATCTCCCGCTCACTTTCTAGAGTGGGGTGCACCGAACGCTTATTCTTACCTTTAGTTGGTAGTTCGGGCCCACCCAGGGACACCAGCTGTAAAATAACACGCAACCCGGAGATTCTTCTTGCAGTGATTTATTCAGAGACCTTCTCATGCAAACGGAAAAGAGGAGGAATGAAGGAGGAACCAGGGGGGAACCCACTAGCTAGGCAGCTTCCCTCCTTATATACCTCTCGCTGCTTGTTTACGCCCAAGTGTCTGCAGCTGATAGGCTAGTTACACCTTGTGGGCGTGACAGGACATCCTGTTTCCTTATTAGGAGTTATTTTCAAAGCACGGTGCAATTCACAAGAAACAGGTGTTTACGAAGCACGGTCCTGTGGAGGCTCTCCATAGTTTACCAAAATAATTTTTTTTATATTTTATTCTTTTCATTTTATGTTATAACATTTTATTTCTGAAAAGAATTGTTTTTTCCTTGGTCTTTTTTATATTATATGAGAATTATTGCTCCTAACTTAGGTATATGAATATACATACACACACGTGCACACACCTAATATATATATAGAAAACCTATATATAGCTATACATACATACATACCTATATGTGTGTTAATATATATACATACACACACACACATATATATATGTTTTCCCAGTATATATTTCAACATTTTGTATTTAGAGTTTTTAATGTTCTTATTAAGATTTGACAAATGCAGTTCTATTCTTAGTCAGTCCTGTTTTTTGGAAAACCAATACAAGTTGGGGAAACAAACAGAGAAAACCTGCCGATAATATTCATTTTCATAACGAGTGTTGGCCCCGGTACCGAAGCTGAAGGGAGTTTTTAGGTCCCAGCAAAGGAAGAGGAAACTTCTTGGAACATGTCCCAGTCTGAACTAAGGGGATAATTTTGAAAGAAGGGAATGACAAAGCAGATTGGTTTTGCAGGCAGGCCCATAGAAGAAAGCCCACGAAGCTTTGGAAGTTTCCAACAGGTCTGCCTCCAGCCTTTAGTCTCAAAACATTCTATATTCTGAGGTAGTCAGAGTGTTGTGTAGTCTTCACTGCTTGAAGTACGGGACTAAGACTAAATCCTGTGTCTTATTTGAAACAAAAACAGTGACACAGAGGTTTAAGCCGATTTATATTTTTCCTTTAAAGAACAAGATGGATTGTGAAGGTAAGATTACCTATGTCAGGACTCCCTACGTGAAAAGAAGTTTGATTGACTCATGGCACAATGTAAAATACTGGGAGTGGGAAAGTTCCATAAATAATTACAGAAATTTTTCATGTTTAGCTATTGTCAAAATTAAATCAGAGTGATTGTTTTCAAGGGGAAGTTCGCAAATAATTATTGTGGACTTGCAACTCCAAGAAAAAAAATACTCATTAGAAGTTTTAACTCAATTAACTGAGTAGTGGTTTTCATGGCCAAATCAATAAATTTCAGTCCTCCATTCAAATCAATTAAAGTAGAATCTATGTGCTACTGAATACATGAATTTTTTATACATTTGCTCAATATACATATTAAAAAAAAAACAACCCACAGGCTACTCCATAGAGATCTCAGCATAGCAAAAGCAGGATTATTGTTAAGGAATAATATGAGAAATACACCATTTAATAATACATACAAAATGAGTGAAAGATACTAAACCTGAAAGAATAGACTCATCTCCTTTTCAGGATCTCAGTGTTAATTGTCTCTCCCTCTTCTCCCCATTTGGATGCAACACTAGGAAATATTTGTAAAGATATTAAACTAAGTGGAATCTCATCAGGAAGCACTTCAAAGAAGTGGTTTTTAATGTTCAAATACAAATGTACTTTGGTGACCTTCCTTCCACTGTGTCTACTATTAAAATGCTTTCTTAATCTTCCTTACCCAAAAGCTTACGCTGGCTAATCATATGATCTCTTTGAATAACTTTGATCCTACAAAATGATTAAAACAACGTTTGAGAAGATATACAAATTCCTTAGACTAGTTTAACCTTGGCAAAATTATAAAGTAAATAATTGTCTTCAACTATACCCTTGTCTAAATGTCATTTTCTATTTTAATTCATCGATTTTCCTCTTGTTTCTATGCTGTCGCTCTCCTCTGTGTGACTTTTGCAATAATGCCGTGTCTGTCTTCAAGGGTTTGCTCTCTTGGAAAATGGCAAATGTGAAAAAACTTGAAACCTTTGGACAACTCATAACCAAACTCCTACTTGATCTTGCATTAGTGGTATTACCTTGAGCCGATCGCTTTCTAAACTTCGATTTACTTACACTCAAATGTGGGAGGAAAAGTCTGTAGGGTAAAAATATATTTTCCTTTATATAAACTATAATATGCAATGCAGATGTCAAATTATAATGTGCCACTAGGCTTAAATAATATCAGACATGTTATAGCAATGAAAAAATTAAAAATTATAAATTCAAATATGGTATTAATTAATATGTTATAATTAAGACCATGAAATATGTTTGCTTTAGTTACTAATATTTACTTTAATGAACTCTTTTGCTTTCTGTTCTTATATTCTGTGAATAACTCACTTCATAAAACATATGGGCTAATCTGACTTTAAAATTTCCTTTTTAGGGCTGGAGCGATAGCACAGCGGGTAGGGCATTTGCCTTGCACGTGGCCGACCCGGGTTCTAATCCCAGCATCCTATATGGTCCCCTGAGCACTGCCAGGGGTAATTCCTGAGTGAAGAGCCAGGAGTAACCCCTGTGCATCGCCAGGTGTGACCCAAAAACCAAAAAAAAAAAAATTCCTTTTTAAATTTAGGTTAAATTTGACTTCTGCACACAAGGACCAATTGGAAAGCAAAGTTTAAGTAGGAAATAAGCAAACCTATAGATCAATAGAAAAATGAGTATTATTTCGTGAATTGCCAGCAGTCTCCCTATGGAAACTTTTTAGTGTGGAAAGTTCTCAATATATTCCTTTTCCTGCTTCTAATTAAAAATATATATATTTTTATATTACAGATATTATGGTGGTGCTCTCTAATAGCCAACTATTGGTCAAAATTTTGCATTAATAAAATGATAGTATTAAAACTTTTCTGACAGCATATGATGTACTATATGTTATATATATTCATATTATATGTATTTTTGCTGATGCTAACTGTTCCTACTGTACAATGCATAATTCTGTTGTAGATCTAATTTTCTGAATGAAGTATCTCTGGTTATTTCTAGTATCTGATTGTCTGAGACATTGTCACAGTAGTGTTATGATTGACTTAGATATGATCATTGTGGACACACTGAAATTTTGGATGTTCTTGCTTTATATTTATTTTTTGCCCTAAGTTAGTCTCATTATCATTAGTATATTTTATTGTAGGTTTTTGCTAATTGTACATATAATGGTGATATTTGTAGCATTTGTATTTGTATTATTTGATTTATATTTTCTAATTACAAGTATGATAATATCCCATTTTAAGAACAAAAAGGCACAGAAAATATGTATCTTTGTTATATAAGAACAAAAATTAATAAAATGATAATAAATAGATGAGGTTGAAATTAACCCTCTCAAAAATAAGTAGTCTGCAATGCGCAAGACAGATGGGAAAGTATCACTATGTATCATTGATGGCAGGAAATAGAAGTAACTGGGTGATTTAAAGGAAAAAATTTAGTAAGGGACATAGAATATCTTATAGAACTGAACACATCATCACCCAGGCATCAGTCATGTCATGGCTCCCTTACTGTCTCTCTGAACTCTCAATTTTTTACAGTATTTTTCTGGATATAGTTTGTTTTATGATATACTTAGGAGTGAAAAAAAATAGCTTAATGTGTATTATATCACTAGGTTCTGAAACATTTTTAGGAAGAAAAATAAATTATAGTTTATTTTCTACATTTTAGAAGAAGATATTAGGAGAAAATTGGCAAAGGCTGCTTTTGGGGGGATGTTATTTTCTTTTAGAGAGGAATGTAAGGCCCTAGGCAAGTACTTTAATTAACACCGATTTCATCTATCATTTGAGTTTCCCCAAACTCAATTATCCACTTGAATAGTTCCAAACTTCCAGAATAAACCTTTGAACAAGACTGTGGAATTATCAAAACTGAGAAAACAGATTCATGGCTTATACCCTTAAACATGGTTATTTATTTTGTCATCAAAATAAATATCACTATAAATGATTTTTGCTAATAGATACTGACTATTTTGGAATTGAACAATACTATATTTCACAGAATACATATATTCATAATTAATGAATCATCCATAAAATTAAGGTTATGTATGGCTAAGCCAAAGATGTAAACATAAGGGCCTCAATTTTATTTCTAATACCTCTAGAATGGGCAAACAACTGGCTCTAAACTTGTTTTTTTTTAACTTAAAAATTGCTGAGTTAAATGAGTATATGTATGTAGAAGGCAACATAGCCCATTCTGCCTAATAAATAAGGTTTTTGTGGTATATATGTAAACCATAAATTATATATCATGGAATGCATAATTTCTAATTTTAAGACAATTATTATTTTTTTCTAAAAATGCTTCACCAAACATGTTGAACAACATTTAATGTATTGAAGATGCTCTATTGTATATTTGTGTCAAGTTTTACCAATGCGAAGCTTAGTGCCTCCTTTGTTTTATTTGTACTTCAATGTTTGGAAGACAGAATATCACTATTTTGTAGCACTGTAGCACTGTTGTCCCGTTGTTCATTGATTTGCTCAAGCGGGGACCAGTAATGTCTCCATTGTGAGATTTAATGTTATTATTTTTGGCATATTGAATGCACTACGGGTAGCTTGCCAGGCTCTGGCATGCAGGCGGGATACTTTTGGTAGCTTGTCCAGCTCTCTGAGAGGGACAGAGGAATTGAATCCGGGTCGGCCACGTGCAAGGCATACACCCTACCCACTGTGCTATCACTCCAATCCTGCCAGTATTTTGTAAAAGTTTAAATTTCAAATTCTGAATTAGAGATGGAAAATGATGATCTAGCTTCTATCAGTTTGGTTTTACATTTTGTATGATTTTATGTCATACATATCAATTTATTTTTATCAAAGAAAACATATATTCTAAAATCACTGTATCACTGCCATCCCATTGCTCATTGATTTGCTCGAGTGGGCACCAGTAGCATCTCCATTTTGAGACTTGTTGTTACTGTTTTTGGCATATCAAATATGCCACGGGTATCTTGCTAGGCTCTGCCGTGTGGGCAGGATACTCTTAGTAGCTTGCCGGGCTCTCTAAGAGGGATGAAGGAATCGAACCCCAGTCGGTTGTGCACAAGGCAAATGCCCTACCTAATGTGCTATCGCTCCAGCCCATATTCTAAAATAATAATGCAAAACAAGAATGAACACATATCTATTAAATAATAGAATAGTTATTACAAATAAAATGAGCAATTTCTGGTCAATAGGATTTTTTGGAAATAGGAAGCATTAATTTTGGTTATTATGGGTATAAACTTTAAAGAATAAATTTCATTTTCAGTAATTCTAGGAAGGTATCAAAAGACAAAAATAATATTACTTTGTTATAGCTTGTGTTTACTACTGTTTCTTTCTTGGGTCTTCCTTCCCTCCTTCTTTCCCTCCTTCTTCCATAAACCCTTACCACACTGCCTGCACACATGACTTCTTTACTTAATGTAATAGGGTTAAATTCTGATGAGTAATTCAGCTTCTATAATTTCTTTTTATCCATCAATGAAGGTTATAAAACACTATTATCAACAAATATGAGGCACAGTGGTGAAAACAAAAGACTCGTAAAAACTTAGATTACACTCAGTTACCTTCTAAATATGAAGCAATTGATGACAGACTATGTTATCTGATTAATATACCTCACCCATTAACTATTGAACAAATGACTACACAGTATTTTCAGAAAGCAACTGGCATAGTTGGCTGACAGTATGCCAAATAAAGAACAACTGCCTGCATAAAAATATAGTAGCACTGCACTTTTCTCCTGTTGTTCATCGATTTGCTCGAGCAGGCACCAGTAACGTCTCCATTGTGAGACTTTCTGTTACTGTTTTTGGCATATCGAATATGCCATGGGTAGCTTGCCAGGCTTTACCGTGCGGGCAGGATATTCTTGGTAGCTTGCCAGCCTCTCCGAGAGGGATGGAGGAATCAAACTGGGGTCCAGTCCATAAAAAATTAAATAAAATTTAAAAATATAATATCAAATATAAAATGACAATATCACTGTGTTTGTGATGTGTCAAATAATCCCATTTAATATCTAGCTTGGAATATAACGTGTACAGTTTTTGTATTATATAACAAGAGGGATATTTTCCCTTCCGCCCAGGCATTCTTTGTACTTTAAAAGACAGTTTATTATTTTCCTTATTAAGAGACTACTCCTGGGGCTGGAGCAATAGCACAGCAGGTATGGCATTTGCCTTGCATGCGACCAACCTGGGTTCGATTCCCAGCATTCCATATGGTCCCCTGAGTACCGCCAGGAGTGATTCCTGAGTGCAGAACCAAGAGTAACACCTGAGTGTCACTGGGTGTGACACCCCTAAAAAGACTACTTCTTCAAATACTTAATAGGGATATATTTGGGTTGATAAATTTAATTTGTAGTTTTAGAATTAATCAGCATAACACAGGTTTCTGCAAACCAAGCATCATATCACTTTGACTGGAAGTACAGAGAGGGGTGATTGCTAGCCCTTAATTTAGGGCATTGTTTTTTATGCAATTGTCTAGGAGACACCCAGACACATTTTGTGTTTTCTGCCGGGCACCATCTAAGTGAGTTTAATTTAAGAGACTCAAGGTCTGGAGACCCTGGCAATGAAAACAGTTGAATTCAAATATTAGAGATGGTGTGAAATTTAACTATATGTCTGTAAATATTTGAGCTTCAGAATGAAACTATTCTTAATGCAATGCTGCTGATCTCAAAAAGTACTTTGTGTTCCACTGAGTGGAGAGAGTTCACTTAAAGTTAAAATCAGTCACATAAAATTGTAATATGGTTTTCTTGGATAAATCCATGGCAGCAGTATAAGAATACATTGAATTGTTAGTGAAAGGATGTGTAGGAACAACAAAGAGGTCTGGCAGATCAGCAGATTGGCAGGTAGTTTCTCAGTTCAGAGGTTTTGCTGTAGCATCTGTTTTCATGAAGTTAAAGGATATTTCTCCAAACCAAAATTCCCAGCAGCTTTAACAAAAATCTGGAAGAGACCTCAGGACAATGGACAAAAAGTTCAGAAGGCATCCGAAATTTGTTCTGTTTTGTGTCACTATTTATAATGTATTTCAGAGATAAGTTATCAAGTCAGCATGTTAATTTTAATTTAGGTAATTCTTCCCAGTAATTATTTTATCCATTCTTTTTCAGTTTGTGCTTATCGGTGTCTTTGGCAGGTTTATGTTAGAATTTTCACACTATAGGTACCATCATAATTTTTTATTCAAATTATCTTCTGAAGGTTACTCCATTTGGGGACTTTTAACTGAGGTTCTGTCATTTCCCATTGAGATTTTCTCTAGGCACTATGACTTACAATAGTGTTGGTGCTTACATGTTGAATGTTCATGCATACAATGTCCCAGCACCACTTCCACCGCCATCACTGTAGTTGACCACTATGTGAACTGAATGACATTAGTCAGGATATGGAGAAATAAAGAATTATTCTCTCATAAGTGGTATATAAAGAAACATGATAAGGCCTGTGGCAGCAGAACCTGTGAGTTGTCCTACCAAACTGTGTTTCCTAAGGGAGTGCTTGCGTGGGTGGTGGATGAGAGGGGACAGAGACGTAGGATGAGCTCTGCCATCACTCTAGTGCTACTCATTTGGTCTTCATGAATAGCCTAATTAGTTGAGATTATGCAATATCTTTATTTGCATATTTCATCTTTGAAGTCAGAATATTAGAGGTGGGATATAACATGCTGAGTGAATATAGACTTTTGCTATAAAACTCTGGAAGACATGAAAAAGTTTTATTTCAAAATATATGAATCTATCTGAATGTACAGAGAAGACTGTCACTGTTAATCCTGTTAGATCATTTTTCCTATAAAGGAGAGCTTGACAGAGAATGATTATAAAAGATACCTCATACCTCCATTATACTCTGGAGAAGAAAATATGAATCATCTTGTTCTCTATTGATTTCTCTTTCATGATGATCCTCCAAATCCTCAACTGGATTAGGTCCGAAGCTCCTGCTGGAGATTTCCATGTAAAAAAGTAGGGCAGTTCTACTATTTAAACTCTGCTTCAACATTTATTTTTCTTCTTTTTAGAGGGGAAATTATAAGATAATTACTTTCACATAAGACATTTTAAAGAGTTACTTCAAGCATATCTAATGGAGAGAAATAACCTTTTAAAATAAATCACACTTTTTATTCCACAAGGGGATATTATTGTCATAAGTATTGAAAAGATATAATATTTAGAAAATTATATCCATATGGCTAGATGGTTGGTGACTTATGGCCCCTAATATCTCTCATTTTGCATGGCTAAGCAGCTAGCCAAATGTGCAATTATAATTAGCCACACACTCATCTCTGTAAGGAATTCTTTAAAATGATTCTGGTTCATGGTGAATATTCAGTTCATTAATTTGCTGGGACCATTTGGGTCCCATTTAAAATGTATTTGTTCTCACTGACATAATTTTCCAAATCATACACTTGTGGTTTGTTATGAGAAATCATTAATTTAAGAGACCTAGGGGCAGTGGGAGAATGGGGTTGAAAAGAGAAGAAGAAATGTTGGAAAATAAGAAATACATGAAACATCTTAACTTCCAAATAAAACATGCATCAATCTTTTTTGGTAATAAATTTTTGCTAATAATTTTTTGCTAATAAATCTCTATTACTTTAAAAAATCTTCTATCTTCCTCTTCCTTCTCTTTAGTTTGTGTGAGGAAACCAATCTACTAGGGTTCTTGATGACTTTTTTTTTATTAAGGTAGCATGATTAACAAAGCAGTCCACTGTTGAGTTTCAGACACACTGTGTTCCGGCATCAGTCCCAACTTCAGTACCAGCTTCCCTGCACCAGTGTGTCCAGGTTCCTCCAGCCCCTCATCATGCCCCTTGGTAACTCAGTTATCCATATGTTATACTGTGGGAAAAATATGTGTCTTAAATGTAGACAAAAACACATTGTTAGAAAAAAATGTCGACGGTTTACTTTTATTTTTTGGTTGAAGACTTTGTTAACATTTGCTATTTAATGATTAGATAGGATTGTTTAAAATGGTATGAGCATGTATCATCATGATGTGTGATACTAAAAAAAAAAGATAAGCTATTTTATAGTATATAAAAATTGTTTTCAGAAAATATTTTTGTGCTATTTTATATGTGCACGATGTACTAACTTATAAATGCATTTCTTGATGCATTTTGTTATATATTTTTAATTTTTTGTGCTTCAGTTTAGAAACAAAACCTGGTTTCCCAGCCAATGCTGTCATTTTTCTCGTAATTTTCTATTGAGAAATATACATAGGATAACAGATTTTTTAATACATATTGATACCTATAAAACATAATTTCCGCTATGTATTTTTAATATTAAACATATCATTCCATATGTTTTGTATGAAAATTTATCACTTTTGTCTTATTTTGTTATCAGTTACTGTCAGGGGAATGAGGCCCATTGTTGTTACTGCTGTTACTGAAGATAGATGGTCAACAACTACAACACTTCTGCTTTGCTGATGACATCATTCTAATAACACCAAATATTAGCCAAGCAGCACAAATGCTGGCCGACTTTGATCTCGAGTGTGGAAAGGTCAGATTGTAGCTGAATATCACCGAGACAAGGTTCATAAAAAATGAACTAGTCCCTGACGTTCTATTTGCTCTCAACGGACCGAACATCTCTGAATGCAGCAGCTATGTGTACCTGGGTCGAGAACTCTACACGAGGAGCAACTTGACACCAGAACTGCTAAGGAGGAAGAGAGCAGCATGGAAGAAGTGGTTAAGAGGACGAAGAACCTCCAGCTCTGGACACATCTTTTCGACTCCACCATTCTTCCTCAACTAACATACGCCTCAGAGACCTGGGACCTATGAAAACGGGACGGGAACGATATTTGGATGTCCCAAAGAGGAATCAAAAAAGCAATGCTTGGAATATCACATTTCACTCAAGTGAGAGAAGGAATCCAGAGTTCCAACCTCCATTGACGATCAAGAATCAGGGACACTGTCTCATTTGCCAAGGCATCGAAAATCAGATGGACCGGACATGTAATGTGATTTAGAGATGACTGCTGGACTAGAGCTGTTACCGACTGGATTCCACAGAACATCAAAAGACCTCATGGCCGCCCACCAACGAGATGGTCAGACTTCGTCAAAACCCTGAACGAACGTTTTGAAGCTCTTTATGTTCCTGGAGAGAGCAGATAGCATTGGGCTACACTAACACGCAACAGGGACGAATGGAGATGTTAACTGGTGCCCGCTCGAGCAAATTGAAGATCAATGGGATGACAAATGATACAAGTTATTGTTATCAGTGTTGTTGTCTTTTTCCTCTTGAGTTGTGTTGGCGGGGAGCCGGGGGGGCGGGGAGGTGGTGGAGGGGCATCCCTGGTGTACTCAGCCTGTTTGGTGCTAGGTCTTTAAGATGCCTTGCTCATCAGGACAGAGTTGGTTGAGCAATTCTCAGAGGCCTTGGTGACTGCATTCATTGATGTTTGGGAGACGGTTTCTTTGATGCTGGGGTGATGCCCCGCTTGAGTGTGCATGTACACATATGTAGTGCTACCTCTTGGGCCTTTGTACATTTATCTGCTTGTTTGCTTTTAAATGTTTTGAGCCCATTTAATGCAATGAAGCTCAGGGCTTACTACTAGCTCTGTGCTCAGGGATCAACCCTGGAGATGCTCAGAGCACCATATAGGGTGCTGGGGATTGAACATGCAAAGCAAGTGCCACAATCCACTGTGTTATCTCTGAGCCCCTAATTTTTCATTTATTTTAAAAGTTGAATAGAATCTAACAATTGCCGATATCTCTGTGTAAAAATCCTTCGCTAGTAGATCATTCTCTCTAATGCAGACTGATGTCTTGGTTAGGCATCATTCATGAATGCTCATATTTGATACAAAACTAGAGTATATTTACAATGCAATACATATGATCTAAATGAGTATTTGGCTAGCTTTTCTTTAGAGATCAAAAGAAGAATTTACACTTGAATTCAGTAAGATTACATAGCATTTTTTACATACATTAGCAATAAAAGATCAAACAAGAAAAAAGAATTAGTAGGACCAGCAAGCACAAAACTTAAAGCAGAAATCATAGACTTTTGTTTGTTCATTTGTTTCCTGGCCACACCCAGTATGCTCATGATGGGCTCTGCTTAGGAATCGATTCTGGCAGGACCGGGTGTACCATCTGGGATTCCTGGAGTACAACACAGGTTTGCCACATGCAAGGCGATGTTCTTACCTATTACACTCTCTTAGTCTCAACATGGTTGTAATCAAGAATATTGATGCTCTTTTACTTTTCTTTCCTAAGGCATACCTCTTACAGGTAAATAATGTCATTTTGAACATATGAATAGAGATGGTGAAAACAATTATAATGCAAAAGAATTAACATTAGTTTCAATTTGTGAAAGAAACATGAGAGAGAACACAGAATACAGAAGTTTGGTGATTGAGTTTCAGTTTCTAGAAAATGCAGGGAATAGGAATAATAAACACATGGAAGTATCTATTGACTATTTGGACTGTTTCTGTTTGGTTTTTCTTTCTATTTGCAGTCAAATGAAAAAAATTCTAAAATACTCAAATAAATTTATTTTAATCCCATTTGACACATTATATTCTCTACAGTGCAACATTATATAATTTATGGTTGTGTCTCAGATTCTTAATATATTTAGTAGTTCGGGTTTATTTTTAACATCTGTGGGATTTTGTTTTGTGTGTGTCTGCATGTATGGTGGTGAAATGTTAAATTGTTTTTCTACGTAAATATACTATGAAAAAAATGTGAATTAATCTACCTAGATAAATATATTTATTATTTTTTAAAATATCAAGCAATGCAGGTTTGAAGAGGCTGTGTTTTTCCATGTGGTAGATGTGATCAGTGCATTAAATGTTCCACTAAGCTGATTCCAGGGCTAAGTTAAAGCCACTAAATCCAGAGAGTTAGCTGGTTGAAGATATTTTTAATAACATAAAAGCTGATAATCTTTGAGTAATCCATCATGGTGCACTTTGATATAAGTCCATTTTATTGTTCCCTTGAAGCTTCTGAGAAAATAACATACCATCATTTTCATTTTTTCCTTTTCTCTTTTCTTTCTTTTTTTCATTTTTTCTTCTTCTTTTTCCTTTCCTTCTGCATATGTTCATTCTTCATTTCTTCTTTCCTTATAAATATTTTAAAATGACCCCATACCTTTAAGATCATCACACTATTTTAGATTCAGATTCTGATTCTTTCTCTACATCTTATTCTTAGTACTCTTAACAGTTTAGATTTCTACTACTGTTATAAATGTATGTGAATGAGTTAAAATTATACTACTGGAGACAGCATAAATTTTAGAAAGATAAATATTATAATACACTTAATTATTAATGCATAAGATATTTGTAAAGCTTTCACATAATTTTGAAGTTGTATCAATGTGATTTGGGAGTTAGGGCATTCAATTGTCTCCTGTGTGCTCAGGTGCTACTACTGGTTCTGTGCTCAAGAATGACCCATGATGGTGCTTGGGGATCACAGGCAATGCCATATATCTAAACCAGGTCAGTCATATGTAAGGCAAGCACTTTATTAACTGTATTTTCTCTCTGGGCCAAATGTGATTTTTTTAAATATCCAGATGCTTTTTGCTTCAAAATTCACCTTGCACTATTCTGTATCTGGGTAACATATAAAAAATCTATATCTATAAACATAGATTTTATTAAGGAAATCTATAAGCATATATTTTATTAGAGGAACTTGTCAAAGACAAGTAACCTTTAATAAAATCAACCCAGAACATACTCTTATTTCTGAGAGTCAGACAATGAGCAAAGATAACTCTCCAGTCAACACACCCCTCATCGCCAGCGGGTCACCCAGGATTTTCAAATAAGGTCAACCTGTGCTGACTTCTGTGAGCCCCCCACTCAGTTATGACTTTGCTTACCAAAATACACATATGTATATTAAATTAACTATTTTCACTGATTGAAATTATGAGAGCTGCATATAACTACATATGCATTTAGATACAGTAGAATTCAGTTCTTTTATTTAAGATGATAGCAGTATTTCTTAAAGCTGTGTTTTATTTTTCTTTAATCTTCTGCTAGTTGATTTAGATTGCACATTAATCAGAGTGTATTTAATTTAACTCTAGTTTAGTTTGTTTAGTTTGTTACATCTACCAATCCGTCCTGATATGGGGATCAGCATTTCTCAACAGGAACCTTGTGAACACCTGTGAAGGCCCCCAAAACCCCAAGAGGCTAACAGCATCAGACAGTGACATAAATGGGAGCCAAAATATGAGACAAGTGGGGTAACTGGTAAGATGAGGTATCTGGGAGCAAAGAAAGAAATCATGGTTGGAAGGATGCCATGGTTAGAAAATGTTGGGGAAATTCTGGTATAGAACTATAGTTATTGTTACTAGGAAAAAAAAATTTGTTTAATGTAATTGCACCTTTTGATTAAAAGGTGTACTAAAATGGTAAATTATTTGACTTAGTTATTCACAAAAGTCATCCAGGTCCATGATTTTCTATTAAATACTCTAATTTTCAGTAAGTTGATAGCCTTTGTTCACTATTATCACATATTTTGTTTTTGAAGTAGAAAATGTAATCAACGTTTTGAAATTACTTATCCTCTTAATATTTGTTTTACTTTTGCTAGCTTTTCCCCCAATTTCTCTTCTTTCATCTACTTTATGAAGGGCAGAGATACCACTTACGCATTTGCTTTGAGTACATTTATAAAATGCAGACTAAAAAATATAGCTTCTTTCTTCCCAGTGTTTAAGTTTGTTAGGCAAAAAAAAATAAGTCTCTTTTTCATTACTATTTACACAGACCATTTTTAATTAAGTATATTTTATTGAATCACCATGTGATAGAGCATTACAGAATTGCTCGTGATTGCATTTCAGTCATACAATGTTCCAACACCCATCCCTCCAACAGTGCAATTTCTAAGCCCCAGTGTCCTTAGTTTCCCTCCACCCCTTCAAGCCACCCCCACTTCAGCTTGCCTCTATGGCAAGCATCCCTCTTCTTTCTTTTTCTTTCTCTTTTTCTCTCTCATTTTAGGCGCTGTGGTTTGCAATACATATGCTGAAAGGTTATCATATATATCCCTTTACCTATTTTTAACAAACAGTTCTTGTCCAGAGTGATCATTTCCAACTAGTATTGTCATAATGGACCCTCCTCTCTCTTAACTACTCTCTACTCCCATACCATTGACCAACCATTTAGCAGTCCTCCTGGCCTGTTTTCCCTGGCCATAGATATTGGTTTCATATATATTTTTTTAATATTCTACAAATGAGTGCAGTCATTCTATAACTGTCCCTCTTCTTTTGACTCGTTTCACTCAACATGATACTCTCCAAGTCTGACCAGAATAAGCAAATTTCATGACCTCATTTTTCCTAACAGCTGTGTGGTATCCCATTGTGTAGATGTACCATAGTTTCTTTATCCATATGTCTGTTCTTGACTCTCCGGTGTGTTTCCAGATTCTGGCTATTGTGAATAGTGCTGCAATGAGCTTAGAAGTGTAGATGGTGTTTCTATTGTGTTTTTGGACCCCCAGGACATATTCCCAGAAGGGATATTTCTGGGTCAAATGGGAGTTCAATTTCTAGTTTTTTGAGGAATGTCCATATTGCTTTCCAAAAAGGCTGGACCAGTCCACATTCCCACATCCCCACATCTATGTCAGCTCTGGATGTTCTTGTTCATTTGTATGTGTGCCAGTTTCTGTGGTGTGAGATGATCTCATTGTTGTTTAGATTTGCATCTTCCTGATGATTAGTGAGTAGAGCAGTTTTTTAATTGACTTTTGGCCATTTGAAATTCTTCTTTGAGGAAGTTACTGCTCACTTCTTCTCCCCATTTTTTGACTTGGGTGTTTTTTTTTTTCTTGTAAAGTTCTACCAGTGTCTTGTACATCTGTGATATTAATCTCTTATCATATGGGTATTGGGTGAATAGTTTTTCCAGTTCCATGGGCTGTCCTTGAATCTTGCTCACTGTTTCTTTTGAAGTGCAGACGATTCTTAATTTAATGTAGTCTCAGTTGTTAAACTTTGCTTCCACTTGATCGGTTAGCACTGTTTCATCTTTGAAGATGCCTGGAGCTTCCATGTCATCTAGGGGCTTTGCTATGTTTTTTATATGTACCTTATGGATTCAGGTCTGATGCTGAGGTCTTTAATCCATTTTCATCTGAGTTTTGTGTGTGGCATTTTGTGTGTAGTGGTTAGGGTTCATATTTTTTTTATGTGTAGCTGTCCAGTTTTCCCAGCATATTTTGTCAAAGAGGCTTTCCTTGCTCCACTTCATATTTCTTGCTTTTTTATCATAGATTAGGTGATTGTATATTTTAGGGTCTGTGCCAAAATACTCAACTCTATTCCATTGGTCTGCAGGTCTGTCTTTATTCCAATACCACGCACTTTTAACTGCTACCGCCTTGTAGTACAGTTTGAAGTTTGAAGGTGATGCCTCCCATCTTCTTTTTCCCAAGGATTGCTTTAGCTATTCCTTGAGCTTTATTTTTGTATATGAATTTCAGGAGTGTTTGATCAATTTCCTTGAGAAAGATCATGGATATTCTTATAGGGACCACACTGACCCTGTATAACGCTTTGGGGAGTATTGCCATTGGACAATTAATTCTCCCAATCCATGTCTTGCTAATTTTTGAAATCTACTTCGTTTAAAAAATTTTGTGAAAGGACCCACATAATATGTTTAAGCACCACTCCCCCATCCCCTGCCCCCTTTTCTATCTTCAAAATTGTGTGTGGGACTGGAGTGATAGTTTAGTGGGTTTTGCTCTTGAGTTGCATGTGGCTGACCTGGGATTGATGCTCAAAATCCCATTTGTTATCCCATACCCTCCAGGAGTGATTTCTCATTCCAGAGTCTCAGCACTCCAGTTGTGGCCCAACTCTCCCCACCACTAAAAAAATAAAATAAAATAAAATAATTTATTGCACACTTTTTTGTAATTTTTAAAAATAATATAAGTGTGAAAAATTTTCTTAGTTCAGAGGTCAAATTAAAGAAAAAATTATGTATGGTCCTGTAGGATAACATTGATATGTCCTTTCTGCTATGCCACAGGGAGCTAAGGTTTATTGGGTTACTCCCATCACAGTGCTCCCATTCCTCTGTATTTTTTTGTAACCTCTTTCCTTGTGCTCTGTTAACTTGTAAATATTGATTTTTCTCTTCTCCTTAAGTCCTTTGCATAGTTAATTCAGAGCAATATCCTTTTTGTATGGACACAAGTAGACAGTTAATGCTATGCTTTTGTAACTTGGGAGTTAATTGACCCTGAATGATACTCACTCCTGGGCACTTGTTCTCTAGACTTAAGCCTCAGTTGCCCTTACTTCCCAGCACCCCAAAAGCAGGGTCCCAAAGAGGAACTGGATGGACCCAGGGCAAGCTGTGAACTACCCTAGCATCAAAATGGGGAAGGGCCAAAGCGCCATAATACTTACTATAAGTTAAGAGAATGGTCATGGACAAATTCTGTCGTGATCCAAAAAGTACAATTATATAGGACCCTGCTAGGGTTAGGAAAAATTAATCTGGCCTGATCCCTGTCGTCTGATATCTATAATTACATGTGCACTGGAGAGCCACCATATAAGCTTAATGTATCTCTTACTGTGTCCATACAAAATAACTAATAATAACAAGTAAAATTAAGATGTTAATTTAGTTATGGAACTAAGGAGAGGAGAAACATCCTAGGTGGTATTTCCACCCTTGAGCTGGATGGGCAATCAGGAAAGGCTTTTGATATGTTGATTGTACAGCTACCAGAAGGGGTGTGGTATTTACCCCAATGCTGGGAGTTGGTGAGACTAGAGAAAGACCAGGGCAGCAAGATAGAGCATGGAGAGACTAGCAAGGGGGGGCAGAGAGAGAAGAATGTAGGGGAAGAATGTGGGACCTGGTGCGTGGAGAGATGAGAGCACCTGTGAGATGGAGCACAAAGAGATGAGAGGGAGAGACAGTAGGAGACGGGAATGAGGGGCAGTGTGAGACTAGAATGGGGAGCTTAGTGAGACTGGAACAAGCGTATGTGGAGAATGGAATAAACAACAACCAGTCTTCAACCAGCCAATGGCCTTGTTTCTTCCTTTGTCTGCCCATGGCATCAGCTGTCCTGGGTGGGGAGTGACTTGAGACCACAGAACACAGGCAGTGAGAGAGAGACACAGGGGTCTCCCTCGCTGCCCTGGTGATTACATATGGTACTATTATGTGCTTTGGCCATAGGTAATTATTACTTTATGTCACTGTCACTGTCACTGTCATCCCGTTGCTCATTGATATGCTTGAGCGGGCACCAGTAACAGGCGTATTCGATATGCCAAAAACTGAAACAACAAGTCTCACAATGAAGACAATTACTTTATATACAAAACATTTTGTCATTCTGTTTTTATTCCTGATTGTCTTTTATAAGTTGAAACCAGATAGCATTGTTACATAGAGGAAAAACTACAATAAAGCTTTACCAAATGTCCAATCTAAACTACCCTGTTGAATTATTTTTTTCGAGTTTGGAAAACCTAGTTAAGTAAGTTTTGATTCAGGGCCAACACTTCCTTTATCACACTTCTTATACTTTTCACTTGTAAAATAAAAACCAACATTAAAAGAAAATTAACATATAATGTAACCAAATGTTGGTAAAGACCTTTGAAGCTACTTTAATCTATATGTCTCATATGTTTTAGAATTATTTTAATCACTGTCACCGTCACTGTCATCCCGTTGCTCATCAATTTGCAAGAGCGGGCAACAGTAATGTCTCCATTGTGAGACTTGTTGTTACTGGTTTTATGGCATATCAAATATACCACGGATAGCTTGCCAGGCTCTGCCGTGTGGCCGAGATACTCTCAGTAGCTTGCCAGGCTCTCTGAGAGGGACGGAGGAATCAAATCCAGGTCGATTGCATCAAGGCAAATGTGCTATCGCTCCAGCCCAGAATTATTTTAATAGTGAATGTAATTATTTATATAAAATTCTAACTTTAAATTCAAAACTTAAATAAACCACTGTATGTCTTGATTTAGGAGTTTGTAACATTTTAGAATATGTTTTAACTTAAAATTTTATAAATTTATAAATATTTTATAACTTTATATATAGTTGTATAAGCATTGTTTCAGGTTCTATGTATAAATTTGATTGTTGTGTTGAGCATTATTATTTAGTGTTTTAAATCAGAATTTAATTATATGAAATGATTTTAAAAGGATCTCATGCTTAAAGAATTTCTAATTAGGTTTTTTACTTATAGGATGGGGCTGGAGTGATAGCACTGCGGTTAGGTGTTTATCTTTCACTTGGCCGACCCGAGTTCGATTCCTCCACCCCTCTCGGAGAGCCCGGCAAGCTACCGAGAGTATCAAGCCTGCGCAGCAGAGCCTGGCAAGCTACCCGTGCATATTGGATAAGCCAAAAACAGTAACAATAAGTCTCTCAATGAGAGACGTTACTGGTGCCTGCTCGAACAAATAAATGAGCAAGGGAGTGACAGTGACTTATAGTATACATATGTAGACAAGTGTTGGCATAATCTTATAACGTTCCCATTTCATATAGGCTTGATAGCATTCTATAAAAATTATAGATAGCTATAAAATTAAGCTCACATAATCACATGTACTTAAGTGAACAAAGGGATATTATTATACAAATACTACTGTAAATGTGCAATAACATTTTCTGAAATATGTCTCATTATTATAGTCCATATCTTTAAAATACTATTGAATAGGAATTTAAGAATAGTGATATCAACTGAGTTCCTCAATGAGACAACTACTTAGTTGGTTATATTAAGTGATAGCAATAACATCCATTTAAAGTCTTTGGAAACCATTGTGAGAGAACAGATTTTATGGAGAAATATTTATTCAGGGGAGCCAAATAATTATCTAAAAGAACAATTGGCAATGACATCTTCTCATCCAAACCTTCAGATTTGTTGGATAGAAATCTTGACTGGGTATGTCTAGATGAGAAGACTGTTTCTCTCCTCATCTCAGTTCCAAAGCTAGTGCTAAATTTACATGGCAGGAGGCGTAGATCAGTGGCATTTTGAGTCTTCACCTTTTGGGTCCATAACCTCCACAGCAATGGCAAAGGCTTTCTTAAACATTACAGTCAGATATAGAAAATCTGAATAACTTGATCACAATTATAATGATTCAAGTAGCAAGTAAAATTTTATCTAAAAGTCAAAGCGTATGTTAGTCTCAGGTGAATTTAACCATTTAAAATAGAATTAAAGGTGGGACACAGACAGATAGATAGGTTTTATGTTTTCTCATAGTGTACCAGTATTTCATTGTGTCTATCACCGTAATTCAATTTCTTGATTCACTCCTGTTGCGCACCTAGGGTGTTTTCAGACCTTAGCTATTGTGAAAATTTCTCTGATAAATATTGTAGTACATATGTTCTTTTGGTTTAATGTTTTTACTCTGTAATAGATGCTCAGAGTGGAACTTCAGGGTCATATGGATATTCTACACTCTCTGAGAAGACTCCAAGCTATTTTCCAAAAAGGCTGAACTAAGCAAGAATCCCACAAACAAATGAGTAATTTCTTTTCAAACCACAATCTTTCAGCACTTACTATTTCTAGATTTTATGATACAGAACATCATCACTGATAGGAGATGATTCCTAATTGTAATTTTGATTTTCATTGTCTTCATAATCAGTGATGACGAATATTTTAAGATGCCTGTTTCTAATTTTTGTATCATCTTGGAAGAATGGTCTATTCTTCCCCTCTCCGAATGTTTGGCTAGTGTTGTTTGTTTATTTTGCTGTTGTTGAGCTTTAGAGTATATGGATATCGAAATGTCCATATATGTGTCTATATACATACATATGCATTATATATGTAAACATATATGTATATCCATCAGTGGGATATTTTTTCCAACATGATGCTTATTTATTTGTAGTATAGAAATATTTGAGGATAAAGTGATCCTATCCCCCACTCCTCGGTTTTTTTGGGCTTATATCTGCTTTAGTTTTCTTTGACAGTGAGATCATATCTTTGAAGATTCTTCAAAGATAAAAATCATGGTCAATTCTTCCTATATTATTTTCAATGTACTATATAGAAAAAGGTTTGATATCACAGTCTTTATTCCATTTGAATTAATTATTATTGATTATATGATAATATATAAAAAGATAATTATATGGAAAAAAGAAAAGGTTTCTTTTTCTCTTGCCTGAAGTTATCTGTTTTTTCCATTTTTCCTTCTTCTGCTTTCTATAGGTGTAAATTTCAGGAATGAAATTTCACCTGTTCTTGCTTCAAATGAATGTCTGAGGTCTATGAATCTGACAGTTAAATAGCTCTTGCTATTTCACATAATTTCTGGGAGCTCATATCTTCTTTATAATTTATATCCATTTAAAAAATCTCTTGACTTCCTCTTTTACCCAATGGTTATTTAGTAGCATGTTGTTCAGATTCCAAGAAACTTATTTTTTCCCCAGGTTTTTGTTTGTGATTTGTTTCCAATTTCACAATATTATGATCTTAGTGGGTACTTGATATAAACAACCTGACAAGTGTGATCATTTATGAAAAAAAGGTGTATGAACAAGAACTTTACAAAAGATACATTAAATAGAGAATATGCTTTTGAAAATTATTCTACCTTTTTAGTAGACAGGCAAAAGAAAAGTGACACTCTTGCATCATTTATCAGTTGGCTAGCTCTTTCTGATATTGATATTGAGAATGTTGGATGCAGATCTGTGGAAACACTGCAGGGTATTGTAAAAAGCAGACACAAGTTTTAATATAAAATATATAACAATGTGAAGACTAACAAATTTTGGTGGAATTACAGGAGAGCCTTAGAGTGGTGAAAAATGATGAACCATGGTTATATGTCATTGGGCAGAATCATTGATTCAAAGAGTCAGAATAATCCAAACTTTAACAACAAAAGCATGTATCAGCCAGAGCAGAAGATGAAGAGATATTGACAGATCAGCATAAGTCTTCTTGTAAACTTTCAAGGGATTCTTTCTTTGTCACTTTTGCCTGTATTGAATATAAGAAGTCATAAAACTATCATTATATTCTCAGAAAAATAGATCTTAAAGAGACCTTTTGATGCTAAAATTTGAGAGCAGGTTTATATCTACTATATTTAACCTTAGAGGCAACCATGGTACAAAATGTTTTGTCAAGTGTAATATAAATTTTTTGTTAATCTTAAAAGGAAACATTAAAAAATGATAGACTTCAACGTCACAGTGAAAGCATGTGGACTTTGGTTATTTATTAAAAGCTAAGAAGTGTTTTGACCCTTTTGCACTAATGTATTTTCTCTCAAAATTTTATACTCCTAGCTATTCTAAGACAACCAAACCATGAAAGTAATAATATTTATGGTATTATTATAAATATAATTTCTATGATCTAAATTATACAATAAAATGACTTTCCTTTGTCAATTTTTAAGAAAAAAAGTCACAAGGATCCTTTTGAATAGACAAAAGTAGAATTGTTTTTACCCATATAAACCAGTTGTATTTAGTTATGATAAATAAAATCTGGATGAATGATTTAATAAACGTATAGTGCAAAGATTGGCCTGGAATTTATATTGAGGCTTATTGACAAGAAAAAACCTGAGTCAGATATGTTCCTGGGGACTGTCAGTACCAGGTCTGACCTAAATATATGTGCTGTGAGAAAAGATGGAGTGAACTGAAGTCACTACAGATTCTAATGTGAATTTAAATCTTGCTAATTTTTACATTCGTGGAAATGCATTTCAATATAATTCTCCTCACTTCTAGTGGGAACTACACTTCACACTGATTTATGTCTTTCCCTGTGTGTTTCTTTTTTATGGAGAACTCATCTTCTAGCAATTTAAAGAAAATTCAAGAAAGTTCATTAAAACTATGTTTTGTTTGGAATTTTAATATTTCTCATTCATCTTTTATTCAGTTTGATTATTTGATAACTTTGTTTTACTGTTTTATTGTTCAAGGAATTGTCTTACAAAATTGACATTAACAGGCCCTATCATCCTTACACTTTTGGGAAGTAAAATTGAACATGTATGGTAAGATACTTCATCAGTTGGTAGAAAAACAAAAGTTTGAAAGAGGACGTGGACATATTTAAAACCTTCTGGGTTCAGGGGCTGGAGCAATAGCACAGCGGTTAGGGCGTTTACCTTGCAAGTGTCTGGCTCTGGTTCCATTCCCAGCATTCCATATGTTCCCTGAGAACCGCCAGGAGTAATTCCTGAGTGAAGAGCCAAGAGTAACCCCTGTGCATCGCCTGGTGTGATCCCCCCCAAAAAAACCTTTTGGGTTCTTAAGTCAGTATGAAATATTAACTTATGAGTAAATAAAATTAAGATGTGAATGGGAATTGTAGTAAATTGACACTAGTGTGCCAGTAAAGATATAAGCAAAGGGTTATGTTTATAGTGTAAATTGCAAAGTGTAGGTATAAGTGGCAGGAGAGATGAAGGCATATAGGATGGATGCATGCAAAAGCTTCTAGAAGGACAAATTTAATAATACTGAGAATAATGGTTATAATTATGTGTAGCAAACAACTTTATCGTAAGCATGATCTTATGTAAACTAATACAAATAGTTTTGGACATCTATTTGGAGGTATCTACTAAATGACCTTACTGAAACTATAATATCATTGAGAGAATTTTATAAATGGTTATTCAAAGAACATGTATGTGAATGTTCTCTGAATCATTATTAATAAAATATTGGAAACCCATTTGTTGATCTCTGTTTTTACTAGATTGCTTAGTTCTGTGTCATCTTTGAAGATACCTTTATCTTCAGTATCCTGGAGGGTTTTGCCTACCTTGTCTTCAATGTACCTTATGGTTTGTGGTCTGATATTGAGGTCTTTAATCCATTTTGATCTGACTTTTGTGCATGGTGTCAGGTCGAGTTCTAAGCCCATTTTTTTGCATGTGGTTATCCAGTTGTGCCAGCACCATTTGTTAAAGAGACTTTCCTTGCTCCACTTCACATCTCTTGCTCCTTTATCAAAGATTAGATGATCATACATTTGAGGTAAAAAGCTTCTGCACCGCAAAAGATACAGCGACCAGAATACAAAGACTATCTACAGAATGGGAAAGGATATTTACACAATACCCATCAGATAAGGGGTTGATATCAAGGGTATATAAAGCACTGGTTGAACTCTACAAGAAGAAAACATCCAACCCCATCAAAAAATGGGGCGAAGAAATGAACAGAAACTTTACCAAGGAAGAGATACGAATGGCCAAAAGGCACATGAAAAAGTGCTCTACATCACTAATCGTCAGAGAGATGCAGATCAAAACAACCATGAGATACCACCTCACACCACAGAGACTAGCACACATCCAAAAGAACAAAAGCAACCGCTGTTGGAGAGGATGTGGGGAGAAAGGGACCCTTCTACACTGCTGGTGGGAATGCCGGCTAGTTCAGCCCTTTTGGAAAACAGTATGGACGATTCTCAAAAAACTAGAGGTTGAGCTCCCATTTGACCCAGCAATACCACTGCTGGGAATATATCCCAGAAAAGCCAAAAAGTATAGCTGAAGTGACATATGCACTTATATGTTCACTGCAGCACTGTTTACAATAGCCAGAATCTGGAAAAAACCCGAGTGCCCTAGAACAGATGACTGGTTGAAGAAACTCTGGTACATCTATACAATGGAATACTGTGCAGCTGTCAGAAAAAATGAGGTCATGACATTTGCATATAAGTGGATCAACATGGAAAGTATCATGCTAAGTGAAATGAGTCAGAAAGAGAGAGACAGACATAGAAAGATTGCACTCATCTGTGGAATATAGAATAATAGACTATAAGACGAACACCCAACAATAGTAGAAATAAGTACCAGGAGATTGTCTCCATGGCTTGGAGGCTGGTTTCTCACTCATTCTGGGTAACTCAGGGAAGGGACCACCAAGTAAAATGTGGTTGGAGGTCATGTGGGGGAAGGGTGATGTGGGCCGAATACAGACTAGAGACTGAACACAATGAACACTCAACACCTTTATTGCAAACCACAACACCTAATCAGAAAGAGAGAACAAAAGGGAATTCCCTGCCATAGTGGCAGGGTGGGGTGGGGGGAGACGGGACGGGGGAGGGGGGGAGGGATGTTGGGTTTACTGGTGGTGGAGAATGGGCACTGGTGAAGGGATGGGCTATAGAACTTTGTATGGGGGAAACATGAGCACAAAGATGTATGGATCTGTAACTGTACCCTTACGATGACTCTCTAATTAAAAATAAACTAATAAAAAAAATAAAAAAATAAAATATTGGAAACAACAAAAATACCTCTATAATATAATAGATACAATTACTCATTATGTCACACATAAAAAATTAATAAATCGATAAGTCACATTTATACGGACCAATAAGGATATCTCATGAATTTAATATTACTTAAAGAAGCCAACAAAGAGCTTAGATAGATTTATATTTACTGCTGTTAAAAAAGAGATTAAACTACCTATGAGGTGAAATCAAGATAATTCTTTATTCAGAGTGGGGAAAATTGGTTGTGATGGGACATCGTTACTTCTGGGATACTAATATTCTATAGTGTGTTTTGTGTTTTTAGTCACTTAGGTTTTAAATTTAATGATTCATCTGTCATTTTTATGAATTATGAACAATTTATGTATAAACAATGCATATAACTCACAACAAAGATGTCCATTTCCCTGCAAGAAAACAGAACAACTATAAAAAAACAAAAAAATCTGAAAATAGCAGAGTAATTACCAGGTCTCCAAGGGTGGGAATTCGCAGAAACAGTGGCACTCAGTCTTGGCAGCCAGGGGCACTTTATCATTTGTATTATTTTAAAGTGTCTGTTCATCAAGAAAATCAAAGTGAGCCTAATTTTAACCAGTGAATGACTGTTAAGTTTCTGGAGTCCACTCTGAATTTCCCTCTATAATAGCCCATGGGGCTAAATAAAGCACCATTTTAAATAAAGAACAAAAAGGGGAGAAATATTGCAATTTAAAAATACCTAAAGGACAGAACAACATCTGAATCAAAGATAAATAATTAATAGGTCGTGAATTGCTGATGAGCAGTTCATCAAAACTGGTAATGGTCATGAAAATAAAACTACTTTTAATCTTTTGCTGGAAGCCAAGATCGCAGCATTGATTTTAGTTTAATGAGCACATGTTTATGGAAGCCTACTCTGCCAGGCTGTCATCTAGCTGCTTTCGTGTGAAATGTGGAAACCTCTGTACATAGTTTTTATTCCAGTGTGTAGAACCAAGCAATCAGGTCGGCAACACTAACACTTGAGATTTTCACACATTATTCTTAAAAACTAATAAATCAATGATTCATATAGAAACAAAAATGAGGAAAATCTGAATTATGCAACTTACAGATTTAGGCTATGTGTTTCTATTCATACAATTAACCAGAAATAAATTATTTTATAGAAAAAAATGAAATACTCAGAACAAAATCCTCATGTAAAATATGTCATAGAAATGACAATTGAAGCAGGAAAGATAATAGAGCTCTTAGGGCACTTGTGTCACATGCAGTCAACCTGGGTCCAATTTTTGGCACCTCAACTGGTTGTCTGGGCCTTGGCGAAAGTGAGCCCAGCATAAGCCCTGAGGCACTGCTTGGTGTGGCCCCAAAACACCTTCATCCCTGGGAGGATGGATTCCAGCTCTAGTACCTTTTCCTTGACCTTTGGAACAATTGTGCATCTTGATTGCAGGAGCTTCAGGGCACTTCTCTGCTTGCTCTGCCTTTGTCTTCAATCAGCCCTGCTGTACCAGCAGTAAGAGAAACGTGTGTGTGTGTGTGTGTGTGTGTGTGTGTGTGTTGGGGAAGAGTGGGGGTCAGGTTTTGTGTCTTGCCTGACCTTTGGAACAATAATGCATCTTGACTGTAAGAGCTTCAGGGCACTTCTCTGCTTGCTCTGCCTTTGTCTTCAATCAGCAACCCCTGCCTCTCCTACCAGCAGTAAGAGAAACCTCTGTGTGTGTGAATGTGTGTGTATGTATATGTGTGTATGTGTCTGTGTGTGTGTGTGTGTTGGGGGAGAGTGGGGATCAGGTTTTGTATCCTGCCTGCACCTGCAGCTAGTGTTCGTGGGAAATAAAGTGTGCAAGTACTTTGCAAAACTGTGACTTAGTCTCCTTGCACTTCTAGCCATCCAGGCATCCCGTGAACAGGTAAGCTTGCTGATAGGTTTTCTAGTATCTGCAGCTCTCTCAGAATACCAGATTTAGTTTCACCCTGTTGCCTTGCCTCTCATTCCATTTAAAAAGTCTCCTCACCGTCTGGAAGTGTATTGACTTTTCTGATCCTCAGCTCCGTGATTGGGTTTGAAATATATTATAGTTTAGAGAACTGAAGAAATATGAGAGCAGATAAAGCATTTGCCATGTACATCACCAACCTGAGCTCTATACCCACATGGTCCCTCCAGCCCTCCAGGAGTGACCCCTGAGAGCAGAGCTAGGTGTATTCCCTGAGAACTGGCAGATGTTGCGTACCCCCATCAACTCCCACAAAATATGATACATTAATTTAAAACTTAGGTTCTAATTTTGTGTGGCTCATTTGGCCAACTCTCATATTTTAAAGAGCTACCGAGAGTATCGCGCCCGCACAGCAGAGCTTGGCAAGCTACCCGTGGTGTAATCAATATGCCAAAAACAGTAACAACAAGTCTCATAATGAGAGATGTTACTGGTGCCCACTCCAGCAAATCGATGAGCAACAGGACGACAGTGACAGTGACATCGAAGAGTGTTTTGTTTTAAGGAATATTTCTAAACCCTTAACATGTGAATTCCTTTTTCTAATTTTAAAGTGGCTACAAGAAATATGATTTCATACTTATAGAGCAATATATGTGCATTCTGAAGCTGATCATTGTCATTAATTGCATACACTCACAGTATCTCCAGGCCTGAATTCCACTTAGAGTTCTTTCCACCGCTCTGTTCTAGGAACTCATTTAAGTTCTTCACACAGAGGTTCCACTGGGTGTCTCTGTCTTTGCATAATCTGGATTCTACAAACTATGTTGCATCATTCTGCTCATTCTTTCTATATGTCCTCCTGTTTTATGTAAACATATTGCCTTTCACATTTCTCCTATCCCCATTCTAAGATATATTCCTCTTGATTGTTAAAGTACCTTGGACATGTCTTTCTTTTAGAAGTAATAATGCTTTTTTTGCAGTTTCTGAAGTCAAACAATTACAGTGCTATTTCTTATCAGCCATGTTGTAGATGGTAGTGCATCACAATTGATCTTGTACAAAACTACTTCCTTCCCAAAAGTTATTTTAATATTTTTTAAGACAGTCTTTTCGGACTGATAGTTGTGCCTGATATTTCAAATAAGATAAAAACTTGAAATTGAATAGTTTTAACATTTGTTCTTCTTTTTTAATATATCCACTGGAAAATGATTACAATGGATATAATAATAAATATGTTTTGACTTTACAGTCAGATTCTTACTTTTTATTTTATTTTTATTTTTTTATTAATAGTTTATTTTTAATTAGTGAGTCAACGTGAGGGTACAGTTACAGATTTATACATTTTTGTGCTCATGTTTCCCCCATACAAAGTTCAATAACCCATCCCTTCACCAGTGCCCATTCTCCACCACCCGTAAACCCAGTGTCCCTCCCCACCTCCCCAGGATTCTTACTTTTTAAATGAAATGTTTTTACTTATTTTTTCCTTCATCATGTTATGGACTTTTTTCTAAAAATTAAATACTCTTGCTCTTGAAATAACGAAAAGTAACTGTCTGCAAGCTTGATTATGAATAACAAACATAAATATGAAAATGAAAAAAATTGATTTTTAGAGCTCTAAAATTTGAATAGGAAGACCAAGGTCCAGAAAGATAATATAGGGTTTAAAGTGTTTGCCTTGAATTTGGTCAACCCTGGTTTGATCCCTTGCACCATTATTGGATCCTGAGTTCCACCAGGAGTGATCCCTGAGCAACAAGCACACAACCAGATGTGAACTCCCAGACAAAATGATCAAAAATAACAATAACACCTGCAATATGTTGGGTATCAAACATTGTAAGGAGGTTAAATTTGGAACCATTCTAAGTAAAAAAAATTACAATTAAATTTTGTTCTGCGTACTTGTATTTCAGTTTTTTTAAAATTACCTTAAATACTTGAATTAATACTAGTGTGATGTGAAATAACCAAGCTGACTCATTTCCAGCTTCATATGACTGATAAAGACCTGTAGTAAAATATTAGAGCACAGTAAACTGATCTTTAATTAATAATTTAAAGGAGAGTTAAGTGCTTAGAAGCAAAATCTATAACAATATAAGGGCAGTTCAATTTGTAGAAATGGATGAGAAAGACTATTGTACTTCCAAGACTTTGCTAGGACATCATTCTTAAACAAAAGATAGTGATTTTTGTCTTTCTTTGTCTAGAAACACAGTACAGAAAAAGTATTGCATACTTGGTAGATCCCATAATTTTAAGAACCATATTTATATTAAATTTACATGTAGAATATATAAAGAAATTCTGAATTTATAAAACCCAATTGAGAATTTTACTTTTACCTATTTTGTTATCGCCACCATATCTTTGTACATCTCTGTCTATTCTAACCAAAGGCAACTGACTTTTCACAAGAGAACAGTCATTTCTACAATAGCTTTTAATCTTTTGTACAAGTTAAAATAACAGACTGCCTAGGCCAACTAGGCAATCTAGCAAATCTAGAAAAGTTTTGTGGGTTACAAATCCAAGGAGAGCTCAAGTTGTGATCTCAGGCTCAGAATGTCTAAACTTGAGGTATCAGACTGTATCAAGATGTCACCTTGGGGACCAGGGAGATAACACAGGTGTAATGACACAAGATTTTTATGCAAGGCCTTAGTCTAGTTACATCTCAGATACCACATGGGTCCCTAAGCATCTCTTAGTATAGAATTGGAAGGTTGCAGAACTGCAGGGACCAAGCAGAATCATTTCCTTGGTCCTACACATTCATCCTTCACATTTGACCACCTGGTTGGTTAAAATCCTGAAATGTTCTGTGGCATCCTAAACACTGTTTGGAAGCCTCTTCCTAAAGACAGAACTTTAAGATAGTCTTTTTAGGGCTCATTAAGGGAGAGATCTTCTTCCAAAGTTGTGCTTATTGCCAGGATTTAGCTCCTGGTCATTCAACCAAAGTCCCTGTTTCTTACTGGCTGATGGACAGAGCCTGAATCTCATGGAAGCTGACACAGTGACATAACTATCAGTGAGAAGGAATCATGTGGAGTCCATTTTAGCCTATTGCAATAACCTTATTACAACCTATTATAACTGAGAAGAAAGAAAGAAAAAAAGGAATTGATTGATTATAATCTTAAGTACATGTTCGATATGCCAAAAACAGTAACAATAGGTGTCATTCTCTGACCCTGAAAGAACCTCCAATCGTTGGGAAAGACGGGTAAGGAGAGGCTGCTAAAATGTCAAGGCTGGGAGGAATAGAGATGTTACTGGTACCTGCTCCAGTAAATCGATGAACAAAGGGATGACAGTGACAGTGACAGTAATAAAATGCCAGCATTAAACCAAATCTCTCAAAAGAGGAAAAAAACCCAAAAACTCAGGAATAAATGTATAAAAGATTTATAAAATATACAATAATTTCAATGAGGTTATATACAAAATAGTGCTCTGGGACCCGTACTGATGCAAGCATTAGAAATATTGCACATATTCAAGTGAGCGGTTTTTTGTTTGGTTTTGTTTGTTGGGCCACACCTGACTGTGCTCAGAAATTTCTCTTGGCTCTGCATTCAAGAATCCCTCCTGGCAGTCTCAGTGGACCATTTGGAGTCCCAGGGATTAAACTTCTGCAAGCCAAGTACCCGACCCACTGTAGAAACATTTGAGCCTCTCAAATGAATGTTTTCAATATCAATATGTAAAGCAGTGTGTCCAAGAAGTTGCAGTAAAATTTTGAATTTTTTGAGAATTTACCTATGTATTTGGCATTGAAATGTGGCAAAATATGTGACAACGGATTTGAGAATACACATATTAATTTATGTTGCAATAGGGAGCTGATGAAAAAATGAAGTAATAAATCACATAAAATATATTTTAATATATAATGAACTAGATGTCTTTAACAACATGAAATAGACGTTATTCTAAAAGTAGATACGAAGACAAAGAAAATAATAATTTAAGGTGGGTAACTAATACTTCTTATTTAATTATTTATATCTTCTGTGATTAACTTGCTTGACAGGATTTATTTCAGTTTTCAATTACAATAATTCCCTTTTTTCTCTTAAATATTTAGATGCAAAGATGTTCCTTAAGATAATAAATACAGGGGTTGGAGCGATAGCACGACAGGGAAGGCATTTGACTTGTATGTTAACTGACCCGGGTTTGATCCCCGGCACCCCATATGGGCCCCCAAGCACCTCCAGGAGTGATTCCTGAGCACAGAGCCAGGAATGATCCCTGAAAATTGCTGGGTGTGGCCCCAAAACTAAATATATATATATGCATATATAATAAATACAGTTATACAAATACTTAGGGGCATTATTTCATATTTAAACACATATATAGGCACATGCATAAGTGAATTAAAAAGTGCATCATAAGTTAATTTTCTGAATTAGTGAAAAATGGTATATTATGTCCAACTTTATTGACTTTTTATTCCAAAATTACATTCAAGATTTACATAAATATCAGTGGATTTTTGCAAACTTAAATGTAATAAATAAATATATGTTCTTTGTTCTTTATTTCTCTACTGTCTGTAGTAAGTACTCACTTATATTTAGAGAACTGTTATGTTATTTTAAACACAACAAAAATTGTAACTGAAATAAATAGAGATGCTGTA
The DNA here is from genome assembly GCF_027595985.1 of Sorex araneus. Lineage (NCBI taxonomy): Eukaryota > Metazoa > Chordata > Mammalia > Eulipotyphla > Soricidae > Sorex > Sorex araneus. The sequence goes on from NC_073308.1 coordinate 28,482,732, forward strand.
CTTCTTTTCATTAGCTGCTTGAGTTCCCAAGCACTCTTTCCACGTTATAAATTGAGATATATCTTTCTGTTTGTTTTGGGGGCCAAACCTGGAGGTGCTCAGTGCACAATTTTTGCTCTTGCTCAGGGATCACAACTGGTGATTGTGATCTGGGGACAATATGAGTTGCCAGGGATAGAACTTGGGTTGGATGTATGCAAGCAAGCACTCTTAGAGCTGCATTATCACTCGGACCTGAAATATGCCTTTAATAATTTATTTTGCAGTTTAGCATTTTTTCTTTCATATGCACATGTCTTTTATGCATAATTTTAAACTCCAATGCATTCCACTGAAGTTATCCTAATTTTATACCCTGTTCATTTTTGAAGGTTAAAACTAATGGTAAATGCAAAGTCCTTATCACAGGTAGTTTTTAGCCTGTGAAATGGTGAGAATGTTCTGTATATTTCCTATTTTTTCTTATAATTTCAGCCTGCAAGTTATTCACAGGAATTCTTATATCATACAGAAAGGGCAAACTTCATCTAACATTTGCTATCTTCTGATTTCTGACAGGCTTTGTTTATCTGCAGAAGCAAGGATTTTACATATTCAAAGATGCGTGCACAGGCTGTCTTACTGTGCCTCCTGAAATGCTAACCTCATCAAGGATGGGTTGACACTCCCATCTCTCCATCCGGATTTCTCTTTGCTCCCTTTGGTTCTGCACTTGCCCTTGCTTTTGCAAATGTTGTGTGTGTGTGTGTCTTTATATTCTACTTTAGAAAATTCGGTTACCGCAATATCATTTTTAATGTTTGAAGTCTATTATTGAAAAACATCCTATCAAGCAAAAAACAGACTATATTTCAGAAGAATTGTGCTTACTTTAATGCCTATTTTAAATTTCTTGAATGGGTATATTTAGATAGGACTTCTTAATTCTTTTTTTTAAATGCTGGACAACTTAAGATAGACCATGAATTTGATTATTGTGAAGAGCTAAGGCAGGAGAAGAAATCACAATGGCCAAACAGTTTTTTTTAGAGCTAGTAAATAAAAACAACCCCATAAAAGTTGTTCATATTTAAAAGATCCAAACAGATCCTCCATGTCTGAAATTCCACATTTTATCATTAAATAAAAATCTGATATTCATCCAACTTGCAAGTATTTCATTGAACATGTGCATACACATTGAAATCTATGGGACTTTGAAAATGACTTCTTCGTGTATAAATAGCATTTTGGGGTACCAAATCATAATCCACAAAGATTTAATACTTATGGAAAATAATTAATAGGATTAGTAGTTCTAATATTTTATCAAGATTTGATTTTATATACAAATTAAGTTATTGTGTTTTAATTGTGTATAATCCCCACATGAAAAAACAAAGAGAAAGTCTCCTAACATTTTGAAAACAGATTTTTTAAAAAGCACAGTTTTTGTTAGGTCTACATGGGTGTTAGAAAACATATACTGGAAAATGTGGTTTAAAAAATATTTTGAATAGAGATAGTGCAGTTTTTAAACCACATGCCATGTATGTGGCAGACTAGGGTTCTCTCCCCATCACTAAGTGTTTCCCAAGCAGTGGCAAGACTTGGGACTTGCCTGGAGACTCCTGAGTATACTACTTTTTGGAGCCAGGAGGCCCCAAGCACCTCTGGATGGAGTTGAGTAATCCCCACCAGTTCAGGGCCCAAGCAAATCCCACTGGGAGGAGTCTGCTCAGACTTGCCATGATGAATGTCTCCTGGACAAGGATTGCAGGATCCTGACTACCACTTGCAAGACCTCTCTTCCCCAAACAATAGAATGCATGCTTGCAAGCAAATCATTTTTATTTACTAATTCCTAGTTAAATATATGTATGTATGTATGTATGTATATAATGGACTGGAACAATAGCACAGCAGGTAGGGTGTTTGCCTTGCATGCAACTGACCTGGGTTCGATTCCTCCGTCTCTCTCCGAGAGCCTGGCAAGCTACCAAGAGTATCCTGCCCACACAGCAGAGCCTGGAAAGCTAACCGTGGTGTATTCGATATGCCTAAAACAGTAACAAGTCTCACAATGGAGACATTACTGGTGTCCGCTTGAGCAAATTGATGAACAATGGGGCAATAGTGCTGCAGTGCTATATAGTATATGCATATATAATATGTATTAATAGATACTCTATGGACTTTCCTTCAAGTGTGTTCCTTGGAAAACTGGCTTTGACCTGAATGAGTTTCAGGAAGCAGTAATCATGGTCTCATTTTTTTCTGGGAACACTGGGTTTTAAAGAACTGTAACGGGCTTATCAGACATATGAATCCTCAATATGATAGTGACATGCAAAGCATTTTCTAAATGTATTTGATTGTATAGCTCTATTCCTAGAGAGATTATTTTGAAATTAGAATAGTCATTTAGGATACATTGATGCCGTGACTCAAATAGTCTATTTCTATGCTATCGAAAGACCCTCAGTGAAGATCCTTATCACAAGAGGCTATGGAGTACAGAAATGTGGCTAGCTCAACTGAGGAACTGAATTTCTATAGCTAAATTTTATCAAAACTTAGTTATTTGAAGCTAATCTATATTTCATTCAACAATAGAGGTCCAGGTGTTAGAACACATTGGTGACACACTGTCCTTTTAGCATAATTTGAGAGTAATCCTGTGAGTTGACAAGTATTTCTAGGGCACGCCAGGCAAAAATGTGATGCTTGTAAATATTCTCATGAAACTTGACTTAGAGAATAGCACTAGAGTGTACTGAAAGTACAAGGTGAAATTTCTGGAAATAGAAAAGATGTGTCAGCAACAGAAGTTGGATAAGGCCAAAGGCAACTACAACTCCTGATGGTATTATTTATTCCGGCTCACTTCTAAGCACTCTGTCCCCACTTAATCATTCATTCTAGCAGTACAAAAACTCAAGGAGAAGAATTAACTACTTCCTTGTTGTTCACAAAATATGTGACTGTGTTTAGGCAGAAGAGCAATATTCAGAGGCCAGTCTACGATGGGGCAGCAGCATAAAAGTAAGGCAATGCTACTAACTCACCAGTTATAAAGGAATATACAAAGTTACAGCTAATCTTGAAGACTGAATTTCCTTGTTTGGGCCTCAGGTGACACTTATTGGGGGCTACTTCCAAGTCTGTGCTCAAGGATCACTCCCACTAATGCTCCAAGCAGTGAAGGGGTTGGTCCAGGACCTCTGACATACATTGTGCTCAGACCATTCAGAGTGCTCAGTTAGATCTCTGAGCTCATTTTGAGTTTCATCATTTTGACTGATTCTCATTCATGGCTACCTGGTAAGATAAAAGTGATTTGAGCACAGGCTCAACAAGCATCTTATGATACTTATAACAGCATAGAGTTGGTGGTCAGGACACACATTAAGCTTAAATTCATTTGTCATGGGAACTCCTGTAGATCCAGTTAGCAAGAGAAAACTAAGCAAAGTAAATGAAATATACTTTACAAAAGGAAATTTCAAATGAGGTAGACACAGTTTTCCTTATAACTGTTTTCATGCATTCAGAGCCTTTCCAACTTAAAAAAATTAATCTTAGTCATTGAGTAAATTGGTCAATTGATCAGTGGATCAATTAAATTGAATAGTTGATTAATTAATTTATGATCATAATGACCATGATGATGGTGGCAATGAAGATTGTAATGACAGTGATGGTGATATTGATGAATATGCTTACACTGCTATATCTCTTCCCTTTTAAATTGGATATATGAATTTATTATTGTTTTGATAAAAGGTAATACATTTTTTCAAAATGTCTCTTTAGCAAAATCAAGCATATTTTCATAGGATTGTTTGCATTATACCAGCACTTTAGATCTATTGATATTTTTGCATTTCTTATTCATCCAATAACTTTTGATATACATATCTTATATTAGTCTATTGCTTATTTGATGTTTTCTCTCCCTCCCCTGTATTTAGAGATTATGTACTCTATTGTTTTTTAATGTATTAATAGTTTACTTTTTGGCCTCTGAAATGATAATATTGTTGTTATAACCTTCTATATTCTTCTATAAAGTATAAAGCGGATTTACAGGGTGTAAATATTTTATGGAAGACCTATCACTAGGTACAATATCTACTTTTTATATAATTAATGTTGCAATAAATTTCGTATTTTTTGTTTAATTTGTTTTGTTCCAAATGACTCAAGAACAAGAGAAGTTTTCTAAAGTTGCTTATTAACATAAACGGTATCAACATCTTTTTCATTTTGAGATTTTTGTTCAATTTTTAAAATAATCCAGTTAATTTTTTAGTATAAAGTGCAAGGATTAAAATGCTTTGTACTCTATATTCATGGATCCTGTATAATTTTGTAGGTAATATTTAGAATTAGGAAGTTCTTAATAATCTTTAACACATGTAGTCTTTGATTGAATATTTAATTCTTACTATTATAAGCATACTATCCCTGATTTATTTAAATCACTGTATCACTGTCATCCCATTGCTTATCAATTGCTCCGGCGGGCTCCAGAAATGTCTCTATTCATCCCGGTTGCATGGTTGCATGCTAGTGTAGCCCAATGGCGTCTGCTTGCTCCAGGAACATGAAGGGCACATTGTTGTTACTGTTTTTGGCATATTGAGTACGTCATGGCTTGCTTGCCAGGTTCTGCCATACGGATGGGATATCCTCACTAGCTTGCCAGGCTCTCTGAGAGAGGGGGAGGCTTTGAGCTTATGCAGCTGAGCTGGAGGTGGTTTGTGGGTGTGTCTCCTACATATCTAACTTTTAGCCATTTAATTTCTTGGTAAACTTGGCCCCAAGTTGTTGTCTTGGCCAATGGCACAGCAGCAATATTGGGGTATCTGAAAGTCTAAAGGCACCATCAGGCTGCTGATGCACTCACCCCACAGGTACAGGTTGATCTGCTGGCGGCACCAGGTTTATTTAAAATATAAATATATATAAGATGTGTATTTATGTAAATCATTTATTGAAATAATGAATCTCCATCTGTAAGTATATTTAACTTTAAATTTGGACTCCGAGCCAGGCTGTTTTCACTGTGGGTACCCCAGAGGGGGGCGGGTGAGAACCCTCGTCGCCCCAAGGGACCCAGCCCCAGCAGCCAACCTTCACTACCCAACCACAGCCATGCTCCAGGCTGCTTTTCGGACACAATATAAGATACTTTCTGTTACTATTATAACCATAGTATCCCTGATTTATTTAAATCACTGCATCACTGTCATCCCATTGCTTATCAATTGCTCGGGCGGGCTCCAGAAATGTCCATAATTACCACACCATATTTGATGGAGTTCAATCAGTAGGCAACAAATCATAGAGAGTAATATATATATTATTGATTTTGTACACACACACACACACACACACACACACACACACACACACACACACCTTCGAGAGCTTGGCAAGCTACCGAGAGTATTCCACCCATATAGACAGAGCTTGGCAAGCTACCCGTGGTGTATTCGATTTGCCAAAAACAGTAACCATGAGTCTCATTCCCATAACCCTGAAAGAGCCTCCAATTGTTGGGAAAGATGAGTAAGGAGAGGCTGCTAAAATCTCAGGGCTGGGAGGAACAGAGACTTTACTGGTGCCTACTCAAGTAAATCGACGAACAGTGGGATGACAGTGACCGTGATACAGTAATAACTTTAAATAATAATTTAATATTAATAATTTTTCAGTAAAATTAATCCTACATTTTTATGAATGATGAAGTTGCATTTTTTAACAAATAATTTATTTTAAACATGTGTATTAATGCCATACTGCATGTGTACATGTTATACAGTATTCATACTGTATATGGCATTAGTACACATGTTTAAAATAAAATTTGTTATTTTAAACATATTTTTTAAAGTTAACATGTACAATTAACTCAGATATTTTTGTCAATATTTGTGAAATTTAATGATATTTTATAGACTCGCTAACATTAACTGATGAGACAGCATTTTAACAATTGAAATAGCAATACTTTTTGTAATTTTTATGAATATGCTTACTAAGAATCATTTTCCAAATCTATTGACTGACTTGTATATTATTTTGGTATTTATATGGGTTTATAATTATTCATTTTCTTGGTTTTATTACTGTATATCTTAAAAATATCAGTAACTTTAATACTTTATTAAATACTGATTCTTGAATCCCTGACCAGAACAATTACAAAATTATTCTTTTTAGCTAAAATAACATATAATCTCTTCTTTAGTATTATCTAACTGTACAAATTTCTACTATAGTAGTTCTTGACATATATTCTTGATACATAGCCTTTTTCTTCATCCTCAATATATTTAATTGTATGTGTTAGTACAGGAGAAAAAAATGTATGTATAGTGTTTAGTTAGTTTTATTCAAAGATAAGAATATTAATTATACATATACAACATTCATTTTACTCTTAGTTCCCATTTCAGCTATTATTTGATTTTCTTTTTTTCCTCATGAGATGAAGCTTACTCCGGAAAAGATATTCTTTGAGATCTTGAGGAAAAATGTAACCCTGGGTCTATTTCTGTCCACCACTATTTTTCTGCAGTCTTTAAAATCAAAGTTAATATATAGTTCTTGATCATCTTAAACTTTAATGTTCTATAAATGTTCTTAGAGTACTCAATGTTCTCAGCAGCAACACAATCATTCTTATTTTATTTTTACTTTATTCTTCTATGTGAATTTCAGTTTTCGACTCTGTGCCTACAGTATTTTTATTCCTGATTTATATTGGTTGGTTTTGGTTTGGGACCACATCTAGCAGTGCTCAGGGCTTACTCCTGAATCTGGGCTCAGGGATCACAGAAGGCCTTAGGAGACCATATGAGGTGCCAGTGATTGAACCTAGATCAGACTTGTGCAAGGCAGTGCCTTGCCTGTTATACTATCTTCTTGGTCCCTTTTGCTGATTTTAAAGCAAGTTTAGAGTCCTTGCACACAAGTCTTATCACAAATGAAGTTAAATTGTCATGATGATACCTCATTATGGTACTGATTGTATATCCCTGAAATTAAATGGTGATGACATCTTGTCGCACGCCTTTTGGCTACTTGTATATTTTTGAAGAAGTGTCTATTCAGATTCTTTTGCCATTTTTATTCAGTCATGTTATTTGTTATGGTTTGTTTTAAAAACTGGAATCCTATACACAAAAAGTGGTGTGCCGTTCTTTTGTGAGGAGCATGATAATTCTCTGTATATTGATTTTTTTTTAAATTTCTTTTTTGGTTTACCATAGCACTATTTAATTTTCTTGTGATCATGGAAAGATAGGCGATCCTTAAATCTTATTTTATACTCTACTCATTTTTTATATAATTTTACCTTAATTTTTAAAAAGTCCTCTTTGTACTACATAAATTATTTATTCACAGATTTAATTTGAGTATTAGATTATATTTTCAATGCTTTTGAAAATGGCCTTTAAACCATATTGTTCCTTAAACCATATTTGCTTTATATCACACTTTTTATTTCTTTTTTTTCTTTGTTCTTTTGGGCAACACCCAGTGATGCTCAGGGGTTACTCCTGGCTTTGCACTCAGAAATTACTCCTGGCAGTGCTCAGGAGACCATATGGGATGCTGGGAATCTAACTCGGGTCGGCTGCATGCAAGGCAAACGCCCTACCCGCTGTGCTATTGCTCCAGCCCTATATTTCTTATAATAAGTGTATATTATTTTGGTGAAATCTTTATACTCCCATTCTTATAGAGAATGGATTTGCCTTTCTGCCTGAAGGGGCATAGATTTACTTTTTTCTAATTTTGGAAATGACTGTGCTTGGCTTGATTCTCTGATAACTGTTTCTCTATTCCTCAATCTTACAGATAAATTCTATTGTTTTCTTTAAAATCTTTTCTAGTATCAGGGTTATTTTTATATCTAACTTTACTCAATCCTTTCATTAAATTTGTTCTTTCTTGACCTAGTCTTCCTACCTACTCCAGTAAATGCATGTCCATTAGTTTTACTTTAGATCAAGTCATGGTCCTTCTGAGGGCATGAATTTGCTCACTCTAATTTTCCTCTCAAAGAATTTGACTATTATGGTACTCTTCACTCCTTTAAGTTTATACTGAAGTTTTGCTATACATTTACTTAATTTAGCTTAATCAACTTAATTGATTTAATCAAGTTGGACCTAAGAGAATTTCTTCAACTTCCCTCGATGGTCTCAGAAATGTTTATTCAGGGTTTTGGTACCTTTTGTGAAGTGTGTATTTATGACAATATTTGGCTTCTGCAGTGAGTATACTCCTCTTTCCCTCTATTCCACTGAACTGGAGAAACAGTTCGTTTTTAATCCTTATCCCAAGCACAGACACATGTTCTCTAGTTTATGGCGTGTGTGACAGACAGTAAAAGTCAAGGGTCCCCCACATTAGTGTTATTGGTCTTGTTTCATTTACATTCTATGAAGTTGTGTTCTATTTCCATGAAGTATTGGCTTCGGATTGGGACTCGGCCTCCTCTGCCCAGATTTCTCATTTCCCAGTAGCTAGCAGTCACACCCAGGGACTGTGCGCCCCCCGACCCCCCCCTCAGCTGTGTAATCCCATCAATGGCCAGCATCCAGAGACTTAAAAGCAAGATCCTGGAAGTAAGATATTTTATAGTATAGTTCTTCCTCTGGGAGAACCTGGCAAACTACTAGGAGTTTCCTGCCCACATGGGAGAATCTCGCAAACTCCCCATGGTGTATTAATATGCCAAAACCAGTAACAAGCTGGGTCTCATTCTCCTGACCCTGAAAGAGCCTCCAATACGGCATCGTTCTGAAGAACGAGTAGAAAGAGACTTCTAAAATCTCAGGACTAGGACAATTGGAGATATTACAGAGACTGCTCGAGAAATTTGATGATCAATGGGATGATGATGATGATGACGATTATAATGATTGGCTTTGGAAAAATGGCCTTTTGTAAAAAGTAAAATATTTGCTTTCTAGGAGTTTGATGTCTGAATATGCCCCCCACTCACTCTAACACAAATAAAAAAAACTGAAAAAAACTTAAAAATATTTGTCATTGGCATTAGTAACTTGCAATGTACTATTTTATTAAGGATGTGAAGGGTTGTATTCTTGCTGTCTCTGGTACCTGGACAATCTTCTCACACACAAAATAAATCCTATGTATTCAAACACAATAACGCAAATAACTTGTTGCATTATGTGGCATAGCAAAAGAAATTACAAGAGATCAAAGATTGCAAGATTTGGAAATTGACCTTGTAGGTCAATGTCTTTCATAAGGTGACTGCGCTTTGACCCAGTGGAGTCGCTGCAGTGAGGTGCTGAAGGAACACAGCGCGCAGAAGATCGACAGGGCAAGGAAAGCGCTTGCCCGAAGCATACATGAGGATCCAGCCGCGCTGACCTTTAGACACAGTCCAGTGAAATTGATTTAGAATCTTTTGCCCCCAGAGCTATGTTTTTTAAGGCACTAAATCTTGTAATGTAGACCAAGTCTATGGTTAGAGCAGCCTCAGGAAATCAATAAACTATCATTTCTCTAAATTCAAGAAAATGCTATTAAACTAATAGTAGGATTAACAAAGCTGATATACCATGTTTTAGAAAAATGTATAATTCTACTAATTTTTCAAATATTTTATTCTTAGTATTCTGTCTCTTCTGGCTCTCATCTATATTTTGGTACTCTTACGTCTCTTGTTAGATCCTAAGATGTTAATTATTATGCATCTTAATGTTTTCTTGCTGCCTTCTGCTTCTACTGTGAAAAAGGATCTCTAAGACAGATAACATTCTTGTCAAGAGTTACTGGGGTGGGAGGTAGGCAACAGAGGAACTATCAAATGAACCAAATTAACACATAATGGGACAGCAATTGGAGCCTTACTTGCTTGCAGAACCAAGATCACAAAAGAGAATAAAACTCAAGACAGGGGAACATTGAAAGATCCTAAAGTAAGAAGAGATTTGTAAGAAGCAGGCTTTTGGGGCTGGAGCAATAGCACAACAGATATGTGTTTGCCTTGCATGTGGCTGACCCGGGTTCAATTCCCAGCATCTCACATGGTCCCCTGCTCAAACTGCCAGGAGTGATTCCTGAGTGCAAAACCAGGAATAACCCCTGAGCATCGCCAGGTGTGACCAACGTGAGAAAGAAAACAAAAAGAAGAAGCAGGCACAGTATCTGCAGTCCTTAACTTGAAGAGAACGCCCTGACAGCTATTTTTTGCCTACACTGGATTCTGCAGCCCTCACCCAGTAGATTAGGTCTGTGGCTGCTGTCTTCCAGGACATGCTAACAAAGTGTGATGGCAAAGCCAAACTCCTAAAAGGATTGTCTCTCACAGATGTCTGTCCCTCACTGCCTTTGTATCAGGCTGTCTAAATCCACCTAGTGCAGATACATGTTTGCCAGTTAGGTTGATGCTAGTTTTTGTCTTTTCCAAAATATAAATTAGCTACTAAGTCTCTACGATTTATACAGATATTCTTAGCAGTTGCAAGCATAGATTCCCAGCATCCATTTCACCACTAGTATTATTCTCTCTCACCAATGTTACCATGTTCTCTCACGCCCCGCCCTCCCCCAGCACACTGCCCTCTACCTCCTTGATGTGACATTCTAAAATTTGATTCTTGTCTTTCAGATATTCTGCTTACAGTAGTGTTGGCTTTGTAATGTAGATGTGTAGATATGTAACTAACTCATCTGTATACTACCAATATGTCTGAGGTCCCTGTACCTCACCCCTGTTTATTCCCATCCCTCAACACTCCCACCCCCGCTGAGGTTCTTCCCTCCCCTGTCCTTGTTTCTCTGATGAAGGGGCAAGAGTAATCAAGAGTAATTTCCTTATTCTTGTTCAATTTACTGCATAGAGTCAAGATTGCTATGTGTTCTTCTCATGAATCAGTTCACTGAACGTCATCACATCCAAGTTGCAGCAAAGTGTACGATTTTATCATTCCTTGAAGCTGCAGAGTATTCCATTGTGAATATATACTATGTTCTTTGATTATCCATCCTTCCATGATGGGTTTCCCTCTGCTCCCACTACCCTGACCGCTGCTATGAGCAGTGGTGGCAAGCTGCTGAAGCTTTGTGAAAGAACCGTAGGACCTCCTGTTTTACAGCTAAGGGAAAATAAGAGAGTAGTTGACTTTTTGTTTTCTTTTATGCATGCATTTATTTTATTTGCATCGAGCATCTGGTGTGGTGAAATATTAGATTTTATTTTAGCAGCACAGTCTCTGAAACATTTTTAACATGTGGTGATGCATTTTAATTCTTATGTGCCAGTTTACAACTATGTCAGCATCTGCTGTGTAAACAGTATAATCAGCATCAGGTAAATGTGTGGCTGTTTATTGTTCTCCGGAGAAAAATGGAGGATGGTATGCTGTTGTCTAAAAGACTCTGTGACATTTTTAATTTTGAAAAATAGATTGCTATTCCCATGTGGGAGAATGCCAAAGCTAAAATGTACTCGCTACCAAAATTTTAAAAAGGTATGCCAAGAAAAATGAGACAAACAAACAATGAAGTATTTCCACATATAAAACAATGTGAAAACTGTGTGTATTTACAATACTAATTTTTTTCTGCTGCTTTGGTTGTTTTCAATTATTATTCTATTTCATAAGATAACAGGACCTGAAAGAATTTCCTGAGGTGCTCACATTTATATTTCTGATTTAGGGAAGCTTTGCAACGACCCAGACAAAATAATTACACACAGCTCAGTTTTTATGTCACCATGGGGAGTCTGAGCCATGGAAATTCCTACTTTGAAACTTCAAAAGATCAACTGGACTCACGGTAGAACACTGGAAAGCAAGTACCAGTCCTGTTGATGATCTTGCCGACCGATCCTGAGTAACTGAGTCTGACATGGTGTTATTCCATAGTTATTTGGGAACATTTCATTTCCGTCATGTATTTCTAAAGCAGTGGCACTTTTTTTCCTTGGCATGTTTGACTCTTGAAAGAATGAGAGACATAAGGAACATTAGCAAGTGTGAGGAGCTGAGGATTAGTGTAATTAATTAATACTGTATCAGACTGACCTCTAGCCCCTGGAGCGTGTAGAGTGCATAGATACACAAGTTTTGGTACAAAGAAAGCACAGGAATCTCCGTCTGTTAAAGAGGAGCCTTCTCTCTCAAACACAGCCTTGACTCCCGTCTGGGTTTCCCACTCACACTCCACATATATGTATCATCCTTTGAATAATAACAGGAAGGAAACCTCCAATTTTAGACTTCAGTGTGATTGCATGGTATGTAGCTTCAAAACAAATGTAAAAAGGTTTAATGGGATCAAATATTTGGGTTACTTTTCCTTGAAAATTTGTGGCATGAACTTGCTGGCCCTGCCGTTGTCCCCCGACAATAAGAAACTTCATAGAAGTTGCAAGTCCCAAATTCAGCCACTCTGGGATTCAGATAACTCCGTGATTTGATATTTAAGATATATGAAGTCGAAAGAGAAAAGAAAATTGGGGACATTCACTTGCTGCTTGCAGTAACCTTTTCCTGACCTTGTCAGATAGTGCCTGGGGCAGTTCTGGAGATAAAATAGCCCATAATTTACCTTCATCCCAGAGAATTTTTTTCTCCCTGCCTTGTCCTGCAATCACCTGCCATCTTATAGCCTTCTTTTAGAGTGTTTATAGTAATTATTTTTTTCTGATTTAGCTTGAAGATGTTTGTGTAGTCATTTCTAAAAAAGTTATTTAAGTATTTTGACAATATGGTTTTGCTTGAAAAGGTAAGGTAATTTATAGATTTCATATAATTTGGTTTTTGCTGATTTATCAGTTTTAGGGTAGATAGTTTGACTCTTACAAAATGCAATATAAGCAAAAGTTCAAATAAGTGGTTAGAGACATGAAGTTCAAAGGGGAGTAGGAGACAATTTTGCACAGAGATCTGTAATAATAGAAATGGTCACTAAACCAGGTCACAGAAATTGACCCCTTTCTTAAATATTTCTTCTCTTATTCCTACTGCCTGGGAAATGATTTCTCTTAAAGTTTTAAATAGAAAATAGGTTCTTTTACTAGAGGAAATCAACACAGAAATAGATTTGTGGGTTTTTTTTTTTTTTGGCTATTGCTGCTTTAATAATATTTGTTTTCTTCTTGGAATATCAGAGAACAACAATTTCACTGATATAAAATTTTATTCCCATCAACCAAGCCTACACTATAGGATATGCCAGAGTGGAGTTGGTGTGTAGGGTGGGGTGGAACAGTTTTTTGACTGATACCAGAAACTTGAACATGATTATAATTGCCTAAGCTATAATAAATAGTTATTAAAATAAATTAAGTTAAAAATAAATAAAAACCACAGAGACATAGAGAATCCAAGACATAGAGATATATGTAATATCCGTTTATGAAATGGGTATTTATAATAAGATATTCATATTTGTGAATATCTTACCTTATTCATATTTATGAAGGTATTCATAGCACTGTCGTCCTGTTGTTCATTGATTTGCTCAAGTAGGCACCAGTAATGTCTCCATTGTATGACTTGTTGTTACTGTTTTTGGCACATCAAATATGCCACAGGTATCTTGCTAGGCTCTACTGTGCGGGCGGGATAATATTGATAGCTTGAGAATTGATAGAGGAATCGAACCCAGGTCAGCTGCGTGCAAGGCAAACACACTACCCATTGTGCTATGGCTTCAGTCCGAAAGATATTCATACTTATGAAAAATGGATATCTTATCTAATCCCTTTATTGTCTAGTATCGGTGTATATGTATAGATATGTATAAATATTAAGGTGTGAACACGCATATTTAGGTACAAACAGGTCAGCTGCCTTTGCGGATTTAATTGTATATTTGTCACAAAGCATATTTAAAATAATTTTTATTCTTAATTTGATTTGAAAGTCAGGAAAGAACTATGTGCACAAATAGTTATATAATAATAAAAACCGAATATTAGAAACATTGAAGTTATTATTCTTAAATAACTTAGCAGAGCATACTTTATCATATGACTGGAGTCTAAAACTACAGATGCAAGTACTCTCTGGGGAAAAGATGGTGCTGTTTCAGATTGAATGGTGTGTGGGGCAGAATTTGTATGATGAGTTCAACAAACACGTTACCTCAGATGTCACTCTATTTGGAGTAGGGGTTTTAAACAATAATTAAGATTAAATGAGATACCCGAGTGGACCATAATCTGGTGTATTTATTTTATAAACTAGGAGGTTAGGACATAGATGCTCACCAAGGAGAACCATTTGTCAGGAAAAATGGCCAGGTAAAGATATCCCCATGGTGGGGGGAAGGTAGGGGGTGGAGGTAGCATCTGACCCAGGTCTACATCTTGATTTTAAACATTTATTTGTCAAGATTTTGAGAAAAATTATTTCTAGTGTTTAAGCCACTCAGACTATAGTACTTTGAGGTAACACTAACAAATTACTGTATCTGAAATATCAGGTCAGACAAATGGAAAAATAACTGGTATTTCCACATACAAATTAAGAACATTTTAATATTTAATGGCGAGTACATGTGAATAATTGTTTCAGTAAATATATTAAACTAAAAACATTAGGCAACATTCAAACTTTGATACTATCACTTTCATTGCTTATCCTACTCATCACGAATCATAAATCACGAAACCCCGTTGATTGCCGATGTTGAGTGGGCTCAGTAACCTCTTCATTTGTCCTATCCCTGAGATTTTAGAAGCCTCTCTCCACTTGGCCTTCCCAACGATGCTGCATTGGAGGCACTTTCAGGGTCAGGAGAATGAGATCCAGCTTGTCACTGACTTTAGCATGTGAATACACCATGGGAAGCTTGTGAGGCTGTCCCATGTGGGCAGTAAACTCAGTAGCTTGCTAGTTTCTCTCAGAGGGAGTAGGTTATAAGATATCTTCTGGGAGCTTGCTTTTACGTCTCTGGATGTTGGCCATTGATGGACTTCCACACACCTGGGTTCCTCTGCCGGTACCTTCATGCGTGAGGCTTGTCTGAACTTGTGGAGAGGGGCGTTGAGCATGGCTGTGGCTAGATTCTGGTGGTCTTCAGCTGCCGGGAGCTCTGCTCGGGGCCGGGAGGGAAGCTGCAGCTCATACCTTCCGAGGGACCCCGGGGAAAACAGCCAGGCATTTGGGCAAGAGACCCTTCTGGGGCAATCCTACTCAGAGATGGATAAAAATGATTTAATTACAAAGATTGTAGGGTTTCTTTTTTCTTTTTAAGAAAAAAACATTTTTTCCACCCCATGTCTACTAGAGCTTATATAGATGGTCCAAATGTTTGGGCATTTTCCTCTTAGAACTGGAAATTGGTATTCCTTAATAGTTCAATTATTGTCTTTCTTGAATTATTCCCCTATGTTTTCCCTTTTCTTCCAAATCAATATTCCCTCATCTGTGTATAGCTCACCTGCTAATTATCTCACTGACTGCCATTATCTAACTTTTCACTCAAAACCAGTGTCTGAAAAATAGCCTAGCACTTATATGTCCCCTCAAACTAAAGTTTGGTCCATCCATTGGATTTATAAAAGGTATAAATATGTGTGTTTGTGTGTGTGTAAACATACATGTACACAGAAATGAATTTATCTATGTAACTATTTTCAACATATATATTATGTATGTACATGTTAGTATGATATTATATTCTTAAATCTATATATTCATTTTAAGATAGAAATTTATATTTTATATCACATTTATAATGGAGGTCTATTCAATGCTTTTTCTAATATATTAGACTGTGAGTAAAGGGACCTATTGCATGCATTTGGTTATCTATTCCTTGGGCATTTAAAAAACAAGAATTATTTTTATTTAATATGTCAGAATATACATATATGAAATATATATAATTTAAATTACATATAAATATATATAATACAGTAAGAATAACAGATCTCATTCCCCTAGTCCTGAAAAGAGTCTCCAATCATTGGGAAAAACGAGTAAGAAGAGGCTGTTAAAATCTCAGGGCTTGGACAAATGGAGACGTTACTGGCGCCTGCTCAAGTAAATCAATGAACAATGGGATGACAGTGATACAGCGATATAGTGATATATGTAGCACTGTCACACAGTCCTCCCATTGGTCATCGATTTGCTCGAGCGGGCACCAGAAACGTCTCCATTGTGAGACTTCTTACTGTTTTTGGCATAACAAATATGCCACAGGTAGCTTGCCAGGCCCTTTCATGAAGGCGGGATACTCTCAGTAGCTGCCAGGCTCTCTGAGAGGGATGAAGGAACCTGGATCAGCCGTGTGCAAGGCAAATGCCCTACCCGATGTGCTATATACATATATGTAAAAAATATACATAATTATATTGATATGCATAATGATATATACATATATATGTGAAAAATATATAGATAATTATTAATTACCTATATAATTATCTCTCTATATATAATTTCCTATTCTCCTCTGGCAGGGAAAAAAAGGGGAAGATGAAACATCTCTCCAAAGAATTTTGCTCTTAGTCTTAGGCTCTCCAGTGACTGGGAATTTGTTGATTTGATTTAAAATTGGTTCCTCTTAGATCCCACACAATTCTCTCAAGATTCCTGCCTGGAAAATGCTGTTTCTTTAGGTTGTCTTTTATCTTTTCAAAGAACAAATGTATTCTCTCCAAATACTCAGGTGGAACAAAAGCAATATCCTACACTCATAAAAATAACCTAAACTAGTTAGACTAGTTTCTGATTACACATGAAGGGGCAACTCAAAGGAAGGTTTATTTATTTTTTTATTATTGTTCTAATATCAATATAATCTGATTTGTGCAACAGTTTGTATAATATGCTCTTAACACAGTGGGTAATCTGATTTACAAGCCATGCAGGCTATTGCTCAAAATCATGTGTTAATGTATTTTCCTGCATCAAATCTTTCGGTAACTCCCACTGGTCATTTTCCTTTTCACATTTGTAACATTCTTTGCAGGAACCTTTCTAGCATCCGTTTACTTAATCTTTTTTTTAAGTAAACAGATTTTTACTTAAATCTGCTCCATTGTAGTTTGACCTGGAGCCTTTAAAAAAGCAGTTCCTGACCCCTAGTTAAGAATTTCTAAAATGGGAAAAATAGCACCAAAATAATTGACTGACACCTCAATTGTTGAAGCCTTCCATTAAGCCAGAAACTCTGAAGAAACAAATAAATGGAATAAATCTGTGTTCCTGGGAGCTGGGTGCTGTTTTTCAGCTTGAGTTTCAGCAGAATAATTATATAGCAGCACATCATCGCCCTGGGCCATACCTTGCAGGGAGTTTTTCAGTGAGAGAGTTCAAATGTTTCAAAGATACCTAATGCTTTTAAAATAGAGATGACAAATGCATGCAATTGTTCTCCAGACGCTTGCGCACAGGAGTGTAAAATTTGGGGTAATCAAATCAGGAAACATAGCCTTAAAGCTATTTCCTTAGACTTATGGTCACTACGCAAGCAATACATTCCAGAATTCAGCAGTGTGCTGGTGCATGGCTGGAATCTTCTGCCCAGACAACAGAATGATGGTTAGTATGATCAGTAACCTGCTGTCATCTCAGCATCTAGGGATGGGTCTGTACTACCCAAATAAAGGTCTGACCTACCGTTGAAACAGAAATAGAATTACATGCTTAAGTTGAAGCACTGCATTCCATTTTTTTACACAGAACTAATGCAAACTTTCTACAATTGTATCTCTAAATACTGTATTTTTGACTTTGTAAATTGATTTCTGTAAGTGCATGAAAATATAAATGAAAATGCTGGGGAAGAATATGTGAATACTGATTTTGCAGAAGTTAGGACTGTTTGTTGGTGTTAGAATGAGAATCACAATGAGACCAATGGTTGACATTCATAGATAATCACATATTTACATCAGAGATATCTTGGACACTAAATACAACACATTCTAAGAGTAAAATCTCCTGAAAAGACTTTACCTTAACTTGTTGCCAAATTTTTATGCTCTAAAAAATTCTATATGTGCCAAGATTTTTTAAAGAGTATGTTTTTTTAGCACCTCAGTGCAAGAGAGTGATGCGGCTATTTTAGCACAAGTCTCCGACGACACTGTTCAGATCTTAACCTTGAGTTAAACAATCTAATCAGAATATTTTTAAAAAAATGTTCACACCACATCTTCAAAGCACATATTTCTAATTGGGTTTATATAGTTTCGAAGAAATATAAAACCTTTCTAACTTGAACATGTGGATATTTTCCTAACGATGTCTCAGAAATCACCAACTTAAGAGTGACTGTGCAATGGCACTTCGACATGAGAGAACAATAATCTTATGTCTCACCGACCTGTATCAGGCAGATCAGTGGCCTTCTTACCACCAGCTCACAGAACAGAGCCATAAACATGTGTAGAGAGATTGAAAACGGGTCTCTTGGTTTAAACAGTTGGTCAGTGGATCTGTGTGCAGATCAGGCCCATTTCTGCAGGCATAAAAAAAGTTGAACATCCAGATAGTCTGCAGACTCAGCTTCTCATCACTGTTTCTTTTTATTCTCCTGGAAAAAATGCTCATTCTACTCAATTATGTGTCCTCTGGGCAGTGGAGCAAAAGTACAGAGGGTAGGGCATGCGCCTCACATGGGCCCACCTGGGTTAGATTCCTCCATCCCTCTTGGAGAGCCCGGGAAGCTATTGAGATGATATTGGGAATAGCTTCCCACTGGCAGACCTGACAAGCTACCCAGGGAGTATTCGATATGCCAAAAACAGTAACAACGAGTCTCACAATGGAGAAGTTACTGGTGCCTGCTTGAACAAATCGAGGAGCAACGGGATATGTCCTCTACCTTCTCTTCTAGATTCTTACTATTCAACAGATTTCTGTAGCCCACTTTCAAAATCTGATTTCTGGGAATACAGTTGACCTGTTTGGTTCAGAGTTCCACCACCATAATTTATCAGCTCAGGACAGATTCTGGCTTTGCGGAACAAGGACAGATAACACTGGGTTCTGAAAGAGCAAGGGTTAAGCATGATGCATGTGTTATTGGCTATAGGATTTACTTTTGATATATTCATCTGTCAGCGAGCATTTATTGCTCATTTAATATTTTATACACAAGAAATAATAAGAATAAGCCATGAGTAGCCAACTGGAATGGTATCAGTAGCACTGGGGGTGAAATTTTTGGTCAAAAATTTAAATCAAGAGAGATTGTTAGAAAATCTACTGGAGGTATTATTTTCTCATGACTTCTCATTAGCAGAGAGGCTTCTATTTTAAAATTATAAATGTGAATAAATTAAATATTTGTTTATTAATTGTCAAGGGAAAACAATGATTTTTTAAAATTTATTTTATTGAATCACCAAGTGGAAAGTTACAAAGTTCTCAGGCTTATATCTCAGTTACACAATGCTCAAACACCCATCCCTTCACCAGTGCCCATATTCCACCACCAATAAAAACAAAAACAAAAGCAAAAACAAAACAAACAAACAAACAAACAAAAAAGTATACATCCCACCCCTCACCCCCCAACCCACCCCGTACGTGAGTGATAATTTCACTTCCTTTTCTCTTTACCTTGATTACATTCCAGATTTCAACACATAATTCACTATTGTTGTTAGAGTTTCAAAACAGACTCACTCTTTTTGTTGGAATTTATCCCCTAAGAATACAGCTCTATTAACAGGGAAATATTTGATAATAAGTTTCCCACTGATGACAATGAAGAGATAAAATGTCGCGCGGTTTACAATTTCTGTATTATAGTAATTAAGTCCGTGAAGATTTAAGTTTGAAAATGAATCATTTCCCTTCCTGGAACAGCATGTAGCCAAAGTTAATTCACAGTCTCCATACATGGGTGCAAGCACTTGCTGGAACCCCAATTCCTAAAGCTGTCTCTGGTTCCCGCTTGTTCCACATCCACCGGCTCTGCAGAGGCATGGGCACCCGGGCTGAAAACCCGGCCGGCCGGAGCCGAGCACCGGACCCGGCTCGAAAACAATGATTTTTAAGTCGCATTTCTATTTTCCAAGATAACTTCAGATGAGTTACTCTCACATATTACTTATAATTGTTCAAATTACAAAAAAACTTGATCCAATTTAATCAGAAAATTATAACACATGTCAGCTTTATGTAAATAACCTACTAAATTGAAGTTAAAATCACCTCCAACAAAGTAACCTCTTACTTGAATTAAATACCACTGAACTTTTGAATGTTGTTTCTAATTTGGTTCTGAGTTTTATATTTAGTCTTTATTTTTACAAGCATGGCAATTGCTTTTGGTTGGTTTGTTTTTTGCTTTTCTTTTTGGGCCACACCCAGCAATGCTGATGGGTTAGTCCTGGCTTTGCATTCAGGAATTACTCCAGCAGGTGCTCAGGGCTTACTCCTGACTCTGCACTCAGAAATTACTCCTTGTGGTGCTCAGTGGGATCATATAGATGCTGGGAATCAAAGCCAGATCACCTCACAAGTGCCCAACCCTCTGTGCTATTGCTCCAGCCCCCAAGTGCTCTTTATTTTCTTCTAAAATGTAATTACTCTTTTGATATTACATTACAATCAAAACCTCAGTAACCCCAACTGTTCTTCTCCCTCAGGTTTTATATTTAATTACGAACAATCGCAGCCTACTTACAGATATTATTTGAGATGTGGTATGTGCTATCATTTTAATAAGAATTACCTTAGTAGGCTTCAGTAGTGAAGATTTTGTTGCAGGTAGAATATAAAAATAGGTAGGAACATTGTCTAAAATTTAATCCACATTCACAAAATGGTTATGTTGCCTTTAAGTATAACATTTTATATAAACATATGTATTTGCTAAAAATTAGACATTGGCATCTGGCTAGCCATACATTTTTCAACAGATTGATATTCTTATGTCTTTAATGAACATGTTAACTGCCCATTGAACATATCCTTAGGGAATAAAGATGTTAATTTAATTATTGGGAAAAAACATCTATTTTAATATAGTAATTATGCCTATGATTAAGAATATCAATTTTAACATCTTCCAGATACTAAATTTTCAATGGCCATCAAAGTTTATAAAGATACTTAACACATAACCAGTTAACATTGAAGGATCTAAGTTATTAGAATTACATATAATATTGTTAGCAATATGAATCTTAAAATAGTGACTCATGTTATAACTTAAGGTGATTTGAGTGGTAAAAGCGTTAAGATATAGAAGTAAGGCATTTTTGCGAGAAAATTATGGCTGAAAATGAGGTATATTGTCATACTAACTTCCAAACTAACATTTAAAAAAAGTTATACATAGTTTTTAGACTATAGAGTCTATATTGAAGTATAGCCTTTCAATTGATCTGTTTCCAACATATATGAGATGCAGGCAATCATTTACAACAATTTGGTTTACTAAAAATAATTAATGGAGGGCTGGAGAAATTATATATGTGGTTTGGTGCTTGCCTTGCATGAAGCTGGTTGGTTTGATCCTCAGCAACATATGTGGTCCCCTGTGTACTGCAAGGGGTCACTTCTGAGCACAGAGCTTTTAATAGCCACGGAGCATCACAGAATGTATCTAAACTTCAACCCGTCTTTGAAGGGGGAAAAAAAATGTGACAATATTTTTGCTTACGCATTTGTGTTGATTATCTGTGATCTTCTATTAAAAAAACTCATACCCTAAAAAGATTGTTTATTAGTGAGATAGGTTTTGTTGCTTCAGTTTGCAGTATTTAGATTTTAGAGCTTGGTATTAGTAACACATAGGGCCATGGGCATGGAGGCGGGGGGAGCAGGGAATAATGTTCTGAAAAATGGCAGAATTTTAAAGAAAATGATCCATGACATTAAACTTTTTTAAATGATGTGAATTTAATCAGCAATTGAGATCAGAGCCTTCTTTATAACCGAACCTATTTTATCCTTTTCAACAAATTTACAAGGGCAGGTAGGCAATTCCTGATAATCTTACATTGAAAGATTTTCAAGAAGGGAAAGAAACTCTGCACAAAAAAATGAAAGTATTATATATAATAGAGGGTCATGGAGTTCGTGATCAATTGTGGCAGTTTCCATAGTGATTTCACAGAAAGAAAATGCTCTGTGCTATCCAGCTTAACCTCTATTATACATACAGAGACACACCTATAATAAAGGCAAATCATTTTCATGCATCTTAGGCTGACTTAGCTCTTTGATTTTATTTAGGTTTCATGTTCTTTGTGTAAAGCATTCACAATAAAAAAAATCACATTGAGTGAAGCCAAACTATTATTCTTTAACTCTTTACTATAAAGTGTATCCAACCTTTAATAGTGCCATATCTTGTACAATGAATGCATTTCTTTCCTACACTAGATCCTGGAGTAGAGCAGATATTTAAGAAATAACCACAGAAAGGGATAATAAGTGTCTAGGTTAATAAAGACACTAATTTCTATCTTGGCAGCACATCTAACTTTATATTTGAAAGTAAAGATAAAATGCAGAATCATAATTACTGGATCATAGTATCACAATTTCTATATTGCACTTGAGAGTTAAATAAGTATTTGTTGCTACTTATTGTAGTATTTGAATTTTCCAAAATTTTACCTGTCACTATCACTGTCACTGCCCTCCCTTTGTTCATCAATTTGCTTGAGCGGGTACCAATGACGTCTCCATTGTGAGACTTGTTACTGTTTTTGGCATATCGAATATGCCATGGGTAGCTTGTCAGGCTCTGCCATGCAGATGGGATATTCTCAGTAGCTTGTGGGGCTCTCTGAGAGTGACAAAGGAATCGAACCAAGGTCGACCCCATGCAAGGCAAACACCCTACCCACTGTGCTATCGCTCCAGCCCTAACTTTCACAATTATAAAAGTAATTATGATTATTGCTAGACAGGCTAACTAATGGGTCAAATGACCTCTCCAGTTAGGATAGTGTAAAGATAAGGACATTAAACATATACTATGCATTCATTATTTATCAGTTGAGTCCATATAGTCAATAGTATACACTTACAAACCAAACATTTGTTAGACACTGTCCTAGACATGAAGGATAATGTAATAGCTTCAAATATTTTGTGGAACAATATTTTACTTAGAGACACAACTAATGTCTCTAAGGAAAGAAAGTGGTAGATGTGTTTGAGGACATTAAACAGTGACATCATATATTCAAGATAAGACAGAGAGGGATAGAAACATATAGATGAGCAGTAGTCACATTAAGAATGACTTTAGGTGTTGATTAGCTATTAATATTTAATTTATTATGTATGAACTGCCATTAAATAGTGTACATGTTCTATGTTGGTAAGGGAGTGATGTTGTAAAAGAGCGATTAAGCAAACTGCCTTATAAAAATATTTCACAATAAAAATTATAATGCCTAGAATAATGGTGTAAGAATGCATAAGTAGATATTTAGAGATCCTTATACTTAAAAATAAGATTGTAATATGGCTAGATGTATGTTGTGCAAGAAAAAAAAAATATCAGAGACTTTTAGATTTAGACTCAACCAACTAAAAATTCTTAATTTACTTTTTAGAATTCATTCTAGTCCCATCACATTACTAAAGATCCATAAAGTTAGCGTAATGTTAATCAAGGTATTCTTACAAATATATCCTTTGAAATATCCATCTCATATTTTGAACCACACACAGACATATACTCCTAAAAGTATTCTTAGGCACTGGATATTGACATTCACTTTGGAAACAAGACTCTTTTTAAGTTATTGGAAAAGAATCACAAGTTGCATAGGCATTTAGAGCAAATGTTTAAGATATATATTTTGTACATGTAGTGGTACAGTTAGATAAACTAAAATTCATCTTCAATATATTCAAATTTGATATATTTAAGTATATTAAAATTCAAATTAAGCATATTAAAATATCATTGAATAGAATTAATAAAACTGATCTATGCAGTTTTCAATTATGTGTGTGTGTGTGTGTGTGCGTGCTTATATAATTTTGAGCATATGAGTCGATGCTGGGCCCACAATTTGAGTGTTTTCTTAATCAAGGCCTTGTTTAGTTCTGAAGTGATCATATACCAGGTATCACATTTATCTTGCATGGTTCCGACCTGTGTTCAATGCCTGGTATAACATGTGTTCCCCTAAACCCCACCAGGAGTGGTCCCTGAATGAAGAGCCAGAACTAATCCCTGTGCACTTCCCCAAAACTAAAAATTAAATATCACTGTATCACTGTCATCCTGTTGCTCATCGATTTGCTCAAGTGGGTACCAGTAATGTCTCCATTGTGAGACTTGTTACTGTTTTTGGCATACTGAATACACCATGTGGAGCTTGCCAGGATCTGCCATGCAGGTGAGATACTCTCAGTAGCTCGCCAGGCTAAATTTAAAAATTTAAAACAGAAGGACTTTAATACTGCAAAACATTTTTTGTCACAAGTAGAAGATCATTTTTTGATATCTGAGGTAGTAAAATGAAGAATAGATCACTGATGATTGACCTCTGAATTATTTAGTGTTTTATTCTGTGACCACATTGAAAATATGTTTTAAAAAAGTATAATTATTCCTGTAGAAGATAAATAATCTCAGTAATTCCATTGTAATATTATGATTAGAATATGCATATCAGTAATGAAAATAATATTTAAGTTAAAATTTATTTAAGGCATTGATATAATCTAAATGCATTGCTATAATATAATCTAATATTTTCATTCATCCAATAGCCAATTGATTTATTATTAATACCACACAATAACAAAACTTTGCAATGACAATGGTTAATAAAAAGTAGTATGCTGGTCCTCTTATCTGCCAATTCACGAAATAGTATCATCAACTTTTTTATAAATTTTGCAGAGAAAATTAAAAAATATTTAAAATTGAATTGTATAAACTTACAATTCAATATCTTATGTAAAAAAATATCACTGTCACTGTCATCCCACTGGTCATTGATTTGTTTGAGCAGGCACCAGTAACTTCTCTCATTGTGAGACTTATTGTTACTGTTTTTGGCATATCCAATACACCACGGGTAGCTTGCCAGGCTCTGCCGTGCAGGCTCGATACTCTCGGTAGCTTGCCGGGCTCTCCAAGAGGGGCAGAGGAATCAAACACGGGTTGGCTGTGTGAAAGGCGAATGCCCTACCACTGTGCTATGGCTTCAGCCCAAAGAGAGTATAGAACCAGAATAAAAGCACAGCAAGCAGGGAGCATGACTTACATGTGGCAGACCAGGCTTCAATCCCCAGCACTTCGTGTGGCCCCCAGCCTGCTAGGAGTGACTCATGAGTGCAGAACCAAGAGCATGCCCACAGAATCACTGGGTGTGGTCCAAAACAATCAACCAAAAATTGAATACAGTAAAAGTTGCAAACTTATACCGCTGTTGTCATGTTGCTGTATTTTGCTATCAGATGCAATTTGTTTGTTTTGGTTTGTGGTATTTCTATAGCAAAAAATTTTTATTTCTATACATTGGTTTTATACTGCACATGTCTCCTGATGGAATTAGGGCATTATGAATATGATCTGTATGTACATATACCATTGGACATTGTCAATAAGCAGATACTAAATTTTCAAATTTGTATTTGATAATAAAATGTTAATGCAGAATTAAATACAATATACTATGATGTTTTATATTTTAAATAGCATACATGTGAAGAAATTTCTTTCTTTGTTAAAAACATTTTTTTTTTCTGATTCAGCAAAGAAGTCATTGACCTGGGACTAATGGGAAAACCTTTCATACTTTTTTTTTTTTGCTTAGTTATGTGAAAAGAAATAATTGACAAAATTTTCTGATGAAATTATACTTAGAGCATTTTCAATCATACCAATGCTATAAGTATTTTTGCATACATATGACATTTTACACCAAATATAATTCAGGAATTCATAAAGATTATTTACACATTGACAGTGTGCTCTACAAAGAGGGATTAAGCTTTCTTGTTGCCCTATGTCTTTAGTAATATTCAATATTTTTCAAGTCTTTTGTTTTATCACAATGCTATAACTGAGAAAATTAAAACTGAAGATGAGTTTCTTTCACATCTTTAATGAAGGCAAGCTCTACATGAGGTGGAAAACACATTAAAATTATCAATACCAAACCACACACATTTAGGATAAAGTTTATTAAATATGGCACTCTAAAATCAGGGCAAGTATGTAGAAAAACTTACTATAAATAGTGGGAAAACTTTTCTATTAACTTGCAGTGTTCAATGCGGAATAAAGTGCATTTTTAAATTTAATCTATATTTGCACACTTAACTCACCTTCTAGGAATAATAATGGCAACGGTTAGACTATTTAAACAAAACTGAAGATAACTTTAATTTATTACAATTGAGCCAAGTGTTAGTGCTGCTCATGCATTGCTGTGTAATTGCTTATTCATTATGCATTTTTCTATTCAGCAAAATGGGAAAATGTACTCCTTGGTGAATGAATTTTGCTTAGAGACACCAGCTTCATAATGCAGCAAATTAAACCCTGCCAACACAGCACACTCTGTTTATTCAGTTGTCAGGCTAAGTGATGCACAACAACAGAAAGGTATTCTAAATTTGATGTCACCTAAATTCTTGCAGATTAAAAATGTTTTAAATTACTACTTACCTAATCGGAGTTTTAAGAACATTTATAGAGGGTGGAGCAATAGCACAGCACGTAGGGCGTTTGCCTTGCACGCGGCCGACCTGGGTTCGATTCCCAGCATCCCATATGGTCCCCTGAGCACTGCCAGGAATAAATTCCTGAGTGTATGAGCCAGGAGTAACCCCTGTGCATCACCGGGTGTGACCCAAAAAGCAAAAAAAAAAAAAAAATTATAAAGGTGTTTTTTAAATCTAAGATGATTGTAGCATAAGCAATATTTTTTTTAAAAAAACAAGTTTAGGTACACCATTTACAATAGTGTTAGTGTTTATGGTTTTGATATTAATGACATTTTTGTAATAAATCTTAAGTTGATAAAACGCCCTATCCCTATCTGCTATCCTGTTTCTCCAGCCATGCTTGCTTTTAATGATAGTATTTTACTAATTTCTTTAATGCCTGATTCAGCTTTACTTAAAGGATTCCCTCCCAGGTGTTATCTTATATGCACAAGTATATGCCCATACTATGCCTCTGTCACACACTAAGCAGTGCATGGTCAGTGTATTCTTTTTGTAATCATGAAGGCTTCATGCCTGCTACCTCATATTGTCCCATGAGCAATGATAGACCTGATTGCTGAGCACAGAGCCAGGAGTAAGCTGTGCCCTGAGTACTGCCAGGTGTGGTCTAAAACCAAACCAAAAAAAAAAAAAAAAAACAAGAACTGCAAAACAAACAGGAGGACCAGGAAGAGAGTTCAGTGCTTGCTTTGCATGTGGCTGATCCCAGCTCTAGCCCCAGCACCCTGTACGGTCCCTGATGCACTGCTAGGCAAGCTTCCTGAGGGCAGAGCCAGAGCAACCTTGGGCATTGTCAGGCACAACACAAAACCAGAAAGAGAAAACTTTAAAAAAATTCAAAAAAGAAATACTAAAATATTAGATCAGTGAATCTTGGCTTGTATATATTTATAAGAAATTTTGAATTTTTTGCTTCTTAAGTTTGCTAAGATATAAACAAATATAATCTTGTGTTTTTTGAAATCATTGCATAAGTTAATTGTAAAAAACTAAGCACGCCGAGGGGTGTGTGCACTCGCGGGCTCTCTGGGCGGCTCTGTCTCACCGCCCAGGTTTGGTGCTCTGGAACCGCTGTGTATGGGCTGGATCGGGACGGCCGTTGGCCAAGGACAGGCAAAGGAAGAACGAGGACCAAGCTGGTTGCTGATTAGTTACCGTTTATTCAATCTTCCATCTTTGTCATCTCCCACACTCCCAGCTGCTGCTCTTTCTAGTCTCTCCTCCTACTTTTCTCTCTGGCTCTTGCTCCCAGGTTACACACCGCCAGGTAGCAAAATCAACATAAGAAAGCCCTTCCAGAAGGCTGTCAGGTTCAAAGGGAACACAACCTAGGGGCATTTCAAAGCCCTTCCTGACTGCCCTTAGGCAAAATACCTCTTAAGGGTTTTTTCTCCTCTCCCCATTCCAAACACTCATTAACATCTTAATACTAGTTATTTTTGCATGGACATAGCAAGAGATACATTGAGGTTTGCAAGGCAGCTCTCCTGGCAACATCTTGCCACAAGCTCAGACCACAGCACTCAGGCCAGATTAATCATTCCTCACCCTAGCAGGGTCCAAATCTAGTTATCACTGTTTGGATCATGACAACATTTGTCCATGATCAAGCTCTTAACTTATAGTTAAGCATTAGGCACTTTGGCCAGGTCCATCTCTATGCCAGGGTGGAACACAACTCATCACTTGCCCTGGGTCCGTCTCATCCCTCATCAGGACCCTGCTTTGGGGGGTGCTAGGAAGTAAGGGCAGCTGAGGCTTAGGTCAAGAGAACAGATGCCCAGGAGGAAAATATCATGTAGAGTCAAATGACTCCCAAGTTACAAAAGCATAACAATTGTTAAGTCTTCCTGTGTCCATACAAAAAGGACTTGCTCTGAATAAACTATGCAAAGGACTCAAGGAGAAGAGAAAAACATTATTTACAAGTCAACAGAACACTAAGAAAGAAGGTACAAATAAACAAAGAGGAATAGGAGCACTGTGACAGGAGTAACCCAATAAACCTAAACTACCTGAGGCTATGTTATCCTACATATTGTCAATTAGTAATTAATATTTTTCAGAGCACCTCTAAATTATTCCTTATTCAGTTGCTGAATACTTTTATTTTTTATGAATTTCTATTAATGTATTTTGTGTTTATTTCAGGCAAGTGTAGGTTATGCCATGTATTTTTGGTATATAGTTCGCACTATGTTTAAAATAGAACTTGAGGGGCTGGAGCAATAGCAAAGGGGATAGGGCGTTTGCTTTGTATGTGGCTGACCCAGGCTCGATTCCCAGCATCCCATATGGTCCCCCGAGCACCTCCAGGAGAAATTCCTGATTGCATAAACCAGGAGTAAACCCTATGCATCACCAGGGGTGACCCAAAAAGCAACAAATCAATCAATCAATCAATCAATCAATCAATAGATAATAAAAATAAAATAAAATAAAATTTGAATGCCATCAATTTTTTTTCAAAATATGTTATCAATATTTTAACTTAACAAGTGTTTTAGTTATATCACCATAAATTCTACAGCATCCCATAATTTTTGGAATGCTAAGCACCAAGGAAATGTTTATCTTTTTTTAATTTTAAATGCTTTAGGTATTTATTTTTTTTTCTCAGAAACTGTACATCCCTATTTGGAAATTTAAATTTGAGATTTTATGTTTTAATATGATAGATGAGACTAGTAAAATAAGTGTTGAAACTTTTAATATGATTTTATACCTTAAAAGGGTTCATTATATGAGTGAATTTGAACTCTTTCTTCGGTTTTAGAACTTTCTTTGTTTTTTGTTTTTTGTTTTTTTTTTTGGTTTTATGACCACACCTGGAGTTTCCATTGCTTACACTTGTCACTGTTCTCAGGGTTCACTCTTGATGATGCCCAGGGACTATATATGGGTCAGGGATTGACACAGGTCAGAGCAGAAGTGGTTACATGAAAAGCAACTGCCTTATCTTCTATACTATCTGCCTGATCCCTTAGTCCTTTATTGTTTGAGTTCTGAATCAATAAATCATAATAACTGGTTAGGTAGGGACCAACTTATTAATATGAATATAGATAAAACTGAAATGGCAATAATTAGTGATAGTACTGAAAAAGGTAAATAAGGCAACAGATGGAAAAAGAAAAATAAAACACAAGAGATCTGGCTTTCTAGGCTCAATCAGTATGCTTTCTGTTTTCACCAATCAAATAAACCTGTGTGTTTCTAAACTTGAGTTAGAAGAAAGAGAGTGATGTTTTCTTCACATTCATTCAGATGATATATTCATTCACTTTTTTTATTCAAAGAAGGAATTCAAGAATACACACATGGGGGAGTGAGAGAGAGAGAAACAGAGAGAGACAGAGACAGAGAGAGAGAGACACACAGAGAGAGAGAGAGAGAGAGAGAGAGAGAGAGAGAGAGAGAGAGAGAAAGAGAGAGAGGAGAGAACACTCCCTGTGTTTTGTCCTGAATGCCATTCATTTAATGAATAGCAGCAGGAACATATGCAGGCAGTAGGATAAATTCCTCTGTTCACTTAGTATTTGTTCTCTATGTATAAGGACAACAAATGTACCAGTAGATAAGATGATAATAGCTTTTTAGATGGTGATTAGCTTTCTGTAAAGCATGACAGCAGGATAGATAGGAGTGCCAAGTGAGTGCCTGGCAATTTTCAGTGTTTTTTTTTTTTATATATATATCCTATGTGTGTGTGTGTGTGTGTGTGTGTGTGTGTGTGTGTGTGTGTGTGAGAGAGAGAGAGAGAGAGAGAGACAGAGAGAGACAGAGACAGAGACAGAGACAGAGACAGAGAGAGAGAGAGAGAGTATCAATGGAATGTTTGAGTGATGAGATTCAAGAAATGTCCATCTGAGCAGACGGAGTCACTGGAAAGTCTCTAAAAGGAAGCATGATTTGTGTTTTCTAGAAAAATGAAGGCTATTTCTGAGAAAGGAATACCTCAATTTTGATAGAGTGAAATCTGGACTCTGTTACTGCAGTAAGATCTTGTAAACCATTTATGATTATATTTATTTAAATAACTTGTTTATATTTTCAAATCTCTGTGAGTGACTTATATAGTTTATGTTTTGGCCCAAAAAAAAAAGAGCTAACCATTATTTTTGGATAATTTGTTGGGATAACTTATCCTTTGTTTAAATTTCATTAATCTATGTTTGGTCTTCACAACTATTGTTTTTTACTGAATTTTCATATGACACTTTCACTCAAATTATTGCAAAAATTTTTAATTACTGACAAAGCAAAAGCAAAACTATGATATTCTTTATTTGGGATATGAAAAGAAGGGGAAAAAAACCCAAAAACAGCATACACACTGCACTGTAGAACTGTCGTCCAGTTTTTCATTGATTTGCTCGAGCAGGCACCAATAACGTCTCCATTGTGAGACTTGCTGTTACTATTTTTGGCATACGAATATGCCACGGGTAACTTGCCAAGCTCTGCCATGTGGACGGGATACTCTCGGTAGCTTGCAGGTCTTTCCAAGAGGGACTGAGAAATCGAAGCCAGGTCGGCTCTGTGCATGGCAAATGCCATACCTGCTCTGCTATGGCTCCGGTCAGCATAAACAAGATTAAAATAAAATTTCAATTTAGATTTCAGAACTGAGGTTACTAGATGAAGGAGAGTGAAGGTAAATGGATCCTATTAGTCATGGTGGAGGGATATTAGCACCATATCGGTGGCTGCAGTGCAGTGATGTATATTTTCAAGAAGTGCTAAAGTTTGTCCTATAAGGGCTAGAGAGATACTACAGTGCATTAGGTGTTTGCCCTACACACAGTCCACTCAGCACACCCAGGAGGGGCCCCAGAGCAATAGGCTGTTATGATATGTCTATATACCAGTCTTCTATAATAGTGTTTCCTTGATGTTTTGTGTTCTGACCAAGATTAAATATTCACCATTCCTTGAACAGATTTTTTTTTGCTATTGAATCACCATGAATCCTTGAGTGTTTTTTCACTGAACTCTTTGTTTACATTCATCATTAACCTCACATACGTTCCCATCTCTGTTTCATAAGAATTCATTGAAGTCCCAGTTTTGTAATTCACATGATGATTTTATTCTATTTTCATTGATTTTTTTGTTCCTCCTTACCTCTGCCCTATTCATTGTTTATTTTTCATTAGCATCTATTATCCATGGTTTTAGTAAAGGCTTGTGAAAACTTTTTGCATCCTGTTCTTATTTTTTGTATATGAAATGAACTGCAGATGTTCATTTTTTATTCTTGAGAATATAACAAAAGATCGTTCATACTTTAACTCATAAGAGCTATACCAGTATGTCAAAGTAGAAACTGATGATTAAGTTAATAA
The DNA here is from genome assembly GCF_027595985.1 of Sorex araneus. NCBI lineage: Eukaryota > Metazoa > Chordata > Mammalia > Eulipotyphla > Soricidae > Sorex > Sorex araneus. The sequence continues at coordinate 28,514,761 of NC_073308.1, forward strand.
ATAAATGAAAACGTCTTTTCATTTTTTTTTGCCTTGATGCCTCCATGGGAACTTGTACATGGAGGTTAATACATTTAAGCAGAATTTAGTTGTATAATCTAGGGAGTTATTTCAGTCGAGTCTATGATGAAATTAAGTGCACTTTTATTTACTTTTTAGGTTTTATTTCTTGGTGGTTTTATTACTCTCTATTTGCTTAGTGATTTTGGATTACTGTGATGTCAATAAGCAATTAGATGAACAGAAATGAACATCTTATTCACAGACATCCTTATAAGTAAAATAAAACAAAAAATCTAAAAGGATTATATGTATTTATTCCATTAAGCTGTTTCAATGTATTAGTTATGTATTAAGTGGTTTCAATCTTTTTCAGTATTTGTCCAAATTTCAAACTACGGAAGAGTTGGAAATCACTGCTCAGATAAGTCTCTAGTCTTATGAAAATATACTTGCTTCTAAAATGGCATATATGTTCTGGCATATTTTCATTGTAGCTCTGTAGCACTGTCGTCCCATTGTTCATCTATTTACTTGAGCAGGCACCAGTAATGTCTCCATTGTGAGACTTGTTCTTACTGTTTTTGGCATGTCAAATATGCCACGGGTAGCTTTCCAGGCCCTGCTGAGTGGGTAGGATACTCTCGGTAGCTTGCCGGGCTCTCCAAGAGGAATGAAGGAATCAAACCCAGGTTGGCCACATGCAAGGCAAATGCCCTACCCACTGTGCTATCGTAGATGGGTAAAGTGATTTTAAAATTCTAAGTATAAATTAAGAAATTTTTAAGTATTTCACCTATAAAATTCTTTCAATAGCTATTTATATATTATCATGACTTATTCTAATTTCAGAAATTCAATGCGTAAAGTACTATTTTGAAGAAATTATTATAAAGAAACAAACTATTGAAAAAATCAGTCATCATATTTTAATAAACACAAGAATTGTAAGTGGTTTTTGTTTATATCTTGCTAGATCACAGTTATATTCACGTGTATTTCATTATTTATATTTAAGTAACAGTGCTATTAATCTAAGGATTGTTCATTTAACACTTAAGGACACGGTAAAGTTATAAATTTGAAATCTTTATATTTATTCCAGGAGTCCTTATTGACATATTGAATCCTGTAATTCTTCTATAGGGAAATAAAAAATTTCATTATAGGATATATATTAAATTAGCTGTAATGTATAGGTTATGTATTACATACAAATTATATGTATATTTATATGTATTCTTCCTATGTATTGTGAGGTATGTGCTCTGCCATTATTGAGATACACCGTTGGCTCTGGAGTGAATACAATAGTTTTCCTTACTTTAGCTTACAATAACATTATGAAAATCTTACCCAACATTCCCTTTAACTTTCTGTAGCATGGATGGGTTATTGGATGGAACATCACACAGAGATGTGAGTGTTGAAAGCAGTCTTTCTGGAAAATTGTTTTTCAAAAAAATGCATTTCAACCAGTATATTATATGGTCCTCATAAGACCTTGCCAACTATTTGATATGGAAATATGAAAACAAGCATCCTTTCTGAAAACGGGCATTCTATTCTAATGTTCCTAAATTCGAGTGGATTTTTTTTTTAGCTTCATGTGTACTTAGCATACACCTTATCAGTGATGGAATCTTATTTTTTGTTTTGGTTTGTGATTTTGGAGTCACACCTGACTATGCTCAGGACTTAGTCTCGGTTCTGTGTTCAGTAATCACTTTTGGTAGCGCTGAGGGAACAAACTGCAATGCTACTGATGGAACCCAGGTTGGCTTCACCTCTCTGGTCTTGGCCCGAGGGAGGGTATTTTATTCCAGTTTATTCCTCTTGTCAATCCTTTTATAAATCCATCCTGCAGTAGGTAGGATCAGTGAGCGGAACTAGGATGGGATTTGGGAATCAAATTTCTTATTAGTGTGCTGGTAGTACGTATCCCATTATCACGGATGAAAATAGAGTATCTAGCATAAGGAAGCATTATGAATGTAAACTCTGTGTGCGTGTTTGTATGTGTGTGTGTGTTTGTGTGTGTGTGTGTATGTGTGTGTGTGAAACGAAGTAGTTTTTACAAAAGTTAACTCAGAGAAATGTAATGGGAGAGAAATAAAGACGTAACTGTTCAAGAGAGAACAGGCTTCTTAGAGTGGAAGAGTAGAATGGCTTTTGAGAGTAGGTTAATCCCTGGCTTTGCAGACTGTAGCCCCTAAACAAAAGGCAATTTAATCTGGGTGTTGTAACAGGGAAAGCCTTGCCCTCTGCATGCTCCTTATATATTCTTACCATGAGTTTATCCTATAGCTTCTCTTCTTCTGAGGTGGTTTCTCTAGATTGTGCCTCAGTATTACCATCTTTAGCTGCCTGAGTTTCTCAACCTCAAAGAACCAGGAGTTGCATCTCTAGGGGATGTAGTCCTTATGACACTGGGCTACTAAAAGATGGGCTTATTCTTAGTTTTATTACTTTCTGAAAACTCATTACCAGGGCTTCCTATCTATGTCTATGACATTTTCCCCTAGAAATTTCACCATTAGCATCTTTAAGGTGTACATAGCTGAAGTTTAGTCTTCTGTAACTACTTCCTAAAGGCAAAAGGCATGAGCAAGCCAAACGTCCATACTTTTTTCCAAAAGGGCTGAATCAGTCAAATTGAGCTCCTATTTGACCCAGCAATACCACTTCTGGAAATATACTCTGCAGATGTAAAAAAATATAGTAGAAATGACATCTGCACTTGTATGTTCATAGCAACACTGTTTACAGGAGCTGGGATCTGGAAAAACAAACGAGTGCCCAAGAACAGATGATTGGTTAAAGAGACTTTGGTACATCTACACAATGTAATATTATGATGTTGGATCAATATGGAGAGTATCATGCTAAGTGGAATGAGTCAGAAAGAGAGGGACAGACAGAGAAGGACTGCACTCATCTGTGGAATATAAAATAACAGAATGGGAGACTAAAACCCAAGAATAGTAGAGATAAGGACCAGGAGGATTGCTCCATCGCTTATAAACCGGCCTCACATGCTAGGGGAAAAGGCAGCTCAAATAGAGATGGGATCACCAAGTAAAGGGTGCTTGGAGGGCTCGCTGAGGATGGGAAATGCATGCTGAAAGTAGACTATAGACCAAACATGATGGCCACTTAATACCTGCATTGCAAACCATAACACCCTAAAGGAAAGAGAGAATAAAAGGGAATGAGCCTGCCACAGGGGTGGGGGGATGGGGTGGGGGTAGTAGAAGGGATACTGGGAACATTGATGGTGGAGAATGGGCACTGGTGGAGGGATGGCTGATTGATTATTATATGACCGAAACATAAGCACAAAAGCTTGTAAGTCTATAAGTGTACTTCATAGTGATTCATTGTCACTTGTCACTTGTCATCCCATTGATCTTCAATTTCCTCGAGTGGGCACCAGTAACAGCTCCATTGGTCCCTGTTGTGTGTGTGTGTAGCCCAATGGTATCTGCTCAATCCAAGAACATGAAGAGCTTCAAACCATTTGCTCAGGGTTTTGACGAAGAAGTCTGACCATCTTGTAGGTGGGTGGCTACGCGATCTTTTGACGTCCCATGGAATCCAGTCGATAACAGCTCTAGTCCAGTGTTCGTCTCTAAATCACATTATGTGTCCAGCCCATCTGATTTTTGAGGCTTTGGAAAATGAGACAGTGTCTCTGATTCTTGATTGTTGACGGAGGTCAGAACTCCAGATTCCTTCTATCACTTGAGTGAATTCTTCTGTCACTTGAGTGAAATGTGAAATGTGACCAAAATGAGAAAGCATCGATCACATCACCCCATTTTTTACACTGGAGAAAAACTGTTCATCAGAACAAGCGACAATAGAGGCATCGGTGGCGTTGGTGTCCTTGTCAATATAAACTTGGCCATGAAGATTGATTTATTCAAATACCTAATAACCCGAATCAGATGATTATGCTTGATTATGATTATGCTTGAATATATGTGGCTCACTGCCAGCACTTTCTATCTTCGCCATCCACGTACCAACATCTGACTACGATGAAGAAGAAATTGAGAAGTTCTACATGGAGCTGGAGAAGTTCTATAAAGAAGACTACACCTTCTACAAGATCATTGTTGGTGATTTTAATGCCAAGATAGGACCAAGAAGGTTGCCCGTAGAACTCCACATCTCACCCATGGCCTAGAAAGGAACGACCAGTGTGAGAGTCTGTCTGAGTTCATCATGTCAACCAAGACCATCCATGGTAACTCAGAGTTCCAGAAGGCCGAATCTAAACGTTGGACATGGGAGTCTCCCGGTGGACATTTCCATAACAAAATTGACCACATCATATTCAATCAATCGTTTTGCCTAGTCAATGTCACTGTTGTCCCCAAATTCCAAACGGGATCGGACCACCATCTCCTTCATTCAAAATTCTACTTCACAGAATGGGGAGAAAGGACAGCAAAGTTTAAGTTGAACAAGAGAACTCCCAGAATGACCACCAATTAAGAGGAATTTGGCACTAGGTGGCAATGTGGGAAGATGCCATCCTTGACACAATCGAAGAGGAATACAGTCGACTGGTTCAGCACCTTCATGACTTCACAAGGAACGCCAAGAGTGGGAAAGTCACAAACAGATGCCTGTCTTTGGAAACTCCTGAGCTTATTTGCCAACATGGATTGGCATGAGCCTCAGACAATCACAAGCTAACATCCGAGTTCGCAAAACTGTGCAGAGAAGGGATAAAGGAAGACCTCAAAGAGAGAAGAGCAACAGTGTTGGCCAATGCGGTAGAAGCTCGGAAAAGTATTCGAAAAGTTCACCTGTCAACTACGAGACCAAGATGACTGCCATCCATTGTCCTGATGAATCTATCACATCTTCCAGAAGAGTAATGGAGAGGGTTATTCATGACTTCTACTCGGATCTCTTCAATAGCCACGTCCACTTGCCCACATACCAAATTCAGCAGAATGGGTATGTCATTCCTAACATTCTCCCTTCTGAAATCTGACACGACATTTTTTCAGTAAAGACTCGTACATCACCCAGTTCAGACAAGGTCAGACCCAAACACCTGGAGAATCTGCCGCCAGTACTCATCAATACACTGGTTCAGCTCTTCACACGCTACCTGTCCGAATGCAAGGTTCTGTCCCAATGGACAACCAGCAGGGCTTTTTTGTTGTACAAGATGGGAGACATCCGCGACATTGGCAACTATCGCCTAATCTGCCTACAAGTTGTTCACTCGAGTCATCTGAATAGAATATGTAGAACACTAGATGAAAAACTACCATGAGAGCAAGCCAGGTTCTGAAAAGGATTCAGTGCTATCGACCATATCCACATGGTGATCTAGCTCATTATGTTTCGTGAGACTTCAAGATGCCGCTTTGTCTAACGTTCATCGATATAAAGAAGGCCTTTGATTCTGTTGAGACTGAAGCAGTCATCGAAACCCCTGCTAAATAAGGCATTCAAACTCAATACATCAGGATCCTCCGCAAGCTGTATTATGGATTCACCACCAGGATCTCACCACTCTACAAGGAAGTGATCATCTGAGGTAAATAGAGGGGTTCAGCAGGCTAATGCCATTTCACTAAAACTTTTCAGTGCCACTCTCCAGAATGTCATTGGACGACTGGGTGGGAAGGAATGGAAGTGAAGATAGATGGTTGGCAACTACACCACCTCCACTTTGCTGATGACATAGTTCTAATAACACCAAACATTAGCCAAGTGGCACAAATGCTGGCCGACCTCGAGTGTGGAAAGGTTGGATTGCAGTTGGATCTCACCAAGACACTGTTCAAGAAAAATGAATTAATACCTGACATTTTATTTGCTCTCAATGGAACGAACATCTTCGAATGCAGCAGCTATGGGTACCTGGGTCGAGAACTCAACATGAGGAACTAGTTGGCACCAGAACTGCACAGGAGAAAGAGAGCAGCATGGAATGCCTTCAAGAGCATCAAAGAAGTTGTTAAGAGGGTGAAGAATCTCTGGCTCCTGGCACATCTTTTGGACTCCACCATCCTTCCTGCACATCGAAGTGATTCATTTAAAAAAATAAATTTTTAAAAAATGGCATGAGCCTGCTTGTGTAAGGAGTGAAACATCCTGCTAACTTGGTTTGCTGGCCATAGGGTTGTCAATGTTAAAGAGAAATTAGATAGATTAGAATTTGATTAGAATTTTTTTGTTTTAATATTAGACTCTTGAGGTGAAAAGCTTTCTTTGGCCCATGGAGACTAGAGCATTTAAGGAAATGGCAAGAAAATGGTGGTAGCGTAAAATGTTGTTCCTGTCTTTTTTATTCCGGTGAGGAGATTGTAAGTTTCTGCTCTTACAAGGAACCTATTGAAAGTTAAGGGACAGTAATAACAGCGTTCAATCTGGGTTTTCCTCAATAGAAGTGTCAAATACTTATTGGAGTCAAGCAATAGATCCAGTCCCGGTCAGAGTCTGATTGCTGGATGATGTAGATTGAGCTGATTTAATACTGGAGAGATGAATTCAGCTAGAAGTTTCAATAATTTTCACTGCAGTGGGACTGCTAAAGATAACTTTATAAAGTCCTTTCCATTTAGGCAGTGATTGTTCCTAAAGTAACAAGTTTTTCAGGTTTTTGTAAGACCCAACTATCAGACATAATTTTTGTTGGGATTAATTCTCGGTTTCGATGAGGTAAAAATAGTATACCTACATCATAATTGTCTTCTACAACTTTCCTAAATTAACAACATACTTAGTTTATTTTTATCTCTCTGCCTTGTAACTAACCATTTTAGGTTTGAGAAGGTAAGATGGAATTCCAACAGAAAGCAATGTATTATTAGATAAAAGTATGTCAGACATTTGAAAAATGTAGGGTCAATAGCTAAGGTATTCAATGATAATCTCTATATTTGAAAAATGATTATAAAATAATAGAAACCAATTAGAAACTAATAGGTCAATATGAAAGTCAGAGGCATCCTAAGTAGCATTTAAAAGACTCTCCCATGGTAGCTGCAGAGAAGAGAAATCTGAGTTTTGGGTCCCAAATAAGAGTAGCAGTCCCAGAGCCTGAGTAGGTAGGGCACTTGCCTTGAACTCACCACCCCACGTTTGATCTCTGGCATCCTATATGGTCCCCTGAGCACTGCTAGGAGTATTTCCTAGTGCAGAGCCAGAAGTAACTCCTGAGTATCGCCAGGTGTGACCCCAAAAGCCAATAAGCAAAAATAAATTAATTAATTAAATAAGAGTAGCCGATTCCCAAGAGGTGTAAGCTAAGTAGAACAGGATATTCTATGGCTCTACTGGGGCTTTGATTTGAAATTATAAAGTACTCATATATGAGAATGAGGACTTCTTAATTTATTCAACTGAAAATCTTCTTTCTTCTAAGACTCTGGCCCTACCAAATGTATCATAATTTCCCATCAATAGTAATTTAAAGAGTTTCCTTATGTAGCAAAATAAATCTTTATCCAGCTCCTTCTCCTTCCTTTCCTTTAGAGTTAAGTCAACAACAAAATAGCACTGTGAACTTGCTGAGCCTCATAAGGAAATAAAGCTCCTAATCCTTAAAATGCCTGCACCATCTAGAACAATAGCAATTGAATTGATTTCAATTCAGTTAATTTCAGTGGGTAGGACAGAAATTTTGATAAGGGTGTGTTTACTGATTTGCAGATATGTTCATATGATTTGAAATATTACATTTTAATTAGTATGTAAGATAAAATTTCTGAAAAATGTAAGCATGTATTAAGTATTGTGTACATACTGGGGTGCTATGACAGATGATGGGATAACAAATTAAAAAGATTTAGGAAAATTAGCATGTTAAAATGGATTTATTATGTAAAGCCAGAAAACCAATTCGATTTTTTGTGTTCTATGGAACACAAGATAAAGGAAGTTTATCGATTGTTTTTATATGTAACTCTTCACAAACTTGTATTTCTTCCTAACACAGAAAGCATACCAGTTATCCCAAGGAAGGCATTCTTAACTAATAGTGTCCTTGTGTGAATGTCATAGAGAATAATTATACAAACCTAGAGAGTTATATTACTACACACGCAGCCTTTAGACTAAATATGTGGTTTTCAACATGTTTACATCTGAGATCCTGCATCTGCTTGTGCAATAAATTGTTTTTTCTTTTGGACTCTTGGGTTTTTGAGTTACACCTGACAATGCTCAGGGGTTACTCCTGGCTCCGTACTCAGAAATCACTCCTGACAGTGCTCAGGGGACCATATGGGATTCGAGGGATCAAACTCAGGTCAGCTGCATGCAAGAGAAAAGCCCTACCTGCTGTATTATCTCTCTGGCCCCAATTATTCTTGAATAGAATTTAATAACCATTGTTTTTGTCAAATATTATTCAATATTTTGAAGATAAAATATCAACACTGGTCATTGGTTGGTGGTTGGAATCACTATACAGATAGTCTCTTTGGAGTCATGAGTTATAAGTGTTCTTGACCCTTGAACAAAATGTTACTAAATGACACTTGACTATACTAAGAATTAGCTTAAATATCACAGGGTAAAATGAAATTAGCCTTGTTACATGCAACTGTGAACTTTAAATTTCTAAAGTAGAGTTTTAAAAATGGGAGTCACTCAGATATTGGTAGAACTTAAATCAATTAGATAGAATGAGATTTCACAGTGCTTATAGTCATTAATTTGAAGTATTTTTGAGAATCATTATGATTCTTGCAAGTTGGTTGATATTAACATCATATTGTCAAAAAAATTTTGGAGGTTTATACTAGGAGTAAAATGCAGTATTTTTTTAAGGTATTTAGTTTACAGTGTTTGTATATTTCAAACATAACTACCTGTGTGTTTGTTGTGCATGTGTGTGTGTGTGTATGTGTGCGTGTGTGCATATGTATGTGTGTGTGTGTGTATAGATTTTCAATTGCGTGCATACAGACTTCAGAAAATACAGTGTGCTTTCTTCTTCCTAACCTGAAATATTGGACACAAAATAAAGCAGAACCAATGGTTTCACATGATTTTACATATATCAAAACTTTCTAAATAGATTAATTTGCATTAAAGATTGATGTAAAACTAGTGCTATCATTAAAATTAAAATTAATTAATATACTTCTGGGTAGTCATTTATCTTTTAGCTATTTTACTTTTGTGTCATGCAGACAGGACCGTGACGAGGGATGAGTGTGTTTATGTTATACTTTCCAAGTTCAAAATATGGCTCATCTCCTGAAACGATGATTATAATAAAATCAGACAAGTTCTCTCTGTCCTGGATTTATTTTCTCTAAACTTAAGTACCATAGTACCTCTTTTATAGATTTTGTTATGATTAAATGAATAAAATCTTTAAACTGAAGAGCATAGGGGATATCACAAATTAATAGTTTAATATGGGTTAATGCCTATTATTGGTTATGGAGGGAATTCTTTTGTTACTCGGTAAGGATATTTTCTGTTTGGACTAAAGCCGCTAATGCCAACAAACTCTGATACCTGACAATTAGAAAACTAATTATATTTTTTTCTGGCAAACCTTATTTATGTTTGTTAATTATAGCTTAACAGTCTACACCAAACCTCTTATCTGTAGTTTAAGACATCTAATTAAAAAGGACACAAATTGAAACTTGGAAAAAAATAAAGCTTCAGCATTCACAGTAGCTGCCTGACCTTGAACTTTGGCCATATACAGCAGCATTCTTCAACCACCTCTCTGCAGATCAGTGTCAGTCTACAGGTGTAGAAAGGTTAAAAACTTTTAGTTGCTCCTTGGTTATAAGATGCTGGTCTTTGGATCAGTGTAGAGGAGAGGTTCTTGTCTGCAGGTATGAAGAAGTTGAAGAAGGGCTGGAGAAATAATATGGTGCTTGGCCTGCAAGCAGCCACGCTGAGCTCTATTCTTCCTCATGCCCTATATACAGGAGTGATGCCTGAATACAGAGTCAGGAATAAGCCCTGAGCACAGGGGTAGGGATAAGCTCCGAGAATAGTCAGATGTAGCCTAAAACTCACCCTCACCCCACACGAACAATGATCGACACATTATGCACATTAAATAAGAATGTATAGAAAATTGTATAAAATAAAATTTGAATGTCACTTTATCTTTGATAACTACATTGGATTCTACACATCAGCATGATACCCATCAGACTATATAAAATCAATGTCTATTTTTGTTATTTAGTATTAAAACTGGACTGGAGTGTTAGCACAGCACGTAGGGCATTTGCCTTGCATGCAGCTGACCCAAGTTTGATTTCTCCATCCCTCTTGGAGAGCCCGGCAAGCTACTGAGAGTATCCCACCTGCATGGCAGAACCTGGCAAGCTACCCATGGCATATTCATTATTCCAAAAACAGTAACAATAAGTCTCACAATGGAGACTTTACAGGTGCCTTCTCAAGCAAATCGATGAACAACGGGACAGTAGTGCTACAGTGCTACAGTATTAAAACATGTGAAGTTTTTTAGAAGGCTTTACTTAACTGTACTAATATTAATTTGAGAGGACTAATGCCTTAAATCTGAGAAAGGAGAAAAATTTGAAATATGAGTCTTTTAGTAGAATTTTGGCCACAGTATGCCTAGCAATAGTATTATTAAGATTATGTGGATCACGGAGGCCAGTTAGACTACTTTTGGTACCAGCAGCTGCTTGCAAAAATGTCTCTAGACTATGAACTAAGCCATAGCCCCACATCAGCCGAGGAGGGGAAAGGTCTTTCTTTCTCAGCTTTTTTTCCCTTTTCGGGGAAAGACGGCGTGGCATCCGCCATTTTATAAGGACCATTAAGGAGGTATGAACTTGGTGGCAAAGGAGGAAAAAAAAAAGAAAAAAAAGAGGTATGAACTTGCAACAGCGGGACGTGTGGGTGATCTCGGGATGGGGGCGATACTGGTGCGATCTCCACCAGATGCTACCCGGATGGCCACACGTTTGTGCGGCTGCTCTGTTGCTGATCGACCACAATCCGGAGGCCAGCTAGACTACTTTTGGTACCAGCCCCTGCTTGCAGAAATGTCTCTAGACTCTGAAATAAGCCATAGCCCCATGCTGGCCCAGGAAGGGAAATGATGCAATTTCTAACATAAATCTCCCTGGGCTTAGTTACTAAAATATAGAACTACCAAACTGTGCAGCCGTGATGTCTCTTTATTCTCAGCAATGGAAAATTAATTATCAAATGCTTCCTTGTCAGCCGGGCTGTATTTTTTGGGGAAACTTGAACAACAATAGTGAGTTTTGTGTTGAAATATGGAATGTAATCAAGGTAAAGAGAAAGTGAAGTGAAATTTATCAGCTACGCAGGTGGGGGTGGGGGGTGGGGGTGGGAGGTATACTGGGGATTTTGGTGGTGGAATATGTGCAGATCAGTGTCAGTCTACAGGTGAAGGGACAGTTGTTCAAGCATTGTATAACTGAGACATAAGCCTGAAAGCTTTGTAGCTTTCAACATGGTGATTCAATAAAATAAATAAATTAAAAAAATATTATGTGGATCAGTGATTCTGTAAAACACTGGACAATGTAGTTGATCTGTACTTGTAATCTATGGCCACAAAGTAAAAATTTTACCCTCAGAGCTGTATGTGTGGGTCAGAAATTAAAGCCTAGGTTTATCATGTGAAAGACCCAGAATCAGACACCAGCACTGCATAGCCCAGAGCATCATCAGACATGACCCCAGTGGTCCCACGGCAGTATGGGGAGAGGCCTTATGAAAATAATAAAATAAATGAGAAAAATCAAAATCTTATTGTGAAGGAAAGAAATCTTATTACAACTATGTATAAGCCATGTAGTAAAAACATAATTATGTCTATTTATTTCAGTAATTGCAAACATAGCATTGAGCACAAGTCATGGCATGACACGGTAAGTATCAATGGAAAGAATGAACAGCATCAAATTTGAACTCAAGCATAGATTTAAAAGACAACATATAAAATCCAGGGAGGACACAGTAATTGAAACAAAATCAATTTTCAGCTTATAAATTTGAATAGTGAAATAAAATTATGCTAATCTAATGCACTTGCCTTATTGTGTTTTTCAGTTCATTATGCTGCATGCATACTATGAGGTAGTTATTTCCCCTCTGATAATATATCTTCAATTATTTTCTTTAAATTGATTTACTCCCTTTAAGTACCAGGAAAGCTCTTTGAAAGATCTTGTTTTCATTTTATTTTATTTATTTATTTATTTATTTGCTTTTTGGGTCACTCCTGGCGATGCACAGAGGTTATTCCTGGCTCTGCACTCAGGAATTACTCCTGGTGCTTCTCAGGGGACCATATGGGATGCTGGGAATCGAACCCGGGTTGGTCGCGTGCAAGGCAAACACCCTACCCGCTTTGCTATCGCTCCAGCCCCTGAAAGATCTTGTTTACAAATGTGCTTTCTTGCTTATTTTAGTTATATTCACTTCAGTTTATACAGTATAAAATGCATTAACAATTATTTCATTGACTGAACTATGAGACTGCAGTACAAAAGTATACCATATTGTCTCCCTTATCTCCCCACCCCCGGCAGAACTCAAAAGAACAAATAAAAATATAGGACAGTTTTTCTGATAGATAAAAACCTGTAAGTATTTCAATTGCTTCAATTTCTGTTTCAGTTTTAAATCACACTTTAATTTCTGGTCACAAGCATGTTTCTGGTCCCCATCATTGAATTACTATTTCTGTTTCACTCATGATAGTGTCTCATTTTACTGAGTGGTTTGTATCTATGCAGCTTTATAAAAAAAAGCAGAAAGTATAAATTTATGTTTATGTCAAATACGAATGGCATAAATTATTATTTATGATACATATTTCCTTCTACCATTATTTGAACATTTCCAATATCCAGTAAAATTTCCACACTGGTTGGTTTGTGTTATATGATTCAGCTGATGTTCAAAATGCTTTTCCTCAGGATATTCTTGGAAAAATCCTGTAAAGTAGAGCAACATGTCAAGTATATAAATTATTGCTAACTGGAGCTGGATCGATAGCACAGCGGGTAGGGTGTTTGCCTTGCACGCGGATTACCCGGGTTCGATTCCTAGCATCCCATATGGTCCCCCGAGCACTGCCAAGAGTAATTCCTGAGTGCATGAGCCAGGATTAACCCCTGTGCATCGCTGGGTGTGACCCAAAAAGGCAAAAAAAATAATAAAATGTTGCTAAGCATTAATAGAGCATTAGATTAATTCTATTAACACACCAAAACAAATATTTTAGGAAATACTTGATCTAAATAAAGATTTTTTTTAATTTTCACAAGTCCAACAGATCAGTTAAAATCACTTTGTTTAAAATCAGTTAAACCACTGTGTTCCTTTATTCCTTCCAATCCTTCCACCCTTTAATTTCTTCCTACAGGTTTTCTTTTCCCTTCCATATATTTTTCTCTCACACATTTCTTCACTCTTCATATTCTTGCTTACAAACATCATGTAGGGTATCATGTATAATATTGATCACGAATGCCTAAAGGGGCTAGGAAGTGAATATGAGAATATGAGTAAGAATATCAGAAAAAAAATGCTGCACAAACAAGATGAATAACACTTGAAATGGTTCCTTTAGCTTTATGTAAGTAGGCCTTTTTTTTTTGTCTATGGGCCATCCCAAGTTGGGTTCAGAGCTTAGTTCTGGGTCTGTGCTTAGGTATAACTTCTGGCAAGGCTCTGGGTACCATAAATGCTGCCGGAGATGGTAGAGGGGTCGGCTGTGTGCAAGGCAAGAACTCTATCCCTTATATATCTCTTATCCTTGACTTTAGATCTGTAGACCTTTAGAAGGAACTGATTGGTAGAATGTATATTCCATTCTGAACAAAATTTCCATACTCGTGGTCTGTTGTTACTCCAGTTGTCAAGGTCTTTAGATTAAAAAATAAATAAATTCAGAACCTCAGTTTTTTTTTCATAAAATTTTGAATATGAAAAAGCTGGAAAACATTTCAGTGTATTCAACTACTTTATAGATCTAAAATGTATGGGTCAGATATACCTATATGCAGGAATGGTGGGACAAACCTCAGGGTTTTGATAGAATGAGGAGAAAGCTAGATTCTCAAACAAACCTGAACCTAAAATATACCTTTGCTCTTTATACTTCTGGGGTGACCTTCTGGGGTGAGCAATCTAACTTCTGTGGCTTTTAGTTTTTACATGTAAACAAACAAGTTTTAATTTCCTAAGTCACACCAATGGATGACTTAGAAAATGAAAAATTGAACTGTGATTTTCATTCACTTGTGATTTACATTTGGGGCATTTTTCTTCGAGACCTAGTGTAGCAAGTAAACTAAGATATTCATTCATTAAGTTCTCATAATTAGTGAGTGAAGTAGACTTGTAAACTAATAAAGTGATATCTTACAAGATAAGTATAAAAGTGAAATAGAAAATCACTGACGTTTAAAGTGACAAGAGTCAGATGAGGGATATCTACAAATGGGAACATTAGGCTGCTGAGTATTTCTTTTAAATTTCAGTCTAAATTTTTTTGGTTTTTTGGTGCTCATGCCTATACCGAGATTATAAACAGAAAGTATCTTTAGCAGTCAGCTTTAGGATATTATACATTGGTCAATAAGTCTTTATTGATTTAATTTGTAACTTTCAAAGCAATATGTCCTCCAAGAAAAAAATATTTAGTTTATCATCTTACTTAGCTAGCATCACTTGGATTATATAGTCTCCAGTAAAGATATAATATCTTTTTGGACCTTTCTCATAAAAATGCCACATAGATTAACTGACATTTATGGAATGTGTCTATATATCTTTTGCATAGTAAAAGGTGTTTGTTACATTTAATAGTGAAATAGATATACTACATTTGTGAAATTATGGATGGAATTTCAAAAAGCAAAACTAATCCTATTAATGTTTTCCCCAAAAGAAATAAAATGATTTTTTGTGAACAATTTAGAGGCAGGTAAATGTTCAAATATTCCTAATACTAGATGATTTAAGGTGGAATTAGAGTTCTGTGATAATTATTTCTGTATTATTTTTGTTGTAAAAAGTTCATTTGTGGATCCAAACCGACAGAAGATACAGTACTAAGTAGATGATAGTGTAGTCAAAAATGTAACCCTATCACAATTTTTCAGATGACATTCTTTAAAAGGTAGATTAGATAGAGGAAGAGAGTTTAATATATGCAATACACATCATGTGACAAAAACTAAAATAAGAAGCAACTCAAAGTGGTAATTTAGTATTCATGTTTCTGTGACATATTCAACAGATAATAATAACGGTTATAGAAAAATAATACAAAAAAATTTTGGGAGTTTAAGAACAGTGAATTGTGGAAGGGAAAACTTAAGATATGGAACTAATGGACATAGGTTTGTGTGCAGAGATCTTGGTTCTATCTACAGGATAATAAATGTCTGTGTCCACTGGAAGGAGATTTTATTCTTACCTCTAGGCTAACAAAATTATTTTTTGAGTTTTTCTGCTATGGATTTTTTTTCAGCTCAAAATACATTTTATGGTAGAGTATATATTTTGGATCCTATATTTTACGTTCAGGTTTCCTAAATTATTAAAGTTATAGAGATAGGTAGATGATATTCTTAAAGGTAACATGGTATATGTATAGGTCAGAATTCTTACTCTGAATATTTACTAGAGACACATTGCATATGGGTCAATATAGTTCACAAAGGAAGGAACACAGCACAGTTTAATGTCTTTTGTGTTTGACAATTATTGGACTGCGGATCAGCTGTTCTAAAGGAGAGTAGTGAATTAATTGAAAATGTGTTAGATACTAACCACAATACAGATTCTAGTTAAAAGCAATTATATATATATGCACATATATGTACATAGTCACATTCAAAAATGTAATTATAGTTGTATTTATGCACAAATATTCAAAAAGGAAATAATGCCAGAGGAATACTACCTTTTTTGAAATTTTAAACTGCATACATAATCATAATACCATATATTTTAAAAGTAAACTTGAAAGTTTATGAAATTTTTTGTCTGTGGAGAATGGAACTGGTATGCAGTTCAAAGAAAACATGCCAACTAATGAATAAAAGGTAACACAGGCTAAAGACACAAATGTGCCTTGACATTCTACTGAACTAGCTGAAAGTGAATCGTTTATCATTTGTAAAATTAGGACCAATTGAGCTTTATTTATGTTACCTTAAAATACTATTTTATAAGTTTATTTGGTTAGTTAAATTAGGTAATAACTATAAAATTTAAAAAATTGAACTAGGTAAATTATATTGTTGTTTCATATATTTCTGATACTTAAAATCCTAAAATGATCTACACATTTTAATAATGGCCTGGAGCGATAGCACAGCGGTAGGGTGTTTGTCTTGCATGTGGCCAACCGGGGATTGATTCCTCTGCCCCTCTCAGAGAGCCCAGCAAGCTACTGAGAGTATCCCTCCCGCTCAGCAGAGCCTGACAAGCTACATGTGGTATATTCAATAGGCCAAAAACAGTAACAACAAGTCTCACAATGGAGACATTACTGGTGCCGCTGAGCAAATCAATGAACAATGGGATGACAGTGCTACAGTGTTACAGTGCATGCTCTAATACTTATGATGGTCTTATTATCCATCAGTATTTTCCCATTGATATTAGGTTTCTTTTCTTTTTATTTCTTTCTCTTATCTTTATGCTCTGGCAAGGATCTTTGACGCCATATAGAATAGTTCTGCTGCCAGTGGGAATCCTTGTCTTTTTACAGATCTTAGAGAAAAAAGTTTGTTTTCAAAATTAAGTATATGCTAGCTGCAGATTTGTCACATAAAGCTTGTATTATGATGCATGCTTTTTTTCTGATTATTTTATTTAGAGTTAATATCTTAAAAGGCAGAGAGTCTCTTGCCCGCATGCCTGGCTGTCTTCCCCGGGGCCCCTCAGAGGGGATGGGCTCCAGCTTCCCTCCCCACCCTGAGCAGAGCTCTCGGCAGCCGAAGACCACCTGAACCTAGTACAGCCATGCTCAAGGCCCCTCTCCACACGTCCGAACGGGCCTCACGCATGAAGGTACCTGCAGAGGAACCCAAGTGTGTGTAATCCCATCAACGGCCAACATCCAGAGACTTAAAAGCGAGCTCCCAGAAGCTTATAGCTTCTTGTAGCCTACTTCTTGTAGCCTACTTCTCCCTCTGGGAGAAACTGGCAAGCTTCTGAGAGCTTCCTGCCCACATGGGACAGCCTTGCAAGCTTCCCTATGGTGTATTCATATGCTAAATCCAATAACAAGCTGGATCCCATTCCCCTGACCCTGAAAGAGCCTCCAGTGCGACATCATTGGGAGGACCGAGTCAGGAGAGACTTCTAAGATCTCAGGGAAAGGATGAATGGAGAGGTTATTTGAGCCCGCTTGAGAAATCGATGATTAACGGGATTCGTGATCGCAATCGTGATCTTAAAAGGTTATTATATCTTGACATACTTACTTTTGCCTATATTGAGAACATTATCATATGATATATATTTATATATAATTTGCCATGTTGTTGGTATATATTACATTGACTTGTGTTCAATCACTCATTTCTTCCTTCAGTAAATCCTACTTAATCATGGTGAGTGATGTTTTTAAAATATGTTGAATTTGTTTTAATAATGACTTGAGGAATTTTGCTTGTAAGTTTATCATAAAAGCTGTTTTTCCGACATGTTGGGTCTACATGGCAGTCCACCTAATCCCACCATGACAGGGAAGGACGACAATGCCTTGAGGGAAAATAAGTATGTGGAGCCACATGAAAAGACAAGACAGTGCTCTGGGAGCTTCTGCAGGGAAAAGACTCTCTTTATTACAAACAGACTTAGGTTTACATACCTTGAGAGAAAGGGGAACAATGAACGAACACCTCTGGGGGGAAATTCCCACAAACTATTGAAAAAGGTGTTCTGGTTTCTTATTCTCCCTGACTGGCTGGCAGTTAGTTTGCTCAACGGTCCCTGATGTTTTGTTTTAGACATAATTACTGGACATTGCACCCATTGTCTGAGGAGGGAGGGGGCAGTCACTGCCGGGAAACCTAGAGGGCACTGCTGGAGGCCAAGGCTCAGGGCGCACCCTCGACCCCAGTTGTTCCCCCTATCATTCGTGCAGTGACCCCTAAGAAGCCAATCAATGGAATTTTTATTCTTTTGTTTGTTCTTTTTCTTAATTTGAAATCTGAAAAGGGTCAACTTTATAAATGTGACTACCTAGGACAGCGGGGCCAGGTTGGTAAAATGTGGTTTTGGCCACAGAACAAGCTTTTCATTCTACATGATGAATAAGTGTGGTTACTAATAATTTGTTGTATTGCTGAAATGTAGAGCAGATCTGAAGTAGTATTAATAAAAGGTAGCTTTGTGACAAAGAATACATTTCATTTGACTGTAGCTTCATTTCTCAGTATATGTATGTGTGGAAGCATAATGCCTTAAACATATAAAAATTTATAGAATGTAAAAATGAAAGTTTTTTTTATGGGGGGCGGGACACTCAGATGTATTCAGGGCTTACTGCTGCACTCAGGACCACTCCTGGATAGGCTCAGGGGACCATATAGTTTACTAGGTACTGCATCTTGAACAGGGATGTACAAGGCAAGCACCTCACCCACTATACTATCTTTCCAGCTCTCTAAATTGAAATTTGTTTTAAAATTATCTTCAGCTCTAAATTTTCTTAGTTCTCTATTGCCATTCTCTTTATTTCAATTCTTTCACTTTGTTGTATGTTAAAATATCCTCCAGATTGCTTTGTTTTTAGTGACTTCTATTTTAATCCATTGCAAGAACTGCAGCTTGAATGATTTATCCAACAAATTCTGTCATATTTCTCACACTTAGAGCTTTTCCTCTGTACAAATAACTTACTATCTGTTGCAAAATAAGTATTTATTCATGGATTCTCAAGTATCAATGTTTGATCAAATGGCATTTTAAAATAATGATAACACATAAAGTATAAAACACTTTTAAAATTACAAAGCACACAAATGCTAGCTCAATTTGTAACATATATATCAACTCCCTTTTGAGGAATGAATGAAGAATGGAGCTAATTTAGAGTTAACCTGGGAATTCCAAAATGTTCAAGTCCTGATGTTATAGGAAAGGTCATCACTATGTAGAGAGAAGCTCAGAAAACTGAAGTACAATGTCTGATGTAAATGTCATTTCACTTAGATTACTACTGTAAAACCATAACTTTTATTCAGATCTCATATGGAGTTCAAATAAGTAGGCCTGTTGCTAGGCACTGCTTGGTTGTACAATTTGTTTTATCAGTTACATAGATACACATAATTGGAAAGCAAAGCCCTTATCAGATAATACAAAAACTTTCTTCATTTATAAGTATAAGCTCTTGTCTTGGGACTACTTAAGAAAAACAAGATCAGTAATAAAACACAAGGACAGAGAGGGGAAAGCAAATGATGCAGTAAAAAGGGAAATATATTAAAGAATTCTCAGGCTGGGGATGTGATATATATATACATGTAAAAAGAGTGAAATTCTGTTTATACTTTCTTATTATGCTCATGAAGGGCCTAGATAATATTTATTCATTACATATAAATAAATAACAAAAATGTGTACTTCATTTTTCTAGTTTTTTTACTATATGTAATATATTTTCATTTTTATTAGATATTTATATTTATATAGGTATTTTCTTATTTTTTGAAAAGTTTTCTTTAGACTGCTTTACTTGAGTATCTGTAAAGAATACTTAGATTACATTTTTTATATTTATGCTCTAATACTTGGGCTGGAGCAATGGCACAGTGGATAGGGCATTTGCCTTCCACACGGTCGACAGGGATTCGATTCCTACATCCCTCTTGGAGAATCCATCAAGCTACTGAGAGTATCCTGCCTGCATGGCAGAACCTGGCAAGTTACCCATGTCATGTTCTATATTCCCAAAACAGTAACAACAATTCTCATAATGGAGACGTTACTGGTTCCTACTCAAGCAAATCGATGAACAATGGGATGACAGTGTGACAGTGCTACAGTGCATGCTCTAATACTTATGTTTGCCTTATTTTCCATCAGTATTTTCCCATTGATATTAGGTTTCAATTTTAAGTGACTCTAATTGCTTCTATACACTATCTAATTAGACACTAAAATTGTCTAGGTAAAAATCATGAAATAAATGTACAAGTGTTATGAAAATAGATTAATATACAGAAATTATCTCATTATTCTATGCTTACTATAAACAATGGGTTCAAAGGTCAAAAACAGTCATTTAAAATTAAATTTTGTCTATATTTGAAAGAGACAAAAGCATATATATTTACTATACATTTATTAATTATATATTTAAATAAATTTACTATAAATAAAGTCCAAAATACAGCAAATTAGTATACATACTCTGTTGGAAAGATATTGAGGTTAGCAAAAAAAAATGCATTTTTAAACTGAAATAGCTTGACTGATAGCATTCTTTTTTGGTTTTAGATGTATACTGCTATAATTCTATTTCTATATCTATAAACATCTTCACCAAAAGTCTAATTTCCAGTTATCATTATATAACTAACTTCCTCTATCCAGTTTTCCAACTCGTTACTGATTTTTATTGTAGTGACTACCATTTTGTGCTCATAATTTTAGAGTCTTTTTAAGTATTTGTTTTCTTGTTTGCTTAAAATCAATGTTTTCCATATATTGCCTGTCCATAACTTTTAGAAAGTTATCATATATAATTTTTGCTTAAGTTCACTTAGGGCTGGAGCAATATCACAGCGGTTGGGTGTTCACCTTTCACGCGGCCGACCCGAGTTCGATTCCTCCGCCCCTCTCAGAGAACCTGGCAAGCTACCGAGAGTATCGAGCCCGAGCAGCAGAGCCTGACAAGCTACCCATTCATATTGGATATGCCAAAAACAGTAACAAAAAGTCTCTCAATGAGAGATGTTACTGTTGCCCACTCGAGCAAATCGGTGAGCAACGGGATGACAGTGAAGTTCACTTAAACTGAACTTTGGTTTGTTGTCTAGCTACTCATTTGAGTTTTATTTCTATGAGTTTCTTATAGCAACTGAAATTGGGTATAAATATATATCCTTTGCATGTAAGATCTCAATTTCTATCACTGTTTAATAGCAAAGTTCTGATACATTTTTTATATACCATATTTTTTTAATTTATAAGGTGGTTCACAATATTTGATTACAGTTAGTATTCAAACACCAATCCCACCACCATTACACCTTCCCATCACCAAATTTAAGATGTTTCCATCCCAAACCCCAATCCCTGTCTCAAAGCACAACCAAAATAATATATTTTGTATTGTCTGTTATGAAAAACCATCTTATGATGTGTCACGCAGCCGCACAGTCCAGGAATATGTTCACTCGTATGTGAGGAGCATCCTGAGCGTGTGGAGAACGGCATTGATGTGGCAGCCGTTGGGTTCTGGAGGTTTTTGGCTGCTGGGTCCCAGGTTCCTTGTGGCAGGGAGGGCTCTCACCTGCCCCGCTCTGGGGTGCCCCAAGTTAAAGCCTGGTGGCATGGCTATGGCGGGAGTCATGTTGCTCCCTTCCGGGAGAAAAAGCTGTGTGATTTGGACAGTGACCAATGAGGAGATTATCTGGGCCTGGAAGGAGGTTGCTTATGGGTGAAACTCCTGAGTTGCCGAAGACTATGGGGAAATGAAAACTATCAAATTTTTTAACAGAAAGTGAATATCTATAATCAATTACTTTGCATGTGCATATTTATATATCTATCAATATAAATAGATATACACACTTTTTCCTAATTTTTGAGAAAGCAAGTTTAGCATAAGAAAATTATAGATGTTTTATTACATTTGGTATGATTTCTGTGTACTTTTCACTATGCCAATTTTAGCTTTAAATGTTCTAATAACATTGCAAAGTCCAAATTTTTCATTCTTATTGTTACCAGAAAAGGGTTGCAATATATGTTATGGAATGCATTTTTAAAAATATTGTTTTAGAATTGAAATTCTCATGAAACAAATCATATATTTTAATCTGCTCACATTTTGTGTTCCAAACACTATAAAAGATGCCTATTCCCCAAGGTATAATATTCTAAAATACATAACTGAAGCAATCAAATCTTTGTCAAAACATTTGCTGCTCAGGTAAAGACACTGCACACTACCTGATTATGACACACATTCTTAAATTTTTAAGGATATTCTGTGTGAACAGATACTTGGTATATAAAGTCTAACTAAACTTTCAGGCTCAATGTGTGGACGTGTTAAAGATATGTATCAAGGTATGGAATCTTTAAGCTTCTTTCTCCAAATTGAACTCCCCCCTCCCTTTTATAAGAGTCTGGCAAAGAGCCCAATAAATTATTTAAAGCAATAATTGGTTTAGGAAGATTATAGTTTTCTTTGAATTTCATATACCATAGAAAGCCAAGAATGAGATAAAAGCTGGAGCGCCCAGTGGGTAGGGCATTTGCGTTGCATGCGGCTGACCGGGATTCAATCCTCAGCATTCCATTTTGTCCCCTGAGTATTTCTAGGAGTAATTTCTGAGTGCAGAGCCAGGAATAATCCTTGAGCATTGCCGGGTGTGACAGAAAAAGCCAAAATTTAAAAAAAATGAGGTGAAAAAATAGTATCTGGGACTTATGGAAGTTTCTGTGCATATAACTTCAATGGAACAAGAGTCAAGAAGGCAGTGAGGGCCAGGGAGACGGCTACATGACTGGAGCCTTCCATGAGGAAGACCTGGTAGGGTCAGAAACCCACATTGTCGCTTCAGTACCACCAGGATCGATCTCCAAGCACAGAACTGTTTGTGACCCCTGAACACTACACTGTGTGACCCCAAGGGAAAATATTCAGTGATGATATTGCAGTTGCCAACAGAAATGAAAGGTGTATGATTTCTAGAAGCCTCTGTTTCTCAACCGTTCAAGTGTAGACAAAAAGATAAAGTAGAAACTGGAGTCTGAGATATAGTACAGTGGGTCAGGTACTTTGTAGTCAGCTGACTGGGGTCAATCCCTTACACCCCATATGATCCCCTGAGCTTGCCAAGAGTGATCCCTGAGGGCAAAGCCAGAGTTCAGCCCTGAGAACACCCCCCCCCCAATGAAGTAAAAACTGAAAGAATAGAGATAAAATATCCATAATTTTTAAACAAATTCTGAAGTGTATATTTGATGATTTATAATTATTTGGGGGAGTCATTACCAAACATTTGTGTGTATCTCACATAAATGTTGTGATTAATCCATTTATCATGGTACTTTAGTTACATTTTTATAAATACTTAAATTTAATTTACTAGTTCATTTATTCATTAGAAGTTCAGTTAAAGTATATATATATTCCATTATTGATTTTTTTTTGCCAGTTGAATAATATTGTTGACTTTTATTATCTAATTTGATGACAGAACACATTTATAAATTTAAGCTTCATAAGCCACAAATAGTCCTGCAGAATAGAAACAATATAATTTACTTAAATAAATTCAAGAAATAAATAAATTCAAGAAATAAATAAGCTATTTGCTGTCATTAATCTGAGAAAGGGAAGAAAATCAGGCATATCAGGATCCTAGGTTTAATTAGCACAAGTATTATATTCATGTTCATTTTACTATCTCTTTATTCCTTTCACATCATTTCTTTTTTCCTTTACATATCTAGGATAACTGAGAAAATGTAGTTTTATAACTAGTGAAGTAATTAAATAAAATTAAGAAAAGATTTATTATTAATGAAGACAAGTAAATTTAATAAACATAAAATGGGATTAATGGAGTATCAGAAATTAGTATAAATATGAACTACTTTATGAAGCTTTAGATGTTATATAATTTTATATAAAAGCAAACTATTAGATAGCAATTTTTTTTTTAATTTTTCTGCTTCTGTGGAAATTTTTTTTTTTTTTTTAATTAGAGAATCACCGTGAGGGTACAGTTACAGATTTATACACTTTTGTGCTTATACTTCCCTCATACAAAGTTTGGGAACCCATCCCTTCACCAGTGCCCATTCTCCACCACCCGTAAACCCAGTGTCCCTCCCACCCTCCCCAATCCCATCTCCCCCCCACCCCACCCTGCCACTGTGGCAAGGCATTCCCTTCTGTTTTCTCTCTCTAATTAGCTGTTGTGGTTTGCAATAAAGGTGTTGAGTGGCCGCTGTGCTCAGTCTCTAGCCCTCATTCAGCCCGCAACTCCCTTCCCCCGCATGGCCTTCGACTACAATGTAGTTGGTGATCGCTTCTCTGAGTTGACCTTTCCCCGGAACGTGAGGCCAGCCTCGAAGCCATGGAGTCAACCTCCTGGTACTTATTTCTACAGTTCTTGGGTGTTAGTCTCCCACTCTGTTATTCTATATACCATAGATGAGTGCAATCTTTCTATGTCTGTCTCTCTCTTTCTGACTCATTTCACTCAGCATGAAACTTTTCATGCCCATCCACTTAACTACAAAATTCTTGACCTCCTTTTTTCTAACAGCTGCATAGTATTCCATTGTATAGATGTACCAAAGTTTCCTCAACCAGTCAGCCGTTCCGGGGCATTCGGGTTTTTTCCAGATTCTGGCTATTGTAAACAGTGCTGCGATGAACATACATGTGCAGATGTTGTTTCGATTGTACTTTTTTGCCTCTCTGGGATATATTCCCAGCAGTGGTATTGCTGGGTCAAATGGGAATTCAATATCTAATTTTTTGAGAGTCGTCCAAATTGTTTTCCAGAAGGGCTGAACCAGTCGGCATTCCCACCAGCAGTGAAGAAGGGTCCCTTTCTCCCCACATCCTCTCCAACAGCGGTTGCTTTTGTTCTTTTGGATGTGTGCTAGTCTCTGTGGTGTGAGGTGGTATCTCATGGTTGTTTTGATCTGCATCTCTCTGATGATTAGTGATGTAGAGCACTTTTTCATGTGCCTTTTGGCCATTCGTATTTCTTCCTTGGTAACGTTTCTGTTCATTTCTTTGCCCCATTTTTTGATGGGGTTGGATGTTTTCTTCTTGTAGAGCTCAACCAGTGCTTTATATACCATTGATATCAACCCCTTATCTGATGGGTATTGTGTAAATATCCTTTCCCATTCTGTGGATAGTCTTTGTATTCTGGTCACTGTATCTCTTGCGGTGCAGAAGCTTTTTAGTTTAATATAGTCCCATTTGTTGATCTCTGTTTTTACTAGATTGCTTAGTTCCGTGTCACCTTTGAAGATACCTTTATCTTCAATATCGTGGAGGGTTTCGCCGACCTTGTCTTCAATGTACCTTATGGTTTGTGGTCTAATGTTGAGGTCTTTAATCCATTTTGATCTGACTTTTGTGCATGGTGTCAGGTCAAGGTCTAAACCCATTTTTTTGCATGTGGTTGTCCAGTTGTGCCAGCACCATTTGTTAAAGAGGCTTTCCTTGCTCCACTTCACATCTCTTGCTCCCTTATCAAAGATTAGATGGTCATACATTTGGGGTTGTGTGTAGGGATATTCCACCCTGTTCCATTGGTCTACGGCTCTGCCTTTGTTCCAGTACCATGCTGTTTTAATTGTTACTGCTTTGTAGTAAAGTTTGAGGTTGGGGATGGTGATGCCTCCCATCATCTTTTTCCCAAGAATTGTTTTAGCTATCCTTGGACGTTTGTTATTCCATATGAATTTTAGGATTGCTTGATCCATTTCTTTGAAGAATGTCATGGGTATATTTATAGGGATCGCATTGATAGATAGCAATTTTTAACTAAACGTTCTTACTATTATAAAATTGTGGCAGCTGGAGACATAATCAAGTGGGTAAGACATTTGCCTTGTCCGTGATTTGTCCAGATTAGAGCCCATATTTCACCCCTTCCTACGTCTGCAAGGGGTGATTCCAGATGCAGCTTCAGGGTAAGTCAGGAGCACTGGGTTTGATGCCCAATATAATACAAAATATGAAATTGTAAAGCATTACAGTGAAACATTTACTTTATCCTGTCCTACAATGTCAGTTAATTAAAATTTAACAGCATTTTGGTATAACTATACCACACAGATAATAAATTCTTTTGCTGCTGTTTTTAGACCATACCCAGAGATGGTTATTACTCCTATTTCTATACTAAGGATTTGCTCCCAGTAGCTCTTTGGGAACACTGAGGTGCCAGAAATAAACTGGGGTAAGCCAAATATAAGGCAGTCACCTTCACCCCATTAATATCTTTATAGCCTTGTATAATAATAACCTTTAAGATCAGCACAAATAGATAATTTTATTAGATTTTTTGGTTTCCTATTAAATAATAAAATTAAATGTATAGTTCTTTAGCAATGTATCTTAAATACAACTAAGTATAACTCACTTCCTCCTTCCAAATAGTTTAGAGCATATTTATAAATATTTTTCATTTCATTTTTCCTATGCACCTTGATGTGATCCAGACCACATTATACATGTGATATATATACATGTGTATACATATATATGAAACAACTGCACAACCCAGATAGTGCTGAAATAATTTCATTCAGATTCACTCTCATGAACTTTAAAATGATATTTTACATGACCATAGAGCTGCAGTCCCTCTATCATAATATGTTTACTGATTTTCTGTGCAATGTTCACTGTATCGCTGTCACCTCGTTGTTCATCGATTTGCTTGAGCAGGAACCAGTAACATCTCCATTGTGAGACTTGTTGCTACTGTTTTTGGCATATCGAAAACGCCACAGGTAGCTTGCCAGGTTCTGCTGCGCAAGCCAGATACTCTCAGTAGCTTGATAGGCTCTCTGAGAGAGACGGAGGAATCGAACCCGGGGTTGGCCACATGCAAGACAAACACCCTAGTGCTGTACTATCTCCAGCCCCTATGTAATATTACCAGGTGAATATTAGACATCCCAAAGCATGGAAGCTATTCTTTGAATGTCTGTCTCATTCAGAATAATTCTAAAAGGTTTCTAGATTTTTACCCCATGCTTGTATTGTGTCCATAGTGCTGAGAGTCTAATTTTGGAAATGTTATAAAATAACTGAGAGCCAATATGGTGTCCTCAATCTCTCCCTAGAGAAGATTAAACTAAATATAGTATAAAATTTTTATTATTTTTATGTTATATGCTGAATTGATTAATGACATCCAAAGTATATTTCATTAATTTTGATGTAGACAAACCTGCCTAAACCCATTAGATAAACTAGCATTTTGTTATTTGATGTGCATTCTTCAAAATGTATTTTTAGAATATATAGCTGTGTGAAAAACTCTTTTTAGAGCAAGAAAGTGATAACTATAAAATCTGCAATC
The DNA here is from genome assembly GCF_027595985.1 of Sorex araneus. Taxonomy (NCBI): domain Eukaryota; kingdom Metazoa; phylum Chordata; class Mammalia; order Eulipotyphla; family Soricidae; genus Sorex; species Sorex araneus. The sequence goes on from NC_073308.1 coordinate 28,542,066, forward strand.
ACAGTTACTTGGTGCAAGAGGCAGAGATAAAATATGAAGAGGCGGTTAGAAAACTTCAAAGTAATGCTGCTCTCCTGGTACTCACTTGGGTGAGGAGGTCATGACTGAATTATTCTGCCTAATAGCATTCGCATGTGACTCTGATTATATAATTACATTTGAGAACTGTGACTAGGAAAGTCCTTAGAACAAGATAATTGCCTATGCTTACTAAATGTTAAATAACAGGAAAATTACCATGTGTCTTGGACAAAAATTCTTTTGACTCTTTGTTTAAAGAAACCTCATTCTAACCATTCAGTACAAAGTATGCTCTGATAAATATATGACCAGTGAATTTGTATATTTAATTTTCATATACAAGTTGTAATAAAATATATTTGTTTTATATGTTTTTATAGTAAGTATTAAAGATGAGACGGAACCTTTTAGTAATGAAAGCATAAAATACTTTTCCATAGTAAGGTGATACCTTGACTAACTACGCTGGGGAATTTGTTTTTCTTTTTTTTTGCTTTTTGGGTCACACCCAGCGATGCTCAGGGGTTAGTCCTGGCTTTGCCCTCAGGAATTACTCCTGGCAATGCTTGGGGGACCATATGGGATGCCGGGGATCGAACCCGGGTCGGCCGCGTGCAAAGCAAACGCCCTACCCGCTGTGCTATCGCTCCGGCCCCTGTTTTTCTTATTTTATGGTATGTTGCTACCGTATATTGTTATTTATTTCTATATTACAAACTATACCAAGGGTCTGGAGCAATAGCACTGCGGGTAGAGGGTAGAGCCTTGCACGCCGCCAAACCGTGTTTGTATCCCAGCATCAAATATGGTCCCCTGAGCACCGCCAGGAGTAATTCCTGAGCGCAGAGCCAGGAGTAACCCCTGTGTATCACTGGTGTGACCCCAAAAGAAAAAAAATACCAAGATTGATGACCAAATTTAGTGTTCCCCAAACTGGCTGAGATACTAGGATGATGGGGAAAGGGACATTAATAGCCTCAGCTGCAATTTGGGGGTGCTTTCTATTTGTTTGATTAAACAAAGTAAGTTTCCAGGGGGATGCTGGGTAAATTTTTCTGAAATAGGGGAAGTAGGCCCAGTAAGTTTGTGAAGCTCTGACCTAAACTAAACTCAATTTTCTCATTGTTTCTATGGGCCAAAATTCTGGGCAAGGCTTACCTAACTCCTCAATATCAAGGTCTCTTATAAGAAGGTCATCATAGAGTCAGTCCAGAGCTACCACTCACTTCCATTTCCAATATATGCTCAGCAAGTGGTTGTTTCAATTCTGTGGCTACAGGACTAAGGTCTCGAGTCCTTTAGTATTTGTTGACTCGATGCCAGTCTCTATTTATTGTAACATGATCCCTAACATGTGGCAATCTGTGTGACTAATGCTCCTGTTAAGGAACCAAGAGTTGGTCTCCAAAACAGAAATTTAGCTTTTCTCATCTAATGATGTCTAATGATGAAAGTGTCATCAAACTTTCTGTGTTCTGTTGGTTCAAATCCTCTGATCTAAGGGGTTTGAGAGAGATTGCCACATGTGGAGCCATGAAGGTCACTGTGAGCTATCAGAGAAGGAAAAATAGCATCATTTCAGTCATATGAATACCTGAAACAAAACAAAAATAAATATATCTAGCTGGAAATATGTTGTGAATAAGTATGGTAGCTAACTAAAGATTCATATTTTGCAAGCCTACTGAGTTTGAAGACATACTTTTTCATTTAGCATTTTAGCCAATGAAATTTAAATTAAAAATTTAACTAATTTTTTTTTCTTAGGCAGAGCCCGATGCAGAGAAACTGACTCAATCTTTAAGATATCACAGGTAATTATAGCTAATAAGAAGCTGAATCCTTATATACTTTGATGCAATACTATGATTTTTAATATCCATGTGGTAAATAATGAAACTACTCATAATTGTGTCTTAGTATCTCAACCTCAAATAATGTAAGTAGAAATCCCTAGTTTTAGTTATTTTACTTGTGAACACATTAAAATGGGTGGAATTAGTATTTATAACACTATCAATATATAGTACAAATATGTCGCCCAAAATAAAACTTATAATCATTAATTAACCTTTTGGAGGGGGGCTAGGAGGAATATCATTGCAATGACAAAGCACATGCCTGGGTTTTATAACTGGGACCACATGTTCTGATAAATACTAATAGGTTTAAACCCTGACACATATGTGAGCCCCTATTACTACCACCATCATATCAGAATTACAGCAACAATAATGAAATGTAGAACCATAGTTTAATTGATAAATAGATAGTGAGTATATGACAGGTATGTGAATTTTTAAATGATTGCTAATGTACTGTAGCACTGTTGTCCCATTGTTCATCGACTTGCTCGAGTGGGCACCAGTAACATCTGCATTGTGAGACTTGTTACTGTTTTTGCCATATCAAATAGGCCACAGGGAGCTTGCCCGGCTCTCTGGGAAGGATGGAGGAATCAAATCCGGGTTGGCCGCATGCAAGGCAAATGTCCTACCTGCTGTACTATTGCTCCAACCTTCTCACTACTACAACCTTGACATATTTAAGTAGAAAAAAGAGAAGTGAAGGGAAAGTTGATGATAGTGAACTAAACTCCTGGCCAGTTTATAATATGCATCTGAATCTTCCACAGTCCCCTTGTCACTTAACTCAGTTTACTGAACTAGCCCTGACTGAATATAACCACCATCTGAAGCCTTCCCATATTCTATATGGTAGTGTACAAGTTCTTTACAGATCTTTACATACCTTCATTTCTTGCAGAAATCAATCTTGATCTTTTTCAGACTAGTATTTTCAGACTGCACATTTTTGCATTTCCATGTTGCATGTTACTTATTTTCTGTAGACATTTCCATACTGTTCGTAGTTTCTGGTGTCTGCGAGTTTTCCTCACTAGCCCCGTGAGCCATATGATGAATGTCACCATTCCATCCAGTGATCAGTCTGGGAGCAAAGGAAAATGGACACACTAATATTTCCTATCATGCCTGACACTGTGTGTCCTCTTAAAAATATTTTCTCGTTCTCCTTCCATAGCTACGGGGCAGCATTTTGTATCTCCTATCTTACAAATGAGACAAGTCAAGTTTGGAAGAGTTAACTCCCGTTTAAAAAGATCACACAACTAGTAATTATGAAGCGGGAAAGTTTCTGAGACCTGTCTCCTTTTAAAGTTCATGCTCTTTTCACCACCCCTGCCTGAGTGAAAGATGAGATGAAAGCTGCATTTAAAGAAGGAAGCCCTGTGTCAGAGCATAGGAATCGGGGACTCTAGCGGGAGATGTCATTTGCTCACAAGAATTAAAGGCTATCTGAGGACAGAGGGAGTTGTTAGGAAAAGAGTGGGAGGGAAGGAAGATCAGTGTCAAGATCAACTCAGCTGCAGTTTGCAAATGGCTATCCTGAAGGCATAAGTGGCACTAACAATGAGTAGGTTGCATCACATGATAATTTGACTTCAGGAGCGCCTGACCACTGCTTTACAAATTTACTTTTTCTTTTACAGATTCCAATTTACAAAGCACGCACTGCCACTTGCAAGGTGGAGAGAGAATGTCACCAATCATCTCACTGAATTTTCAACACACATGGATTAAAATATAAAACTTTTTCATATTTTTCATCATAACTTAATTTTTAAAATATTAAAGATATTAATATATGCCCATCCTTATTAGTGATGGTCACATTGATAAGGTTATGGAACACCCAAAGAGTTGAACAAAAAGTGTAATGGGTGTGTCTGTGGGGAACAGATTCTGCTTAGTTGAACTTTTCAATCAGTATAACAGGGAAAGCAGGTAATACAGGTGTAACCTGTTACAAGTTGAAGTTCTGAATAGAGGAAAACTAAGGATAGAAGGAAACCCCACCTACTTGGTATCTGTAAGCTGTGACATAATTTTTTATTACTTGGTTTTAGACTCTGAAAATTTTAGAATTTAAAAATTTAGATTCTCCCCATAGAGATGTCAAGCCTGCAGATCTTGGTACTCATTGGTTTCTAAAATTGGTATAAATCAATTTCTTATCTCAGTCTGTCCATGTCTCCTCTCTTCTCTCTTTTTCTTTCTTATCTCTCTCCCTGAGTGTGCACATGCAGGTATACACATGCACAAAACACTCAAACGCAAGGGCACATGCACCTCCTGTGGGTTGTTTCTCTCACATATAAGCACTGGTCAAAAAAAAATCAATGAAAGAAAATAAGTTCAATGCAAAATATTATTATCACTGGCATTTCAGGGCAAGGAGGACTAACTGAAGAAAGCTGTGATCCAATAAAACACAAGGACAACCAAATGGAAAAGAAGGGCTTCAGTGACCTGGAAACAACCTGAATTGGGAAAGATGTCCACCAGCACACACGAGGGTACAAGCTATGAGGAAAAAGTCTGGGAGGTGTCCAGTGTAGCTAGTGTGATGTAATAGACTGCAAGGTTAATAAAAATAATACCTATGGAATTCAAAAGATTATATGCCTAAACAAAACATTATAGCACTCCAAATCATGAATGACAAGATGTCGATATGAGACAAAGGACCCAGTAAATTGCTGTAGAATATGTATACCTGTCTTAATAAATGCACACAAGGGAATACATTTGAAATACATATATTGGAGATTTTATCAGACATACTTGTGATCACTTAGGATTATACTAACATGATTATAGGTTTATATGAGATTCTATTTTCTGGTTTTATTATTTTAGTGTTTTAAGTTTTAATATACTGAAAATTTTAAGTTTTAATATACTGAAACCATAAAAAATTCTATCAATTTGTCAATATACTAATGTATTCTAATTTTTATAAATATACATGAGAGTCTGTAATCCATTATTATGAGCCTTTAATCCATTATTATGTCTAATACATTCAATTTGCAAATTTTTCTATAGAAATATCTTAATAATATTATATTTATTCCAAGCAATAATGTTTATATTTTACACTATTTGACCCATTACAATTTTTACAATACTGTTTGCGTTAAAGATATTATAAATAAATTTTAGATTTTTTCTATTGTGCAAAATAATTTAAATGTACTATTTTTAAATTATTTGCTCTCAGATGAAAACTATCACTTAAAATATTGACTATTCATTTTGTTATCATATTAACTAAACTTCTTTTAGCCTTTTTTACTTAAAGTTTCATTATTTAAAACTTTAAATATGCTAGCTATTATAGCATAAATACAATTTTAACGTTTTCCATATAGTTGCCCTCTTCTACCTGACTTAAAACTCTTTTACTTTTCCTTCTTGGAGCCGCTGATTTTTTTTGTAATACATAACCAATTATTTTTGAAATTTACTTCATTTATTTGTTTGCATATAAGTGAGCTCTATGTCTTTTTTCTATTTAAATTATTTTCTTAAGTATAATACCCTCTTTTGATGCAAGTGGCAGGGAAATCAGCACTTAAAATTCAATTAATCAAGCAGTAATATTTAGCAATTGACATTACTTTATTTAGCTTTCTAATCAAATCAAATTTTAATTTAAAATAACATATTGCCATCAATTAGATATCAGAAAATTAGCAGTCTAAATATAATGTAGATTGTCTTGTTAAACAAAGTCTTGGATTCATAATGAAATGTCTAATGAAATTATAGAGATAAATTAGCAATGTCTCTAATAACTATGGACCCTGACATGAAGTGTAATTTTTATTGAAGATATATTTAATAATTAAATATTTAGAAATGGAGAGCATAAAATAATTTGATAGCAATAAAAAAATTAGTTTGTCATTAAGCATAAATATGCAAACAGTGTAATATTTATGTTGTATGTGCTGAAATCCATACCAATAAATTACTTAATTAAAATGCAAATTCACTTATCAAAATGTCCACTAGGGCTCCAGTAACAAAATATTACAGATGGGTAGATTACAAAGCACAGAAATAAACTATTTGCATTTTTGAAGGCTGGTAGTATGTGATCAAAGTACTTGCATGGTCTGTTGGATTGAGAATTCTAACACCCTCACTTTATTTGAATGATTTTGAGAACCCTGTGGGGTCACTTTTATATGCGTACTGATCTCATTCACGGGTCATTATACCCTCAAAAGTTAAATTCATTCAAATGCCATAAATTTTAACATCATTACTTTGGCACAAAAAAATCCTACTTATGGGATTTGGAGATATAATATTGTAAACTGAGCAAAAAATACCACTGTCACTGTCATCCGTCGATTTACTCAAGCTGGCACCAGTAATGTCTCTATTCCTCCCTGAAATTTTAGCAGCATCTCCTTACTTGTCTTTCCCAGCAATTGGAGGCTCTTTCAGGGTCAGGGAAATGAGACTTATCGTTGCTGTTTCTGGCATATCGAATACGCCACGGGTAGCTTGCCATGCTCCGTCCATGCGGGTGGGATATTCTCGGTAGTTTGCCGGGCTCTCTGAGAGGTAAGCAAAAATTATATGCTAGGTAATAGAAAATATATTGAAAGTTTCTAAAGGACTTTCTGGAACAGAATTAAAGTGCAATGGCAGCACCTTTTTTTTTTTATATATAAATCTGGGAAGTGCTAGGTAATTTATTGTTCTTTTGCAGTTTGCAGTGTTTAAACATATGCAAAAGATGTGAAGCTCAACACTAATTTTTATTACTTTGAATATTTTTCATAAAGATATATAGTTATATAATATTTGTTATGTTTCAATACATTATTTTTGAAACTAGTGTTGCCTACAAAACAATCTGAATATGTAAGTAAATTTGCTTTTCAACTTATGGTATTGCTTTTATATAAGCTTAAAACCGTAACTGTGTGTGTGTGTGTGTGTGTGTGTGTGTGTGTTGATGTGTGTATTTCTGGGCATTTACGTGTTGCTGGAAATGTTATTCCTGAAATCACACATGCAAAGCATATGGTCTATCACTGAACTATATCCTTAGCCTGAGAAGACAATAATACAAAATTGTTTTATTGTCAAACTCAATTATGACAAGGCAGTATATATTTCCTTTTTATCAGAGTTTACTCCTGCCTGTTAGCTCAAGATCAGTCCTCGCAGGGCTTGGGGGAACATATGAAGTGCTGGAACCAAACCAGACTCAATTATGTGTAAGGCAAGCACCTTACTCCATGTACTCTCTCTCTTATTTGATACCAATAGTATTTAAAAAAATGTTTATAAATATATAATTGAGAACAAACATGGCACCTTAAAAATAATTGGAACTGGAGCAATAGTATAGCTTGCCTTGTCTGAGATCTACACAGGTTTAATTTCCACATTCTGTTTGGTCCTGTGAGCCCCACCATCAGTGCAGAATCAAGAGTAAGCCCTGAGCACCCCCTGGTATGACCCCAAAACAAACAAATTATAAGAGCATCCAGGATGTGGCCAAGTTGGTTGCATACCTTATTTGTGTGGTGCCTGGATTTTATGCTCAACATTATGACTCATGAGCAATGCTGAATATAAACCCTTCCACCAGGAATTAGTGAGTTGATCCCAAAGAACAATAAAATAAAGATTATAATTCTTTTCTTCGGTGACTATAACTGATAGGACCAGTAAAATAATCATAACAAGTAAATGAGAATGCAATATTTATAGACTTTTGATTAGAGAAAAAAATGTCAGTTAAAAATTCATGGAAAAGACTTTGAGAAATTGCTTTGTGCAGAAAAAGATGTGAGATATCATCATATGTATCTGGAAATAGTTGTCATTTGTTTGTTTTGTTGAAGAAGAATTAGGGAAACTATTCAGTCAGCCACCAGGCTTATCTCTGTTGATTAAACATAAGGAGAGGCATGCAGATAAAAGGAAAGATTAGATGGTCTTGATAATATTGAGACTACAAAAGAGTGAGAAATTTCAGATATGTGTAAAGAGTTTATGGCAATGACAGTAAGAGAGATTATATGTAGGCAAATATTTGATTTATGGGTACAAGGAGTCACCTTAAGCTGCTCAGCTTGAAAACAATGCCCACACATTATTTCACTAGCTGTAGTGGCAGTGAGCTTTGGAAGCAAAGCAAGTTATTTTTTTTTCTCAAGCTTCATGTCTCTTGTCTCTTGGCATTATGGCATGAACAAAATGCAAGAGTGAGAGATGGAACACTTCAATTTTCTACTAGATTTTGTAAAGTGGCTTTGCTTATTAAGAATATGACACCTTATTTCCTGAAAGATTTTCCTACCTGTTGCTACTAAAGTGTATTTGCAGGTAAAAGGGACATAAATACATTTAAACAGGCAAGTTTTAGATAAAAATTCTCAGGAAAGAAAGAACTAAGCATTAATGAAGTTATAAGATTTTTTCTAATTAAACCTGAGGGACATTTTCTTTGAGATTTGAGGTTAGTAGACATAGTTGGATTTAGAAATTAATATTTAAATGCCGGTATTCTCCATACTACTAATTAATTTCAAAATAAAAAATTAAACCCTACTTCTTATGCTAGTAAATCAACATATTTAAATATCTTGCCTAATTTCATAAATCATTTTTTTAAAATTTTCATCCCTTAATTGCATGCTGGAGTAATAGCACAGCAGTAGGGCGTTCATCGTACATGCGGCCAAACCGGGTTCGATTCCTCTGCCCCTGTTGGAGAGCCCAGTAAGCTACCAAGATTATCTCACCCGCATGGCAGAGCCTGGCAAGCTACCTGTGGCGTATTCAACATGCCCAAAACACTAACAAACAAGTCTCACAATGGAGACATTACTGGTGCCTGCTGAGGAAATTGATGAGCAACAGGATGACAGTGACAGTGACAACTACATGCTAGGTGTTAATTCTGATGAAATTTTTCAGGACTTCACATAAAACACTGGTGTTTGATTCAGATTTTTAACTTCTATCTAAGTTCCTGCTGTCTATTTTATGACTCCAATAAATTGCTAGGTTCTGAAGAACATTTCATAAAAATAACAAAAGCCAAATAGACACATTAAGTTCTTTAAATGTTCTACATGGAGGCTAATCATTTTTAAGAAATTAAGTTTTTACTATACCAATTAAATAGCTACATAACTTCAGGAGGAATTCCTAAAATACTGTTATTTTAGCTGTGCATCAGAATTATATTCCTACTGCCCATCTTTTTAAGTAAAGCTGGCCTGAGTCTAGATGTTTATATTATGGCAGATGATCTCATAATCCAGATCCAAATAGTCATTGGAGGACAACTTCTGGAATAAGGATTTCGAGTTCACATCTACTGAATGCCATGTGCACCTAAGACTGAGATACATTACTCATCACTGTATCACTGTCATCCTGTTGCTCACTGATTTTCTTGCTTTTAAAAATTAAATATGGAAATCAAGGAAAAGTGATATTATTAATAATTATTTAAATCCTGTAGACTGGCATTTGTGTTGGAATTTGGTTTCATATTACATTTGATAAACTATAAAATGCAAATACTTCCAACTTTAACATTCTTTTATAGACATTACTTGGAATGCTTGATATATTTAGGTATATGGATGCATTGGATATAAAATACACATGTATAACTTAAAATTAAGTTCCTAGACTGCTGGTGAAAACTATGATCCATTTCACTAAATCCTTCCCAAATTTTAGTTCTTTGCCCCATATATTTTAATAATACCTAGTATAATACACATATACACGTATTTTTAAAAAACTTAAAAAAATATTTCAGTTTAGTGTGATTCACTTCTACAACCGCAGTTTATTGTTTAATATATAATTGATATCATTTGATAATCTAAATTGTCTTTCCATGTTTGCATTGTTCACACATATGTGTGCACAAGAATGCAGGCACATGTATTCTCACTTTGGGGAAAGAGCTCTTTGCTGTGCTTATGTGGTTGTCCAAGATGTTATTCAATTTTCATCTAGACATAAAACTTACCTAAAATTTTCATTGATTTTTAAATCTTTTTTGAGAGAGCAAATTTAGTCACCAATAATCCTTGATGCAGTTCAAAATGACCTCCAAAACCAATGGTTTAAAAATCAGCAATCTCTTTGATTACTCAGAAGCCTGTGGTTCAGAAATTCTGGCAGAGCTTGTGTAGGTGTTTCTGCCTCAGGAAATCTCAAGTAACTGTGGGCCACTTGAAATGCCATATCTGGAGACTGGCTAGGGATTTCTCATATCTCTAGCGCCTCTGTGAGGGCAGGTTTAATGTTATAGTATGGAGGATTTAGAACAACTGGATTTCTTACATGGTAGTTCAGGGCCTGTAGTGCATTCAGGAAAAGAAACCAGAAAACGTTTCACCGTTTGTCATTGAGCCTTAAAAATCATAGCATCGAATTATACAGATTTAAAAGGAGTTATGGGGGGCTGGAGCACAGAGGGTAGGGCATTTGCCTTGCATGCGACTGCCGGCTGCCGCGTATTCAATTGCCAGCATTCTCAGGTACATTCTCTAATTGCTTCTAGATTATGTATAAAAGTTTTTGGGGTCGGAGTGATAGCACAGTGGGGAGGGTGTTTGCCTTTCATGTGGCCAACCTGAGTTCAATCCCTGAATCCCAGATGGTCTCCCAGGACTGCCAGGAGTAATTCCTGAGTGCAGAGCCAGGAGTAACTCCTGAACATCTCAGGGTGTGACTCAAAAAGCAAAAAAAAAAAAAAAAAAAAAAAACTTTTGCTCCTTTATTTTCTCCAATAAGTGTCTCTGAATATAAATATATGTATCTACTTTTATGTAACATTAGTGCACATAGAGTCATATACAGCAAGATTTGAATAAATAATTTGCATGGGGGTCATGATGGAGGAGATGGTAAATTACTGAAGTTTGAGGACCAAAATTGCTTTCTAATTTGATCTAAAAGACCATTTGGAACTACATATATAATTCTTGACTTTAAACCAAAATTACGCATTGTAATTATCTGTGGATATTGTTTTTTTTTTTTAAATAGTGTTATCTAGGACTGACCCTAAGAGACTCTGATTTAATTGTTTTGTGTGTGCGCGACCTCATTATTTCTTAAGAATTTTCACATGATTTTATTGAGTTATAATTGAAAAACTACTGTGTAATTCATTTGTCCCAAATCTTTAGCCTTGTTTGATGATGTATGACAATTATTTTATTAATGGGAAGCATTTCATTAGTTGGCAAACTTTAAAGTCTAGAATATAAACCACCATTTGAAGTAACTAAATGAGTTTCATTTCAGGAGCAATTAATAAATCAATCAACTAAGTTCTATATGACAGAACACATAACATTCATTACATTTAAATATTCTATTGAAGAGATAGTTCAAAGGGCTGGTGTGGATGCCTAGCATACAGGTTTCCCTGGATTTAATCCTCAGCACCAGATGGTCCTCCCAGGTACTAGTGGGTGTGGCCCTAGTCAAGCTAATAAATAAATGAAAATAATATTCTTCCAATAGGCATCAGAACCTTAAAAGCAACCAAAAGGAGGAAATATATAACATTCAGGTCTATTGAAATATGTATATACATATATATATAAAATCTCCATCCTCTTCTAGACAACGTTGATATATTTCATCTAATGAGTAATGTACTGTATAAGTATCAATATTCCTTATGACAACATAAATGAGAAGTGTTAATGTAAACTTTATTGTTTATATTTATATGCATAAATCTTATTAATGATGCTAAATAACTTATTTAAAAATATGAAGAGAGTGGGGTATGCAAATACAAAATTCAAATAAATGCTTTACAGGTGAAGATCTGGGAAAAAAGAAAGATTTAAATACTGCTGGGGTGAATTTGCAAATATTTTATCAAAATTTTTACAGAGTAGCAGGCTGGAAAGATAGTACAAGGAATTAGGAACTTGCTTTGCATCCTTCTGGTTTGATCCCCAGCATCACAAATGATTCCCATACCCATAGAGCTGGTAGGAGTGATCCCTAAGCAGAGAGCCAGAAGTAAACCAAGTATTGTCCCCAAATGACAACAACAAATCAGAATAAATTAGCAACGCTCTTTTCTGATAAGCATTGACATTGAGTGTTATATATTTGCTCAGCTTCGTTTCTTTAAAAATTCCAGTGCATGGCTCTTTTGGAGAAAATCAGAAGATTTCATGTTTGCTGGATATTCAGTGATGCAGCCATTGCTTGCAAGTCACCAATAAAACAAAAAAGTGTCACAGACTTTGAGAGCCAGAGAGATAGGATAGGGCTAGAGCCCACCACTGTGAGTTCAAGGATGTGAAGACCATTCTTTGAGCTATATGCCCTGCTCCCTCCCTCAGTTCTGATCACTAAGAAGAGGTATTTCTGGTGGTCCTTAAGCATTGCTATAGATAGCCAGTATTTATAAATTATATTTGATATTACTATAGCTACAGCTTCTACTCTTCTTTTTATTGTACGAAGAAAAATTTTCTTTACTATATAAGAAAATTTTGCCCTCAGAAGCTATCCTGTTGGTCTTCGCATACTGCCTGTTAATGCATTGTTTCTTTAAGTACATGAAACAAATTATAAAATAAATAATGTGTTAGCAATTAGAGCAGTCACTAAAAATTCTTATAGTATTACTGTCAGCCTAAGTGTGAGGTGCTTTTTGGAGATATATTAATTTAACATTAATTAACATTTATTAATTTAAATTATTTGAATCTGTGCAATGCATATCAGTCTATCAGTAAAACTTCAGATATGTGCATATGTATGTATATGTGTATATATATAGTTTTAGCTAAAGAAAACATAATGGTAAATCATATTTTTATTTAACTATTTTTTGATATCTCAAGTATTGCTCAAAAGACCTAAGGCTTTCACTTAATAAAGTAATATTACATACTACTATACACAAATCCTATTTTTCACTTAAACAGATTTTTTAATTAAGACAGCTGATCGTAGGAATTGATTAAATTTGATAAATATGAATGTATTTTATTAATATATATAAACATCTCAAGCCTATGCTGACAGTAATATTCTAAGGATTTTTTAATTTGTCTTAATTGCCAACACATGATGTTTTTTCATAATTTTTGAATGTTTCTATTTCATAATTACATGAAATTAATGAAATAGTTTATACTGATTATATTATGAAAATGTATGTATGAAATTACACCCCCACTGAACCATGAGTCTGCGGCTGATTCAGTCAATACACATTTGTATGTGTATCACTCCCACCAGCCCTATGGAATTACTCTGTTTCCCCAGTACCTTTCTTCCTCTGTAAGTGTGTGTTCTTCATGTTACTATAGAAAGAAAGACATTATACTGCTCTCCCATGATTACCCTTTCAGTAGTGTTCCAGTTGTAAACATGAGAGTCGTGAATAAGGAGTGTGCTTATTCATCAGAAGCCAAGTGACAGGATATGAAAAGGAGCCTTCCTTAAATAGGAAATGATTTAAGGGTACGTGGTGTGGAACGGGCAGACTTCAGAGAGATAGATCTAAAGGACATCAATACTGCAGATGCTTGAATAACAATTAAAGCAACAAAATTGAAATAAATGATTCTCTGAACACTTATCTTAATAGAAGCATGTTCAAAACCATAGAGGATGTTGGTTCTCTGCCACTGTCTGTCAAAGGACTCTCACTCTATGGAAAAGATAGTCAAGGGTCAAGCATTCTCAGAGAACTGTGGTCTCGATGTTGAGGAAACTCCAGGTAAATAACCCATGATTGGGATTTCAGAGTCTGCAGCTTTAGAAACACTGGTGTTGAGACACTTGGGTAAATAAGGGTTAAAAGTAGAAAAGTAGGTAATGTGACACAATGGGAAAAGGTGTCTCCAGGTTTCCTTCTCTTCATTTCTCCTTTTCTTTAGGAAGGAAGCCTGGAGGTAGCTGTGGCTATCAAAAGGGAAAGAGAATTAGGAATGTAAATATGCAAAGAGCCTTAGAAGTAGAGAGACTAAGTGGAAGTCCTAGGGAGATTGTACTGTCTCGCTGAATCCCTTTTTGAAAGGACACCTTTGCTCTGTGTCCCAGAAAGTAAAATCTTTGTTATTGCCTACAGCCTGAACTAAAGCTTAGTACAGTGGTTTTTAACCAAGGGCCGATATCCTTCCGGGCAATTTCTATAGCTACAAGAGGGATTAGGTAGGGACCATCAGTACTGAAAATATTATAAACTTACTCTAGAGAACATATATTAAATCCACTGCCTAATTTAAACATTATTTGATAGTGACATTCAGCTATTGAATTGCCATATGCTGTGAAGTATCTATATGTCATTAAAATATAGCTGAAACTTGTCTGTGGATGCTGAAAAGATAGAACAGAATGTTATATTGGCACAAATATAATGAAGATTTCCTAATTATAAGTATTTAAGGAGACATACATGCTTGCATAATTTTAGACTTGGAATCATCTGATATATCAAAGCCTGCTTATTGATTTTAAGCCGGCATTAAAAAGTAGAAATTTTGAAGTTTGCTTAAGCTCACACAATTAAAAATAACATATCTGGAGATAAAATCTAGAGCTCTTAATACATAACCCCATGAAGTTTTATCTGCATTGTTATTCTGAAGTAAAGTAATATGCATGTTATAAATAGTATGAAACATTAATTTATATTTTACTTTGCATGGTTACTATTATATAGAGTATGAAATATTGTTGAGTATTAAACAGGTGAGTATGGAATACATATCTTGGATCACACCATTTTATCTTTTCATCAAAGAAAAGATAGTTAAAAGGCTTAAATTGTTAAATTATACTTAGGAAAATTTGTCATAATTAATTAAGCAATTATTTAAGAATCAATCAGTCTTTTATTTGTCGTGTCATAGTTGATACTGACTTACCAAGGAATTGTGACTCTCCTAGTCTCCTTGGGTTTCTAGAACAAAATAGGATAATCTGAGTAACTTAAATAGCAGGAATGTATTCCTGCCTTCCAGCCTTTTCTGACTTCAGTGTCTGGAATTTCTGGTTTCTGGTGAGTGCTTTCATTCCATTAAATTTAAATAGAAAGGTTTGTTCTTCCATCACCTTTTTATTGCCAAATCATCCATAAAATGAAGTTCAAACATAAGCAGAAAACTTATGTCTTTTTTTTCTTTATGTGACCCTTATGCGATTATGTGTCATCTATTCTGATCCTAATAAAGAGTTTCCGTGAGAAGGCCAGAGAGAGAGAGCTCAGTGAGGTGGGCACATGCTATCCATGTATCCATGTGGAGACTTAGGTGGGAGATGCTTGACTTCAGACCCCTCTGAGCACCACCGGGAGTGATCCCTGAACACAGAGCAGGAGTAGCTCCTGGCACTGTCCAGACTGGCTCTCCAAACCAATAAAATGAGCAAATGTGACTAAGTCCCTGAGACCTTACTAATCTGAGTCCAAGCGTCCCTTGTCCCACAGCACTTTCAGACCATCTCATCTCCAGTCTGGTCTGGTTGGGTGAGTACCCAGGGAGTGGTTCCTGGATCCATAATTATTTATTGGAAGTCCTCTCCCTCACCCTATAAAAAGAAATTAAAGAAAAAATATTTGCAGTCCAATTAGGAAGCTTTAAGCATCACATTTGCAAATCAAATAGTATATAAGACCATCATGTATACCCTTGTAGGTTAATGATAAATTGGACCCCAATTCTAGTCAGTAAATTTGCAACCACGATCCAGGCTAACATGTTCTATACGTGAGAGTCCACTCAAGAACTATATTTGGGGGCTGGAGCGACAGCACAGCGGGTAGGGTGTTTGCCTTCCAGAAGCCAAGCAGGGTTTGATTCCTAGCATCCCATATGGTCCCTCGAGCACCAGCAGGACTAATTCCTGAGTGCATGAGCCAGGAGTAACCACTGTCAATGCCGAGTGTTACCCAAAAAGAAAAAAAAAGAAACTATATTTTTAGCTAATTTGAAAAGGTATATATAGAGTCAATCAAGTACTTACACAAGACTTTTTACATTAACATTTTTAAACTAGGCTTCCTCACCTTAAGTTATATATGTATAATATATATAACATTATATCATCACTGTCACTGTCATCCCATTGCTCATCAATTTGCTCGAGTGGGCATCAGTAATGTCTCCAGCATGAGACTTGTTGTTACTGTCTTTTTTTTTTTCTTGTCATATCAAATACACCACGGGTAGAATGCCAGGCTCTGCTGTGCGGGCAAGATACTCTCAGTAGCTTGCTGGGCTCTCCAAGAGGGGCAGAGGAATCAAACCTGGGTGGTCCTCGTGCAAGGTGAACACCCTACCCGCTGTGCTACCACTTAAGCCCTATAACATTATATATTACACTATTAATATACATCACAGATTCTGTATCTAAATGTGAGGATTAAAAAATTGCCTCACTTCTACATGTCTTGACTTTTGGAGTTGACTTGCTTGAGGAATTGTAAGTAGAATGAAGGAAATTTTTAAGTTAATTTAAAAATGCAATTATGCATGTGGACTTTAATTAGGTAAATAGTAAAAGAATAAAATGTCAAAATAGTAGAGATATTGGTTTTATGCTGTCTTTTTTCTATTCTTTGCATATATTCAAAGAATATAAGATATATATTAAGCCACGTCTAGCAGTGCTTAAGCTTTACTCCTGGATCTGTGCTCTGAGAGCTATTTTGGCAATGATCAGGCTACCATATGTGGTACCAGGGATTGGCCTAATGCAAGGAAAACACCTAAGGCCAAATACTATTTCTACAGTTCTGTAAGTCCTATTATTATGACAACATTAAATTTAAAAAAAAATCCTCTTTTTGTTCCGTTAGAGAATTTAAGTTGCATTACATCACCACTCAGAAAACTGAGATGAGAGGCAAATACAAAGCAATACAGATCATTTCTGTAATTTGTTTTACAGTAGAAATCACTGCCATAGTCAACAACTGCAATAAAACTTAAGGGAGAATTATCATGTTTTAAGTAAACAAAATTCTTGGGAAAACAAATTTTGAGTACCTCCCATTTATGAATTTTACCACCATCCAGTGACTGTTCTTTAGCTAAGGCTAAAGATCAGGAAAATAACATATTATTCCCCCTACAGACAGATTGTAGGTGTATAGACTGTACTTTTTAATTTTTTATTTAAAATGTTGCATACCAAAATTATTGTAACCAGGTTGTCCAGAGTAATAATACAGTGGGTAGGATGTTTGCCTTGCAGGTGGCCGGCCCAGGTTTGACCCCAAATATCACATACGCTTCACTGAGTTAACCATGAGTTAATCCTCAATACTGTCATATGTGTCCCCAAAACAAACAAATTATAATCAGAATGTTGATTGTACTAAATGATATTTTAACAATATGAGTTCTTGCTTCTATTTTTATTTTAGTGATGACTTTGAAATTGGGCTAGGTAATTCTTGGCCTTGAATTTTGTTTTAATTAAAATAATTAAACTGTGATGAATACTGGCAAAGTTTCTACAACGGATTTTCCTCCTCTCCTGCTCTGTATTCTGTGTTTATCAATTCTTGATTACATTCCTGCATTTTATTTTTATTTGCATTAATAATTTAATCAGAATTGAGTCTCATGACATGACTTTACAATGTCCTTACTCTAATTATTGATGCATTAGTTTTGTATTCTTTTATCCTAAGAAAGAAGTAAAATATCCAAACCTTTACAGTAATTTTAGAACATTTCTATGTAGTTCCAGAATGAACAAACATAGGCTTCTATTTGGTAAAGTTAATGTCATGTAGATTTAGATTTCCAAACAAAGTACAGTATCTGCTTCGTGATGCTTCATAACTGTTTTTTTAATTGAGTTAAAATAAGAAAATATAATTAAATTAATTTGAGTAATGGCTATAATTCTTCAGAATTAATAAGAATTTTTTGTTAAGATGTACATAATATTTTGCTTGCTAAAAGCAAAATTAAATTCTGCTATAAATTAATTATGAGAACCTTGTTAGTTAACTATATACCTAACTTTTATTGATAAATTTTTATATTGGAGTTTCTTACAGGTCTAGAATGATATAGTTTCAACTAATTCACAGAAAGTGGAATATGTGATCATCTTGGTAAAACAATCTTGGTAAAATATTTTTATTTTGGTAAAATAATTTTACTAAAGGACTGGTATAGGAAAAATTTTACATTGGAAAAAAACAAGAGGTAATAAGTATACATCTCAATCTAAACCATTCTTATTGAAAGATCCTGCATGATTCTCCAAAAGGGGAAAAAAATCATTCACTTGAGCCTTAATAAATAATGAAGGATCCATGAAGGAATCTTGGGAAATATCTGAATTATAGTGCGGCTTCCAGCAAGTATAAACTTATTTTAAAGTTACAGGTAGGGAAAAAAAATATCAGAAGGAAAACCTCCAGAGTGAAATGTTCCAAGTACTCAAAATTTAACTTATTTAACACAAAAGGAAATCAATTCAGTAAGCAGATAATGTTTGAGCTAATAGTGTTTTAAAAGGAGAAAGTTTTCTTCTGTTAGATTGTTGATACACATTTTGAAAATTTTATTGGCTGACAAGTGTGAGCCCTGGAAAGTAGGACTAGTAAGGAAAATTGCTTCCAGTCTCCAACCTTTTTGCTAGGTTCTTGTCTTTTTACATAACAGGAGAGTTTCCAGCGAGCACAGTGCAGAGAGTCTATTGAGAAGGGATGGGCATGCTAATGAGTGTCTGTGCTCCATAAAAAGAGAGAGATGAGAGATGAGAGTTCCCCCCAAAAGGAAAATCACAGCCTAAAGGAAGGCACAGACAACTCCAAGTGGTATTGCTATGACACAAAGGAAAAGTTATGCACCCAAACAAGTGAGATATCTGTGACTCTGGGAAAAGTTCTCTGAGCCGTCGGGGAAGCTGAAATGATGGTTTGTTTGTTTATTTTCCAGATCTGACTGGGATGGGCTGAGGGTTGCTGCTCTGTTGTAGGCAAAGTGAAGACTTTGTAACAGTGAACAAATAAAACCCTGTGGACTTCTTTGTTCTGTCTTTCTGATAAGGGCATTTTCCTGGCCATTGTGATCTGGTCTTCACCCTGAGCTGCCAGCTGGTCTTCCTGTCCCAGAGTGTATCTTTCTCTACCAACATTTCTGATTGATTAGGGCTTTTGTTTCTCCCAGTTATTTACTGACAATGGATTTTTCCATCCAACAAACTATTTCAACCACGGTTTTATTCAGTAGCAAATCTTCTTGTGTATGTTAAAATGTGTGTGTGAGAGAGAGAGAGACACAGAGAGAGAGAGAGAGAGAGAGAGAGAGAGAGTATGCATGCATGCACAGTGGAACTGGGTGTAGGGATGGACTTACAGATCATTTCCAAGATTATTTGCTCTTCACTTAAATGTTAATATAATACAATATAATACAAGATTTGGTGTGAGGAAACAGTAGGCTTAGTCAGGTAGCAGCAACCTAAGTAGTTGGCAGATTTGTTGCCCCCTAAACCATTTTGCTCTGAGGCTGGGGTTTTTATTTTATCTTTGGGTGTGGCCATACAGGTATTGGGAGAGTGGGTAGTGAGCAAGAATCCAGTCATGCCCTTTGTCTGATGATGACAGTCTACTTCCTGTTAGAGCACTAAAATGACAGTGCCTGCCTTCCAGTGAGAGTCCTCAGATTTCTCTCCTGAGGTCTCGGTGATTTTTCTATCCCATACATAACTGCGAGTCCTGATTTAACATTAAACACACAATGTATAAAAACAAGATTTAGTTTGAATAAATCATGGGAAGACTAAAGGAAATGACAAGTCATTAAACACTTATACATGCTCTAATGCTTGTTCACCTATGTGTATGTTACATGTAAAAGTCAACTTCTTGGTAGGGACTTTCCACTCTTTAAAGATGCTGCTACTTAGAAGTGTAAAGTGATTATTCATCTTGAAGTACATTTAAAACATAGTCTATCTTGAGGTAAATTTAACAACAAAGTAATGTTACCTGTCAGAACATTGCAAATACTGAGAAACATGTCTCCCTTCATCAACAATTCTGCACCAAAAACACTAGAAACTCGGTTCTACCCAGTTTAATAACTATTTCAGTGGTCATGGCATTTTGTTGTCTGAATACAAAGCAATTCCAATAGTTTTATTTTATTTCTCATCAACATAAATGAAATACCTAGAGACTGGCAAGTGGATATCAATAACATTCGGAGATGAGACATTGTGTGTATAAAAAGGGCATAAGCGATTCCTTCAGAATAATTCTACAAATAATGATACAATAATTGCTTTTATGAGAAAAGCAAACATTTTGTTAAGCATTTAAATGTTACGCTTCCAAGTGTCATATTTAGTTGCTGTAAAACTGTCAATAAGTCTTCTACCTTGGGAATGTTTATTTTTATTGTGTTGCTTTATTTTGACAATCACCTGCCAAATGAATCATATAAAACAATGAGAACTTTTTACTCAGCTAGCTTCTTTGGTAAAAATTAGTTCAGAAAGCCTAAAGTCATATTTTGTTTCTTTACTTGGGGGTGGGACCGGAGCCATAGCACAACAGGTAGGGCGTTTGCCTTGCATGCGGCCAACCTGGGTTTGATTCCTCCATCCCTCTCTGAGAGCCCGGCAAGCTACCAAGAGTATGTCTCCTGCATGGCAGAGCCTGGCAAGCTACCTGTGGCATATTCAATATGCTGAAAACAGTAACAACAAGTCAAACAATGGAGACGTTACTGGTGCCTGCTCGAGCAAGTCAACGGACAACAGGAAGACAGTGCTACAGTGCTACTGGGGGGTCCTCTTGGCTGTGCTCAGGGCATATTTTTGGCTCTAGACTCAGGGATTACCCTTGAAAGGCTCAGGAGAGCTTAATGGTGTACAAGGATTGATACAAGTTGGGTGCACTCAAGGAAAACACCTTACTGGCTACATATTCTTTGGAACTAGAAATGCCTAAATTCTCAATATATGTTTTTTTATAACTGACATTAACCTTAAATATACTCAATCTTTAAGTCATATAATAATAATATTTTTTCTTTAATATAATAAAATTATTTATATAATAATTTTAATATAATTAAATATAATAAAATAAAATTTATATAATAAAATTTTTCTTTGACGTTCAATTTTTAAGTTTGAGGAAACTTGGTTTCTTATATTAGGTCTCATTACATGTATCCAAAATTATTTTAAAAATCTATCTATTCAAATTCAAATCACTAATTGACCATCTTTATGCTTTAGGACAAAAACTAGCATTTTTTTCATTTTTATCAATATAACATGATTTGCTATCATGTTCATATTTTTGCTTTAGGCATACAGAGTTACTATACCACACATACCAGTGATATACCTATATCCCTCTACCATTTCCTTAGATATTTTTTGAAATTTGTGTATTGGTGTTTATGTTTTTAAGACTGTAAGAGAATTTCATGTAAAATAACAAGGCTTTTTGCGTGATTGTGAGAGAGACTGAAATAGAGAAATCCTGACATCAAGTTTCTGAAAATCATAAAACCTAGAAATATTTGGAGAAACATGCTATACTCTGAAATGGGCATTATGTTTCCTGATGTGGCACTCAGATGGTCACAGGCATGAGTTACTCCCTAATAAGTCTGAGGGAATATAGTGACCAACAAATTCTCCTCGACAACTTTCTTGTCCAGGCTAAGGCAGTTTGGCAATGACATTGTCTAGCCAACTCCCTAAAGTCACTCTGTGTACTTAATCTTGGAGATCCCTGCATCCCTGTCTTGCATATGAAATATCTGTATTAAATATACTTTGTGGGAGTTGTTTTTCTACTCTCTTCTATAGGGAGACTCACATTCCTCATTGAATATGTGTAATTCTTTAGTGAAACTCTCTTTTGACTGGGACTCTGCACCAGGCTGTTTTCACTCAGGTCACCGTGGGGGGGTGGTGGGGTAAGAACCCTCCCACCCCAAGGGACCCAGCTCTGGCAGCCAACCTCCTCTACCCAACTACCGCCACACTCCAGGCTGCTTTCTGGACCATTATAAGATACTTCCTACCCATTTTTCATAATTACCACACCACATTTGATAGAGTTTAGACAGTAGTAACAAATCATAGAGAGTAATATATATATATATCTATATTATTATATTATATGTATATATAATATCTACTATATTATATATACATACATATATGTATACATATATACATACATATACTAGCAAGCTACCCATGGCATATTCAATATGCCAAAAACAGTAAGGATAGGTCTCGTTCCCTTGAGCCTGAAAGAGCCTCCAATCATTGGAAAAGACGAGTAAGGAGAGAGAGAGGCTGCTAAAATCTTGGGGCTGGGAGGAATAGAAATGTTACTGGTGCCCACTCGAGTAAATCGACGAACAACAGGATGACAGTGATACAGTGATACAGTGATACTCTTTTGACCAACTTGGAAGTCAAACCTGGTTTCTACAAAGCCTGAGAAACATTGCTGGTAGTGAATAACTCCCCAATCATGCAGATCAAAAGGATCAAGAGGATAAAAAAAAAAAGGAGGTAGCTTGGCCAGAGCCATAGTAAGGCTGGAGGACCTCAGTGTGCAATGTGCTGGAGTTAGTACAAACCATGCATCTTTATCTTCCCTGAACCCACAAACCACCAGCAACAGTGTATAGTAATACCAGGAGAGTGATATAGTGATTTTTGTGCTTTAATGTGCATTATAAGATAATACTTTAATTATTTCCTAAAAGAATTGTATTTGAATATTTTGCAAGAACAAACATTTCTTATAGTATATACAGTAGAAAATATCTAAATATCTCATAATGTGTAACTCTATGAAAATTTACATTAAATTCAGGAAGTGCATTGGAATGAATAGTTTATAATATCTTTTTTAAAAGTAATTATATTATAAATAATAACACTTGTACTGGGAACATTGGTGGTGGAGAACGGACACTGGTGGATGGATGGGCACATGATCCATTGTATGACTGATATGTAAGCACAAAGATTTGTAAGTCTGTAACTGTACCTCATGGTGATTCATTAAAAAAACAAAAACTTGTAAGCACAAGCTACTTACATCTTGCTACTCCTTGCTTACATCATCAACCACAAATTGACTCAAGAACACTTTTTTGTTTCCTGTGATACGAGTGAGTCGCCATTTAAAAGGCTTGATAAGAAAACTTTCAAATAGTAAGACAAAGATATCCATTGAAAAAAATAATTCTATTTTTATTCTGTTTCATTCAGTGATGGACTGGAAGAGACTGGGAATTTGAGTCATAAGTTAATTGCTGTCAAGCTAGTACTGGCCCCAGGGACTGGCTAATAATTTTTAGAGTGCAGAATATTCTTTTTAAGTTTCAAAGTTTATAAAATTGACTTCCTTTAGAGTGTGGCCTCTGGTGAATATTGTGTTCTATATGTTGGCCCTTTAGAATATTTCCCATAATCCGTTCTCACTTTAAAACATTAAGTTTGCTTCTCATAGAAAGGAGGACTACAAATAAGAGTCTTTTCTTTTAAGTTACTGTGAAGATTTCTGTAGAAATGGTAACAGACAGAAATCAATGCCTGTCAAAAAAAAATCAATGTGGCCTCATATTGAAAACAAGTTTGATTCATGTAATTCCAACTGATGCTGAAAATATTTAACTACGTAGATATCTGTGTGCTGCCATTAGTACATATCTAAAAAAATATTTTTAGCAATATCTCTTAAAGTTGAAAATGTATATTACCCATGCCCCAGGTTTTGGCTCGTTATCTACCTTGGAGAAATTCTCACACTAGGTTTAAGTGAAGCCCCTGGCAACGTTTAGCCCAGACTTTTTTTGTAAGCTTAAAAACTCTACATGACCTACATCTCCTGAGAGATGACTGAGATATAGATATATATGTTAGCAATATAATCAACAACATGATCCTGAGAATATAAACACTTCATTAATAATAAATACCATATACAGCAATTAAATGCCATTTTAAAATATGAACATGACTGCTAGGTTAAAAGGTAACCTATGATGTAGAAAGTAATTATGATGCAAGGCATTAAATACCTAACAATTTTAGGGAAACATAATGATAAACATAATATCTAATATAATTTAAAATTCACTCCCTTACTTTCTTTTTTTTTTTTTTTTGTTTTGGTTTGGGTTTTGAGCCACACCCTGCAATGCTAAGGGGTAGCTTTTGGTAGCTTCTGTTCTGCACTCAGAAATTACTCCTGGCTGTGCTCTCGGGACAATATGGGGTGTTGGGCATTGAACCCAGGCCCGACACCCCATATTGCCTGTCAGGTCAACCACATGCAAGGAAAGCACCTTGCTCACTGTACAATCTCTCCAGCCTTCCTTTCTTTCTTTCCTAATTCTTTGTTTCTACCTCATGGAGACATATATTTTTCTATAGGATTTAAGTAAGTACACATTACAAAAACTCAATACCACTCAAAAAATTTATGAATATATAATGTTGGGCTATTGCATGACTTCAGTGAAATTGAATTCCTTCATCTTGTTTTTTTTCATACAGTATGAATTTGAAAAGGAAAAGATGAATACAGAGCTGCTACTATAATTTCAACCTAAGAGTAGAAGCTTCTCCTTGATAGAACTACTTTTATTGCCCATCATCATACAAACTCTATTGTTTATTACTTTAACATTTCATTTAAATGCATTAATTAAAAAATCGACAGTGTGAATGTTTCAGCATACAGTATTATTTATTGTAAAGTTTGGATGTATAATTTCTCCTAATTCAATTTGTTTCAGTTAATACTTTAGAATCTTTGGTTTGTTTTGGGTACAACTGGATGTGCTCAAGGACTCCGTCCAGTTATGTGTTCAGGGGTGATTCTTGGCGGTGCTGGAGAAGCAAGTAATGCTAGGAGGTCAAAGATCAAACCTGGGCTAGCAAACTCTGCATTCTAGTTCACAGAGCTATTTCTGCAGCCTTCAATTAATTTTTCAGCTAAATTTCATTCATTTTTTATTTCGCATACTTTTCAATCAGAAAATTGTATATGTTTCTATAAAACAAAAAAATTTTCTTCACGGTGGTTTCTCTGTTGAGTAACTATTGATTAAAAATGAAGGAGTAGAAGATTGTAAATGCCTATCCAATTTCTATACTTTCGTAAAGATATATTGACAGTTATTATCTCACATATCCCTTCATTTAGGTACTCAGATAATCTGACATGTACTCTTTTATTCATGTTACTTTGTTAAATGCTATAGAGATACAAAACTGAGAGTCACTCCTGTTCTCAAAATGCTTATGATGTACTTAGTCAATTATTAACATACCTGGGCAATAGCAACAGCAAAGAACCTTCTCAGGTTAATATATGCCATGGCAAGAAGGTTATTTTGTGCATAAAATTGTGATTATGATGGTCAAGTTTGCAGTCTTATGAGAATGTTGTAAGTTAATGTTCTCAATTTATCCTTTTTTTTTTTCAATAAAAAAGCAAGGTTGTTTTTATTGAACAAGACTTTCTTAGAAAGATGTGAGAGAAGGAGAGAAAAGGGGAAATAATGTGTTCAAGAGAGAACACAGGCTTTTCCAAAGTGGAAATAAACAAACCCCAATTTATCCTAATTTAAGATCCTTGTGAGATTGATGTCTGTTTTGTTCCCGGTCTTCCTATGTTTAATGTCTACAATGATATGTTATTGAATGGAATTTTTTTTTTATTTCTGTGCTAAAAATACTTTTCTTATTTGTTGATTTATAGTGTATCATTAATGGAAGTACATGTTTTTTTTAAAGGACACTGGCAATTTTCCTAATATTCTTTTAAATAAGCCACATAGTTTTCCAATTGTCTCAAATTTTTTATTTCAATTTGTGCTACATTTTTACTGTAAGTAAAATTGTCCTGTTTTTAAAAACATAATTCTGAAACCCCTATATGTTGTTTTGTTATTCTTTTTTGGTGGAAAGTCACACCCAGCAACACTCAGAACACACACCCAGTTCTGTGCTCAGGAATTTCTTCTGGTGGTACTTTATAACAACATGGAACCAGAAAAGAAACCCAAGGTCTTACATATGAAGGCAGGCAATCTACCACTAATCTGCATTGTCAGGCTGATGAAAATTTTGTTTCAAGGGAAATTTTTCCCAATAACATTGCCAAAATTACTCTGTGAAATATATACCATTACTATATTTTTCTTCCTTAGTTATGAAAATATAGAGGCAACATGAAGCTCAAGTAACTTTTTTCTTAGAGTAGGTTAAATATTAATTTGAGCTAACACAATTCGATGGAGTTTGTGTTCCTATATTTTTCCACATACAAGTCTATGGTATAGCTCTTTATTAAGTCTCCACAAATGTCTATAAATGTTTTTCAGCTTATTTCAAATTTTATGTTTTTTAAATTTATGAATGATTCTTCTGACATTATGTTTGCAGGGAGATTTCTAAAAATGATTAAAGAATCCCATACCCTTATTTCTAGAATTAGTGGTAGAAATGATGAGGTAGTCTCATGCAGATTGTATTACACTATTAGACATTAAGATAAAGATATTATCCAGTTGAAATAAATCTAACCTAGAAGCCTCCTTAATAACAGTTTTCTCTGGCTTGAAGCAGGGGTCAAAACCTTAAAGGAGACCGGAAGTTCGAGAAGGACTCATACACTTGCTGATTTGATGATGCAAGTGATCAGATAAGAAGAAGCAAGGGCTTCTAGGTGATGGGAATAGTCTAGTAGTTACTAAGGATAAGTGGTGGGGGACGAGGAGGAGGCAGCTGGAATAGAGAAGGGATCACTAAGAAAATGATGGTTGGAGGGATTGATAGAGATGGTAGATATGTGCTAAAAGTAGATAAAGGAGTAAACATGATAGCCTCTCAGTATTTATATTGCAAACCATAATTCCCAAAAATAGAGAGTATGGGGGAAATTACATGGAGGTAGGGGAGAGGGTGGGAAAGGTGGTGTTATACTGGGGACATTGGTGGTGGGGAATGTGCACTAGTGGAGGAATGGGTATTTGATCGTTGTGAAACCCAAACATGAAAACTTGTAACTGTATCTCACGGTGATTCAATAAAATAAAATAAAAAAGAAAGAAAGGAAGAAAGAAAGAAAGAGAGGAAGGAAGAAAGAATAAGAAAGAACAAAAGGGAAGAAGAAAGAAAAAGAAAGAACAAAAGGGAGGAAGAAAGAAAAAGAAAGGAAGGAAGGAAGGAAGGAAGGAAGGAAGGAAGGAAGGAAGGAAGGAAGGAAGGAAGGAAGGAAGGAAAGAAGGAAGAAAGGAAGAGAAAGAAGGAAGAAAGAAAGAAAGAAAGAAAGAAAGAAAGAAAGAAAGAAAGAAAGAAAGAAAGAAAGGAAGGAAGGAAGGAAGGAAGGAAGGAAGGAAGGAAGGAAGGAAGGAAGGAAGGAAGGAAGGAAGGAAGGAAGGAAGGAAGGAAGGAAGGAAGAGAGAGAGAGAAAGAAAGGAAGGAAGAAAGAAAGAAAGGAAGAAAAGAAAGAAAGAAGCCGTGACAGAGCTATAGTGCAGATAGGGCACTTGCTCTAAAAGTGGCTAATGCAGGTTCCATGCCCTGGCACCCCCTGTGGTCTCCTGAGCGCCTCCTGGAGTGATCCCCAAGCACAGAGCAAGGAGTAAGCCCTGAGCACCACCAGGTGTGGACTCAAAATTAAAGCAAACAGAAGAAGCAGCAAGCTTAAACAACAGGAGCCCACATAAGAGTTGCAGTCCCATCCTATGCCTTATGATAAACACAGAAACTTATCATCCTGTGCAAGACTTTGAATATCAAATGAGGTTTTTTTTTATGTATACTATATCTGTGGTAATTTGTCAACATTAGAGGTAGAACTCGGTCATACATTACCGTGGTGGATATTTCTAGATTATCAGAGGTATAGACGAGGTACTTGCCTTCCATATTAGTAGTAATAACTGTTTTGCTCATTGTTGTCCTTTTATAGTATGCACTCTTGAATATCATCTTTGGATAATCACTATGCCTTTTAAACATCTGTATTATCCCTTTTTATTGTTTTACTTATTGCTTTTTAACTAAAGAATACTTAAATGAGATGCTTTATTATATTTTCCTGACAAAAGTCAGTTTGTTTATCCTTCACCATGATATTAAGTATTGATAGCTGAAGGATGTACTTTATGAATAGAATTATGACTATCAAGAATTTCATCATAACTGCTTAAACACAAAAAGCATTTTGTGTCTATTCTGACATTCATATTATATCTCTTCTTTTAGTTATTAAAATGAATTATTTTGAGTTTTCCTAAAGATTAAACATTTTAGTCTTTCTTTAATAAGGCAAAAATTATTATAAGATACTATTTTTTTCTGTTGACGGTTTGGAAGTCTTAATACTATATTAGAGTATATGTGTTTATTTGCATAAATTAAAAGTATATATTTTCTTTTGAATGCAGTAGACCTTATATAAACATAAAAGTTATGCTATTTGTAGAAAGAATTATAGAATATTTTCTGGTTTTCTCTAGAACCTAAATAAGAAAATTTTTGCTTCTTTTAATAATCTAGTTTTTAATCTGTTTTTTAAAGTCTATTGAAATAAAATAGTTATTGAAATTTAACTTAGAATTTTTTGATTAAAATGCCTAATTGAATTTCTCTCAAATTATCTGAGAGAATTTATTTATAATTAACTATCTATTATTAGTATACATTTTTAATGATTAATATTCATAGTCAATTATGCCAGTATTTAGCTCTTATTTGGCTTATATTCTAGTCATTTTATTTAAAGCATCTACAATATTTTCTTCTGTAACAGCTACAGAATTTTCATTTTAATTTAACTACCATTTTCTTAACTTTTTTATCCACTTTGAATGAATTTTATTCATATTCTAGCTCTTTTAGTTCAAAATTGACACTCATTTTATACTGATAGTGAACAATTATAGATGTATAATTATACATGAATTCTATAATTTAAATATACACATACATCTTCACATATATGTCTTTGTAAATTCTAGTTTGTATGTATGTATTTGCATATAGATCTGTATAAAATTTGAATTATCCTCTTAGCATGACTTGATTCCATCTATTGAGTTCTGAGAAGACCTATTTATGTAACTCTTCAGATGACACTCTGCCTAGTAATGTACTATCTAAGTGCATGTCAGTCATATCTACCTAAGGGTTAATTATTCCAGCAAAGAAATGCAGTGTTTGGTCACCTAGAAGAGTAAAGAAGTAAAAACACACAAACACAAGTAGCCCACAACAGTTATATGGATTCATTTGCAGCCCTCCTATGCTCTCAGATATCCTTGGAACTCTTCAGAAGCTTCTTTTCACTGACAGATATCTTTCTGTGAGACCGGAAAGCTTTCTGTGGGGCCTGAATGGTTACTCCTGAGGAGAGAATAAAGCAGATGGGTGTACTATTTACTAAATTTGTCAAGTTTATAACATGTTCTCAGGTTATTTAGTTTTAAAGTTTTTATAATTCCATCAATTTTATTTTACTTTAATAATGGCTTTTGGAGTGACCTTAAGCCTAGAAACATAGAGCTATAACTTCTCACATTTTTCCTCTTCTATTCAAGTTGTTACTCTTCCTGTTCATCTATCCAGACTCAAATGGGGAGGTTCCCTCTGCTGTGTCATCTATAGCTCAGTAACAGAATAATGTTGTATGACATACAATAACAAACAGCCATTACCATGAGGGATGACACCACTTATTATATTACATAGAGACAACTCTGAAGCTAGTAACTTCAGAGATTTTAATATACATTAGTTTGAAATTTCAATTTTGTGCTTTGATAGTAAAAATGATGTTTATCTGAAAAAATATTGTGTCTGTTTTTTGGCTACCCATCTATTATATAGGGTTTTTTTTTTTTTTGGCTTTTGGAAAAATCTTATTTGAATTGTAAAAGTCAGGTACTCTCAATGAAATAACAAATGGATGCATTTATGGATGTGACACTGATTGCACTCTTTGGCTATTAAAAAGAAGAAATCAGATGCAGTATTTCCTTTGGAGTTTATGGGGCGCTTGCTTTCTGAATTTAACAGTTCATTTGTTGAAGAGATCCTATATTTCCTAAGGGCACTGTTTCATTTCTCCACCAAGCTTCCACACACCAGTAGTTTCTTGTGGCAGATCCTTCATCATCTCTCCTCCACCTTCGGTTTTCAAATGAGCAAAGAAGTCAACCACCCCAAAAAGTAAGCATTACAGAAATTGTTACAGCACACTTTATAAATATTGAGGCCCCATATCCTATTCTTTTCTTCCAGACTCTTATTCCAAATGTACCACCTCATAGCACAAATATTTAAAATAGCTTGTTCTGATATTCGGATTTTCTGATATCCTGGTTTTTAGCTATGTGTCTTTGAAAGATGGCCAACATCATTATCTCTATGTAGTAGTCAAATTCTACATACATTATGCTCTGTTTTATTCCCTAAATAATACTTTCTCCCATGTCTATCACACTATTTTTTTTTGTATTTTATGGTGTTCAGTGGCCTTTACTGAAGGAACAGAATTCTTATGAGAACAGTGATTGTGTGGTTGAGTTTCACACCCACATACTTGTGCATAACTTACTCCATTCCTTTATTTTCTTTTTACACAGAATCAGTCTCATCACTTGTAGTAAAGCTGTATGCCCTAATCACTAACAGCCCTTGAATTTTGGGGGTTTCTTAATTATGTTTTTTATACTTTGGCTATTCAGTTGATTTTTGGACCGGAAAGAAACCTAAGAATTTCAATTCTATTCAGTACTGAAATGAGATATTTCTTGATTATTATATATCCAGGCAGAAGACACTGATCATAAGATGTCTTCTCCCAAAGTGTCTAAGCATGAGGAGCTGAGCAAACTGTAGCAATAGTATAGCATATGGGGAAGAGGACTTACATGGACACTTGGTGTAGGCTGTTTGTTACTGTACGTCAAATAACTTTCTTTACCTGAATGAAATACCTGCATTCACTCTATTTACTTATATGTAAAATAGATTTAATTGAAAATTGTGTTTCTCACTGACAATCATTTTTTTTTTTTTTGCTTTTTGGGTCACACCTGGCAATGCACAGGGGTTACTCCTGGCTTTGCACTCAGGAATTACCCCTGGCCATGCTCAGAGGACCATATGGGATGCTGGAATTTGAATCCCCGGGTCGGCCGCGTGCAAGGCAAACGCCCTACCCGCTGTGCTATCTCTCCAGCCCTGACAATCATTTTCTACTCCATCCATTTTCCTTTTCTGGAATCATTGATTTACTTCATCTCCAAACAAAAAGCACTTAATTTAGAACAAAGACTGTTACAATGATTTAGTTTAAAATTATTTTCTTAAGGAAGACCAGAAATGTGTATTCAAATTTAATGCATTCAAGTAAGAACTTGCCATGTCAAGTATGCTCATTGAAAAATGAATTATTAACTACCTCCTTAAGATGTAAGGTTATGTAGAAAATATATAATAGACATCAAAGTATAAGAAAGCACTATAAAATACACTTGCACTGATTGATACTGCATTGTATATGTAATTCAAAACTAATAAATGTATGCCTGGTGCTTTTTGCAGATATGTGCCAATGTTTTTCAGATTTTATGATTTCGTTGACAGCCTTATTTCCTGGATATTTGCTACTTAAAGAAAAGTCATAGATGTGATTGATTAGAACCAGATAAATTACAAAGGACAAAGTTCAAAAATTATGAAATAAATCTATTCCAATTAAATATTAATAAAGATAACATCTTTGAGCTAAACATTTGGTACAAGCAGTTAAAATTGTTTTAAACTTTCACATATTTGCATGCACAATAAAAATACATCGCTCATATTTTAAAAATCAAATAAAAATTCTATTGATGGTTTTGTAAAGTGCCTAAAACCTCTTAGTAGTGGGTTAATGATAATAGAAATTATATATATACGTTTTATATATGTGTATGCAAATGTGTATATGTATGGATAAACTCATGTATATAAATACAAGTAGAAAATAGTAGAAACATCTGTCTATAGATATTCAGTAAAAAGCAGGAATTTTATAAACTTGATGGACATTTTACAAATATATTTTTCTTATTATTAAGGAATAAAGAAATGCACAGAAATTCTATAACTAGTATTTTTATAGTTTTGTAGCTTTACCCAGGTCCTGTCTCACAAATTTACCTCAAGGTTTAATAATCCATAATTCTGTTATTGTTCATGGGTATGAACCTTGAACTTTCAGAGGAAACAATAAAACAAGTGACAGAAGAAATAAGTTTTTTATCAATGGAAATAGAATTTCAAACTTTTATATTGTTCTCCCACATATCAACTTTGTGGTAATAACTTGTCTTCCTTATGTTCAGTAAAGGAATTTTATTTGTGGGCAAAGCATGCTTCTTCTTCTTATTGATTAATATAATTATTATAATTAGTAATAACTAATGTATTTTATCCAATATCAATGGTACTTGGGGCTTTCTCCTGCTCTGTGCTTATTAGTTACTCCTGGTGGAGATTAGGGAAACGTATGTACCAGGAAATGAACCAGGATCAGCAGCATGTGAGACAAGCACCTGAACCTCTGTATAATATCTCCAGCCCCATTAGCAAGACTTACTCTATAACAAAGATATGCAAAGTGGTAGTACTATAGCAATTTTCTCCCGTTGTTCACTGCAATTTGCTCGAGCGGGAACCAGTAATGTCTCCATTGTGAGACTTGTTGTTACTGTTTTTGGCATATCAAATACACCGTGGGTAGCTTGCCAGGCTCTGCTGTGAGGGCGGGATACTCTCTGTAGCTTGCATGGCTTTCTGAGAGGGACAGAGGAATCGAACCCGGGTTGGCCGTGTGCAAAGCAAATGCCCTACCCCCTGTGCTCCAGTCAATGCAAGGTGGTATGCATAACAATATTAGTTTATTTCAAGTAATTTTCAGTAATTTTTATTTTTGCAAAATAGAATGCATGACAAATGAAACTGAAGTTACATTAGCTATTATTCTCAGTTTATAGGAAGTTGTACCTATATTTTTCTATTATTTCTTCTTGATTAATTATTAGAATACTAGTTCAGAAAAGACATTTGCACCCCTAAATTCTTACACTTACAATTGCCAAAATATAAAAACAATCCATGTGCCCAAGAGTAGATGACTGGATGTAGAATCAATGGTATATATACACAAGGCTATCACTCGGCTTTAAGTAAAAATGAAATCATGCAATTTGTTGCTATGTGGATAGATATGGTACCTCATGCTGAAGGAAGTTAGTCAGAAGGAGGGGAAAGACCAAATGATTTCTCAAATTTGTGGATATAAGTAACATTGTTGGAGTTTAACAATAACCCAAAGGCAACAGAAACTGAGAACTGGTCTTTAGTAAGTAAGAAGCTACCTCTATAGGTGGTGAACTGTGGGGAGAGGAGAGGGTAGAGAGAGGAAGAAACACTGAGACAATGGGGGAAGGATGGACATTCTTGGAGGTAATAATGTGTTCTGGAGCTGGTGTGCGAAGGGACTGTGCTAAGCATGGAATCCTATCACTAACACTATTGTAAATGAGAGTGCATAAAATATAATTAAAATATAAAAATATTAAAAATTATAAAATAATAGTTTATACTTTTATTTTATATAAAATATAAAAATATAAAAAATATAAAATAAAAATGCCGAGAACTAGTCTGGCTTTCTTCTCACCAAAGTGTGAGCTCACAGCAAGTTTCATATTTTTAGTTTGAAAACATCAAGAACAATACCCAGAAACTAAGACTGATCGCTATGAATATTTCAGAAATAAATTTCTGTGTACGTATAAGTTTATATCAATGAGGAGTTTATGTCTGAATTTCTGGAACTCTCTGCAATGTGTACATGGAAGTTCAGTGTTTAAGATATTATGCTATTAATCATAGGTATAGTGAAATTTCAGTTAGCTGACAAAATGATAGAAATGGTTGTGAATAAAATATTATATTGCATTCTTCTGAAAAGTATTTTTAATAATTGATGATGTTATTTGACCAAACTGACAATATATGCTATTTTGAATTTTTTGTATAAAATTTTAATAAATAATTTGGGGCTGTAGAGATAGTACTGTGGTTCAGGTGCTTGCTTTCCATGTGACTGACAGTTTTAATATGTGGCACCCATGTTGTCCTGAGCACAAAACCAGGAGTAATCCCTAAACATTATCAGTTGTAGCGCAGAAACAAACATAAAATGACTGAATAATTTGCCTAAACTTGCTGAAAAGACTCATTTTTATTTATTTTTTAAATGCTATGTTTGTCTCACCGTGCAAGATAGTGTGTTAAATGCTTTTCTAGTTGATAATAGCTTGTCAACCTTGAAAATTACCTGGAAGATGTTATCAAATGAACCTTCACCATAAAAAAAAAAGTAATAGTTTAAGTTTAATAATGAGGTTGCACACATTGTTTATGTAGGAATTTCTTCTATAGAGTCACCCTGAGTCATTGTGAAATCTTGTCATGCTTGTGAAAGGAAGTAGAATAGATAATTTCTCCCTCAGAAATTGCCTGCAGAACAGTAATCCACATGCAGCATTTTATTTTGGTATTTTAGGTAAAGACTTATATTTGTTAAAAATAAAGCTACTATTAATGCAATATTTTATAAGTATAACCAACAAAAATCTGTATTTTATGCAAAATGTATAAATGATTTTGGGAATTGATTGAGATGCTGTATTTTCCTTATGTTTAAAAAAATTAATATTCAGTGAGTTATAATATTATTAAATACTGTTGATAATCTTTTCTCATGCACACAGTTCCGTGATCTCCTCCATCCCCAGTGTACCCACCCACCCTTTCAACACTGCCCACCAGCTCAAATGTGAATCAGCCCTCCCCTTTTTTTGCTTCCTGCTGTGTATCTTTAAGACCCATGCCAGAGAGAAAGCTCATTCTGTATTGCTCCCTTAAATTCTCACTGACTTCACTCAGTATTAGATCTTCTAGCTCCATCCATGTTGCTGGAACTTGCATGAATTCATTCTAATTTAGGGCTGCATGGTATCCCATTGTGTGCATATACCACTACTACTTGATCCATTCATCCACCTTTTGACGCTTGGATAGTTTCCATAATTTGCCTTTTGTACAAAGTGTGGCAATAAATACAAGTGTGCTTATAGCCCTTTGAAATTTTTTTGTGTTTTTGGATAAATGCCAAAAAGTAATATCACTGGTCATATGATAACTCTATTTATAATTTTAGGAGAGATTATATTGCTTTTAATCATGGTTGAACCATATAACATTCCTGATAGGCCATATTTTTCTAGCAAAAATTTAAATAGGCAAATTTTTGTCAAAAACATGTGC
The DNA here is from genome assembly GCF_027595985.1 of Sorex araneus. Taxonomy (NCBI): domain Eukaryota; kingdom Metazoa; phylum Chordata; class Mammalia; order Eulipotyphla; family Soricidae; genus Sorex; species Sorex araneus. The sequence goes on from NC_073308.1 coordinate 28,577,369, forward strand.
ACTTTTGTAATTAATTTAAGAAGTCATCTTGATGAGCAATTCTATCCTCTTTCATTTATTAAATAATTTAAAACAGACCTGTAACATTGATAATTAAGTTATAGCACTGTAGCTCTGTCGCACTGCCATCCCATTGTTTATCGATTTGCGTGAGCGGGCATCAGTAATGTCTCCATTGTGAGACTTTTACTGTTTTTGGCATATGGAATATGCCACGGGGAGCTTGCTAGGCTCTGCCTTGTGGGTAAACAGGTTTTATTCATTTCACTTTTTCAGATTGTGGAACTATTTCATTGTGTTCTAACAGCAATAATATGCATATCTATTTTGTTGTTCTTCATTCTGCCACCCATTTCTTATTTTTGCCTACCCAATTTTTATGGAAAATGGATTCTTTGTAAATATTGAAAATAATTGTTGGTAATACTGCCAACAAATTCAGTAAAGAAAAATTTGCTAATAAGGTAATTTTAGCTACCATTCGTCTTACCATTCAGATATTATCTCACCAGAAAACCTTTATAATGGCACATTTCAAACAAAAGGTAAGGTAACTTTTGCCTATAAATTGATTTTCCTTTTAAATATTCCTCATTTGTCTTTCAATCTTACTTTATTCCTAGAGTTTTCTATTCAGAATAATATGCTCAATCATTTAGTGTGCAAAATTTGTTATATCAAGCATACGGATACCTTGGGAAAACTATATATAAATGGGCAACTGCAAGCACATTCTTTATACTCAATTTAGCTTGGTAAAATTAACATAGTCATTAGAATCCAGATTTCCTGTTACATTTAATCTTCTTTTTTGGTATGTCTAGCACAAATTTCTTTAAAATAACTTCTTTTTTCTATGTTATTTTATTACACAGTCCAATCTAGAAACATTTGTGTGCTTGTCTATATAATTGAGTTCTTAAATATTTTAATGGTGATTGATACTTAGATGTCTACATAATTTTGTGCATATTAATTTAAAATGTCTTTTTGGGTATAATCCTTGATGTCAGAATTTCTCTGAAGCAATTTTCAATACTCAACCTCAAACTCTCTGTATATATGAGAAGGTATGAACAAAAAATGTGAGCTAATTGTCTTTTATGCTAAAAAGCAATAGTATATAGTGTAAAGCAGATAAGGAATATTTTGGCAAATGTTTCTGACTCCTAAAGAGGGTAATTGTTGAGAAGATTAAAATAAAAAGTATATTAGAAAGTAATGAGATAGAAAAGATTATGAAAAGCTAACCAAAATACCCTAATTCTAAAGTATGTCCAGAATCTGAGAAAAAAAACAACAACTTGGAGATCATCATAGTGAAATGAAACAAAGGAGCATTAGCAGGAATAATATTCAGATATGATTGCTGGTGGTCCACTCAAGTAAGGGCGTACCCAGTAATTGGTGACATATACATGGAGTCATGGAATAGAATCACGTTACATGTTTTATTTTATTTTAGCTTATTTATTTTTTAATTATTGAGTCACAGTGAGGGTACAGTTACAGATTCACACATTTTCGTGCTTGTTTTTCCCTCATGCAATATTTAAGAGCCCATCCCTCACCAGTGTCCATTCTCCACCACCCATGAACCCAGTATTCCTCCCACCCCTCCAGTCCCATCCCCCCCAACCCACCCCGCCTCTGTAGCGGGGCATTCCAATTTGATATCTCTCTTTCCTTTTGGGTGTTGTGGTTCCAAATAGAGGTATTGAGTGGTCATCCTGTTCAGTCTCTAGTCTACTTTCAGCATGCATCTCCCTTCCCACACATGATCTCCAATCACATATTACTTGGTGTTCCCCTCTCTATCTGGGATAACTCTCCCCCAGCGTGTGAGGCCAGCTTCCAAGCTATGGAGACAACCTCCTGGTATTATATACTACTATTCTTGGGTATTAGTCTCCTACTCTGTTGTCTATATTCCACAGGTGAGTGCAATTTTTCTATGTCTGTCCCTCTCTTTCTGGCTCATTTCACTTAGCATAATACTTTCCATGTTGATCCACTTATATGCAAAGTTCATGACTTCATCCTTTCTAAGTGCTGCATAGTATTCCATTGTATACATGTACCAAAGTTTCTTTAACCAGTCATCTGTTCTTGGGCACTAAGGTTTTTACCAGATTCTAGCTATTGTAAACAGTGCTGCGATGAACATATAAGTGCAGATGTCATTTCGTCTATACTTTTTTGTTTCTCCAGATATATTCCCAGAACTGATATTGCTGGATCAAATGGAAGCTCAATTTCTAATTTTTTGAGAATCGTCCATATTGTTTTCCAAAGGGGCTGAACAATGCATTCCCACCGGCAATGGAGAAGGGTCCTCTTCTCTCCACATCCTCTCCAACAGTAGTTGCTTTTGTTCTTTTTGATGTGTGCCATTCTCTGTGGTGTGAAGTGGTATCTCATGGTTGTTTTGATTTGCATCTCCCTGACGATTAGTGATGCAGAGCATTTTTTTTTTAATGTGCCTTTTGGCCATTTGTATCTATTCCTTGGAAAAGTTTCTGTTCATTTCTTCAGCCCATTTTCTGATGGGGTTGGATGTTTTCTTCTTGTAGAGTTCAACCAGTGCTTTATATACCCTTGATATCAACCCTTTATCGGATGGGTATTGGGTGAATATCCTTTCCCACTTTGTAGATTGCCTTTGAATGCTGGTCTCTGTGTCTTTTGCGGTGCAGAAGCTTTTTAGTTTAATATAGTCCCATTTGTTTATCTCTGTTTCTACTTGATTGCTTAGTTCCGTGTCCTCTTTGAAGATACCTTTAGGTTCAATATTGTCAAGGGCTTTGCTGAACTTATCTTCGATGTACCTTATGGATTGTGGTCTGATGTTGAGGTCTTTAATCCATTTTGATCTGATTTTTGTGCATGGTGTCAGGTCAAGGTCTAAGTCCATTCTTTTGCATGTGGTTGTCCATTTATGCCAGCACCATTTGTTGAAGAGACTTTCCTTGCTCCACTTCACAAAGAATGACTCCATTCACAATAGTAAGAAAAATGCTGTTTATTAACTTTAAAATTGTTCATGCTGGCAAATCAATTTAGAAACTCTGATATGTAAATCATGGAAAAGACAGCAGAGAGGCTGTACATGTAATCAGCTACCTGATCTGTATGAAAATATAACCAATATTTTCCCATCAATATGAAATTCAAGTTCTGTTGTATGAATGGGGGAAAAAAAGTTTGGTAAGAGACCCAGTATTTTTGTCCCAATGGGATTACCAACTAATAAAGGAAATATTGAGATTTTAAAGGGGACAAAGCAAACTAGAACGAAATCTGAAACATACTACAGTGGCTAGCTGATGTCTTCAATTATATAAATGACTTTGAAGTTTAGGAAGTGGAAGGGTGGAGACATACTTTGTATGAATATGTGTGTGTAAGTATAAAACATCTTTGGATTTTTTTGCATATGTATTTATTTAAAGCTTAGAGATAACCAGAATAGGGAGTATAGATAAAAAGGACATCAGTAATGATTTGGTTCGAACACACTAGTATCGACTGTGCCTCAATAAAACCATCTGTGGACAACAGGACGAAGTAGCTGAAGCAAGGGAGTTAGAACAGCAAGTGCGGCCATTGGTTTATATCAGGCCAATGCTGCTTTGATCCCTGACACCACATAATGTTCCCCAAGCACCCCAAGGAATGATCCCTGTGTACAAAGCCAGCAGTTAATTCAAGTATGGCCCAAAAAGCAGAGGAAGAAACAGCAAGAAACGAGCAGTGGAAGGAAGGTATAAACATGCTTTAATCACTAAGAAAAATGTGAATTAGAATTTTCTTTTTACCTTGGTCACCTAAGCAGATAATATTGACATTTTATTCTTCTATATGGTGACAATGCATGGAACATATATGAATTTCTAAATCTCAAACACATTAAAAAAATCTAATTCTTCTAAAGCATATACATGTAAACGTACAAATTAAATGACTTCTAGCTTTCTCCAAAAAATAGTCTTAAGGTTTAATTTGCAAGTGCCTTGAAGTGAGGAGAAGGGGATTGTTAAAGGAAGAGAGAGAAGAATTTTTTTTTGCTTTTGGGGTCACACCTGGTGATTCTCAGGGGTTCCTCCTGGCTCTGCACTCAGGAATTATTCCTGATGGTGCTGGGGAACCATATGGGATGTTGGGAATTGAACACGGTTCAGCAAGGCAAATGCCCTGTACTATTGCTCCAACACAGAGAAGAAATTGTTTTTGCCGTGTAAATTTTGCCTAATAATCTCGAACATGGTTTTCAGTCTCATAAACTACTTGATTATATCACAAAAACTTTGTAGGACTAAAAAGTATTGAGGGTAAATTTATGAGCAAAATTAATAAGGGAACTCAAAGAATATACTAATGAAGGAGGTACATATAATACAAATAAGGATATGAAATTATTCCTAGAGATGTAATCATGTATAGATAATTGCAAATATTGAAATACAAAATAACATGAGGACAAAATTCTGCTAACATCAAAATAATAATACAACTGAAAATATTGTCTATAAAAGAGTAAACTTCAAGATCAGGGATAATTAGCCTTCAGATTATGCATGGACTTCAAAAGTTCCAAGTCTCTGAAATTGCATGCAAAAATCCTATGAGTGTGTGAATAAGCAATTTCCCCTAGTGATCATGCTGATAGCTCTCATCTATTGCCAAACAGGTCTTTGACCTCAAAAGTTTATGAGCAATACTCAAGATGAATGCTAAAAGGCTGTTTCAAATATCCTGCAGTATTGAAATAGCCAGATGTTTAGAAGCATGAGGACACATATATGGATAGCTAACTAAATTTGGGCTTCATATGGATGTTTTGACAGCAAGTAATTTTTGTAAGAAATGCAAATTAGCTCATTAGTTTGGAGATAAAGCAATTAATGCTGGAATATAACCAAGAATTAAGATTCAAAGAATGAACTAGGATTAAAATCATCCTTACTTGAAACTTCAGAGGTTTTACTTAGGATTTTGTCAGGAATATAAGCCAAGAAATAAAAACTTCAGTGGGATTTCCTAAATACCCAATATCTTCAAGTTTTATGTTGAATATTAAGATAAGTACATACAAAGAAAATCATATATTCATATTTTAGTTTCTGCTATAAAAATTTGTGTAAAATATATAAAAAATCTTTAGTACATAATGCCAAAATATACTTTAGGTTTCTTTTAATTCTGTTTCCTAGCTCCATTTCCATTTGCTAATGAGGAAAAAGGGTTTCTTCATTTTTCTACTACCTACAGATACTTATTGGTTCTTAGCCATATTCATGCCACAGCGATAGAAACAAAAATAAAATTTAAGAGAACATGGTAAAATTGTGGGTTCCTTGTTGATAACAAATCCTGGAAATTTCTGTTACGATTTTAGAATATTGTGACTTAAAATATTTTGAGAAAGAAGAAGGCCCTAAGTTGTCTGAGAGCCTTCTTTATTGAAATGACTGTAGTGGAGGGTTAGCACAAAAGTTTGTGACAAAGAACTAATAAGATGGATATTAGCTCTATTATTTACTTATAACTCCCAAATACATATATTAATCAACTATATATATGTTTATATAATATGTACACATATCCACAAATATGGCAGAATACATCTATTCAATATGCTCAAACCTTGTTGAGAACCTTTGAAATGTATTTTCTGATAATTTTCAGAAAGTAGATTCAAATTTGAACTATATTGTCTAACAGATCTAAAATTTGAAAATATTTTCACTTAGAATATTATAATAGGAAATCCCCAAAATAATTCTTCTGATTTTAGATGCCTAAAAATAATCTGATTTTCAGCTAAATACAGTGTATTTAACATACATCAGCTAATGACCCTACACATGGACCCCAATGCAGACAGTTCAATTGTGTCTATGTAAATGAAGCTTAGTATAGTGTATTTTCAAGACTTAATACCTTTTCCTCTAATAGATGAACATGCCCCAAGGATAGAACTTTTGTAATGAAGTATTTAGAAAGAACACTGTTTTACTACTAAGCGGGTGACTGTATGTAAAGAGATTGAAGAAAACCAACACCAATACTGAGAGAGTGACTCAACTGCTAGACCTGATATGTGTGAGAACCCAGGTCCAGTCACTGCCTGTCAGACCTTCCCAACCCAATATCACCTACATACCGTGGTAGTCTGCAAGCTCCACTGGGTGAATACATTACAAACAAGAATATATGAGGGAGGGGCTGGAGCAATAGCACAGCGGGTAGGGCGTTTGCCTTGCACGCGGCCGACCCAGGTTCGAATCCCAGTATCCCATATGGTCCCCTGAGCACAGCCAGGGGTAATTCCTGAGTGCAGAGCCAGGAGTAACCCCTGTGTATTGCCGGGTGTGACCGCCCCCCCCCCTCAAAAAAAAAAACGCAATAGTGATCCTATGCTTCCGAAGCATTGCTTCGGATATCTTCTCCAAAATAAAATATGATCATAATTTAAAAAAAAGAATATATGAGGGGACCTATTGCCTAAAATTATATAGCTGTCTCATTGCAAGTACTTATGAAAGTTCAATTCCATAGCTTGTCTAAAGTGATGATACTGATTGGGAAAAGCAATACGTAAAGGATAATTATGCAACAAGATAACCACGATGACCCTAAATAGCAAACTATTAATCTGAAGCGTCACACTATTGGTCAAAATGAGCACACACACACACACACACACACACACAATGATAAAAGAGTTAGTGAGGATTTGAGCTACATGCCGCACTTGTAAGCATACAATCTTTTGAAGCAACGAAGAAAAGCTGGTAAAGACTAAATAACTATCTAGAACTTGTGCTCCTGACTCATCCTACACAAATGCAATATCAAACAGAAACTGACTCCCTAACACAAAGTGTTCAGGCTCAACTGATGACTGAATGGTAGACTACTGAGCTATGCTAACCCAGATTAAAATATATAAATGAAAACGTGATACAAATATGCATAGAAAATCACAGGCCACGCACTGCAACTGTGTGAGATCATAGGTGACACAGTTCATCAAAATTCTCCAGACATGTAACTAACCATATAACCAAAACAGTAACAGCATGGCCTGGTGGGAAGCTGTATCTAGAATTGACATTTAATATGTCAAGTTTTAATAAATAAAACAGGAGGCATGCCAAGATAGGAAAAGTGTTACCCAGACACTGAAATTATATTCAGTAGAGTTCCAGTGACAGAAAAATAGCATTCAACAGATACTGTTTCTGAAAATCTTCATGTAGAATTTAGATGCCTTTCAGGAATTATAAATATGTTATTCAAACTATCACAAACCATGCTTAAGGAGATAAAATAAGACTATGACTATGACAGTAATGGCTTACACATAGAAAACATTTTAAGATAGTATAAATTATACTTTATAAAAATAATTGTGAATTCTGGAGTTGAAAATTATCAATTCTGTAATAATTTTCAAAACATGAGTAGAATAATGAGTTTATTTGAATTAAAATGAAAAAGTTATCTGCAACCTTGAAGAAATATAAAAGTTTCAAATCTATAGGAAAGAAAAAGAAACAATAGATTTTTAATAAAGAGCCTCAGAGATGTTTTGGACACTATGTGTGTAAATGTAATGTTGGATGGAAAGGCTATACAGGAGAGGGGAAAAATGCTTTAAAAATCCAATGTTTTTCAAGTTAGATAACAGCAATGATCCTCACATAAAAGAAATTCAACACTGTCTAAGCACAATAAAATACAAATAAATTATACTAAATTCATTAGAATTAAACTCCTGGAAAACAAAGGCATACTCTTGTAAGGAACAACAAATAAATAATTCATCACAAACAATGGGTGTTTGCTTTAGAGGTGCAAAAAGCGACTCAAGTGGCATGTGAAAACACTGAGAAGCGAACCATTCAATATATTGATTGGGGTCTTTAATGCCTGAATATATATGTTTGTCACAACATATAGAAAAATTGCCTTTAGGATCTCAATATATCATGCATACAAGTATCATTGCAATGAGGGAAAAATAGAAAAAAGGTAACAAAAACATATCTTGCATAGTTAATTGACTTCATAAGTGTCATGTGTCAAAATCCATTATACAGCAACTTTGTTGATTTAGGGAAAATAAATGTACAAATGATAACCTGCATGGTACAGCGTATAAGTATAGATTCCATAATAGTTCATTTGATAGAACAAATAAAGATCTGAGTAATATTTCAATAGTGATTAATGAAAGAATATGCTAAAAGTCCAACCCAATAGGTGGATTGTCTGATTTTGGAGTCTTGCTGGCTGTTCTATTTTGATCATCTCCTTAAAAATTAAGAGACACTGGAATTTATCTCCAACTTCTGTTTGCTTGTTAGTCATTGTGGTCAGATGACAGTGGTATAGTACTGTTTTGTGACTGTTCATGCTTTTTCCTCATTTGGAATCATATTGATAATTTTTTTTGGCTTATCTTTGAATTTTTCTGTTGCAGTGTCTGTCAGGCATTCTGTGTTGAACTTCCTATATGAGAATTGCCACATAATATTTCTGATATAATTGTTGCTAAAACTTTTTGATTCCAAATGCTGATATTAGTGTATTATGATTTTAAATAAAATACTATCAGGGACTGGAGTGATAGCACAGTGGGTAGGTCATTTGCCTTGCTAGTGGCCCATCTGGGTTCAATTTCTCCATCCATCTTGGAGAGCCCAGCAAGCTACCGAGAGTATCCTGCCTGCACAGCAGAGCCTGGCAAGCTACCCATGGAGTATTTGCTATGACAAAAACAGTAACAAGAAATATCACAATGGAGATGTTACTGGTGCCCGCTAGAGCAAATTGATGAACAATGGGGTGACAGTGCTACTATCAGAACACTAATAAAAATATTAACATTTTAGATCAAAACATGTGCATTAGAATGTTATCTCAGAATATACACCATGTTTTTACTCTGGAGGCCATTATAAGTCCAAATTGACAGTTTACTGAAAATTCTCCAACTTGCCACTTCTTTTTTCTTCTTCCTTTTTTTTTTTTTTTTTTTGGTGTTGGTGGGTGATCAGAAAGGAACACACCCAGTGGTGCTTAAGACTTAATCCTGGCTCTGTGCTCAGGAATTACTCCTGGCACTGCTCAGGGGCCATTTGGGATGAGTAGGGCTTGTGCAAGGCAAGTACTCTATGTATTGTACTATTATTCTAACATCAGAGTCCAATTTATTGGAACACTTTCTAAGGTAACACCATCAACAATGTCTGGTTTGATAGCCCAAAAAAATATTTGAAGTCATACTTTATTCCAGGTAGAAGTACAACCTAAGAACCAGAGGTGGCACTGCCTCAAATCTGTGAGGTCTTGGGAGAAATTCCTGGAACCACAAGTCAAGGAAATCCCAAAGTGGGGCAGGGAAGGAAAATGATGGACTTGTAAAGAGAGTATAAAGATGGCTCCATGGTAAGGGGAAAAAAGCCACTCACATGAAAAGTTATTAAGTTAATTATAAATTCCCAGACTTTTTATATTTCTTTTGCTGCTCTTTATTTAATAATATAATAAAGATTTAAACTCTACTTAGCAGTTATAGATTATCTAAAGATAAAATAATGAAAGAAATAAAGCATTAGGGAGAAACACTACATTGAAAAAAGTCCTATATTTTAAGGACAACTTTTAGTGTGATTAATAATTTGCTTCTTACATAAGCGTAAGTTTGTACATGGTGAACTGTAGCTTTAATTAAATCATTATTTTCCAACATGTTTTAGTCAGAACATTTGTTAATGAATCTGTCAGTGGGTGTAGCAAAGGAAACATGTAATAGGAAAATAAATGAGAAAAATGTAAAAGGTTAAAACTCATTTTATCTAAATTTCATGATTTATTTCTTTGGAGTATTCATTTTTCTTAACATTTGATTCTAATGAACACTTTATCCTTAAAGGAACAAATGTTAAGTATTCATATCATTTTTATTACATTTAAATACCATTACTCATAAACTTTGTAGAACTATATGTGATGGTTTTTATATAGGTGAAGTGTATGTAACACTACAAAAATGAAAATATACAACATAAAAATTTAGGGCTGGAGAAATAGTACAGTGGGTAGGGTGTTTACCTTGCATGTGGCTGAAGGTTAGATCCCCGGCATCCCAAATGGTCCTCTATGCAACACCAGAAGTAATTCCTGAGTGCAGAGCCAGGAGTAACCCCTGAGCACTGCCAGACATACCCCCAAAGCCAAAATTAAGATATACAATATATGTATATATGATACATAATAGCACTACTTCAAAAGTTGGAGATTATTATATTTATATATATTTGTATATATACATATATTTGTTTACATACATGTATATTGTATATATGTATACATATTATATATACATAGGTATATTTGTTTATATAAATGCATATACATATATTACTATTGAAGGTTGTCTCCACAAAGAGTTCAGAACTACTGTCCCCAAGATATTTCACTTTGACAGGAGAATCTCTTCCAGCTGAGGTGAAATGGGGTCTGGCAGACTCACAAAAACATTTTGCTACTCCTGCTTTTTATCGTCCTAATTTAATAGCTAAATCTCAGTTTTAAATATTGATTGTACAAATGAAAGACTGACTTGAATTATGAATCTGCAAGCCATAAATATCAAGATAAATGAACAGGAAAATATCTTACACAAAATAAACTTAAGTTTGCACAAGGAGGGAACAAATGTACCCTACTAATATGTATGACCCTGATTTATATATGTTTCCACGGTTTGGGAGAAAATTAAATAAAACTAAAAGTTTTGCCTGTTTTGACATTTATTTTCCAAATCCACTCAAATAGCCTTTCTTTGATATGACATTGCGTGTCAAGGTCGTGGAACTACATCTGACTATGCTCAGGGCTTAGTCCTGACTTTGTGCTCAGGCAGGGCTCCTGCCAGGGCTCTCGGTCTAGTATGTGGTGCCAGAGATGGAACTCAGGCAGAGCCTATGTGTATGGCAAGTGTCTTGTACATGGATTGTCCCTCTTATTGTGATTTAACGTTTTAAATTTTCTTTTGAAAATAACTGATTTGTAATAATGTAGAGTACCTAGAGTGGAATGTTCAGAATTTATATAATAAATATAAATATGTTGAAACATGACTTCAGTGTCAACTCTCACACTAGCAGTTTACCTGAAATGTTTTACTTAAACCACACACCTGAATTTCCATTTTAGTGACTCTTCCTACTCAGAGCCCTGAGTACATTATAAGAACAGAAGAAAAGAAAAAGCCTTCCTTCATAAATTTAAAAATACTTATGTTGCTTGGGTCTTTTTAAAAATTATCTGCTCTGCTAAGTTAGAACTTTATAAGAAAAAAAACACCCAACCCCATCAAAAAATGGAAAGAAAATAATCAACAGAAACTTCTCAAGAAAAGTGTGTGCGTTGTGTGTGTGTGTGCGAGAGAGAAAGAGAGAGAGAAAGAGAGAGAGAGAGAAACAGACAGACAGAGATAGAGACAGAGATAGAGATAGAGACAGAGACAGAGAGACAAAGACAGAGAAAGAGAGAGAGGCAAGAGAAGAAAAGTGTTTGCCATAGAATAGCCTAGGGCCGGGGTCAGAAGCCCTGGCTGGAGGAACTGGAACATTGATTGTGGGGATGTACACTGGTGGAGGGACTGGCATTGAAACATTGTATGACTGAAATCCAGTCATGAACAACGTTATAACTGTGTATCTCATAGGTAGATTAAATAAAAGAAGAATAGCTAAGTTGAAGGTGGCAGCTCTTACACCTTCAGTAATAATAGTAATAATAATAATAATGAAAGAAAGAAAGAAAGAAAGAAAGAAAGAAAGAAAGAAAGAAAGAAAGAAAGAAAGAAAGAAAGAAAGAAAGAAAGAAAGAAAAAATTATCTGCTGAAAGAAATCTTGACAAACTGGTTAAAAATTAAATAAATAGGCAGGAACATAGTGTCAGAGTGCCTCCACCAATTTCTCAAGGTACCCTACACTCTCCCCACCTTGTACACTCAGTTCTGTAGGTTGACTCAGAATTTGTTATTATTGAATGCTTGACATTCCCTTACTGTGCTTCCTTATATTGTGTTTATGATATTCTCTAACCCCAAGCTATCCCATAGTTATAGTTTTGTACTACGTAGTTGTAGTAGTAGTTTTGTACTACTCAAACACTTATATTTGTCATTCTTTCAATAAGGCAGTGTTCTCATCAAGAAGCCAGGTCACCTAGGTTTTAACATATGCAGTTATTATTATTTTTTTCATATGCAGTTATTATTTACCAATGGTTTATTTTATTGCAATTTTCTTTCTATTCTGATTAATTATATTGCATTTAAATTTTAATCAATTTGACAAATAATTTTATAGGATTTAAATGTGATATTGGAGGACTTATAGGTAAGTATGTAAGAAATAGGCATCTAAATTATTAGTTATTAAATAGTCAGGGGCCAGAGCAATAAAACAATGGGTAGGGTGCCTTGTATAGATTCACACTCTGGGGCCTCATGGTCCTCTGAACCTCACTAGGAGTAACCCTGAACAATAAACCCTGAGAACCCCAGGTGTGCCCATCCCCCCAAAAATAATACAAAAATATCAACTTTTCAAAAATTTGCCTTTTATATTTCTAAATAATTATTTTATATTTATTATTCTTGGACACCTTTTAAAATGTTTATTCACATATTTTACAATATATATACATATATATGTTTGATGTTGTTATAAATGTCATTTGTACTTTTTCTAAATATTCTAATTTGTAGCAATGAAATGTAGGGTTTTTGTTTTCTTTTTTAATATGTAGCACATGTAGCCGCCAGCGTACTGTTTATTTATTTGAAAAAAATAATCTTTATAGTTTCCTTTGCAGTTTACAATGGTCTCAACAGGAAATAGCAAACTGTATTGCTTCCATTCTGATCGTTTTTTTAATCTTATTTTCTAGACTTCTTTGATAAGCCAGATATTTGAGTACAATGATTAATAGAAATTGTGATAGTGACCTTTATTATTTCCAACTTCAATATTTCACAATTCTGTAGAGATTGGCAGAAAATCATAACTAATTACGTTCTATTCTGTTCTAAATGAGCATTGAGCTTTTCCAAACACTTATTATATTGATAAGATCACGTGTCTTTATACCTCATTTTCTGAGTATGGTGAATTGTATCTCAAGGTTATAAAATTCAAAATTAAATATATTCTTAGCAGGCTTATCATCTTGTTATGAAGTATCTTTGTTACAAAATAGTGTTTGATTACATTTTCTGATGTTGAAGATACATATGTCTAAGTTTTGAGAAAGATTACCATGTAGTTATGTGCTTTCTTAAAATTATATGTTCTTATTCATTTTGGTGCATTTTCCATTTTCTAAATCTTAGGTGTCACCCCATGTTCACCTGGGATTTGCATTCTCTGATGTTATATTCTGGAAAAGCCTTTGTTATCTCTTAGACATCCTCCTCTCTCTCTCTCTCTCTCTCTCTCTCTCTCTCTCTCTCTCACACACACACACACACACACACACACATGCATCCACACACAGATATAGAGACACTCTCTCTCTTATCTCTCTTGCTCTCCCCCCTTCCATAGTTCATCTAGGGATTAAATAACTCCTAAAGAAAACAGAAATTTTATACAGAGAAGACAGTGGTTTAATAAGTGTGTCCGAATAAAAAGTAAAATGGTGCTAGTACTAGAGAACACAAATTCTATAATTATTTATGTAGCTGCTCATATATTATATTGAATTATAATGTTTAGCCATATCATCACATGATATGATACACATATAACATCAGACAATAGTAATTTTATATTGAAAATATCTATTGTTTTACTCAACTTTCTGAAATATATCATAATATGAAAATTTTATCTAGAGAAAGCGAAACAAGGGGCCAGAGTGATAGTTCAGCAGGTTGGGCATTTGCCTTGCATGCAGCCTACTAGGTTTGATTCCTGGTACCTCATATGAGCATTGCCAGGAGTAATTCCTGAGTGCAAAGCAGGAGTAGTCCATGAGCTTTTCTGGAGAGGTGTGACCCAAAAATCAAAAAGGGAAAAAGAAAGAAACCAAAGAACTAAACACTAAAAATATTTGATTTTGTTGAAAAAATATATTACAATTAAAAACTTATAATTATTTGTTGAATACCCAAAAGTGTAGGTTCAAGTTTGATATCCAAAGGACTTGAAAATGAATGAGTCAAATCTGAGTGAGGAGCTTAAAAATCACATTATGTGCATCTGAGTGAGTACATGAGGCAAGATCATAGATATAGAAATAATACCAATGTTCTTCTAAGCAAGACTACTGATGCATTTTTAGTAATAGTATATTTCCATGGAGGAGATTATTAAAGCAGTTTGTAGAAAATTTCAGAAGACAATTCATAAGGTAAATTCTGAGATAAATACTACAGATTTAATTTTGAAACACAAACATTAAGCCAGAGATTAGAGGCAAGACATTTTGAGTTGTTAGTAGTCATAAATAAAGTCACAGAGGTCAGGCAGGTCAGTACCTTCTGTAATCAGAGTCCAATTTTCCTAGTAATTAGATGATTGGGTTTCTATAAGTGCAATGGCTCTTTAATGAATTTCATCATTTTTATATCCCGATCCACTCACTAAGCCTAGAAGCAATTTATTGACATTTAAAATTATATACCAGAAAAAGAAGTGAATTCTTAGTCTTTAGTCATGTGGAAAAACACATTACATTACAAAAAAACAATGAAATGGTGAAAAAGCGCTTCTCACCGTTTAAATATTACTTGATGATCAACATAGAATGGAGATGTTGAGAATTTAAATGCAGTATTAGTAGGGGTATAGGTGAGGTGTCACTGGAAAATGCAACCTGATTTTCGGGTTCAGAAATTTAGTATCATATAAATTAGATTAAAAGCAGCTCTTGGTTAACTATATGCGTAAATTAGGAGACACATTGAACTGAGATTTGTAAACCCGTAATTCGAACTCGATCTTGTTTATTAGCAAATGAATTCCGCCAACTGCTCTGACTCATAGGTAAAGAGACCTAAGGAGAGTTCCAGTTTCATTAAATGAGCAGTTGTAATGGTAGGTCTCTGTGGTTAACAAAGTCATATTTTCCATAGACCAGTAATATTTTATCCAGTCACAGACATCTTCACAGCATAGCAATACCGTACAGAAATGTATGCTATCTTTAAATGCATCAGAGATGTTGCTTTCGCTTTCAAAGATTTTGTAGAGCCTTGGTTTTAATCGCTACTGTTAGAATTTGTGGGTAAAATAAATAGAGTTGACTCCATGATGGTTCAAATTTTTAACTGTGAACATTGAATTTTATTATTGCTTTAGAAATGTTTTACTATATTTTTGGTGTGAGGTCACATTCAGCCATTACTCAGAGCTGCTTCTGGCTCTTTGTTCAGGGATCACTCCTGGGGGAGCCTTGGGAATCATATTTGGTCCCAGGGATCAAACCCAAATCAGCCATGTGTAAGGCCATCTACCTGCTATACTATCCCTCCAGCCCAAGAAACATTGACTACTAGTTAAAATTAAGAAAGCATACTAGCTTTCATATATAATTATTTGTTATATCAGAATATTTATTTGTTTTTAAAAAACACAGACATTAAAGGTGAAATATTAAGTAAAATCGATTTAAAGATGCATCTGGCTGAGGTATCGATTTATATCTGAAGCACTGAGAAAACAGTATTGATAGCAAGAGATCAAAATTACAACAGCAAAATTTAAAAAGTGCCTGTCAAGCAGGCAGACTGGGAGCTAGGAAGGACACTGTGGACATTAGTGGAAGCAAGTGGACACTGTTGATAATTTTCTTGTTGGCACATTGCACTTCTAAACTCAACTATAAATAGCTTTGTAAATCATGCTTCCCTAATAAAAAAAATAAAATGTGTCTTGAAATATTTTTAAATAATTGAATTGAAATGTTCAATAATTTTATTTTAAATTCATATTCTAGAAATTATCACTGTATCACTGCCATGCCAATGTTCATTGATTTGCTCGAGCAGGTGCCAGTAACATCTCCACTTGTCCCTGTAGCATGCTAGTGTAGCCTGATGGTGTATTAGGGGCTCTGTTAGGATTGGGGAATTGAGGACCATCATTGTTACTGTTTTGGGCATATCGAGTATGGTACAGGTAGCTTGCCAGGCTCTGCCGTATGGTCAGGATACTCTTGGTAACTTGCCAGGCTCTTTAAGAGGGATGGAGGCTTTTGGGGCGGCCTCTAATCGCCTTTACAGGTGTTCCAGTCTACCAAATGTAAGCTTTTGGTCGACTGGCATGTTGGAACAATCTGCACACTGACAAACACACACCTGCTTGTGTCTCTAGGCAGCACCAGGGATGTATGCGGCCCCAGGTAGATCTCCTTGAGGTTGATGGAGCGTGCCTGGAGGTTGTTGAGCAGCTGGCAGAGCAGAACCCTATTGTGGAGGGTCTGTGCCAGGTTGAACATCTGCGCTGAGTCCCAGGTCACCCGATGGTTGGCTGACAGCACCCCACAGTGGACAGCACCCAGCTGTGTTCACTGCTGCCACAGCTCTATGTCCGACAGCAATGCGACTGGGCCTGGCTGGGGCAGGCGGCGATGCTGTGGCCACCCCCAGGTTTCAATGTGCCCCTCCAACGCCATTCTGTCCGAATCTTGAAAAACAGCCAGTGATGAACATCAGGAATCATGCCTAGAATTCCAGCAGGGGTCATGTGTAGAATTCCATGCCTGGCATGCTGAGCTGCATTGTCTAAAGCAAGATGGTTAGCCAAGGTTGGGAGAACGCAAAGGGTTCGGGTGGCATTGTTGCCATCTTGCCTCCAATCAAATATGGTGTGATAGTTATGGAAAATGAGTAAGGAGTGTTTTATGATGTGTCACACAGCCGCTTTTGCAGCCATGCAGTTTAGGGATATGTTCACCCATATGTGAAGCTCGGCTTAAGCTTGTGGGAAGGGGCCTGGAGTGTGAAGGTGGTGGGATTGTCGAGGTCGGCTGCCGGGACTAGGTTTTTTGGGGCCGGGAGGGCTCTCACCCTCTCCACTCTGGGGCGCCTTGAGTGAAACAGCCTGGTGTGGAGTTTGGTGGCATGATTATGGAGGCCTCATTTTATGCTCCCTTCTGGGAGATGCAGCCGTGATTTCTGGACAGTGGCTGATGATATTATCTGGCACTGGCAGGAGGTGGCTTATGGGCATGGCCCCGGAGCTGCCAGAGACTGGGGGAAGCAAGCAGAGGATCTGCTCCTGGGTCCCACTGAGCCCAGAGAAATTATAGGTAGATGTTTTTATTAACATATTTTCATCTTTATGTGCATTCTGATTCTATAAAATATGTATTTTTTTCTTTTTTCTTTTCTTTTTTTATCTTTTTGGGGTTTGAGGCCTCACAAGGTGTTCCTTATAGCTCCAGAGAGTACTGAGCTAGGAGTACAGAACTCCTGGCAGTCCCGGGGGTGGGGCCATATGGGATACCAGGGATTGAACCCTGGCCAGCCAGGTGAGCACTCTAACTTCTGTACTATCACGCTGGCCTCTAACATATGTAATTTTAGAAAAATAGATATACCAATATATGTACTTCAAAACTTATTTAAAATCCTACATAAATATTTTATCTTCCAAGTTATCACTTCTATTAGATACATTTTCATTTTCATCTTTAATTTGTGCCAGCTCTTTTCGCACTGATTTTTAGAATAATTCATTAACACTGATGATAAAGAAAAAACAGAAGGAAGTATAAAGCCACCTAGGTGATCTTAGAAAGTATCAATGAGCACTAAAAATCTCATAATTTGTAAAATACAATAATTATGATATGTAAAATGAACAGCCAATGCAAATCATGATCCATTCATTATCACTTCGCAATATGTAATGACATAATAAATGGCTTTACAAATGGATATCAAAATAAATTTCTTTTCTAATTACCATCTTACTTTACTGTTAAACGATAAATTCTCCTGCTTCAGCTTCCATTATTTCATTTTTTTTCAGTACCTTTCTCTAAAGTTAGGTAATGTTCTAACTGCTTCTAGCTTTCAAAGTTTTCCATGTTAAAAAAGAACAACAGAAAGAAAGGAAAAAAAATCCTTACATCTCTATTTCTATACATATGTCCCTAGAGATTCCTTGCCACATTTGATCATTCAGTCCCTAAGCAAAAGGTGACATGGAGTACATTTGTATTGTTACTTTACTTTTTCTCCCAGGGAACTATGTAAAGAACAATACAAATATAATTCAGAACCTTATTCAATTGTGAGAATCAAAAGAAATAATATTTGAAAGTGCTTTGAAAACTATAAAAAAAAACTGTGAAAATACAAGGCATTTTGTTGTTGATGCTAAGCAAAAGACAATTTTCAACCTCTGTTATTTTTCTCTTCATCCTTAAAAGTTACTGCTTCAAATTGTATTCTTACCAACTCTGACTTTTATTCAGCATTGAATAGATATTTTGGATAAAGAATAAGTTTCAGAAAAACAGCCACAATCAATAAACCCCTTTACTTTCAGTTTCAGATATAATGCATATAGAAGTTTTGCATATTGCAGCAGAAAGAAAATGAATAGGAACTTAATGTGTTTCACTCAATTTGATTTACCAGTTTCCATAGAACCATAGAGTGTGTCAGAGTTGCCTGCATATTTGCTATAATATGGAATCTTGAGGTCCCTCGCAGATTTATTGAATGACAATCTTAAGTCATATGGCAGAATTATGTGTTTTCTAAGGTCCACGGGTAATTTCTATTAGACTGAACTTGAGAACATTTTGGAAATTTAGTATTAGATATTATGAGATTCATAGTTTGCTAAAACCCAGATTATAAATATTCTATGATTATAGTCTAATTAAACACAATTTTAATAGGAAATATTTTAAATTATTGCTTATTTTATTTTTAAGATTAGGAATTTAAAATATTTTCATGGATAACAGATTTCAACAAAATAAACTCAAGTTTTTATAATCACTGTATCACTGTCATCCCGTTATTCGTCGATTTACTCGTTTGGGCACCAGTAACGTCTCTATTACACTCAGCCCTGAGATTTTAGCAGCCTCTACTTACTCATCTTTCCCAACAATTGGAGGCTCTTTCAGAGTCAGGGGAATGAGACCTCTGGTTACTGTTTTTGGCATATCGAATACTCCATGGGCAGCTTGCCAGGCTCTGCCGTGCGGGCAGGATACTCTCGGTAGCTTGCTGGGCTCTCAGAGAGGTATGTGTATATCTGTTACTGTATTTTGGATATGAATACGCCACTGGGAATTTGTCAGGCCTTCCCAAGCGGGCAATAAACACTTGGTAGCTTGTCAGTTTCTCCAAGAGGGAGAAGTAGGCTAGGAAGCACATTGCGGCTGTATGCTTCTGGGAGCTTGGTTTTATAGTCTCTGGATGTTGGCCGTTGATGGGATTACACAAAACTGGGGGCAGTTTCTGGGTGTGACTGCCTAGCTACTGGAAAATGGGGGATCTGGTTAGAAGATGCCCAATCCCGATCCGAGCAGCCTTGGAGATCTTGGCCCCTGGTCCAGCACACCTGGGTTCCTCTGCCTATTCCTTCATGCGTGAGGCTCGTCTGAAAGTTGTTATAATAATTTCCTATATAAGTTGGTTTACCAAGTTATAATTGTAGGCAGTGTTTTAAGATCTGACTAAAGCATGTTATATAGAATCAGTAGGTAATAAAACCATAGGGTCCTATACCCCAATGTACTGGACTCAGCCTGAAAGTGTTTTTTCCCCAAAAAAAGTTAGAATTAGGGGCTGGAGATAAGGATTTCAGCAAGCCAATGGGGGAAAGTCCAGACTTAAGTGAGTGATAACTGTAACATGGAAGGCTCAGCCAGAACCAAGATGCTCAGTAAATACTCAGGCAGTGACTTTAGTGCCATAATGATATGGACGTTTTAATGAGAGTTTTAAAAGGTAATAGTACAGGTAGTCTGAAAAGTACAAGAAGGTAGGAGAATCAAAATGAGAACACTACAAATAGAAATGAAGAGGATGATATGTTATAAAAATAAACTTAATAGATGCAACAGAGTAAAATAGCTGAGAAAAAGATGCAGGAACTCCAAGATGAGACAAAGTTGAAAAGAGTACAAGGTGGAAGCAAGCCTGAAAAGAAATGAATGCCCACGAGAGAACTATGGGTTGAGTTCAAGAGGAACAAGAATCATCAGAGTACCTGCAGAAGAGGAAGGCAGATGTGATGAAGACACAATAATTAAAGAAATTATAGATAAGAATTTTCCAGAGCTTGGTTTTATAGAGACTGTCTTTGTGAGAATGAATTTTTATGTTTATATTTATCACATTTAGATTTACATTTTTAAAACACATGTTTTAAAATATAGTTTAAGATAAAATTATTGTGAGTTAGACTTTAGCAATTTAAGAGTAGTTTCTCTGGCTTCAAGGGAGCTCCTAGAAAACTTTTTCAGAGTTTAACTTTTGAAACAATGTGCTTTTTGTATCTAATAGCCTAGTTCTCCCTCTTGGATAACCTGACAAGCTACCAAGACTCTATTGCCCACATGGGAGAGCCTGACAAGCTCCTTGTGGCGTATTCATATCTCAAATACAGTAAAAGACATAGGCATACCTCTTGGAGAGCCAGCAAGCTACCTAGAGTACCCCACCTGCACGGCAGAGCCTGGCAAGCTACCCTTGGCATATTTGATATGCCAAAAATAGTACGATAGGTCTCATTCTCCTGACCCTGAAAGAGCCTCCAATCCACTGTGAAAGACAAGTAAAGAGAAGCTGCTAAAATCTCAGGGCTGAGTGTAATAGAGATGTTACTGGTGCCCACTTGAATAAATCGACAAACAATTTGATGACAGTGATACAGTGGAAAATTTTCCAGAGTTAAGGAAGAGAAGCACCAAGATGCAAGAGGCCCAAAAAATGCCAGTGAAAACAGAAATGAATCGGAGGATTCCAAGAGACACTGTGCTTAGAATGACAAAATCCAAAGATAGAGAAATGGAATATCAAATGTAGCAAGACTGAAAAAGGACTTACAAAAGAAAACCCATAAGATTTACAGCAGTTCTATCAAATGGGACTCTATTAGACAGAAGACAATAAAGTATTATAGCACAAAAATTCAATGAAATGAGCATATGTCCAAGAATACTCTATTCAATTATATTGTCTTTCAAATCTTAAAGAATGCTACAGAACTTTGAGAATGGGCAATTCCAAAGAATTCACTTTTACAGAATTCGCTTACAGAATTCACTTTTAACATCAGTCTTGCAAGAAGCATTACAGTAGCTTCGTTAAACGCAAAACAAGCTCCTCAGTACTTGGTAACTGAGTATGGCATCACTCATGATATTGAGGGTTGCCCATTTCTAATGTACTAAAAAAAAGGTTCATTCATTTCTTTTCCACTCCTTATCCGAATTATATACTGTCACAATAATGGCCTAATATTTCACGTATATTGAGTATTATATACCTAATCAAGTAATTTTTACTGTAGCACTGTCATTCGTTGATTTGTCAATTTTGCTTGAGCAGGCACCAGTAGTGTCACCATTGTGAGACCTGTTGTTACTCTTTTTGTCATATTGAATGTGCCATGGGTAGCTTGCCAGGCTCTGCCGTGCAGGTAGGATACTTTGGGTAGCTTGCCGGGCTCTCCAAGAGGGACTGAGGAATCGAACCCATTAAAATTTTTATTATAATCCCTTATTTACTAATGGAGATATTAAGAAGTGTCTATAATAAAATATTTCCTGATGTAAAATCAATGTTCCCAATTTCAAGAAAAAATACTTTTTTACCTTATTTTGTTTGATTTTTGGGCCACACCCACATGTCATTAAGGCTGACTTCTGGCTTTGATCTCCTAGTGGTACTCAGGGTTCCAGGGATAGAATCCAGAACAGCTGCATATAAGGCAAGCACCCTCCCTGGTGTACTCTCTCATCCCAACTTTTCTTACTGTACAGCCCTTCTCAGATGCTCCCTTAGATTTTCCTTAACTTCCTTCACTCGTAAAATGTTATATTTTGTAGAATTCATCTATTTCATTTGAAGCTATTTCTTTTCTTTTGGGGTTACACCCATCAATGCACAGTGGTTGCTTCTGGCTCATGCACTCAGGAATTACTCCTGGAGGTGCTCAGAGGACCATATGGAATGCTGGGAATCAAACCCGGGTTGGCCGTCTGCAAGGCAGACCCCCTACCTGATGTGCTATTTCTCCAAACCTATGAATTTTTTTTAAATCACAGAACCACTCAAAATTATTTTTTAATTTTCATACCTGTAAGAGGTTAGTTTCTGAAAAAATAATTTTGCTATCATTGCTTCATAATTTTGTTAAATTCCTGGAGGTAGCTCTATTTACTTACACATGTAGTTGTTACCACATCTGAAAGAGAGAGAGAGAGAGAAAGAGAGATCTTAAATATGAAATAAAAATGAAACATAGTGAAGTTAGTAAGGTGTCACCAAATGGTCACTTATCAGAACTTAAGGTTTTGATGTTAATTTTTTTCTTTCTTTTATTTTTATTTTTTTTGTGTGTGTGTGTGTGTGGTGTGTGTGTTTAACTACAGATCTGAACTTATTTGAGGCTGGAGAGAGCACAACAGTTATGGTGTTTGCCTTGCACATTACTACCTTGGTTCAATCCCCAGCATCTCATAAGGTTCCTCTATGCATCCCCAGAGGTGATTTCTGAGAACAGAGCCAGTAGTTACCCTTGAGCATTGCTGGGTATGGCAATAAAAAGAACTGAGTTAGAATCCTGGAACACTGGTAGAGGAAAGCAATCTCTCTGGTGATAGGTGTGGTATTGGAATGCTGTCTGCATGAAGAGTATGATTAACATTATTCTAAATACCATAACCTCAATAAAAATGGTAAAAAATTACATTAAAAAGTCTTATGTTCAGGGAGATAAAATTTATGGGCTAAATCTATTATAAGCAAATTGTTCAGCCACCCTTTTAGTGCAATGGGATGGCCCAGAGGAATTTCCTTTGACTAAGACATTAAGAATTAATTAGTAAGAGGAACACTAGTTCCCTTCAAAAGCTCTGCAGGGGCTATTCTTTGTATAGCAGAGAAGATGGTAGAAACACTGCAATGAAATTATTCCCTGATCACAGTAGGGAGAATTAGATTTTTGAGTTGTGAAGGAAGCTTAATTGTCAGAGATGTATTAGACGTGTCTAGCTCTATTTTATTCTTTCAATTGATAATACAACCTTCATTTATCCAATCACATGAAGGCAACAATATCTATATCGTAACCCTCAATTTTTCATGTTTTAAATGTGTGCCATCATTCTATCACAGAATCAAGTGAAAGGTATATGCCTTTTAAATAGCTGAACTGAATTATGTTTTCTTAACGACCCTTCTTTGTAAGCTACAAGAGACGTTTCTGTGAGACTTAGAAAGCAGAAAGAGAAAATTGTGATGTTATTCTCTTAAGGAGAGCATTATGCCCAGTGCATTTAACTTACACAGGGTTACTTATATGCCAGCACTTTTTGATTTGGGCATCAGCTGGTCTGTAGCTTCTCCAGAGCCAGACATGTATGAAGCTCTATGAGAAAGGGCACTGGTTCATCCCACCCTGCAGACAGGAGTTTGGTAACTGTAGCTGTTTGTTCATTTTGGCAGAAAGAAGTGGCTGGAGACCAGGCATATGAATATAATGGTCTGGCAATGTCTTAGAGAAAATGTAACAAGGCTGTCTGTTGAAGGTGCTTGAATATATAATGTGGAAAAGGCAGACAATATTTTTATTCATGTAAATGCTAAAGAAGAGTGAAGATAAAAGAGAGTAAATATCCTGTGAATGAGTAGAATTTCTCCAGTTACTATCTGTTAGTCTAATGAACACACTTACAGTATAATTACTGTGGAAGGGTTGGATGCATATCATGTAATCTAATCACCAAGGCTTACCCATCTAATACCCACATCCCTCTGGTCAGTGTGCCGATATGAAAAAGCAATACTGAGTTTCTATTCCCTAAGACTCTCTGGTAAGGTCAACCAAAGTTGAAGGTTGGCATGTAGTAAAGGGCTGCCTAAAAGATTTTCTTCCTGGATCATAGTAGCTGTGTTCATATTGAAAGTGTCTGAGAGAGGTTGTCTTTAGGAGTTCATTCATAAGGTGATGTTTACACCAAAAAAAATTGTGCCCGTTATCTGAAATATTCAAGCCAACTCAGGACAAATATTAATGGGTATTTTCAAGATATTTACAGTAGGTTTAAATAATTTTTAGTCTGTTAAGAGAAAGGGATTCTTCCTTTCTTTTAAGCTATTACAAAATATGGGACTGTGAATTGCAGTGTCTTTATCTGCCAGTACTGATATTTTTAGTGTTCCAGACTCCTGTTCATTTTAAGGGATAAATATTAGTATCTCATTATTATTTTTATTTTAATTTTATTTATGGTGATGTAGAGCATATTTTTGTATGGGTCTGTCATCTCTATGCCTTCTTTGTGAGGTATATGTTAGGGAATTTTGCCCTATTTTTAATAAGAATATTTATTTTCTCATTAAGTTACTCACATATTTTTCATCATTTACCACCCATGTATTTTACAAAAACTTTGCCCCTTTTTCAATTATAATTCTCTTGGTCTTTTCTTTGACATGGCTTCTTTTCTTTTTTTTGATGAAATCCAGCCTCTTATTTCTTGCTACTGTGTGGTGTTGTGTCTAGAAAGGCTATCTCATTCCCAATGCCATCTATATTTTCTCCAAAAATTCAATGAGCTTTAAAGTATCACTTTTCATTTATGTCTAGAATTCATTTTGACTTCTTATAAACTGTCTGTATGCTCCTTTTCCCCGCAGGTGCATAGAAAATCTGACATTTGATGGTCTTGTTTTCTCTATATTTCTGTCATGTCTCTTTAAGCCCTCTTTTCAAGTAAAAGCATTTTTATTTGTTTACCCTCATTGCAATAACAGTTGCTTACAAGAAAGTATTTATCTTAGGAATAAGTATAATGAAGTTTAAATAATATTAAATACTCCTCTTTAAATATGCTGATTGGCCACATCCCACCTAGAACTAAAATGCCCACATCTTTCTGCTATACTCCATCTGGCCCTTCTGCATGTTCTTCTGCTTGCCTTAATCCTTTTTGGTGATCTGAGTTCTGCAGTCAGAATCCAAGGGTTTCTTTGGGTTCCTTTTATGTGTTTTTGCACATTCCATATATTAGTAAAATAACTTGACATTTGCCACTTCTATTCATATTTACTTTCTTTAGCACCGCCACCTCTTCACACTTGTGAAAATAGAAAGATTCCATCTATTTGCCTACAGCTGAGTAGCATTTTAACCCTCCACCCACCATGTCTATGTGTGTAATTGTATGTGTGTGTGTTTGTGTGTGTATGATAAGAGAAAGAGAGAGGAAGGGAGGGAGGGAGGAAACAATCATCTTTTTTGTCCATCATACACCATTTGGCACTCGGCTTGTTCCATACCCTGGATATTACACAGCTCCAGTGAACACTATAGTGCATGTATCTTTTGGGAAGGGAACCTCTCTAGTGTTTTTTGGGTCTCAGGGCTGCTCCCAGGGATGCCTAGTTTGACTGCATGAAACAGATGGTTCAGAGCCTGTTGATACTGTGCTGCTTGGGACCAGCAGTGCCAAGGTCGTCCTTGACATTCCTGTCTGATCTCTCGCGCTGTGCAGTGCCTTTGCCCTTCAGAAAAGGCAGCTATTCTGGCAGGGACTATCTTTCTAGGCCCATACCTATATATTTTTAAAATTAGTTTTAATATTCTTTGGATGACACCAGTTATGGGATTGCAGATCATTATAGATTTATTTTTAATATTTTGAGAAACATAAAGTGAGATTTTTCATTTAGTTTTTATTCCCACCAGAAGTGTACAATGGTTTCTTTTCTTTTCTTCTCACCTTCATAAACACTCGTTCCTGGTCTGTTTTGATATCAGCCATTCTCACGGGTGTCAGGTAATATTTCATCATATTTTTTTATTTTTTTCTCTCTGCTAATAAGTGATAATGAGAAAATTTTTACATGCTTGTTGGTCATTTGTCTGTTTTTATTTTGAAAATTATCTGTTCAGCTCCTTTCTAATATTTTGATGGCATTTTGTGGTTGTTGTTATGGAATTTTGAGTTTATATATATGCATATGTATGTAGATACACATATCCCTTGTTAGATATATAATGTCCAAATGTTCTCTTAGTAGGTTATTTAGGGTGTATTTTTTAATAGTTGTTTTGGAATGAGAGAGATATCGTAGTATCTAGGGCACTTGCCTTCCATGGGGCCAACTTGGATTCAATTTCTGGGAACCCGTATGTTTTTTGAGCCCTACCTGGAATGATTCTGAGCACAGAACCAGGAGTCAGTCCTGAACACAGTCCTCCCACCCAAGAAACAAAAGCAATAGTTTCTGTTGGTAAGGAATTTTTTTTAGCTTAATGTAGTAATGTTTATTTTTGCTTTTCTTTCACTTACCATTGTAGTATAGTCCCCAAAGCCATCATTAAAGCAAATGTAGTGGTGTACTTGCATTTGTTTTCTTCTATGTATTTGTGTTTAAAATCTTATATCCAGTGCTTTAATCCTCTTTAAATTAAATTTTTGTGTGGAGAGTAGAAGACTGACCTAGTTTCATTCTTTTGAAATGTGACTAAATTACCCCCTAATACCATTTGTTAAGAAAGAGTTTTATTTGTTCACTTTATCCTCTTAGCTTTTATATCATAAATTAATTGTCCATAATGTGTGGATTTACTTACGATATGTAAATTATATTTCATTGATTTCTTTATTTTTATATCATTCTGTATTGATTACTATAGCTTTATGGTGTAGACTGAGGTCAGGAGGTGTGAAACCTGCATTTTTATTTCCTCTCTTAGTCAGGATTCTGGCACTATTTATTGAACAGGCAATTTTCACTCTATTTTTTTTACCTTTGACTTCTTTAACAAAGATCAATTAATTGTGTTTGTCATGGACTATTATCTGCCATTGATCTATTTTTCTAATCTAATATCAATAATGCACTGTGTTGATTACTCTGACTTTATAGGAAATCTCAAAGTCAGATATTGCCAGAACTTCAACTTCATTCTTCTCCTTCAGTATTGCTTTGGGAATTCCAAGTTTTCGTCAATATTTTTTTTTTTACAGTTTCATAGAGTGAAAGATGAGTGGTTGACTTTATCTGGATCATAATCAAGTATGATAGAGTATATAATAACTCATCCAAACTGCAGGTAACTTGGTTATGAAGAGAGAAATCATTAAGAATTCAAAAAAGTAGTCTCTTGAGTGCACATTTTACATATAAATTCCATTTTAAAAGTAAGTTTCTCTCTGTTGAGATTATGGTGCGGTGTAAAGAGAACAGTGTTTTTCCAAAAGCTCAAAGGTCTCAATTACCACTCACAAGATAAGGCAACTTAGATTTACTTAAGATACCCAAAATACCTGTTATATGCTTGCTCTGAGAAAGAGATTAAGTGGTGGAACTCTAAAGTAGAACTAGTAGTATGAATATCAATGGGGACTACATAAGGCTGACTCTTAATCATTGTAGTTAGTTCACCTTGCCTTTTACTGGTACTTCAGGATAATAGGTTTTTGGATATTTTTTTTCTTATTTGAAAGCACTCTTAGAGATTGAATTGATATTTTCTCTCTCTCTATCATCTATCTATCTATCTATCTCATGTGTGTGTGTCTGTGTGTATTTGTATGTCCTTTCTTATACTGGCAACCTTTAGTAAATTGTCCCCTCTATTTGTAATGGACTATGACATAGTCCGTGACTAAAGACAAAAGTCTATGGTTTTTTAGAAAGTGTATGACCTGGCACATTGATATTTAAGGTCATAATCTGTTCGGGATCATGTCTTACTTTTTCTTTAAAGACCTTTCAAAATACTCCATGAAATAATGTTATGAGATAGATATATGTTGAGATATAACATATATTATATAGATAAAATTTCTCATAATTATGAATTGGATTTATAATTTCAGATGAAATCCCGTTCACAAAATAAAATGAAAATACTGTTTTTACATTACTGTTCTCTTTAACTCCAAAAATCCATTGGGAAGTATTTTCTAATTTACCATGGAAATCCATATTTTCATATTTTTTCACCAGATGTTTGATTGAATTATGATCAACTCAATTAGTTTCATGGTAATTTAATCAGTTTTGCTATCCAGAATTTATCATCTGAGTTTTTGTCCAGCATATTGGCAAATTGACATAACTACATAATCCAGAGGAATATAAACTCAAAATAATTCTGGATTTTTCTGCAAACATTTGCTATATAATTTGAATTTAGGAGCACAAAAACATACACATTTATGTGTCTTTGCAGAACATCTGGTTTTGTCCAGGGACACTCTTGTCTCTGTGCTCAGGTGTCACCCCTGCAAGTGCTTGAAGAACCAGATGCAGTCCCTGGAATTTGTTCTGGGTTTGCCACATGCAAGGCACAAGGGAACACAGTACCTGCTGTACAGTCTCATCAGCCCTTTTAGGGGTGTAATTTTAAATAGTGTCACTCCTACCTATGGCCACATGCCCACACCTGGAGATATATGGGGTCCACAATGACCCCACAAAGGTGCTCGGAGGCCATTCAATATCATGAATTGAACTCAGGACCTGGACATGCTAGTCATGTGCTTTACTACTTGAGCTACACACATACTCCTCCAGGATAATTTTAATGATAACTATTGATTCAACTTGAAACTAAGGCAAGGAATTCTACAATTCCTTAATACCAGGCCCTTTAATAGATTTGTCTTTAGAAATAATTGTCACTTGGGGATACTTGGAGATATTTTTAAGAAATGGAAGAAGGGTCTGACAAAAGGGAGTGGTAAATAAGTTGAATGGGGTTATGGGGAAATAAGATGATCATGATTAGAAGAGGGAAGATAGTATAAAGCACCTAGAAGACAAGAAAGATGATGTACTATGGAAAGGAAGCTGGTTTCCCATTGCTAAAATTTATGAAGTAGCTTTTGGCCAAAAGTAAACCATTTTAGTGAAGTTATTTTTTATTTTGAATTTCATTTGGAGCACTTTTCATGTTCATAAATGAGCAAAAATACTGCCTATTGAGCCTCCTCAAACATTCCTTTTTTAGTATGTTGTCTTATCAAATAAACCATTTTTATGCCAGATATACTTAGGACTGATCACTGAATATCCCAATCATCCTCAATAGAGTCATGTTACTTAGAGAGAAATGTATAATAGTTGAATATAATGAGAATTCTGATAAGAGTACTTATATGAGTACAAAAGCAAGATTTTTTCCTGGAAAAAAAGGGGAGATACAGACTAAATGACCTTTTGAGAAATGGCAGTAATTCACAGAAATGCAATGCTTATACATGTTACGTCTGGAGCCCTCAAACTGATTTCTGACTGGCAAAAAGCATTCCCAGAGAAATGTATTCAAACAAAGAGAATGAGCTCTCTGGTTCAAAGCCAAATGCAACAAAGAAAATAATAAATAAAGATGAAAAACTTTCATTCGGCAAACATTACTAGTAATTCACAGAAAAAATCTCCAAACGAAATCTAGCCTTGTGAAAAGTATAAGCTCTCTGTTTGGTCCAATGGGTTCAGAAAGATTGGTTTGTTGAACCCGTCCCTGTTTCCTATGTAGTAATTCTTTGTCTTATGATAATATTTCTAAAAGCACTCCAAAACATGAGGCATAAAAAGAAACTCAAAGCACAAACAGAAATGTTCTGATTCTACTCCAGTTCACAAACCATTGGTACCGGTAAAAAATCCCATTGAGAATAAATTGTAAGATCTTGCTCAATGCAAATTGGAGTTCAGAACTAATTGCTGATCTGCCATATTTACACAGACTGCACAGACTTTGACCAGCAAAAGCTAATGGAGCTCCACTACCAAAGGCTAAATCTGCTAATCTTTGTAGATCTCTGATCTGTGTAGATAGACCAAGTTTGAATAGACTAAAGTTTAATTAGAACATCTTAAATAAAAACATTAAACTGTATTCCTTTTTATATGGGTGTCTTATTTTTTAAGACTATTTTCTGAAGACACTATCTACCCCAGTTTGCATTATTAATATTCTTGCCAAAGATCAGTCGGCCATATATACATATGTGAGTGTGTATTCTATGCAGTTGTTCTATATATAAATTGTGACATGTGTATTTAGGTTTCTTTTCTGTTTAACTATGACTGGAAAGGTTTTTTTTATTAAATTTGTACAATACTTCACAGTTCTTCCAAATCATGAATATGAGATTATATTCTATTTATTTGGGTTCTATTTTAATTGGTTTTGCATGTATCTCTACTTAGTTTTTCCACTTCTCTGCTTAAGTTTATTCCTAGGTGTTTTATTATTTTTGATACTATTTTAAATGAGATGTTTTAAAAATACTTCCAGTGGTATAATGTGAAGATACAATTGACTTTTGCATATTGATTCTTCATCCATAAATTTCACTGAATTACACTGTTGGATTTAGAAATGTTTTTATATTTTCTTTGGACTTATTTATATGTATTATCATTCACAAATAGTGATATCTCCCCTCCCCTTCCCAATTTGGATAGACCCAATATCTATTTATTGGCTAATAAAGTGAGGGAAGTGGGTGAGCTTGTCTTATAAGTTGAGAGTAAAAACTTTCAGAATTTCATAATTGAATATGAGATCATATAAAATATTTATATGGAAAATTTTATATGTAGCATTTTATTGGGGCCAACTAACTTTATATCTATTTTTTCACATTTTTATTAAAGCACTATGATTTACAAAGTTATTCATAGTTGAGATTTAGACAAACAACATTGGAACAGCAATCCCACCACTAGTATCGACTTCTTTCCACCAATGTTCCCAGCTCCCCGCCCCCATTCTGCCCACCCCCTTCCCATTACAGCTTGCCATTTTGACAGGCACCTTTATAAGATCAGTTCTTAAATTTTTGGTCTCTTGACTTCAGTCCTTCGACTCTGTGGTTTGGATACTTAACTCTATCATTCTTTAACACCACCTTTGTACTTAGTTTCCTTGTCCTGGCCCCTGTTGCTTCTAAATTGACTTTTCTCTCTCTTCCCTCCACTTTTCTTCTCCTCCCTATAGTCTGGTACCAAGTTTGATCAGGGCATCCTCCTTTCAAAAATTACATTTACTCAGCCAGTTATTCTAAATACCATGTAAGTGCGTAAGTGATTTCATCTGATGTTCACCCTTTTTCTTTAGGTTTACTTCATTGAACGTGATGTCTTCTGAGTCATATTTTTTAAATGTTTTCCTATCTTATTAAAAGAATGAAATATGAGGTGTTTTTGAATATTTCTGTTGAATACTTAGAAATTTGAATGAAAATCAGGAAGTATAAACTATGATTCAGATATTCCCCTCGTAATGAGAGACCGCTAAAGTTTAAACATTACATTAGGGGTTACAGCTATAGAACCGTGGTAGGGCACTTACCTTGCATATGGGGACCAGCCTGAGTTGATCCCCTGCATCCTATATGGTCCTTCTAGAACCACCAGGTGTAATTCTGAGTACAGTGTCAGGAGTAATCTCTGAGAATTGCTGGGTGCGGCCCCCAAACCACTATTTAAATAAATAAGTAAATAAATCAACTAAATATGAATTACTAACTAGTCACAGGGGATACTTAATATGACTTTTAATATTACTGATTTTATTAATGTGATTAAGATTATTTATTTTATTACATAATTTATAATTATATATTAAAGCCTTTTCATTAATAATGGTTTTTCTGTAACATTGAAATGTTTTGAATTTGAAATGCAATGTCTGAAATGCATTGAAATTCCTGTCTAACCAAGTTATTGTGCTATGTTTTTCAAATCAGCAACAGAGAAATCTTATCTTTATCATGGTAAACTATTTTTGGTGTGGTTGATGTCAAGAGTTGAATCTGCTTTCTTCAACTTTTAATTCTGTGGTTAATGCATATTTTATGTTAAAACAGAATCCAAAGATGTCTGTGTCTACTGAATTTGCTATGAAATATTTTCCTTAAAATAAAGGACTTCTTGGGGCTGGAGAGATAGCACAGCGGGCAGGGCGTTTGCCTTGCACGCGGCCGACCCGAGTTCAAATCCCAGCATCCCATATGGTCCCCTGAGCACAGCCAGGAGTGATTCCTGAGTGCAGAGCCAGGAGTAACCCCTGTGCATCGCCGGGTGTGACCCAAAAAGCAAAAAAAAAAAATAATAAAGGACTTCTTGATTATAATTTCAATGCATGCAGTTCTGTATTTTACTTGACTGCAAACTAAATTTTTATTTATAAAAGGAGTAATGAAAAAATTCCATAAAGCTGTATTTTGAATAATTTTATGTGATTTATTCTCTCAGCAATATATTAAAATAAAGGCAGCATAATATTCACATTTTTGTGCTTAATCTAAAACTGTAATGGAATTGGAGACTGATCAATTCTACAAGTTGCAAGAAAAGCAATGTCGTGAGATTTTGACAATTTCACTAAGATAAAGAAGACTCAACACGTTCCTTTTGTAATAAATAATAATCAGATATTCAGATCCTCATGAGAAGAAAATGCTACTTCTTTTTTCACCATTATGTTCTTTTGAAATTGAGGTTGGTAGGGGTATATATTTTTTGCCCATTCTTCTTTCTAGAAAATATTCTTCATCTTTGGACCAGAAATCAACACCTTATGTAATACGTTTTCTGTTGGTAAAATATGTAAAAACATTGAAAATCAGTGAAGAATAGGAAAAAAAGGAAAGTAATATGAACCTTTGTGAGACTCTCCACCCACATCCGGCACCATTGTGGGTCCCATTATTTGATAAGGATCCATCTTGAATTTGCTTAGTGGGTGTTTACATAGAACTTATTGTCAGAAGATCCCCTTTAATGTGTAGCTGAATCTTACTTTTTTACATTTACCTAATGTAACGTAATTACACATTTATACATCTGTCTTTTATACTTTAAAATAAATAATAGAAAAATGGAAAGTACTGTGAGACTGAGTGATTTGTCATTCAGTTTATCATATTCACAACCCTCATCATACCCAATAGCTCCAATAGTCAATTCTAACATCTTAATCTTGCTAGTTAAAAGGTTTCTCAAAATCTACATGTATAAAATTAAAATCTTCAATTTCCTTTAAGAATACTTCCCTCAACTTTTCTTATCCTGCTTAAGAGTGTTTTCAGTCATTCAGTACCCAAGCTATATTTGAGAATCATAGGTGACTTCACCTTTTGATTCCTTCTTTGTATTTAGAAATACATAGCATGAAAGGCAGGGAAACCAGACAATGAGCAGAATGCTGATCTTTCTGATTAAAACACTAAAGCTTCCGTGATGAAGTGCAGAGACATTTGGAGTATTCTTGATGAAAGTGTTCAATATGATTGAAGCAAAATACATGGGAAGATAAACACAATAAAACTATACCAGTTGGTATATATATATACATTTTACTAACATAATTCTGGCAATAAGTATATAAATATTATAACTAAATAGAAGCCATCATAGTCCTCTTACTTTACCTATAAAATATATCTTGAATTTATTTTTTTCTCATTATTAGGAACACCACACAAGTTATTCCATATTGACTCTTACTCTTACAATACGAACCTCTTGGTCATATCTTCCCTGCCTATCTGTGGGCCTCTAATAACAAAGCACTGTAGCACTATAACACTGTCCTGTTGTGCATTGATTTGCTCGAGCTGGCACCAGTAACGTCTCTATCGTGAGACTTGTTGTTACTGTTTTTGGCACATCAAATATGCCATGGGTAGCTTGCCAGACTCTGCTGTGCTGGCAGAATACTCCCGGTAGCTTGCCAGGCTCTAAAACAGGGATGAAGGAATCTAACCCAGGTCGGCCATGTGAAAGGCAAATGGCCTACCCCCTGTGCTATCGCTCCAGTCCCTAATAACAAAGAGTAAGAATAACTTAGTAAATATACAAGTCAGATGAAACCTTTCTTTGTGATTGAAGAATTATCATGACTATTGCGTGAAATCAGGTTAAAATATAAATTTTTATTTTTGGCTAAAATTCCTTGCATGATTTCAGCAGAATATCTTCCCTCTTGTTCACTGTTTTTCTCTTTATTTGTTTATTTATTTATTGCTTTTTGGGTCACACCCATCAATGCTCAGGGATTACTCCTGGCTCTGCACTACAGAATTACTCCTGGCGGTGCTTGGGAGACCATATGGGATGCTAAGAAATCGAACCCAGGTTGGCCACGTGCAAGGCAAACGCCCTACCCGCTGTACTACCACTCCGGCCCATGTTCACTGTTTTTTAAGCACACAAATTTAATTTATCTCTAGATTTATCCAGGGTCATTCCAACTTCTAAGCGTTTTACACTGTGCTGCCCTTTAATGAACTGGTTATTCCTCTACTTTCAAGTCTTACCTAAAATGACACTGCCCTAGAGAATTTCCTTCTGAGTGAAATGTGAGGAATTTTCTATGACATTGAGTTGTTTATTCCACCCATGACATTTATAAAAAAATTAAATGATCCTTTTCATTTTGTATATCAGGGTTTATTATTTGTTTCTCAAATCCATGTATACAAGTTTAAATAAGATAAATAGTACTTTTTTTGCATTCCACTTTTAGTATAATCACAATAGAATTTCAAGAAATTCTGGTTGAATTATAAAGAATGATCATTGCTAACAGTATGAAAAAAAACTCCAAATGCATATTAGTGACATATTTAAAAATTGTAAGATTGCTATTTCCATTATATTCATCTTAGAAATCTTAGGCAAGTGCTTCTTGAAATAAAGTTGAACTGGTGCAAAATAATTAAATACTTATTAGTAGGGACAGTGAGATAAAACTAGGACCCCTGAAATCTATACACAACATTGATTTTTAAATGGTGCCTAAACCACATGCAATTCTCTCTCACAGGCTAATTATTCAGACCAAGTTATTGTTCACTGAATCAAAGTCTATTCATCTGTTCCAAGCGCATTGACTTTAGAAATGATTTTGAACATAGTTACTGAGAGCTATGAGAAAAAGAAAGCAAGATTTCTATCATAATGATGAAAGCAGTCATAGTTACACCTATCACCCACCCCATGCCGGATTTAAAAGGAAAAGAAAAAGACTTCACCACATTAAAAATATATATATTCCCATCATTCTGTAGCAACCTAGTGAAACCTTTGAAAATCAATTTTGGTTCTTTTTTTTTTTCCTGCACAAAAGAAATTGACAAATTTCACACCTCATTTTTGGTATTGCTCTTGAATAATTCACAGTGGCAGCATGGAGTACAGCTACCATCCATTTAGGACTTAGTCTGGGCCAGTAGTTTTTCTCATTTTAATTGTAATTATTTAATGACACCGATTCGGATACTGCAATCAGTTTTACAAATAAGACCTTGAGGTATGGACAAGTTAGGCAGCTCATTCGAGTTCATACAGCTGAGTAATAGTGATGGAGCTCATTTCCAGGTGTCCCTGTCAATAAAATCTGAGTCTCATCCATAAGGAATGTCTCATATTGTTTCATCTACAGGCATGTGAAACAACCGTTTAGAACTTATGTATAAACTTCTCTTTTTTAATATAAGCATCACTCATTACGCTATTTTTTCTAAGGGAACATTATTGTTAAAATTCAGAAGCATTTATTTTAGAACAAAAGAATGTTAAAGTTAAAAATAGTACTTCAAGATAATCTCATGTTAATTTTCTTTTTCTTATTTTTTGCTTTTTGGGTCACACCCGGCAATGCTCAGGGGTTACTCCTAGCTTTGCACTCAGGAATCACTCCTAGCGGTGCTGAGGGGACCATATGTGATGCTGGGAATCGAACCTGGTCGGCCCCATAGCATGGCAAATGCCCTATCCGCTGTGCTATGTCTCCAGTCCCAACATGTTAATTTTCTAATGGGAGCATACACTGGTAGAACAACCTGGAAAACAATGCGATTAAAATACTAAATATACTAACCATTATAGTATACTTTCTTCTATAAATATAAACTAAACAAAACAAATTTTGGGCACAAAATAAGTGTAGTTGTACTTATTAACAAGATATGAGAGAACCGCAAAACCCTACGTATAATCAACAATCAGTGAAAAATTGTTAAATAGATGCTATTATTTCACATTGCAGTACCAACTACATTTTTAAAGAATACCTATTTCTGAGAGAAAATTCACATATTATTTGATTTAATGAGAAATGAACATACACCAGAATTCCAATTTTAGTATATGCACGGGGCTGTATTTTAAAATGGCAAAAAATAAACAATGTCTATCTATAAAATTGATTTTTCCAATCCAAGGGAGAATTTAAAATATTAGATAATTTTGTATCTGTTGCTCTGTTTTCTAAATGGGTAACTTCTACACAAAACCATGGACTGTCAGTTTTTATAAGAAAATGTGAGTCTTAATATTGCCTTAAGTATGCTTGAATAGAGTAGGGAAGACTTTGAATAAATTCTCCGACAAAAAGAAGATCGAAACTACAAATCATTAAGCAGATATCTCCTATGTCTGAGAAGGAAGATTGGACATTGGTGTTATTGAAGCAACAAGGGACTCTTTAGGATGATAAAATATGTCCCTGTTGTTAAATTAAGGACAAACTTGTCCCTCAAACCATTTTGGCTGCCTTATCAGCAAAGGCTGATCCAGAGGAAAAGGAAAGGAACGTATCTTTATCTCATTCTGTCTTCCCTAAACACAGACAAAATGAACAAAATGGACCAGCACAGGAAGTATGCTCTCAATCCTTCCATAATATCAAGGGATTTGGGGATGGGTGCCTTAACTTTATAGAATATAACAATACACACATAGACACTCAGATGGAATGTGCACACGGGGTCAGTTCCTGGTTGGTAGGTTCTGACAACAATTACAGTGTATTGCGCAGTGAGCCCAAGATAGATGAAAGTCAGATTTATTTTACTAGTCTGCAAGAGAGAAGGCTGCCGCACGGAAGCACATAGCACTCTGTGCAAGGGTTAGAGCAAGTTGAGACTATAAGAGGTGGTGTAAACCATAGCGAATAGCTGCCTCTAGCTGGGTAGTTGAATGATTCCATGCTCCTAAGTAAGAAAGGTCTGTCCCTAGACACTTGGTAGTGGGATTTCTGGCAGCCCATATGATTACTCTAGGTCAAGAGTCAGAGCCAAGTAAGAGACACAGTTTGGTTTAAGCTTCACAAGCTGACTACACAGTGAGTTGATACTTTTTAGCTATTATCTCAGTATTGGGTCAAGAAGTACATGTGAAAACATAATATGTCCTGCCTAGGAAAATAGAACTTATACAACACACTTGATAACTAGCAAACCTAGGATTGGCTCCTACAACTAACTTGGGTCCATATTTGTGTGTTTTTATTTGTGTAGAGCATGATGTTTTCACGCAGCAATTTCTTTTCTACCACTAGCACCTTCTCTTTGATTAGTTGTTATTGTTGCAATGATCAGGGGTCACACATTTTAGTTGTATTCACACATACTTGGTTGGAGTATTACCCAGTCACTTTATTGTGATAATGGAAATCACAAAAGGCATGCCTCTGGGATAACACTCGTGCAGGGTTGTGCTGGAGAAGTCTGTAATACAGGTGCACTGAACCATAAATGTGGACCACGTTTTTACCTTGTTTCAATGCAGTTATCAAAAGAATGAAGTTATTTCTAAGAAGCTATAGGGAAGAAATTGGTGAGATCCCAGAAATTGGTTATCTCCAAACCTCTTTATGAAGCCATTTCAGTGTTATAAAAATGCTGCCCTGGCTATCTGATCGTCTAGCTTTTATTTTCTCTTTTATGCATGCGTGTGTTTTCTGTTGTGATGTGTTTGCCTTTTGTCATAAGCAAAAATTATTATTATTATAGGAAATAATATTCAGGAGATTAAGAGATAGTACGTAAAGATAGTAAGGCTCTTTCCTTGCACATGACCAAACTAGGAATGATCCTCTGTCCCCACAACCCTTCCAGGAGTGATTCCTGAGCATTGAACCAAAATTAAGCACTGAGCACCATCAGGTGTGACCAGTGGGGGGGGGAAAGTACATTTAAGTTAAAAGATTATTTTGATATATACAAGAAAACAATCTACTAAATATTAACTTTCTATATTCCATTAAAATATTAATATTTTCTAAAACACTATGCACATGTTAATATAAAATCATTTAACATTTTAACGACCCTCATTTTTATACCCTCTATTAAATATCTCCTACTGCCATAAACGCTGCTCCTTTAAGATAAAATAAAGTTTCTTTTTAGAGTTTACCAGCTGATATTTGACCTTTACTTAATGAAATTTTGTTTATCATTTGGATTTTTCATGTGTTATTTTCCCATTGATCTGATTGTGTCATGACCTTTAAGATTGTGTTGATTGTAAGTCCTAGTCATCACCATTTCTCATGATTCTTTTCTCCAAGAGAAGCACAAATATAAGTAAGATAATAGCATATGGAAGAGGTGTGAGTTTCTTCTTTTACTTCTTCAGTGCAGAGAGAAATAAAGATGGAGATCTAAAATCTATAGGCTATTGTCCAAGTGAGGCATAATTCAGTTAAGGATTTTTAGTGATGTGATAATTGGACAGTTTAAAACAAAAGAAATTGTAACTTCTACCACACACTGAAGAATATAAATTGGGGGCTGGAGCTATGGTACAGCAGGTAGGGCATTTACCTTGCACGTAGCCAATCCGGTAGATCCCCAGCATCCCATATGGTTACCAAGCACCGCCAGAGTAATTTCTGTGCATCACTGGGTGTGACCCAAAAAAGCAATATAAATAAATAAATAAAGACTACAAATTGAATGATGATTATATTTTGGCTTTATTTCATATAAAGTTATCTCACTGAGACCGAGGAGATGAGTTTTAAGATGACTTTCAATTTTGATATTCAATAATTTTAAAAACTTGGAGACATAAAATGTTTTCCTTTTGAAAAGTTTTTAATCACACTATATATAGTCCCTCAAGCCTCACCATAGTGATCTCTGCTTTGAGGAAGCCCCAATTTCTGCCAGGTGTGGTCCAAACACCTCTCTCATTCCCCCATCCTTATAAAGATAATATCTCATATTTTTACCAAAGAAAATTTTACATAAAAGCAATAGATATGCATATATTAAACTTTATTATTTAATTTTTCAGCAATGCTCAGGGGTCATTCCTGGCTCTGCACTCAGAATTACTCCTGGTGGTATGTGAGGGAACATATTGGATGCTGGGGATTAAACCCAGGTGTGCCATGGGTTTGCCTATGAGGCAAGGCAAATGCCCTACCCACTGTACTATTGCTCCAGCCCTTAAACTTTATTCTTATGCCTCATCTTTTACTTTACACCAAATACATCTATTTATAAATACATACATCATTGTTTTATTTTTATGTTTCTGTAAATATCAAAATGAATAAATTTCCTGTAATTCCCTTTATCACCTTTCATATTTACTACTCGCCTACTGATAATGTAATAACAATTCTTCACAGTATAGCATTTTGTTGCATAATCATGTCAAAACATAATTTTCCTTTTGCATCTTAATAACATTGGGATCACTCTCCCCTGGAGACTCTCAGTGACCCCTCGAAGGTCTCTTCCAATGAGTGACACTTTGGAACAGAGACCGGGCACAGAGATGGGGAAGGGGAGGGGGAGGGGGTCAGGGAGTCACACTAAATCCCTGTGGTCTTGAAGAAACAGAAACTTAGGAAGCCGTTTCAACGTAAGAGCATGGAAGACTCTATTGGCTGAGCAAAAAGAAGCTCTTGGATAGTCTCAATCCATTGTCTTCTATTCAACCAGAGAGATCATCTTGTTTCACCTTTTAGTGATTAGAGCAAAGATCTGGTCTATTATTTAGGTTTAAGTTTGTCAGTGCAAGTTCCTCCTCTAAAACACTCATCTCTTTACTCTTAAAGATGAAGTACTCCCCATCCTTGTCCTGTAAATTCTCCTCTTCTTCACACCCCAGGTCCCTTCACACAGTATAGATATCCTGGGTTTGCCCTATTTTTTTTTTGTTTTTTCTTTTTGGTCACACCTGGGGATTATTCTTGGCTCTGCACTCAGGAATTACCCCTGGCAGTGCTCAGGGGACCATATGGGATACTGGGAATCGAACCTGGGTCGGTCGCATGCAAGGTAAACGCCCTCCCCGCTGTCCTATTGCTCCAGCCCCACCCTAGTTTTCTTGAGAATTAACTGTCATGAATTCTCCATTTACATGTTATTAAGTTGATTTTCCTTTGAAAACTTTCCTAATCATGTTTGATTATTTGTTCAGCCTATTAAGAACCCATAGGGGTGGCTAATTTTCTCCTGCACCTTCACAATAGACAGATATTTCATAATTATTAATTTTTATAGAAAATGCTCTGGGAATGCACATGAGTATGTGGTATACATTTCAAACAGTATTCATATCATTAGACATAATATGAACGCTTGACAATTTGTTCCCTGCAATTATTATATTGACACTCTCAACAATAGTGCTTGTAGATTTACAACTCAAGAAAGACATGTCTGTGTTTGATAGACTTTTGCTGCATTGGTGAATTAAAAAATGTATTTCACTATAGTTTAAAGTTATATTTATTAGGTATATCATTTTGCTATGTGATGAGACTTAGTGGTATTGGAACCTTTTCCTCTATTAACTTCTATTTCATTGGGGTAGTGTCTAGGTGCCCTTTAATAACTAGAATATCACTCTGCCAACCTCTGTGATGCCAGGACATAGGTGCCTGCTCTAGACTCCTGCTGCCAGGTGACCTTTCTCTCCAGCGCTTAATTACTTTGACCAGAGCAAGTAGTCTAAAAGGGAATGGGAAAGAAATTCTCTTTTTTTCTATCTACAATATCACTAACTTTTATCACAAGTTTCTTATGCATGGATATAATAATGATCATTTCCGCATCTGATGGACTGGATTTTGCAGTTCTTCATGATGGTAACATAACATTCCACATCTTACTAGTTCCACACAGACATATGAAGTTATAGATGAGGGAGATTTTATTCACTTTAAAAGCATTTAGAAAATTACAATTCTCCCACCTAGAACAATTTTAATTTCCCATGGGGATGCACTGTAGCACTGTTGCCCCATTGTTCATTGATTTGCTCGAGCGGGCACCAGTAACATCTCCATTGTGAGACTTGTTGTTACTGTTTTTGGCATATTATATATGCCACAGGAGCTTTCCAGGCTCTGCCATGCAGGCAGGATACACTCGGTAGCTTGCCAGGCTCTCTGAGAGGGACAGAGGAATCAAATCCAGGTCGGCTGCGTGCAAGGCAAACACCCTACCTACTGTGCTATCGCTCCAACCAAAGGGATATATATATATATATTTATGTATATTTATATATAGACATATATATATAGTTTAGTGATGTGAGTTTTCAAATATATATGAAACTATATATATGAATATATACATATATATGCATATATAAGTGTGTATATATATGCATATACACATAGTTTCAGATATATATATACATATATATATATAAATACTCACATCACTCAACCTTTAACATGTTAGTGATATTCTAAAGATAGTGATATTTTGCCCCAGACAAAATAGAACAATCTTCACACTGTCCCCTCTATGGATACGTTTTTGTAGCATTTTCAGTGGTTTTCCATAATAGACAGTACAAAATAGATTATTTCATTTGTGCTTTGGGACAGGGATTGGGGCTTCAGATGGAAACATCCCAAATGTGGTGGTGGGAAGTTGTAATGTTGGTGGGATTGGTGTTTGAATATTAACTGTATTCAAATATTGGGGACCACCTCACAATACAAAAAAAAATTAAAAAACATTAAAAAAAAAACTTTTCAAAGGATGCGATGTGTTAAGAGCACCCAGCGAGACACCAGTAGAGACCAGCAAACCCTCCAGGCAGGGCGCTATGCAGGCCTGGAGAGAAAGGCTCACCCCAGCAGCAGTGGGCAGCTTCATGCCTGGGGCACGGGTGATGCTGGCAAGAAATACTAGCATTAAGTTTTCTAAAATTAAGAGTCTCCAACTCTATTTCACACACAGACTTACGTACATGGTAAATTTTGTTTTTTATTTTACTTGAAATCTTGCTGGTATTAATTAATTATGTGGTAATTAATTTACATATATAGAATATATGTATATATATATATATATATATATATATGGCTGGAGTGATAGCATAGCGGGTAGGGCATTTGCCTTGCATTCAGCCGACCTGGGTTCGATTCCTCCGCCCTTCTCGAGAGCTCAGCAAGCTCCCAAGAGTATCTTGTCTGCACAGCAGAGTCTGGCAAGCTACCCGGGGCATGTTTGATATGCCAAAATCAGTAACAACAAGTCTCACAATGGAGATGTTACTGGTGCCCACTCAAGCAAATCAATGAACAACAGGATGACAGTGCTACAGTGCTACATATGTATCTGTATAGACATAAATCCTATTATTATTAGTATTGCTTAATTCTTGATCCTAATATTATTTGGATTCTCTTTTTATCTTTCTTTGTGTCTCCTATAGTGTGATGTGAATCATATTTTCATCCATTTTTTAATATGTATTTTAAGCCATATTTAAGAAAGCCTTTTCATCCCAAAGTCATAAAGGGAGTCTTGTATGATCTATGAAAATTAAAAGACCCTTTTTGAAAATGTAGGTGCTTATTCACAAAAGATTATTATATTAAAAGAGCTTTTAAAATTTGTCTTAAAGGGAAATTTATTTTCTTTTCTATATGGATGGATGAAAAGCTGAACTATGGGGCTGGAATGATAGTACAGCGGATAGGGTATTTGCCTTGCACACAGCCGACCTGAGTTTGATCCCCAGCATCCCGTATGGTTCTAGCACCACCGAGAGTAATTCCTGAGTGCAGAGTCAGGAGTAACCCCTGTGCATCGATCACCAGGTGTGACCCAAAAAGCAAAAAAAATTTAAAAAATCTGAGCCATTTCTTTAATTACCTATCCATGCCCTCTTACATGCAATGATATATCTAAAATATATCAAGTTTCCATAAAATCCCCTATTAATTTTTTGAACCCCACATCGTTTTGTCTGAAGAAAATTTATTATATCTCTTCTAGTACTGGACTGTCTATGTTATATTGTTTATAATCGTTATTTGATAGAACTATAGGCTTTGCCTTCTTTCAAAAATGTTCTGAATGTGTTGCTTTTAGATTTTCTTTCAGAAAGCTGAGATTTATTTTCTCAAGTTCTATGAAAAATATTACTAAGTATTTTTCCATAATTGCAGAATTTTTTTAGATGGATCTGGGAAGAATAAACACTTTTATGTGACATACTACCTATAGACATAGCTTCTCATTTTTAGGAATCTTCTTCAGTGCTTTTAATACAACATTATCTATTTTCCTCCATAAAGCTAGTGTGTATGCATGCCACAGCAAATTACATGGTTTGTGCAGTTTTAAACAGCGTATTCAACAGTATTGCGTTTTGCAACTGTCTTTTCAGTTCTTATATAACAGCGGCTTCACTGAACTTAGACATTTACCATTTTTTTGTTTTATGTCTTATTTAGAAAATCATGCTGCAGATAAGGATAAAAGTTGTTCCTTTCAAGTTTAAATTCTACGCTGTGATATTTCTTGGTGTGCTGCTTTGGCTTCACCTCCAGCACAGTGTAGGGAGAAACAGTTATTCATTTTTTATTTCTTGTGTATCTCTTCTATATATCATATCTTCTTTGGTATATTTTTGTCCAGGTTCTATTCCTCCATCCCTCTCGTAGAGCCTTACAAACTACTGAGAGTATCCCACCCACACAGCAGAGCCTGGCAAGCTACCCGTGGTGTATTCGATATGCCAAAAACAGTAACAACAAGCCTCAGAATGGAGATGTTACTGGTGCCCGCTTGAGCAAATCGATGAACAATGGACGACAGTGCTACAGTGCTATAGTGCATTATTCTCAACAAATGACCAGGAACTTGATGGTCTAAAACAATGAATATTTATTAATTCTAGTTTCTGTGGATCACGAGTTGATATGTTTTAGCCAGGCTCTCTGATCAGTGCTCAAAAGGGTACATAATCAGAATGAGCATTCTTGCCTGGAGATCCCACTCTACAGTTATTTTAGGTGGGTTAGGTCATGGTGGAATCATACCACACAGGGTGCTC
Organism: Sorex araneus; assembly: GCF_027595985.1. Lineage (NCBI taxonomy): Eukaryota > Metazoa > Chordata > Mammalia > Eulipotyphla > Soricidae > Sorex > Sorex araneus. The sequence continues at coordinate 28,621,747 of NC_073308.1, forward strand.
AAGGTCTATTTCTGGCTCTGTGTTCAGAAGTGATGTCTGATAATACTCAGAGGACCCAGGAATTTGAATCAGGATGAGTCACCTGCAAAGCAAGCACCTTAAATCCATTACTATCTTTCCAGTCCAAGGTTGGCAATTTAAAGAGCTTCTCCATGGCTGGCAGGTGGCAGCAGGATGAAACAGCTGGGAGTTAGGGAACTGTAGCCCTCATTTTCTTTCTCTTTTTGGGTGGTTCACAGTTCCTGAGGTGACTCTCAGGTCCTTTGTATATACTTCTTTAATTGCAATCACTTCACATAAGAAAGGTCATGTCTGTCTTAAAGGTTCACCTAAAGTGCTTAGGCTCATCTGGAAACTCTTTTTTCTTAACTAAAAAGAAGCAGATTGAGAAACTAAATTATGTGACAGTTTTTTAGAGCCATAAGAATATAAGATCTGCCAGCATGAGTAGTGATAACAGAAGGCAATTTTCACAAAGTGAGAACTAACCAAATATTTGGGTAAAGGAAATTAAAACTATCTCAAGGGCAAAAAGTAAAACAGTTTCTTTGAGTGATGAGTCTTTAAAAGAGTCAGATACATGAGTGTTATGACAAAAAAAAGGCCACGTCAGTTATAGCTATATCAAAATCTACTTAACAGTTGTCTTTAACCATAAACAATTGTTTATGTGGATTATCTGTAATTATGGCAGAGTCTTTTGCCCCCGAGCCTGGCTGTCTTCACTGGGGCCCTCGGAGTGTGGCGGGTTGAGTTTCCCTCCCCTACCTGAGCAGAGCCCTGGCAGCTGAAGACCTCCGAACCCAGCCGCAGCCATGCTCAAAGCCCCTGTCCACATGTTCTGATGAGCCTTACACATGAAGGAACCGGCAGAGGAACCCAGGTGTTCGGGACCTATGGGTGAGATCTCCAAGCCTGCTCATATCAGGACTGGGCCTCCTCCTCTTCCGTCCAGACCTCCCATTTTCCAGTAGGTTGGCAGCCACACCCGCAAACTGACTGCAATGCCATGTAATCCCATCAAAGGCCAAGATCCAGAGACTATAAAACCAAGCTCTTGGAAGCGAGAGGCCACATTCGCAGCCTCCTGACCTCTTATAGCCTAGTTCTCCCTCTTGGAGAAACTGGGAAGCTACCAAGAGTTTCCTGCCCGAATAGAAAAGCCTAGCAAGCTCCCCGTGGCATATTTGATATGCCAAAAACAGTAACAATGCTGGGTCTCATTCCCCTGATGCTGAAAGAGCCTCCAATGCAGCATAGTTGCGAAGGATGAGTAAAGAGAGGCTTCTAAAAATCTCAGGGTTAGGACAAATGGAGACATTACTGAGACTGCTCGAGAAAATCAAGGATCAACAAGATGATTGATGATGATGATGATGATGATGATGATGTATATATGTGTGCATGTACATATAAATAGAAATATTTATTTAGGGCCTAGAGGTAGTTAAGGAATATGCCTTGTATGTAGTCAATACCTGTTTGAACTCCAGCATTATATCTATATCTTTATAACTATATATAGATATTGATATACATATATGTATCACAGATATAAATATAGATATATATAGAGAGAGAGATTTGGTAATTTGAGATTGCTGTAATCTGAAGTATGAGTTAGAGTGATGTCTCTTGCAAGGAGGTATCAGAAAACAACTTGGATAGTGAGAATTTTGGTGAACTTGTAGGTAGAAAACTTACAGTAGATAATCTGATTTTAAAGTTTCATTAACTGATACTTAAGCCTGAAAGCTTTGTAACTTTCCACACGGTGATTCAATAAAAAAAAATAAAATAAAAAGTTTCATTAATATTTACTTCTCAGTGCAGAGTCATGATATTTTTTTTGAGTATGGTGAGCAGAAATTTTGTCTGAGTTTTGACTTTGTTTACTTGAGAACTGGGAATATAATAGTGGTGATTATATTGTTTGTGAAGAATTCATTGATTTTACTCATCACTTACGCAGTACCTGTGTAAATATTAGGTATATAATGTAAGTCTATATTTTATAAAGAACCATATCCTGAATTTTCCTTAGAGAAGATAAATGTGTTTCTTTATTCTGTCAAGCAGTAATTTTCTACAATACATTTAAAAAGTAATTTCTACATTCTATTTTTGTTCGTTGGTTTTGGGGGGTTTACTCCTGGCTCTTAACTCAGGGAACACTCTTGGCAGGGTTCAGGGGACCATATGAAATGACATGGATGGTAGTTAGGAGGAGTATATGCAAAGAAAGTACCCTACCCATCCACTGAACTTATTTCTCCAGTCCCTTATTTTTTAAGTTAGCATAATAATAAAATGTTTTTTAGAAAGACACAGCCTTAAAATTTTAAAATGTCAAAAAGTAACTAAAAAAGTAACCTGAAATGATTTTTAAAGCATTGGCAGAAGTTATACAAAATAGTGAAGTTTGTGGAGGGAATTAGAGGTTGACAATTTCCATTTCTGCTCTTAAAAATATAATTTCTAAAGATTTTTTTATCTTTAATTAAGACACAAATGTAATAAAAAATGCAATATAAGGAGTAATGATAGTAGTTAATAATAGTTTTAAAAGCAATTAAAACTGAGATAGTTAAAATTATGTAATTTTGGATATGAAAAAATGCAACTTTAAGTGATGTAACAAATATAATTTTTTTAAACTTAAGGTAGCATATAAATTCAATAGAAACAATGAAAATATCCTACACTTTGTAGCAAAATCAACACTTTGATAAAATATTATATTATTGTAACATTTATAGAACAAAATTTTGCATTAAAAATGAAACCAAGTGGCTGGAGCAATAGCACAGTGGGTAGGGCTTTTGCCTTGCACGCGGCCGACCGGGTTCGAATCCCAGCATCCCATATGATCCCCTGAATACCGCCAGGAGTAATTCCTGAGTGCATGAGCCAGGAGTAACCCCTGTGCATCACCGGGTGTGACCCAAAAACCAAAAAAAAAAAACAATGAAACCAAGTAAACAATAGAAATAGATCGATGTGCATGTGCATAAGAATACAAGACTTTATAAATAGATGAACAATATGAATTTCTCTCTTTAAGAAAGAAAGAGAATAGTATTTGTGTAATTGACTGACAAAAAGTGCAACCGACATAAATATACAGTAGGCAAAAACTTATGATTACTATATGTGAAATTATCACATATGAATTAAGAATAAAATTGCTAATTCTTGTATATGCCAATATGTTGTCATATGATTAAACCATCTTATTCTTCTGACAGAACTGAGTAAAATCCTAGCAAGTCTTAATAGCTAATCTAAAATAGAGTAGCACTGTAGCACTGTAGCACCGTCATCCCGCTCTTCATTGATTTGCTCGAGCAGGCACCAGTAACGTCTCCATTGTGAGACTTGTTACTGTTTTTAGCATATCGAGTATATTAGTTAATACTCCCTAAAATATATTGATAAACCATAAAGGAGGCAATTGCACTCCTCAGTCACCCCCATGAAGCAGATTCTTGTGACTCGAACAATTTTTTTTAAAGGATTCCTGAAACATTACCTTTTTCTTTTTCTCAACTACAGTGGATTTTGAAGGAGTTTTCTAACCAGAATTTGCTTATCAACCTATTCTGAATAGTAAACATTCTGCTAGTTAGCACAGTATTTTTTATAACATCTATATTCTTCCTTTTCCTTAGTTTTGAAGTGTAGAATATTTTTAGAACACAGATCAAAGACATCTTGACATTGTATCTCCTGAATTACAGTTTCTAAAACTCAAAAAAAATCTGCTTCTCATTAATGTTTATACTTCATTTTGTAAATACAAACTTTAAAGTAATTTAATTTCTGTCATTTTTTCTCATCTAAAATTAGTTTGTAATACTTGTTTCACAAGATTGTTTTGAATACAAACACATCAAAGACTACTTTCATTAGTGTCCTGCTCACAATAAATATTTCTTAAATGTCAGCTATAGAACAAAAATTAAAAGGGCAAAGGACATGAATTGAGATTTTTTTAAATATAGAGCCCGTCTCTATTGTATTTTTCCCAGAATTTTTTTATGTAAGCCCCAATGTTTTGCTTTGTTTCTTTGAGAGCCACACTCAGCTATGCTCTGGACAGACTTCTGCTTCTGTATTCAGGGATCATTTCTGGCCATGCTTAGGCAACAATATGGGTTGAACTCAGGTCAGCCACTTTCAAGTCGAGCAGCCTACCCACGCTCCTATCTCTCTAGCCTACCATCTGTCTATCTCTTTACATGTGTGTTTAAATACATATATATATAAGTACATATATACACATCAGTACATATATAACTACTATATATACATATATATGTGTACATACACATATATGTGTATATAGGTGTGTGTATCAGCCACACCCAGCTATGTTCAAGGATTATGGCTCTAAGCTCGGGGATCACTTCGTGTGGGGTTCAGTGGGCAGTTTGAGTACCAGGTATCAAACTAGAATCAGCCACATGTCTTACCTTTTATACTATTGAATGGCCACCCAACACTATTTTTAATAGTAGCATTCAGAGTCTTCTACACCCATGCCTGGCTATCTTCACCAGGGCCCCTCCGAGGTGGGCAGGTTGAGTTTCCCTCCCTGCCCCAAGAAGAGTCCTGGCAGCCAAAGACCTCCGGGACCCAGCCACAGCCTCATTCTCACGCATGAAGGAACTGGCAGAAGAACCCAGGTGTGTGGGACCTGACGCTGAGATCTCCAAGGCTGCTTAGATCGGTACTGGGCCTCCTCTACCCAGATCCCTCATTTTCCAGTAGCTAGGCAACCACACCTACAAACATCCCCCCCTCTTGCCATGTAATCCCATCATCAGTCAAGTTCCAGAGACTGTAAAACAAAGCTCCCATAAGCATGAGGCTGCATAGTAGTCTGAGTCTTGTTTTCCCTCTCTGAGAACCTGACAAGCTACGCAGAGTATCCTACCCACACGGCAGAGCCTGGCAAGTTCCCCATGACATATTCGATATGCCAAAACAGAAACAATGATGGGCCTCATTCCCCTGACCCTGAAAGAGCCTCCAGTGCGGCACCATTGGGAAGGATGAGTAAAGAGAGGCTGCTAAAATCTCAGGGCTTGGACGAATGTAGACATTACTGGAGCTCGACCAAATCAATGAACAATGGGATGACAGTGATATATATTGATACAGTGACAGTATTCAGATATACAATGTTCCAGGTTTCAGCCAGAGATAAAGTCTAACCACAACAAACTGTTCCACATTACACTCAAGTTGGGAGTTCTAAAACATAAAATCAACTAAAAAGAATCAAGATTTTGAATATACTATTCTTTCATCTAAAATAATAAGATCCAGCTTAACTGAGAAGTTAAGAGTATGTAGTAATATGAAAATCACAAGATAGAATATGTTAGGAAATTGTGCATCTATAAGTTGTTGCTATTATTTCTGCTTGCCCAGAATTCATTGCTTCCTTTTTGGCAAAAGCACACTGTTTCGTGCAAATGCACTCTTGAAAAATGCAGCCTGTTTGCTGAAAGAAAGATTAGAGACACTTAGGAACCACAGTTTATTGTTTAAATTCCTAGGTACGTTGTGCTTGAAAATTATTTCTCACTGTGGATACCTTATTTTTGTGAGCAATTCTTAAGTCAGGCTTATTATTTGAATCTTTTCAATGGGATATTTTTGTTACTTATTTCTAAAGGAGTAACAATATTTAGAACATAATGCATCTACTTAAGATGAAATAAAAATTAATATGGGGAAGATGATTAACTGAGAGAATAAAGTTGTGCTGTATTAGGGTGGGAAGTTAATGAGAATGTTACAGGGGCTATTGGCCTAAGAAGATGGTGGAATATTTGTTCACTCATACTAATTTCAGTTTGAGTTAGTTGGAGTTATAAAAGTGCTTGTTGGAAATAAAACAGTAAATTATGGATAGTGTATCTGGAAAGAAAAGAGCCCAGTCCTGAAGCAGTCTGTGGTTTAATGAATCATACGGGGAAAATAATGTGTATCATATGCAATGTTGAGAGAGTCACTAAACAATCTATCTCTGAAATCTATATAACCTTTAAGGATATTTGCAGAGGGTTTGGTGTTTGCTCTCTCCACTTCAATCCAAAACTAGACCTGATTGAATATCCTACATACAGTGCATGTGAGCATTTGCAGGATCGGGAAGAAGGACAATGCCCAAGAGAAAGTGAGATGTTTGCAGATATATACAGGTGACAAGCGAGAGGCTGTCATTAATGCTTGTAACTTCTACCTGTGAGTCCACATTGAAACCACAGCCCATTTGAATTCATGGCTATGATAGGATTCTAACAGGCTTGCGTTAGTGGAAAACCAAACTGCAAAACACTTTCTCACTTTCAGTGATGTCAAAGAACTTATATGTAACCTTATGTTGAAACTGGTTTCATGGATGTAGAGAATATATATCTAACAGACAAAACTGTTGTTTTTAAAATCTATTTGTTTTTGTTCCTATCCCATAAACTTGAATCTCTGTGCACTGAGATACATGAATTATCTGTATATCAGTTAAAAAAATATTTGAGTGTAAGCAAAGGCAAAGTTTAAGACACATCAAAGAGATAAATTGGGATCTGGGACTCCTGACCTCATAGACCCATTCTAATTTATTTCATTTAAAATTTTCTGGGTGATATAGTTCTCTGGCAGCAGCGTTGCTGAGAGACAGTGGAGCTCAGTGGAGATTGCAGTGATTATCCTATGTAGAAACTTCAACAAGGTAAAGGCGGACAGCAAGTTGGAGGTCATTAAATTGAAATACACAAGGCAGAAGGGCATGAAGATTTGTTTCTAAGACACAGAAACTCCCATGTCGGGTTCCTAGAGGGAAAAAAGAACAAGTTATGGGCCAATAAAATTTCACTTCAGCTATTACATCGTGGAAGTTGTCTGAAGCAATTGAGGCAAAAGCAGTTGACATATTTTAGAGATGGTTTCCTCAGGGATGTGACCTCCAGAATGACTCCATCACAGGAATGACCTTAGCCAGGGAGCAGACAATACTCAAGGTTCTGGGTTTTGAAGACTTGTATATCACAAACGCTGTTTCAGAAAGGGAAATCATTTGTCTGTGTTCCAAAGGTAAGCTTGTGTTTCTGCACTACTGTGCCCTGCTCCTTGCCTTTGCGTTTCATTTGTACACACTTGGGAGACACTTGGGAGTTCCTGAGATACCCGAATAGAAAAATTAAAGCATGGTGAGGAGGCTTTGGACTCAGGCATTATGCAGAGCCCAGCCTTGCCTAAAGCAGGTGGGGGCAGATATGTAAATCTTTTTATCAGCTCAGATTTAAGGCTGGCGTAGTATATCCTTGAATGATATGAAACTAGAAAGAAATACACAACCCTACGTTCTGAAAAACTTCCATTTGAATTATTTCCCATCCTCTTCCCTTACCAGAAGATCATGCCTACTTGTGTAGATTTCTTTCAGATTAATTTTTTGTCTTGTTTTGTTTTTTCTGTCACACCCAGTGTTCCTCAGGGGTTACTCCTAGCTCTGCACTCAGGAATCACTCCTGGATCAGTCCTGGTGGTGCTTGGGGTGCTTGGGGGACCATATGGGATGCTGGGGATTGAGCCCAGGTCGGCCACATGCAAGGCAAACGCCCTACCCGCTGTGCTATCACTTTGGCCCCAGAATAATTTTTATAAGGGACTATCGTAGAGATAATCTGCACGCTGTATGCCCGATGACTGGGGGGTCCATCTCCACATTGCTGGGTAAAGGGGAAGACATGCAATGTAGTTGAGGGGGCTGGGTTGAACTTAGGGCCTAACAGAGAACTGTGGTTGACCCCGCTGAGCCACATCCGCAGGCCCTGTTTTATTTTTATTTTTTTATTTTCTTTTATTTATTTATTTTTTATTAGTGGACCATCGTGAGGTACAATTAAAGAGCTATACACTTTTGTGCTTGCGTTCCACAAGCCAGTCTCTCTTCTGTTCTCTAAACAGGTGCAGTTCTTGACTGTGAGAGTCAGGATAAGTGAATTCAAGGTGTCAAACAGCCCCAGTGACCAACAGAAATTGGAACTCAGGGAACAATTAATGGCTTTTACATATGACAGTAGCTGGCTTACGACTAGGAGGTACAATATTTTTTCAGTCTGACTTTAGTGGCTGGAGCAATAGCACAGTGGGAAGAGTGTTTGCCTTGCATGAGGCCAACCCGGGTTCGATTCCTCTGCCCCTCTCAGAGAGCCTGGCAAGCTACCAAGAGTATCCCGCCCTCACGGCAGAGCCTGGCAAGCTACCTGTGGCATGTTTGATATGCCAAAAGCAGTAACAACAAGTCTCAAAATGAATATATTACTCGTACCCACTCGAGCAAATCGATGAACAACGGGGAGACAGTGCTACAGTGCTTGTGTTCTAGTCACACAATGATCAAGTACCCATCCCTCCACCAGTCCGCAGGCCCTGTTTTAACATGTGTAATCTTCCTTCCAGAAAGTGCCTACAAAGAATTGAAATTGAGAAATTCTGAGTGTTAGCTTAGATATTAGAAGTTACTGCAATAAAAATTCGATCTTCGTACTCTGTTCACTCCAAAAATATGTGATCACTGGTGCTGGTGCTGATGTTGGAGCCACAGGGGAAGGATAACAGCCACAAAAATTGGGTGCAGCTACTCCCCTTCTGCTTGGATCACCAGTGCCTTACCCAAGAGGTGCTGTCCTTACGGAGCTTGTTCTTGACTGAAACACTTGTGAATCAACCAGTTGGTCACATGAATCTGGGTTTTGGAGTCGAGAAGCCCAAAAGGTGAGACGGACATGGGGCATGGAGCGCTTGAGTGGGTGGACATTCTTTTTTTTTTTTAAATTTTTTTAATTGAATCACCAAGTGGAGGGTTACATAGTTCTTAGGATTATGTCAGTTATACAATACTCAAACACCCTTCCCTTCACCAGTGCCCATCTTCCATCACCAACCCATCCAGTATATCCGCCGCCCTCTCCCACCTCCCCAGTTCCCACCCTTGTAAGTGATAAGTTTCACTTCGTTTATGCTTTATCTCGATTACATTCCATATTTCAACACACAACTCACTACCGTTGCTGGGGTTTCCCCCCAAAAAGAAAAAGACAGTCCTATTGCCAAGGAAGCATTTGATAGTTCTCCATTGCTAAGAATATAGAGATATTAAGTCCCGCTGTTTGTTACATAACTTTTCTTTTTCCCCCTTGCCCCGCGCCACCGAGTTCATGCCTGTTTAGTAATCGCCACGCTGTCTGACAAAGGGAAAAAAAACGAAGAGGATGGTTATTTCCCGTCATCAGCCGGCGTGGGGCTCTGGCTTAGTTGATAGTCTAGTAGAGTGTCTGCAAGCAGTTTCTGGAACCAAAGGTCTTGCGCTGGTATCGGCTCCGGCTCGAGATTCCACCAGCGTCCCGCTGTTCCATGTACATAATTTTCCCCCTTATATCCCATTCCCACACCACCAGGTCTGTTTGCTTAATGGACATCACACTATGTTTGACACCACGCCGAGTTTCTTCCCGAGAAAGAAGGATATTTCTTCTCAGCCGGCGTGGGGATATAGCTTAGTTCAGTCTAGAGAGATGGCTACCACTTTGATTGCCGTCAATATTTCAGCAAAAGACTTACTATTCTTGTTAGGATCTCCCACAAAAGTCCGACCCATTAAGAAGGAACCATTACATATTGCTGATACTAAGAAGACATTAGGTCGCACGGCCGTGCTGTTTTGGGTTTCTGTATAAAGTCCAGGGAAAGTACAACCAGAAATAACATCACTATAAACTTTTACCATTTTATGGTGCTCATAAGATGAAGAAACCTAAAGAGAGGTTCAGTGTCTCCATTTTGCACTCAGAAAGCCGTGAACCCTGCACTGTGCTCGGGAGGAAGGGATTGAGAGAGAGAGGTTAAAAGAATTGGGGGAATTCCCGGTTTCCACTCTCGCAGCCCGCCGTGGGGTCTCCGATCCCGTGCCGGAATTAGTTCAGTGGGCTGCTTGGAGTCCAAGAGCGCGCTTTTGGGTTCTTCCATCATGCTCGATCCACAGCACGGCCAAAAGGCTGGGTGGACATTCTTTCAGCATTACACACTTTTGTGAATTAGTTTCACTGTCCTGTCCACCCTAGAGCTGCCCTAAGGCTCTCTAGGCCCTTTCAGGATAGGAAGCAACTGCAGTTGAAGCTGCAACAGCTGACACAGCCCCCAGCGTCCTCCTGGTGCTGATGTACGAGCAATGCTCACCACTCTGGCTTCTTCATTTGTTCCCCACAAGCTTCTGTTAGCTGAGTCCCTTTCATGTTGTTAAGTAAAAGTCCATATACAGGCCAACCTGAGGTCTGGATAGTCCACCAAGCTTCACTCCCACCACCCAGGAGTGATCCCAAAGTGCAAAGCCAGGAAAAAGCCTTTGGAACTTCCAAGTGGTCACCAAACCAAAAAAGTCACAACAAAACAAAAACTACACTTTGTTTTATTGTACATATTTCCGTTAATGTGTGTTTTTGCTGTCATATCCAAAGTTCAGATTGCCAGAAAATAAGACAACCCATTATTTCATTATTTGGGGACACACTTGCTGGTATATAGGGCTTATTCCTGGCTCTGAGCTCATGGATCACTCCTGTCAGTGCTCAGGAGAGTAAATATGGTTCTGGTGAACAAACTGGAGTTAACTGCCTTCAGATCTTTTGATGGTGTCTCTGATAACATGACATAGATGATTTTTGAGTCAGACACAGTCACATAAGACTATTTGCAAGTTGAGTTTATATTTTAAATAATGGAGCTATAGATAGGCAATTTATTTATATAACTGTTTTTCTCTTATAGTATAATAACTCCTTCAAAATGAAATGAACACTTTAAAAATGTTTTTGTATGTGGTTTAATACAGCCTAGAGAAAAGGTAGGTATTCTAACAACTTGGGAAATGAAACAAAAAAAATGTCTATTTTGTAAGTCAATGTTATCCAGTTCCTATAAAATCATGAATCAGAAGACTAATCAGTTATAGTTCTTAAGATATGTAAAATTATGTGAGTTCTTTTTTCTTAGCGTTACAAGTATTTGACCTTAGTTCTATTCAGCTTATATCACTCTGTGAAGTTCAAAACTTATAAAAATCTTAAACAAGTTTCAACAAAAAAAAGTGTGGTAGAAAACATTTGCAAAGTTATTTATTTTGTAATTATTTGCACTTTAAGGTACAATTACATGATCAATGAAAATATCTCAGCTCAAATTTTTGGAAGAACTGAAATTTTAATAAAGATGAGTATTTAAAAAATAAAGCTATTTTATTTGTCCTTGACCCAACTCATTTAACCAAAAGTTATGAAGAATTTGGTTGCTCTGACTTACAATTTTGAGTGAAAAAATAACAGTAATATGCTTTGGTTGAGTGAACTTTAGCTTTCAGACTAATGTAAAGCTTGACAAGATATCTGCAATAATTTAGCTACATTTTCCGTACAGCTTTTCTACTGTGATCTTTTCGCTTCTCTGCCTTTATAATATATGACACTTTGACCGTTATAGTGGATTTTTTTTATTTTTATATCATAAATTTCAAGTTATAGGACTATATGGGCATCATAGATATGTGTATGTCTCTCTTTATATATGTTATGTGCTACCACATTTTCAGCCATGGAAAGAACATTGATCATTAACATTTTATAATTAAATATTATTTCAACATATATTTCAATCACAAAGCGCTGACCCAGTGCTTATATAGTGATGAGAAATGAAACTGTCAGTCCCTATATGTGACTATTACCATTAAAAGTATTGTACCCAGATGAGATGAGCTAATCAATAAAGATGGGTATTATTTCATGTGTTCAACAGCTTCATTCAAGAGCTGGTTACAGTGAGTTGTCTATGTGAAAATCACTCATTTATAATCAAAATGTGTATATCATAAAAATCTGTATAAAGGGTATTTATTCTGAAGCTCTTGGCTGAAATCACTCATTTTGTTTCTTAGTTGTATAGTCCATATGCCCTGCAATTCCAATTTGGAGTAGTATTGCACAGAAGCTGTCAAGTATGATTCTGTTTTTTCAAGTACCCCCAGAGTCTCCAGTCTTCAGAAGTAATTTTTGCAAATCCCCTAATCTATCCTAATTTAAATTTAAATCAGAGCAATACAAGATTTCATAAAGCATTTGTTAAAATCTTCCTGATTTATCAACTTCTCAAAGAATATGCTGTATTTTTAGAGGATTCTTCAAATTATGCAATGCATATATTTATATGATGTGCCTTGTTGAATGTCATACCAACTGCAATATATGCATCTGATTTGAAGTGTATGAAAACTGGCCCTTACTGTACCTCTAAAATTTGAAGAAAATTGGTCCTAAATTCTCCATGCCCCAGAGAATAGCTGTCCATTAATTCCTATTATATATTTTCTATGAGACCCAATGTGAATCTTGTAATTATCACATGTACTGTAGTTTAATGAAAATATTTCTAAAATACAGTCTTAAAATAGCTTTAAAAGCATCTAGCAATTTGCATATAAAGTGGCGAGAAATCTGCTCTATTTTTAACAATGTTTTATTTTAGATTATTGTCTAAATTGGAAGTTTAAGCAAAGTAAAAAAGGAGAGAATTCTCCAGTTACAAAAAAAGATGAATACACAAAATTTCATTCTTTTAAAAGTCTGGATGATGTTCTATATCAGTTGATATACAATGTTGGATATTAACCCTAAGTGTTTTAGGCTTGGGCTGAAGCTATAGCACAGTGGCAGGGCATTTGCCTTGCAGGTGGCCAACCCGGGTTCGATTCCTCCACCCTCTTGGAGAGCCTGGTAAGCTACCGAGAGTATCTTGCCTGCATGGCAGACCCTGGCAAGCTACCCGTGACGTATTCAATATGCCCAAAACTGTAACAACAGGTCTCACAATGGAGATATTACTGGCGCCCACTCGAGCAAATCAATGAGCAACAGGATGACAGTGACAGTGACCGTTTAAGGCTTCATCAGTGAATTGCCCCTTTTCCTCCCCCCAAAGAAGCATACAGTGCTCTTGTGAGCATGCTATTTCCCCAAGTTTATCTCTAAACTTCCCTTTGTGTTTTACCTCTTATTATCACAATTCACCAACACAGTCTTGGTTACTTATAAGGCAAAACTTTTTGGTAACTCTGGGCTTTATATGTGAAGTGAGTAACTTGCTTTTCTATTTACCTTATAGCCTTTTCATATTTTACTATAGATCAATGTTCTTCACTTGAATAGAGAAAGACCATTAATGCTACTCCTAATATTTGTAAGTTGACTCTGAAATGTATCTACTCCTGGGCATCCATCATAATTTCTTGATTCAGGCTTCAGTTGCCATAGTTTCTAACACCCCACAAAGAGAGGTCCAGCTGTGGGACTGGGGCAAGTGGCAAAGCTATCCCAGCATCAAAATGGGACAGTCTAAAGAGCATAAAAAGCATAATCTAAATCTAAATTTCTGTCTCTTAAATCATTATGATTTAAGAGACAGAAATCCCAGGGGGAAGAAAAGCAAAGCTGGCCTGAGAACTTAGTCTGGGATTAATAGTAAAAGACTTACTTGCCCTCAGAACCCAGAAAACTAAGTTTTGGAAGCTTAATGTGTTTATACAAATAATTGTAAGTATTAGTAAGAAGTAAACTTAATTGTTTAATATGTACAACTTTAGGGAAAGAGAAAGCAAAATAAATGTCCCTAGGAAACAGAGCATCTCCTTGAGTTAATCCCTGCAATAGAATTGACTGCCAAAATGCGTTACCTCTGTAAATGATCAATCACACCTATGTGCAGTTTTATACCTTAATCCCTTCAGATGTTCGACATGTATGCTAGCAGCTCTACATTAATCGGGCCACTTTGTCTACCATCCATGCCACCCCTGCCTTTTTGTCTCTCTGATGGAGAGGCCTGGGGAGGATGGGAAGGCTGCTCTAAGCCACCAAATACATCTGTCACACCCGCCCACACTCTGTGAATTCACAATATACCATATTTTCTTGTCCATTTATCTTTCTATGGGCATATGAGATTTTTAGTATCTTGGTTATTTATAAATTTTATGCTGCAGTTAAAATAGGAACGATGGTTTCTCTTTGACATCTTGGTAACTCTGTCATTTGAGAAATATTGATGAACCTGTAGAATATGGTTCTTGGTGAAATAAGCAACGCAGAGAAAATTTCACTTATATGAAATACCTAAAATAATGAAACTCATACAGGCAGATGAAAGAACAGTGGTTATTTGAGGTCAAATCTGTTTCCCAGCTTTGTCACCCTAAGAATGTTCTAAAAACCTATGTCCCTGAAATTTTAATTATTTTAGATATTGCATTATTATTTAGCTTATGCATACCCTATATACATGGTATTTGAGAATACTAATTGTTATTATAACACCATGATTTACAAAGTTATATTTATAACCTAGTTATTTTGGACATTCAAGTTTCATTTCCAATCCTATCACCACTGTGACCATCTACCAATGTCCCCATTTTCCCTATCACCCCCACAATTGCCCCCTTGGTGAGCACTGAAAAAATTTACTTTGTCAATATTGTTGCATGTAATTTTTTCCCTTATATTTCCACTAAATTTTATAGCAAATTTATTTTTCCCTTTATCTAATGGAAGAGTGAGTTATTTCCACCAAAAAGTAAATAAAGTTTCTGTGAATTCTTTTAAAGAATATCAGTATTAATTTCTGCTATCATTTTTGGTGGTATATACCTATATGCAGTAACTGTGATGATAATTTTGTATGAATTTGAAAGGAATCAAGAAACTATGTTCCACAGTATTATTACATTCTTACAATTCCAACAGCAATTTAAATGCCTTCTAATTTCTCCAAATCCTCATTAAAACTAGTGATTGTCTATCTTCCAATTATAACATTTTATAAGAAGTGAAGTATAACTCCTTGCTTTTTGTATTTACCTGATGACTAATAACATCAAAATTGTGAAAAATGTCTCAACTTGTTCTGAAAATTTTTTAAAAAAACTGGTTCGTTTATCCTTTTAGTTTTTATTCTCGTATGAATATAGAACTCATATGTATAGAGAATATATTCTATATATTCTTCCCATGTATATATTTATATTATGTTTCATGCTGGATGTTGTTGCTTCACTTTTTCATGTAATAAAATGTACATAATTTAATTTAATGAAGTTAATTCTGTTCTTTGTTGCTTGTTAATGATTTCATGCTCTACAAATTATTGCCACACCCAGAATCAGGGAAATTCTGTCTAGTGTTTTTTTCTGAAAGATATTTGGTTTATGTCTCTTACATTTAGTTCACAAACTCACTCTGAGTTCTTTTATGTACTTCAGTATTTCTCAAAAAGGGGCCACTGTTCTCAGGAGGGCGGTAGGGAGTCCCCTAGTGAGTCTCTGCCAATAAGGATGATGTTTGCATGGGTCCAGAAAGTGATGTTTCTTGGTCCCTGTGGTGCCCGGAATTACTTATGCTACCCCAGCTACTTCTGGGTCTTCCAAGACTACACCCACACGGCCTGAGGGACCATCTTGTGCGAGGCATTGAACCTAAATAGGCCATATTCAATCATGCATCTTAACCCCTGCATTATCTCTTTAGCCTATAAAACAATTTCTTGCCTCTATATTTAATAGCCATTGAGAGTCTTTGTATGATATACATACATGCTACTTAGAGTGACAAATAGAGTCTTTGCAAGAAGTTACACTGCAAAAAGTGTCCAACTCTGCTTTTCTTGTGCATGTTTGCCAGACTTCCTGGTTAATGACTTGAAATAAAAAAGTTGCACTGCCCCATTTGATGCTGGGTGAAATGAGGCAACATTGTCATACTTCACTGCATTTGGGTCCTGAAACATGTCAAATTCTTTTCAGATAAACTGCAAACCACAGAGTGATCTTTTTTGTTGCTGTTTTCCTGGCAAATCTTATTTTGGCACAATTTCCTGCTATCTCCAGTCTATCTCAGAGAAAAGACAAACTTTTCACACCGAAATAATCCCCTGAGCAGATCTGAAATTGCTATTTTCCACTATTAATTTTGCTTTAATTGTTTTTCTTTTAAAAGCAAGGATACTGACAGTTGCATCTACTGAGCACAGTTGTCTATGCTAGATATTTGATTTTTGCCATCTTATATGGAAAAATAATTCCCTCAAATAAATGTTAGGAAACTGATTTTCACACTTGTTATTAATAGCAGACTAAACATAATATGAACATTTTTGAATGTTTGCTAATATACTAAATCTATGCCTCTTTTCTTTTTTTTTATTTTTTTTGCTTTTTGGGTCACACCCAGCGATGCATAGGGGTCACTCCTGGCTCATGCACTCAAGAATTACCCCTGGTGGTGCTCAGGGGACCATATGGGATACTGGGATTCGAACCTGGGTCGGCTGCGTGCAAGGCAAACACCCTACCCGCTGTGCTATCACTCCAGCCCCAAATCTATGCTTCTTTTATTATGATCTATGGCTGTGTGACAATGACAATAGAGAATGCATGGCAATAGAAAAATATGAACTAATCACATGACAGTTGGATTGAGTTCACGTTTACTTTCAGAGATATTTGGTAAATTCCTTCTTTTTTATTTATTTTTTTTGTGATACATATGTAAAACCCATGCCTGTGGAAACCATGGGCTATATAGAAAAATAGGTGTGAAAACCTAATAAATAGTTTCCTCATTAATCTAATATCTGTGGATCTTATTCATGTCCCACCAGTTAACTATATTTATGGATAAAACAAATTCAATTCTAAAAGTTAACAGTGTTGGCAATGACAATGGAAAACAAATAAACATAAACAACCTCATTAAGGACTTAAAAAATCTCAACAAATACTGGCTTGGAACGTTTTTGTTTTGTTGATTGAATAAAAGCACCTCAGCTGATTAGCTTCCCTGATCCTAAATCCTATGATCCTAAATGCTTCTCATAATATTTCTAGCTTTAGTTAGTTGTCCAAACTCTCTTAAAATAATCATTTTTGTTTCCAGATTAAGATAGTTAAATTAAAAAATTATTATCTTAACTTTAACTTCCTTTTAATGACAGCACTTTAAATTGGAGTGCTTTGATTGGATTGCTGTCATTTATATTTTTAATTTATTATTTTTTATTAGTGAATCAACATGAGGGTATAGTTACAGATTTACACATTTTCATGCTTGTGTTTCCCTCATACAATGTTTGAGCACCCATCCCTCCACCAGTGCCCATTCTCTACCATCAATGAACCCAGTATCCCTCCCACCCCCCAATGTCATCTCCCCTCCCCAACCCACCCCGCCTCTGTGGCAGGGCATTCCATTTTGTTCACTCTCTCCTCTTGGGTGTTGTGGTTCACAATAGGGGTACTGACTGGCCATCGTGTTCAATCTATAGTCTACTCTCAGCACGCATCTCCCATCTGGAGCGGTCCACCAACCACATTTTACTTGGTGTTTCCTTCTCTATCTGAGCTGCTTTTTTCCTCAGCATGTGAGGCGAGCTTCCAAGCCATGGAGCCAACCTCCTGGTACTTATTTGTTTCTACTATTCTTGGGTGTTAGCCTCTAATTCTGTGTTTTATATTCCACAGATGAGTGCAATCTTTCTATGTCTGTCTCTCTTTCTGACTCACTTCACTTAGCATGATACTTTCCATGTTGACCCACTTATATGCAAAGTTCATGACTTCATCTTTGCTAACTGCTGCATAGTATTCCATTATGTAGATATATCAAAGTATCTTTAACCAGTCATCTGTTCTCGGGCACTAGGTTTTTTTTTTTTTTTTTCAAATTCTGGCTATTGTAAATAGTGCTGTTTACATACAAGTGCAGATGTCATTTTGACAATACTTTTTTGCATCTCTGCTACATATTCCCAGAAATGGTATTGCAGGATCAAATGGGAGCTCAATTTCTAATTTTTTTAGGAATCCATATTGTTTTCCAAAAGGGATAAACCAGTCAGCATTCCCACCAGCGGTGTAGGAGGGTCCCTTTCTTCCCAAATCCACACCAATACCAGTTGCTTTTGTTCATTTGGATGTGTGCCAATCTCTGTGGTGTGAGGTGGTATCTCATAGCTGTTTTGATCTGCATCTCGATGATGATTAGTGATGAAGAGCACTTTTTTTCATGTGCCTTTTGACCATTTGTATTTCTTCCTTAAAGTTTCTGTTAATTTCTTTGACCCATTTTCTGATGGAGCTGGATGTTTTCTTCTTGTAGAGTTTAACCAGTGCCTTATATACCCTTAATATCAACCCCTTATTAGATGGGTATTGGGTGAATATCCTTTCCCATTCTGTAGATTGTCTTTGTATTCTGCTCACTGTGTCTTTTGCAGTGTAGAAGCTTCTTAGTTTAATGTAGCCCCATTTGTTTATCACTGTTTCCACTTGGTTGGTCAGTGGCATGTCATCTTTGAAGATAAAATTAGCTTCAATATCATGTAACGTTTTGCTGACCTTGTCTTCAATGTACCTTATGGATTGTGGTCTGATGTTGAGGTCTTTAATCCAATTTGATCTGACTTTTGTGCATAGTGTTAGGTCGAGGTCTAAGCCCATTCTTTTGCATGTGGTTGTCCAGTTATGCCAGCACCATTTGTTAAAAAGGATTTCCTTGATCCACTTCACATTTATTGCTCCCTTATCAAAGATTAGATGATCATACATTTGAGGTTGTGTGTAGGTATATTCCACATGTTCCATTGGTCTGTGGCTCTGCCTTTGTTCCAGTACCATGCTGTTTCAATTGTTATGGCTTTGTTGTAGAGTTTAAGGTTAGAGAGGGTGATGCCTCCCATCATCTATTTCCAAGAATTGCTTTATCTATTAGAAATTAGTTACAAATTCATATGTAACAGAAACATATGTTTATGTTTCTGTTACATATGAATTTCAGGATTGCTTGATCCATTTCTTTGAAGAATTTCATGGGTATTCTTATAGGAATCACATTAAATCTGTATAATGCTTTGGGGAGTATTGCCATTTTGACAATGTTGATACTCCTTATCCATGAGCAGGGGATATGTTTCCATTTCCTCATGTCCTCTTTTATTTCATGGAGTAGCATTTTATAGTTTACTTTGTAGAGGTCCTTTACTTCCTTTGTTAAGCTGATTCCGAGGTACTTGATTTTCTGGGGCACGATCGAGAATCGGATTGGTTTTTTTCTTTTTTTTTTGAATGTCACTTGCCTCTGTCTTGTTATTTGCGTATAGAAAGGCCATGGACTTTTGAGTATTGGCTTTATAGCCTGTGATTTCACTGTATAAATCTATTGTTTCTAAGAGTTTCTTGGTAGAGCCTTTAGGATTCTCTATATATAGTATATCAACTGCTAATAGTGAGAGTTTGATTTCTTCCTTTTCTATCTGGATGACCTTAATATCTTTTTCTGCCTAACCACTATTGCAAGTACTTCCAGTACTATATTGAACCAAAGTGGTGAGAGTGGGAATCCTTGTCTTGTTCCTGATCTTAGAAGGAAGGCCCTTAGTTTTTTTCCCGTTTAGGATAATGCTTTTCATGGGTTTGTACTAGATGGCTTTGACTATCTTGAGGAAAGCTCTTTCAAAACCCATTTTGGTGAGAGTTTTCATCATAAACGGGTGTTGGATTTTGTCAAATGATTTCTCTGCATCTATTAATATGATCATATGGTTTTTATCTTAATTTTTGTTGATATGATGAATTATGTTGATTGATTTCCGAATGTTAAACCATCCTTTCATGCCTGGGATGAATCCCACTTAGTAATGATGTATGAACTTTTTGATGAGTTGTTGGATTCTACTTGTTAATATTTTGTTGAGGATCTTTGCATCAGTATTCATCAGGGATATTGGTCTATAATCTTCTTTGTTAGTGGTGTGTTTGTTTGCTTTTGGTATTAGGGAGATATTTGCCTCATAGAAACTGTTTGGGACAGTTCCTGTTTCTTCAATTTCCTGAAAAAGCTTTAGAAGAGCTGACAACAGGTTTTCTTTAAATGTTTGGAAGAACTTGTGAATCCATCTCTACCTGGGTTTTTGTTTTTGGGAAGATTTTTGATTACAGTTTCAATTTCCTTGATATTAATGGGTCTTTTCAGGTATTCCAAGTCTTATTCATTCAGTCTTGGGAGATTTTAGGAATCAAGTAATTTATCTATTTCTTTTAAGTTCTCTTGTTTCGTGGCATACAGACTTTCAAAGTAGCCTCTGATGATCTTTTGAATTTCATTGGTTTTTGTTGTGATGTCCCCCTCTTCATTTCTGATTTGGTCTATTAGGGTTCTCTCTCTCTCTCTTTCTTTGTGAGTCTTGCTAGTGGTTTATAAATCTTGTTTATTTTCTCAAATAACCAGCTCTTGGTTTCATTGATCTTTCAGATTTTTTTTGTTTCCATGTCATTAATTTCTATTATAGTTTTATTATTTCTTTCCTTTGGTCTCGTTAGGGTTCCTTTTGCTGGTCCTTTTCTAAGGCCTTGAGCTGTGAAGCCAAGCTATCTATGTAGTCCCTTTCTTCCTTCCTGAGGAATGTTTGCAGAGTTATAAATTTTCCCCTTAACATGGCTTTAGCTGCGTCCCAGAGGTTCTGGTAGCTCATGTCTTGATACTCGTTTGTTTTGAGGTATCTTTTGATTTCTTCCTTGATTTCCTTCCTGACACACTCATTGTTCAACATTCAGTTGTTGAATTTCCAGGTGTTTAATTTGGTTCTACACGTGTTTGTGTGATTAGCTTCTATCTTCAGCGCATCATGGTCTGAAAAGATAGTTGATGAAATTTCTATCTTCCTGATTCAATTGAGGTATGTTTTGTGACCCAGCATGTGGTCTATTTTGGAAAATGTTCCGTGTGCACTGGAAAAGAATGTGTATTCTTTCTTTTTGGGTTGTAAAACCCTGTACAGGTATATTAGGACTCTCTCTTCTATTTCTTCCTTCAGAGTCCGTGTGAGTTTTGTTCTTGTTGATATATCCAGAGGTGATAAAGCAGTGTTGAAGTCTCTGACTACTATTGTGTTGCTAGCGATGTCCTCCTTAAAGTCTGTTAGCAGTTGTTTTAAGTATTTAGCTGGTCAATCATTAGGTGCATATACGTTTAAGAGTGTGATTTCCTCCTGTTGCACATATTCTTTGATAAATAGAAAATGACCTTCGCTGTCCCTTCTAATATTTTTTAACCTGAAATCTATCTTTTCGGATACTGGTATGGCTACCCCAGTTTTTTTGAGGAAGTTGTTTGCTTACAGGATTGTTTTCCATCCTTTGACTTTGAGTCTGTGCTTGCTCTAACTGTTTCTTGTCGGCAGCAGAATGTTGGGTTTTGTTTCCAAATTCATTTTGCCACTCTATGTCTCTTGTTTGGTGCATTTAGACCAATGTCATTGAGAGAGATTATTATTATGGGATTTTGTGCCATTTTTCTGTAAGGTTTGCTGTTCTTCTAGGGTTTTTCTTTGTCTTAGATTACCCCCTTTAGTCTTTTTTTTTAAGTTTGATTTTGAGTCTATGAAGTTCCTGAGCTGCTGTTTATCCACGAAATAGTGTATGGTTCATTCGAGTTTGAGTTAGAGCTTAGCCAGATAAAGTATTCTTAGTGAGGCATTCATTTCATTGAGTTTTTTCCACTATATCCCACCATTGTCTTCAGGCTTGGAGGGTATCCTCTGATAGATCTGCTGTAAATCTAACTGGTGCTCCTTTGTATGTGATTTCCTTCTTTGACCTTGTTGATTGCAGCATTGTGTCTCTATTCACGGCCTCCATCATTCTGACTATCATATGCCTTGGAGTCTTTTTATTAGGGTCTTTTTTAGCTGGCACCCTTTGAGCTCCTTGGATCTGGATGCCTACATTCTCCAGCTATGGGAATTTCTTAGCAATGATGTCTTTGACTGTGTTTTTTTTTTTCATTAGGGTTACTTCCATGTGCTTCTGCTACTCCAGTGATTCTTATGTTGTTCCTCTTGAGGTATCCCCTAGGACTCTGATTCCCCCTAGAGCTATTTTGAGGTCTTTTGACATTATTTGTTTCTATCTGTAAGCTTTCTGCAGCTCCTCTTCAAGCTCACTGATTCTGATTCTGTCTTTGTCTGCAACCATTCTATTGTTGAGGGCACCTACTGAGTTTTTTATTTCATCTACTGATTCCTTTATTTGTGTCACTTCTTCTTGTAGCTTTGAAATTTCTGCTCTCATTTCTTCCTGTATTTTCTTGGTTTCATTGTTTCTTTATCTTCCATTAATTTATTGGATGTCTGTTCCAAGGTTACTTTGAGTTCATTGAACATCTTCAACATTTCCTCTCTGAATTCTTTATCTGAGAGATTGTATTTGTGACTAACCTCTGTTGGGGCATCTGGAATCTTTTCTTCTTGCTCTCCTCATGGTGGGAATTTTCGCTGTTTCTTTATATTGTTATGGAACGATAGAGGTGGAACCTTCCAGTTCTCTATTCCTATTCCCTCTTGCTGCAAGAGGGGATTCTGGATGAATTAAGTCGATGATAGTAGCCTTTTTCCCCTCCTAGAATACTTTCTTATTCTCAGGCACTCCTCCTGGTTTATGTGGGTCCTCTAGTAAAGACTTGAGGCTATGCTCTCTTTATAAAGGGCTTGTGCAGCTTCTCGTGTTCACTGACAGTTTTTGTAAAATTAGAATAGGCTAATGGACTATTGGCATATAGTGATTAAGATGGCCAGAGCTCAGTGAGACTGGAACAGGTGCGTGGGGAGAATAGAATAAACGGCAACTGTTCACCAACCAGCCTGTCCGTTCGTCTGCCCATGTCATCAGCTGTCCCTGGTATAGAAGTGGCCCAAGACCACTGAATGTAGTCGGCGAGAGAGAGAGCTGTGGGGTTTCCAAGCTGCCAGATGATTACACCAGGGTGAAAACCAGAACTCCTGCAGCAAAGCATACACTCAACCTGCTGAGTTATATCTTTCCAGCCCTGTGTGATTAGGTAATTTATCGAGCTGCTGACTTTTAAAAGTCTCTATGCAAATAAAATGCATAGATATGGGGGAATGATCCAAAATATGATGAAAGTGAGGACTGGAGCAGGGAGGGAATTTGCCTTGCATGCGGCCGAACCGGGTTCTATTCCCAGCATCCCATATGGTTCCCTGAGCACTACCAGGGGTATTTCCTGAGTGCAGAGCCAGGAATAACCCCTCTGCATTGCCGGGTGTGACCCAAAAAGCCAAATAAAACAGAAAACAAAATATGATGAAAGTATAAGAAAATTAAGTATTCAACATACCAGAGCAGCAACAACAAAGACTAAAACAAAGACAACAACAACAACAATAATAATAATAACAATAAAATACCTAGAGCTTGAAGTAGAGCTGCAGATTTCACATCCAGCCCTAACTTTCTGAATTTTCAAATCTGATTTACTTGATTTTTTCATGATTCAATTTCTTCCTTGTGGAACAAAGATGGTAATAGAACATAATTTGGAAGAGTTTTAATGAGCTTATATGTGTGTGTATTCTATAAATGTTTGCCATTTTAATTTTATTATATTTATATTCTGTAAGGCACGCATTTATTCTACAGAATAAACCTGGCATTTTTTTTCTTGAAAGTTTGCAACTTCAACTTGTCTGGAAATTTTGAAGTGAGAATACACTAAACATAAAATTACAGATAAAATAAGCAAAATATCTCTCATTAAAATGATTGAAATTCATATTAAATGATTTTTCAGTTTATGCTATTTTTTTGTTTTTATTTTGGGAGCTACATCCGGTGGTGCTTTAGGGCTCAATCATGAATCTGTTCTCAGAGATAACTCTTGATAGGGCTAGGGAGATCATATAGTATGCTGGGAATCAAGCTTTCATGCAAGGCAAGTGCCCTATCTGCTCTATATCTCTCTGGCCACTGTCAGGTTTTCATCTTTTTGGGGGAGCATGGTATTTCCTTGTACTGTATAAATATAAATCACATCTTATATCAGATTAGCAAATGAATTGTGTTGTCTTAAACGTCAAAAAGTATTTACATGTTTTCAAATGTGGTTTTATATTAAAATTACTTAACTTGGAAAACTAAGTACATGAAAGGTTTAATAAATTGTATATTTTTTAAATATTTTTTTTGTGGTTGAATATAGACTGAAAGTAGCTTGGCATAAGTGCGTTTGTTTTCTGTTGTTCAAATTTAGAAATAGTAGTGGCCACCTGGTGTTTCTTCATATTGGTCAATAAAAGTCATCACTGAACTTATTTTCTGTTTTCTCACTTTCAGTGATATTCACCTTAAAACCAGTTTGAAGTAAAAATGAGTAACAGCTTCCTATTAGCTCTTTATGGGACAGCTTTGACCATTATACGTGCCACAAGTATAATAACATTTATTTTGGCTCTGTTGAACAATTCAATTCAGTAGATTCATGAATATAAATCACTTATTGAGTGCTTGCTTAGCAGTAGTAAATTCATATATATGTTTATATATTGGTTTTCAAACATCAAGTCCACACCGTATTACATTTTTCAAATAACCCTATCTTTATTTACATAACTCAGCTGGGTTTCAAGCTGTAGCCATTTACTTTGGTGCACACGATCTAATCACATGCCTATGAAGGGAAACAATCCAGTTGCTTCAAATCTGCTTTTCTTTTTCTTTTCATCTACAAAATACACTATCAAATTATTATGTTTAGTATTATACCAGCAGTCAGGATTCTGGTCTTGTCCAATCAATATTTGTTCCCATAATTTGGCAAAATATAATATTACTTCCCATGGTAGTTATTATAGTAGAGTTGATAGAAGTAGTAACAGTAATGACAGCAACGCTAGTACTTGTAGCAACAATAGCAGCAGCAACAGTAGCTGCAATATCAATAGCAAAAGTCCCAGGAGCTGCAGCAGTAGTGGGGACAGTAGCAGTGGCATCAGCAGAGGTGACAGTGGCAGGTGTCGTGAGACCGTAGTAATGATGTGTAGAAAGGTCCCTCTGCAAGGTCATGATATCTTCTCAGCAAAACTATTCCTGGCTCATTTAGTTCTCTGAGTTTTCAAACTGTTTTCTCATTTTGTATATTCTGTTTCTAGTCAGAACTTCTTATACATTATCTCTGGTCACAACATTTTAAGGTGTCCTTTATTTTCAAATAGAATAACTTTATTCTATTTCTATGGAATTTTGTATACAAGATTTGAATCAGTGATTTTCTGCTTGTATTTCAAAAGAGACAAAATACAATATACAAGCTGCTTAATGCTTAGAAATGTTTGCTTTACTAATTACTTATCAAAAGGAAATCTTTCCCTAATATCTTTAAAGACACTGCAATTAGTAAAAACTACATGCATTGCTTATAGAACATTCCTCATCATTTCTTAATTTCACAAATTCCTTTCAGAAACATTAAAAATAATATCTATTGTTCTTTCTTCAGTGGGAGGGTCCATGTCCAGCTGTGTTCTAACTCTGTGCTCAGAGGTCATTCCTGAAATGCCCAGAGGACATTAAGTGGTGCCACAAATTGAATCTCAATCAGCTACATGCATGGCAAGCACCTTACACATGATATCATCACTCTAGCCCTCTATAACATATATTTTAGGATAAAAATTAAATTAATATACTTGTTAGAAAAAGTAACAAAAGATAAACTATGGTTTTGTTTTTAAGCCTACACTTTCATCTCATTGCAAAATATGGTAAGGTACTCTTGCTATTTTCATAAATTATAAAAAACTAAATGAAAGCATCAAGTTTATTTTCTTCTTCAGTATAAGAGAGGAAACTAACCAGAGAACCACTAAATGCTACTTTGCTTTTCTCCAAGTACAAAATTCAGTTCCTTAATTAAATAGATGTTCACGAAAATTATTTATGTGGGATAGAGTATAATGCCACTGCTCCTATAAATGATCAAATTAGACTATATGAGCCAGCAAGCTTTTAATTAAAAGGAACATATATACAGTAACATTTCAGAAGATTATTTTCTATTCCTATAAGTAATCTATTCAAAATAAATAGTTCAATGCACCTGCTGAGCTTAGATTTTGATAAAGACTTAATTTATAATTATATCATCAGGTCATAGTAATCTCTAATTTCAATATTATTTTGACAAAATTGAAGATACATGAGCAATAATGTGTATTTTTTTAAAAATATTTGAGTAAAAAAGTGGGATTTTAGGGAGAAGAACAAAGCACCAGTCCCATAGGAGATAAGACATACGGGATTTGTGAGACAATATAATTGGCTTAAGGTCCAAATGTCTAGTTTTTACTGATATAAAGTAAATAATGAAACATATTGAAAGCTATAGACAATACATATTAGGCAATAAAATAAAAATATCTTATTATGACTGTCTGAACTCATTCAATTTCTTAAAAGATAAAACCTTACTAAAAGCATGAGATGAATAAATATCATTGAATTTACATTTTTGTTTATTCAGGGTCGGGGAACAGGTGGGGACTTGATGTTTGGGCCACAGCTGGCCATGTCCTCAGGCTTATTCCTGGCTGTGCTCAGGAATCATTCTTGGTTGTGTCGTTCAGGGACTGGACCAGGCCAGCTGCATGAAAGGAAAGCATCTTCCTGCTGCACCACCTCTGCTTTTCCTCTTTCTGGCAAACAGCTCCATTTAAAGTGGATTTGAGAACCCAGGACATAGTGAAAGTCACTCCTTTAATCCCTGGCACTCTATGGTGCTCTGAATATAGGAGTCTACAGTACTGTGAGGAAATCACCTTTGAACACCATTTGGTGTGTCCCCAATAGCACTGTAGCCATAGCACTGTCATCCTATTTGTTCATCGATTTGCTTGAGCAGGCACGAGTAACGTCTGCATTGGGAGACTTGTTGTTACTGTTTTTGGCATATCGAATACACCACGGGTAGCTTGCCAGGCTCTGTCATTCGGGCTAGATACTCTCGGTAGCTTGCCAGGCTCTCCAAGAGGGATGGAGGAATTGAACCCGGGGTCAGCTGCATGCAAGGCAAACACCGTACCTGCTGTCCTATGGCTCCAGTCCGAACTCAGTAAGAGAAAGAAAAATGTTAAATAAAAATATATGAAGTTGACAGAATGTATAAGTTGACAGAAATTACCAAATTAAGCATCAAAACACTCTGGTTTGGTAGTCTCAATGGAAGGAAAAAAAAAAAGACATTCTGGGCCACCTTGCGCTTTGTAATGAAATAGGCAGCAATGATTTTTTAATTATTTACTTCTTACTTATTTACTTGATAGTGACATCAGTAGATATTGAAATGGAAACCGAGATATATAGGATTGGTAGTTAAAAGAGTAAATTTATTCTGCTCTCAATAAAATCTTGCCTTTAAGCAGCCTGACACTCATAACTCAGAAAATTCAATTTGTTTGGATTATTTTTAAATAACATAATACTTAAAAACTACTAAACTTTAAAGATGATGCAAAATGTTGATAATGTTGCTTATTTTGTTTTTAAACATGTTTTTTTTTATTTCATTTGATTATTCAACTATCAGTGGGGAAATACTCATCTTTTAGGTTAAATTGAGATGTCTCATACATGAGAGATTTTTACTGATAAAGGCTGAGTTTAGAGTGAAGTTTTACATATTCGGGCTCTGAATTGCATAGACATCTTATAAACTAGTAACAAGAAAATTATTCACATACATCTTGACAAATTAAGATATGTACATTTATTCAGATACTATAAGATATTCACATAATATAATATTAGCAATGTTTTATCATAAGAAAATTTGAAATCGGTGTGATTTCCACACTTATATAAGGAAATAATTTTTATCTCTCTCAGACATGAAAGTCAAACTGAGATGAGCCCATGAGAAAGTACAGTGGGCATTTCACTTGCCTTCCACGTGGCTGCCGTGGATTCTATCCCAGGAGCCCTGTCTGATTCCATCCAGACCACGTGCTAGGAGTTGATCCTTGAGCAGAGCCAGGAGTGAGCCCTGAGCACCCCTGGATGGAGCCCAAAAGAAAAGGAAGGGAGGAAGGGAGAGAACGAGGGAGGCATGAAGGAAGGGAAGACTGGAGGGAGGGAGGAAGGGAGGAAGGGAGGGAGTCACATACGAAGAACTTTTGTTTATTTTATTTGTAATTGTTCTTCTGCTAATATGATTACAATAGTGTGATGTTTATAGTTACTGCCCCTTCGGCAACTCTCCAGTGCCCAAGACCTTCTACTGCTGTCTTATTTCACCTTTAGGTTGTCTTTTTTCTTGCCTCCAGCCTAAAGAATTGGAAGTGGTTAAAGATCTGTCATTTCTCAGTCATGTCCTTGAAGTGATGCACTGATTCTTTTGCTTGCTTTTATGCTCCCCTTGGGCTAGACCAAAGCAAAACTTCTTCTGCAAAGAGAATTATAAACTGGTGCCTGACAGCACAAAAATTCAGAGGACTCATGGGTGACATTGTGTCCGCTCTAAGTCACCCTGTCTTCCCTGGATCCAGACCATGAT
The DNA here is from genome assembly GCF_027595985.1 of Sorex araneus. Classification (NCBI taxonomy): domain Eukaryota; kingdom Metazoa; phylum Chordata; class Mammalia; order Eulipotyphla; family Soricidae; genus Sorex; species Sorex araneus. Next base: position 28,650,261 of record NC_073308.1, read on the forward strand.
CAGACCATGAACTAGAATGATCAGTGAGTTCATTCTAGTTCAAAACATAACCAAACAAGATCATAATTCTGCACTATTATTGTGGTTACTTTCTTATGCAGCTTTTAGCATTTTTCCTGTTATAAACGTTTATTCCATATTTTATTTTCATTTGCAAAATGCTAGAAATAAAGATGCCATTTGAAATTTCATGCAGAATGAATGTATTGTTTGTATGATCAAATCACGTATTTGTTATTTAAGTATTATTTTGGAAAGTACTTCCTGCTAGAACTGCTAGAGATTGTAGGTAAATGGTATTAATATGTTTAATATTTATTTTATAAAAACCACAAATAATAACAATAATTATTTATCTTTTTTGAAGTGAGAAGTAAACTGTATAATTTATGGTATATTTGCTATCTTTATTTTGTATTTCTGACTTTAATTATTAGACAAATTTTCTAGATGGATCATGAATTAGATCTGGCTGCCTGAAGGATAAATAGAAGTTATATGAGAATTTTATAATAAAGGCATTCAATTTATAATTTAATATAAAAATTGAAAACAGCTATGCATAGGATTTGAACATGTTTGCAAGTCTTTTCTATTATCAGTATAGATTTCAGTATAGATTTTTGTGTTTTTTTTTTGCTTTTTGAGTCACACCCGGCGATGCACAGGGTTACTCCTGGCTCTGCACTTAGGAATTACTCCTGGCTGCGCTCAGGGGACCATATGGGATGCTGGGAATCGAACCCGGGTCGATCGAGTGCAAGGCAAACGCCCTACCCACTGTGCTATCGCTCCAGCCCCTAGATTTATGTTTTGTGAAGATAAAAACATGCATTCAGATGCTGAGCAAAAATACAGAGGGTGTCGCATTTGCCTTTCAAGCAGTCAACCCAAGTTTGATGCTTAGCATCCCATTTGGTCCCATTTGGTCCGTCCCACAAGCACTAACAGGAGTGCAGAGCCAGGAGTAACCCTTAAGCATTGCCAAGTTACCCCTAAATACACACAGTGTGTATGAAATAGACGTATATATTCATATAAATACATGCCTAGTTTTTTTCTTACCATTCTTGAGAATAATTTGTAAAGTTAAGTGTTCCAAAGTAAATTATTGGCAATTTTAGAATATTGCTCTTATCTTGAAAGAAATTTGAGATATGTAGAGGGTTTCTTTGTTTAGTTTTCCTTTATTTTGTAATGTAAAATATTTATTATAAAGTGGCAATATGGCAATTACATTTAGTTATGAAATAAAAAATAGTGTAACACCTTTTATTTACCATTCGTTTTTGGTGGCGATCATACTGAATTGTATTGAAATCAGAGCTACAACTGCTCAACTTAATATGGTTTGTCAGATCCAACCTAATATATCTTGTCTTGAGTATTAATAAAATAAGTTCACCTCTCAGAGGTAATGAAGTTTTGATCTCACATAATGATTATATTTAAAAAAGGACACAGGCTTGTATGTAAATATCACAATCAATATAGAAGTTGATTTCTAATAAGAGAACTGAGAGAAATATCTGGATTATTTGAAATAATGAGGAAAACTCTTCAGATGTCTATTCTTTTCAGGTTTATTTAATCTGTTTATTTCATCAGCTGGGAAATTAACTGAGGACATAATATTTGGACACTTACCCTCAAAGAGTCTGCTGAATAATGTGAAGTTTTGAAATTATTTCAAATATTTATTTTTGTTTTTTGTTTTTTTTTTGACTGATTTTTTTTTTCTTTTTGGGTCACTCCCAGTGATGCTCAGGGGTTACTCCTGGCTCTGCACTCAGGAATTACTCTTGGCGGTGCTTGGGGATCATATGGGATGCCGGGGATTGAACCCGGGTCGGTCGAGTGTAAGGCCAACACCCTACCCGCTGTGCTATCTCTCCGGCCCCTCAAATATTTATTTTTGAATAATTTTTATTTTTTAAATAAATGAATTTATGTGAAAGTAGTGAACTTTAAAAGATGTATTAACAATTTTATAATTATTTATTCAAATGTTTATGTCTTCACTAGAGTTTGTTGCAGATCTTCAAGCAAATATGTAGCTGGAATATTAAACTTAAAACTTTATCACATAGATCCCCAAGTTATTTCAACTTAGAGATATATAGAAAAATTTTAATAAAGGAAGAAAAACAGCAGTTTTTAGGTCTTCCAAAACCTTTTATTATAAAAGATTTAGACATATTTGAATTTTCACTATACATCAGGTGATGACTTAGCTAATACTCCTAATATTCTCAACAATTATATGGAATTTTTAAACCAAAGGTCAAACTTGTACATACAAATGAGTTACACAACAACAAAAAATATTTATACTCAGCATTTTCCTTTCAGTCAAAATGCATTTATAGTTTCCTTGTGTCACTTTTTATTTATATTTTCACGAGGCTTCCGTGATTTTGGAATTTGGAATAGTGGATCCAGTATCAAGCACTTTTCACAGTTTCTCAGATAATTCTTACCTGTGAATCATTCTTTTAGAAGTACTACTCTAAATATTATTTTTAATACTATATTATTTTTTAATAAGTCATAAAAGAGACTTTTATGACTTATTAAAAAGTCATAAAAGAGAATCTAGCTACTTGTAGTTGTTTTTATTTTCCTATTGAAACAAAATAGATGTAGATGGAGCAAAATTATTTTTTAAGAATATATATGTATGTTTACTTTACAAAATATTTACTTAAATTAATTCCAGAGATACTAAAAACTAATTGGAACTAATTGGGCTGGAGCGATAGCACAGCGGTTGGGTGTTTGCCTTTCACGCGGCCGACCTGAGTTCAATTCCTCCACCCCTCTCAGAGAGCCCGGCAAGCTACCGAGACTATCGAGCCTGAGTGGCAGAGCCTGGCAAGCTACCCGTGCGTATTGGATATGCCAAAAACAGTAATAATAAGTCTCTCAATGAGAGACGTTACTGGTGCCCATTCGAACAAATCGATGAGCAACGGGATGACAGTGACAGTGACAAAAATAATTAGTGTTAGTTACCTGCTTTATTTGGACTAGGAAGGTTTCCTAATTCACAACTATTTGTTTTTTTTTGTTTCTTTTTAAATAAAAAAATTATTATATTAAATCACCATGTGGAAGATTACAATGCTTTCAGGCTTAGTTCTCAGTTATACAAAAAACAGCATTTTTTTAAACTCAACCTTCTCCAGCAGTAGCTTTGGAAATCCAATTCTCACCTCAATTCTTTCTAAGTTGTTAAGAAAATTCTTTAGTGGTCTTAAAGAGAGTTTACAGAGAGTTTATTCTGCTAGGTCTCTTGGGTTTTTAATACAGAATTTTAGGAGGCCTTTTTAATGTAATTCAGACATTTGGGATATACTCACATATTTTACGTGTTGAAAACTAGTACCACCATTCCAAAACATCTGAATATGAATATTACATATATAAAGCACATTTTTTCCTTTTTGATCTCAAATAGGCTTTTCTCACAATTGTTTTTGTTTTTTGGTTGGTTGGTCTTTTGTTTGGGAGACATGTCTGGCTGTGCCCAGGGCTCTGTTCACGGATCACTCCTAGCCCAATCTTAGGAGCCCATGTATTGTGCCATGAATAAAATCTAAGACACTGTGCTGTGCCCTTTGTATTATCTCTCTGGCCCTTTATTTCAGGATCTTGTAAATCTCAGCAGATACCAATATATTTATGACATACCCATCCCCCCTCCCAACACACGCTGAAACCCACTACCAGCAGAACCACGATACAAAACCTAAATTTGATGCTGATTCAATTTTTGTTTTTGTCTTTTTTTTTTTTTTTTTGCTTTTTGGTTCACACCGGTGATGCACAGGGGTTACTCCTGGTACTCCTGGCTCTGCTCTCAGGAATTACTGCTGGCGGTGCTTAGGGGACTGTATAAAAATAAAAAGAAAGGGCACGGGCAAAGGAAGGGACGCCTCACCGCACCGAGCCAGGCACAGGGCCTAGGGCAGCCAGCAGCTGTCTCTCCCGCCACCCGAGTTCGGTAGCCTCCGGCCACTTCCCCCACCCTGGGGAGGTTGATGGCGAAGATGTGGCAGGCGAAGGAAGGAACGGAGCCAAGATGGTTGGTCTCACTTGCAGTTTATTCCAGTCTTCTCTCTATACACTCTCCGTCCTCTCTACACCTTTACGCGCCCCCCACCTTCTCTCTGAACCCCCTTTTATTGATCATGGCCCTTCCAAAGGGCGCAATACATTGACGTCACCAAAGCACCAAAAGATCTTACAGGAAGGACATTGAGGCAACATAATTCTCTTGTATCTGCAGGCCCTTAATCTAGGCCCCCCGGAAAGAAGATACAAAAACAAAACCAAAGCCTTCTTTGGGCTGAAAGCACTCGGATTTACATCCCAAAGACCAGGCTGGGCTGCAGCAAGAAATCTACATGTCAATTACAAACTAGACAGCACCTGAAATTTACATTCCAAAGACTAGGCTGGGCCAGAGCCTGGAATCTACAAAGTCAAATCAATTCTGGCTAGCACCTTAGATCCGGGTCAAAGATCAGCTAGGTTTCTGTGACAAAAGGTTTCTGTAACAAAACTCCAGAAGGCAGCTGGAAAAGGGGAAATATTCCAACAGGGGACCATAAGGGATGCTGGGAATTAAACCTAGGTCAGCTGCGTGCAAGGCAAACACCCTACCCGCTGTGCTATCACTCCAGTCCTATCGATTCTACTTTCACCTCATTCAAATAATCATCAAAAGTTCTTTGCCCTCTTTCAAATACTTCCTATGAACTATATCAAATATATAGTGTTGCACTTCTTTTAAAGCAACCTCTCTAGCCTAGTTTAACCCTGCAGTGTCCGCTCTAGACTTCCTGTGAGCGCTTTCTGTCAGCTCTCTTTGCCCCATCACAGTTTCTTTTCCCACAGAAGCAAATGTATCCTTACCTAAGATGTTCCTAGATGTCATTCTTAATCAACATGGATAGCCGTTTGAATCAGGACAATGGCATTGAAGATCATAGTAAAACTCAGGTCTAAAAAAATCTAGCTTTTTGCTGACTTTGGGGACCCTTCTTTCCTCTCACTGTATTGAATGTGCATGAAGACACCCCATATGCTACCCGTAGAACTATTTTTTTTTTAGCACGTTGTAACTTCATGCCTTAGTTCCATGAGTTCCTCTCCAAACATAAGATTTCCTTAGAATGCTTCTCAAAAGACTCTGTGAAATAGTCCTTCTTATGTTGGATAAGGGTAAGAGAATATAAATTCCTCATTTTATAAATATAAAACACTCATTTTAATCCATGTCCTCAATGTATTTATACTCATACAAATTCTTTTTTATTATATTTAATACATAGATACATAAACTATTATAATTATCTACATTTACCTGCACATAAAAACATCTGTATTACCACTTATCTACTAAATATCAGAATTAATCTCTATGAAAACTTGGTTACACACCTTTTATCTCATGAATTCCTACAGCTTGAATGCCACCTCAGACAAATAGAAATTCAATCATTTGCTTGAATAAATTAACTATAAAATAATCTTCACTTGAACTATTTTTAAATAATTAAATTATCTTCTTTCTGTGAATATGCATATGGCATATTTTTGAGAATATGTACATGTGTGACTGAGTCAAAATTATCACAGGAGCTAAAACCTACATCTTTCTTCTTTTAGCCATATTTCTATTTTCTATTGCATCTTCTATTCCCTTACATACCAGTCACTAATTAGCTTCCAACATTGATTCAAGTTAAATTCCCTTCAACGAGCATAATCTGTTCTCTTCAACATTGCAAATACTTCATTCTTTCTCAATTCAATAAATATTCCAATTTATATTTGACTCTGTTGTGATGCTTAATGTAAAAATTAGACATTTTACATTGATTTTAAAATGTACATTTTATATTTAGATATTTTACATTTATTTCTTGCCATAATAAATGCCCTTTTTAGCTTTCTAGTATATTTGGCTAACAATTGTTAGTATCCTTTTGTTGGTACAATGTTTTAAGTTATGTAATAGCTATCTATCTATCTATCTATCTATCTATATTTCAAGATAGATTTTTAAATGATTTGAACGTCAAATGAAAATGTAGAAAGTATTCATTTTGAGTTACTACTATACAAGATTATATAATTTATAAATTTTAACTATCACTTTATTAGAAAATATCAAGGCAACAGCATTCTTAAGGACTTAACTTGATTTACCTAACATATATATTACACATATAACTATATAACTATAACAATAGTTATATAGTTATATATAATAGTTATAATAGTAAGTAACATATAACTATAGTAATATACACATAAAACTATAATATTGCTATATTGCTATAATAGAATGAATATTTTAATCTATTCAGATACCAGAAAACTGTTATTTACTAAAATGACAATATTTTCATATGAAAAATGTCAGTGGTTGTAATTAACATCAGTAATAACACTGTTAGGGATTTCCTTACAATATTAATTGTAAATTCTGTAAATTAAGTAAAATGTGAATAAAATATTGTACTTTTTATTTTAGATTTTTGTTCAACATTTTTAACAATATTCAAACACTATAATTTTTGCTAAAAGACAAATGATTAATACATAAATGTTAGTTTCTATAGATTATTTTGGCTCTTCCTTATTTTTTATAAGACTGATTTATACTGTCCTTTAAATTTTCTTTAAATATGTGCATTTAGAGCATAAATACAATTTATATATATGATATCTAAGATGATAGGAAAGTTACATGAAAATGGATGAAGTCTAAAATTAGAAAACTTTAAACATTTTATGCATAAAATATGTCATTTTCATTCAATGAAGTGTGTCTGCCCACTTGCCTCCAATAAAATGTCAGAATTAATTAAATTCTGGCTTTTCCTGAATCAACATCCATAAAAGAATATCTGTTCAGGAGACTTCATTTTTTTCTCTTATGCCAAACTCCAAATTTTTAATCACTTTTAATTCCATGTATAATGTATCTCAAAAGTCCCCCTTCAAGAATAAAAGTTTCCCTACATTAGAAGTAAGTCACTGAACATTTCTTGCTGTAATAAAACTATAGCTACTTGTGAGGTACATTTTCTTTTCTAAATATAAAATACTTGTTAGATATAAAATGCTTCTTTTTCTCTTGTTTGTTTGCTTGTTTGGGGGAGTGAGGGCCAGTCTACACCTGGCAGTGCTCAAGAGTTACTACTGGCTTGTAGGAACTATTCCTGGAGGCACTCAGGGGTCTATTTAAGATGCTGGGAATTGAACCCAGGTCAGCCGTGGACCAGGCAAACGCCCACCTGTTGTCCTATCACTCTGACCCTCAAATGCTTATTTTTAATACCCTCTGTTTGAAAGAAAAGAAACATGCAGTTTTTGGTGTTGTTGTTGTGAGTTGTGAACTTGACGTTGCCCTTTGGCCTCAGATATGCAAAGATCTAGCACTCAAACATCAATCTGGCATGTATCTTTTTACTAAAAACTCTCCCACCAGAAAATTATGTTTTTTTAAAACTCTTTCTTTTCTATCTGCTTATTGACCCCTTTACTCCTCATGTATAATTTGCCATAAGACTTTTGATACTTTGATGTTTGACTCTTGGTTAAGAGTTCTCTCTCTACAATATGATGTTTAGTCTTTATCTCAAGTGAATTCCATTTCCATGCTGACCAATCAAATTATAGCCTGTCATCTCAGATCTTAATTCAAAGTTGCTGTGACTTGTTTCATTGAGATAAATTTCTAGTCCCAAGATATCACTGTTCGCACTCAGGGACCCATGTCAACAAACCAAATTAGGTAACTTTCATATCCCTAAAAATCCTCCTGATAACCAAAGATATAACATAGGATTCAGCCATGCCCCAAGTGCCAGGGCAGAACTGCTGTGTCTTCTCATTGGAGTAGGGTTTGCTTTGTGGCTCCAGTTAGTTGTGTTCCATTTGTGTTTATTTTTTGTCTATTTTTTATCCTTTTTTTTTGTTTTTTGAGAGAAGAGGGCATGTCCCTAACCTTGTCCTTTCACCCTGGGTCCATAATCTTTATCCTATAATAGCATCTTGGTTTTTGGATCATTTTGCAGTTTTTAGAAAGAGGACTGCCATGTTCATGAAGCATTAAAGTTTGCATCACCGTATCTTAGTTAATAATTGGTAAGCAGATTCAGAAACCTTAAATTCTTTGTGTCAGTTATTATCCCATAGTCACACCTTGACTTTTATCACCGATTATAACTATTTACGTTGAAATGGCTCTAAGCTGGTTGTCTTACCCTCTGATATAGAGACTGATTTCTATCTATTCTGCTTCCTCGTTCCACTCCTCTCATGAAAACTTTCCTTTGTAATTATTAATTCATTCTTCCTTTATATCTGACCACCTGAGCTCAATCAAGTGAGAAAACATGGTCAAACTTGTGTGCATCCAATAATGATCTAAGCTTCTTTCATAGTTTCTTCTTTTACCATGCCTTCAAGGCAAAAACCCCAATCCTAGGTCAATATTGGTATTTTTTTTTCCTTAGGCTATTGAGTTTTTATTTTTGTTTAATGTGTTTGTTTGGGGTCCACACCTGCTGACACTCAGGGATTACTCCTGGCTCTACGTTCAGGGATCACACTTGGCATCCTCAGATAACCAAATGGGGTGCTGGGGGTTGAACCCAAGTCAGCTGCATGCAAGCAAATGCCCTCCATGCTACACCATATCTCTGGCCCTTATATTTATTTTATTTTAAACTCTCTTTACCCTTAATAAACATCCAACACTATTTCTGATGTAATCTTGGCAAACGACCTGATGTAGTTAATATTAAAGTAGGCAGGCAGAATGAATTAGAACAGAAGCCTGTTCACTATCTACCACCAAGTAAACTATAAATTATGGGGCCAGAAAGATAGTGCAAAAATTAAGCATTTTCTCTGCATGTCACCACCATGTTCAATCTCCAGCACTGCACTTGGTCCTGCGAGCACTGTCATGAGTGATCCCTGAGCAGCGAGACAGAATTTCTGATCACCATTGAGTGCTTCTCCTCTCCCCCAAAAATTAAATAAATAAATAAATAAATAAATAAATTCCATAGATCTGTCCATCTCTCTAAATTAATCCCACTGGGAAACAACATGTCTGTAAAACTTCCTGAATTTTTCTATTATCATAGTGCCCTTTATTATTTCTCCTGTTATTTCTCCCAGTCAGTTATTATTTGTTGGAGTTCTTCAGCTGTGTGATATATGTACATTTCCTTCTCACATTAAACACCTACCAGAATCCCAGCCACCTCCAGCCTTTAATTTTTTTACCCTCATAATTTCGTATCTGACTTGCTATCAGATAACTCAACTTGGAGGACCAGTAGCACTTCGTGTTCGCCATATTCATAGATGATATGAGCATCCCTTTCCCAGAGTTTCTTACTTATCAGTCTTCCTTATGTCAGGGCATAAAACTGCTCATCTTATATAGGTCAACAATAAATAAAACACAACCATAGTTTTCATAATGCTAGCCAGTCGCAGTATATATAGTCACTCTACTTTGGATGATTTCACACTGTCTGTATCTTTTTTGAAACATCCACAGTACAGATGATACCTGAACTCATTTTTCTTGGACATTTGAAATGCTTTTTTCCCCTCTAGACTCTCAACTCAGATTTTGACTATTGTCATCTTTTACATTGAAGATGGTCAGGTATAATATTAATCATCATCATCATCATCATCCCATTGATCGTCAAAACGGTCTCAGTAAAGTCTCCATTTGTCCTAGCCCTGAGATTTTAGAAGCCTCTCTCTACTCGTCCTTCCCAATAATGCTGCATTGGCGTGTCTTTCAGGATCAAGAATGAGACCCAGCATTTTTACTGGTTTTGGCATATGAATACACCATGGGAAGTTTGCAAGGCTCTCCCATGTGGGCAGGAAACTCCCTCAGTAGATTGCCAGGTTCTCCCAGAGGGAGAAGTAGGCTATAAGATGTCCTTCCGGGAGCTTGGTTTTAAGTCTCTGGCTGTTGGCAATTGGTGGGATTACACGGCGCTAGGGGCTTCCCCTGGATGTGACCACCTAGCTACCAGAAAATGGGAAATATGGGTAGACGAGGTCCAGTCCTGATCCGAGCAGGCTTGGAGGTCTCAGCCACAGGTCCCACACACCTGGGTTCCTCTGCCAGTACCTTCATGCGTGAGGCTCATCCAAACATGCATAGAGGGGCCTTGAGCATGGCTGTGGCTAGGCTCCAGAGGTCTTTGGCCTCGGGAGCTCTGCTCGGGACGGGAAGGGAAGCTGGAGCCCACCCCCATCGAGGTTTGATATTAAAATTCAAAAATACATTATTGGATCTGCTTGCATAAAATGCTCTGCTTTATATTTTCTTTAGAATGTGTTCAAAATATGTATTATCATTCATCTAACCCTGCATGTTGTTGAGCATTCCACATATGCTGAGTCAACTGTACCTAAAATTCTTTCAGCTTCTTTTCCTCCAGGAATATGGAAGAAACTATATTGGCCTCTTAAAGATTATGCCGTGGCCTGCTTGGAATCCTTCACAGTTAAACTGTTTTGTTTCTCTCTTTCCCTTTTCCTCCACTTTTTACCTAGTTTTTAACTTGTATTTTATAATATATCTAAAATACTGTTAGGCCTAGACTAGACCTGGTAAATCATGGAGTTGATGCACAACACTCTGCATTTCACCTTATTATGCCCATCATCCTTACACTGGTTTTTCTTCCAGGTGGTGAAGAGTCATTGAGTGGGAATGCATTTGTCTTACTTCCATATCTCTAGCATCTGTAACACTAAACTATTGTTGAATGTTGCATTTCTTGGGAAAAAATATGTAAATTTGATGTTGATTACATGTATTTTACTTTTTGTGGTCTATGTGTCATATTGATGTGTCCATAGGCAAGTATATGCATATATTATTTGATTTTGATTTTAACCTAAGTAGTAGCAAAAGACCTAGCTTGACTAATTGAGAGAGGTCAAGTATATCCTCTTGTTCTTTTTTTTTTAAACTGTTAACAAACTTTAATGTTTTTCCAATAAGAAATTTTAAATTGAAAATGTCAATTTCTCTGTAGGCTCAACATTCTGATGAGAAATCTTTGTTTAAGCCTGGTCTAACGGTTCCAAAAACATCTAGCCCTTTTTTAAAAATTTTTCATTCATTTCTTCTAGGTTCTCTTGTTTCATGGCATACAGATTTTCAAAGTAACACTTTGAAAATCCTCTTGTTCTTAATATTTGTTTTATTATTATTCATCCATGGGAAAAATAACTGAAACCATCCACAAGAACTATTTATTGGCTTCTGTTGTTTGGACCATACACAGTAGTGTTAAACCTTTCCTGGCTCCAGATTCAGGGATCACTCTTGGCACAGCTCAGGGTAGCAATTGAAGTGCTGGGGATTGAATACTGATTGGCTGTATGCAAGCAAATGCCCTGCCTCCTCTACGATCATGTTGACCCTTATTTATTACTTAAAGCTAGTTATTACTAAGAAAGTCATATTTACCCTTGTATATTTCATGACATGTTGAGTAGGACATGCCAGTCACTAAATGGGTTTATTTAATTGAATGATTAGGAATACATACTTCGAGCTCATTGCTGTAGCAAGATAGCACTATCATCCTGTTATTCATCAATTTGCTCAAGTGGGCACCAGTAACGTCTTCACTGTGAGGCTTGCTACTGGTTTTGGCATTATCAAATACACCATAGGGAGCTTGCCAGGCTCTGCCGTGCAGACGGGATACTCTTGGTAGCTTGCTGGGCTCTCTAAGAGGGACGGAGGAATCGAACCAGGCCAGTCATGTGCAAGGCAACCACCCTACCCACTGTGCTATTGCTCCAGTCCTATATTATAATATGTACACATAAATATTGTGCAAGTATGTAGATGCAGACATAGGTACTTAAAGAACAGATCATAGATAAATGGTATGGATAGGGAGGATATTTTATTTCTCCCTGTGACTCCTCTCAGATTTGTCAAGCATCAGATTAAAATCATGTAATCTAGTAGGAGGACAGAAAGAGGATACATATATGTGTAGGGAGATTTCACCTCTAAAGAAATGTTATAAAATATATATATATAATATAAAATATATATATAACATAAAATATATGTATATAATATATATATGTATATATATATATATATCAGCTAAGTAATACCACAAAGTTCTGGGTCTTTAGGTTCAGAGGAGGATGTTTCACTCCATCGAAAGTGACTTCTGATAACACACCAAAACAGAACTCTAACAAACACATAACTAGATGTTCTGCTTGCATGTTATTTGAGACTGGTTTAATATAAAAGATGATATGTAATTTTAATTTTTTAAGTATTTTTTTCAACAAATTGAAGGTCATTCTTAAGAAGCTAAGTGGTGACATCATTCTACAATGCCACTGTTCTGCTGATTCCTGGTTTCCAAGTTTAAGCCAGTGAAGGAAACAGCCTCAGTTTCCCCTTGCCAGTGAGAGAGGAAGCCAGAGTTTTTTCTTGCCAGGCACCTAACACATACTTCATCCACAAGATCCTGTCCTAATATCCCAGGAATTCTCTAGGACCATAAAATTCTACCCTGGAGCTTAGGTTCACAGGGAGGTCACAATGCCTGAAGCAAACAGCCAGAAAGACAAACCAGTGACTTCCTTACATCCCTGTAACATTGTCTATTGCTAAGAAATGGAAAGATCCCAATTTCCACCTAAAAGTGCCCACAGGAAGGGCCTGTACCTGTAACTTCCTTGCATCTTCTATAACATTTGTCAATTGATAAGAAATATCATTAATCAGAGAGTTTTTAAAAAGGCTTTCACAATACTCCCTTACTTTTAACTTAATTCTATACTCAGTTCCTCCCCTTGGGGAGCTCCTTTTCCTCTCTCTTCTACTTTCCAATAAACTTTTCTACTTATCAACTCTGAGTCTGAGCATCTTTATTATTCAATGTTTCCACTCTCAAAAATATAAACCATAAATCTTTTAGGCAATCAAAATGCAGAAGTCAGTCCTTCCACAAGGTCTAGATGTCCACTTTATCATCAGGGTGTCAGAACATCTGAACAATGAGAAGATACAATCCTCAGATGAAGCCCAGACCTAAATCACTTTGCCATGTGTAAGGTCAATAGAACCCTTTGCTCAGGTGGGGGAATCCCACAGCCAAGAAAGGCCACATGAACCCAGAGAAACAGAAACATTTTGTCTTACTTTTAAAAATAATCACGCATGTGTTCCTTCTTTGCAGATGTTCTTTTTCTTAACAAATTTTCCTTCAGCTTATAATTTTTTCAGTGAATTCTGTCCAAAACTTAGCACCTACTCAGTACCTCAATAAATTTGTCTTGATATGAATGAGACATTGAAACAGGCAGCAACTTTTACTGAGAAAATGTCAATAGATAGGTAAATAAACACACTTTTTTGTGTTATTGATGTAGGCAGGTAGATAGGGAAAGGCCCTTGGCAATGAAAATTTAGACTTAACAGAGTCTCTGGGAAGGAGAATGTTAAGACTTGCAGATTCAAGAAAACAAAAGACTGGAGGAAACCATCAGCAGACCCTGAGGATAATGGACCTCTCCCCAGGAAGTTCCCTAAAGAAGGCCATCACCACTCCTGGTAACCTCCTTAGCAATGAACTTTTACCTGGACAGAAGCCTCATGTGGGGTCAGGTTGAAGAAACCCTATAAAAGACACCTTGAACAAAGGAAGGGCAGGAATATGCTGCCTCAGCCCATGTGCTGCTTGTGTCCACGTGGCAGAGCACATGTGTCACACGAATCTCCCCTCTTGAGATGTGTACTTTCATGCTTTCATGTCCAGTGCTAAGATGTGTGTAGAGTTCTCTCCACCCTTGGGGAAGCCTGCGTTCTCTCTTGAATGAATTATTCTTACTATTCTCTCTCGCACTTATCCCTTTCTCCTTCCCTCAGAAACCTCTAAATAAAATCAGCTTACTTCAATGCTTGTCTACTCCTGAAATTCTTTTCTGCTAACAAGACAAGAAGCCAGTAACCCTGGGTCCCGGGTGGTAGAGGCGGTTAGGGAGAAAGTGACCCTCTTTCTCCTCCCCACTTCACATAAGTCACCCATGGGGCCCACGACATCAGTATTTTTCAAAAAATTTTAAAAATTGAATAACTGATTTTTTTTGTTTTGGATTGATATTTTATTGCTTTAAAATGAAAAAATAAAACAAAGCAAAAACAAAAGATGATCAAGAAAACTTAGCTGATTCCTTATTAAATAGTAGCTTCTGAACATGTAACAATTGTTTAGTAACAATTGAAAATTATATTTAAATATAGTTATAAGACAAAACATAAGTTGAAACAGCAGGCAATATATGAAAGTTACTATTTTTGTTGTAGTTGTTTGTTTTGGGGACCACATCTGGTGGGGGTCGGTGGTTACACCTGGCTTTGGGAACAGTATAAGGAGCCAGGGATTGGACCCAGGTCTGCTACATGCAAGGCAACCACCCTACACATTGTACTATAGCCCCATCCCTAGAATCAATATATTTAAACTTGAACAAATCGATGAGCAACGGGATGACAGTAATAAAGTGATAACCGATTTTGACTACACAGGCATGGTCATTAAATTTATTTCTAAGGTGTGGCTTTTAGCCATTTGGGCACATATGGAACCAAGCCACCTACTTGAAGTATATTTAACCAATATATAGAACATTTTTAAAAATATGGAACTAGTATTATATATAATATAAAACAATACCAAATTGGTTTTAGTATGTTGACAGTGAATGCAGAGGTGAGCACAGGGACAGAGGAGGTCACCGTAACAGAAAGCATCTACATTTCCATAGGCTGCCAGAGCAGGCTGGAACTGATGTTCTGAGGAATTGGCCCAGAACAGACCGTAGGAATTAGTTTTGCTTTCTCAAGATTCTTTTTACAGGAGCCCGAATTGCAGAATAACTTGTTCTTCTGCCCCAGAGCAAGGAACTCGGATACAGGTGCTCCAGGTTGCAAGTCAGACCAGATAACCAGATGCCTTTTAGATGCCTCCTACAAAACCCATGCCACTAAACCTATGACTGCCCTAAAACCCAGGACATTCCTGAACTTTGATGCAAATGCTGATCTCTAAAACTATAGGCTAAGGAGTGATGTCCTTCTAAATGGAATGGTTAGGAAAATATGTATCATTACAAATCTATTGGCTATAAAATGTGTGGGCTCTGCTGTAATGGCCAGTGAAGGCCTATATAAGATCTCCTTTGAAGAAGCTCAGGGCATTTCCTCACACATGGAACCTGCCTGTCACTGTGTGTGTGTGTGTGCATGACCCTGGCTAGTTAGCTTAATAAACTACCTGCTTGCTAATTGCATTCCTGTGCGGTCCTTGTCTGCAGTTGGAGATCCAGAACCGTGCCCTAACAATGTTACTGCATTAGCTCCTACAGGGAGCACTTCCAATGTCTTACCATTATATATGTATAGCAAATGTATGATTATATATATATATGTAAATATAAATGTGTGTACATAAATATATATGTATTGTATATATATTTATGTGTATTATATATGTATGTGTATAATATATGTATTATATATATTTATATGTATTATATATATGTCTGTGATATATATATATATATATATCTCCAGGTATATCCCTGTTATCTTTTAGTCTTCCGTATGCACTGTATGCCCAAAGTCTGAGGTAGATTTTATGGTCTTGGGTAAATGCAAATTTCTCATTCTCAAAATAAAAGCACAAGAATTTGCAGAAATGTTCAAAATGTAAAATGGAGACAGCTGAAATTAGGCTGCTTACAGCAGCTGGCAAAGGGGAACTGGGAGTTCCTCTCTCAATACCAAGGTCTTTAATGCATTTTGACTTTACCTTAGTGCATGATATTAGAAAAGGGTCTCACTTTTTTTTTTTAATGTGTGATTGATGCAGGTGAGGCAGAAGTGGTGGCAGCAGGTCTCTGTGTTCGATTGTGATTCCCAGGTTCTTCAATATTTTCAAGAATAAAAATATTGAATAATAAAGATGCTCAGACTCACAGTTGGAAAGTAGAAAATTTTACTGAAAAGTAGAAAAAACAAGAAAAGATAAGGAAAGAAAGAAAAGAAGAGAAGAGAAAGAAAAGAAAAGAAAAGAAAAGGAAAAGAAAAGAAAAGAAAAGAAAAGAAAAGAAAAGAAAAGAAAAGAAAAGAAAAGAAAAGAAAAGAAAAGAAAAGAAAAGAAAAGAAAAGAAAGAAAAGAGAAGGAGCTCCCTGAGGGGAGGAACTTAGTATAGGACTAAGTTAACTGTGGTTCTTTTTGTGAGACTTTTATAGGAAAACCGGTTTTTTGTGTTCCAGAGAATGCAGGAAATCTACAGGGGAGGTCAGGATGGTTTGTCTTTCTGGTCACCTGCCACAGGTAGCACTGTAGCACTGTCCTCCCATTCATCAATTTGCTCAAGCGGGCACCAGTAACGTCTCTCTATTGTGAGACTTGTTGTTACTATTTTTGGCATATCAAATATACTATGGGTAGCTTGTTAGACTTTGCCCTTCAGGCAGGATACTCTCAGTAGCTTGCTGGGCTTTCCGAGAGGAATGGAAGAATCGATCTTGGGTCGGCCTCATGCAAGGCAAACGCCCTACCCGTTGTGCTGTGCTATGGCTCCATTCCAGATATTGTTCATTATCTTAGTCATGTGACTCCTACTTCTGGCACAGAAGAAATCAGTCCCGGGGAACTCCAGGAATGTTGAAAATAAAGCCTTGGGGATGAGGTGTGCTAAGTCAAAGGGGAAAATGGACTGCTGGAGAGGGGAAACTGTGGACTCTGCTCTTGTTGGGAAGGGGAAACAGAAGTTTCCTCTTGATGTAGGCAGGGAGATAGGAATAGGCTCTCAGCAATGAAACCTAGGTCAACAAAACTTCTGGGAAGAAAATTCTAGGCAAATCCACCCTGTGGAGAGGGATAAGACCTTGAGCAGCAATAGGCCCTGAGGAGATCCGACCCCTCCCCATGTTAGGAAATTCCTTGAATATACTTGGACTGATCTTAATCTGATTAACTTTAGTGACTCGGCCCAGAGAAGACTTCAGAACAGTCCAGGCCAAGACATCCTGAGAAGATACTCTATAAAAGCCACCTTGAACAAAGGAAGGGTGTGTATTCGCTGCCCGAGCCCTTGCGCTACTCGTGCCCACGTGGCTGAGCACATGTGGTGCCTGAGCACATGTGTCGCCCGCATCTCCCCTCTTGAGATGTGTACTTTCATGCTTTCCTGTCTAATGCTGGGATATGCGTAGGGGTTCTCTTGGCCCTTGAAAAAGTCCACGTTCTTTCTTGAGCGTGTTACTCTCTCTCACTCTCTCCCCCTCCACACCTTCAAAACCGATCCAAATAAAATCTATTTGCTTCACTGCTGTCTACTCCTGAAATTTCTTTCTGCAAGGCGAGACAGGGACCCAGTAACCCTGGGTCCCGGATGGCAAAGGCAGATGGGGAGAAAGTGACTGTCTTTCTCCTCCCAGCTTCACATAAGTCACCGGTTAAAGCCACTGACATCACTTTTTCACGATCAACCAGTTCTTTTTTTCAGTTTAAGATGCTTCCCTTTGCTCCACTTCATACTTTTTACTGCTTTATCAAATATTAACTTGTAATGTACCAGAAGATCTGTCTCTGGACTTTCTATTCCATTGATCTGAGAGTGTCCTTATTCCAGTACCACACTGTTTTGGATACTGCAGCTTACACATTTGACTTGTATAATTAAGTGATGGGCTACAAAATCAATGTACAAAAATACATAGCTTCTCTATATCTAAATAATGTGAGAGAGAAAAAAATTTTAAAGAAAATAAAAACTATGTCTCAGAAAATCAAGTAACTTGGAACTAGCTTAAAATAGGTCAAAGACTTATATAAATAAAACTATAAATCACTGCTAAAAAAATGTAAGAGGACAAGAGTAAATAGAGACAGATACCCTATTTATGGACTGGAAGGATTAGCTTTGTCAAAATGGCAATCTTGGGCTGGAGAGACAGTACATCATGTAGAGCAATTGCCTTGCATGGAGGCTCTCTGGTTCAATCCTAGAACCATAATCAATTCTCTGAGTCTTGTCATGAGTGATCCTTGAGTTCAGAGGCAGGAGCAAGCCCTTGAGCACAGCCAGGTGTGATTCAAAAATGAACAAAAAATTTTAAATGGCAATCTTGCCAAAAAACATTACACAGGATCCAGTAGAACCCCTACAGAAATGAGATTTGAACATATCACAAAGAACAAAAATAATCAGTATTGGTGTGGATAAAGGGGAAAATGGACCCTCATTCTCTGCTGATGGGGAAGAAGACTGGCCAAGCCCTTTTGGAATACAAGACAATTCATGAAAAAACTCGAACTTGAACTTTCATATGATTCAGTAACTTTTTGGCATCTGTCCCAAGGGCCCTCCGAAGTCTATTCAGAAAAGTCACTTGTACTCTTAAGTTTATTGTGGCAGCACTATTGACAATATTGTAAACTAAGTGCCTGGGGGATTGGGTCTAAGGGGTGAGGGAAGAATCCTTTGTTTGCTAGGTTGTTGTCTCGGAAAAAATTTTCAGGTCTTTTAACTCTCAGGGCTTTTGTTACTGCTGACTATCTTTTGATGGAGCTGCTAGCTGGCCTTGGGCTTTTTAACTGAAAACAGTCTTGACCCTTGTGCTGTCTGTAGGATAAGTCCCAAGCATGTCTTGGCATGTGTGTCTCTCTGAAATTCATTACCAATAGAACCCTTACCTGATGGTTTACTTCAGTAGGAAAAGTTATGGGTTACTGACAAGGCTCAGGATGAGCTTGTCAAGAGTGTTATGAAAAAAGAATGTCATTCTCAGTCTTAGATATATTTTCATAATGACTAACAGGTAAATAATAATGTCTAAGGATGGTCTTCAGCTATGGAGTATTGAATATAAGGAGATAATTAGTTGACCTTTGTGCTTATTTCTTCACTCTGAATAAGACCATTGAATACACATACAAACATGTTTTTTGGTTCCTCATTTTTTTCTACACTTACTTTTTAATATTACTTTGAATTGAGAGAGGATGGACAGGTAATATTGGTTGCAAAGTGTTTTTGGCAGGAACTCTCTAGCCTTGAAGCCAAAGAGACAGTACAGCTGACAGCACACTTGTCTTGCCCAGGGACAACATAAATTTGATTCTCTGAGCACAGAGCCAGGAGGAAGTCCTGAGTACCAGTGGGTGTGGCCCCCAAACAAAAACAAAGCGAAAACACACATTAAAAAAAAAACCCAAAAAGCATTCATAGTATAGTAGAATTTAAATTTGCATACTCTAAATTAGTGGAACTTGAATATCTATAATTTTTTGATTGCTAGAGATAAAAATAATACGATATTAAAGAAATAAATTCAGTTGGTTCAATTGGTACATTACATGTGGTAATGGAGAATAAGCAAAATTAGCTACACAGGATTGTGAATTTGATTTGAAATATACTTTTAATGTATCTGTCAACTTGTATTATGCACCTTCTATCTTTTATCCTTCCCTTCTGACTCATTCACTTCTCATGAGAAGTGAGAAAATATTAACACTAAATATTTAAAAATTGCCTGAAACCTTGTAAATTTCATGGGCACTGATGGATGCTCATAAGGCATTACAATAAGGTGATTTGACTTAAAAGTTCTTGTCAGCCCTTAAATCAGGGTATAATCTCTGGAGACCTTGGGAACAATAGGTTTAAATAGGCTTTGAAAGAGCTGAGGATATATACATATATTCACAAGCAAAATTACTTATTTTGACCTTTACAGAATTTTGTAGATTGCATAATAAAATTGATTGTACAATTAACTCTTAACAGGACATTCAAGACCCCAAGTTATTTCTTTTGTAGAGGGGATTCCAGTGTTCTACAGAAATTACCTATGATATGCTGCTGTATATATCTGCTTTTTATTTTGCAGAACATTGAAACTTAAAACCGATTTAACTTGTTTAAAGCTTGATTTTAATTCAAATATATCTGAATAGCCAAATTTTAAAATGATGAATTTAAAGAGTGCTAGGAAGTAAATAAAAAGGCATTTTATTCAAATTATTATAAAAATATAAAAGATATTTATTCAGATAGTTTAATTTTTGACAGACATATTCAGTCTTTGACCAGACAGACATATTTGATATACACTTACTACACTATAGTAAATTCAATTACTATCATTGGTCATGGAAATCCTACAATATTTTAATATTTTTGATCTCAGGAATAACTTTTTCTGGAGTGTCTAGAAAATAAAGTATGAGAGAGACCATTGTTTGCTCTTTATTTATTGCCAAAAGAAATCAGAAGAGAAAAGGAAGTGAGAAAGCTGAAAAACAAAAACAAAGTGATATATTTTTAGTTCTTTATTATCGAATCAAGCTGTTCTAAGACTATATTTAATCACCATGTACTATCTATCATCCATAATAGTATCATCTAACCTTTCATAACTTGATTGTTTTGAGATTTGTGATGGTGGAATGATCAGAGGTTCAACCATGATTGACTTTCCTTTGGGGGATGATAATTACTGACATTACTCTTGGTTTTTGCCAAGCATGCACAAGTTGAATGAAAGCAGGTAACTCACTAATTGCCAAACGAAGTCCCTTTGCTTTATTGTATTTTAAAACCTTATATCCATATTCATGCGGGCCTCACGCATGAAGGTATTGGCAGAGGAACCCAGGTGTGTGTAATCCCATCAATGGCCACAATCCAGAGACTTAAAAGTGAGCTCGCAGAAGAGAGCGATGCAGAGAGTCTTTTGCCCGCACACCTGGCTGTCTTTCCCAGGGCCCCTCAGAGGGGATGGGCTACAGCTTCCCTCCACACCCCGAGCAGAGATCCCGGCAGCCAAAGACCACCGCCATGCTCGAGGTCCCTCTCCACATGTTCGGACAGGCCTCATGCATGAAGGTACGGGCAGAGGAACCCAGGTGTGTGCAATCCCATCAATGGCCAATATCCAGAGAATTAAAAGTGAGCTCCCAGAAGCTCATCTTGTAGCCTACTTCTCCCTCTGGGAGAAACTGGCAAGCTTCTGAGAGTTTCCTGTCCACATGGGACAGCCTTGCAAGCTTCCCATGGTGTATTCATATGCTAAGTCCAGTAACAAGCTGGATCCCATTCCCCTGACCCTGAAAGAGCCTCCAGTGCGACATCATTGGGAGGACTGAGTCGGGAGAGACTTCTAAGATCTCAGGGAAAGGATGAATGGAGAGGTTACTGAGCCCGCTCAAGAAATCAATAATTAACAGGATTTCGTGATCGTGATATCCATATTGAAAGTTAGGAATAACTTCACAGCTAATAATGTAAATATCACCTGCCTCCTTAGGTATTTTTATGGGAGAACACACATGGGACACGGGACATTGTTTTTCCTGATGTTTAGGAGACAGGGTGGGTTTACAGTCTAGTTCCTTGAAATGACTCACCAGCTGGGACTCATTTGAGGTCGCGTAATTTTTTAAAAAAATGATTTAAATGCATTTCTTAACAAATTATTACCAGTAATAATTTGATTTCTCTACCTAATTTATATCCATATATAACTATTTTCACAATGTATTTTATACTTATATATACATAAAATTTCTTGGGCAAAAAGGTGTTACAATTAAAGTGATTAAGAAGTTGGATTTAGAGTATTATTTCAATATCTGCTATTTCTCAAGCAACCCAAGTTCAATGTAATGAATAAAATAATCACTGTATCGCTGTCACTGTCATCCTGTTGCTCATCGATTTGCTCGAGCGGGCACCAGTATCGTCTCCATTGTGAGACTTGTTACTGTTTTTGGCATATTGAATACGCCACGAGGTAGCTTGCCAGGCTCTGCCATGCGGGTGAGATACTCTGGGTTGCTTGGCGGACTCTACAAGAGGAGTGGAGGAATCGAACCTGGGTTGGCTGCATCCAAGGCAAATGCCCTACAACTGTGCTATTGCTCCAGCCCCAATAATGAGAATTTTTGATACGAGCTCACATCATCCTCAAACAAACATTTTCTCAAGAGTTTTTTTAAAAACAGAGTTCTGTGGAGCCAGAGCAATAGTACAGCAGGTAGGAGCTTGCATTGTACACAGTCGACCCAAAATCAATCTCCAGTATCTCATATAGTTTCCCAAGCCTGCCAGGAGTGATTCCTGAGCACACAGCCAGGAATAAGACCACAACACAGCAAGGTGTGGCTCAAAAACAAAAGGAAAAACAAATAAAAAAACAACAGAGCAATGTATCAGTGTGCCACTTAAACATTGTGGTGATAGATTAAAAATTTATTCAGATAAGCTGGACAACTGTGCTTTTACTCTTTTGATCTTTTTCTTTTGTGGTGCTGGGATTTGAACCTGTGTCTCTGCGCATGAAAGGCATACGCTTTATCTTCAAGTTACATCCCTGGTCTACATGTTTATTACTAGAAACTAAACCCAAGGAAACTGACACAGAGCTGGAGCTGCAGATAGTACAGTGGGTTGGATCTTTGCCTTGGAGACCACCAGTGCAGGCTTGATCCTCCTTCACCACAGTAACATCCCCGGAAACCTGCAGGACTTATCCCTGGTCCCAGAGTCAGGGGAAAGTCCTGAGCACAGTGTGTGTAGCCCCCGAATAAATGAATTTTATTATGACAGTGACAGAATAAAATAATAATGGAATATATTAAGGGTGAACTTCCCAAATGTAGACACTTTTGTGTACTAGATACTAGATCTTCTAGTATCTTATGTTTTAAATAATATAATTCCGGAAATGACTTAGCTTTTATCTTTTTACTTTCTTTTCTCCTAAACCTTATCTCTCTTGTGTATTCAATCAAAAGAAATACTTGGGAAATTTTTGCAAAGAAAATTTTTATGAGAAATAGATTTTAGAATATCCTGATGACATAGTACTTAGTTAACAATGTTATTGTTAATTTAGAAGAAATAACTCTAACACGGTATAAGTTAAAAATGGGACTCTAAGTATTATAAACATGTATGGTTAAATAATAGTGAAATTTCTATATTACTTATGTAGGTGCATGTAATTTGCCAAAACTTGAATAGATTCGTAATGTTTCTCAGTTGTTTCAATTATAATAAAACAATAATTTATATTTAATTTACAAATAATTTCCATATATATTATTCATAGAAGTTGAAGAGAAATAAAAAACATAGTATTGGGGCCAGAGCAATAGCACAGCGGGTAGGGCGTTTGTCTTGCTGGCGGTCGACCCAGGTTCAATCCCTGGCATCCCATATGGTCCCCCAAGCACCGCCAGGAGTGATTCCTGAGTGCAGAGCCAGGAGTAAGCCCTGAGCATCGCTGGGTGTGACCCAAAAAGAAAAAAACAAAAACAAAAAACAAACCATAATATTATAACATAAATTGATAGATTTTTGATGACGAAATTTTGACAGTAAAGTTGTACAATATAAAGGATCATTCCTTTTTTGGGTGGATGGCCATATGCAGTGGTACTCAAGGATCACTCGCACCAGTCCTCAGGGAGCAATTGTGTCACTGGACCAACCAGTTGTAAGACACACACAAAGCAAGCACCTAAGCCCCTATCCCCTAACTCCAGCTCCAGAAATGATCATTCTGAACATATATTTTTTATTGACTCAAAATTTTTCATTATGAAAGGGAAGTCAGTTTATTCCTATGTAGTGGTGACACAATTGAGATTTTAAAATACTTTATTCCACTGCTGGTGTGGTCACACAATTATCAGGGGCTGGGGTGAACTGTTGACAGGAACATCCTAAATATGTGTAGCAAGTCAGTGGTATTGATTTCAGTTATGTCTGATTTTTGCTTTGGGATTAGTAACTTGGATATTTGGCTCAAGGTCCCCTTTAAATACGATTTTGTAGGCATCAGGAAGATAAGGAAGCAGAATGGGTCACAAAAAAGCAGAATGGGTCACTTCATTTCCATGCAGACTCACTTGTTTACAAGAGCAACCCCTGATACAGTCAAGCCTGAAGCTGGGGCACGCTGAAAATTCACGAGGTGAAGTTCAAGTCTCATACCATGTTCATCGGTTTTGAAATTGTACTTTTCTTTAGAGTTCTTTCCTCTAAATGAATGATGAGATTGTCCACTGTATCCTATAGTATTAGGAGATTCCAAAACCTAAAAGTGAACGTCAGGTGACACTTGACTGCTGCCTTGTAGAACTGATGGGACTTTAGTGTCCACACTACACAAGTGCTCCTGGGAGATGTCTATCTGTTCTCACATCCAGGAACTTACCTGAATGGTGGGTCAAGCAGGAGGGAAGTAATGCTGTCACTCCACATAAAAATCCTATCATGCCTCAGGGAAGTCCTCATAAGGCAGTTATAGTTATTAATTCTAATACATAAATAATAGTAATTATTATTATGCTAACTCCATACAATACCTATCTCATTCCAGATAAGGATATTTTAATATGTTAGTAGTAAGTGTATATTATATATGTACACATGCATATATAAATATATATGCCAACATAAATATCATTTTGTGCAAACAGAAGCTTTATTTAAGAAAAACTTGTTATAAGAGGAACTTAGTGGTGACATTAACCAACCTTGCCAATGGCTATATATTTTACCTCCAGCAATATGGTTAGACTCGTAGGCTCAATTTCCATTTCAGAAAGATTGCAGGGGAGAAGGTATGGGTCTATAAGGTCACCTAGATTCTAATAGTCTTTGATTTTTGTTATCTTCTATTTTCAACTAAATTTTTCTTTTAAAACTTTTTAGATTATCATCAATAGCTGTAAGCTAAGAAAAATGAAGCTTGGAGGACTGGAATTCCTTGATAGCTTTGAAAGTACTTGATTCGGGAGAGTAGTATTTCAGGAAATGTGCAGCAGGATACTATTATCCTTTTGGACTTGCCTTAAAGGAGGCAGGAAAATAAAATTAAAAGGCACATGTTTTTAATTAAATACAGCCCCCATCCTCAATTAACCGGTACAGTTTTTGTGTGATTTTGTTTTAATGTAACTGGCTCTTTAATGACTACAAATCATATTTTTCTAATATGTACAGGATGTTATAATTTGTGGGAGTGTTTACTAAAATTATAGTTTTATTGTTATCAGATAACCAAGGAGTGAAACAAATTCACGCCATTTTTTTAACCATAATTTAATGTGTAATTGCATTTCATTTTTGATAGGTTTTTTCCACAGGACAATTTTAGAGAGATATATTGAAACAGGCAGTTCAAAACTTTCCATACATGCCATTACTTACATGATATTAGCACTTTTTTCCGCTCTGAACTGTATGCATCAGGAATAGGACAGGCTGTAGTACAGAATTAGAAATACAGCCATTTTTCATTGATGTACTATGCCTGCAATATCAGTGTTTGGCATACTGAAATTTTTTTTTTTACCAGAGTCTATTTCAATTTAATCAATCTAAGAAAACTGAAATAATTTCCTATTAAATGAATGGAAGTTAATGGATATTTATAAATAACACTTCTGAAACCAGAAAATACATTTTTATGTCATTTGAAACTATTTGAGTTATTTAACTATGATGACTTACAAATGTAAATTTCAATAATTTCTTATCTCAAAAAAAGACACCAACTATTTTGAAGCTTATAATGTTTAAATATTAACTAATATATAAAATATTAATTAAGCCAATAAATGTAGATTTCAAAGATCTATGTCTCTTTGCTATGACATCATCATTCTAATAAAATTTTCCTCTCACAAAACACTATTATGAGTTGCAACTATTTAAATATTCATTCTGTCCTTTATAATTCTAACTTATTTTATTGGCCTAAATGCCACATTATAGTTGATGTTTTCAATATAGCTTGTTATTTAAGAGAAAACGTTATCTGATTAAGTTATATTATAATATTATAAGTAGTTATAATATTACCGTTTTCTGATGTTTTTATTCAAAAACAACCATTAAAATAACAAAATTAATTTTTATTTTATTGTTATAACAAAGTGTAAGTTACAGAAAGCAATGCATATTATAATTGAATTAAATTATAAATATTTTATTTTTATTATGTGCATTAAATATTGTCAAATTTGTGCTCATATTTTAACAGACATTTCATTTTCTCTGTACTTTTAATTTCTAAATTTATATGAAACACGTATTCTAAGAAGAATACTTGTTCAAACAACTAAAGCAAATATTAAATTTCAAAAGCCAATTCTAATCCCAGAAAAAGTATTCACTTTGACTCTGCTCTATACATTGATTTTAGTTTTTTTCTTAAATTAAAATTTATTGCTTCATATCTTTAAATATACAGTGAATTGCTAAAAATGAGGAAATGTTCAATGTTAAGTATAGGTGTAATTTTAAGTATTTGATAGAATAATGAAAACTATCAGAGAATCTCAAGTTTAATCATTGCCACATATTAGCCCCTTGAACACTGCCAAATGTAGTACTAGCTAGATAAGCTTATTGACCATAAAATTATAAAAATTATGTCCAGGTGAAGGTATCTCAATGTTGTGGATACATATCTTGCATGTAGAGAATCTCAAGTTTAATCATTGCCACATATTAGCCCCTTGAACACTGCCAAATGTAGTCCCAGAGGTCCTCAAATGCTGCTGTATGTGATCAAATGGCCAGGTTGACTGAGGACCTCTGCAAGTGGGTCTGGTACCCTTGAGCATTGCTTCATAAGCAGAGAAAGGAAAAAAGAAACTGCTATTTTACGAAAATATATCCTAATGTGACATAATCATGGTTATAACATCATATTATCATTTTAATCCTCACTTGAAAGTTAATGATCACTAAATGCTGTCAACTCATCTCATCATTTGGGAATTAATGTAGAGAAAGTTTATATCTTAATAACAAATTTAGCACATTCACCACTAAGATTTTTAATTTATTTATTTTCACATGAATAAATTTTATTGTTTCACAATAAAATATATGAAATAATTTGTTACTCAATAATTTCATTATGAATATATTTTAAACATTCATACAGTCAAAAATTTAATGACTTTCTATAAAATTATTTTATATAAGTATGAATGCAAATGCTATTTAATCACCCATCCTAAAACTGTTAGAATTAGGTTTTTTTTTTTTTTTTTTTTTTTTGGTTTTTGGGCCACACCTAGTGATGTTCAGGGGTTACTCCTGGCTCTGCACTCAGAAATTACTCCTGGCAGTGCTTGGGGGACCATATGGGATGTCGGGAATCGAACCTGGGTCAGCCATGAACAAGGCAAATACCCAATCCACTGTACTATCTCTCCGGCCCCGAGAACTAAGTTATTTGTTTAGATGGATTCTCAGATTCAATGGTAAATAATAAAGTTAGTCATAATATAGAAAACTTACAGTAAACTTTATGAGCAACAAAAGTAAATGCAAACATGCATCAAAGTGTTTCCAAAAATATTAATGGCCGAAAGTCAATAACTCAGAAATCTGCCATCCGTAGAATGGATAAATGAAATGCAGCATTTATAAGAAACAAATTACCAGTTTTCTGAAAAATGAAACAAACAAAAATATACAAAGTGACAGGGATGAATCTCAGAGATTTGATTGTCAAAGGAATCAATATAGAGTGACACATCATACATAATCTAAGCATTTCTATTCAAATCAAAGTAATCATAATAAAAATAAAAAAGGAATTTTCTGAAAGGACATGTTTCAAATTGGTAAAGTACATTCTTTGCATGTACAGTGCCCTGAGTTTGATTTTTTTGTACCACGTATCTCCACCAACTCAGTGTCATATATGAAAGTATTGGCCAATGATCACCTCTTGGAGTAGACACGGGGATGGGACTTAACCAGTAGCAAAGTCGTGTGTAAGCCCTATTACATTTAAGTATGTATGTATATGTTTGTATATATGTACAAATATCATCATCATGATCATCATCATCATCATCATCATCCCATTGATCATCGATTTTCTCAAGCAGTCTCAGTAACGTCTCCATTCGTCCTAGCCCTGAGATTTTAGAAGCCTCTCTTTACTTGTCCTTCCCAATAGTGCCACATTGGAGACTCTTTCAAGGTCAAAGGAATGAGACTCATCATTGTTACTGGTTTTGTCATATGAATACGCCATGAGGTGCTTGCCAGGCTCTCTCATGCAGATAGGTAACTCTAGGTAGCTTGCCAGGTTCTCCGAGAGGGAGAACAAGGCTATAAGATGTCTCTTCCAAGAGCTTGGTTTTATAGTCAATGGATGCTGGCTGTTGATGGGATTACATGGCGCCAGGGGCACCCAGAAACTGTCCCCTGGTGCCGTGTAATGTACAAATATATGTACATATATTCATACACATAGGAAAAGGTGTAACAAGTTCACTATTGGTTATTTATACTTATTTAGGAAAGGGATTGTTGGAGATTTTTATATCTAAGCTTTTTAAGTTAATTATTTTAATACTTCACCCTAATATTCCTTCATTCTAATTTCCTACAGGTTTTTGACAAATGATCACTCAAGGTAGACTGTCTTGCAGTTTCTTTCAATAATTTATATTCATTTTCATTTCAGTGTTTGGCGTAATTTAGATGCTTGAATTATTGAAAGTCTAATCTCTGTGTACTCAGTGACTGATATAGGACAGAACATATTTGCAGGAGCTGGGCTCTAGGAATTAACTTTACAAATCCTGCCTTAAGTAGAAATTGTTTTCTGAATATTCAAATTCATGTATTCTCTAAAGTAAATTTTACTTTGTGAAAGTCACATTTTATGTGTGATTAGCGAATCAAAATGAAGTATTCATATGTTTGCAAATGCTACAGCATTACAATAATCTTAAATTTTATAAATGTCAATTCTCAATTATTTTACCATAAATCTGTTGAATGTTTAATCATTTCCTAAAAATATTACATTGCCCTTTGTTTACTATTTTTGATAACACATGTAATAAATAAAGATTTTATAACTTCATATCAAAATATTTTTATCAAAATAATTTGTATATTGTTGATGTAATGATAAAGAAATAAAAGGAGCCATGCTAAATATTTGCAAATCAATTAAAAAAAAGCTCATGAGTTACCACAATAACCTTTTCCTAATATATTCATTTGATATAAAGCTAAATATGTTGTGCCAAAATGAATGAGACATGTTCTATTATACAAATTTTCAAAACATTTTTATCCAGTGGATTTTGGATTATCATTATATATAATGATTTTCTTAAATAATGTATAAATGTAGCTATGGGTATGGGGGTTCTCTTAAAACTTTATTCTTAAGTAACTCAGGTCCAAATTATTTTTGCTGTTGT
The DNA here is from genome assembly GCF_027595985.1 of Sorex araneus. Classification (NCBI taxonomy): domain Eukaryota; kingdom Metazoa; phylum Chordata; class Mammalia; order Eulipotyphla; family Soricidae; genus Sorex; species Sorex araneus. Next base: position 28,679,657 of record NC_073308.1, read on the forward strand.
TCTTTTTCTTTTTCTTTTGTTTTGGGGCCATACCTGATTGTTCAGGAATCATTTCTGGCTCTGTGCTCAGGGACAAATTCTGATGGTGCCCTAGATAATGTGTTGGGAATTGAACCTGGGTAGGCTGTATGCAAGGCGAGAGATTTGTCCTCTGTGCTGACTCTGCAGTCTCAGTTTAGGTCCCGATTATTTGTATTGGTGGTTGACCTTAGAACAGAGAGACTAGCTTGACTGTTATTTGGGTATGTACTTTATTATGTGCATATATTCCATATGTTCAATATCAACCATGATGTATGTTGTTTTATTTAATTTTTTATTCTAATCATTTTTATTATGGAATTTTAGGAGTCTATATGTCTTTATGTGTGTAATCACAGAGTAACTAGGAAAACCTATGGCTCTCCCTCACTGCCTGTATTTGGTGATCTTGCACAGCTTCCCCACCAGGGACTGAAACCGTAGCAACCAGATGCATAAAGGAGGGAACAGGGCCACCAGGCTGGTTAGTGATCAGTTGCCGTTTATTTCACTCTCCCAACAGGCCTGTTACAATCTCACTAAGCTCCCCATTCCAGTCTCACACTGCCCCTCATTCCGTCTCCTGTCTCCCTTGCTCCTCAGTCTGCACTCCCCCCACGCCCACTTTCTGCCTTGGTCTCTAGTCTCTCATCAACTCCAGCATTGGGGATAGCACATCCAACATATCAAAGCCCTTCCTATTGCCTGCAGCCAAGAGATCAGGCTCAAGGGTAGAAATACCACCTAAGGGCTTTTCTCCTATCCTTAATCCAATAACTTAATTAATATCTTAATTCTACTTCTTAATATTAATTTTTATGTATGGACAGAGAGTCAGTCTCTTGCCCGCATGCCTGGCTGTCTTCCCCAGGGCCTCTCAGAGGGGATGGGTTCCAGCTTCCCTCCCCACCCTGAGCAGAACTCCTGGCAGCCGAAGACCACCAGAACCTAGCTACAGCCATGCTCGAGGTCCCCTCCACGTGTTCGGACAGGCATCATGCATGAAGGTACCGGCAGAGGAACCCAGGTGTGTGTAATTCCATCAACGGCCAACATCCAGAGACTTAAAAGCAAGCTCCAGAAGCGCTTTTAAGTAGCCTACTTCTCCCTCTAGGAGAAACTGGCAATCTTCTGAGAGTTTCTTGCCCACATGGGACAGTCTTGCAAGCTTCCCATGGTGTATTCATACGCAAAATCCAGTAACAAGCTGGATCCCATTCCCCTGACCCTGAAAGAGCCCCCAGTGCAACATCATTGGGAGGGCCAAGTTGAGATAGACTTCTAAGATCTCAGGGAAAGGATGAAATGAGAGGTTACTGAGTCCACCCAAGAAATCAGTGATCAATGGGATTTCGTGATCATGATCTTTATGTATGGACACAGTTAGAGATACATTAAGCTCGTAGAGTGGCTCTCCTGGGGACAGCTTGCTATAGATCTCAGACTACAGTGCTCAGGCCAGATTAATCATTCCTAACCCTAGCAGGGTCCTAATCTAGTTGTTACTTTTTTGTAGCATGACAGAATTTGTCCATGACCATGCTCTTAACTTATAGTTAAGTATCATGGTGCTTTGGCCTGATCCATTTCAATGCCAGGGTAGTTCAAAGCTTACCCCGGGTCCATCGAGTCCCTCGTCAGGACCCTACTATTGGGGTGCCAGGAAGTAAGGGCAATTGAGGCTTAAGTCGAGAGAACAAATGCTCAGGAGTGAATACCATATACATGTGTGTGTATTTTATTATGATGGGTCGCCTTCTACTTTACACCCCATCAAATGTGGTGTGCTACTCTTGGTGTACCAGGGCATAGAGTATGAGATGTCTTTCCAGGTATTCTAAAAGTTTTAATAAGGTGATAGATTTGTAGTTAATTTTTTAACTGAATGGTGACTTTGGGGTCCAGAGGATCTCTGCAGCTTATGGCTCTCTTCCAAGATTTATTTGTGAGTGTCTGGGTCATGGCCATTGATGAGCTTACATGGCACCAGAGGAAGTTTGCATGTGTGAGTGCCAAGAGTGCTGACACACAGGGAAATAGGGGGAGGTCATCTATTCTCAACTCTATGCAGCATGGATATTTCGGTCACAAAACCCGAACACCTGAGTTTTTTAGGAGATTCATTCTCATGCATAACGGGCTTGTCCTGATCCTGTGGAGATTGTCTGTGATTATGATGGCAATTGGGTTCTGGAGGTTTTTGGCTGCTGGGGCTTTGTTGGGGAGAGTGGTGGGCTCATCCTTACCCCCTGAGGTACCCTGGGTGAATTCAGCCTGGCATGAGGTATGGAAGAATCTCTGCAGCTTGGCGTGTCAAGTCCCAAATACACGTTTGAACTTGGGTTTTAATACCCTTCAGGTTTATGCCTAGGAACAGTATTGTTTGATCATATGAAATTCCTTTTCATTTTTTGTCACTGTTATTTGGTTTGTTATCTGCTGCTGCTCAAGGCTTACATCTGGCTCTGCCCAGAGATCACTCCTAGCATTACTTAGGGTAAAATGTGTGGTGATGGGGATTGAACTTCAGGTGGCCATGTGCATAGCAAGTGCCTTGACCTGGAACTATCTTCCAAACTCTCCATTTTAATTTTTCAGAAGAATTGCCATACCATATTCTATAGAAGGTTACTGCTTTACATTCCTACCAACAGTTTGTCAGAGTTCCATTTTATCCACATCCTGCCCAAACTTGTATCTAATCTTTTTGATATGGACCATTCTCACATGTATATAATACCTTGCAACTTAAATTTTCTTAATTAGTATTGATGCTAAACATTTTTCATGTATCTGAGTTTCATCTGTATTTTTGTGATATTCCTTTCATAATATAATCATTATTAAATCTTTGCAAAAAAACTGTACTTATGTCTGATTACTTGTCCACAGTTTTATTATTCAGATCATTTTGTGTCCCCTTAGTGCTTTACTTAGATATTTTAGAAATATCTTTTACATTTACTTAAAAGACAGCTGTGGTTTTGATTGGATCATCTGTAACTATTTAATGGAGGATTTTTCATTTTATAGTGTGTTTGTACACATCTTATTATTATTTCTGCTCATTTTTTTTTCTGTAATACTCTCTTAAAATCACCTTGAAAGCAAGACTACTGAACTTTATACTGGAACCAAGAAAATTACTCAATAGACTATCAGAGTCATCTTGTTAGAAGTAGCAATCACATTAATATAGTTCAGAAAAAAATAAGTACTCTTTTTTAATATATATAAATTTATTTATTGAATCACTGTGAAAACCTAAAAGTTGCAAAGCTTTTGGGTTTAAGTCGAGGCCATTTGGTCATACAATGATGAAACACCCGTCCCTTCACCAGTGCATATTTTACACTACCAAAACCCCCAGTATAGGCCCCCTCCCTCACCCTCTCCCTACCTGTGTGGCAGATGATATCCACATTACTCTTTCTACTTTGATTATATTCAACATTTTGCTACCAGACGCACCATTATTATTTGGGATTTTCCCCCAACACTCAGACCTGCTGAAAAGGCAACATTAACAATTTGTTTTCTATTGCTGATTATGAATATCATATGATGTCTTGGCCCTGCAGTTTTGGAATTCTGAAATTTTAATAATTAAATCTGGAGGGATTTCTGCCAAAAACTGCTGTGTTCTGAGATTCGTTTGTGTGTCTCTGGGATCATGGCCATTAAGCCAAAAATAAGTATGCTTAAAATGATTTTCTTTCAGGAAATATTTTTCCTATATACATATATGTATATATAAAACACTAAACCTAGATTGCTCCTAATACCTTGAAAACTCTGTTTTTTATATTTTAGGTAATATCTTGTGAGGTGAAATATTATAATGTCAGCTTATTTGTGCATTTATATAATTGATCTGTAATGAAATGGAAATTAACTTCAGCTTATAAATATTTAATTAAATGTACTTAAGAAATTAATAATACAAACATAGAGAACATTAGCATAAATTGTAAAATATGCTGTAGGTCTGAACTAGTCAAGTGTTTTTTATAAAGAATAATAAGCTTCTGTATCTTACACTTGGTTAAGCCATCAAAATGGAATACTAAAATAATTTTCATTGCTATCAGGGTAGATTACAAACAGAAGTGCCAGAAAATGACAGTTAATTGTGGACATTTTCAAATGCTTTAACTCCTACAAGTTTGCTCTTATCATAATTTTGAAAAATATATGTTATTTTTATATAAGATGTAAATGATGTATTTTTATGGTAATGTATTAAAGTAGGAGTCAAATAATATTCAGAAAAGTGAAGACAACAACCATGTAACTAATAATAAACAATAACAGTGCCATGTATTGAGTTCTAAATATAAATATATAAGGAGAGTTTTTAGTGTTTCACGTAATTGATATCTACCTACAATGTTAAAATAACAATAAATTTGGTAGATATTTACTTTGTTGCTTTCAATACAAAGATAGTAATTTAGAATCATAAATGCAGATATTTTGGTCAAGGTTCTTCTCATTGTAATGTAGTTAGTTACTCAGAGTATGCACTTAATAGCCAGGAGTTAGTTGTTCTAATTTTGCAAATAAAAAGTAGAGCTAAAAATAATTAATATTTAGGTTAATTAAAAATGTTTAAGCATGTTGATGGAAAATTTATAACATAAAAAGGTAAGACGTCAATGATAATTATTTATTAATAGTAACAAAAGTATTTCATTAACATATTATTGAATTGCAAATAAATAATATATTATGAAAACAGTAAAGAACATATGAAATTCATACCTTGGTGCATCATAAACACAAATAATTATAAATGTCAGCATATGTGAAGTTTGTGTGTAGTCATTATGATGTATATTACCTATAATTTTATTAATTTTATTATTCTAATGCATATTTTAAACCATTTTATATACCTTGCACATAATTCACAGATATGTTGAATATAATACCTGTAAGCCGATGTTTTTTGTTAAATTTTGTTTATTAATATGCAGAATACACTACATTTTGTTTTATTTTATATTTAATTTTGTTTTAATTAGTCATTTAAATTTTGAAGTAAATTTTGAAATTATTTTAATTAAGTGTATTTAAAAACTTTAAATTTTGAAATTGGAGAGATAGTACAGCGGTTAAGGCTCTCATCTTTACATGCGTCTGACCGTAGTTCTATCCCTATAACCTCGCATTCTCCCCTGAGCCCACCAGGAGTGATCCCTGAGCACAGACACATGAGTTAACTCCGAGCACAACTGAGTATGTCTCCAAACAAAACAAAACCAACAAACAAAACATTAATTTTTCATTTTTAATATAAATTATGACTGTTGCTTTTCATATCATTACCACTTATTAGAAAACTATGTGCAAAATTAACTTGACAATTTGTAGATCATGGTATACTACAATTAATTACTTTTGTTTAACTTGAAGAACTATATTACATATATTGCATTTTATATTGAGATTTTAGTCATAATTTTGAATCTGTGAAAATGGAAATTTCCAATTTGTTTGTGCATAACTAAGACTGACATTTTAACCTCCATAATGTGCTCAGGGCTTAAATGTTTCATAAGAAGTATATTTTATGTTTCAAAAGTTTAATCTAATATATTGAATTTATTTTTATTCAAATCATCTAAGGAAAGCCTAACTGTTATTTTCGTGAGCTGTCCATCGTTTGCATTAAATGAATAGATAAGTATACATAAATCTGGAAGAATGAACAAAATCAATTAAAACAAATCATGCATAGAACTCAAAAGATGCAAAACTCTTTTAGAACTCCAAAGGTGCAAAAAAATGCTAAAAAGTGCTAGAAATGTATTTCACTAAAATACAAGCAGTTTGATATAATATTTTTTCATGTTTATTTTTATATTCAATCTAAGAGTCTAATTGAGTGCCAAAGAATATTCATGTAAATTCTGGTTATAATTATTCTTTAATTTTTAAATGTAAAAATATGAGGCTTTCTTATTAGATCACTCTAATTTTTCAAATGTAGGGTTTTTCAAAATATTTTTTTTTCTCAAAAAGCTTCTCCAATGTAAGTGTAAAAACCATTCTAAAATGAGTAACACTGGACTATTATTTACTTATTACATTTTCAGTGTTCTCAAGTACAAGTTAAAAATATCAAAGTTTGCCTAGGTAAATGATTCAAGGAACTGAAGCACACAGAAGAGCAAAAATGGATTCTCATTGCCACCTGTCTTCCCAGTACATACACAGTCTGCTGAGTACTGCTGAGTGATCCTGGAACACAAAAGCACAAAAGGCACTAAGAGTAGTACCCAAACTCCATTGCATGTGGTCCAGAAACACCTCCCCTCCCTATAGCCAATGATCTGACTTAAAAAAAAAAAACAACTGTAAATGATACTTTATCTTTATCTAACATCCATATATTTAAAACCAATTACCAGAATCAGAATGACTACCATTATGAAGGTAAAGTTTTAGGGTTTTGCCTGTTTCTTTTTTTAATTAATTAATTAATTAATTTTATTGAATCACCGTGAAAAAAAAATGCAAAGCTTTCAGATTTAAGTCTCAGTCATGTAATGATTAAACCCTCATCCCTTCACCAGTGCACATGTTCCACCACCAAAAACCCCAATATACCCCCCCTTCCCCCCACCTGAGTAGCTAATGATCTTCACTTTATTCTCTCTATACTTTGAATACATTCAATATTTCAATAGAAAACTCACTATTATTGTTTGGAATTTTCTCCCCAAAATCAGGCCTGCTGAAATGCATCATTTAATAATTTGTTTTCCATCGCTGAGAATGAAGACTCTATGAGCTCGCGTGGCCACGCAGTTTTGGATTTCTGATATTTTAGCTCAGTTCACAGTCTAGATGCATTTCTGTAAGAAGCCGCTCTGGGTGCCAAAATGGTTAGAAGACCTCTCGGATCAAAGTCTTTAGGAGCAGAGGGGTCCGTTTCGCGCTCTGGATCTTATCTGGGCAGAGAGCGTGCCGGTAATGACCCCCATCCCATGGTTGCCTATGAGCCATGTCACTGCAGACTCATACTTCTGGGTTGGGAGTTTTAGGAGTTGGCTCTCGCCTCATGGGTGTTGCCGCTGCCGCCGTCTTCCATGCAGAAAAAATAGGGTAGAGAGGGAAAATCTTTCCCAGGGCGGCACAGGATTGTAGCACAGTTCACAGTCTAGATGCATCTCTTTAAGAAGCCGCTCTGGGTGCCAAAATGGGTTAGAAGACCTCTCGGATCATAGTCTTTAGGAGCAGAGGGTCTGCTTCGCAGGTGGCAGCTCCCACCTGTTTCAAAAGCAATAACTTACATACCATCATTCTTTAAGGAGAATCGTAATTTTAAAACCAACAAATTTTAATTTATCTAAAAGTTCTTATTGACATGTTGACATAGTAAACACACCTCTTCATCAATAACATGGTCATGTCATAAACTTATGCTTTTCAGCGTTGTGTGTGAATAACTTTAAGATCATGTCAACTCAGACCTGAAATGCTTAGCTTTTTAACTGTGTTCAGGAGGAAGTTTGAATGTTTAAAATGCTCATGAGGGGGCTGGAGCGATAGCACAGTGGGTAGGGCGTTTGCCTTGCATGTGGCCGACCCGGGTTCGAATCCCAGAATCCCATATGGTCCCCTGAGCACCGCCAGGAGTGATTCCTGAGTGTAAAGCCAGGAGTGACCCCTGTGCATCCCCGGGTGTGACCGCAAAAAAATAAAAAAATAAAAATAAATAAAAATAAAAAAAATATCTTGGGGCTGGAGCAATAGCACAGCGGGTAGGGCATTTGCCTTGCACACGGCTGACCCGGGTTCGATTCCCAGCATCCCATATGGCCCCCTGAGAACCGCCAGGAGTGATTCCTGAGTGAAGAGCCAGGAGTAACCCCTGTGCATCACCGGGTGTGATCCAAAAAGCAAAAAAAAAATTAAATAAATAAATAAAATAAAATGCTCATGAGCTTTTATTTCAGTTTTTTTCTGCCCATTTTATCCCCAACACGTCTGTGAACTCACTATCATATACTCAATATACCAGGGACTGAATAAATATATTTTATCTTTATTCTCTGCTAATGTACTTGCTTTGCAATTAGTAAGTGCTCTCCTCCTCCTGCTTACTTAGAGACTTTGAAGTGGTCACAAATCTAGTATGTTGTCAATAAAAATACCCCAGTACACTCTTGAGAATTTGCTCTTCCACTGAGCTGGGAATTAAGTTTGTGAATAATACAGCAAGCTCTCGGTTCAGTAAATTATTAATGAACATATCCTCTATGAGGAGATCTTATATTTAAGATGTCTTTATGCCCACATAAAAAGCTGTGAGGAACTTTGTAAAATACCAGGACAAGTTTGCAAAGGCCTGCCTTTAGTATTGTTTAATTTGAAACTTGCATCATTTTACAAAGGCTAGAACAGATTCTCTTTGTATATATATATATATTTTGTTTTTTGGGTCACACCCAGCAATGCACAGGGGTTACTCCTGGCTCTTCACTCAGGAATCACCCCTGGCGGTGCTCAGGGAACCATATGGGACGCTGGGATTAGAACCCGGGTCGGCCGCGTGCAAGGCAAATGCCCTACCCGCTGTGCTATCGCCCCAGCCCATCTTTGTATATTTTTACCTTTAGCATAATGATTAAACCAACGAACATCAGTGATTGGATTAATTTCACGCTGCTGTTTTTCCATACCATTTCTTTCTTATTTTCATATGGATGACACGTTTGTTTAACTGCTCATTGTGCAGTTTTCTTCTTTTTTGTTATTGTTATTATTACTATTATTATTATCATTATTATTATTATTATCACTATGGCTAAGACTTTAACATAACTGAAGATTTCTAAACTATTACCTGAGAGATAAATCCCAGTATATGTGTTGAGTTCTCAAATATAGATAAATCTATCTGAGGAAAATAAAAAGATTTCTGAATGCATAATTCATATGTCTGTTTTCTTTTTAATAAAGCTTTATTGATTTATAATTGGATTGCAATATTATATAGTGTCATAGTACAGTGTTACACCTCTAAATGTGGATAAATCTCATAAAAGCAATAACCACAGTTCTAGAGCCATCACACTAGCAAAATGTCCTCTCCTATTCCTTATACTCCCTCCTCCCTTTTAATTTTCTAATTACATAAAGTAAGAGTTAAATTTCTATAGTGTGTAAGTTTACTTGCTGTGGTTATTTATATTCATTTATGAACTGTACAATCATGTAACTACCGTGACATTTTAATCAGTATAAACAACTCAAGTTCCATGCGTGTTTTTTGCAAAATGTAATTTCTTCTTGTTGACTGACTAGTATTCCACTGAGTACAGAGATCCCAGCTTCTTTATTCAGTCATTTGTCATTTGAAAATTACATTTTAGTTGCTTTCATGTTTTGTCTACTGTAAATAATGTTGCTTTGATTTAAGGGTACAAATACTATTTAAAATTGGTAATTTTGTAATCTTCTGACAAATGCCTTAGAGAGGTAGAGCAGGATCATATAGCATCTACCTGTTTAAATGAAAAGTCAATACTACTTTTCAGAGAAGTTACACCAACTTCCATTCCTACCTGCACTGTACAATAGATCTTTTTATCCCCTCAACATACTGCCAAGGCTTCATTTCAGACTGTTAGATATGATCCATTCTCACAGGCATGATCTGTTATATCATTGCATTTCACTGTCACTGTCATCCAGTTGCTCATCGATTTTGTTCAAGCGGGCACCAGTAACGTCTCTCATTGTGAGACATTGTTACTGGTTTTTGGCATATCAAATACGCCACGGGTAGCTTGCTAGGCTATGCTATGCGGGCGCGATACTCTCGGTAGAGTGCCAGGCTCTCTGAGAGGGGAAGAGGAATCCAACATGGGTGGGCCGAGTTAAAGTCAAATGCCCTACCGCTGTGCTATCGCTCCAGCCCATCATTGCATTTTATTTTAATTAATTAATTTATTTGTTGATTGATTTCTGGGCCACACCCGCTGGTTTTATAATGTGTTTCAGGCCATTGTTTTATTGTTTTATTCAAGTTACTCTTGAATCTGATCTCAGGGATCACTTCAACTAGTGCTCAGGGAACCATACATATGTAGTGCCAGGGATCGAACCCAGGTCAGTTGTGTGGAGACTCCTACACCTTGTACAATCTCTCTGGCCCTCAATGTAGTTCTCACTATAGCCTATATATGTGCTTCTACTATCTCTGATTATTTTGATATTTTTTTCAGGCTTGATGGAACAATTTTCTATTTATTATGTTTTTAACATTAAGTATGAAAAGTGGAAATATAATATTTAAGTAAACATTCTCAAGTGAGAAGGGAATTAAATTATATATATATTAATAAAGGATTATAAAATAATATATCATGGGTTTAAATCACCAGAGAAGTTATTCCTTGAAAAGAAATATTTTGAGATTATGCAAATGTATAACTTTAAATATTTTCATAAATATTTCCTTATCCATCAATTTGGAATTATTTTGTATAGACTTGCCCTTTATCCATTTATTTCATCAAGAAAATCATGGCTATCGTACTAGTTTTATACTAATGTCTAAAATAGTAAACAAATACAGCAGCTTAAGACAATATTCATTTATTATACTGTTTCTGCATGTCAGAAATCTGTGAAGTTCACCTATTTATCTACTCTGAGACTCGCAAGACAGAAAGTGATGTGTACGAAGATATAAATTCCTTTATATGTTTACTTTTAAATCCACTTGAAAGTAAATTGCCAGATATGGGCCAGATCAGTTGCCTTTGGCTTCTAGGTCAGCTTACTGAATGTTAGCCAGCTGTCATTCTCTGCCCTAGAAAGCCCCTGGCATTCCCTGAGCTGCTGCTACTTTCTCAATAGCAAAAGTGCTTTAGTTCTCCGATTCTTTGAATCTCTCCTCTGCCCCTCTCTTCTACTTCACTTTTGTTATGTGACCCATCTGGAGAGAAATCTTGCATTTAAGGGCTCAAGTGATTCTCTTTGTGTAAAGCCTTTTTTTTTTTTTTTTTTTTTTACTCTGTGGTAAGACTGGATATACAGACTCATTTGATATTTTTCTTCTCTCACCGTTAGAGTAAGCAATTTCTGTAAGAAATCCTATACTGTTTTTATTGTTGTTAATTCCAAAATGCAAGTTAAATAAATGAATAAATGACAGCAAAAGAGAACAACCCAGTGATTAGAAGGGAAAAATCTCATTTTCTATAACCCACAACTTGGAAGCAGAACATATGACAGTGTCAGATGTCATGTAAAGAGATAAATAAACATGAGTCCTTTAGCATTCACACTGAAGTAAGTATCTTACTGGTGAGTCAGAAAGAAACTGGAACTTAAATTTAGGTGTTAACATTACCTTACTTGTGACTCACTTATAATCTGGAGATTTCTCTGATATTTGTCCTTGAAGATCATCTCTTGATTTTTCTCCTAGAACTTCTTGTGGAATGTCTTGGCGTATCAGGTTTATTAATTTCTCTTTCATATTTCCTTTTTAAAAGGTTTTATAATGTGTTTCAGGCCATTGTTTTATTGTTACCCTCAGGTTAAAAATAAACTTTGCAACTTAATTCGTTCTCTGAGATATATTTTTATTTCTATATTTATGTCTTTATTTCCAGAATTTCTTTTGTGTTACTTTTAAAATATCAGTAAGGGCAAAGATAAAAACAGCAGGTTATGTTGAATCCTATAATAAAATTTGATTACCCTTTGGCTACAATTTCTATTGTAGACTTTTGTTGTAATTCTAATATTGTCTAAATATGCTTTTCCTAAATGAAGATGTTTTCTTAGTTTTCTTTTACAATGAGCCTAGGAACTAGTATGTGTAGGTATGCATATATCACTAATCTAGTCTATTATGACATTATCATACATAAAATCATATTTAGTTTGTTTCTTGACAATTGGAGAGCCACACCCTGCAGTGTTCAAGGTTTTACTATTGACTCTTTATTTAAGGGATCTCTCCTGAAAATGCACATGGTACATATGCAGTGCTGGGCATCTAAACTGAGTCAATCTTGCTCCATACAATTAGCTGAATCCTTGTACTGTTTCTTTGGTGACACTTACCAGTAACCTTAATTAATTGAGTATGTGACTGTTCTCTATTTTATATGTCACAATATCAAAAATATGGAACAGTAACAATTCCATGGGTAAAATAATTGGTTAAGTGGTAAAATTCAAGTCCCCCAAAGAATCTGACCATTCATTCTATGTTTTTACATAGAAAAAGAATGAATAACTTGTAATGAAAATATTCATCCCAATTGCCATTGTGTGATAATGTGGGCTCTGCTATATTTTGTTACTGTAAATGACATACTGGTCCAAAGAGAAACACAAGAAAATTAAACTTATGTTATCTGCATTCTATTTAGGTTATTTCTGAGAAAGTACTATTAATGTAAAAGCAAAAAGAGTATAAAATTGGTGTCATATCATGGAGGCAATACGACAAAGGATCAAGATTGTAATGATTAAAAAGTTTAAAATTGGTGGGTTGTACATTATGCCTCAAAAGTTAAGATGTGGAGCAGAATGACATCAATGGCAAGACATATACATATTGCTTTTTTTTTTTTTTTTTTTTTTTTTTTTTTGCTTTTTGGGTCATACCCAGCGATGCTCAGGGGTTACTCCTGGATCTGCACTCAAGAATCACTCCTGGCGGTGCTCGGGGGACCATATGGGATGTTGAGGTCTGAACCCAGGTTGGCCGCTCTGGCCATTATATTGCTTCTATGCCTTTTGTTCAGGTCAACTTCAAATGCTTTAAATCATTCTCTAACCCTTCTCTGATATGTATCAATAAAACTCCATTTATAATTATTATATTTCATGATCCATAACCTTATTTTTATTGAAGTTATGTTAACCCTACAAGGAAAAGTAATAGCTCACCTCCCACCAACACCCACCAATAACAGAAGTCATAGTCACTGTAATATTTATAGAAACATATTTTTAAATTGGGCTGGAGTGATGATAGCACAGCAGGTAGGACATTTGCCTTGCACTCGGCTGACCCAGGTTCGAATCCTCTGCCCCTCTCAGAGAGCCCGGCAAGCTACGGAGAGTATCTCACCTGCATGGCAGAGCCTGGCAAGCTCCCATGGCATATTCTATATGCCAAAAACAGTAACAATAGGTCTCACAACGGAGATGTTACTGGTGCCCGCTCGAGCAAATTTATGAACGGGATGACAGTGATAAAGTGATGACAGTGATTTTATAAATTTAATGTTTTTTTAAATTTTTACTTCCCAAATAAAAATAAGGAGACCCGATGATAGTTCACTAGGTAAGCAGGTGCCTAGTGAGGCCCTGCGTTTTATTCCTATATGTTCCTATATGTTCCTATATGTTCCCACATACTGGAGTGCAATCACAGTAATGCAACACTGCTGTTTGGGATCCTGGGCACCATAACAAAGTATACAATCTTTTGTACACTGTGTAGTCACAAGCATGTCTGAGAACCACAATTGAAATATGCGCATCAAAACCAATTGTTGTGAGTCTTCACCCAAGTATATGTGACTCTCACTGGTCATCATGACATCAAAAAGGGAAATTTTTTAATGAGAAAAATAAAGGCTAACAATTTATCTAGTGTTAGGAGGAAACGTGTGAATGAAGCTTGATACTTTTTTATTCTTGGGTTACACACAGCGATGCTTAGGGGTTATTCCTTGCTCTGTACTCAGGAATTACTCCTGGCGGTGCTCAGGGAACCACATGGGATGCTGGAGATCGAACCTGGGGTCGGCTGCGTCCAAGGCAAACACCCTACCCACTGTACTATCGCTCCAGCCCCTGAAGCTTAATTATTAAAGCATAATTTCTCCCACTTTTCCATGTCAAGTTTTCTTTTATGCAATTTCAAAATGTTGTAATTAAAATTTTTGAACTTTGTTCAGCATTGACTATGAATGGCTAACCCAGAATATTGATTTAAAACCATGGATTACAATATTTAGAATGATAATCCTTTGTATTTACTAACCTGATACTTGTTTTGAGTATTTTAGAACCAATCCTTCTTTTATTAATATTAATGAATTGTAATATTTTTGAAATGCATGAAACATTTATATTTGGAATTGTTTTCTATGGCTGAGTTCCCATCATTATAATTGCAAGACCTGAGAGAAAACATTGGCATATTGAGATAGTATGATTTTCAGATTATGTAAAATGATTTCTGGAGGCACCTCACATGTAATATCAATTAGGCAGATATATTTTATGATTACATATTTTGCCATAGGAAACATGGAAATTTTAAGGAAAATTTTCATTGTAGAAATGATGCTTAATTTCTACTTCTTGTGTCAGAATGCACCTTTCAGAAAAAATACTCAGTTTAGTATTTGCATAAACAGTTTTCTTAAAAAAAGACATTCAGATTTTTTCTTATTTTGCAATCATAAAATAAATGGGCATTCAGGTTCCTGTCACTGTGTTTCCTTAAGTGTTTCTTATCATAGTACTGATTTTAGATTGCAAGGAATTTGGGGCAGGTCTTAAAATCATTTATTATATATTTAAATTAGTCTCTCAAATTCTGTTCTATGAGCATTTTCTTTGTGTATCAGTATATATGTATGGAATGGGACAGGTTTGTAGAGAAATGGAAGTAATGTAGAGAATAACAAGTCTTAAAATTCAGTGCAAAGAATGTAGGAGTAAAATCAAGATCTATTAATATACAAATATAAAATATATTTAAGTGTAACTGTAAGTAAGTCAGAAAGAAAAAAGCTTTAAACTGCTATGTCCATAGTTCATACTGCAAGAGGTTAAGAATGGATACTTATAATTAAATAATGCCTCCTACACTGGTTTCCTGTTAAAGCTATATAGCACACAACTAAACAAAAACTCTGAAACGGAAGCAGTTATTTTCAGCTAATGTATTTCCTTTATTTCTAGCAATGTACGGACACATACACGTGTTCTAAATTCTAGCCAAATAGATAACCTAATATCTCTTTTGCCTTTCTGGAGTTAATTACAATAATTTTAACCTGAAGGTCCATTCCCAATCTCTAGCTCACAATGTAATTAAATACCACTGCTTTTATTCATTCAAATTTTAAAAATGAATCGTAGTGGGATTTGAGGTTTAGTATACTGGATATGGTACTTGCTTGCACTCAGCTGTACCTGAGTTCAATCTCCAGCACCCCAGATGGTTTCCTGAACTCATCAGGAGTGATTTGAAGCACAGAGCCAGGAATAAATCCTGAGCACAGCTGAGTGTGGCCCCAAAACATCAATAAGTGGAATAAAAGTATATTAATAATAATTAATATTCTAAAATTCTATTCTTCTACCCTTCCAACGTTTCAGTATTTTCAGATGTCAAAGTAGAGGTGTTTATTTGAAGGTAGAGAAAACAGGACTCTCTCTTACTGAAAGTCATGGTTCTTTGGATTTTATAATTGTTTTTGGCTTCTACAGTCATGCATATGTTTTAACCAATGGGGCACGCAGCTATTAGGAAGCATCTTAGATTAGTGATCAACAAATATTGCTGTCTATATACATGTGGAAAAAATTGGCATAAACTTCATAAAATGAATGTCAGTTTATTTAATTTAAAATCTTGTTGTTCAGGGGAGAGACCAAGCAGTTCTCAGAGCATGCTCCTGGTTCCGTGCTCAGGGATAACTCCTCGCGATGCTCAGGAAACCGTATGTGGTACTGAGGATTAAACCTGAGTCAGCCACATACGAGGCATACAAGGCAAGTGCCTTCTCCTTGACACTGTCTCTCAAGGCCCATGAATGTTATTTTGCATTTGACTCAAAGCTCTTCATAATTAAAGTCATCAAATGTATATACTGTATGAGGTGCCATAATTACAGACATTTTTAAAGCCAAACTCCCTTGGCTTAGGAGATAGTCAAGAGAAGTTTCTTGCCACCTAGCAGCATGAACACCATTTGAGAATCTCCTCGCAAACTTTCGAGATAGCAAATATCCCCAAAGCGCAGAGCCTGTCTGGGGGAGGAGGGTCCAGAGCAGCTTTCATTCTTAGCAGAGCAGCAGGAAGCCAAAGAAACCGCCACCCAGGCAAGTAAGAACATTGATGAGATTGATCAAGTTTGTAAAACCTGGGCTTGGCCTCCCTGGCAGTTCCGAATGCCTGGGAGGCGCCGCGCAACAGGAACCGCCTTGCAATTTCCACTTTTTGCACAGAGAGCTCATTAGAATGATTGGCAGCCTAGTAGGAGATTGGAAGAGACCTCCTCTGAGGAAAGAGTTCTGAAGGCTGCGCACAGAGCAGAGAGCTGAGCCCGTTTCCAAGCACTTCAAGCTCAACAGTGAGTTGGAGCGACCAGCTGTCTCCCACTGACAAGAGTGGGGAGGAGAGCTGAATCTCTGGTCAGGGAATATTGAAGGGTCCTGCTGACGTCTAATATTAGATTATCATAGTCTGTTAGATTATATAATGTTGGGTTTATATATACAGATGTATATAGCAAAGATACACAGAATAGGAGAGTTAGAAGTGAGGATAAAGCAGGTAAGTTAACCTACAATGCTGAGATTGAAAAATAGGCTATCAGCAAAGACCAATGTTTTGCAGGCTTATCACTGAAGTGTACAGAATGTAGGGAAGCCAGTACAATTGAACAACAACAACAAAACAATAAAAGTTATTGCCCAGAAACACAATAGGAATAGGAGTGAAAAATATGGTTAAAGAATGTCTAAGATCTCGAAGCAATGGAAAATGGTCTAGTATACATATCATTTGACTATTATAGGAAAAGAGAGATTGAATCGAAGAGTATATATTTGCAGTCACAATAGCCAAATTGAGAGCATAAATATATAAATCTAAATGGCTCAGAAAACCACAGTCAATAATTGTGAAATACACATATGCAACATAAACACTTCTTTTTTAATCTTTAAATAAAAAATTTCCAAAGCATCTAGATTTTTATTTATTTGTTTATTTATTTATTCATTTATTTTCCTTTTTGGGTCACACCCGGCCATGCACAAGGGTTGTTCCTGGCTCTGCACTCAGGAATTACTCCTGGCGGTGCTCAGGGGACCATAAGGGATGCTGGGATTTGAACCCAGGTCGGCCGCGTGCAAGGCAAACGCCCTACCCGCTATGCTATCACTCCAGCCCCGCATCCAGATTTTTAAATGAATTTTATACTTAAAGATAAAAAGATTGCTCTTATCAAAGAGGAAATCAGCAAGAAATAGAAAAAAATGTATAAAATAGTAAAAGAGAATAAAACTATCATCAAAGTATCCTAAAGTCACAAAAATCTCTTAAAACATGATAAAAATGCTACATACAGATATTAATAGAATTATAGTTACTCTAAAAAATTAATTACAGTTTTCATACAGTTAATAGCTATACTAATACAAAATGTTACAAATGGAATTAAGACCAAAAATACACACTTGAACTTTTTCACACATGTGCAAAGAAAATCACAATTATGTCTTCCAAATGTGTCAATTCATGAAATTAATTCATTTGATTAAAAAGTTCTTTGCCACTTAATAAAAAAAACAAATGACGATGTGTTTAGTCTTGCCTTAGTGTCATTCCCTAATTCTGTTTGTTGAAATCTAAAGGCAGCAAATATATTTATATATTAATATGTATATATCTCTATATATATATAAAGTCAGAAAAGTGGGAAAGAAAAGCATATTTTATATGCTTAAAATACTGTAGAATTTTCTTATTTCAGTTGATAAGATGAAGTGAAATCTGTTGATTTACTGAGGTCTCTTAGTTGAAGGGTGACTTTCAAAAATAATTATTTTTCTTCCAACAATGATTTTAAATAAAAATAATTTTCTATGATATTCCCTTTTTTCTTATTGGGAAACATCATAATTGTTTAATTGTTATTGCCCTCCCATATACCTTTTTGTTCCTGTTTTTGGACCACACCCAGGGCACTCAGGGCTTACACCTGCCTTTGTACTCAGGAATCATTCCCGGCTGACTTTGGGGATCATATGTGGGTCGGGAATGGAACCTGAGTTGGCCACAAGCAAGGAAAATGCCTACCCACTGTACTATCTCTCTGGCCTTGAGAACATCAGAATTGTGACAAAATTAGACTGAGGCCATGCTATAATTTGACTTAATATAAAACTTCCTGTGAGTAAGTAGAATGTGGTTTTAATTTTAGGCTTCTTCCCTCAATTAACGAGATAATTATAGACAAGTGCATTAGCTTCAAGGCTTTGTGTGCTCATCTAAAATCAAGAGTTAGTTGACAACTAACTTCACAATAAATTGTATTTGTTGCTCTTTTATATGATCAGAATATAGCACTTTTTAACATTATTTTTCCAATAATTATAGTGTTTCCAGAAAAGTTTCTCCTAAATGACAAGTAATTGTAGTAATTAGAGAGAAATTTTCATAACGCTGTAATGTGGTATAGCAATTAACTTTTGGGACAAAGGTATGTCCATTATAAAATTACGTGATGCTTTTATCTTGAAAAGTATCAGAACTTTTAAAAATTCAAAGTGTTATTTATTATCAATGTACCAAGCATGGCACCTTGTTATCTTTCCAGCATAAATTTTAGATAGTATTTGATTAAATTTTCAACAAAATATGTTTCAATTTTTTATCTATTTTCTCATTCCTTAAATTATTATAATTATTCACAAGATAATTAGTCTTTGGTCTGGCTTAAAATGGATATTTCTCTTACTACCAATCAGAATTTATTTATGACATGGAGTTAAAGACATATTGATATCAAAGTGATATACATCAATAAATGGGACCCGCATTCAAAGTACCATTTCTCCAAACTTAATACAGGCTATGTAAACCTATAGTAAGTAATTTGAAGATTTATTTTTCTAGAGATGCTACATATCTTGCATACTATACTATTTTTTTCCATTTCATATTAGTAAGATAAGCTTCCCACTCACACTCCCCCATTTTCATCTGTGTCTGACACATACTGTAACTTTAGAAGAACTAATTTGAATAATTAGTCCCTTGTCCAGACTAAGCTAAATCACTTCTTGATAAGGCAAGAACATAACTCCTTAATTACTACTGCATACAGTTGAACATGCCACAATGACTCTGAAATGCCTGGTTATGTTTCACTGCCATGATACAGTTGATTGAGATAAAATGTATGCTATTTTGAAAATTTTCAAAATTATATGCTTGATACTAAGCTTCTCTCTTAAAAAAATAATGTAGTAGTGTTAGTCTAATGAAATGTACCTGGGGAATAGCAAATTGAATTCACTTATGAATTTAATTTGTTATCAAGTGTTTGATTATTTTTTTATGAAATGTTTCTTAGTGACTTCATTTTTATAGTCCCTATGATATTGTAAAACCTAATAACAAATGAATCACTAAATTAACATGCTAATTTGAAAAGATAAAATAACAAATACTAAAACCTATAAACAATACAAATTAACTGTACCAACTAAAAATAAACTTCAGATTAAGGTCACAAATGGGTAATAATAATAAGCAAAGAGTAAAATGCCTGTCTTTTCAAAGTAAAACATTTCAAATGCATAACTGTTGTTTTTGTTTTCTGTTTTTTTCTCCTGATGCATATTTGAGTATCACTGTATCACTGTCATCTTGTTGTTCATCAATTTACTCCAGTGGGCACCAGTAACGTCTCCATTTGTCCCAGCCCTGAGATTTTAGCAGCCTCTCCTTACTCGTTTTTCCCAGGGTCAGGGGAATGAGACCTGTTATTGTTACTGTATTTGGCATATCAAATATGCCACGGGGAGCTTGCCAGGCTCTTCCTTGTGGGCAGGATACTCTCAGTAGTTTGCCAGGGTCTCCGAGAGGTGTGTGTGTATGTGTGTGTGTGTATGTGTGTGTGTGTGTGTGTATATACACACATATATATACATATGTATATATATATGTATATACATACATACATAGCTTGTCAGACTCTCCGAGAGGCATATATATATAAATATATGTATATATATTTCCCTTGATGATGATGTGTCCAGGAATATGTTCACTCAGCATGAGGCTCAGTGTGTGGAAAGAGGCCTGGAGCATGGTGTTGGTTGGGTAGTGGACGTCTGATGCCAGGGCTGGGTCCCTTGGTGCGGGAGGGCTCTTACCCGCCCCTCTCTGGGGCACCCCGGCTCGGAGCCCGGTGGCATGTATATGGGGGCCTCATTTTTATGCTCCCTTCCGGGAGAAGCAGCCATGCGTTCTGGAGGATGGCCGATAAGGAGATTACATTTGAGTATAAAGTCTGGATTTTCCTGAAAGATGACCTTCCAGTTAAACACTGCTAGAAACAGTCCATTTTCGAAAAGTTCTCTCATAATTTTCATGGGGCTTACATACATTAATTATATAAATTAATATGTGTAAAGAGATAACACACTATGATTATATGTATATTGCTAATAAAAATTCAAAATAAATATTTAAACATTAGTAAATTTAAATATCAATGAAATAATTAACATTATTCCTAATAATATTAAGTGTTATAAACTTTTAAGAGAAAAAAATCTTTCAAAAGGCATTTTTAATTTTTTGTTTATCTTTTTGACTGGGACTTCCTGAGTGCTTGGCGATACTTGGCCGAAGTGCTGCCGAGTGCATCCGATGATGGGGATTAGACCCACAGCCTCCTGCCTTTGCTCCTCCTCTTTGAACTATCTCCTAGCCCAAGAGTGTTTCCCTGCTAAATACCAGCATCAGACCCAGGAATGAAGCACTCAGAACAGTGCTTTATCGCTGAACCACATCCCTAGCATCCAAGATATTTCAAGTAATTCAGAGCAAGTATGAGTGAAAATTCATTTGTTTACTCATCATTAGTAAGTAGGAAAAAGCATTACTTTTGCTTTAAAAGTATGTGATACTATAAATCTGACTAAAATATAATGGTGTTGTTTAGTTGAAAGGAATAATGTAATGATTTGTGCCTAAAGGTCTTTGTCTAAAGAGCATAACTAGTAACTTGCTTGCTTATAGATTTGTTGTAATAATGATTTGACTATGTATTACCAGCCCAATGGTAGATAATACACAGATAACTTATTTGCAACATGTTTGATTTACCTCTCTTTATTTTCTCAATGCCAGAATACCATTCTAAAGTAAGTTTGCCATTTATAATATAATGTATGTCCTGTATAATCATTTAATATAAAAGATCTGTTCTTTTAAGTCACTCAGGTTAAATTATGATTAAATTTTAATTGCTAAGTATTTAAAATAACAAGAATTAAATCTGAAATATCTTTGTGCATAAAAATGACAGCACTTTCTTTCTGAACACTGTTCAAGTTTCTCAAAAAATAAAAAAAAAACAATTGTTTATAGTTATGGTGTTTGTGTGTGTATGTATGTATGTGTGTATGTGATATATGTATTTTGTTTGTCTTTTCTGGACTTATTCTATGCATATATAATGCAGTGGTAGATATATAATATTAATAACATAATACATTTTATCTTCTATATTATCACTTAACAATATATATATATATATATTATATATATATACACACATATACACACATACACACATACATACATACACACACAAACACCATAACTATAAACAATTGTTTTTTTTTTATTTTTTGAGAAACTTGAACAGTGTTCAGAAAGAAAGTGCTGTCATTTTTATGCACAAAGATATTTCAGATTTAATTCTTGTTATTTTAAATATTTAGCAATTAAAATTTAATCATAATTTAAAACTGAGTGACTTAAAAGAACAGATCTTTTATATTAAATGATTATACAGGACATACATTATATTATATATATATAGCAAGGAGATTCTTACCAAACCACAAAATGTTGATTTATATTTGAAAAACTCTTCATAGAATAGTGATTTCCATCCATAGTCTAAAATTAGTAACAGAACACCAGTTTATAAAGGTTAAAAACTACTGAATGCTGGAGTGTTTATCAATGGTAAAGCCAAGAGCAACATCTGGTTTACATATAAAGAGACTGAAAATCACTGCTATAGAATGTATACAGCTGTATCATGGCAAATGTAGTCAATCCCTTTTAAAGTATTTATTTGATTGTCATATTTCATATACTAATAATTCAAAGATGTGCATTTGTTATTTAAATATTACACCTCATAAGTATAGTTCCAAAATCAAATGTGCATTTATTTTTAATTTAAAAAGTCTACTAAAGTTCCCTTCATTGATTCTACAACAATGCATATTATAAACAAACTTACATGAGTTTTTGTAGTTTAATTGATTATTTTAAACATAATGTATTTTGATTCCTGATGTCTGACAAATGAAATATAATAGTAGATTAAGTTAATATATTTTTTTTAACTTGGCTGGAGCAATAGCACAGCGGTTGGGCATTCGCCTTTCTCTCGGCCGACCCGAGTTTGATTCCTCCGCCTCTCTCGGAGAGCCTGGCAAGCTACATAGAGTATAGAGCCCGCGGGGCAGAGCCTGGCAAGCTACCCATACGTATTGGATATGCCAAA
Source organism: Sorex araneus (assembly GCF_027595985.1). NCBI lineage: Eukaryota > Metazoa > Chordata > Mammalia > Eulipotyphla > Soricidae > Sorex > Sorex araneus. The sequence continues at coordinate 28,702,234 of NC_073308.1, forward strand.
AACAGTAACAATAATTCTCTCAATGAGAGATGTTACTGATGCCCACTCGAACAAATCGATGAGCAGCGGGATAACTAATTTTTTTCAACTTGGTAGGCAATTGTTCTATTTTTTAGATTTAAACATACATACTATATGATTATACTTTTAGGATGGTAAATGTAGTTATGTTGCCTAATATATTTCACTTTTAACCTTAAAGCTTTAAAATGTGTGCTTTTATAGCACACTTCTTACTTTCTAAACTTCTATTAGCCCCTGAATAATATTTCCGCTATCACTCTTCAACAAACATCTTGTCAATTTTCTCAGTCATTTCAACATGCTTGGACTTCTCTTGTCCTTGACTATCTTTTGTTCAAAACCCACATCCTATAGCTTACTTCATTATCCTTCTTACTGCTATGAAACAGAGTGTCCATTATTGTTTTCATATAATGATCTCCTCAGCACTTATGCAATCCAATTGGAATCAAGTTGTCGGGGATGATATAAAAGAATCTGATATGCATTTTTAGGAGAATGGTTTTAACAGATCAGCTTTGATGCCACTGTATTTGGTAGAAGTAGTAAACAACAGTATCCTTGGTCAGTGTCACTTATTCTATCTTTATTGTGTGTGTGGCTCAGAAAATGCACTAGATTCTATATATTTTAGGTAGATAGTTGCAGAACAGAAAGTTGTTTAGCTTAGGAAAGAAGCTTTTAGTACTCTGAGTTCATGTCCATTCTATTCATTTGAAGAAAGAGCAATGGCAAATATAAAGGCCAGGATTGAAGCTATATAAGCAGGAGGAGAAAGTGGTAGCTTGTATATCTCTATTTAATTTCTACTAGACTGTCATTTGATAATTCATCAGTGCTTTATGCAAACTTACACAGCTTTTGAACAATCTATAAATGAGTTAGTGTAGTCTAATTATTTTGTAAAATATAGATTTATTTAAAAGTCTTTGGCAAGTAGGGCTGGAGTGATAGTACAGCAGGCATGGCACATGTCCAACCCAGGCTCAATCCCCAACACCCCACGTGATCCCCAAGCTTGTCAGGAGTGAGCCCTGAATGCTGAGTCAGGAGTAAGCCCTCAATATTGCCAAGTGTGTTCCCAAACCAAGCAAACAAACAAAAAAATTCTTAGTGAGAAACTTTCAAATTATTTCCAAATTAGACTAGCATTCTAAAATATATCAAAATATCATTTCTCAATTTCAAATTAAAATGATCCATTAAATATTAAAAATTTGTTTGAACATCTTCCAACTGTATTTTTTGATTCCTAGTAAAACTTTTATACATGTAAATGTATAAAAATCTATAAAATGCTATCACAAAAGTGCATTTAGTCCTGAATTTGTATTTTCTTAAATTTGGTATGAGTATTTGCATATCAAAATTAAATTGTATAGTAGAGTCTAAATGGATGGGACCGGGTCCCTGCCGAATGCCCAGGTCTTTCCATTACTAGTGTATGACATTTCTTGTCCTGGCTCTTGATACTCAGCCCAGAATATAGTGTCTTGGTCCTCTTCTGGAAGCACTGATTCTCCATTTCTGGTAGACAATGGCCTAGTCTTGTCCCTATGTCATTCTATGTCCAGTGCACATGATCCCCTTGTCTGAAACCAGTGACTGGAATCCTGTTACCTATGTCCCTCTGCTGGAACTTGCTGTTCAATATGTTACTGGGCTTTCCTTGGCTTCCCCTTTCCTTGGTTTGTAGCCATGGCCATACGCATGTAGGTGAGAATTTCTGCTGTCCTCTAAAGTGAATTCCTTCATAGTTGCAGATCTAAACAAAGATATTTAGGTAAGGACTCAGCCCACATCTTATTTTCCCAGTAATAGGTCTTTTATTTTTTTTTTAGAAGGGGGAGGCAGAGCAGGATGCCAAACAAGAAAAATATATATTTTTTACATTTTCAGATGTCCATTCTGAAATCTAGAGATGAACTCAAAACTGTAAAGAGTTTGAGAGTTTTCAGTTTCTATTCAGCTCTAAATATCTTTGAATCTCACTTGTATCTTAAATGTGTGAGATAAAAACACATTTTATAATTAAAATTTAAAAATAATCATCATAACTTCTAGCAAATGTTTCTTAATACCTCACAAAGAATATGAAGTGTAAACATAAATATTAATTACACATTACCACTGTATCTCTGTATCACTGTCATCCTGTTGTTCATTGATTTCCTCGAGCTGATGCCAGTCATGTCTCCATTCATCCCTGTCACGTGCTAGTGTAGCTCGATGGTATATTGGAGACTCTTTCAGGATCAAGGTTTGAGGACCGTCATTGTTATTGTTTTTGGCATATTGAGTACACCACGTGTAGCTTCCCAGGCTCTGCTGAGAATTACACATTATAAAAATTAAAAGTATTAATTTAAAAATATTTTGCTTGGGAAAATGTCTTGAAAGAATTATAATAAAAATATGATTTACACATTGGGAAGAAGTATGTATAAAGCATTTCTGAAAAAGACTAAAGAACTCTTGGAATTTTATGTATGAAGAACTCTTAGATTTTTATGATGAGACTATAATCTAATAAAAAGATAGATAAATGATTTGAGCATAGTGCTTACCAAATAAAATGATTGCAAGGCAAAAAAGTGGAAAGATACTATATAACTAGATACCTAACATAAAAATCTTGATTTCAAAGTAGAATAAAAAACAGTAGATGGCTAAAATTAAGAAACCCATCCTTAAATTTCTGTAATTTATTTTTCTATAACATGTCCATTAGAAAAATAGACATAAAGAGATAGTTTTTTGAAATTTGAAAGTATTTTTTGTTGTTCATGAAAAAATAGTTTAATGTAGAGATAGCTGGTAAGATGAATTTATGTATCTTTGTTGATAGACATTGATAGGCTGCATAGTCACACACTAAATATAAATAAAACCTATGACTCGATAGAATTTTCATTCAATATGTGACCATATGAATAGCAGATTAATAAATTTATTTACATCCTTAATTTCTTTATAAGCAAATTAAAGATTTTTTACATTAAAATAGATCTCATAGTTCAAGCAAGGAGGGAATTGATATTTTTCCTAAACTTCAAAGTTTCAAAACTAATTTGTCTCAGTAGTACGTTAGTTACCAGATTGATTTAAAAAATAATGAAGTAAGGAAAAAGTAACATGCAATAAATATCAACCTGGGCTTTTACAAATGGAGTCTAGTACCATGTCAGTTAAAGCAACAATGTGTTTAAATCATAGTTACAGTGCAGGGGATTTCAGATCACACTCAGTCCAGTATTACACATTTCATTTTTGCCAAAGAAGCTTCCTTGTTAATGAAATGTAATTAAAAATTTAAAATATCTTAAATGGAATCCTCTCAATAATTTAATAAGACAGATTAAAATGTCATAACACAAGGCATTCTCACAATGCATTTAAATTAAAAATGCTATGCATTTTTAGGAAGAAAAAAAGCCAATAATGCTCCTTTTTTGTTTAGATGGTGCATCAGAAATCCATTTATTATTGAGTTTCTGTCTCATGATCTTTAGGGATTAAACTTCAAGGATGCTGAGACCAATCGCCTTAGAGATTTGCAACATCTCTTAGTGCTTGACTGAGCAGGAAAGCCTTGAGAATAACCCTGAGGGGGAGTCTACTCTCTCATTGTGTACTTAAAAATCTTTTATGCTTCCAGGATTTAGTACACACGCAGGCCCTATGAACAGAGCAACACAATTAACCTTTCCTATAAATTAAATGTGTAAATGTTCTGTGTAGTAATTGGGTAGAATAATTTTCCATCATTTACAGAACCTGTTAGAAAAAAATAATTTTCTATCCTTAGGGAGCTTGGAGATTAATTACAGATTATTTTTTTTAAACAAGTCTCTTTTCAGAGGCCAGAAAGTATCATCGTGTGTTTGTTATGCTACCTTTATCATACTCATGCCCAAGAAAACATAATTGAAATATATATTTATATTTGAAATGTACATTTTAATTTAATTAAGTATAATAATGTTGTTTTTCAAAGTAATTTGTCCTTATTAGTTCATCTCATATTTATTGAGCACCTTCAGTTTTCTTACTGCAGGCAGAGCAAACCATAAGCTCTACCCTCTTAACACACTTTTAATTGTATAATAAGGTATTAATAACAATCAGGGCAGTGTTGTGTGGTAGAGCAGATTCTCTAGAATACATTCATCTAGTGTGATTGAAAGCGCCTGCGTCTTCATGTGCTACTTTCGACTGATAGCGAGTTAGGCAAGCAAGTAGAAGGGACTTTTAGTGAGTATATTCGCCAGGGGATTGCCCCAGTTCCTATGGACCGGACCCAGTTAAGAGAACCGCCCAGAGTCAAAGCACTCTGGGGTATAGGATCAGGAGTCCAAGTATACAAACGCCATGATCCACACAGATAACGCCCCAGTCATGGAGTGTCCTTGCTTCCTGTGTTTTATCTTGAGAGATGAGACAACCTAGTACCTGGACTTTCTCACCCAGACTTTAATAAAGCAGGGGGAAATGTATGGGAATGCCCAATGTTGGGAACAAAGGAAAATTTGTTTGATTAAAAACAAATGTTTTTATGGGTCTGATAAAAACCCATGTAGGTGGCTCATTTGGCAAGGCAGGTCCAGATTTGGGGGCAGTCTGTCCCTAACATCTCACGGTGCATCATATGCCCACTTCTTTCTTTTCTTAAAGTCCGTCACTCACCTGCTGACTTCTGACTGATCATCTAACTGACTGCTTCTTCCAGGAATAAATGGATGAAGATAACTTAATACAGTCAGTTTTCTAGGTAACACAAGGAACAGAGTAGAGTCCAGAAAAAAATTGTATGCATTAGAGAAGTAACATATTAAAGAATTGACAACTAATCTTTGTTAAAAGTGTGCCAAAGTATGCAGTGAGAACGACCTAAGTGTTTTAACAAATTGTGTTGTATAACTGTATATCAATGTGTCATAGGAACAGAAGTGGATCTTGCATCATATACAAACTCAACTAAACACCTTCTTAATGCAGAGTTCACTGGCGGTGGAAATTACATGGAATAATTCCCTTGCTCTGCAACATAAATATTAGAGTTATTCTAATTGAATAAATTATATCACATAATATATCCTAATTTTAACAGATATAATTTTTCTACATGCATATATATGTTTATATATTAACAAAAGAAGTATCACACAGCCATTGAAGACACATTCATTTTCAAGGTATTTACATGATACTTTATAGTTTACCTTCAATAAAATTCTCCCTTCTCCCAATAAATGAGCTAATGGCAAGGTCACGGTAAGGTCACAAAAAGAGTGTCCAAATGTTTTATTAGATAACTGGAATTTCTATTATTGGGGTGGGTGCCAATCTTTATTCATCTACTTTATATGGCTGAGGAAAAAAATCAAAGAATAGAGATGAACTGGAAAGCAAGGCCATATTTAATAGTGTGCACATACACGAGGAGAAGGTGTCATTATAATTATGGCACTTTCATCTGATCAGAGTAATCGAATATGCTTAAAATATATTTTTGACAAATTCTTGACATTTCGGTCTGTGCATTAATTTAATGGGAAGAACCCATCTCTGTGAACTTCCCAGAGATAAATGTCTCCTTCCCTCATGCCATAGAATTTGTATGTCAGAGATTTGTTTCCTGCGTTACTGAGGTAGAAAAGTTCCGATAAATTCCTCTTCAGCTTTTTCTCCAGCAACTTTAACTTTTGGGGAGGTTCAGTGTTTGTTTTCTTTTGTTTTGTTTGGAGGGGGAGCTTACTCATAGGTCTGTGTTCAGGGCTCACTCCTGGCAGGGCTTAGAGGATTGAACAGAGGCAGAGGCATGCAAGAGATCTTTACCTGCTGTCCTTTCTCTCAGGCCCTCCCTTGTTTCTTTTGGGCTATAGCTAATGGTGGTCAGAAGCTACTTATAGCTTAAAGCTTGGCTGTTGGGGCCTTCTGCAGGCCTCTGTTCAGCGAGCTCACTTGTCGAACAAGGAACCGCCACTGCTGAGGACAGGGCCGAGCTTCTCTCCAGCTAAAGGGAGGGGTTGGGGGGGAAAGAGCAAACCTTACCACTGCCTCCTCCAAGGAAAGAGAAAAAAGCTCAGGAGCACGGTGGGGGTCCTATAAAGCAGATCCACTTTATTGAGGGACATCAAGCCCCTATATAGGTTGAGGAGGGTGGTGGGAAAGTGCAACTGGTCACATACACAGGGAGGTCACAGCAAACATGTTTCCTTCACTGAACATTTGCTAGAAATCTCCTGTCCCCAGGTAACATGGAACTATGATATACATTGCAACAGGCTTTCCTACAAAGCAGACCAAAAGGTGTCACTCTCCCAACACTATGCCCGCTGTGCTCAGGGATTAGTGTGGCACTTCAAAGCAGGCCAAAAGGGACTTCTCTTTCAACATTTGGCTGTTGGTGGTTGTTCCTGCCTCTGCTCAGAAACACGGTGATCCAGGGAATGGAATAGGGGGCTCCTGCAGGCTAAGATGGGCACTTGTCCTTGAAGTTATCTCCCCTCCCTGGCCCACAGGAAACTTTAGTTTACAATATCAGAATGTAACTTTGTGCATTTGGCACACCTGGCCCCGATTCCTGATAATGGCTCAGGGCAAGCTGAGGTAATGAAGTGAGAAAATATTTATAGTTAAGGGATGAAAACGTGCTATGTAACTGCTAATCACATTTCGTATGCATAAAGGCATTAGCAGTAATAAAAATAAATACCTTAGAGATAAGATATAGGGGTGATATTATTTAATTTCATTAAATGTTTTTGTAACATAAAACCAAACAGCATTTTTATAGATTTCTGGACAAATAAACATACTGAACTTAATTCACATTAATCCAGTAGAACAAAACACAAATCTGTGAAAGAAGAAAAAAATCATAGATTATGTCAAAATAATAACTTTTGTGTTAAAAGAGTAATCTCATATGGCAACAGTTTAAACACTTAAAAACTTGTGCAAAGTTAGAATTTTCTTGTGACTGTAATTAGAAATATTAAATTTCATTTCTAGATAATAAGAGTGCATAAATAATGATATTCAACATCAATAAACATTCATTGCACAAAGAAAAAGCATTGTAACCAACAGTAAAGCCCTTTCAAGTTTTGCATGACTGAATTTTTGTATACATTGCTTGTATATATGTAGAAATATTTCTATATATGTAGAAATACACATTGTGGAGTAAGCAATTATTAATATATACATGAATTAACAAAGAAATGTTAAAATTGGATAATTTTAGTTTCATATATGAAATTGGAAGAATATGTGTAGTACTAATAGAGTATACTGACATTGTTGGGCAATTTGGGGCCATTATGGCACTTGCCTTGCATGCAGCTAACCCGAGCTCAATCACTGGCACCACATATGGTTCCCTAAGCATCACCAGGAATGACCTCTTAGCACAGACACATAACAGTAAGATCTGAGCACCTCCAACAATGTTTCCCCCACAAAAAAGAAATTTACGTGTTATTTTTGGCGTAAAATAGTAATACAGCATGAAAGATAACATATGTCTTTTCAAATTAATGTGTGTTTCATACATGCTATTATAAATGCATTTGTTCCATTCCATCTCACATATTATTTTATCTGTTTTCTAATACTGAGCACCTCCTTCTAATACAAGGAATCGATTAACACTAAACATGTGCCTAACAATGGTGACTGTTTAAAATTAACACATCATATACATAATAAGAGCAAGGCACTTCATTCTAAAATAATTCATGTTCTATCTAGATGGTTGGGATTTTCCAAATTAACTTTTATTTCATTTTGTTTGGGGGCCACAGCTGGGGGTACACAGGGTTTACTCTTGGTACTATGCTCAGGGATCATTCCTGGCAAAGTCGGGGAACCATATGGGATGCCAGAGATAGAAACAGGTTTGGCCTTGTACAAGGTAAAGCAATGAATGCTGTATTGTTCAGGCCCCTCTACCTGAAGTTTTTATATAGAGAGGGCAGAGAGAGAGATAGTGGGAAGTCTTTTGATCATCAGAGAAAAAGTCGATAATCAGAAACAGAAGACTTTTTTTTTCCTTTCTGACTCTTTGGGTCACACCTGGTGATTCACAGGGGTGACTCCTGGCTCTGCACTCAGGAATCACTCCTGGAAGTGCTTGGGGGACCATATGGGATGCCAGGAATTGAACCTGGGTTGGCCGTGTGCAAGGCCGTGTGCAAGGCCGTGTGCAAGTACCTGCTATACTATCGCTCCAGCCCCTGAAACAGAAATTTTGATTTATTTATACTGCACTATTTTCACACCTTTATAACTATAGACAAGAAGTTGCCAAATTAAGCCAGTTGAATTTACTTTGTCTCTTCCAAGACAGCTCTCAATTACGCCGCTGCCACTGGAGATTCTACCTGCAGAGAAGCCCTTTCCTACCTCAGAACTGACTTTCAAAAAGTCCAAACTACACAGCTTTATCGCTGGTTTCCATGACCTTGTCTTAGCGTTTTATATCTACTCCCCTTATTGTTCTTGCAAGATGGATTTTTCTAAAATATCATTGCAAGTTCAAGTGATTGGTTTGAGTCAAAGCTTCTTCATGGAAATGAGTTGCTACCTAAACCACAAACATTTTATACTAGAGAAAGCAGATATTTTAAGTCAAATTAGACATAATTTTTTTAATTTCAAAAATTTTCAGTAGATGTTCTACTTTTGGACTGGAGCATTAGCACAGTGGGTAGGGCATTTGCCTTGTATGCAGCCAACCCGGGTTCGATTCCCTGTCCCTCTTGGGGAGCCTGGCAAGCTACCAAGAGTATCTCACTCACATGGCAGAGTCTGGCAAGCTACCCATGGCATATTCGATATGTCAAAAACAGTAACAACAAGTCTCACAATGGAGACATTACTGGTGCCTGCTAGAGCAAATAGATGAGCAACAGGATGACAGTGACAATGACAGTTGTACTTTTAAAGCAATAAGTGCTCAGTGTCATTGAAACAAGAGATTTTCAGATTGGAAAAATTATGCGCCTTATATGTTTCAAAATGACTTTAATCAAAGGCAAAGCAAACTTTCTAAGGAACCCAGTTGGTACTTGGAACCAAATTAAAATAAGATTTCAATATTGGTCTGAAGCCAGACCAAAGAGTATATACACGAAACCCTCTCAGCAGAGTATAACTCATAGTACTTTAATCAGCATTTTTAAGGAATTTAGGAGTTGAATTAGTAGTACAAATCAGAAAGCCTGTCTGGTTAGGGTCGTTTGAAAATGTTGGAAAGTCCTTCTTACCTTTTATAAAATGATGACAGGACAGAAACCTTTCCTTGTTTTTATGCTGAAAATGTGTCCTCAGAATATCTCACTGATGCCCCTGAATCTGAACCCATTCTCCTGAAAATGTGTTGCCTTCTCTTTTCCTACAAAACGGCTTCTTGTGACTATACAGAGGCAGTTCTTTTAAAGACATGAGTGGACCATCTCTCAGCCTGCTCACTTGATGCTGTATAAAGCTCTCTCTCAACCAGGCCTCTTAGATGGCCTTTAAGTAGCAGTGGAACCTTCACAGTTGCATTTCTAGAGGAAGAGAATTTTCAGGATTGATTTTCTGGATTTGCTTTGGGGCATGTAAAAATGGCTCTCTAATCTCATTTTATTTAAGGATGTCAATGATCCGTTTCTAATGGTAAAGACATAGCAATAGCCTTTGTCCTAAACTGTTCATAAAAACACAAAATACCTGTACTGAAAACTTGTAATTTACCAGTAAAAAGCACTTAAATGATGCTCTCTATGATGCTATCTGCACATTTTTGGAAAACTAAAGAATTTAATATTGTTGATTATATATTCCTAATGTAATATAAACCCAACAGAGATTTGAATTTCCCACTCAGGAGTCGCATAAAAGTCCTAAGAACTTCTAGGTATGCTTCTAAATAGAGCTTTGTTTATTAGAGCCTTGGGCTGAAATTGTGAATATCAAACTCAGAACCTCATTTTGCAATTGACTAAATTACAATTCATTTAGAGGTTTCTGCCTCACAGGGTATACACTGTTGAAGTTGGACTCTGATTGGGAAAGAATGAAATTCCATAAGCTGAGATGTAGGTGCATGCAAATGACCTTGATGAAACAGAAAATTGAGTGCCTAAATTCTAACAGAGCTTCATTGCCTCTCCTGGTGAATTAATCTACTTACTTTCCTATAATAGCAGCTTCTCCCAAACATAGTTGTCTTTTATTTTATTTTATTTTATTTTATTTTATTTTTGCTTTTTGGATCACACCTGGCAATGCACAGGGGTTACTCCTGGCTCTGCACTCAGGAATTACTCCTGGTGGTGCTCAGGGGACCATATGGGATGCTGGGAATTAAACCCAGGTTGGCCATGTGCAAGGCAAACACCATACCCGCTGTCCTATCGCTCCAGCCCCCACAGTTGTCTTTTTACCCCCGGTAGTATTTAATCTTTCATCAGCTTTGCCTAAAGAAATGGTAATAATTTTCCTGGAAGCAGATTCTGTGACAGACAATTCTTAGTCTCTTCAGGCCTGCCCTTATTCTTACTTCTTTGCTTCTTCACATATAGGTAGACACAAGACCTAGCTGGCACCAAAGGATGAGGTAGGAAATGTGTTTCGTGGAAAGCTGTGTTATTCTAAAACAACTTCTTGAACTTTATCGTTTATATGACTATAAATCTACAACATCTATGGAAGTTGATTCTCAAGTTATGGGAGTAGGGTGAAATAAGTAGAAGATTGGATCAGGTTCAACATTTGTAGATGTGACCTCAGGAGACAAAGATTTGATATTTAAGTTGCAGATAAATGGGTTAAAAAGGGTTCTAACTAGTTGATGGGCTGATTGTCATCAGGATTCGAAAGATTTAGGGGTGAGGATTCTCACACTTTTGCATTCAAAACTCCCACTTACCTGTGTGGAAGCAGATGGATCTAGGAGAGAGGTAGCAGCTTATAGTAACTACACCAGGCAGTCATACCACTCGCAGCTGCACTCCCAGATGCACAGAAGCAGTTTCATTGCTTGAGCGAATTAACACATCCCTTGGTATGTGAGATATTGCTATTGATCTACCAAATGTCTTTCTACATCTATCTGTAAGGTCCACAATAAGTGTTTTATTTTTATCTGAAAAGACAACATTATTGTCATCTTCCTACCTCCAAAATATATAAGTCCTCAAGACAACTATGACATAATTTTATTTCCGCAGGATAGTAATGGCTTTCCTTTTCTATACGGTAACATATATTTGTGTTTCACACAAATAACGTGCTGAATGAGTCTGGTGGGTAAGTAGGGGTTGACTTACTTTTCTGGACATATTGTGTAGTGTATTCGTGAGTCATGGTGAAAATAAATCCAACTAAAAACCAGGAAGCTTCTGTCTCAGTGAAATTTCTATGAGTTCAGTAGTCTTACACATACAGAGAGAGAGAGAGAGTGAGAGAGAGAGAGAGTGAGAGAGAATATGGAGGCTAATGAGTCTCTTTTGATTTGGAAGCAACAGATCCCTCATTTGATTGTGCTATTATAGTCCATTGACTTAATAGACTGATAGCTTTGTGTATGACCCAATGACCCAGAACACAAGGAGACTTTAGCTGTTCTGCTACCTGGGTAGGAGTGGTGTTAGAAATAGCATCAGCAGATAAGGGTGCTGTGGGGTAGATGCTTATAGGTGAATCAGACACAGACCTCTGGAGCAATAGGATCTTTTATTACTGATAAAGATATTTACTGTGGATATGGATTTGCCATTCTTGCATCTAGTGCTTCTGCTAAAATCAACTTCTGTATATTTTTGGAATAACTTATTCGGTATCATGATTTTCTTTATCCATTCCAATCAAGGTGCATTTCAGATTCCCCCACAAATAATAATAGTAATAACAGCAATAATAATAATAATAATGGCAAGGACCCTTGCTCTTGGAATTTACTGGTCTTACCATAATTCCCACCTTTCATAGGTAGCTGTTTTGCTAGATCATTGCCTTTGCTGTTAAGGGCCTTTGAAGATTCAGTTAATCTTCTCATTCTACAAAAGGAAAATGACTTTGACAGAAATGACATTTCTCTTTTACTCTCTCTGCCTCCTTTTTTTTCCATTTTTTCCCCTAATAACTTTGTCTTACCATCTTTCTAACTCTAAAAAGTGTTATATCCTATGTAAGTCCCTTATGGAGACTTGTTAATTGATAGATTACCAGATTTTGTGATTATTTAATAAATTCAATTATATAAATTAGTTCAAATAAATTGTATGCTCAACAGTATCTGTATATTTTGTATCACTCCCCTCTGGTTTTGGTTGTTGGGACACCTGACAATACTCAAGATGCACTCTTGGTTAAAATCATATTAAAGTAGTCCTGGTAGGACTATCTAGGATACCCTGGATCAAACTCAGGTCAGCTTTATTAGGGCAAATTACTTTCTGTACAATATTTCTGGACCTTAATCCAGTGAAATTGGATTTCTGTGGAATTCAATTTTACTGTAAAGTAAAATTTCACTTTACAGTGAAAACTCCCAGATGAAACTAAAGTTTTACTTAACTTTTATCTATTTATTAAGTATACCTATTCTTTAAACAAAAATGTGTTAACTTTTCTTGGTCTTTGATTTTCTTCCCTTCATTGAGTAAGCTTCAGAAAGTATATCAATTTGTAATTTACTGTTTTTTATTCTTAACTTGCTCATACATAACACATATCAGCTTATCAATTAAAAGTAATATATCCCAGTTTATTGTGTGGGTTAAAATTTGCTGTTATTTATTCTCACACATGTATTTGTTCTTGATACCATTTTAATAATTCCTCTACATGCTACTGTGTCAGTATGCAGAGAAAATCAGAAATTCACTCAGGCCTTTAACAGATGAGATTACATAGATAAATATTCATGATGTACATAAAATGTTTGTTGCATTAAATTGAATGCACCATTCAAAAACAATATAATGAAATTCTAAGTTTCAGAAAGAACAATAAAGTCAAATGCATTGTACTCTGACTCACATGGCTTATTCAACAATTCCTTTTGACACATCATAGTTTCAATAGTTTATTATTTTAGCTGATTTATTTTATTTAACTTTATTCAAGGTTCTGAGCTGATTTTTAAAACATTTTATAAATAAGGTAAAGTATATACAACTTTTTTTATTTAATTTTATTCAAGGTTCTTGAATAAAGAAAAAAAGTTAAAGAAAAAAATCTTTTTTTTTAAATTTAACTTTATTCAAGGTTCTGAGCTGATTTTTAAAACATTCTATAAATAAGGTAAGGTATATACAACATTTTTAACCTCTAATGTTGGTTTCATGTTCTGCATCCAGAGATACACTATCTATGTTGGTCTATACCATTTCATCAATAAAATAATTTTTTAAACTTTATTAATATTATTTATTATTCCTAAGGCACTGTGATTTATAGAGTAATTCATAGTTATTTTTGTTCTTAGCAAATAAGATATCTTTAGGTTTTCAATAATTTTATTTTCCCATGTAGATTAGTTTCTAACATACTGCTATTAAGGAATAAAGGGAAAATATTCTTTATGACATCAGAGCAACTAACTGAACTTTTATATTTTGTCTTTTTGCACCACACTCAGGGATCACTACTGGTGGGGAGTGTTGGCTGCTTACAAAGCAAATTCCCTACCTTCTATACTTCTGTTCAGGCCTCATAACCCATTAATTTTGCAGAGTTAATTTAGTCAGAGCTCTTTAGCTTTTTGTGTTTGGGGCATGGTGGGTACGAGGATACTTCTTACTATAATGTTCCGTGATATCATGATGCAGTTAGGCAATTATCTCTATGCTACTTCTTTAAGTAGATCTTAAATATATCAGGATCTGGCTCATAACGTGAACTTTGTAATGTTTCCTGCTTAGCATTCCTGCCTAACATTTCACAGATGAAATCAATTTAAAGAAATAGATGTATTAGTTTTCTTCTATATTTAGATGTTGAAAAACTGTCTAGAATAGCTCCAATTTCATGGGACAATGGTTAATTTCTAAATAATTGAAATTTATCACCCAGATTTTTATGTTGAAGATAATCTTGGCCTTTCTGAAGTCAGGTTAAAAAAAAAATAAAAGGTTGGGTTTAGAACTCTGGGGCTTTTTTTGTTATTGTTTACAAAATACAGCATTCATTGAAAAATAAATTAACCTGTGCTCATGGTTTGATAATTCTAATTGAGTTCTTCATAAACAATAGCCATAATCATTTCAACATTCTCAAAATCTCAGGCATGAGTAAAGGTCAACAACTTTTAACAGCAAAATGTAGACTTTTAAAAATATTTGAGAGGGTGGAGTTCTATATTCAGTTTCATAGTTCTTTAATTTTGTTATATATTGCATGCTTTAGTAAATTACTAATTCCAACTAGTTTTGCACACATAGCAAACCATATGGATTAGTAAATGATCATCTATTGTTACAACAGTTTCTGCCGTCATTGCATAGATAGACTAGATTAGATATAATTTAGGTTTTTTTTTTCTCTCCAACGCTTTCTTTTGCATTTTAGAAAGATAATTCACTGCATAAGTTCCTTTTAAAAATTGAATTACAATAATACTGCAAGCATTGGAAAATAATTACTTCATAATTACTTTAAATTTACATCTAAAATAGTTATATTCAATTATCAAAACCTATTAACACATACTTTATTCTACACAAAGAAATTTACATGCATGGTTTATCTTCAAAACAATTTAGAAATGGATGAACTCATTTCTTATATGTGAATTCAAAAATAATTGATGCAATACAAATTGTATTTTTATTTTTCTGTCATAACTAACTTAACTCATCTGAATCTTTCTCATTAAAAAAATAAGAATATTAGGGCTGGAGAGATAATATAGAGGTTAAGACACTTGGCACTGTATGTGGTCTACCCTGCTTCACCCTAGTTCAATCCTCTGTGCCCTGAACTCTGTCAAGAGTAACCCCTGATCAAAATTGTCTGCCATAGAGGCAGGGGGAGGGATGGGAAAAGGGGTAATACTAGGGACATTGTTGGTGGAGAATGGGCACTGGTGGAGGGATGGGTGTTTGATCATTGTATGACTGAAACTCAAACATGAAAACTTTGTAACTGCATCTAAAGCTGATTCAATGAAAAAAAAAAAAAAGAGTAACTCTTCATCACAGAGCCATTGAGTTAATGATAACAAATAAACCCGTGCACTGGTTGTGGCACAATAACCCCTACCCAAATAATAAGTTAAAAAGACTAATCTTGTAGAGATATGGTAAGGATTAACCTAAATAAATTAGCTGTCCCTGTGGTTGACATATGAGTAAGGTTTAAAATCAGTCTCTGGAGACAGAACTTTTGAGATGCTAAGAAACTATCTTAACAAATTTGTGTTCCCCTCAAAAAAAAACATTATAATTGAACACAATATCTTGGAAATCTATCAAAGGCATAAACCTATTGAAAAGTGATCTTTCATTCTGTATATGAAACATAGATGAATCGCACAAGTGTATTGAGTTTTTCCAGGGGCTAATCTCATTCCCTATCCTTAGGATTGTTGATTTAGTTCTGTCTGGATGGAGTAGGACTGTGCTGTAGCACTGTCGCACTGTTGTCCCATTGTTTATCGATTTGCTCGAGCGGGCACCAGTAACGTCTCCATTGTGAGACTTGTTGTTACTGTTTTTGGCATATCGAATATGCCACAGGTAGCTTACCAGGCTCTGCTGTGAGGGCGGGATATTCTCGGTAGCTTTCCGAGCTCTCTGAGAGGGCTGGAGGAATCGAACCCAGGCCAGCCGTGTGCAAGGCAAACATCCTACCTGATGTGCTATTTCTCCACTGAAAAAATAAGATTGAAAAACTGAAATTAAAAATTAACTTTCACTGTATCACTGTCATCCCGTTGCTCGTCGATTTACTCGAGTGGGCACCAGTAATGTCTATATTCCTCCCAGCCCTGAGATTGTAGCAGCCTCTCCTTACTCGTCTTTCCCAATGATTGGAGGCTCTTTTGTGGTCAAGGTAATGAGACCTATCGTTACTGTTTTTGGCATATCAAATACACCAGGGACTACATGGCCACTTCTGTGACACATTATAAGACACTTTCTACCCATTTTCCATAAAAAATTAACTTTAATGTTTTAAAAACTTATTCCAGTTAAGATATTGGCACAATTTAACTCAGAAAGAGTGGAGAGACTTTGAGTGATTCTACAATTTTATTTCAGATTGGTACCTCTCTGCCCCAGGATTATCATGTATTAAATGTTAATGTATGCCCCAAATCAAGTAGAACATTTTATAAGCATAATCTTACTAAATCCCGATTTCAACTCTGTGAAGTGGCTATTATTTTCATTTTAGATGTGAGCACCTGAAAATGCACTGCTTACAGGTACATTTGTAATAACTATGATATTTTATTATTTTTTTATTTTTAATTTTTAATATGTTTTTTGCTTTTTGGGTCACACCCAGAAATGCACAGGGGTTACTCCTGGCTCATGCACTCAGGAATTACTCCTGGTTGTTCTCAGGGGACCATATGGGATGCTGGGAATTGAACCCTGGCCGGCTGCGTGCAAGGCAAACGCCCTACCTGCTGTTCTACCGCTCCAGCCCCAGCTATGATATTTTAATATTCCCCATCAATATAGTTCAAATTTTAGCTTTTTACACTATTCTTCATACATATAATTGTTTGATTGAAGATGAAGTGGCACAACCAATAGTGCTCAGGGGCTACTCCTGGCTCTGTGCCTGGGGCATTCTCAGTGATACTCCGGTGATCGTACTGTACTGTGCCAGAAACGGAAGCTTGGCCTCTGGCTTGCCAAGTATGACCTCAGATCCTTTATCCAACTCCAAATAAAGTGCTCAGAGATTATACTTAGGGATTCCGTAATTGAAAGAAGTAAATATTAAGTGAATGCATGGCAGTGAGTTAATGATAACAAATAAATAGAACTACCTGTGAGAATTTGTTACAACATGAAGGAAGTTCCTCTTCTGATATATCACTATGGCTTTAGGTTTTAATATTAAAAATATGTGATATAAAAATTTAAAAATATAAAAATAAATATTTATTAGACTAATAATAAATAGATATATTCTGCAAAATAATGTCATAATTTAAAATCTCAATTCAAGATTTAAAACATAAAGATGCTTACTCTATAAAGATAAAAGTTTTAGATGTGTAAAGAACAAATCATAAAAAATGTGTTCAGCCTTTCAGCCTTTCTTTACTGTTAAATTTAATATCTATAATTTTAATAAATGTGAATTAAAAAACCCAATGTGTATACCAACATATTAAAATATTTATGCCAAGTAGTGTCACAGAGTTATTCAACTATAAATAGTTGTAGTCACTTATCTCTTTTGCAAAAGCAATTTAATTTTATAAAATACAAAATTTTAAGAAATTTGTATTGTTACATTGAACACTTATAGAATTAATATCTTGAACATTATATTTAGAGATGCCATCTTCAATGTTATTTAAGATAATTTATTCAATTTAAAGAAACATGAGGGGCTGGAGCGATAGCATAGCGGGTAGGTCATTTGCCTTGCACGCGGCCGACCCGGGTTCGATCCCTGGCATCCCATATGGTCCCCCAAGCACCGCTAGGAGTAATTCCTGAGTGCAAAGCCAGGAGTAACCCCTGAGCATCGCTGGGTGTGACCCAAAAAGCAAAAAAAAAAAAAAAAAAAAAAAAAAAAACTTGAAAATCAGTTAAAAAAAGTTGTAAGTTCATACAACTCACATGTAAAGATATTAGAAGTGAAATAAAAGTTCCCTTAAATTCAGTAATCTATCAAATGTAATATGTATGTATGCAATGCTACTGACAGGAAAGATTTTTATTAGTAAATATATAAACACAAATAAATGTATGTGCTTACTTAATACTATGATAGACAAATACATAAATCTGTACAAAAGTTTGGATTGATAGAAACATTTTAAGATAGATTTGTGTATTTGTTTTTCATGCACTTGTAATGTTTCATATTATATTTGCCATGAGTGAGTGTAGAGAACAAATGCCTGGCAGGTTTCTTCATACAAAGAAATAATATCATAATTTAAAATCGCAATTCAAGATTTTAATTGCTATTTTATATCCCATATGAGGATAATAGCACGTTTCTCATTGATCTAATAATTAATGCCACATCTGAATCCTGAATGTTGCTGAGCCAGAGAGATAGTACTGTGGGTGGAGTGCTTACTTTGTTTTGAGCTGACCCGGGTTTTATCCCCAGTACTTCATACGGTCCCCTGAGCCCCACCAGAATTGACCATAAGCACCATAAAAAAAATCTAATGTTACTGTTCTGCTATATCTCTCAGAGGTATTTTTTTATTATAATGAGAGAGACATCATTTTATAAGTAAATTATTCTAAGTAGTTGAAATTCAATACATAGAGACTATGGGGGAAACAGGAAATAAATATTTTTGTTTCTTTTTTCCAGGTGCTTTCTTGTATAAGAGTACTTGATTCCTACTTACAGTTGGAAGAAGGAATCAACCATTAAAACTGGAAAGAACTTATTTGTAGTAGTTTTGAATAATAAGTACAAACAACCAGAGACGAGAAGCTTATGTATTTAAACAATAGGAAACAGGATGGCCTCTGAGATTGACATTCAAAAAGTGAGAGTTTGTGAGATCAATAGGATTAACAGTCTGTTCAGTCTTACATTTTATTAAAGGGGATAGGATGAGATAATTTGATGCAATTATGATATGAAATACATTATTTTATATTTTGGCTATTTACATTTTAATTATGTCATTGCGGAAGAATGTGTTTAAATACTTGTGTTTTGAAATGTCTGTAAGCAATGTGGAAATGAAATACTGGATTGCAGGAATAGAAAGAAGTTGTTTCATTGGGAGCCTTTTGATTCATTCAGAGGAAAGTTCATGATGATGTGAAATGAGGTAATAGAATATGGATCATAATGAGACATGAACTAATGGACCAAAGATTGAGAGGGTAAGGAGGGTTGAGAGAATGAGTCAAACAAAAAGTACTTTTGAAGTTTATGCCCTCAACCTTAGAGTCTAGAAAACATGTTCTTTAACTGAAGTTGGAAATTCTAAAGGAAAACAGCCTCTTTGAGCATCATCGCCAAGCTTATATAAACAGCCCACTGAACACGTTAAGTGAGTAACTGCGCATACAAATTCAGGCATCAAATCAGGATTAAAGTCGTACATTTTCCGTAGTGGATATAAAAATTGTATTTATAATAGACTTATAAAGAGAATGAGAGAAGATATTATACCTTTTCCAATTAATAGAGGCCAGATAGAAACATATATCATGTATCAGATCCATCCAAACTGAACGAAGTTGCTAAAAATGAACAAGCCAAGAAGAGCATAAGTTTAAGAGAGAAGTATGAAACAATGGCTACAGAGGAATTGAAGAAACTCGCAAAATGAAAACTCTCAAAACTCGCATTGAACAGTTAGCAGGATTTGAAAATATAAATCACTTGGTTATTTTGCAAAAATGTTAAGGGGAGATAAAAATAATTTAACCATATTTATATGAATTGATGGAAGAAATATGGGTTTGTCAGGAAAATTTTTTGTCTTATTCAAATTGATCATAGCACAGCAGTAAGGTGTTAGACTTTCACGCGGCCAACCCGTGTTGGATTCCTCCGCCCCTTTCAGAGAGCCTGGCAAGCTACCGAGAGTATTGTGCCCGCACAGCAAGCTACCCATGACATATACAATATGCCAAAACAGTAACAATAAGTCTCACAATGAGAGACATTACTGGTGCCCGCTCGATCAAATCAGTGAGCAATGGGATGACAGGGACAGCAACAGATTTAAATTGATTAAACATTTAAATGTCTCTGACCAAATCTCTTAAAATAATGGAACAAAATATTTAATGGTTCATTATTGTGATTAATTAGAATAATTTCTTTGTAAATGCTGCTTAATGTATTTTTTTAAGTAACCAACAAAGTAATTGAATCTCAAAAAGGAAACCATTTCAAATTAAAATCCTGCCATCCAAATTTTGATGACTTCAGTTCTGAGAATAAGAATTATATTATGAACTTAGAAGAAGAAAGATGATATCAGATGATATTCCCCACACTTAGGTGTGGGGACTAGAGAAGCAAAGCAAGGGAGCAGACAGAGCCAATAGAACATAACTTAGACTCAGACTTCAGAGTTGTGGATAAGAGAGAACAGCAGAGGGATGGGGTGAGGTGGGAATCTGAAGGGCTGCAATGGAACCAAGCCGGTACCTTTTGAGTTAATAGGACTGATAATACATACATGGAAGAAACATATATACAGTCATAAGAAACTAATGTTTTTATTTTTTTAAATTTTTATTTATTTATATTTTTTGCTTTTTGGGTCACACCAGGCCATGCACAGGGGTTACTCCTGGCTCTGCACTCAGGAATTACTCCTGGCAGTGCTAGGGGACCATATGGGATGCTGGGAATCGAACCCAGGTTGACCGCATGCAAGGCAAACGCCCTACCCGCTGTACTATCACTCCAGCTCCAAAACTAATATTTTTTAAAAATAAATAATTAATATTGCAGCAATTGAAAGTTTTCAGAAATTCTTTATAGAGTCCAAAGTAAAGTCTTTTAGACTCTAGCAGCACTGCATTGTAGCACTGTCGTCCCATTGATTTGTTCGAGCGGGCACCAGTAATGTCTCCACTGTGAGACTGTTTGCTACTGTTTTTGGCAATCAAATATGTCACGGATACCTTGCCAAGCTCTGCCGTGGGGGCGGGATACTCTCAGTAGCTGGCCGGACTCTCCAAGAGGGACGAAGAAATCGAACCCGCATCTGCCGCATGCAAGGCAAGCGCCTTACCCGCTGTGCTATCGCTCCAGTCCAAACACTATCCAGTATTAATGACTCTAATTTTCTTCACCATTGTTATACAAGGAAAAGAAGAATGGTGGAATTCTTGACACTATATAGAGACATTTAGTGAGAGAGGGGACTGAATAAATCAGCAAAGGGGAATATTAAAATAATTTTAGGACCAGAGAGAAAGAGAGAGAGAGAGAGAGAGAGAGAGAGAGAGAGAGAGAGAGAGAGAGAGAGAGAGTACAGTGGTTAGAGTGCTTACTTTGTACATGGTCAAGCTGTGTCTGATTCCCAGCTCCTCATACTCTCCCCTAAGCATGCCAGGAGTGATTCCTGAGTACAGAGCCTTTTAGACTATTATTGAATAAGCTGGAAATAATTATAAGTTTAAGTTGTTTCATTATAAGCCTAGGACATTTATTTTCTATCATAATTAAGCAATAAAAGATGAACTGTAAGATTCAAGTTCAAAGGCTGTGCTTTATATTGTAATTGGGTTATCAAGCTGAACCAAGTAGTCTTGGATCATGATTCAGAACATGAATTATAGGAATTAATGAGACTTTATATGCTTGTATACAGGGTAATAGTGTAATAGTTGCCATACATAATCACAGTAACACTTACTTAAAAAATGTTTCGAGTTGAACTTTGATAAAGATATCGGAGATAATTAAAAGCTTAAATGTGAAATCAGAGAGACAATGCAGTGGGAAAGTCGCTTCCCTTGCATGTGGCTAATCTGTGTTCTGTCCTTGGTACTACACATGTGCCTCTGATCCCCACGAGGTGTGATATATGAGTGCAGAGCCAGGTGTAACCTTGAGAACTTTCAGGTGTAGCCCGAAAAACAAACAAGTTTGCCTACACTATAAATGAATTAATGACAGATATAAATTAAGAAACATTGCTTTTATCTAAAATTGCTGTTTGAATCGTATACTCTACCAATACTTGTATTGATATAAAATTTTAGTGAAATGCTCTCCAAAATATGATAATGGACTACTATCAGTGTCATCCCATTGCTCATCAACTTGCTCGAGCGGGCACCAGTAACGTCTCCATTGTGAGACTTATTGTTACTATTTTTGAATATGCCACGGATAGCTTGACAGACTCTGCTGTGCGGCCGAGATACTCTCGGTACCTTGCTGGGCTCTCTGAAAGGGGCAGAGGAATCGAAAATAGGTTGGTTGTGTGCAAGGCGAATGCCCTACCCACTGCACTATCGTGCCAGCCCATGATAATGAATACTGACTGAAAAAGATTAAGGTTGTGAAATGCTGTTGGAACGAAAGGAAGATAATATGTATAGGAAACAACTCATGTCTTTTCTGTTTTTTAAGATTAATATTTATGTTTTAACGTACAGGTATTTGTAAAAGGGAATTTCAGAGTAGAAAAGAGTGATATCGGGTGATAACAAGGCATGATTTGTTTGGCAATCAGGGACGTCTTTATAAGGTTAATGGGTCTGATTTTTTTTACATAGGAGGAGAAAATCAAGGTCAGAAGGTCAGTGGTAACACTAATTTCTAATTAAGTTTTCTTAACAGTGAAAGATGCCCAAAAGAATAGGGTGATTTGGGTTTAGATCACTGGGATCACTACCATTTTGTGGATTAGAATACTGAAGTTAATTTTATCACCTGTGTTCTTGTTGAAGTTGGTATTGAGTAAAGGGTTATAGGACAAGATTGAGAGAACAATTTAAATCATTCTGAAGTGCATTTAATTTTTATTAATTAAATATTTAATATCATAGGAGAGAATACTTTTAAGAAGTTGTGAACTTCAATATATTTTAATGTACAAGTGTAATTTCTATGTTCTTGTCCTATTTAGACATGATTCAGCCAAACACACCATTATTACTGAACTCGCATTGCCAATTATATGAAGGACTCTGTCTAATACTAAAAACCATGAAATAAACTCACTATTTGGTAAAATGTTTACTTGGAGTTTAAACAAATAAAAAAGAAATTGACTTATTTCAGAAAAAATAGAGATAAAAATTATAGACCTAACCTATGAACTAATATTTTTGCAGTTACCTGGGCACAATTTTTGATCCAAAAGTTAGTTATTTGGGTTTTACTTAACCCACATATGGACTGGGGAAAATATTTGAGATTAAACCAGAATAGTCGGTAGAGTTAAAATATCATTAAGATGAGAGAAAAATAAAATTCTTAATCACCACAGAAGGAATTAATGAGCTCTTATAGAAAAAAAGTAGATGACTGTGGAATGCAATCAGCAATGCACTGCAACACTGTCATCCCGTTGTTCATTGATTTGCTGTCAAGTAGGCACCAGTAACATCTCCATTGTGAGACTAGTTGTTACTGTTTTTGGCATATTGAATACGCCATGGGTAGCTTGCCAGATTCTGCCATGCAGGTAGGATACTCTCAGTAGTTTGAGGTACTCTCTGAGAGGGAGGGAGGAATCTAATTCGGGTCGGCCACGTGCAAGGCAAATGCCCTACACACTGTGCTATCGCCGCAATCAGTAATAGTGAGAAAAAAAGTTAGATAGGGTACAGCTGTGGAACAAAATCTGAATGATTATGTCAGAGTGCAGAAGAAAATTCCTCCATCTCTGTGGATCCTTGTGATAGATGACCAAGCATGTTAACACTGAACAAATAGTTCGAGAAAAGACTCAAGTAATGTCACCCAATTGGAGAATGTGTAGGGCTTCGGCATTTAAGGTAAGTGGGCTAGACCTCGGGGCTTAACTCTAACATGAAAGGAAAGAATTGGGATCAAGTATATTAAGAAAACAAGAGGGGGTTTCATATGGCAAGGTACTGATGACTTCACATGGAAATCCTTGAACCTAGATGGTGGCCCCACTTTGTGGCATATGAACAGGACAGAAATGTTGTTCAAGTTGTAACACACATGTCTTACTTGTGTGATGATCTTGGTTCAATCTCAGCACTACAAGATCTACTAAAAATCTTTGGGAATGACCTTTGAGCACTGAGCCAGGTATAGCCTGGCCGTGAGCACCCCAAATAAAGTAAAGTAGGAGAAGTTTTTGTGATGAAAAGTATTTCCTAGAGAGATGTCCACATACCTTTGTTCTTATGGGTATGTTTGTGTGTATTGGCATGGAACTCATGTCCTCACCATACCACATACCTTGCTCTACTACCATACCACATACCACCATACCTTGCTCTACTACAAAACTGCAATTTTATTTCTACTCCTAGTCTCCTTTACTTAAAGTAATAGTTTCTAGTGAATCCCTGCAGTTTCATTGATCTTATTCACATACTAAAGTGAAAAGCGTAAGGAAAACCGAAGTCCTGGACATTGTGTGTAAATTTTACCTGAATATGTTTTTGGAATCCAATTCCACATTTACTGTGCATCTGTGACTTAAAGGAAAATGTCAGCAGACAATAGTAAACCAAGGATTGAAGGGAGAGACAAAAAGATCAGGCTTTTAAGAGCCTTGCATTATTCAACAGATCCACTAATGGTGCTTTTAGATTCTCCATGTTAATCTCACATCACACTCTATTGATATTTGAAACTGGTCATTCTTTCCTTTCACTCTTTCTAAAATGCATTCTTTTATCCCATCAGCTTTTAAAATAATTTGTACACTGTCTTAAATAAATTACTAAATACTTTCAATATTATTAAAAGATAGAAAATATTAATTTACTTGGTACATTCTTTTGATTTTTCAAATCATCATTCTACCAAGACACTTTCACTGATAACATCAACCAGATTTAGACAACATTGGGTGGTTGTCTTACTCCTCCTCTGTCTCCTCTTTCTTCTCTTTCTCCTTCTTCATTTCCTCTTTGTCTTCCTCCTCCTCCTCCTCTTCCTCCTTCTCATCTATGGCAATACACAGTGGAGTTTAGGACCAGGTTCACTCTAGGTACTTCTCAGCATCACTGAAAACGCTTCAGAATCTGTGGTCATCAGAGTACTCATGGTTCCCAGAGGCCACTAGTGCGGCCACTTAAGGGGATGTTTCTAGGCCATCAGGGTTATTCAGGCTTGCTGAGATGGTAGGTACATGTTGTACTTGAGTATAGAACCCAAAACTGTACATAGAACATAAAAAAAAATCATTCTATGACTTGAGCTTTCCCAATACCTATTTGCTTCTTAAGGCTTCATTAAAATTAGTTGTATGATCTTTTAAGATAATTATGTAATAAAAAATGGTCATGGGAGTGATATCCTGTAACCTTTCTATATAACACAAATCATCAAGAAAAGGACATCCTAGTACATTTAAAAGCAAGTAATTAATTTTACTTTAATTCCATATTTATACAAGAAGTTGACTCATGGGGTGTACTGAGAGTGTCAGTTTAAGATATGATTGAGAAGAAAACATTTTATAAACATTTCCTCATTTCTGTTAAGTTCATCGGAACACAGAGGACAAAGAACAGGGTGCCCTTTTCTTTTCAATATCTTTTTACCATTTATATTTGTCTTTGAATTTGGGGTTGCACTTATTTTATTATATTAAAACAATATAAGTGATAATGCTGATAATACATTTAATTTGTAAATGAATAAAAAGAGACTATAGTGGTATAGTATCTTTTAAATGTTTCTTATATAAAAGCTTACCTCAGCATAAGCATTTGTATTGTCAAGCATGTTATTTCCAGGAATATAAACATTACCAGTGATGTTTGCAGAAAACATATCTAGTACTTGGGCAAATATGTATTACAAATTCTTTTCAATATTTTATAATAACAAAATCAAATAAATTATGGTAATAAAAGTAGTATGTCTAGGAAAAAACACATCATAGCCACATAGTTCTGCAAAATATTTAAAATATATTATTTAGCAATATCCTTCAAATTGATAGAATTATAGAGTGATAGATAAAATATTCACCTTGTTCACCATAAGTTTCTTTGCCATAATTCTGCATGCCAAATATATTCAATCAAAATAATATTCAGTGGGGCTGGAGCAATAGCACAGCAGGTAGGGTGTTTGCCTTGCATGCTAACACAGGTTTGATTCCCAGCATCCTGTACGGTCCCCTTAGCACTGCCAGGGATAATTCCTGAGTAGAGAGCCAGGAAGAAACCCTGTTAATTGCCAGATGTGACCCAAAATTTTTTTTAAAAAGTTCAGTAAATAAGTATTTTTTTTTGGGGAAAAGAAAATCACCTATGGACTGAAATGAATTCAGATTTTCTGATATTTTTCCACTAATTAAATGGAGGTTATTGCTAAGGGAAAGTTTTCTTGTATAAATGTCCATATTGTACATAGCATGTGGTCACATGTTTATTCGATTATATAGTTGATATGTTTATCAAGTCAGTGTTTTTCAACTGGTTGATGAGCAACATAGGCTCTGAGAAAATATGATTCCATGGATCTGTAGCTTATTAACTGCATGCAATTTTTTTCTTTTTTTAAGTTTATTTATTTTTATATTTATTTATTTAGTTTTTACTTTTTCTTTTATTTCATTGTATTTTTCTAAATTTATTTATTTTTAATTAGTGAATCACCGTGAGGGTACAGTTACAGATTTATACATTTTTTGTGTTCATGTTTCCCTCATACAAAGTTCGAGAACCCATCCCTTCACCAGTGCCCATTCTACACCACCAGTAAACCCAGCATCCCTCCTACCCTCCCCAATCCCATCACCCCCCACCCCACCATGCCACTGTGGCAGGGTATTCCCTTCTGTTCTCTCTCTCTAATTAGCTGTTGTGGTTTGCAATAAAGGTGTTGAGTGGCCACTGTGTTCTGTCTCTAGCCCACATTCAGCCCGAATCACCCTTCCCCCGCATGGCCTCCGACTACATTATAGTTGGTGATCCCTTCTCTGAGTTGCCCTCTCCCCAGAATGTGAGGCCAGCCTCCAAACCATGGAGTCAACCTCCTGGTACTTATTACTACTATTCTTGGGTGTTAGTCTCCTACTCTGTTTTTATTCTATATTCCACAGATGAGTGCAATCTTTCTATGTCTGTCTCTCTCTTTCTGACTCATTTCACTCAGCATGATACTTTCCATGCCGATCCACTTATATGCAAAATTCATGATCTCCTTTTTTCTAACAGCTGCATAGTATTCCATTGTATATATGTACCAAAGTTTCTTCAACCAGTTATCTGTTCTAGGGCACTCGGGTTTTTTCCAGATTCTGGCTATTGTAAACAGTGCTGTGATGAACATATAATATGCAGATGTCATTTCGGCTATACTTTTTTTGCTTCTCTGGGATATATTCCTAGCAGTGATGTTGCTGGGTCAAATGGGAGCTCAATTTCTAATTTTTGAGAATCGTCCATATTGTTTTCCAAAAGGGCTGAAGCAGTTGACATTCCCACCAGCAGTGTAGAAGGGTCCCTTTCTCCACACATCCTCTCCAACAGCGGTTGCTCTGTTCTTTTGGATGTGTGCTAGTCTCTGTGGTATGAGGTGGTATCTCATGGTTGTTTTGATCTGCATCTTCCTGATGATTAGTGATGTAGAGCACTTTTCCATGTGCCTTTTGGCCATTCATATCTCTTCCTTGGGAAAGTTTCTGTTCATTTCTTAGCCCCATTTTCTGATGGGGTTGGATGTTTTCTTCTTGTAGAGTTCAACCAGTGCTTTATATACCATTGATATCAACCCTTTATCTGATGGGTATTGTGTAAATATCCTTTACCATTCTGTAGATTGTCTTTGTATTCTGATCACTGTATCTTTTGCGGTGCAGAAGCTTTTTAGTTTTATGTAGTCCCATCTGTTGATCTCTGTTTCTACTAGATTGCTTAGTTCCGTGTCATCTTTGAAGATACCTTTATCTTAAATATCGTGGAGGGTTTTGCCGACCTTGTCTTCAATGTACCTTATGGTTTGTGGTCTTATGTTGAGGTCTTAAATCCAGGAAATTGAAAAAATAAGAACTCTGCCAAACAGTTTCTATGAAGCATACATCTCCCTAATACCAAAAGCAAACAAAAACACCACCAAGAAAGAAAATTATAGACCAATTTCCCTGATGAACACCAATGTGAATATCCTCAACAAAATATTAGCAAATAGAATCCAACAACTCATCAAAAAGATCATATATCATGACCAAACGGGATTCATCCCGGGGATGCAAGGATAGTTTAACATTCAGAAATCTATCAACATAATCCATCATATCAACAAAAGGAAATATAAAAACCATATGATCATATCAATAGATGTAGAGAAAGCATTTGACAAGATCCAGCATCCGCTCATGATGAAAAACCTCACCAAAATGTGTTTTGGAGGAACTTTCCTCAAGATAGTTGAAGCCATCTACCACAAGTCTACGGCAAGCATTATCCTCAATGGGGAAAAACTAAGGGCCTTTCCTCTGAGATCAGGCACAAGACAAGGATGCCCACTCTCACCACTTCTCTTCAATATAGTACTGGAAGTACTTGTGATAGCTATTAGACAAGAAAAAGAGATTTAGGGCATCCAGATAGGAAAGGAAGAAATCAAACTCTCACTATTTATAGATGATATGGTACTTTATCTAGAGAAGCCTAAAGCCTCTACTAAGAAACTCTTAGAAAGAATAGACTTATACAGTAAAGTTGCAGGCTACAAAATCAATACCCAAAAATCCATGGCCTTCCTATATACAAACAAGGAGGCAGAGGAAAGGGACATGAAAAAAGCAATCCCATTCACAATCGTGCCCCAGAAAATCAGGTACCTCGGAATCAGCTTAACCAAGGAAGTAAAAGACCTCTGCAACGAAAACTATAAAACACTACTCCATGAAATAAAAGAGGACATGAGGAAATGGAAACATATACTCTGCTCATGGATAGGGAGAACCAATGTTGTCAAAATAGCAATACTCCCCAAAGCATTATACAAATTCAACGCAATCCCTATAAGGATACCCATGACATTCTTCAAAGAAACAGATCAAGCAATCCTAAAATTCGTATGGAACAACAAACGCCCAGGGATAGCTAAAACAATTCTTGGGAAAAATATGATGTATGGCATCACCCTCCCCAATCTCAAACTTTACTACACAGCAGTAACAATTAAAACAGCATGGTACTGGTACAAAGGCAGAGCCACAGACCAATGGAACAGGGTGGAATATCCCTACACACAACCCCAAATGTATGATCATCTAATCTTTGATAAGGGAGCAAGAGATGTGAAGTGGAGCAAGGAAAGCCTCTTTAACAAATGGTGCTGGCATAACTGGACAACCACATGCAAAAGAATAGGCTTAGAACTCGATCTGACAACCGTGCATGCAATTTTTTTGAGCAGTATTGCTGGATTAGCATGGGCACCAAGCAATTTTGCAGTCAGTGGTTTCCACTATAGATTCTTGGTTACCCAAAGATTGTATTGTATATAAAAATGTCCTACTACACATTCTGATATATTTGTAATTTTTAAATTAGAAATATTAGTCCTCATGCACGAAATATAATAAGCAGTATGCTCACATTAGAATTCTAACTTGATTTATAAAGTAATAAAAAGTTAGGTAACCAGTTGACATAAAAATCTATAAGTTAACACCATTGAGTCAAGTGTTTTCCTTTTGACCACACATTGGCAACAAATCCCAAGTAGAGGAGTTTGGGGAAAACCCTACTATAAAAATCATGTTTCTAAAGCCATGTGATCTGGTGAACATTTTTATATCTTAGAGATTTGTCTGTATCAACCTGAGGTCTCTCTCTCTCTCTCTCTCTGTCGTTTATCTAAGTAAAACTTGAACTTCACACACATAGACAAAGAATCCAACAAGTGCTGCCTATATATAGCAGTTGACAAATTATTTACAGCACAAAAAAATAAAACTAAGGAAGTAAATATGGAGTAGGCAGTCAAGTTGAAAAAGAATGAGAGAAAAATACTACACTCTTTCTTTCACTGTTACCTTGCTAAAATACTGGAAACTGACAATTTATAATAGGAAATGTTTGTAATTTTTGAACTTCACATCAATGATAAGCATCCTATCTTATTTAGAATAGGATGATCTGCCTGTTTATAGCTTTCCTCAAAGTCACATACATTACAAATCTGCACATATAAATTGAAAAAGGCATGCTACTCTATAAAGTAGAGATCACACAGTGCCAGCTATTTCTGATTGCAAGGGAGAACAGTCAGTGCAAGTTAAAATGTGTTCATTTATATTAAGAAATTGGGTAACAGATGCCAAGATAAATGGAATATAGCAATAGTACGTAAATTTTTGACATAGTAAATGCACGGTTTAAAAATATGACTTGAGCAACATTTTATCTTAAGAAAATTTAATTTGTACTTCTAAATATAGTCTATTTTAAAAGGATTCAAATGAATTTACCTTGGAGAGTAATGGAATTGGAAAGTTATCTGGGTAAACATGATAAATGTAGAAAATATATTGCTGGTACAAATACAGATAATGACCAAAAATAATATCAGAAAAATAAAAAAGAAGTGAAAAAATTTTAAACTGGAAAATCTGCATCTACAAGGGGGTAAAAGAAAATTTTTTAAAAAAAGGTCTTCTCCACTGCTGAGCCATCATTGTGTGTGCCAATGCCAAGGGAAGTCTGGCTTCCATCCCAGACTGCTATAAATGAAATTAAAAGAATTACAAGGCACAGGTTACTGCTCACCAATAGACTTACATTCAGTATCAATCGCATAAAAAATATATAATTGCTCTTACTGTCAAGCAAAATTATTTCAACCTATATGTTCCTGCTCTCAGAGACACAAATTATGAGGAAAATTTGAGTTAAGCTAAGTCTCTTAGGAAATAGAATGGTAGTTGCTTTGTTGAAGTTTTGACACATATAACAAATCCAAAAAAAAAATCAACACAATTGAACTGACATTTGCTACACAGAATGACAAACAAAATTAAGTGCTATCAAAATATTTATTTAAAATTATCTGGTGTATAAGTCGAGGGAAACATATTTACCCAATATTCTTTATGTTGTTTAATCTGTTCCCTTGGTTTCATGATCTAATATAATTTAAAACATTTACTCAGTTTTCATAGGACATAACTTTGGAAACCTATGAATCAAAATTTCAAGTCAGTATATTGCTGTGGATATTAAACATAATGTAAGGTGAGATAATTGTTTGAACTGAACTCTAAGTTTTATTGAAACTCAATGGCATTGGAGTATTGAGTTAATGCAGAAAAAATGTAATATTGTATCCTCATTTCCTTCCAAATTTCATGCACAAAACATACCTGAATTACTTAGTACAATTAAGTTTTAAAATAGTATAAATTTTTCAAATAAAATAAAATATGATAATCAAAGCAGCATCAAAAACTAGAAATAATAGCCACAGATATAGCTGCACAAAATATTTTAAGTATATTCTTTAGGAACATATGTCAACATGATAAAGTTATATTATATAGTAGAATGATAAATAAAATATTCACCTTGTGCACTATAAATCTATTTGTCATAATTCTATATGCCAAAAATATTCAAGGTCAAAATAGTGTTCAGTAAATTGAGTTTTTTTTTTTTTTTATTTTCCCACAAAAGGAAGTTACTTTAGGATTGAAATGAATTCCGGGAATCTGATATTTCTCCATCAATTAAATGGACGTTATGGATACATTAAAGTTTTCTTGTGTCCTAAGATAGCCTGAGCCCCTTGAGATGGTGACTGCGGGCTGAATTCAGGTCTGAGAATTGACTGCGGAAATGAGGTTATTTAGTGCAAAGAACGCCTTGTGCCGCCTAGACCTGGAAACAAATGCCTCTGGTCTTGCGCCTGTAGATTGGTACTTTGATGCATTATGATCGTTAACAAGTTAGCTAGTAAGTTATTGTACGTGATTGATAAAGGAGGAAATGTGTGATTTACTCTAATAGGATAATTGCCTTTATTATTAGTAGAAAAATTTTTTTATTATTATTCACTGTTACTGTCATCCCATTGTTCGTCGATTTACTCGAGTGGGCACCAGTAACATCTCTATTACACTCAGCCCTGAGATTTTAGCAGCCATTCCTTACTCATCTTTCCCAACGATTGGAGGCTCTTTTAGGGTCAGGGGAATGAGACCTAGAGATACTGTTTTTTGTTTTTGTTTCTTTTTAATTTATTTTTTAATAAGTGAGTCACCGTGAGGGTACAGTTATAAATTTACCCATCTTCGTGCTTGTGTTTCCCTCATACAATGTTTGAGAACCCTCCCCTTGACCAGTGTCCATTCTCCACCACCAATGAACCCAGTATCCCTCCTACCCTCCAATCCCGCCCCCCCATCCCACCCCGCCTCTGTGGTAGGGTATTCCATTTTGTTCTCTCTCCTTTAGGGTGTTGTGGTTTGCGATAGGAGTATTGAGCATCTATCGTGTTCAGTCTCTAGTCAACTTTCAGCACGCTTCTCTCTTCTCGCGTGGGGTCCCCAACCACATTTTATTTGGTGTTCCCCTCTCTATCCGGGCTGCCTTTTTCCCAGCATGTGAAGCCAGCTACCAAGCCATGGAGCCAACCTCCTTGTATTATATACTGCTATTTTTGAGGGTTAGTCTCCTACTCTGTTATTTTATATTTCACAGATGAGTGCAATCTTTCTATGTCTGTCCCTCTCTTTCTGATTCATTTCACTTAGCATGATACTTTCCATATTGATCCACTTATATGCAAAGTTCATGACTTCATCTTTTATAACAGCTGCATAGTATTCCATTGTATAGATGTACCAAAGTTTCTTTAACCTGTCATCTGTCCTCAGGCACTCGGGTTTTTTCCAGATTCTGGCTATTGTAAATAGTGCCACGATGAACATATAAGTGCAGATGCAATTGCTGTTCGAGAGGATGTGTGAAGAAAGGGACCCTTCTACACTGCTGGTGGGAATGCCGACTGGTTCAGCCCCATTTTGGAAAACAATATGGACGCTTCTCAAA
This sequence comes from Sorex araneus, assembly GCF_027595985.1. NCBI lineage: Eukaryota > Metazoa > Chordata > Mammalia > Eulipotyphla > Soricidae > Sorex > Sorex araneus. The sequence goes on from NC_073308.1 coordinate 28,735,128, forward strand.
AAATTGGAAATTGATCTTCCATTTGATCCAGCAATACCACTTCTGGGAATATATACCAGAGAAACAAAAAGGTATAGTCGAAATGACAACTGCACTTAGAGTTACTGTTTTTGGCATATCAAATACACCACTGGTAGCTTGCCAGTTTCTGCCATGTGGGTGGGATACTCTTGGTAGCTTCCTGGACTCTCCGAGAGGCATGTATACATTTTATTATTATTATGGGAAGTATATAACCACTGATGATTTGGAATAAAAAGGCTGCATACGGGACCTGTATTCATCTGTCCTTCCTGAGCACACTGTGTCGTCCCAGGTCTTCTGTCCTCTTGAGACACGACATTCTTGAATAAATGTCCAGCTGTGCTTAGGACTTAGTGCTGGTGTTGTGCTCAGGAATCTAGCGATGCATCAGAGCCCATATGCAGTGCCTCGGACTAAACCAGAGCTGGTTGCATGCTAAACCATACCCTCCATGCTGTTCATCTGAACCATGTAGTTAATCTTTTCCCTAGATTATAAATTCTAGTATAATTTAAACCATTTTCTCAGTTACCATAGGTTCTTGTGTTAATAAACACAAATTAATATAATAGATCTAATTATCGGTCTGTGGGCTGTGGCAAAGTCTTGGAATGTGCCAGCAGCTGCCTATAATGAAAGACAAAGAATTGATGTTTCCTATTTTTTCTCTAATGTTGACCTAGAAAATTAACCTTAGTTTGAGCATAGAAGTATTTCCAAAAACATTGAATGTATATATCAAATATTTAGTTGTATATTCCTATATATTGTTGTATATATATATATTTATATTTCTAGTTGTATACTTCTCTCAACAACTGTATAGTTTAGTAAGTGAGCGAAGAAAACAGGTAATTTAAGTGCACCATAAAATCATGGTTAGTTCTTTCACATGCTACACACACAGATAAAGGACAACTGAGTCAAGAGTTGGAATATAAGAAAAAAGAACTTACACACACAATCTAGCTAGGCATGTTGATAAATTAAATTATTTTGCAAAACATTGCTTTTATAAACTTATTTTTAAGTCTCTGTACAAATAATAAATCCAATAAAAATAAATGATTTTAATCTAATAGACCACATTTTATTGAATTAATGCCATTAAAAAGACTTGATCTACAGCAAATTTGTATCTAATCAATATATAGATTATAAAATCAGTTTACAAAACAATGATTATATTTACTAAATATTATCTTGCAAATTGATTAAATCGCTTATACTGAATATGTTCATACACAGTCACATATCAATCATGCTTTTCTTCCTTTAAAAAAATCTTAGCTTTGAACATATTTAATATTTTTTTCAATGTAGTAATGTGCACTAAGCTAAGAAAAGAATTAGAGCACATTCTGGTTTAATATTCTTGAAAAATTTGAGTATCAATTCATTTATAACATTACTACTGATTCCAAGTCTAGTATTAAGGGATACCCTTAAAATATGTATAATGAAAAATTACTGCAGCAAAACTTAGAATAAATAAGTGATTTTAATATAAAAATTTGAAAAATCTACAATATTTGAACTTTTGTTACTTTTGACAAAAGAACTTTTGTCACCAGACATCCCTAAGAAGTCAAATGCTATGCTATTTTCTTGTGTGTAAGGGCAAAACAGACCATGAGTCAGTTTTAATCATTTCTGTTGAACATAGTTTTTTAGACACTACATTGAGAGGAATAATATTGGTTTATGCTGTGTGTTACCAGTCACAATTGTTGACTCTTTTGCAAACTACAGTGTCATTAATATAAAGACTTTAAAATGCAAGTTATGATTATGCTACTTGAAACTGTAATTTCAAACAGTGAGTAGCAGCATCTATTATAGCTTGATTTGAAATAAACACTCAAACTTCATTTTTGAGCGTATTAAGTACAGATAAGAAAAGACATATGTAGTATATGATGACAAATTTTAATTCTTTTGAGGAGATATGATTGACATATGACATTTTATTAACTACATAAATAATTACTTGGTATTCATATACATCGTGCAACAAGTCTAGTTAAAATCTAGAATTTATTATTAAATTCTTTTTAAAATATAGTAGAAAGAATAAAGCATGGTTTGGGGAGAAGAACTGATGGTAATTATTTTATTAAATAGACAGATCATAAAGAATATGTATAGAATGATGTATAAAACCAATAAAAAATAAAAACCACATGTGAAGGTGGGAAAGCACTTAATAATCATATTTAAATTCTTGCTTGTCTATAAAAGAAATGCTTCCTTGATAAACCTCCCTCAAATCTATGTTTGCTTCAATAATATTTGAATGCACCCTAATTTCTAACTTGATGTACATTTTAATCCTGATTCTTCCTGATTTCAAAATGCCTCTGTATGATTTTTATAAAATTTTATTTTTTAACTTTGTCCTAAACCGATAGAGTTCACTTGGCTTAAACTACTTTATCCACCCACCTTGCCTCTTTTTTTTTAAAGATTTCAAACTGGGATTTTCTTTCATTTCAGTCAGCTGCAAAATTGTATTCATTGGTAAGGCATTCTTAACCATGGCCTCCTTGATGCCTGTTTGTCTTCCTCTTTAGACACAATATCAATTTCCCATTTATCACAAAACTCTCCTCAGTAAACATGACTCCAATGCATCTGCTAATAATAAAGTGATCTGTGCCTTACCCATCTAAGCATATTTTCCAGGCTATCTTGAAAGAATCCTTTATCTCTGTGAAGTCAGTGTGGAAAAAGCTCCAGAACCATGGTCAGGCAATCAAAATCCTTTGTTGCTACACTTTTAAAATTGAAATAATAAAGGAAGATAGTACAGAAGGATGCCAATGGCAGAAAACAATACAAAGAACAACAAGGAAGGCAGATAACATCTGAGCCCTGAAAATATAATATCAAGCCCTGGATACAGAGTTATACGCGGAAAAGCCCTATACACATTTAAAATGGATTGAAGAGGATTTTAAATTAATTTGAAATTAAACTCCTTTACTAATATTGATCTCCTATTTCTCCACAAACAATCTTCTAAGACTTTAAGTAACTCTGATCACTTATCTATGTTCCAGGCTAGATTGTGGGTTAGAGGTAGATATACAGAACTAATATCTGCTAGTTTGCTGTAACACTCTGAGAGTTAACTGAAACATCTTCACATTGCATCACTTGTAAAGTATTTACACAAAAATTCTGCTTTAAATCACAGTGATGCGTATTATATTTTTCATAACACTTAATATTCAGACATTGAAAATGAAGAACTGTGGATCTGTGTAAATTTTCTCTTCTTTTGTATTTTTAAGTGAAATTCAGTCTCTATCATCACATATTAGAGAGGATGAAAGTTATCATCCCTTGCTGCAGGCAAATCTTAATAGTCAGTGAGAACGTCCAATTATTTCGTATATGGCAAGAACAAATTTCAGATTACTTTCAAAATTAAAATATGTAGGGGGGTCAGATGATAGTGTAGGGTTGGATTAGTAGTACACAAGGCCTGCGCCTGGCCTGAATTTGATCCCCAATACCTCATCACTTACTGAGAACTGCTAAACATACCCCTACAGACCCTAAGCAACCTCAAGGATGGCCCTAGTGGCCCCGGAACAATAAAGACAGATGAGCACCACATTCTTGGACCCTAATGCTGAGTCACAGGAGTACAGCCTGAGAACACTAAATATCAATTGATAGGACCCTCAAATAAATAAAATAATAAAATATGCAGACTGATCTAGTGACTTCCATGCGTTCAGGGCTTTACATTTATTAAGCACTAATTTTCTATATGAAATAGATTTTTGAAGTATACAAAGGGAGTATTAATTTCTATATATAACTATGAGTGAAAGGGAAGCGAGTTCAAAACCTTCAAAAATTGAACAATTAAATATGGCAACTGAGAATTGTTTCTCTCTCCAGATAAGTTTGGAAAGTTCTCAGTGGGAAATGTAAACCATGGAAATGAATAATCAGTGGAAATGTATTCTATGTAATGGAAATGAAAATAATCCCTTGAATTGATGATAGTATGTGCCTGAATAAAGGCAGGACTTTGATGGACTATTAATTAAAAGGAAAAGCATATTGTATGAAAGGATTTGTTCCTTCAACTACTATTGCTGAAATAGTTGTGTGTATCAATATGGAAGAACCTGAAAATAGGAAATTCTGTTTTGTGACTTTAAATTCTCTGTAAGAAAGCTTCCATTCATATGTTTACTTTATCTTTATTTTGTAAAGATAATGCTCTAATCATGTATTTTTTTTCAGAATTACAAGGTAACCATAAAGTCTCTTGCAAGAAACATAGTATATGGAGTAAATGTTACAATGAAAAATTAACTGGATAAATAAGCAATTATTTAATTTCTTTGAAAACTGGTATTACCTCCTGAGTATGTGAAGCAGCACGGCTCTGTAATCAATAGTCAGGGCATGTGTTGTTATGGTTTTTAGCATGACTGATCCTGCGCCATAATGGTTGAAAACATGTTTGCATATTCCATAAAATCTAAAAAGTCCACTGTATAAAATCAAAATCAAACACAATTATGTTTGAAAACCAATGAAAGGCAGACCAAGTAGTGGAAGAAGAAAATTTAAAGACACTAACATCACCTGTTCATGGTATTTAAAGATTCCCGCATTCACCAGTATATGATTTGGTATATACTGGACATTATTTTTCTTCATCCTAATAATACACCTAAGATGTGTTGTGTCCATTTAGCTTGCCCATTTAATTTTATTTTGGATTGTCATTGAACAAAATATCATAACCAAGGAAAAGTAATTAGAACCCAGGGTTGGACATAGTGACTGATTTAACTGTAGATCTATATGTTGAGGAGAAAGTTTCAGGACATAGCCACTTAAAAAAGAAATACGTTGTATTATCTTAGGTTAAAGAATGGTGATTTTGCCTTTATGTACAAGGTAAAATGTAAGCTCTTGGGTTGAACAATAAGAAAATGGAATTTTGGTAACAAGAGAGGATGTTTGAATTCTTCTTTACTTCCTTTTGGTTCTCTGGTGTAAGAAATAAGCATGTGTATTATATTTCTCATTTCCTCTGGACTACACTTTTTCAGATGGGGTTTTAAGTTTCATCAGTGTTATAAACATCACTGTCACTGTCATCCTGTTGCTCATCGATTTGTTCGAGCAGGCATCAGTAACGTCTCTCATTGAGAAACTTATTGTTACTGTTTTTGGCATATCCAATACTCACGGGTAGCTTGCCAGGCTCTGCCGTGCGGGCTCGATACCCTCGGTAGCTTGCCAGGCTCTCCGAGAAGGGAGGAGGAATCCAAGTCAGGTTGTTGGCCACATGAAAGGCAAATGCCCAACCGCTGTGCTATCACTCCAGCCCATTTATAAACATGGACTACAGTAATATTTCTCTAGTAGTAGTGAGAAGAATCACTTTGTCTAAAAGTAGTAGTTGTTCTTTGTTTATGTTCCAAAACGTAATCATTCCTCTGTCACCCACTTAATGCTCTAAAGGAGGAATAATAATTGTGGATAGTGAGTTTTTTGTTTTCTTCTTGTTTGTTTTTAAAGCAGAAGGGAGAAAATCAACAGTTTCCTGATCCATTGGGCCAATGCCCTTGAATACAATATGAAAATGAACCCAAAATTAAGTTTCTTCATGATTTTTACTTCTTTAGCCTTAAATAATTTTTGTGTTCAAATACCTATATTTTGATAGTAGCTATTTGAAGAACCATTAATATTCCTCTTTTTTCCCCCTAGTAAATCCAGATTGATTCAGAGAGCCAGCTTACCATTCACACAGCCAAAATCTTTTTAACTAAAGGTTCTTTTTGAAATTCTGAACAGGTAGTAGTAATATTTCTGAAGTCAATATTCTTTCAAACATACATTGCTAATTGCATGTAAAAATTCAACATGTGTGTCTGAATATTTAGTTTCCAATTTTCTTTTGTTTGTGGGAAAGATAATTTTTGTAAAATATACAGAAGCATATTCCCATGCTTCTTAAAATGTTAAATAATGATTTATTTCTGTATCTCACGGTCTTTCTGTAAGCATCAATCTCCGTGGAATAGTCGGCTGTGCATCTGTAAAGCAAGACTTTTTAGCTGATGTGTCCCTGAGTAATTTGCATCAAAGAAACAAAAACATTTCTAAAAAACAACACTGGGGAAATTATAATCTGTCAAAGTCTGATTCACAGACAAAGACAGATATTTATTCAGAATATCCTTTTTTGTTCTTTTTTGGTGACAGCAACTCTTTTTCAAAATAAACTTAAAAGTTTGTTTGATGACTATTACTGGTCAAGTCTTAAAGTTTAAAAAGAAAAATAGAAAAGAAATAGTTAAACATAAATTTAACATACAAAATGAAACTAACTTTAAGTTATATGTAGATATACAAAAACTTTAAAAACCAATTCAATGGAACATTTTAAAGAAATCAACAAAATACATAGGTAAACACACAGATATATGACTACATATGTGTATATATTCTTATATATAAATGCATACTTATATAGCATATATTCACGTGAATATATAATATATATTCACGTGAATATATTCACTTATATATAAATGCATACTTATATAGTATATATTCACATATATATATTCTATATAAGTACATATTGACATACATCTATGTCACATGTGTATATCAGTCAATGTGTGTATTAGTATATATACATATATGTGTATGTAAGTATATATGCATATACATGTATATATGCATTTATCCACCCAAATATCTGTTAAGCTTCGTGACTTTGAGGCTTTTTTTTTTTGACTTTGAGGCATTTTTAAAAAATAAATAGTTTTCTGAAATTGAACTTCTCACCTCTTCTTACATCAACCTAAGTCATGCTACATACAGCTCTTCCAATACCCAAATTATTAGTTTCTCAAAACAGTAAAACTTTGTGCAATTTTTGATGGCTTAATTCAAATACCACAGTGATCTGCAACAAGTAACCTTGTCAAATCATGTCAGAGCCTACTCAGAATACCACTCACTTTATAAAATCCTAATAAAACTGATAGTACTTTTATACCACTTAAATAATAATTATCATATATTTAGGCTAGCATATGCTTTCTTCAAATATTCATTTGCATCGTCCTCCCCCTGCATATTTAGCTTTACATATATGCATGGCTAGAATGCTTCTCTACTTTATGTCAATTTTATATGTATAGTTTTAGTTGATTCAATAGAGAATTTTTTTAATGTTTCAATTACCCAATAATAGCTAATTCAATTTTTGGTTTATTACTCACTATAATCATTATTCCTCACTAATTTACTTGATATCTATTTTCTATTTACCTTCATTGGAACATACACACAGATTCATGCTCATTATTTTAGTCTTATCATAATTTCATATTTCCTGAGACAGTTCCTGTCAAATGGTGAAAACTTTGTGATGTAAACTGAACTACCAACTCAAGTTTGAGGAATGCAGAAAAACATTGAGGGTCCTCAATTCTTTTCTGTTAATGATGAGTCCAGGCTGCATCCTCTATTTCTTCAAAGTGAAGCCTTTAGTTAAAATGTTCAAAATAATCAATATTTAGCAACGTGATAGTCATTAGTGGCCTTTAAAAATTATTTTAGTTACTGTACTTTGCAACTTTACAAACTACCATTGTTGCAGTTTTATGCAAACATTATTCCAATATCAAGCCTCAACAAGTGTGTCTGTTTCTCTTCATCATTGTCCTTGGATTCTCTGCTCAGCTATCTAACACTTCAATATCCGCACTCTATCCTTTACCTCATATTTGTCTACCATGGTTAGCTGTGTTCCAGAGAGCATATCTTAGGTTATGATACTTTTGGTCATTTGTTATTCTTTTGCTATATATCTTTGTAATCTGACATAAGAGAGAGATTGTTCTGTGTCTGTTACTCTTATTCAGAATAACTTAATTCAGCATGAAACCCTCGAGTTCATCTATGTAGGGATAAATGGAAAAATTTTGTCTTTTTATACCCAAATAATATTGAATATATGTGAATATATATACACATATATGTATAATCATTTTTCAAATCTAGTCTTCTGTTCTAAGGCACTTAAGTTGTTTCCAATTTTTGGCTAATTGTGAACATGGCGGGAATATAGACTGGTTCAATATTTTTTAAAACAATTTGGACACTTCTTAAAAAACTAAGAATTGAAATTCCATTTTATCCAGCAAACCTACTTCTGAGTATCTATCCCAGGATCCAAAAAATATTCAGAGTTGACAGTATTTTTTATTTATATATGAATCTATCCAAATGAATTATTCAACAATCCACCAAGTTTTTATAACAAAAGTTGAATCACCTACAGAAAAATGTTTAGAAGGTCATTGTTTGCTTGTTAAAGACAATACTAATCTACTTGACAAAGTAAATCAATATTAAAACTTGGTAAACACTCCATGATTGCAATCAATAAGACATTTACAAACACATTGTAATCATAAATTCACTTAATGTTCTCTAACCAACATATATTGAGTGTATTCTTATTTTCTCAGTAAACAACTAGAAGTTCATAATCAGAATAGACACATCACAAATTTAATCTGTACAAATGAATGAATCATTGATGCACCATAAACATAACTAAAAAAAGTTCTGAACTTTTTGTTTGAGATATAAATTTTATGTGCTTTGTAAAACAGTTCATTTCTTCAATGCACATAACTGTTTGTACTCTTTCAAAATGTTATATCACTGTCCTTAAACTACTCAGGCATATAGTTTCTCTCCATGTTTCTTTGTCAGAAACAAAATATTTTTAAAAATAAAATTTTTCTTTATATGTGAGGTAGCAAACCTTCTTTATTTCATTTATTCATTATGACACAATATATTAAATGTTACTTGTTATTATATTTACATTTCACATACAGTACATAATAGAGAATACACATTTTTTGTTTTATTAGGTAACTTATTCTTAGATAAATGATTCTTAAAAGAAAAGCAGCTCAACATATTTTTCTAAAATAATTATCAGTACTAGAAATTAATTTTATAGAGTTCCTATATATTTAATGTTTATTTCTAATTTCTATACATGTTAGATATGTTTTCTACTGGTGTCAATAAGTTAAAGTAATATTTAATAGAGAACATATATAAAGGTCACTGTAATAAACATCAACATAGGAAAAGATAGAGGTCAAAATGCAGAATTTGGGGGGGGGGAGGACTGAGAAATTTCTGGGTTCAGAAAACCTCAGATTCCCTTTAAAGAGAAAAAAATATATATTTGTCCAAAGAAGAAAAATGCAATGTGGATTTCAGATGAAATATATATATATATATATAATTCTAACATTTAATTTCAGATATAAAGTGCCTCTAATTTTGTATTCAATCACTAACTGCTTTCTACTTTACTCAATATTTATTAATATTTAACTTGCATGGGTCATGTTAAATTTTCATTGACGAAGTTATAACAAAGTCATTTGCAGTTTTCTTTGCAAGTGTTTGGCCATGGAGGTCTGAATAACATATTTTCAAACAAGAAAAAGTAAAATAGAGTCATTTTGAAGTTTAAAAGTAATAAATAATTCAAGATTATATGTAGCAAATTCAAAATTATTTTTTCAATTATTGTTCAACCTACAATTCAATCTGAATGTGTAATGGGTTCTATACTAACTGTTCGACGAGTTCCTAAATAGACGGGTGACTGTGAGTTGTGCTCTGGGCACAATTATGTGCATGAATATTAAAAAGCAGTATTTGAGAAGTTATATTTTAAGGATGAAACATTCTTTAGAAATGTTTTTCTTGTTCTGTCTGTGATTTAACTCAATTTTGCTAAAGCCATGCTTTGAAAAAAGTTAAAAGTCCTATCTCTGTTTCTGTAGATCTTTGTCATTGATGTTGGGATCTAGTTAGGTGATTTTCAATTTTTTTCTTTTCATTGAGGCATTGCCTAGCACTAGCTCCTGTTAATTTAAAAAAAAATCCTCAATATCTTCGCCTTTACTGTGGTAAATGTTGCCCTACCTTGTGATTCCCATATTCTTAAACTTTAAGACTGATAAATTCATCCTCGTGACTCTACTTCTGTTCTGGAAAGTAATCCTGATACAATGACAAAGTTGCAGTTGACCTACAGAGTTTTCTTTGGGCTTCACTGACTTCACTAAATACTGTAATATAAATTTTCAAATAAATAATAAATATTAAATTTATAGACAAAATAATTTTCTTTAAATTAGACACTAAATTACACATATTTTTACAACTATAATTAAATTTTACTTCTCAAATCTTTTAGTAAATAGGTTTTTTAGTAATATTTCTCATAACGTAGCACATTTCAGTAATCTCAGTTTATATGAGGTTCAATTTAGTGAATAAGGATTTAAAATATTATTATATATGAATAAAATTTAAAGTACAATGAATGTTAACCATTTAAAAAACTTTTTTTTTTCTTTTTGGGTCACACCCAGCAATGCTCAGGGGTCACTCCTGGCTCTGCACTCAGGAATTACCCCTGGTTGTGCTCAGGGGACCATATAGGATCTGGGAATCAAACCCGGGTCCGCCCTGTGCAAGGCAAACACCCTACCCACTGTGCTATCACTCCAGACCCAACCTTTTAAAAAACTTTTAACAGCAGTGTGATCGATTACATGTGGCCGACCCAGGTTCAATTCCCACTATCCCATATGGTCTCCCAAGCACTGCCAGCAGTAATTCCTGAGTGCAGACCCAGGAGTAACCCCTGAGCAATGTCGAGTGTGACCCAAAAAGCAAAAAAAAAAAAAAAAAAGTTTACATGATTTTACTAATACTTAGGAGAGTCTACTTTATAAATGAAATTGTCAAATATAATTTATTTTTGATTGGCTTAAAGTTAAATTCTGTGATCCTTTAAAGAATTCCTTAGCTATTAAATACAAGCTTTTATTATACTACTTACTTACTAACTGTAATATCTCCAGTCCCTATATGTTCATTTTTAAATAAAAATGCACGTCTACATCTAGTACAAAAGGAAATTTGATTATGGGAGTGAGATATCATTTAAAGACCAACTAGAAATATTAAACTGCTTGGTTATTATAGAAGTAATAAATGGAATAATTATTTTTAAAAGCATCCCTTTTTCTGTTCATCCCAATTAAAAACATTTAGAAAATATCTTTATGTAAAATATACAACTTTTTTTCTAAAAATTTATATGGCATTTACTGTCAACAGAAGAATTAGTATTTTAGCATTTGGTATTAAAATTAACATTTGGTTAATTAAATTTAGCATGAAAAATTAGTGTTTCAGCATGTAGTGTTAAAATTAGCATTTAGTATTTATTTGGTAATCATCCATCATCCCAGTTGCTCATCGATTTGTTCGAGCGGACACCAGTAACGTCTCTCATTGAGAGACTTATTGTTACTGTTTTTGGCATATCCAATATGCACGGGTAGCTGGCCAGGCTCTGCCTTGAGTGCTCCATACTCTTGGTAGCTTGCCGGGCTCTCTGAGAGGGGCGGAGGAGTTAAACTCGGTCGGCTGCGTGAAAGGCTAACGCCCAACCACTAGAGGTATGTACAGTTGTTTTTTCTTTAATTTTCTTTTGATGATCTTGGAGAGAAAGATTGCTAGAGACATTCAGTAAAACATAGAACTTTGATATATCACTTTAATATATGGAAAATGACATATTAGATTAGAATACAGTTACTGAGTAAAAATATTTTTCCACAAACTGACTAGGTTTATAAATTCAAAGTAATTCGGAAAATTTTTTTTTAATAAAATAGGCCTTTAACTGCTATGGGCAAGCCAATTTTGCCCTTCTACTATTTTGTTAAATGCATTTTTATTGTAACATAACTTTGCACATTTGATTATGTTTTTGTTCATTTGTTTGCATACTTTGTGTAGTCTGTGGATTCTTTCGTGGTACAAATACAGAATTTATTGGTTTTAGCAAAAACGTCAGGGTCCATAAAAGTCAAAACAACTTTTTATTTTATTGGCCATGTCATATTGGTTTATTGGTGCATCATCACTTTCACTAGGAATATAGACTGAAACACTTATTAGTGATTAAATAAATTAAAGTTGAATGATCTTATTCCAGGCAAATAGCTCACATATTAATTTTCTAAACTTGAAGAAAAGTATTCAGAAACTATGAAAATGGCTATATATTATCATTTAGAAGCTCTATGCTCATTGGCAAAAACATAGTAAATAAAGCATAAGAATAAATACATTTCACAAATTATATTGTGATAGAACCAATGCATTATCCGTTATCCACAATATTATATCATGCAGAAATTTACTAAATTGAACTGGTTCTTGTATTGAGAACAGTGAGATGAAGAAACAGTACACCAAGTGGTGTCTATGCTGTCCAGGGACCACTTCCAGTTACTCTGGCCACCTGGGCTAGCAGGTCAGTGCTAGGACCTAAGGATGCAGGGCTGGTCAGAGGTTACCAACGATGATTCCTGGCAGTGCACAATCAGAGGCAACCTACCAGTGCTCAGTGTGTTCAGAGTTATCCCGAGATGCCATGTAGTATGGGGGATCAAACCCAAGTGGGTTTCATGCCTACACTTTATACCTTTGTATAATTCCCCTAGCCCATAAATATGCTTTCTAATGCTTAGCTTCTGTGAGCATATTACATTTTGTTTAAATTGTTACGTTTAATTTTTTTGGTGAATGAACAAGTAAACACACACACATACACACGCATACATACAGATTACAATGTACATTTTTTACTCATTCCTTTCTTTTACCAACTTGTGTTTACTTTTTCTTCTTAATGCATTGGAAATGTCATTTTAGTGGTTTCTTTTTTGTACTGAAGATAGTTTGTTTATTGGTTTTTAAAAATACCAACAATATTCTGAATGTTGGAGAAAGCACATTCTGATTAAATGGGAAACCACTTATATCACTTTCTAAATGAGATGAATACAGATTCTAAAAACACAGCAGTGATATGTAGATGTCTCAGCTTTCACCTTGCACTCATCACTGGATGTCAGTTTACATGTAAATGTAAAAATACACATTTCTTATCTCCCTTATCCATTCTTGTTACATGGTCCATGTTCACATTTTGCATTTTGTAATATATTTTCCATGTAATTTGTTTTTACCAACATATTAAACAATTTAAATTACAAATGCACCAATATTATCCTTTATTTCATAAGAGTTATCCTTTTTTCTTTCTTTTTTATTTTTTGCCTTTGGAGCCATTCAGGTTGCTGAACTCAGGGCTTTCTTCTGGCTGTGTGTATAGGGATCATTCCTGTCTGTGCTTAGGGAATTATATTGGGTGCCCAGGTTTTAATCCTGGTGCAAGGGAAGTGTTCTACCCGCTATACTATCACACTGGCCAATTTCACAATATCTTTATTTCTACATTCATATGGATTCTTAGTTATACTTCAGTTCACAACTGTACGATATTGTTACAAATCTGACATATAGCCTCAATGCTGTCATTTTAAATTTAACCTCATGTCATTTTATGTTGCCCTACCTTGTGATTCCCATATTCTTAAACTTTCATCCTCATGACTCTACTTCTGTTCTGGAAAGTAATCCTGATACAATGACAAAGTTGCAGTTGACCTACAGAGTTTTCTTTGGGCTTCACTGACTTCACTAAATACTGTAATACAAATTTTCAAATAAATAATAAATATTAAATTTATAGACAAAATAATTTTCTTTAAATTAGACACTAAATTACACATATTTTTACAACTATAACTAAACTAAATTTAAACTAAACTAAACTATAACTATAACTAAATTTACTTCATGAAAAATAACATCAACACAAAACAAACATCTATAAATTTGGGGATCTATTGTTATATTGTGCTCTTGTACTTAATACATGCCTCCGTTTATAACAAATAGGTAAATCATTTAATTTTGGATTTCTGTCTTGGAAAGGGAAATGTTAAGGAACCAAGCACACAAACATATGGCAATTACTTAATGAAAAGATCAAAATAAACTTATGTTAGTTCTGGGGACATAAAAAGATTCAATACCTAAGCAAACAGTGTTATACATCTGTTTATTGTATTTTATTATTGTTATTTATTTATTGTCTTGGATTCCCTATATGCTGGAAATTCATTAATAAGGATAGTGAATTATTATTTTTTAAATTTTATTATTATTATTTTTTTGCTTTTTGTGTTACACCCGGCGATGCACAGGGGTTACTCCTGGTTCTACACTCAGGAATAACTCCTGGCAGTGCTCGGAGAACCATATGGGATGCTGGGAATCAAACCCGGGTGGGCTTCGTGCAAGACAAACACCCCTACCCACTGTGCTATCGCTCCAGCCTCAGGATAGTGAATTTTTATAGTTTGTTACTGGCAAGTCAGTTTTCAGGTAATCTAAACTAAGAAAACTTTAGTGTTAAACTAAGTTTGATAATAATTAAAATAGAAGCTTAATAAAATACCTGTATTGAAGATGGGATTATATATATGCAGTAGTATATGCAGGATATATGTATATATGTATATATTACAAAACACAGTGTTATACAAAAGCATAACCCAATACATCTAAATGACCATAGCCAAAATTTACTTGTGTAGCTTTCCTTTATATTATCTACAAAAGAAAACCCGATTTTTACTTCTTTATGAAAACTGGATGAGTTTTAGGAAAAATTCTAAAAAAGTTTTTGAATGAGTTCTCAGGAGAAAATATGCAAACGCCACCATATGTTCTACTGTTTTTACCTTTCATTATTTATGAGCCCTGAGAGAGCTGTTACAGACATAAACTCCATATGAAACTAGACAAATTATTTACTCTCAGTGAGAAAAATGGTAATGGCTTGAATTCAGTTTTTATGATTTTAAAGAAATGTTTTCTGAACTCTAATCTCAGAAATACCTGCGATCACCTGCAATGTTATAAGAAAAATATTTTAAAAATACAACAGTAAATTTTCACAAATAGTTGATAATTATGAAAACCACACTCTAGTTAGGTATCATTTTAATACATACAAACAAATATTTCAAACAGATTTAATGTATTTACATATTGCCATTCTACACCATTAACCAGACCTTAGTGCAACAAGAACTTTGTATAAATAGAAATTTTAATTTCTGTATTTGACTAGCAACACAATTCAAGCTGTCCAGGGCAGCATTGCTCTCTAGCATACATAAAATAGATTTGTTTTGCCAAATTCATTATTTTTCTATGGAAACACTGCTAGAAAAAGAGGCAGGAATCATAAGCAGGTGGTATTCTTACTGTTCATTATATTTTTTTTCTGTTTTTTTCCCTTTGGCTAACATACCTAACAGATGTGCTTTTTATCTTTCCTTTTAATTAAAAAAAGGGAAAAACAGCCTTTAATGTGATTCATACTTTTAGTTAATTGCATCGAGAAAACTGCTCAAATATTACATAATCACCATAATATACTGCAGCATTAATTAAAATTATAATTAATAAAATATTAGAAAATGACTTCAATAAATATTGTATATGTCTCATTAGTTTTTTAAAAAAAATCCCTCAGAACTAAATAAATGCTTTGAAAGCTCATGTTAGGAGCTGAGTATTAGTATAGCAGATAGTGCACTTGCCTTGTATGTGGCTGGACTGTATTTGATTCCCAACACCCCCTATGGCTCCTATGACCTGGCCACAAGTCACCCCAGAGCACTACCAGATATGGTCTACTCCTTCCAATAAATGAGTGAAATTGAATAGTTATATATATACATATATATAATTAGCATTTTAAAAATATTTCTAATAGCCAATAGTTATGACACTCTAACAACTCCCTAATGGCAAATTTGAACATTTCCAACATTAAAGCATTTGTCAAATCAAATTATTATATGCCTTTAAAATAAGGTTTAGAATTTTGTATATAGGGGACATGTCACGAATTGTAGAATAGTTACATTTTTATTATAAATTTGGGAAATCAAACAGAAACTATAGCCCATAGTAATATTTATTTTCAATTAAAATATACATACTTCAGTTATTATTTTAATCTTAATCTTTAAGTACATATGTATATTTTAAATAGAGTACCAAATAGCACATGTGTTGCAAGTATAACAGATGTCATTTGTGTTAGACTGAAAATTTCCAGAGAAAAACCCATGTATTCCTTACCCACACAGAAGATAAAATTTAAGAGGTACTTGAACAGAGAACATGGGGGAACTGAGAAAACTTGAGTAGAATGATGATGATCTACATATTACTGAGATCAAAATAAATATGCCTAATTCCAGAGAAGTAATAGAAAATATCTTGCAACAAATATGACTAGTTTGAATCTTAAAACATAACCTGCATGAAAAGACAAAACATAGTACACCCTCTTCTCCTTCATTTACTAATCAAAACTAATGAGTAAGTATGAAAGACTAAAGACTTTTTGTGGTTCATCCATGGGGAATAGAGAGATAAGTGAGAAGGATAGATGCTTCTATTTGCTGTGTAATCGTCCATTATTATCACATTTTCTCATGTTTTCCAAAGACATTCCAAAACAATAAAAATAACAGCTCTCTTTGTATCAAAGATGCTGTGAGGCTTTCCTTAAATGCCCAAGAACAAAAAATAGAGAAATGTGTATTAATGCACAAAACATTTTGCAGAAACTTATAATTCTGTCTCCTTGCAGAGCTATGAGTTTCCCTCCATCTTCCAAGCAATTCTACACTGGCTAGAGCTGTGCTATCGCCCTGCGTCCCGTGCCCGCCCGCGGCAGCGGGACAGCTCGGAGCACCCCCTCCCCGCCGGGCAGGTCCCAGTCATTCGCCCACCGCGCCTGATCCCGCCCTCCCGTGTCCGACAGGTATATTGGCTCTTCCCCTTGGAGACCCTGTGCCACCTGGAAAAGCGCCCCCTGCGTCCCGTGCCCGCCCGCGGCAGCGGGACAGCTCGGAGCACCCCCTCCCCGCCGGGCAGGTCCCAGTCATTCGCCCACCGTGCCTGATCCCGCCCTCCCGAGTCCGAAAAGGTTAGGGGCGTGTCCTGTCATTTGGGGGCGTGGCCTTAAAAGTGGGCGTGGCCTGTTTCCAGAGCGGCGGCCGCTAATGCGGCCGCAGATATTTTTCTTACCATTCCACGCATTGTCCTTTGGCTACAATTGATTGAACCCATTTCTCCGAAGAACTCCCTCACCTTCTTAGTTACTATATGTTGATACTCAACTAACCTAGCCTATCCTAACTTCACAAAAACTGTCAATAGAGCTGTGCTATCATCAAAATATGTTCACTCTTGAAAATTATATGTGTCATATGCTTTAAAGTTTTTAAATAGTTAATTTTATTTTATATAAAGAACTTTTAAAAATGCATTACTCCTTTAATTTCTTTGCTTCCTATTTTTTTGGACTGTGTCTATTTTCCTTCAATAAATCTTGAAATTCTAAAATTACTTCATAAAATTTTTAAAATTTAGATTACCATTATTCAGTTTCACTTCATTTTGCTTCAAATTTGTTGCTCTTTTCAGTATACCATGCTTTAAATCATAGTTTTGAACAAAAATTTTGTACATTTTATTACTACTAGAAATTCACTTTAAATGTTAATTTTACCAGAGATAAATTAAGTTTGGCTGATAATTTCATCATTAATTTTGATACTTCATTTCTTATATTTTAAAATTTTAATTGAGAAATTATTTATTTATTTATTTATTTATTTAAAATTTTTTTTTTATTGAGTCACCATGTGGAAAGTTACAAAGTTTTCAGGTTTAAGTCTCAGTTATACAATGCTCGAACACCCATCCCTTCACCAGTGCACATATTCCACCACCAAGAATCAGAGTATAGCTCTACCCTGTCCCCCCACACCCCTAGCCCCCCCACACCCCTAGCCCTCCCCACCACCCCTAGCCCCACCCTTGCCTGTGTAACTGATAAATTTCACTTTACTTTCACTTTGATTACATTCAATATTTCAACAAAACTCACTATTATTGTTTGGAGAGTCTCCCCCCTAAAGTCAGACCTGCTGAAAAGGAAGCATTTGACAATTTGTTTTCCATTGCTGAGAATGAAGAGGTATGAGGTCGAGTGACCACACCTAGTGGCCTCATGGTTTTGGGTTTCTGTATTTTAGTATTTTAGTAGCTAAGTCCAGAGAAATATCTGCCAGTAATTGCATCACTGCAAACGTGCACTTTTCAATTATATTATATTCCACATATGAGTGCAATCTTTCTATGTCTGTCTCTTTCTTTCTGACTCATTTCACTCAACATGATACTTTCCATGTTGGTCCATTTATATGCAAATTTCATGACTTCATGTTTTCTGACAGGTACATAGTTTTCCATTTTGTATATGTACCAGAGTTTCTTTAACCAGTCATCTGATTAGGAGAACTCTGGTTTTTTCCAGATTCTAGCTATTGTAAACAGTGCTGCAATGAACATAGAAATGCAGATGCTATCTCTACTATACGTTTTTGCCTCTCTGGGATATATTCCCAAGAGTGTTATGGCTGGATCAAATGGAAGCTCAATTTCTAATTTTTTGAGAATTGTCCATATTGTTTTCCAAAAGGACTGAATGAGTCGGCATTCCCACCAGCAGTGAAGAAGAGTCCCTTTCTCCCCACATCCATGCCAACACCAGTTGTTTTTGTTTTTTGGGATGTGGGCCAGTCTCTGTGGTGTGAGATGATATCTCATTGTTATTTTGATCTGCATCTCCCTGATGATTAGTGATGTTGAACATTTTCTCATGTGCCTCTGAGCCATTCGGATTTCTTCTTTGGGAAAATTTCTGTTCATTTCATCACCCCATTTTTTGATCGGATTGGCAGTTTTCTTCTTGGGGAGTTCAACCAGTGCATTGTATATCCTTGATATCAACCCTTTATCGGATGAGTACTATGTAAATATCCTTTCCCATTCTGTAGATTGTCTTTGTACTTTGGTCACTGTTTCTCTTGAGGTGCAAAAGCTTCTTAGTTTGAGATAGTCCCATTTATTTATCTTTGTTTTCACCTGCTTGGCCAGTGGTGTGTCAGCTTTGAAGATACCTTTATCTTCAATATTGTGGAGGGTTTTTCTGACCTTGTCTTCAATGTACCTTATGGTTTGTGGAATGATGTTGAGGTCTTTAATCCATTTTGATCTGACTTTTGTACATGGTGATAGGTGGAGGTCTAAGCCCATTTTTCTTACATGTAGCTGTCCAGTTTTGCCAGCAGAATTTGTTAAACATGCTTTCCTTGCTCCACTTCACATTTCTTTCTCCCTTATCAAAGATTACATGGTCATATATTTGGGGGGATGTGTCAGAGCATTCAACCCTATTCCATTGGTCTGCTGCTCTGCCTTTGTTCCAGTACCAAGCTGTTTTAATGACTACCGCTTTGTAGTAGAGTTGGAAGTTGGGGAGGTTGATTCCTCCCATTTTCTTTTTCCAAAGAATTGCTTTAGCTATTCATGGGGGCTTATTGGTCCATATGAGTTTCAGGAGCACCTGTTCCATTTCTTTGAAGAATGACAAGGGTATCCCTATAGGGATTGCATTGAATGTGTACAATGCTTTGGGTAGAATTGCCATTTTGACAATATTAATTCTTCCAATCCATGAGCAGGGGATATTTTTCTATTTCCTCGTGTCTTCTTTTATTTCCTGAAGTAGCGTTTTGTAATTTTCTTTATATAAGTCCTTTACCTCCTTAGTTAAGTTGATTCCGAGGTATTTGATTTTTTAAGGCACAATTTTGAACGTGATTGCTTATATCATGTTGCTTTCTTCTCTCTCACTATTTGCATATAAGAAAGCCATGGACTTTTGGGTATTGATTTTATAGCCTGCAACTTTACTATATGAGTCTATTGTTTCTAGGAGTTTCTTGGTAGAGGTTTTAGGGTTTTCTAAGAATAATATCATATCATCAGTGAATAGTGAGAGCTTGATTTCTTCCTTTCCTACCTGAATGCCCTTAATATCTTTTTCTTGTCTAATCGCTATTGCAAGAGCTTCCAGTACTATATTGAACAGAAAAGGAGAGAGTGGGCATCCTTGTCTTGTCCCTGTTCTCAGTGGGAAATGTCTTTGTTTTTCCCCATTGAGGATGATGCTTGCCGTAGGCTTGTGGTGTATGCCTTTGATTATATTGAGGAAGGTCCCTTCTATACCCATTTTGGCGAGAGGTTTCATCATAAACAGGTGCTGGATCTTGTCAAATGCTTTCTCTGCATCTATTGATATGATTATATAATTTTTATATTTTCTTTTGTTGATATGATGGATTATGTTGATTGATTTCCGAATGTTAAACCATCCTTGCATCCCCGGAATGAATCCCACTTGGTCGTGGTGTATGATCTTTTTGATGAGTTGTTGAATTCTGTTTGCTAATATTTTATTGAAAATCTTCGCATCTGTGTTCATCAAAGATATTGGCCTGTAGTTTTCTTTTTTTGTGGTGTCTTTGTTTGCTTTTGGTATTAGGGAGATGTGAGCCTCATAGAAACTGTTTTGGAGGGTTTCTGTTTCTTCAATTTCCTGGAAAAGCTTGAGAAGAAATGGCAATAGCTCTTCTTTATATGTTTGTAAGAATTCTCTAGTGAATCCGTCTGGATCTGGGCTTTTGTTTTTGGGAAGGCTTTTGATTACCATTTCAATTTCCTTGATGTTAATAGGAGTATTCAGGTACTCTAGGTCTTCCTGGTTCAGCCTTGAGAGATTATAGGAATCCAGGAATTTATCCATTTCTTCTAGGTTCTCTTGTTTCGTGGCATACAGATTTTCAAAGTAATCTCTGGTAATCTTTTGAATTTCATTGGTTTCTGTTGCGATGTCCCCCTTTTCATTTCTGATTCGACTTATAAGTGTTTTCTCTCTCTTTCTTTGTGAGCCTTGCTAGTGGTTTATCAATCTTATTTATTTTCTCAAAGAACCAGCTCTTGGTTTCATTGATCTTTCGAATTGTCTTTTGGGTTTCCATGTCGTTAATTTCTGCTCTAAGTTATATTATCTCTTTCCTTCTGCCTGGTTTGGGCTCCTTTTGTCGGTCCTTTTCTATGGTCTTGAGCTGTGAAGTCATGTTATTTATTCGGGTCCTTTCTTCCTTCCTGAGATATGCTTGCAGAGCTATAAATTTTCCCCTTAAAATGGCTTTAGCTGCTACCACAGGTTCTGGTAGCTCGTGTCTTCATTCTCATTTGTTTCTAGGCACCTTTTGATTTCCTCCTTGATTTCCTTCCTGACCCACTCATTGTTCAACATCAAGCTATTTAATTTCCAAGAGTTTGATTTGGTTTTCTGCATCTGTCAATGATTAAATTTTATCTTCAGTGCATCATGGTCTGAAAAGATAGCTGGTACAATGTCTATTTTGTTGATTCTGTTGAGGTATGCTGTGTGGCCCAGCACACGGTCTATTTATGTTCCATGTGCACTGGAAAAGAATGTGTATTCCTTTTTTGGGGGATATAAAGCCCTGTATAGATCTATTAGCCCTCTCTCTTCTATTTCTTCCTTCAAAGCCAGTATTTCCTTGTTGAGTTTTAATCTTCTTGATCTGTCCAGAGGAGACAGGGTGGTGTTGAAGTCTCCAACTACTATTGCATTGCTTGAGATGTCCTTCTTAAGGTCTGTTAGCAGCTGTTGGAGGAATTTAGCTGGTTCCTCATTGGGTGCATAGACGTTTAGGAGAGTGATTTCTTCCTGATGTACACATCCCGTGATTAATAAAAAGTGGCCTTCGCTATCCCTTCTAATCTTTTTCAACCTGAAGTCTATGTTGTCCGATACTAGTAAAGCCACCCCAACTTTCTTGAGGGAGTTGTTTGCTTGCAGGATTGTTTTCCATCCTTTGACTTTGAGTCTGTGTTTGTTCTGGCTATTCAGATGTGTTTCTTGTAGGCAGCAGAATGTTGGGTTAAGTCTCTGAATCCATTTTGCCAGTCTGTGTCTCTTAATTGGTGAATTTAGACCATTGACATTAAGGGAAATTATTGTTATGGGATTTTGCACCATCTTTGTGTAAGGGTTTGTTGTGCTTGTAGGGGTTGTTCTTTTCTTACAACAGTCCCTTTAGTGCTTCTTTTAGGTTTGGTTTTGAGTCTATGAAGTTCCTGAGCTGTTGTTTATCTGTGAAATAGTGTATGGTTCCTTCAAGTTTAACTGAGAGTTTAGCTGGGTAAAGTATTCTTGGAGAGGCATTCATTTCATTAAGTTTTTTCACTATATCCCACCATTGTCTTAGGGCTTGGAAGGTTTCTACTGATAAGTCTGCTGTGAATCTAAGGGGTGCTCCTTGGTATATGATTTCTTTCTTTGATCTTGCTGCTTGCAGTATTGTGTCTCTATCCACAGCATCCATCACTCTGACTATGATATGCCTTGGGGATTTTTTATTTGGGTCCCTTTTAGTTGGCACCGTTTGGACTCCTTGGATCTGGATGCCCGCATTCTCTAGTTCTGAGAATTTCTTATCTATGATGTCTTTGACTATGTTTTTTTCATTGGGATTGGTTTCCTGTGGTTCTGGCACTCCAGTGATTCTTATGTTGCTTCTCTTGTGGTCATCCCCTAGGACTGTAATTCGCTCTAGAGCCATTTTGAGATCTTTTGCCATTCTTTGTTGTTGCCTATATGCTTTCTGCAAGTCATCTTCAAGCTCACTGATTCTGTCTTCGGCTGTAGCCATTCTATTATTGAGGGCTCCTATTGAGTTTTTAATTTCATCTACCGATTCTTTTAATTGTGTAACTTCTGTTCTTAGCTTTGAGATTTCTGGTCTCATTTCTTCCTGGATTATCTTAGTGGACCGTTCCAAGGCTGCATCCATATCCTCCCTTAATTTATTGGATGTTCGTTCCATAGTCGCTTTGAGTTTGTGAACCATCTTGACGATTTCCTCTCTGAATTCTTTATCTGAGAGGAGATTGTATTTCTGGGAAGTCCCTGTTGGGGTTTCTGAGATCCTCTCTTCCATTTCTCCTGGTGGTGGGGATTTTCTCTGTTTCTTCATCTTGTTATGGGCTTTACTGTCCGGCGCACTACCTAAGCTTATGAGGGTCCTAAATTGAATATGTGGGGCTATGATATCTTTAAAATGGACTTTTTTTGCGCTTGATGTGTTCACTGATAGAGTTTTTGAAATTAGGATAGGATAGGCTAATTAACTATTAGCATATAGTGACTTAGATGACCAGCTATCTTAAAAGGAACAGGTTATACCGATTTTGACCCAGGCACCATGCATGGAATGAAAGAAACAACTGCAGCAGCTGCTCCAGAAATAGGCCACGCCCTCTTCTCCAGGTTAGGGGCGGGTCCTCTCATCAGGGGGCATGGTCTCAAAAGTGGGCGAGATGTCTGAGACCAGCTGGTGCTGGGGGCTTCCGAGCGGGCCCCCAACCCCAACTCGGAAGGGGCAAGAAATAAATTTTTAAAAGATGTTTTATTTCTCATAGCTTTTCTTAGTACTTTACAGTTATGTATATATTGAAGAACAACATCTTAGGGGTATAGTTAGTAGCATATCAAAATGTATTTTTCTTCCATTTATTGATACATGTTCTAAATAGTAGCTTCAAGTTTTGAGGAATTTGAGGTCCTTCCAAATTTTAAGTAATAATTTATTGCAGCTATCAAGGAAGTTATAGACAAATTTCCTGTTCATGGATATTTATTTAACATTTAATATAATTTGTGTTTGTTTATTTTCCTGTAATTCCCTGGACTTTTTTTGCAAAGAGCAACAAAAACTTGGTATTATTGCACCATATTATTTCAGTTGTTTGAGAGGAGTTTTCGTATCACTTGAAGCTAAGAAAGAGGGTGGACTTCTCAATTATTAGAAAGAACTTCATTGTTTCTTGAAAATACAGTGGGAATTGGGTGGTTCTGAAAAAAAAAAAAACTGATAGGTAACCAAAGACAAGGATAATCTTATGTCATGCTGACATTATTAAGAGCCACAGTTTCTTTAGTTCTTGAGAAAAAGAAATTTATAAGAGGCCAGATCTCTTCCAAGAAGTTTTATTGGTGATAGGGAAGGCAGTTACTTTTGAACTCAAAGGAGGGAATGTAAACAGAGTTGTACCACGTGACTTTCCAGGGGCAGCAAGAACAGTTAACAACTGTGGGGAGTGTTGGGGGCAACCTTTGACACCTAATGGAAGGCAAACGCTTTGTGGACATTCCTGGACCATTTTTAGTGAACCAGGATGTACCTGTCACTGGACTTTGTGAAATACTTTCCCTGGTGTGTTCCTCAGTTCCTATTATATCTCACCCTAATCTTTATGAATGTGCGGAGCCACTTAAAAGTGTTGTGTAGAATTATTTAGATTTGACACACTACTTCGGAAGGTTTTTACAGTGTCTCTATTGAGAACACTCCCTCGGTAATACTTTTCCTGTAATCTTTTGTGCTAATTTTTATGCTATAAATAACATCACATCAACTTTTTCAAACTTTGCACACTTAATTCTTTAAAGCACTATATAGAAGTCCTATACTTTAACATCACTTCAGCTTCTTTTACATATTTTTAATTTATCTTTCATATTAGAGTATATACATAAGAAGAAGTTTCCTTATCCACATTACCTCAAAGGAATCATATGAATATGACTCTCTTTGTCCTATAAAGTCTCAAGGAGAGTTTCAAATGGCATGAAAAACTAATATTCTTAACAAAGACTCTTTTACATTTTTCTGCTATTAGTATTCACAGGATAGTTACATCCAGCTATCTATGATCCTGATTAATTTGCTCAATGCTAATTGCATATGATGTAGTCTAAATATCTTACAATTAATAAAAACAAGCAGTAGCTTGGTGACATTTGTTTACAGGGACTGGCAGAATATTTGAATTTATTAATGAGATAGCAATAAATTTCGAAGTAAATGATAATTCTTTTTACTTTAAACATTGTAAATTATAAAATGTTTGTGTTGGCAGTTAAGACCTATTCAAATTAAAGTAATTTTATGATAAATTTTAACCTTTTTTTTTTAACATAGTGCTGTAGCCCATAATTAAACTACTCCCCACAGATACTTGTTATTAAAGAGCATAATTCAATAACTAGAGCATATAATATTTCTTTGTGTTAATTTGCTAAGATATTTGTGTCTTGGGGAGGAAAATCTGCTTTTCCAGTTGATAGCTTGATTATCTACATATATTTATTTCCTTTATCTTTGACTTCAAGGTCAATTATGCTGACTCTGCTGTTAATGTAGTTCTTTATTGCTTAAACAACACTTTATCTATGGAAGACAGATTATATGTTCAACTACCTTATGATCACAAACTCATTGTCACCCATAAACTCTCCCTAATAACAAAACTTTATTAAGCAAATTAGATAGAATAGCAATGTTAGTAATTTACCAGATCACAATAACATATATTATTTGGTTGCATACTTTTAGAAGTTTCTAAAATTTGATCTGAAAAGGGAAATTATAGATTGTTTAGAAACAACCCTATAGGGGCTGGAGAGATAGCACAGCGGGTAGGGTGTTTGCCTTGCACTCGGCCGACCGGGGTTCAAATCCCAGCATCCCATATGGGCCCCTGAGCACGGCCAGGGGTAATTCCTGAGTGCAGAGCCAGGAGTAACCCCTGTGCATCGCCAGGTGTGACCCCCCCAAAAAAAAAAAGAAACAACCCTATAAAGTAGTATTTTCAACTTGATTCTATGTTCCCAATTTAAAGTTCAGTCAAGATATGACACACATCAGAATAGGCAAAGATGGCCAATTGTTTTTTAAAAAAAGATTAAAATTATTCTAAGTGATTAAAAATAATCATTTAGTGTCTTTTAACTCCAAACCAATATGTAATCAAAATGTTTTTTAAAAAATAAGGATAAAACCCATGGTATGACTAATCAGCAATAACAAAAGCAAAAAGTATTTGTAGATGTAATGCAGGACTATGGACATTTTTTGGTAAAATCTGGTTTTGTAAATGGAATGATTTTTCTCCTTAAGTTTAATTATATGAAAATATGTTAGCTTGTCACAAAACGATTATCTTTCCTTTACCCCATTTCTTACTTTTTTTCAGAGAACTAGAGTGGTTTTTATAATTCTTCAAGTGGATGAATATCAATAGTCAATATTACTGATATAGGTACTTGATTTCTCTGTTTTCTTTCTCTAGACTTTTATAAAACATTTACAAAATCTTTATAAAGGCCACACCCTGAGTGCTTGAAAGCAGGTCTCGGTGGGTGGTGAGAAAGAAAGAGACAGCGGGAAAGAGACATTCCGTTCATTTTCATCCTGTGTTCAGGCTTGAGGTGTTGGTTCTTGGGCAGTGTGGTGTATTGTGTTTCCTAATCTTTCCAAAATCTATGTAGGCACAGAATTCAAAACATTTTGGTTTGTTAGTTATTTGCTCCAGCTCTTAGTTATTTGCTCTTAGTCCAAAGAGGCTGGAGCTATTACATTTGTTTTAAATTCACTTGCATCACTTGTATCACTTGTCATCATGTTGCTCATCTATTTGCTCAAGTGGGTGCCAGTACTGTCTCCATTCGTATCTGAAGCATGCTAGTGTAGCCCAATGACATCTGCTTGCTCCAGGAACATGAAGAGCATCAAACCATTCATTCAGGGTCTTGACGAAGAAGTCTGACAATCTCATAGGTGGGTGGCTACGAGTTCTTTTGATTTCCCGTGGAATCCAGTCGGTAAGGGCTCTAGTCTAGTGGTCTTGTCCAAATAGCATTATGTGTCAGGCCCAACTGTTTTCAAACAGGTTTTGCTTTTAAACAGGTTCAACGAACATTACGAAGAAGACTTTCTTAGTCATGGCTTCAAGATAAGAAAAAAAAAAAAAAAGAAAGAAAAGGTGGCCCTGAGTCCTTCAAAAACCAATTATTAATTGCAATCCATTGTATTTTTTAGGTGTGAGATTGAAGTTTGTATTTCTCTTTGGTACCAGCAACTACACTAAGAAGGCAGATTATTGGCAAACTGTAATGGAACTTATGCAGCTAAATTATAATGCCTCATCACTATATCATATAAATTCATCAGTGTCTCCATTCATTGTTTCTCTGGCTGTAAAATAGCTATTAAACCATGGATTTCAAAATAAGTCAGTCTGGGCTATTTTAGTTTATTTTTTTCCATTTCTGTCTCTGTTTGAGTGATAAATTTTTGCAGTTTCCTTTGTGTCATTACTGGAAAATGACTGTTCTTACCTAGTTTTATGAATCAATTTGTCATTCTATTGAATTCAATATTTATCCCTTATCCAAATAGTTTAGGGTTGGTATTTTCTTTATCTTTCAAAATGTGTTTTTAAATAATAGCATTTTATCATCTCTCTTCAACTTATAATACATCCTTTTTCTCCCTAATTATCCATGCATATTGTTGTCATATATTAGAGTTACTATGAAGAATAAAATGTGTACATGTACATTTATGTGTATGTGTATTTCTATGTGTTACATATAAAATACTCATTTATCAATATACCTAGGTGTATTTGATACAAGATAATATGTATGGAAAAACTGTATAGAGCAAAAATTTTAATATTGAAACATGAAAAATTAATTTCAAATATAGTTAAATCCATATTTATGAAACAAAATAATTGATGAAGGAATCATGCCACTAGATCACACTAATCTCAACCAGTTGAAATAAGACAGAGATATCAACAGGTTGAATAATAAAATATTTGTTTCTCTATAAAATAAGAGTTAAAGTATATTTTTATTTCAGAGTCCAAAATAATTTATGTTAAAAAACTTTTAATGACATAAAAACAACTTTAAACAAGTAATCCCAAAGAAGATAAGAAATTTTGTTTCCAAAGTCGTCTAATTACAATATTCAAAAAACAGAACGTTTAACAAAAATGTTAAGGAAATCAAATGAATAAGATGGTATGTCTAATACATGTGGGAGAAAAAAATAAATTGTTCCCCAGAAGTACCAACTTTTGAACACTAAACGAAATATTTTAATCATGTTCAGCCAACTACAAAAATAAATAATATCACAGTTGATAACTATAAATTTAAGGTGCTAAGAACATTAAGGATTTGAAATATAAATAAAATAGATATTTCTATAGAAGATCAACTATGTACTTAAATATGTATTTGAATATTTAGTCTAAGTAAACTATGTATTTAATATTTAGTCTATGTAAACTATGTATTTAAATATTTAGTCAATTATAGTTAAATATTTTTAAAAATCATTAGTATAACTACAAAAATAGCTATTATTTTTAATAATTATATTTCATTTAATAATATAATTATGGATAAATCATATAATGTGATATATATTATATTCCCTGTAATGAAGTATAACGTAAAATATTGTATTTAAATACAATCATCCTTCAGGAGCCAAAAGGTGCTGGAAGTTGAACCAGGGCCTTTAACATACAAAGTATCTGCTCAGTATACTGGGCATCAACCTGGTCACCCCATTGTTAAAATAGGGAGCAGATTTAGTTAAAGTTATAGGAATTCTTTAATATTAAAGTTATCACATTTTCCCAAAGGAAATTGTTAAGGTGTTGTGCTTTCACCAAGCAAATATGTATAGCTTGGAAAAGGGAGAGAGAGGAGCATGGTAACAACCTAAAATGAATTAAAGTTGTTTAATGGGTAGTCATTGGTTCAGTCTTATACTTCAGTCCTGTAGAAGCGATCTGTGTTTTATATATATATACATGTGCACATATATATGTATTTATAGGTATTATATATGTGTTGCATATGCCAAAAACAGTGACAATAAGTCTCTCAATGAGAGATGTTACTGGTGCCCGCTCGAACAAATCGATGAGCAACGGGATATAAAGGTTAAAGTTTTAAAGGTTATATATGTGTTAATATAGAATATAACACATGCCTGATATATAGATTTAAGGGGTAAAGAATAAGAAATTAAAAAATTTGGGCCAGCGAGAGGACAAATAGACTGGAGTACATGCTTTGCTTGAAGGAGGTTTGGGTTTGGGTTTGATCCGGGCACTACAAACTCCATTGAGCAATATTGGTAGTGACCTCAGCAGCAAGCTGTGCTAGTTCCTGAGCAAAAAAAAAGATGTGACCCCCCAGATAAAATGAATGAATTTTATAAAGGGTCACAAATGTGAAATCAAAGTGCTCATTTTCTGTTAAAGAACCCTATGTGATTTAAAGGTTGGTAAATATCTTACACCTTTAAAACTCTTTTAGAATTTAAAAGAGTAGATGAAATGAGATGTGAAATAAATAATATATACTTGCTTAAGACATATATTGGATCAGAAGATGTATCTGTATGTTTCATTGCTACTAATGTAGTAGCTGGATTGAGATGTCAGAGGGAGAAAGAATTTAGAACCTATAAGGAAAATGAAATTGAGAGAAGTGTATTTCTATAGAGGCATTAGAACAAGAGCAGTGGTGAGGGGAGGACTGATGAAAAACTGTATTACTGTGATGCAATTGGTCCAAATATTTAATCATTGGGTTAATAATCAATTGATCCAAATATATAATATATAGGGCTGGAGCAATAGCACAGCGGATAGGGTATTTGCCTTGCACGTGGCCAACCTGGGTTTGATTTCTCTGCCCCTCTCAGAGAGCCTGGAAAGCTACCAAAAGTATCTGCCACATGGCAGAGCCTGGCAAGCTACCTGTGGTGTATTCAATATGCCAAAAACAGTAACAACAAGTCTCACAATGGAGATGTTACTGGTGTCCACTCGAGCAAATCGATGAGCAAAGGGATGACAGTGATACAGTGATACAGTGATATAGTATATATGTCAATATAGGTCAATAGTCAATCAGTCAAATATAGTCAATAGGTAATAGGGAAAGCATTGTGGTTTAAGGAACAAACATTGAATAAAGTAGATTTAATCTATATAAATTTTCATACATAGCAAATAAATCATGTGTAACAAGCAAAATCAAATCTTTGGGTGACAAAGATGAGTCTATGAATTACAAGTGGAAATTCTATTAGACATGCTCTAGGACTATTGACAATTGCCTCTATAATTGAAGAGACACTATTAGTAAATTAAATGTAAATATTTCTTCAGATGAAATAACAGTATATGACATAATTTATTAGTAGTTTCTAAAGTTTAATGAAGCATATAAAATATGATTAGAGTATATAAAAGTTGTACAGAGAGTGTTTTTAGTATAGGTACATATTAGTCAAAGTAAAATAGGAATGAGTTAAATTCTGCATTACTCACAATATAGTAAATGAATGTCGTTTGTATACCAGCTTTTGCACTATATTTAAAAGTTTATGCTTCATGGCTTTCATTTACTACCTGAGCTTAATGCTGTGCATTGCTAGATTTATCACAATATATGACTAATATTTAGTGTCAAGATTCCACATATATCATAGTTAAAACTTAGATGTTTAATTGAATAGATATAAATACAGCATAGCTGAATGGACTCTGTAAAATAAACAGTTCTTGAAATTTTGCACATATATATTACTAGTATTTATATAATTTATATTTTACAAATATATGCATATAACCTTGAAATAAACTTTATTATGCTATGCACACTACAGTTACATTCAATTGAGGACTTGAACAAATTCAATATAATTTATCAAAACCAAAGTAAGTTTGTAAAGTCTAAGAAGTTTTTGGAGTCCAAAATGTTTGACTATATATTCTAATTTTATTATTTTTATGCCACAGTTCAAGATTTTTTTTTCAACTCTAGATTTTTAATGTAGAAATGGTCTCACTGCAGTCTCATTATAAAACTAATCTATATGCAAAAAAAGATGAATTCTCATCGTCATAATATGCATCACACAAATATAAGATAAACAGAAAAAAAGGATCATGTATTCAGGAGGGATAAGTAAGCAGTAATCCAGTTGATTTTTGGAAATTGATAAGCTATGCTCTAGACTTTTGCGTAAAGGCTTTGTGAAAAGCTCAGGTATTAATCAAGCTAAGTATAAAAGGTATATGGAGATCAGCCAGCTAATTTATTAGCTCTTCAATTGAGCCATCAGTCTGTTCAAAGGGTAATTAGACCAATTTGTGAATGTATCAATCTCATAATTAGTCAGACTAATTATATTAATCATCTAAAATACGTTCATATGAAACTGCTCTTGTATAACCTTGTGGTTTTTCAATGACCTTAGTTCAACCAGAAAATGTCATCCATGTACTGTTTACTAACTGTGGCTTGTGATTAGTAGATAAATGAGAATTTTTGAAAACAGATTTATAAAAAGGTACATGCAAAATGAATGAGATAAAAAATTTATAACCAATTTTCAGAGAGTTGGTCAAGACAAAGAGTACTGGATAAATTTTCAATTAGACTGAATGAATAGATTATTTCTAGATAATTTCTTAAGGGGTCTGTACACAAGTGACTGTGCAAACATACATGGGTCCATTGGTTCACATAAGTGTATAAATTTAGAAAGTCTTAGGGATATGTCATTAATTATATAAAATGTATTCAGATTATTCCAATAATTCTATGTAGACTACACACCAACATTAGTGCTAAAGGGTGTTAAACAATGCATAAAAGAGAACAGTTGGAATAGGCAATAGCATAATAAGATAGAGAAACACCTAAATACCTTCTTTCGACTCATGAACATGTTAACATCAAAGGAGCATTCATCATCAGGCTAGAGGATTTTGTTCGCAGGCAGGCAGTCAGAAAGGAAAGACCAGAGCAGTGTGGAACCCCACTGGTACTGGTTGAATTTGTTTGCCGTTTAATCCACATGAGCCAGCAAATCTAATGGAAGTATCACTAGCAAAGAGACAGTATTTAGAGTTATTGGCAGGTTTTTCTAGGTGGATCACATCTCAAATTCTTACCAGTTAGACATTAAGCCCAGACATCACATGTGGATACCTAGGGTCCATTTGAGAAACAGCTTTTGGTTTGCTACTGTCCTAAATAAAGACTAAGTGCCCACTAATAGGCCACCAAGTTTTTTTTATTTTTCTTTATTTTGATCTTGTTTTTTCGGTTTTGGGGCCACACCTAGGAGTGCTCAGGGGTTACCCCTAGTTTTGTGCTCAGAATTACTCCAGACAGTGCTTGTGAGATACCGGGGATCAAACATGGGTCAGCTGCATGCAAGGCAAGCACCCTGCCTGTTATACTATCTCTCTGGTCCTTAATAGGCTGCCAAGTTACCAATCATCAGGAGGAGAATGGTCTGCCTGACCAGAACATAGAATGATCTGCCCTACCAGAACAGAGAGTTGGGGATACACATCAGACAGCACTCTGTTATCAAACTAAAGTGCTATGTATGGAATGAGGATTAATATCTACTAAGTGAAAATTGTATGAGAAAAAACCTCAAATGACCATGGATTCTAAGAAGTTACACTACCTTTTGGAACTCAATATTGACATTAGTATATGAAGTAACCACACAAGCTGATAGGTACACTATTATGGTGACTTGTAGCAAAGGTGAGGTAGAGGGAACATTAGTTTTCCACAAAGAGAGCAGAATCTTAATGAGTATTTATCCTTCCTCCATGTTTGATTATTTAAGTATATATATATATACATATATATATGTGAGCATATACATATATATGCTCACAAAGCTGTGCAGAGATGTGATAAAGGAAGACCTCAAAGAGAGAAGAGCAGCAGTGTTGGCCAGTGCAGCAGATGCCGGGAAAAGTATTCGCAATGCCCGCCTCTCCTTCGCCAACTACAAGACTAAGATGACTGCCCTCCGACGTCCCGATGGATCTATCACACCCTTGAGAAAGACAATGGAGAAAATTATTCACAACTTCTACTCGGATCTCTTTGACAGCCATGTCCACCTGCCCACATTCCAAATTCTGCAGGATGGATATGTTGTTCCCAACGTTCTCCCTTCTGAAATCCGACATGCCATTTCGCTGGTAAAGACACATACAGCACCTGGCCCAGACAAGGTCAGACCTGAATACCTGAAGAATCTGCTGCTAGTAATCATCAATACACTAGCCCGACTCTTCACACGCTACCTGTCTGAATACAAGGTTCCATCCCAGTGGAAAACTAGTAGGACTGTTCTGCTTTTTGGGTCACACCTGGTGATGTACAGGGGTTACTCCTGGCTCTGCACTCAGGAATTACCCCTGGAGGTGCTCAGGCGACCCTATAGGACCATTCTGCTGTACAAGAAGGAAGACATCCACGACATTGGCAACTATCGCCCAATCTGCCTGTTGTCTGTCCTCTACAAGTTGTTCACTCGTGTTTCATTCTGAATAGAATAGGCAGAACACTAGATGAAGGACAAACATGCAAGTGAGCCGGGTTCCGAAGAGGATTCAGCATGATAGACCATATCCACACAGTGACCAAACTCATTGAAGTTTCGCGAGAGTTCAAGATGCCACTCTGTCTAACATTCATCAACTTAAAGAAGGCCTTCGATTCTGTTGAGACTGAAGCGGTCATCGAAGCCTTGGTCAAACAGGGCATTCAAACTCAATATAGCAAAATCCTCCTCGAGCTGTATTGTACTGTGGATCCACCACCAGGATCTCACCATTCTACAAGGAAGTGATCATTGATGTAAAGAGAGGGGTGTGGCAAGGTGATACCATTTCACCAAAACTCTTCAGTGCTGCCCTTGTGAACATCATGGGACAACTGGAATGGGAAGGAATGGGAGTGAAGATAGATGGTCAGCAATTACACCACCTCCGCTTCGCTGATGACATCATTCTCATAACGCCAAACATTAGCCAAGCGGCACAAATGTTGGCCGACTTCAACCACAAGTGTGGAAAGGTCGGATTGCAGCTGAATCTCAACAAGACGATGTTCATGAAAATCGAACTGGTCCCTGAAGCTCTATTTGCTCTCAATGGCATGAACATCTCCGAATGCAGCAGCTATGTGTACCTGGGTCGAGAAATCAACATGAGGAATGACATGGTGCCAGAACTGCGCAGGAGGAAGAGAGCAGCGTGGAATGCCTTCAAGAGCGTTGAAGAGGTGGTTAAGAGAACGAAGAACCTCCAACTCTGGGCACATCTTTTCGATTCCACCATTCTTCCTGCACTAACATATGCCTCAGAGACCTGGGCCCTATGCAAGCAGGATGAAAATGCTATTCAGGTATCCCAAAGCAGAATCGAAAGAGCTATGCTGGGAATATCATGTCTCACTCAAGTGAGAGAAAGAATCTGTAGTTCTGACCTCCGACGATGGTCAAAAATCAAGGATGCTGTCTCGTTTGTCAAAGCAACAAAAATCAGATGGGCCAGTCATGTAATGCGATTCAGAGACGACCATTGGATGAGAGCTGTTACAGACTGGATTCCACAGGATGTCAAACCTCGTGGCCGCCCTCCAGCTAGATGGTCAGATTTCTTTGTCAAATCTCTGAGTGAATGATTTGAGGCTCTTTCTGTTCCTGGAGTGAGCAGGTATCATTGGGCTACACTAGCTCGCAACAGGGACAAATGAAGATGTTACTGGCACCTGCTCAAGCAAATCGAAGATCAACGGGACTACAAGTGATACAAGTGATATGCACATATATACATATACACACACACATAGACACACACACAACTGTAGGTAGGACGTTTGCCTTGCACGTGGTTGACCTGGGTTCGATGCCTCTGCCCCTCTCAGAGAACCCAGCAAGCTACCGAGAGTATCTCACCCGCATGGCAAAGCCGGGCAAGCTACCTGTGGCATATTCGATATGCCAAAAACAGTAACAAGTCTCACAATAGAGACATTACTGGTGCCCGCTCAAGCAAATCGATGAGCAACAGGATGACAGTGACAGTGATATTAAGAAAATGATGTTATGACAGTACAGTGACCAGAATTTCTCAATTGTAAATATACTAGTAACTTTTCACACCCAGAACATAAATATCAAACTAGTGCAAGCCATGTTACCCATTGCACAAGAACTTCAGTCAATAAACTCTATATTTTTCCTTGAAGGAAGATAGGTTCAATAGTCACATCTCTATCAATTCAGGAGATGTCGTTGGTGGAATTTGGCTCAATAGTCAGAAATTGGAAAGTAATTTGAAAACTTAAGAAAAAGAATTTCATGATAGTGTATGAAGGGACCCCTTTTAGTACGGAATGCCAAATATTTCTGTTTTAAATTACTTATCAAAAGTAAAATGTTAATTCACAAGAAAGGGGAATTTGATTATGAAGTAACTGGCCAATTTTATGGATACCTTGTGCCTTCTTACCCAACTATTTCTCTCATTGTTCTGTGTTCCCTAAACAAAGAAACAGTGGTGGTAACAAAGGGCAGTAGGATTCTATGATTTTAACAACATTTACTTCCATTCCCCCAGGCCAATCTAATAGTAAAAACAGATGTTGACTCTGTGATGTTTCAGAATGAAGACTGACACTGAATTCTCTGACACAAATCTTTGGACAGCCTTCTTTTTGGTAGCATACTTACAATGTTACAACACTTTATATATGGAATAAGTAGACTTGTTTTTAATATGCATATAGTTAGCTTTATATACACTCTCTATATAATGTATATATATATGCAATATGGGAACTATGAGCAGAAACTTGGCATTTATGATTACAGGAGAAAATTTCGCAAATTTATTTTATATATGACAAAGATATATATATATATATACACACATATATATATATATCAAAATAAACTCTGGTCTTTTTTTTTTCTTTTTGGGTCACACCCGGTGATGCACAGGGGTCACTCCTGGCTCATGCACTCAGGAATCACCCCTGGCGGTGCTCAGGGGACCATATGGGATGCTGGGATTTGAACCCGGGTCGGCCGCGTGCAAGGCAAACGCCCTACCCGCTGTGCTATCGCTCCAGCCCCAACTCTGGTCTTTTTTGCTCACAGTGCTTTGCTTACAGTTATATGATGGTCATGCCCATGGTTATACTATTCCACACTGTTTTGCTTCTGATCAACAAATTTATTTCACAGCAAATAAAGAACCCCATACTTCTAGATCTTACTAGCTTACTATAATTCCCATCATCAAGCACTTGGCTTGTTGGAATGGTGAAATGACCAACTAACATCTTAGTTATAACATAATTAGAGGACAAAAAAAATCATACTTTGACTGGTGTAATATCCCCCTGTTATGTAGGGAATTATAATTTCAAAGTGATCACTCATATCTGATGCTCTTGTTTCTTTCTATGCCATGATTCTGAAACCTACTGTGGTCCAGAAATCAAGATTTAGGAAGAGCTTGCACCCACTTATTTAACAAGATGTATCACAAATGGTTAGCTTTTTAATCTCAATAGTTAAGTTACATTACATCACAAAGGAAGAAATCCAGTGACCACATTTTTATGAGGAAAATGTTAGGGTCTTTCAGGTTTACACAGTGTAGCTGTATCATAGTGCTGGAAATATGACTTGATCATTATTACTTATTTGGGAATAAATAAAGTATGGTTTAGAGACACATGTATATTTGGCATATTAAAAAATTGTAATATAATGAGTTTTTGATTAACTAATTTATCTTGAATAATTATGTTCTCCATAATTTCCTTTCCAGTATCTTCTATATTGGTTAAGGCAAAAGATATATAGTATTAATTTTAGGAAACTGTAAAAACAAACTATTGTATAGCACACAGACACATCTTTCAGTGACTCAATCAGTAAGTACTATAGTAAAATTTTACAAAATTTTCTCCTGCAATCATAAATGCCAAGTTTCTGCTCATACTTGAGATTTTCCAGCTGAATTATGATTATTTCAATCTAACAATGCATTGACAGCTTATTTTTATTTAATTAGCTCCCATGTGTTTATAAATTCTTTGGAATATATATAGCACTCAAGGACAAACTGAGGGGCTCAGGAAAGCGTATGGGATGCTGGGATCCAATGTGGGTTAGTCACATAAAAGGCAAGAGCCATACCTTATATTCTGTACTGTTGTTCAGAATATGCAAATATACTTTATGTAGTTTAATTTTTGAGGTAAAGAACAATTATTTTGTTTTGTTATGTCTTTTTTTATTACTTCAGTTTTCTTTTACCTATGATACAGTATATTAAAATGTTTTAATATTTATCAGTGCTACCTTAATATTGAAATATAAATTTAATTATATTTCTAGGAAACTGACACTATCAACAGCTATTTTCTAACAGTTAATGGAGATTGACAGAATGACTAATGTTTTTGGTTTTGATCAAAAGCACAAATACAAAAACAATAAAATACAAATTGTAACTCCATTCTATCAGTAATTAGACATTAGTGAGAGTTATTTAATTTATCTAAATTTTAATTTTCTCATCAGTGGGTTATAATCACGGGATTATAATTACAAGAAAGGGACAGATGATATAGCTCAAAAAGCTTTAGTGCATGCTTTGAATGCAAGAAGGCACAATCTTTCCTCGACTCCATATAGTACCTCAAGCACTCTCGAAAAATGTCTGGTTAGTAAATTTTACGTTTCTTCTGTACATTCTGGAGTGTGACCCCCCCAACAGAGCAACAAAAATATTGCATTTAATTTTTCAAAGGATATGATGAATTACAATCCTTCCAACTAAGACTTTTTCCTCTACCACCTATCTCAGCTTACCTAGTAACTTGCTTTACTTAATGGAAGAGTTTGCTAGTGTGTTCTGTGAGAAGGCATGAAAAAGATTTAAAGATTTGAAGTTTGTGGTAAATCACCTACTTTTGAACCCTTGCTCACTCTTTTCCCCTACCGGTATACAAAAATCTTATAGGGCACATTTCTAGAGGATGATGTACCTCACCCCTTCATTCCTGACACCCACTTATACTAGGAATTGATAAAAAGAGAAACAGATTGACTGACCAGAAAACATCTGCAGGATCGTGATTGAGACCAAAAGAAAATATCAGGCTGCCTTGCTCACACCAGACTAAAATGTCATTCCTCAGAATTACGGACTAAATAACTATTGTTGTATTATGCCACTAAGCTTTCAAATTATTAATTGCCTACCTAAAGATTACGAATACAATAATTACATATCCTTCCTGAGTTTTTATCAGAACAAATTAATCTTCTCATTGTGCTTGTGACAAAGTAAATAATGTCTACTATTTTTTCAATAGACAAAAATGATAGATCAGTTGCCGTTATGATCTTAGAATTAAAATTTCATACTTGCGGGACTTCGGTATGTTTCTTGGTCTTCCTCGTCACTCTAAACATTTGGTATACTCTCTTTGTATTGATAAATAATGTGAAGTATCAAGAGCTATGTGTCTTGTGAAAAGCTAGTCACAGCCAGTCTTCCTGCTACAATTTCCTAACTCTAAGCAAATAATTGTTTCAATTACGATCTCAGTGAGCAATAAATAAGAACCTTTAATTTTTGTGAGAAACAATTCACACAACCACCATCTTTACAAATTCTTTCTTGCTACAAAAGTAGCAAGAAATATGTTGAAAAATGGCACTGACACTAAGGGAAGTAGCATATTCCAAGCGTGAATACCAATTCCAACAATAAGGAATCAGTATTGTTGATACCAAGAAAGTGGTTCCTGGGCTTAACAAGGGAGGTTTTGGCCTTGAACAACTACAACAACTAGAATAGTAGAACAAGGGGAATTGAAACTCAACATGTGTGACTCATAATAAAGTGAAGGGAAAAATGGAAATGACCATATAGATTTAATTTATGATGGAAGCTACGTCATAGAAAAATAGATAATAGCTTCCTTTTAGAAAGGAGTGTAGCTCATTACAAAATAATAAATGTCAGGGAATCTATCACAGAAGTGAGGAATGAAACTAAACTAATTATATGTAACATGAAAATTGAGAACATCAATTTCTGTAATAAACTATTTTTAAAATATAACACAAAAATCGCACCATTACTAAACATAGACATATAAAGAATTAAAATACATTGGAAATAAATATATTTAATTATCTTTACTCAGTGGTTTGTTGTATCAAGCAGAACATATCTAGCTTAGAAACTGTTATCTTCTTGACCATTAAGATGATGCTGTGCTTCCCTTTCAAGTCTATACACAAATAACTCAAATAATAAACTTTCTCACATAGCAGCTCCAATTTACTCATACTTGAATTTGAGCAATTCAGAACCCAATGACTTGAGATCAAAAACTATCTTCATCAAAATTCTGGAGACATTCTTCAAGAACATAGAACAAATGTAACTGAAGTCTGTGTAAAATTGTAATACTCGCCAAAAACTCAAGTCAATATTGAGGGGAAAAAATAGATAGGAAATATTGTAGTCTAGTATTTAAGTATGCTATAAATCTATGGAAATAAAAACTGCTGTATTGGAATAAAATCAACTTTCAAAACAACCAACAGTATCAATAGTTCAGAGATAAATATCTGATATTGGAGTTTTAATCCATGAACAGGAACTTTGTTCATGAAGTAGATCAAAGGAAGCCTTTTCAGTAATTGGTACTGAGAAAACTTCATAGTCACATGCAAACAAATGAAACTGGACTCCTATTTAACACTACTCAGAGTACTGAATTCTAGATGGCTTACAGAACTTGGGGATAGGTCAGAATCCACAAAACCCACTGAGGAAAGCATTGGAAAAACTCTCGAGGACATGCCCTTAGAGGTTTCTTCAGGCAGTTAGCTATCATAGCAAAGAAAACAAAATCAAAATGAACCAAATAGGAGTTTGTCAAACAAAAAATAAAAAAATGTGTCATTCATAATCATATTTTTCATCATGAGGCAGCAATTTAGAAATACATGCAATTTCAAATATTGACCAAAATGTAATCATTATGTTATTGTATTCCAAAATCATACTCAAGACATTAAACATGTAAGACATGTGTTCTACCAACTTATATTACAAATTAAATCTATCTTGAATTAAAACAACTGCATTATTTTAAGATTAAAATGCAAATAATTTTATGCAATAATTGGTTGTTCTGTAAAGAAGAAATATAGAAACATTAATACAAAAACTGCAAAAATTACCATCATAAATAAATGGCAGTTATACAGATATTTTCTTTAATCATAATTTAATTATTGTTTTAAAGCAAAACTGAATTTCATAATAGGTTAAATCACTGTCTAGTTATGCTTTGGACCTCCTATATTCTCATTTGTTATCTATTCCTACTTTAATTATGGCAATAAATTTGTTTTTCTTGTCTTAAATAATAGATCTGAACTTATTCACAATAATTATATTTAATCAAGTCTGGTCTAAATCCTTGCATTGTTGATGCTTTCATTAATTGGATATAGACCTAAAGGAAAATATTTTCTAGATAAAAGTATGTATTTGAGAGGTCTAAGGCCTTCATTCACTTCCTAATATAATATCATTTAGTAATAACTTTTCTCTACATTTATTCTTTATTATATTTATTTCCCAATGAGCCTCCAATCGTTGGGAAAGATGAGTAAGGAGAGGCTGCTAAAATCTCAGGGCTGAGTGTAATAGAGACGTTACTGGTGCCCGCTGGAGTAAATCGACGCACAGTGGGATGACAGTGATACAGTGATTTATTCTTTAGATCATGTAAAGGAGTCATCACAGTTTCAGTTATACAAATGGTAAATTATACCATTTTATGTTACTCTAAGATATATGGATGTAATATCTATATATATCTGTGCATGTAAAAGAAAATTATTTTCAAAAACAATTAGTCAACTTAAAAATTAGCTGTTTTCTCAGACGATTATCTATAATGTATAGAATAAGTAGCATAAAGGATTTTTGCACTACTTTGTTTCTTTAAAATAAGTGACATTAAGTAGTATTCAATATGTTTAATAAGAAAAATCCTTAAAATTATATATGTATATAGTTTTTAAATTTCAATAACATTTATTTTTTATTTATTATTGTTATTATTTTTTGTCTTTTGGGGGCTCACACCCAGCAATGCTCAGAGCTTTATTCCTGCCTCTGCACACAGAAATTACTCCTATCAGTGTTTGTTTGTTTGTTTGTTTGTTTACTGAACATCAACAATGACAAAATGTTAAGCCTTCTTTAGAGAAACTAAAACTGGGGAATGGAATGAAATATTGTTGCTCCATTTCCCTGAATACTGGTATCAGATTCCAGAAGGCATATTCTATGTTGCCTAGAAGTTAAATGATTTTTCAAAATAAAAGTAATAGGTCATTCATTATTTTTAATGTTTTCATTTGTAAGTACTTATTTAAATGTACAGTATATATTTAAAGTTTATATCATATTCACTATGATATTTTTGTCTGTTTTGGGGGCCACACCCATAATTTTTCAGGACTTAACTCCTGGTTCTGTACTCAGGGGTAAACTTCTGGTGGTGCTCAGGGGACAATATGCCATGCTGAGGATGGAATGCGGTTTGGACACGTGAAAAACAAGTGTTTTACTCACTGTACTATATTTATGGTCCCTCATTTTGTTTTATTAAGATGAAAAACTTTATTGAGCTTAAGAGAAATATTTGTTTAGAAATATTATCTATGCTTGTATTGAGTGACAGAAATCTAAAGAAATCTAAAACACTATCTAGCAATTCTTTGGGAATTTTAAATTTTTTCCTGAGCAAAATCAAAGTATAAACCAAAGCAAAATCAAAGTCCAAATGAGGCATGCTGTATATTCAATGTTTCTGGTTTGCATTCAATTTTATTATCATCCTTTTATTTGTGATTCTCAATTTTGTAAATAATTTATTTATATTTTTTATTTGTATATTTATTTATTTTTGGCTTTCTGAGTCACACCCAGCAATGCTCAGGGTTTATTTCTGGCTCTGCACTCAGGAATCACTCCCGTTGGTACTGGGGTCCATATGGGACGCCAGGGATTGAACTTGGGTCAGCCACATACAAGGAAAACCCCCGCCCCGTTGTGCTATCTCTCTGGCCCCTATATAATTTTAACTAAAAGCTATATATTTGTTTAATTGGGAAACAAAGATAAAAATTTGGGGTTTCTAATGAACTATGGTAAAGTGGTTTTGATATTTCGGTGGTTTGTACATTGGGTAAGACATTTTGTTTAGGTGTGAAACTGTACTCCTAAAACATAACATTACTTTTGTAAAATAACATTACTCCGGATAACATTTTAAGTGAAAAAGTTTAAAGTTCTATCTGATCAAAATAAATTTCACCACTGTCTCAGAAATATGGTCTGAAGAGTATATGCATTTTTGTGCTTCTTCCTGTCTGGTTTTGGTTGAATTTAAAACTATTCACATAAAGTTTAAATGTCATCAAGATGTATACACTATCATTATCACATCCCTTTTTAAAATGTCAATATCATTTATTCGAGTTTTCACTTTATAGAAAAACTGTTAAAACTGCACTAGTGTGAAGTTTGGACATTCTGGCAAATAAAAATATGATGCGCAATGCCAACTGGGAAAGAATGATGAGGGTCTCTGCGCTGTCTAGATGAAGGAATCACAGGCAGTAAAACCTGAAGAAAAAGGGACTAGTGACAGTTCAGTGGGTAGGGCTTTGGCTTGACATGGTCTAACCCCAGTCGATTTCACTGGGGTCATTCA
Organism: Sorex araneus; assembly: GCF_027595985.1. NCBI lineage: Eukaryota > Metazoa > Chordata > Mammalia > Eulipotyphla > Soricidae > Sorex > Sorex araneus. Next base: position 28,777,768 of record NC_073308.1, read on the forward strand.
TTATTGTCCCTGAGCCTCACCAGTAGTAATCACTAAGTAAAGAACAAGAGGTATAGCTTGAATACCACCACATGTGGCCCTAAATCAATCAAACACACCAAAAAGAAGTGAGAAAAATATCCTGAGATAACCACAGTTTTATGATCATAGTAATATTATGAATCTGATGATGATGAATATTATGCCGTTTTTTCAAATAGGTGCAGAGAATTATACATGATGCAGTGATTTGAAGGACTGAAGTGATAGCACAGCAGGTAGGGTGTTCGCCTTACACCCGGCCAACCCGGGTTCGATTCCTCCGTCCCTCTCAGAGAGCCCAGCAAGCTACCCAGAGTATCCCTCTCACACGGCAGAGCATGGCAAGCTACCTGTGGCATATTTGATATGCCCAAAACAGTAACAACAAGTCTCACAATGGAGACGTTACTGGTGCCCACTAGAGCAAATCAATGAACAATGGAAAGACAGTGCTACAGTGTTACATTGATTTGAAAACATTGATATCATTGTGGTGGTAGTGCATTATCATCTGTGTTACTGCTAATTTCACTTTTATGTTATGCTAAAAGATGTGAGGGATGTTGTTTTTAAAAACAAGCAAAAGATTATCATTTTATTCTTTCCTCCCAATCCTATTTACTTTTCTTTAATAAAATCATTTCATAATTTATACAAGTAAAAATTCACTTGACCTATGTGGAAAATAATATAGGTATTCATTCAAAGAACTTTTGCAAACAGTTCTTATTAAATTAATTCACTATTTTTACAGTTTTCCTTTATTGAATCTTTATTGTGAATCATGTTATAATAACCTTAATTAAAAGAAGCTGGCAGAAAGACAAAAAAATGCTGAAGTGGACTCTTACTACCTCTGTATATCCAAGTTATAACAAGAAGGCAACAAGTTAAGCAATTATTCCTAGGAAGGCAATGATAAATTTGAAACACGCTTTCTCATTCTTCATGCTGTAGAACATTATCCAATACTGATTGAGTGTGAATATTCTATTAGGGACATTTCATATCAAATAAGTTCTGAAACATAGAAACATAGTGAGACTGTAAAAGACCCTACATTATCACTGTACATAAATACAATTATTCATGTCTTTGATAACATTCTTCTCAAAAGTATAGAATTTATGTTTCTATAATAAATTATTCTATTTTTCTTTTATTCATAATACAATATATTGCTGTCTATGGTAAATTATAAATCCTTCCTTTGAATGTACAATTTGGAGTCACACCAAGAACAAGCTGTACCTTACTGAGTTCTTTGAAGATATAAAACCTTTAGAAATGAATAAATATCTCTAGAGAAATGTCCTGACAAAGCAATAATGTAAAGGTCATGCCATTTTTCATGCAGCATTTGTCTTGTTTAATAAGAGCTGTATACCAAAATTAGCTTCAATTGGGAATAATTAGAAATATTATATTTTAACAGGAAATTAGAACTACTTTAATTCTAGATTAAGCACAATGATGTAAATTTTTAAAAATCAAAATAGCGCCCCTTTGATACTGGCACTCAGATTTATTCTCAAAGCCTCTTAACTTTTCCTAAAGATCAAGGGCATAGAGTTTTGCAGCTTCTATTTTATTGTAACTTGAGGGCAGTTTTTAACTATTATTACTTTAAGAATCATAGATTATGTCTCCAGGCTGGAATACGAAGAGATCATAAGCAGACCAAAATGTCAAACTAAATGGTACATGGGGAATATAAGAAACACAGAGATTGCCATTGAAATAGTACTTATTTGCTAAATACTTAAATAAATTTATTTCTCAAATATAAAATTTTATCTTAACTGGATGAAGCAGAAAAGTACAGAAGTCATCATCTACTTTTTTTTATCAAACTTCCTAGCAAGTACTAATTTAAACCATAGCATGATGCTGAAAGACACTGAGCATGTCAATGACACACTTAATCCTGTTGATGACTCATTCTGTACACTATTCCAATCAATATAAAACATTTTCATTTTTGATATTCTGAAATTAAGATCAACAAGGTGTTCTTTGATAGAAAAGTGATTCTCCATAATAAGCAAATAGGTAAATAAAACAGCTTTGTTTCTAGAGTGTAGTATCACTATCACTGTGATACTCAGCTCTACTATTCTTGGGGGTTAGTCTCCCATTCTGTTACATTATATTCCACAAATTAGTGTAGTCTTTCTATGTCTGTCTCTCTCTTTCTGGTTCATTTCATTTCACATGATACTTTCCATGTTGATCCACTTATATGCAAAATAATTTATAAAATAATATAAAATAAAAATGAAAACATAGATGAATGTCAAAGCAACTATGACAATAAAAAGAAATCAAGCAAAAAGTATATACACGGTATGTTTACAAACAAAACTGTAAATGAATGCAATGTGACAACAAGCTGTTGCCTGATATTAGGTAGGCACTGTTAAAAAAAATAATAGATTTCAAAAGGACCAAAAGAAAACCTTTTCTTGATGGGATTTATTTACTGTTTGATGTACTGACAGTTTAATGGTTATATAAGCACATAAAATCTCAAGATGCAGTTTTGTTGTATGCAAGTTAATATAGCTGCTTTTAAATTGTTTGTATAGAAGTTTGCAAAAGCCTGTAGACCGTTTTCTTATCTCTTTAAACCTGCTTATCTTCAGACCTGAAAATGCTACTGTAATATTCAAGCAAGTTTTTTCAGAGTTCAAAAACATATTTTATGTAAATCTCTTAACATTATGTATCAATATTTACTTAATTTTATTTTTATCAAATGAAATGCAAAACTACTATAATTTAGTTTCAAACTGTTAGTTTTTTGTTAATTATAAAATGTCAAGCCACATGTTGAAATGTTATCTTTATTTCTTGCATCATATTATTTAAAGGTAGAAGTGACCACTGTTTTCCCAATATTAGCTAATATCTTTTGTACAACTTTTTAAAGCAAAGAGCAGGAAGGACTAGTTTACTGGTTGTACACTATCAAAGATTAAGAGAAATATTGGGTATGCCTGTTTTAAAAGATTCAGGTTCCATAAACTCAGAGGACCTCTCTCATAATAAATCTCAGAGGTGTTTACTGTAAGCATTGTAGCACTGTCCTCCCGTTGTTCATTGCTTTGCTCAAGCAGGCACCAGTAACGCCTCCATTGTGAGACTTTTGTTACTGTTTTTGGCATATCGAATATGGCAAGGAGAGCTTGCCAGGCTCTCCAAGAGGGGCAAAGGAATCGAACCTGGGTCGGCCTCATGCAAGGCAAATGCCCTACCACTGTGCTATTACTCCAGCCCCTCACAGGTGATTAATATATGAAAATCCTAACTATGGTAGTCTACCTGATCCGGGGAAAGTATTAAGATCTCTACTTTGATAACTTCATAATGTTATAAAGTCTGTCAAATAGTTAAAGTTCTTGATTTTTATCTGGTTCTAAGAGGAAAATATCTAACCTTTTTTTTTTAATTGAAAATGAAAGCATTTATTACCTCTCCTAAGTAAGGGGGAAATAAGAATTATCAGCTTAGCTATTTGTCTCCACAAGGAGAATTTCCAGAAAGCACACTATAAACTTAAGGAGGGGCCTATATTATATAGGTATCAATCCTAGAAATATATGACCTAAAATTGATTTGTTGTAAATTATGCTAAGTGTTTCAACTTTCCATGAAAACATTTTGAAAAAATTACAGTTTGATAAAATTGTGTAAAACAAGTACTTCGTTCAAATACACTGTAAATGTATTCATCTTAACAAATAAATGGCATATATGTGAACTATTGATAATATATCAGTTGCAATTGGATTGTACACACTGGGTAAATTATGATTATTTGTCAGTATTTCTACAGATGAAAATATTTTATTCCATTTCAATATTGTTATGTATCCCATAAACTTATAGATTATCTACTGTTATACATACCTATCTTGAGATTTTGTTTTTGTTTGGAAACAACCCATTCAATGCTCAGAAAGTACTCTTGGCCTTAAGCCTGGAGAATGTCCCTGATGGTGTTTGGGAAACTGTTCAATGCAGGGATTGAACATGGGACTTGTGTGTGTCAAGAATGTATTTCACTCACTGAGCTCTCTCTCTGGATATTTTGAGATCCCCCCACCCCTCATACTCAGCAGTTGCCTTTCACTCATTTTATAATTTTGAGGGCTCAGGCACACATTGTATTCGATTATCTCTATCTTTGCCATTTTGCTAGTGTATCTGATTATTAATATATAAAATAAAAAATAAGCTTCTTAGTCATCTTTGAAATACAAAGTTTTTCAGTACATAATTCAACCTTGAAATGTGTTTATATTTTTGCAGCAAGCGATTTACCCACAATACTCAAATATTATGCAGTTCTTATTCATTAATGTCAAAAACATTTCAACCAAGGACATACTTCAAGAAAGTTGCAACCTTCCAGTAATGTATAGCTCAGGTTATTAGTTCAATTGTATCATAAATATACTGTTACAATGAAAATCGTGTTTAAAAATACTGGCATTCCAGTGGCTATGCCACAAAGTTTCAACGCATCAGATGTATTCTGAGTGAATTATTAAAATAAACTACTATTTCTTTATATTGAGAACACTTATCTCAAAAGAAGGAAAAGTGTCCTTGCCAGGGAATGCTTTGAGAATGTGTAAACTCAGTATTATTATGTATGTATCCCCAGAGATACTTCATGATCAGATTTAACCAAATACTCAGAAATGAAACTATGATCTCAAAATACCCTATAAAATTATACAAAATTGCCTCCCGCCCCTCGCTTCCCGCCAAACGAAGTCCCAGACCTCCTCCTGCAGCTGCCCCGCCCCATATCCTGAGCATTGTCCTGCCTGGCTGTCTAACAGGAAGACACTGGGGGCGTGGCCTGTACTTAGGGGCTTGGTCTCAAACTGGGCGTGGCCTCCTGTCGGAGCAGCCAACACTAACGCAGCCGCAGTTATTCTTTGTTACCTCAGCATAATAGTTACTGTCTATTTCTTTGAAAATCACTTTAGCCATCTCAAACACTCATGCAAAATATCCATTAGCTTAGTTTGACACTATAAAAGCTGTCAGTGAATAAGGGAAGTTTAGCACAAACAGAGCCCCTCCTTTCCTCAGCAAGAGGGAACAAGAATAGATAACTACAAAGTTCCAACTCTATACTTCCGTAACAATATGAAGAAGCAGCGAAAATCCCCTCCACAAAGAGAGGGAGAAGAAAAGATTCGAGAAACATCAACGGGGGCTACTCACATCTACGACCTCTCAGATAAACAATTCAGAGAGGAGATCTGGAGGAGAGTCGACCTACTCCAAGCAACCATGGAACAGACATCCAATAAATTAAGGGAGGAGATGAATGAAGCACTGGAACGGTCTACCAAGAAAATCTAGGAAGAAATGAGAGCAGAAATCTCAAACCTACAAACGGAAGTCACACAAATAAAGGAATCGGTAGATCAATTAAAAATCTCACTAGAGGCCCTCAACAGTAGAATGACTACAGCTGGAGACAGAATCAGCGACCTGGAAGATGAGCTGCAGAAAGCTTATAGACAACAACAAATCATGGCCAAAGACCTCAAAATGGCTATAGAGCAAATCAGAGCCCTGGGGGATGACTTCAAGAGGAACAACATAAGAATCATTGGAGTACCAGAACCACAGGGAAGTAACCCCAATGAAAAAAACACAGTCAAAGACATCATTGCTAAGAAATTCCCAGAGCTGGAGAAGGCAGGCATCCAGATACAAGGAGTCCGAAGAGTACCAGCAAAAACAGACCCGAATAAAAAGACTCCAAGGCATATCATAGACAGAATGCCGGATGCTATGGATAGAGACACAATTCTGCAAGCAGCAAGGTCAAAGAATAAAATCACATACAAAGGAGCACCCCTCATATTTACAGCAGACCTGTCAGAGGAAACCCTCCAAGCCCTAAGACAATGGTGGGACATAGTGAAAAACTCAACGAAATGAATGCCTCACCAAGAATACTTTATCTGGCTAAACTCTCACTCAAACTCGAAGGAACTGTACACTATTTCTCGGATAAACAATAGCTCAGGAACTTCATAGACTCAAAACCAAACTTGAAAGAAGGTCTAAAGGGGCTACTCTAAGACAAGGAGGAGCCCCATAAAAACAACAAATACCTCAGAAATATGACACAAAATCCTATCACAATAATTTCTCTCAATGTCAAAGGCCTAAATGCACCCATCAAGAGACACAGAGTGGCAAAATGGATCTGGAAATTAAACCCAACATTCTGCTGCCTGCAAAAAACACACCTGAACAAACAGAGTAAACATACACTCAAAGTCAAAGGATGGAAAACAATCCTGCAAGCAAACAACTCCCTTAAATAAGCTGGAGTGGCCATCCTGGTATCCGACAACATAGACTTCAGGTTGAAAAAGATTAAAAGGGACAGCGAAGGTCATTTTCTATTTATCAAGGGATATGTACAACAGGAAGAAATCACACTCTTAAACGTATATGCTCCTAATGAACGACCGGCTAGATATTTAAAACAACTCCTAACAGACTTCAAAGAGGACATCACTAACAGCACAATTGTAGTCGGAGACTTCAATACGGCCTTATTGCCTCTAGATAGATCGACAAGAACAAAATTCAACAAGGAAACACTGACTCTGAAAGAAGAAATTGAAGAGAGAGGCCTAATAGACCTATACAGGTCCTTACACCCCAAAAAGAAAGAATACACATTCTTTTCCAGTGCACATGGAACATTTTCTAAAATAGACCATGTACTGGGCCCCAGAACATACCTCAATAGAATCGGAAAAATAGAAATTGTATCAACTATTTTTTCAGACCACGATGCGCTGAAGATAGAAGCTAACCACTCACCGACACGGAGAACCAAATCAAACACCTGGAAATTAAACAATTCAATGTTGAACAATGAGTGGGTCAGGAAGGAAATCAAGGAAGAAATCAAAAGATACTTAGAAACAAATGAGAATGAAGACATGAGCTACCAAATCCTATGGGACACAGCTAAAGCTGTATTAAGGGGAAAATTTATAGCTCTCCAAGCATTCCTCAGGAAGGGAGAAAGGGCCCACATAGATAGCTTGACTTCACAACTCAAGACCTTAGAAAAGGACCAGAAAAAAAGGAACCCAAACCAGACTGAAGGAAAGAAATAATAAAAATTAGAGCAGAAATTAATGACATCGAAACCAAAAAAACAATCCGAAAGATCAATGAAACAAAGAGCTGGTTCTTCGAGAAAATAAATAAGATTGATAAACCGCTAACAAGACTCACAACGAAAGAAAGAGAGAGAGCCCTAATAAATCGAATCAGAAATGAAAAGGGGGACATCATGACAGAAACCAATGAGATACAAAAGATCATTAGAGATTTCTTTGAAGGCCTATACGCCACAAAACAGGAGAACCTAAAAGAAATGGATGAATTCCTTGACTCCTACAATCTCCCAAGACTGAACAAAGAAGACTTGGAATACCTGAATAGACCCATCAATGTTAAGGAAATTGAAACTGTAATCAAAAATCTCCCTAAAAACAAAAGCCCAGGCCCAGATGGTTTCACCGGTGAATTCTTCCAAACATTTCAAGAAGACCTGTTGCCAGTTCTCCTCAAACTCTTCCAGGAAACTGAAAAAAAAGGAACTCTCCCAAACAGTTTCTATGAAGCATACATCTCCCTAATACCAAAAGCAAACAAAGACACCACTAAGAAAGAAAATTACAGACCAGTATCCCTAATGAACACCGATGCAAAGATTCTCAACAAAATATTAGCAAATAGGATCCAACAACTCATCAAAAAGATCATACACCACGATCAAGTGGGATTCATCCTGGGGATGCAAGGATGGTTTAACATTCGGAAATCAATCAACATAATCCATCATATAAACAAAAGTAAAGATAAAAACCATATGATCATATCAATAGATGCAGAGAAAGCATTTGACAAGATCCAACATCCTTTCATGATGAAAACCCTCACCAAAATGGGGTTTGGAGGGACTTTCCTCAAGATAGTCAAAGCCATCTACCACAAGCTTATGGCAAGCATTATCCTCAACGGGGAAAAACTAAGGGCCTTTCCTCTAAGATCAGGTACAAGACAAGGATGCCCACTCTCACCACTTCTCTTCAATATAATACTGGATGTACTTGTGATAGCCATTAGACAAGAAAAAGAGATTAAGGGCATCCAGATAGGAAAGGAAGAAAACAAACTCTCACTATTTGCAGACGATATGATACTATATCTAGAGAAGCCTAAAGCGTCTACTAAGAATCCCTTAGAAACAATAGATTTATACAGTAAAGTTGCAGGCTACAAAATCAATACCCAAAAATCCATGGCCTTCCTATACACAAAAAATGAGGCAGAGGAAAGGGACATGAAAAAGCAATCCCATTCACAATCTTGCCCCAGAAAATCAAGTACCTCGGAATCAGCTTAACCAAGGAAGTAAAAGACCTCTTCAAAGAAAACTATAAAACGCTACTCCATGAAATCAAAGAGGACATGAGGAAATGGAAACATATATCCTGCTTGTGGATAGGGAGAATCAATGTTTCAAAATGGCAATACTCCCCAAGGCATTATACAGATTCAACGCGATCCCTATAAATATACCCATGACATTCTTCAAAGAAATGGATCGAGCCATACTAAAATTCATATGGAACAACAAACACCCACGGATAACTAAAACAATTCTTGGGAAAAAGACGATAGGAGGCATCACCATCCCCAACCTCAAACTTTACTACAAAGCAGTAACAATTAAAACAGCATGGTACTGAAACAAAGGCAGAGCCATAGACCAATGGAACAGGGTGGAATATCCCTACACACAACCCCAAATGTATGATCATCTAATCTTTGATAAGGGAGCAAGAGATGTGAAGTGGAGCAAGGAAAGCCTCTTTAACAAATGGTGCTGGCACAACTGGACAACCACATGCAAAAAAATGGGCTTAGACCTTGACCTGACACCATGCACAAAAGTCAGATCAAAATGGATTAAAGACCTCAACATTAGACCACAAACCATAAGGTACATTGAAGACAAGGTCGGCAAAACCCTCCACAATATTGAAGATAAAGTTATCTTCAAAGGTGACATGGAACTAAGCAATCTAGTAAAAACAGAGATCAACAAATGGGATTACATTAAACTAAAAAGCTTCTGCACCGCAAAAGATACAGTGACCAGAATACAAAGACTATCCACAGAATGGGAAAAGATATTTACACAATACCCATCAGATAAAGGGTTGATATCAATGGTATATAAAGCACTGGTTGAACTCTACAAGAAGAAAACATCCAACCCCATCAAAAAATGGGGCGAAGAAATGAACAGAAACTTTTCCAAGGAAAAAATATGAATGGCCAAAAGGCACATGAAAAAGTGCTCTACATCACTAATCGTCAGAGAGATGCAGATCAAAACAACTTTGAGATACCACCTCACACCACAGAGACTAGCACACATCCAAAAGAACAAAAGCAACTGCTGTTGGAGAGGATGTGGGGAGAAAGGGACCCTTCTACACTGCTGGTGGGAATGCCGACTGGTTCAGCCCTTCTGGAAAACAATATGGACGATTCTCAAAAAATTAGATATTGAGCTCCCATTTGACCCAGCAATACCACTGCTGGGAATATATCCCAGAGAGGCAAAAAAGTATAATCAAAATGACATCTGCACATGTATGTTCATCGCAGCACTGTTTACAATAGCCAGAATCTGGAAAAAACCCGAGTGCCCTAGAACGGATGACTGGTTGAGGAAACTTTGGTACATCTATACAATGGAATACTATGCAGCTGTTAGAAAAAAGGAGGTCATGAATTTTGTATTTAAGTGGATTGGCATGAAAAGTTTCATGCTTTGTGAAATGATTCAGAAAGAGAGAGACAGACATAGAAAGATTGCACTCATCTATGGCATATAGAATAACAAAGTGGGAGACTAACACCCAAGAATTGTAGAAATAAGTACCAGGAGGTTGACTCCATGGCTTGGAGGCTGACCTCACATTCTGGGGAAAGGGCAACTCAAAGAAGTGATCACCAACTATAATGTAGTCGAAGGCCATGTGGGGGAAGGGAATTGTGGGCTGAATCAGGGCTAGAGCCTGAGCACAGTGGCCACTCAACACCTTTATTGCAAACCTCAACAGCTAATTAGAGAGAGAGAACAGAAGGGAATGCCCTGCCACAGTGGCAGGGTGGGGTGGGGGGAGACGGGATTGGGGACGGTGGGAGGGATGCTGGGTTTACTGGTGGTGGAGAATGGGCACTGGTGAAGGGATGGGTTCCTGAACTTTGTATGAGGGAAGCATAAGCACAAAAGTGTATAAATCTGTAACTGTACCCTCACGGTGGTTCACTAATTAAAAATAAATAAATTTAAAAAAATAAAATTATACAAAATTCTTTAAAAATATGTAAAATTATTTTTACATATTTATAAATATTTTAAAAATATTTCAACTTATAAAATAACTAAATGGGGGACTGGAGCAATAGCACAGCGGTTAGGGCATTTGCCTTGCATGCGTCTGACCCGGGTTCAAGTCCCAGCATCCCATATGGTCCCCTGAGCACCGACAGGGGTGATTACTGAGTGCAGAGCCAGGAGTAGCCCCTGTGCATTGCCACCCAAAACAGAAAAAAAAACCTAAATGGAAATATAGTTTTATTGTAACTAAGGCATGGTTAGTTATTTTTCAAAACCTTTTGGGGACTCTTAAAGACAAATATGTTTAAAAATAAGTACATACTAATATAAGTTTATGATTGGTCACAGACACAGGACATCAAATATATACTTTGAGTATAAGGTAAAGATTTGCCTAAATCTGTAGGAAAGAAATAGGTTTTCCTAGATACAGTCTTATTTCTTAGTTATTTTGGTGTTTTTGTAATTTTGAGGCCACCCTTGGAGGTGCTCAGGGATTAGTCCTGGCTTAGTTCTCAGAAATCACTCCTCACTGTGCTCAGATGTCCGTGTGTGGTGCGAGAGATTGATCCGGAGTGGGCATCTTTCAAAGAAACATCCTCACCCTTGTACTATTTCTCTGTTTCTCCCGATGAAGTTCTTCTCAATGGGCCATCAGATTGAGAAAGCAAAACGAAATAAACTTGCAAATTTGTGGAATAAACTTTGTTTAGTATTACTGGAGCAAAGTGTGTGTGTGTGTGTGTGTGTGTGTGTGTGTGTGTGTGTGTGTGTGTGTGTGTACTTAGAGACATGACAGGTTTGGATGAAACAATGGGAAATAAACATTGAAACTCACTAGTCAAACACATAAGGATAACTAAGTGTTTTATATGCATAACGAATCTACAAATGATCCTCTGGAAACCTATTTGATATTTGGTCTGTAGTCCTTGTAACTATACTACCTTCTTTTTTACTTATCCATTTATCTCTGTTTTCTATCTTTGACATTCTTGTTAGATAGTTGGTTTTATGAAATATTTTGTGGGCAGTAAGAAAATAATTTAATTACTAGCCGTACGTCACAATTCACAATAGGTCTTTTTACTTGTTTTTACAGATATATATCAGCAATAAAAAAATGAACAAAATAAAACGTACCCCAACAACACTTTTTAATTTTATTTTTTAAATTATATTCCATATCTTTTTTCTTTAAGGAATTAATTCTGACCATGTGGATAAAATTCTTTCAGATAATCATTTTCTCTGTCACTTTAAACAAAGTAATTTATTACTTTAAACAAAACTCACATGATTCAGTCATGTTTTTATGAACTATTTTCCCCTTCTCCTCATTTGCTTATAACATTATTTAGCTTGAGAGAATATGCCAAAATAATCATAGGAAGAAATTGTAATATATTTTAAAATATCAAATATGTGCTACGTAACTGAGGCTCAATTACAATGTATTATGCAGTTCAAACACATTAAGCACATCAGTGCATATGAAGCATTCTTGGTAATATAATGTTTATTTTATGCTGATAGTTCTAAACGAATCTATTTTGTATCCTATAGACAAAATGTTGTAGACTCTTTGAATGTCAGCTATAAAGGTTGAAAATAGTTTTACAAATATCTTAGTGATTTGTTATTGTTCTTCTATTATACTTCACAATTCTTCTGTGGATCTTTTACTTAGCATATACAGATTTATCTCTATAATATAAAATCTTAAAACAAAACAAAATTTATCTCTTACACATTTTGTTGAAAAACAACTTTTCACTGAAAGTTAAAATAGACATGCTTATTTTTTCAACCAGTAGTCATTTGGGATATATTGTCAGCACCACTTATGCTGACAATATACAGGCATGCATGTTAATGAAATTTGATGTGCAGAGTTTTCTATATTAAAGTGACAGTGTTAATTTTTCATTTCAGAGACTAAGGGAGTATTATAAGAGACAGGCAGAGTTGTATAATATTAATACCATTACATAGCAACTACAGGAAGAAACATCAGTAAGGAGATAATATCTGTGAACAAACAATATTGGCAGTTAAGTGCTTGACCTTAATGTTTAGCTAAATACTTTTATCCTTTCTTACTATGCTCTTTCGCAGATTTTTACCTAAATACTTATTTCCTCATAAATTTTTCTTCTGTAATGCACTGCTTGTCTGTGAAAGCAAAGTGGGTAGCATTGTACTATTAAAATAAAATTAGCAGCAGTCCTGCTGGAGATTCAAGCCACATGAGAAGTTACACTAAAGAGGCTTGCAGGCATCTAATTAAACTGTCTATTCAGAATAGATAGAGATTTTCTAGAGACACATACTTCTTTTAAAGGACTTTGAGGATTACAATTTTTTCCTTCATAATTTAGAGTAACATTAGATATTTTCCTTATCGCTTAGAGACTGAAAGTATATTGAAAAGTACATGACTGGAAATTTTAGTTACAGCAGAATTTGCAGCAAATGTTGTGGCGTTTCTCCATTTTGCTAATTTGTTTTATTCACTTTCGCTATGCAGACTTTTGTCTACTGCAACCATAATAAAATGAATGTTAATTGTATATGAAGTTGGCAAGGGCTGGGATTACGAATACTGTTTTTAACAATTAGATAATGATATCAGTGATTCAAAGAAATGACTGAAAGACTGATAGGGAATCAATTCTATGGATATAAATCCCAGATATATTTATGTAACTGTAATACTGCTACCTTTCAAACTTTGCATAATTTGATAAAATATGTATATGATAAATGGTAGAAATAATATATATCTTTAGTTTTTAATTATAATTGGAAGAAAATCTAAAGAAAATGATAATCAAATTGAAATGTATTTGAAGAGCAATCTAAAAATTGAAATATAAATTGAGGAAATGAATATGCAGATAATTTTCTATAACATTAACTTGAGTTAGCTGGTTAAAGCAGGCAAAACCTAAGGTCAGAGTTTAATTGGACTTTTCCATGTACATCCTGGAATAAGACATGTTTTTTTCCAGGAAAAGAGTGATATAACACTCATGGGCAATAGTCAATAGCCTGACATCATGAAAATATTCTAAACTGCATTATAGAGGTCATCCAATCTGCCAGGGACTAATTAAAACCAGATATGTGCAAGTTATTAAAGTTATGACCCACTGGTCTTTTTTCCACTAAGTAGCCTGCTGAATCCTTATTGCTCAGGGGCCTTGACATCTGCATTACCATTTTCTTCTTCAATTACTACTTATGTAGCTTCAGTAGAGTGAGAATGAATGTCATTCTGCCTTTGACGCTTTGAAAGTTAATTTGTTTTTAAACCTCAGATTTAAACTCCATCAGCCAGAAGTGTCAAGAATAAATACAAATTTATGTATTCTTGTGAGATGATTCAGCTCATCAGTACTGTGCATAAACATGTACAATAAACTCTTCAAAAATGACTGACTTCTCAATTTATTTCTACAGGAGCCAAACAAAATAAAAAGGAAAGAATTTAAAACTTTAATCGTCTAGAAATTTTTGAAACTTTTTGGCTTTGATATTATAAATAAAGTAATAGCTAAATAAGAAAATCAACATTAAGGGGCTGGAGCCATAGCATGGAGGGTAGGGCATTTGCCTTGCACATCCAGCGTCCCATATGGTCCCCCGAGCACAGCCAGGAGTAATTCCGAGTGCATGAGCCAGGAGTAACCCCTGTGCATTGCCGGGTGTGACCCCCCAAAAAGCAAAAAACAAGAAAAAGAAAAAGAAATTCAACATTAAAACATATGATATGGAAAATAAACCATTCTCATTTCTGACTTCTATCTCCATTTGGGATAGGGCCTACTTGTGTCTCATCAATTCACAGAGTTCACCCTGATGTTACATTAATGGAATTTCCTAGGACATGTATGTTCAGAGTGTTGTGGTTATAGGCAGAATTGCTATTGCTTTCCATTCCTTTCCCTGCATGCATAGTGATGATAATATGGTTATATATGTGTAAGGATAATTAAGTGATTTCTTGAATAAATGAAAATGTTTTAGTAACTCAGTAAAAGTTATTAATTAATTTGCAGAACATGTTAATGTAGGGATGGTGAGCATTGATTAATATTATATACACATTCCAGATTTAAAGAGACATGAATGTTGTGTCTCATCAACCAAAATTCATGTCTAAGAAGGCTAAAGCTTGGGCTTAGTAACTTTAAAAGGCTTGTTATTCTATGTTGGGAATAATGAGAACAGTTGAACATGTTCTCAGTGAAAAGCAGGAGTAATTTTGAATATTTTATGTTTCTGATGCCTGCTTTTTTAGACTTCATTGGAGACATAGCAGGAAACTGAATATTTTGATCATGCAATTCACAGAAGAAAATGTACTAGAGGAAAATATTTGAGACTCAATAGTCACAAGATGGTGAGTAATGCCATTCAAATAAATAATAATATAGAGCAATATTTCTCAGTCTTTCTGACTATAGTGACCTCTGATGGAATCAGTTTCCTTCTGGTTCTGTTGATGTTTCCCTATGCCTTTGTTATGCTCATACTTACAGCATTTTCAACATCTGCCACAAGTGAAATTCACTTGGCCCCCAGTTGAGAAATGTTGATATAAAAGTAATAATACTGTAGAGTTCTCAGAACTGAATCCTAAATTTGTATAAGAAAAGAAGCAATACAATTAATAAAAATTATCATAAAAGAGGAAAATAAAATGGAAACAAATAAAGGGGTTATATTTTAAAAATTAGATTATATCAGCTGTAATAATTCTAATAAGACCCATTATATATACTAATCATTGCACTTCATAATATTATGAATTCAGAAATGTTATAATTAGATTATTTTGGTGTCCTTAGAGGAGAAGATTTATTTTAAGGTAAAATATCCAGAGAAAGAATACAACACTTAAAATAATTAGAAAATGTTAAGTGTAAACAGAAAAAGTAGCTGTGGACCATGGGAGATAGAATACGTCAGTAGAAAATGATTCATAGCAGAGATGAAGGATAAAATTTAAACATAGCTTAATCAATGTACTGAAGGTCCCAGTGTATCAAGTAATTTCTGAAGCAAGTGGGAGAGATGTTCTATTAAAAACAATGATACTGCCTACAGAAGTGATACTCAAATTAAATATGACAGAATACAGTTGTGGCTAACAGTCATATGCCATATATAAGTATTGACCTTTGAATATTAGGAGATATAATAATTTGATGAGAGTAGATAAAGGCCCTTATAATAGTATGTTGAGATTGGAAATTAAATAAGTTAATATACTTATAAACTCATCAAAGTTATTTTTGAAAGTGTTCAAGGTTGTAGGAAAAAAAAACAAAGCTTAAGAACCAGAATATAAAATGTTCCAATACTGAAATTGTTAATGCTCTTGCTTATATATGATGGTGATAATGTAGAATGGTATAATTAACGCCATGAGGTCTATAATCACTGAATTTATTTTAATTATCAGAAAATATAAGGGATGGCTATGACTTCACAAATCTATTTAGGGAATAAGAATGTAGATAAAAATACTCAATAGCTTATCATAAGGTTCTTTGCTATTGTTAGAGTCAATATTTTTATACTGTGAAATATCCCAGAGTTTCATAGTTGTTAAACTTCTTCCTTTTCATTTTCAAACTTTTTACTGAAAAATTAAAACAAATATAAACACGAAATTTTAAAACCCACAATTTTACCATCAGCATGATGACTTGAGATTTACAATATTATACAATAACAGAAAAGTTAACAAAAATTGTTAGATATCTAAAGTCATTTTTTAAATGTAAGTGCAAATTTTTATTGTTAAAAATGTATGTATTTATTTTCTAAAGCATGACTACAATAATTTTTAGTGGTCAATTCACAAACCTCTTGTCATTGAGTTGTTTTTTTTTTCTTCCTAGGAGATTGTTAGGTATGGAATGGAAATTATCTTGAAATTGTAATGCCATCTTTTGTTTTATTTTAATTTTTTTATTAAGGCACTTTGATTTAGATAAATTGTAATGCCCCGCAACAGAGGTGGGGTGGGGTGGGAGGATGGGACTGGGGGGGTGGGAGGGATACTGGGTTCATTGGTGGAGGAGAATGGACACTGGTGGAGGGATGGGCTCTCAAGCATTGTATGAGGGACTAACAAGAACAAAAATGTGTAAATCTGTAACTGTACCCTCACTGTGACTCACTAATTAAAAAATAAATTTAAAAAAAAAGAGAAAAAAAAGGCACTTTGATTTAGAATATTCCTGCTTAATAGGTACAGGTTTTGAAACTTGGCTATTAGGGCCGGAGCGATAGCACAGCGGGTAGGGCATTTGCCTTGCACGCGGCTGACCCGGGTTCGTTCCCCGGCATCCCATATGGTCCCCTGAGCACTACCAGGAGCAATTCCTGAGTGCAAAGCCAGGAGTAACCCCTGAGCATGTCTGGGTATAACATCCTCCCCCCCCAAAAAAAAACAAGCTAACAATGAAACTTGGCTATTATCCTTAGGGTCTCATAATTATAGTGT
This sequence comes from Sorex araneus, assembly GCF_027595985.1. NCBI lineage: Eukaryota > Metazoa > Chordata > Mammalia > Eulipotyphla > Soricidae > Sorex > Sorex araneus. The sequence goes on from NC_073308.1 coordinate 28,794,798, forward strand.
CATTTGCTCTATGGTATCTGTCTAATTTATCTATCTATATATCAATATATACCTGTATCTATATACCTGTACCTATACATACCAAATTGTGTTCCAGCTCCAGCCCCTGACCTTAAGCCTTACTGTTTTTCTCTTCTTTTTCCTCATCAGTTTCTTTCCTTCCTTCTCCTCTATTCCATATCAAATCTACTTTTTATAAGGCTCATTGAAATATATTTCCTTTACAGAGTAATATAACCATTAGCAGCCAAGCAATAAAAACCGATTATCCATGCAGTGGCATGATATATTCTTTTACCTGAGAGAAAAAAAATAGATAATTTGGACCCAGGATCCATAACACCGCAACTGAATTCCTCTTCTTAGTAGTTCTGTCGCATAGTGTGTTTTCTTTCTCCTCCTACATTTTGTCTTTATAATGTATGATGTATTTCATGATGCCGTTGGTTGGAGGTCCCAGTGCGGAATGAGTGGGGGCCTGGAGACTTCTCCAGAAGATCTGGTGTGAGAATGGCTGCAGAGCTGGGTGAGGACTTCCTGGCTGCACAAAGCTAAAAGATGGAGTGTTGAGCACTGCAATTGGAACTCTGCAGGTAAACTTCACTAGGCATTGGCTAAATTTTCCCATTCCGTGGTCACTGTTTATTTTGAGGCGGAGAAGCTTTTAAATTTAATGTAGTCCATTTGTTTATCTTTGCTTCCACTTGTGTGGTCAGTGAGTAATTTCCATTTTTGAAGATGCCTTTAGCTTTGATGTCATAGAGGGTTCTGCCTACGTTTTCCTCCAGGTACCTTATGAACTCAGGTCTGATATTGAGGTATTTAATCCCTGTTTACCTGATTTTGTTGCCTATTGTTAGAAAGTGTTCTACGTTCATTTTTATTTTTGTATGTAACTTCCGGACTGGAGCAATAGTACAGTGGGTAGGGTATTTGCCTTGCACTCGACCAACCCCGGTTCTATTCCTCCGTCCCTCTCAGAGAGCCTAGCAAGCTACCGAGAGAGTATCCCTCTCACATGGCAAAGTCCGACAAGCTACCCGTGGCACATTTGATATGCCAAAAACAGTAACAACAAGTCTCACAATGAAAATGTTACTGGTGCCCGCTTGAGCAAATCAATGTGGACGACAGTGCGACAACAATGCTATATCTCATTAAAAATTGTTTTGGGGAAAGAGTTAAATAAGTATTTAATATATCTTACAATGACAACATTTTTTATTAGATTAATCATCCAGCAACTTTTTCACCTAAGTATTTATTTCCTCCCTTTCAAGTATTAAATAGTAGTGGAAATATATTTCGTGGTATTCAAGTTATTTGAATATCTTTTTTTTTTTTTTGCTTTTTGGATCACACCTGGCAATGCACAGGGGTTACTCCTGTTTCTGCACTCAGGAATTACTCCTGGCGGTGCTCGGGGGACCATATGGGATGCTGGGAATCAAACCTGGGTCGACCGCATGCAAGGCAAACACCCTACCCGCTGTACTATTGCTCCAGCCCCACAAGTTATTTGAGTATCTTAAGTGGAATATATACACAATTTAGAGCTATCAGATCTAGATTCACCCAAAATTCTGCCCACTTAATATCTACTTTATTCACTTTACCAATGCACTAAAATTGGACAAAATTAGTCATCTACCTTTACTTAGCTTTCAGTCCACATATAAACAACAAAATTGCATTGAATGGCATTTGTAGGAAACAATGGAATATTCTATAAAAATAAAATAATAATGATGATGTTCAAATTTAGAAATTTCAATGTGTGATATTTAAATCAGAAACAGATGGCACATATATTTTAATAAGTTTTGAATACGAGGGTGTTTTGAAGTTAGTGAAGATAATATGCCAGATTAATTTTTGATTTATAAATTGAGGAAGACATAGATCTTAAGAAGCAAATGAGTAAAAGATGGGCTGTTGAGAAATTGCTGTGTCTAAAGGAAGTTTTTAAGAATATGTAAATTAGATTAATATGCAATTATATTTAAATAGAAGCTACTTCATTTTATCAAAAACATTAGAATATGATTCTTGAAGATATTAATGCAAATCTACATTTGGGAATATATATCTTAAATATATATTATTAAATAAATAAGTATATGAACTAAATAAGTCAACATAAAAATATTCAGGTTGGAAATAACTCCATACATCAGAGCTACTCTTCTTATATACAGCTTCCAAGAGGCCAAAAAGATAATATAAGGATTGAGTTTTCCTGGAATGTGGTTAACCCCGGTTACGTCCATGGCACCAATACAGGTGCCCCAAGCAATGGCATAAGTGATTCCTGAGCACAGAGTCAGTAGACAGTCGTGAGTATAGCCATATATAGAAACCCAAATAAAGTACAGCCAAATAAAGTACAGCCAAACCTAAATTTAAAATGTAATCATTTTAATTATAATTAAGGTATTTTGACAATACGTGATCATATGAATGTTATTTTTAAAATTTCACTGTTTTCACTATTTGAACACCAGAAGCAGCAGTGACATTTTTTTAGAATTTTAGTTATTTAACTTAATCTAGTATATTGTATCATAGTAGTCATTGACTTTTTGAAAATAATAATGAGGCTACATAAAGAAATGATGCTAAAGAATTAAAGGCAGGACTTATATATCTTTCAGTCTAATAGATTAGGCAGTTTTGAAGTAATTCTCATTAAAGCATAACTCTGGATATTTTAACAATATGATATATAACACAAAGAAATATTACTCAAACTTAAAAGATAATAATACTTGTCATTTCTGATATCATGGATTAATCTTGAAGAAATTATGCTAGGTTGAATGAGTTCAATATAAGGATACCAATGCTATTTAATTTTACCTATATGTGGAATCTAAAACAAAAAACTCAGTAGTTACAAACAACATTCTAACTACAAAAACAGTTACAAAGACATAGTTACAGAGAATAATGATGGAGTTCAGTGTGAAACAAGATCTGGGGAAGTAGGGTTTAAAGGGTAGATAAAATAAGTAAATGTGGTGAATTTCTGTACACCTCAATTATAAAATGTTTCATAAGGCCTTAATGTATGGCATGTGAATATACTCAGTAATATTTTAATGTTGCTTCAAATTTTCCAAGAAAGTAGATTTTGAGAGTTAACTTTAATATTAGAAAATAACTGGACTTTTTGTGATTATTTTATTATTTATCATTTTTTATAAAGCATGTAGTTATCTTTACATTTTATACCTTGAGTAAAAGTGCTGTGTTATCTATAAATTATATCTTTAAATAATTCTGTTTACTGGGTAAAGGTGATTCACTTAAGAGATGAAAATGAACTAAGATCAAAAAACATGATCTTGAAGATAAGTAATGGCATTAAAGCACGTCCAAAGAGAACAGCCGAACTTGATTAAAATGAACAAGCCTCTTTAGGCTTAGGCTGTTGAGAATGATGTAAAGAGTTGTTTTTGTGTGTGTGTGTGTGTGTCTGTGTCTCCTACTCTTCCCTTGGAAGCTTATAGAAAAATATAACAGGTAGATGAATCTTTAATCAGATTTTTTCCTTTCGATTTACAGACTCATTGTGGTAAGCCTTAGAGAACCAGCTCATTGAAAATTTATGGATCACTTTGGGGATTATCAATCTCCAATTTGCCCTTAGTAAAGGTAGAATTATTGTTTCTTTTCCTATATAAAACTTTTCCTCTTCTCATCACCTTATGTCCATAGTGATACTCCCATCAAATGGGAGTGGAACTAGACCTTTAGCACGGAAGAATTATTTACAGAATAGGTAAATCTAATTTTGTACCAGTGATGAGATGGTGGAGCTCACCTGAGACTAATGTTATATCTTGAAAGTGTGCTATGTTGAAATATATTTATTAGAAAATAACTATGCTTTAATAACAAATCACATTTAAAACAAAATCCCACCTGTGTCAAATTTTCTCTCAGGTCCTTATACTCTATGTATTCTTTGATATGGAAAGTGTGAAAATTTGAAACACTTTTATGATTTTTACAAACACATCTGCAACACTTCTCATAACTATGCTCAGGTGTGATTCTAAGAGTCACTAATAATATGCCTACTCTCTAAAATTAACAGGGACTCCTCTGTATTTATGATTCAGGAAAGTATAATTAACACATTAATTCATATGCAGAATACCATCTAAATGCTAAAACTATTTTTTCTTTCAACTCACCCATATGAGTTTTAAATCATAAAGACATATGGTTCAAATGTATATAGTAAGTGCCATAATGTAAGAACTCCATAAAATAAGAAGTGTTGAAACCTACTTAGAAACATTTTAACACTTTTGAAAACATATACATGTATGCCACTGTTTCTTATGATCAGAAGAAAAGTTAAGACACCAATTTTAGCTTTGGGTCAATTTTAACTGTATTTAAATATCAAAGTAATTGATAAATTGACTTAGTTATGGCATTCACATTTGAGCATCTTTGAAATTAGAAAAAAACTAATTCATTGTCTATTGGTGCATGTCAGTATAAATACTGCTCTTCCATTCTATTCCCATCTCATCTATTGCAGGTGTGCAATCCATAGCTTGTAAACACAGTCTGTGCCAGTTTTACAGGCTCTCCTGAAAATCCCTCCCATTACATTAAGTTTGGGATGTAGCTGGTCTTTTCTGAACATCTGGATGTTCACCAGTATTTTTCTAACTTTGAAGATGTGGAGACAAATGCTATTCATTATCCTTGTTAAACAGTAGATTACTTTATTCTAAAGGAGAATTACCACATGTATCATAAGAATCTGAATGACTTTTTTACCAAGACTGTTTGTAATGGAACAAGTTCATTTTAAAAAGGGAAAGCAGAGGAGAGAAAATGAAATTGTAAAATACCTACTACAGTTGATGTCTGTTTGCATAAAATTTAGTAAGAATAATATATACAGTATCTTTGAAATAGGGTACATTAGATGATTGTGAACTGCAATTTCACAATTGTGAATTTAAGACAAAGTAAATTGCATATTTTAAAAGAATTTCTGATTCTAATCATAATGCATTTATATATATATTTGTCATAAATAAATTTTCTAAGTTAGGAGAGCAAGATAATTTACTTAATTTCTGCCTTCTCTATTAATGATACTATTCAATAAATAGTTCTCACAGGCAGATAAGATAGTATTTTATTATGCATCTTGGTACTATTTATTTTTCAGTCTTAAGTTATGAAATTCATTAGAACTCTTCTCTAAAGAAAATGTTAAACCATATAAGACAGCCGTACTTAGTTGCTTTGAAATGCAAGTTCAGTAGTTCTAAATAGTTCAACCCAATTAATTCTTTCAAGTTGGGGATACAAGAGAGACTTTTTCTAAAACAAATTATTATTTACTAAAATTCCATTAAAAAGTAGAGTTAAAGTAAACAGGTATTTATTTTTCAGATACATTTCTTTTTGTTTTTAGAATACTAGTTTTAAAATTGTAATAGCCTTGTTCTCCCTTTTGGAGAACCTAACAAGCTATGAAGAGTCTATTGCCCACGTGGGAGAGCCTTGCAAGCTCCTTATGGCGTATTCATTACCCAAATACAGTAAAAGATATATACATGCCTCTCAGAGAGCCCAGCAAGCTACCGAGAGTATTCCACCCACACAGCAGAGCCTGGCAAGCTATCCGTAGCATATTTGATATGCCAAAAACAGTAACGATAGGTGTCATTCCCCTGACCCTGAGAGAGCCTGCAATCCTTGGGAAAGACTACTACAGAGAGACTGCTAAAATCTCAGGGCTGAGTGTAATAGAGACGTTACTGGTGCCCACTCAAATAAATCGACGAACAACAGGATGACAGTGATACAGTGATACAGTTTTAAAATACCCTTTGTCAATTATGATAGAAATTAATCCGAAATATATTACGTGAAAATTTACTTCTTTTTATGAGAAAATATTTGTGATTTTTCCCCCCCTAGGGACTGGTTTTGTCAAATTTAAAATATTCAAAGGACTGGTTATTCTGTTCATTTTATTTCACTTTGGGGGGCTCCATCACAGTGCTTTAGAGGCACAAGGACCAATGATACTCGGCCTGGTGATGTGGATTCACTGGTTTGGGCTTAGGCAGTGATGCAGTGCCCCATGATTTAGTGGTACCAGTGTCACCTAGGGCTACAAGCTCAGGAGGATCATGTGAGCAATGATTCAGACTCCAGCTCAATGACTGTGGTTCATCCCTCTGAGCTTTCACATAGCTCTCCTTATATTAAAGTGAAATGCTATGAAAATATAGTTGTTAAGTAACTGCTAAGTCATAGCAAGAGTTACATAATAATGCTAGGATAAATCCAAATGAGAAAAATTACTTTCATTATTATTTTTAACTTTAAATTCTGAAGGTGATTTAATCATACTATTACTGGACTCACATATAACATTTTATTTTATGACAGCTTACAATGAATACACCCATACAAATTCCATTCCCAATTAAAAGTTTGTTTGGAGATTTAAGATAAATTAGTATATTATATTTCCAAAATGTTTAGTAGTACTTAGAGTACCTACACTTTAAATTTGCACAACAGTTCTTGGTTCTGTATTCTCCATTATTTTCTCTCAATCAAGTCCCCAATTATGAAACATAACGAATAATGATTTATATTGGAATGATTTGTTTCTGTCTTTTCAAGATTTTTAATTCTAAGGTAAATGGTTTCCAAAGTGACCAAAAAGTATCACATTTTTATTTTACAGTCTCAACTTTTTCCAATATAAAAAATGCATATTTATAAAAATTAAGAAAACTACTTAAAAATTGGTATAATTGAGCATTAGTCCAAGCTAGAAAATGCCATAAAAATAAAAGATATATGCAAAGCAAAGTCACATAATGCTACATAGTAAAATAGGGCAAAATAAAAAGACATTTCAAAAATATTAAATTAAGAAAATTTAAGGAAAATATGGGCATTTGTTGACACATTAAGTGGCGATTTTGATTAAATATATTTCAGTTTTGTTTTAGTTACTATCATAGATCTCAAAGCTATTTAGGAGTATAAATTTTAATTATTCATAACTTGGTCAACTGTGGTTTGTTAAGGACTATTAAAATTGCATTATGCATCTTAGCTTGCTCATAAAATTACCATGTTTTGCATATTAGAATTTGCTTATTCAGAGAATAATTACAAATCTACTAATCTTATTTTTTTATTTTAAACCTTCACAGTAGAGGAAATTAAATGTGTATGATAGTAATTAAATAATGATAGAAATTAAATGTGTATGACTGTGCGAAGGGCCCACACCACAGCTCCCGCCCCACCGTCTCTTGCTGCTGCTCCTCCACTCCCAGGAATGCTCGCAGCTGCCTGATATCCCCTGACCTTATCCGGGGCGGGTAACTGCAGAGGTTCACGCCAGCAGAAGAACGCTAGAAAAGTGGTGGGGAAAATACACAGAAGCCCACCAAGCTCAGTGAGCAAAGCCAGTATTGCCGAAAGCATAAACAACAAGAGATCTTCGGGCAGTGTCCTCAGTGACACCCTGATGAGGATGCTTGATGAGTTCAAAAAAATTATAGCACAGATAGTCACTTACAGCAACGTATGAGAGTTGAAATAAAGGATCTACTACCATCAGACCCGGGTATTGATTCCTCCATTCCTCTTGGAGAGCCCAGCAAGCTACTGAGAGTATCCCGCCCGCCCGGCAGAGCCTGGCAAGCTACCCATGGCATATTGGATATGCCAAAAACAGTAACAAGTTTTACAAAGGAGACGTTACTGGTGCCCGCTTAGCAAATTGATGAACAACAAGGATGACAGTGTTACAGTGCATGATAGTAATTAAACTTGAATCATTTACCTTCTTTTTGGAGAAACTTGAAAATAGAGTATAGGGTTATTATGATCAAAAACAAAAAAAAAACCAAATCTTTAGATTTTCAAAACCATTGCCTTCTTTGCATTCAGGCGGTTAAAGAAAAATAACTCAGATCTTGAGGGAATAACAAAGCCCTTGCTTTTCCAGTTAGTGCTCATTTTTTTTGTACTTTGCTGTTTAATTTGGATGCATTTCTGAGTTTATTAGTTATAATTCCTGTCAGCAATCTTTAGAATCTGTTAACATAGAAGATAATGTCATCTCCAGTAAGATTTTTATTTATTTTTTAATATAGAAAAATAAGTTGTGTTTCTAAACAATTACAACTAACTCTTTAAAAGGGTCATTTAGAAAGCAACCCCACTTATGATTGAAACAAAAAATTAATGGGAAATCTCTCAAAAAATAGAAAAACTTGTACATTAAAAGCTATAAATCACTAATTGAAAATACACAAATAAAACATGCAAATAAAAAACTACCTTGTTTATAAATCAGGAGATAATATTGTTAAAATGTTCATAAAAGTTTCTACCACCATTTTAGGAGCATTTACTTTTTTACTTTCTTCTTCCTTTTTTTACTGAATGGAGAGTTTATCCATTTAAACTCTCCTAAAATTTATGTCACCACTAAAGATAAAAAAAAAAAAATCAGGGTAATCTAAAAGAAAAAAAGAAGAATGCAAGAGGAATCATATTTACTTATATAAAATTATATCACAAACAAGTCTTTAAAACAATAAAAATTAATATGATTTAACAATTATACTAAGAATACAGAAGTGAAAAAGAATTCACTGCAACAAATAATGTTAGAAATAAATAATTAACAACCTGCAATGATATAAAACAAAGCAGGCATACTAAATGACTCTTGGGATTTTGAACTTAATCTGTAGTTGTTTAGGGGCTACCCCTGACTTTGTGCTTGAGGGTTACTCCAATTGCACTTAGGGGGATAATATTGTGCCAGTGATTGTCCCTGGACCTTCTCTAGGCAACTATACACTCAGGCAACTGAGCTTTCCTTCTTTATTTCCCCCCGGTGTTTATGCTTTTGTTTTGTTTTGTTTTGTTATAAGATCATACCCAATAGTACTCAGGGTTTACTTCTAACTGTGCCTGGGCAAGATTTGTGCTACTGGGAATCAAGCCTTTGCATGCAAAGCAAGTGCCTCACTGCTTTACTATCTTTCTGGCCCTGGGTTGAGCTATCTCTGTGGCCTATTCTAAATGAGAAGAGAAAAAGAAACATTTGGAATAAAATCCAAGAGTGCAGAAGAAAAGAAAAAAAACAAGTTGGAATCAATAAAGCGGAATTTGACACCAAAACAAATGACACATAAAAAAAAGATATTATGGATAAATTTACCCTTACTTAGAACTGAATTAAATAGAACAGATGGAATGAGAATTGTTGAAACCATAAGGACTAAGAATTCCAAAGATCACACGTAGAGCCTTTCATGCTGCAGACCCTGTCTTGATCTCCAGCACCGAGAGCACCACCAGAAGCCATCTCAGAGCAAAGACAAAGTTGTGACGCCAGAGCTATAGTACAGCAGGTAGGGCGCTTGCTTTGCACACTGTGACTTGGGTTCCATCTCCAGCATCCATAAGGTTGCCATAGTCCACTAAGACTGATCCTTGAGTGCAGAGCTGAGAGTAATCCCTGAGCACCACTGGGCGTGGCTCTAAAACCAATTAGAAAACAGTAAAAGGGGTGAGCCCTGAATACAACTAGGTTAGTCAGCTTACCCCACTCTACAACAAAAAATAATATCATGGAAAGTTATTAGTGGCAATAGGAGAGGTGCTGTAATTAGCATTTTTAATTCATTTTCTCCGTGAAGAGAGAAATGCAGCAAATGATGGTAGTAGCCAATATAAACTCTAATGAACTCTTGTCAAGTTTAACCAAAGAGCAGTAACATTGGTTGTCATGGGGATGTTTGTTGGGGAAATAATATACACTTCTATTTTATGGTAAGTGTGTCAACAAATTTCATTTTGGGCATATGCTATTTTCTCTTACTTTTAGCTACCTGCAAAAAATCTCTTATTAAAAAAATCCATATATTTCATATTTGAAAATCTACAATAATTCAATAACAAATACATAGTTATAAAATAAGCAATTTCACTTGCATATTTTCTAACTACTATAATTTTAAGTATGAAACAATGATTTTTATAGCAAACATATGATAAATATGTGTGTAATTGTTATTATTATTGATGCCAAAAAATAATATATTTAACTTCTGACTTTCGTTATTGAAAGTAACTATGAAACTATTGTTGGGTATAAAAATGATAAATATCAGTGGGTGGGTTAAAGATGAGGCAGTCAAAATATTCATGTAAGTATTAATTAGTATTTTTCAGTGAATAAATATATATTAAATGCCACCTAAACAAACAAATTAGTAGACACTCACAATAAGAACTTAATTGCTTAAAAATATAATTTTAAATTTTACTCTTTGGTATACATGGAAAGCAAAGGTTATGGCTTGTTAGAATCATTATTTAAAAATAAACACTAGTTGGTTCAGTCTCATTGTGGTGATTAATACTGATTGCAAAAAATGTTGAAAATTAATAAAAGTACATTTTGCATCTATTTCTCCTTAAACATTGGTCCCAATAAAATGAGTTTTATAGTGTATCTAACCCATGTATATATTATGGTTTTACAAAAGAAAAGAAAATGCTAAAAAAATTTAATTTAAATGACCTATTTTAGTCTTATAATGGCACTTTACTGTGATTATTTTGTATGCCTGAAATTCTATTATGGACACAATTACAAAATACAATGCCTATTTTTAATTAGCTTTTAAAAGAAAGAGACATACTCTCTTTTAATACAGGCAGACATACTCCCAAATTTGAAGAGCATAGGTTCAAGCTGGGAGGTAACTGAGGTAGTTATGGAAAATTATGGTTCTAGATAAGGACATAGGTACTAGGGATGAAGAGAAGAAAGCACTATAAATATTTTTAAGTGTTTTCTGGTGCCTAGTCGATGAATTCTTAACTTATTGGATGAAATGAAATAGAATAAGCCTAGTATCTAGTAAAGTATGATATGATACAAAGGATTACATTATATTGCATGGGTCTAGGTAAGTATTGTTTTGTGCAACTGTTGTTTGCATTTTGACATTTTATTTTCGTCCTTCATTATAAAAGAATCTGCATAGTAATTTTATACAAAATGTATCAATTAGTATTCTGTAACATCATACCAGTTTAATATGACAGGAAGGAATTAATTTTTTAATTTTAATTAATTAAAGTATGAATATAAGGGCTACTATTCATCTAAGATATTAAGCTTTTTATTTATTTTATTTTATTTTATTTTATTTTTTTGCTTTTTGGGTCACACCCAGCGATGCTCAGGGATTACTCCTGGCTTTGCACTCAGGAATTACTCCTGGCAGTGCTTGGGGGACCATATGGGATGCCGGGGATTGAACCCGGGTCGGCCGCGTGCAAGGCAAACGCCCTCCCCGCTGTGCTATCGCTCTGGCCCCTAAGATATTAAGCTTTTTAAAAATCAAAAATCACTGTCACTGTCATCCCGTTGCTCATCGATTTGTTCGAGCGGGCACCAGTAACGTCTCTCATTGAGAGACTTATTGTTACTGTTTTTTTGCATATCCAATACGCACGGGGAGCTTGCCAGGCTCTGCCGTGCGGGCTTCATACTCTCAGTAGCTTGCCAGGCTCTCCGAGAGGGGCGGAGGAATCGAACATGGGTTGGCTATGTGAAAGCCGAAAGCACAACCACTGTGCTATCGCAAAAATACAACATATAAGGTTCAAAAGAACCCAAGTGCCCAGTTGATAAAGAACTGAATTAAAAAATAGGCAGTAGATATATACAATGGAATACTATTCCACCAGAAGAAACATGAAATCTTGATTATTTGCAGCAGTATGTAAGAGTAAAATAAGTGAGAAGAAAGTCAAATATAACATATCTTCACTTATTATGGACTACCCATAGAATAGAGAAGGTGTGTCACTGTCACCCCATTGTTCATCGATTTGTTCGAGTGGGCACCAGTAACGTCTCTCATTGAGAGACTTATTGTTACTGTTTTTGGCATATCCAATATGCATGGGTAGCTTGCCTGGCTCTGCCGCACGGGCTCGATACTCTCGGGAGCTTGCCGGGCTCTCCGAGAGGGGTGGAGGAATCAAACTCCGGTTGACTGCGTGAAAGGCGAATGCCCAACCACTGTGCTATCACTCCAGCCCAGAGAAGGTGTGTAATAGCCAAAATTAAATACAAATAAAGTCATTGATTTAGACTTAAAGCTGAGGTGTCCAGAGGAGAAAGCTGTAGGGGGAGTGGAAGAATTGGAAGATACAAGGATATTGTTATTTTGGTGGGGTAAGGGGTGACCTTAACATATCTACAACCCAGTAAAGTACTAATGCCTTATTAAAGAAAATTAGAAAACAGATAAAAAGTTAACACAAAAGATTCTTTCCCCAAATAATTACATGACAATATCAGCATGGTAAATCAGAGAGCAAGTTTTTTTGCAGTCATGGGATAACCAAGTTCATGTCTTTATTTTGAATAACCATTCAGTTTCATCTCCTATCTACATTCTACACTGATATACCAGTCTAAAGCAACCTTTCACCAAAATACTGTTCAAACTTGCAAAAGTTTAATTTGTATGACATATTTTTAGGAATAAAACTCATCCTGAAATTGATGTTAATACCATTTGCTATTTCATTTAAATTAGCTTACATATATATATAAAATATATTCCTCTGTTGCAAATTTCTTAAATGTTATGAAAAATATAAATGTCAACAGAATACTACTGTTATAGACATCTGGGTTCTTTGATTTTTCAAGAAAAAGACATTTGAGAGCAACCAGAGTGCATTTTTATCTATCTATGCATATATATGTATATCTATATATCTGTATCTCTATATTTAGAGATCTAGCTAGTTATAATTCCAAGTATTCCAAAGGTAGGTAGTTAGGTGGCAGCCTTTTATACCTATTTACTAATACTATTAACTATTAAGAACTCATGTGGATGAGGATGGAGTATATTGGGACAGTATATAGGGCATTTTACTTGCGCGCAGCCTACATGTATTCCATCCTCAGCACCACACATGATCCCCCAAGCCAATCAGGAGTGGTTCCTGAGCACAGAGCCAGGAGTATGCCCTAATCACAGCCTTGAGTACTCCCCAAGGCAAAACAGAACAAAAACAAAACAGAACCCATATGGAATATTCCAATCCATGGAAATAGAGTACCCAAGATCAATTGAGAGACAAGAAACCAAAACACAAATCAAGTCATGAAAAAGAGGTCTCATAATAATGCCGACTGTTATAAGTTGGGTTCAGTGCTAATTTATTGTGTGACTTTGAAAATTTTGTTTGATCCAAAGTATTCCCATCTACCTAGTAGTTGTAATTGCACTTAACTCAGAGGGATGTGGAAGAGCAGCGTGGGTTCCATAGTTCCATAAAAGATACTTCAAAATTTGAATCCCCACCTTCTGGCTCTGTACTGGCAGTGCAAGTATTTATTCAAGGACTCTCCATTGCTCTCCTATCGAGAAAAAGCTCTACTAGCAGTAGTTATTTGTTTCCCTTTTATACAAAGATGATATTCTCTATGCACCTGAAAAACAGTTTGTTTTTTTGGCAAACTGCAAATGAAACACCTGCTTGCAAAATACATGTGGGAAGTTTGCAACAGCTCATATGTTGGCAGGGCATTTTGCCTGGCAGTTTCTGTAGGTGTAATGAATTGGGAAAATGTGTCTTTTACAGAAACTTAATGGCTTTCCATTGCACACGTAGGTAGAAAAAAAATATGAGGAAACTGATAATTTTAGCACCTGTGTTTGTTTAATTCTCGCCAAAACAACAACCTTATATGTGTTTGTGAGAAAAAGTGGAAACATTGGTTGAGAGAAAACTAAAGGGAAATATGCTTGATTTCAAATTCCAAAAAAAAAAGAGCTGACAGGAAGCTTGTAAAAATTAAAAATATGACTCAAGTCCACTAAAGAAATTCTAGCTAATCACTATTACTTAAATATTTTCTTCTGAAGATATTTTTTGAGAATTCTTAAACTTTCAACAGATGTGATTCTAGTCTCTGCTTCCTAAAGGAACATTGGGTGTTTATGTGTCAAGCTTTAGAAATGCAAATTAATCAAAAAACTATTATGGCTTAAGTAAACAATTGGATGTATCCATGAGTTGATGCCATTACGTTTTCTCTATTAAAATTCTTACTAAAATTGTTCTCCGTGTCATTCCTATTTGACTTTCCATAGACTAACACTGAAGTGTGAAAATATTTCTTCATTGAAGAGCATTTGTAGCTCTCATTTATACTTACTGAAAACCAATAATGAATGTCTCTATTATATCAAACCTGATCTGTAAAACAGATTTTTAAATATCAGCATGTGATCCAGTGATGTAACAGGAATAGACTAATTCTGAAGTGTGAAAATATCTCTTCATTAAAGAGTATTTGTAGCTCTAATTCATACCCACTGAAGACCAACAATGAACTCCTTCATTTTATCAAATCAAGTCTGGACAACAGAATTTTAAGATTTTTAAGTATCAGTGTCATTCAGTGATATAACAAAAATCTGTTCAATTCGTTTGGAGAATAATTATGAACACACATATGCACAAGGACACATACACATACACACACAATTTACTACTTTTATGTGAATTTTATTCAACCACTTATAATAGCAATATTGGATAGCCATAATGCACAACTACTTAAAATGTTCATATAAATAAAATATATGGTTTATTGTATTCTTATCTCTTGTCAATGTACCTTAAACATCTAATATTTCAGGGCAATTTTATTTTAAATTTTATGTTTTAACATAAAAGAGCCCATTTAAGAGATAATCTTCAACATAGTCTTTTTTAATTTAAATTTCAAAATCCACCATTCCTGTAATCCTACATATAGTAAAGTGTTCATTCATCTGCATTAGATTATAATTTTGGAGCTCATTCATTATCAAGGTTTTGTTTCGAAGTCTGTGTGAGTGTGTGTGTGTGTGTGTGTGTGTGTGTGTGCGTGTGCGTGTGTGTTTAATCTAAGACTTGTTGGGGTCCAAACGTAGAGAAATACCACAAAGATAGCCTTACATACATTTATCAAAATTTGAGGTATTTTTTGAGGAAAGTATAACTTGTATTTCTTGTGCTGGCAAATAAACGTTGGATACCATACCTTCCAGACAAGTGTTCTGTCACTAAATTATACGCCCTGCCAAAGAGTGACTATGTTAATTCCCTACATTAAATATCCTCAACAACTGACAAAAAAAATTCTTCTCAGATCTCAGGAGTCTTTTTTCAGAAATTCTGAGAGATATTTGCAATTTTTGCTTCCTTGAGAAGGTCTTGTACAAACCCACATTTTAAATTCAATTAAATTTTACTATTGGGATAGCACATGCCTTAAAAATTTGGGGAGAGGTTTCCCTCTATCTCAGAAAAGGTGAAAGGATAATCAAAAATTGTGGAATCTAATCTTTTTAAATATTTGTGGCCAGGAATAAGAGGTCTGTGTCAGGTGTACACATTTATTGGAGAAAATATTAGAAATATAAGTTGAGGCAGAATTATCTAGAACAGCACTGACCTTTTTTGATGTAAAAAAAAAGTGAAGTCGTATGGTCTTACACATCATGATTAAAATAACAATAAGGATTAATGTAAGGTCATTATTTTGGGGAAGAAAGTGGGTAGCATTGCCTAATGTTGCCTGAAATTTAGTGCTAGGAAGAACTTGTTCTGTGATATGGTTGTTAATACATTCAAACATCAGGTGGACTCTAGAGGTGTTTTAAAATTTTAATAGTATTTTGTCACTATCAAGTTATGGAAATGATATGCACATGGGATAAGTTCATGACAGGGAAATGTATTCCATATTTTTAACTTATGCATACAATGTGAAATACTATTTTGACTTGTGTTCTTTTAACTTAAGTATCATATTATCATATAAAAATCAACTTAATTTAATTAGAATGAAAAAATATTTGGGGAGCTATTTGGTCATCTCTGCAATTATAAATATTAGTAAGTTAATTCGACAAAAGCTTCAGGAAAAATTCACACATTCCTTCATTAACATATACAAACGTGTCAAAATAATCCATGATACCATGGAAAAGACTAATTAAGCTGATGAAAGGATAACAAACACCTGTGAAGGGCTATTTTAATTATTTATATTTAAAATAATTCCCATTCTCTGTTACCTGGTTCCAATCCTATTGATTATTGTTATGTCTACAGAGTTGTTTGTATATAATCTTGGAGGGAAGGTCTTTAGGAAAGAAACTCTATTTTAAGACAAATTCTGATACCTAGAAATATTTTGCAAGAAGGTGATGACAAACATCAAATAGTAGACTGGGAAAGAAAATTAACAGGTGGAAGATGATTTATTCCCCCTTACTTGGGCATTGTGGGAGCAATCATTGCACTTGAACAAACCTCCTTGTAAATAAACTAATAACATTTACTAACAAGTATACTTGGGAATTGATTAAAATAAATTAATTTTGACAGAAATAACTTACTTATCTGGTTCTCTTGTTATAAATAAACCCTGAGTTTAAGAACATATAGAATAGTTAGAGAATGAATGAACATTGGTCAAAGAGTTGAATAAATGTAATAAAGATGGCTTTATTTAACAGTGAATTTACAAACATATATGATGCATATGGGGGAAGGAAACAGAAACTCTTTCTGAAGGGTTTGGGGCTCTATAGAAAAAATTTATTATTCTCACAATGTTTAAATGTTTTAAGCAATTACTTATGTTTGGTATTGAAAGGTGATCTCTATGAAGTATAGAAATCACTTTTGACATTCAATTATTTAACGGTAAAGCAGTAATGTTCATTATACTTTAAAATTCAAAGCAAATTATCACAAAAATAGAATAGTAAGGAGGAAATATAAGGCATTCTCAACAGAGGCTGGAATATAATTCATAAAATGCAATACATATTTACTGTTAAACGTATAATCAGACAAACTGAAATAGAAAAGCACTTTTTCAATACAAAAACATCTATTTTAAAATCTTTGGAGTCATATCTTGTGGAAAAACATTGAATATTCTCCATAAGTTACTGATGTCAGACCTTCCCAGCTTTTTTCCAATATCATTTAGGTAGTATAGCTACTAAAAACAAAATGGGAAAACATAGAGTAGATTGAAAGGATTTTTAGACATCTGTATGATCTCTTAAGAAATAAAAAGAAAACTATGTATTCGAATTACTGTAACTCCTAGAGTAAATTTTCTGGTAAAAATTCAGTGTTGATATAAAAATTAATTATATCACCACAAACCAAAACCTACTCATTGGGGAAAAATTTAAATGCATTTTAAGTAGAATTATGTTAAAGTATTTTGAAAAACTTTAGTAAAAATTGTCAATGATTTTTGTTGTGATTATTTCAAGATAAAATAGTGCAAATTACATGGATCAAAAAGACTGGACACAGTCAGTGTTGGTATAATGAGATAAAAATAAACCATTATTCAGTGTTGGTGAGAATGTCCCGTGGTTCAGTCTTTATGGAAAACAGAGAGTATTTAAAACGTTTAGTATAGGACTTCCATATGACTTTGTGATTTTACTTCTTGGCTTCTACCCCCAAAGACAAGAACATTAAATCAAAAAGGTATAGATGAAACATATGCATCTTTGTTTATGGCAACACTCTGTACAAGCATGAGGACCTGGAAACAGCCCAAATGTTAAATGGCAGATGAATGGATAAAGAAGTCATGGAACATATACTCAATGGAATATGCAGTCTGTAACGTGCCTTTGTTTTCTTTTCTCCTATTGTGCTTCCCTAAATTACATGTTGTGATCCACAAATGACATGTTGTGTTTTAATTTGGGATCAAGATTTAGTTTTAGTCATTTTGGCTCTGTCATTCAGCATTAATAGTCCGATTAATGAGAATTATCTTTTGAGAAGGAATTAAGTAAAGAGTGGCAAGTGGAAGAAATATAGTTAATATTATTTGGATAATTTATTTGTCTATTATATCTTAAATGTTAGGGCTGATGCAGTGCAAAGCACACTGAGGAATGATTTATTCTCCAGTTTGTGAAGAGACTTTAGGTTGAATTAAAAGCTCTGCCCAAAATTGAAGTGAAAGAGTTTTTCTTTCAATGACTTTCTCTGACTTTTCCCTCAACTTTTACCTCTGACTTTTGAAAGAGATAATTTCCACTTTGATTTTAGGCACTACAGGTATCTGTCCCCAGGCCAGCAGGAAACTCTGAAGTCTTCCTTGCCCGGCTTATTCTTTTTCCATCCTGTGGTTTTTCTAATAGATATTCAGGACTTTTCTAATCCTGTGTCTATCCAAAGTCCATTTGAAAGTTTAAGAACCTCTGGAGAAAGTATAAATTGAAGAAAGTATAAATTGAAGGTGTTACTTATAGACAACACTGAGTGAAAGTCATGTGTAAACTCTTAAGAAATCAATGCTGTCAGGACAGAGATCAAATGTGTAGTGAAGGCTAGAAATGGACTTTCAGTGACAAATTTAATGTAGAGAAAGTGCTGATTTCCATTGATGTAGTGCATTGATGAAACTTATATAATAATTTAATGTAACTCTAAAATACATTTAATGTTGAATATTGAAACTTAATGCAAAAACATAATATTTAAATTTTGTTTTAATTAAAATATCAATTGGTAAAAGAGGGGGGGAGGTGGAAATAATTTGTTAGGCATTGTCACTTCAGCATTTTATATTTTGTGATGCTCAATAATCATATTTTCTTGCCTGTGTTTCCATTGCTGAATCATGTAATGCCATGGTAAAAAATAAAAAAATAACTCCCTTGCCATTTCTTCATTACTTGAATTTCAAATTTTATTGCTGCATTAAAATACTTTATACTAGCTTTCTTAAAGGAAAGCCAATAAGTTTAGCGTTTAAGACTTGTTTAAAATACCAAAAAAAGGATTTTGCATCATAGTTATCCATAATGAGAATCATTACTTCGAATTCTCACCAACAACTAATGGGAAGTAAAAATTCTCATTATGGATAACTATGATGCAAAATAGTTGAGACCACTTTGAAGATTCTTGCAGATTCTTACAAGTTTAACACAGCCTTATCACATGATTAAAAAAGAAGGTGCCATTGAAAGAACTCAATATGCCCCAAACATGATCACAAATATTTATGACTTTCTGCAAAATTTCCCCAAACTAAAAGAAACGTTATATTTACTTGGAAATAAATGGATTCACTGTGATATAAATTTTATAGATATTGTTCAGTGAAAGAAGTCAGTCTAAATGTCTACATATTCTGTCATTCCAAACAAATTTGATCCTACAATTTCTGATTAAACTATATGTTAAAGACAGCAGTCATAGGGGTTGGAGCAATAGCACAGCGGTTATGGTATTTGCTTTGCATGCAGTCGACCCCAGTTCAATTCCCAGCATCCCATATGATCTCCTGAGCACTATCATGAGTAATTCCTGAGTGCAGAGCCAGGAGTAACCCCTGTGCATTGCCTGGTGTGACCCAAAAAGCAAAAATGAATAAATAAATAAAAAACTTAAAAAATTTTAAAAAGACAGCAGTCATTGCCAAGGGCTTGGGACTAAGGGAATGAATGAATTTGTGAATAATACATAAACATTTAAGGTGTTTAAATTATCTTTAAATGGATTATAAAGGAAAATTTATGATATAAATTTATAATAAAAACTCTTAGATTTATAAAAAAAGAACCCTCAGATTTCAGAGCATTAGCACTGAAACTTAATGCTAAGAAAATTAAAAAAAATATTTTGGTATCGGGGTTTGACACAATAGAATGTGAAATATGTCAAAATGAACAGCTGTATTAAAAGGAGAAGAGAAAAAATGATGATCAGGGTTCAATCCTTGGCATCCCATATAGTCTCCAGATCCCTTTAAGAGTGATCCCTGAGTACAGATTCAGGGTAAGCTCTGAGCAACACTGGGTTTGTCTCCAAACAAAACAGAAATTTAAGAATTAAAGAAATTTACTTCATAAGTTTTACAAAGTTTATATTTACAGTACTGACAAAATTTTGCAAGGCTCTGCACATGATGTTACTCTAGATACATATTTTTGGATGAACTTTCAAGGCCACTCCAGCTACACTCAATGTAAATAGTGGGCCTGGTGATTAGGCACAGTCTAGCTGTGCAGTGCTGCTTAGACCCAGTGATGTGAAGTGCCACCAGATCAACTATCTGTGGTTCCTGCTGACACAGAGAATACCCAGAACTACTCTGGGTCTTCTGTGGGTCCGTGGAACCAACAATGGCCTCACGTTGTTCTTCTACTCTTGCGCTATCTCCCCGATTTCTGTCCTCAATAAATTTTATTGTTCCTGCAAGTAAGATAGATTCCACAGACACCAATCCAGCCCAATAACAAACACAAAAGATCAGTTAGCACAAAACAGTCAATGCACAGTTTGGGTAACTTTTCCAAAGGTTTCTATTTTACATTCAATTGCAAGGAAATGGTTTCCTTAGCAACTCACATTTTCAGGTATTCCTTTAATATATGATTTCCGAAATAAAAAAAGTATGCTTTTTATATGGTGGTCAAAAAAAGTGGCCAACAAAAGGCACATGAAAAAGTGCTCTGCATCACTAATCATCAGAGAGATGCAGATCAAAACAACTTTGAGATACCACCTCACACCACAGAGACTAGCACACATCCAAAAGAACAAAAGCAACCGCTGTTGGAGAGGATGTGGGGAGAAAGGGACCCTTCTTCACTGCTGGTGGGAATGCCGACTGGTTCAGCCCTTCTGGAAAACAATTTGGACGACTCTCAAAAAATTAGATATTGAATTCCCATTTGACCCAGCAATACCACTGCTGGGAATATATCCCAGAGAGGCAAAAAAGTACAATCGAAACAACATCTGCACATGTATGTTCATCGCAGCACTGTTTACAATAGCCAGAATCTGGAAAAAACCCGAATGCCCCAGAACGGATGACTGGTTGAGGAAACTTTGGTACATCTATACAATGGAATACTATGCAGCTGTTAGAAAAAAGGAGGTCAAGAATTTTGTAGTCAAGTGGATGGGCATGAAAAGTTTCATGCTGAGTGAAATGAGTCAGAAAGAGAGAGACAGGCATAGAAAGATTGCACTCATCTATGGTATATAGAACAACAGAGTGGGAGACTAACACCCAAGAACTGTAGAAATAAGTACCAGGAGGTTGACTCCATGGCTTCGAGGCTGGCCTCACGTTCCGGGGAAAGGTCAACTCAGAGAAGCGATCACCAACTACATTGTAGTCGAAGGCCATGTGGGGGAAGGGAGTTGCGGGCTGAATGAGGGCTAGAGACTGAGCACAGCGGCCACTCAACACCTTTATTGCAAACCACAACAGCTAATTAGAGAGAGAAAACAGAAGGGAATGCCTTGCCACAGTGGCAGGGTGGGGTGGGGGGGAGATGGGATTGGGGAGGGTGGGAGGGACACTGGGTTTACGGGTGGTGGAGAATGGGCACTGGTGAAGGGATGGGTTCCAAACTTTGTATGATGGAAGTATAAGCACAAAAGTGTATAAATCTGTAACTGTACCCTCACGGTGATTCTCTAATTAAAAATAAATAAATTTAAAAATAAAAAAAATAAAAAATAATAAAAAAAAAAGAAATTAATAATGGAAAAAAAAAAGTGGCCAAAAATGGGAGATTTTTGCTACTGATTAAAGTTATTATCTATTATTTTAAAATATCACTGAGGTACTAATAATTTAACACCTGTGGGCACTTAAACACAGTGTGATGTGTGCTAAAGAAGCAAATCACCTAAAATTGTCAACTTTAAGAAGAATGTAGAGAAATTGCTAAAATTATGAATGGAATTTGTCTACAACTCCGGTATTCACAGAAATTGCCATGTAAAGGAAATGAACCTGAAGCTAGAAGAGGTTTGAATTATGGTGATAAATAAAAGTCTTTACAATAGATAAAAATTCTCAATAATATATCTAATCTATATGGTAAAATATATATTTCCCCCACAATTCCTCTTAACAGAATTGAATATATAAATTTTGAATATGAATAGATGAATATGTACCTAATATAATTAAAATATGAATATACCATATTTTAAAAATATTTACTCTGTGTGTTCTTTGGGTAATATATTACTGTGTGTGTACTTAGTTCTATAAAAATTTTCTCAGAAACGTCCCACATATTTTTAACCATTTTTTATTATGACATATTATCACTGTATCACTGTATGACTGTCATTCCATTCCTTATCCATTTGCTCGATCAGGTACCAGTAACGTCACCGTTGTGAGACTTGTTATTGGATATGTTGTTACATATCTAATATGCCACAGGTAGCTTGCCAGGCTTTGCCGTATGGGCGGGATACTCTCAGTAGCTTGCCGGGCTCTCCGAGAGGGATGAAAAAATCAAACCTGGGTCAGCTGCGTGCAAGGCAAACACCCTTTCCTTATACATAAATTAAATATTGCTCCGAGTCACTAAAGAATTATTTCAGAAACAGGAAATTCACTAATTCATTTTGATGTCTAAGGAAAACCACACCCATCATTTACTTTAGGTACCATTCAAAGTATCTTTATATTTTTCCTATATTAACATATAAATATATATGCAAAAATATAAAAATATGGGCATAGTTAAAATAACTTATGTTAAAAGGATAAAAATAGAAACCATTGTCTCATAATAAGTCAATAGTGATGCTTACAAGTGTTAAACCAAAGAATTACCTGACATACTGAAAATATTGAAGCTGCAAATAGGAATATTTAACTATAAAATGAAGAAGGGAGTACATGAAGCTTAATGCAAATGATTCAGGTTGTTTAAGATTAGGACAAGTTAATGAAGGTTAGTAATGCTTTATTTCATGGGAGATAGTAAACATAACCAATGTTGCTCATTGTGTGGAAGTAAACACTGTACTTTATTTGTGTTCACTTATTTAACTATTCTTACCAGTTGATTTTATTAGGGTAGATGAAATTTTCAGCATGTTCATGTTTTTAGAAAGTGATCAATAGAAATTATCTGTAGTTATGTTTGGCAATAATATTAATCTAATTTAAAGCAAACTGAAATTTCCAGTAAAATTAAATGAAATATGTTAAACTTTCAAGTAATGAAATTATAATAATAAAACAATTTTTACTTTTCTTCCTTGAAATCAAATGTATTGCTAGAGAACAATGAGTTTTATGGTTTCTTCAATAGTAGGCAATTGAAAGTTAATGTGTTCCTTGATATCTTAACTACTGTATTTTTCTAATGTAAAAGTTTAGTGGAAAATCTAATCATGTATCATATATGATATGTTTATGTGTAGTTGTTAGTCCCAGAACTTAAAAATTTGCTTAATTAAATATTTATGTGAATTCTAGAGTAAAATAAATGGATACTTTTACAAGTTTAATTTATTTCACTATGGATTTATGTCAGACTGAAGTGATAGCACAGCAGGTAGGGCATTTGCCTTGCACACGGCCGGCCTGGGTTCAATTCCTCCATCTCTCTCTGAGTGTCTGGCAAGCTACCGAGAGTATCACCCCACAAGACACAGCCTGGAAAGCTCCCCGTGGCATATTAGATATGCCAAAAACAGTAACAAGTCTCACAATGGAGACATTACTGGTGCCTGCTCAAGCAAATCGATGAACAATGGGACAACAGTGCTACATGGATTTATGTAATTGCATAGATATGCACGATAGAGATATTTTACATGAAGATTTACATTCGTGAAAACATGCAGACAAATTGGTCTTCTGCAAAGGATGTCTGGACCACACCTGTTTGTGCTTATGGCATATTGCTTGCTCTTTTTGCAGGAATCACAACTGCTATTGCAATTGGGATCATACTCTGTCTAGGGATTGAACAGGAGCCAGTAGCATTCAAGGCAAACAATTTAACCACTTGTGTTTTTGTACAATAAGAAATAGAGCATGGAGTGAACAAGAAAAGATGCAAAATGATCTCTTATATGTGGGATTTACAGAAACATAAGAAGTAACAGGGCTGGAGCAATAGTGCAGTGGGTAGGGTATGTATATGGCAAAAACAGTAACAGCAAGTCTCACAATGGAGACATTATTGGTGCTCGCTCGAGCAAATCGATGAGCAACAGGATGACAGTGACAGTGACAGTGAAGAAGTAACAAAAGGACAAAGGCGACCTAACTAGAGTTGGGATACAGAACTGATGGACAGAGGAGGTGAAGAGAGCGGGAGGATACTCTGGTGGTGGGTGTGTTGTTGGAACTATGTGTTCATGAAGCTATCATTAGAAGCATTGTAAATCACAGTACCTCAATAAAAATGAAGTATAGCATATGCATCTAGGCAAGTACCACTGCACTTCATATATTTATGATAAAATTAATTAATTAATATGATAAAATGATATATTTAATATTCTAAAAATTCAGTTTCTGAAGAAAAATGCAGTGAGGTTTCTGAGAGATGGAGAGAAAGTAGACAGAAGGAGAAAGAAAGGAATAACTAGATTAAGTGCTGGCAGCAGCATCTGAATCATTCACAATACTGAACTAATATTCAAGTGTTTAATAGTTCAGAGCTCAATTTAGGAGAACATGTTTGATGATTTAGTAATTATCCTACAAATAAAGTGAACATGAATTATTGGAAACCCTGCTAAAAATAGATAAGTTTTCTCCACAAAAGGAAAATTTATTACTGAGGGCATCTCTTCTGACACATGAAATTATACATTTACAAATATGTCATGATATTTCTGGAACTAGTGATTCCATAATAAAGAACTCTTTCTTACTCTGATTCAGAATCTCATTAGGAAACATTATAGTCAGTGAATATAAAGTGAACAAAATAGAATGATACTATAATATTTATAATTTCTAACCACTTATACAAAGTTGAATACAAATTAAATCATTGCTTTTTACTGTCTAGATGACTGTCAGTTGAAACAATGGCAACTTTAATGATTCTTTTTATGATATGTACAACATTTAAATACAAAGTAATGAAGTAGTGTGGCCACCAGCTCACATGCCTCCATGTTTAATGACACTGACAGCCCAGCAGGTGAACAGCATGTGATGAAAAAGCTTCACTGAAGCCCACCAAGCTCAATGAGTGAAAATGACACAGAAGGTATAACTAGTACCAACCAGCTCACAGAATGACTTTCATAACACATTGTGAAATGTAACAATTATCATAAATTAATTTTATTGGTCTACTTTTTATCATTGCATTTGCAATTTTGTTGTAACAAAAATATGAAGTAAAATTTTTATACAAAGTGGGCAAGTTTGGAGGGGGATGAAAAACTGGGGACATTGATGGTGGGAAGATCACACTAGAGATGGGATTTGTTTGGGTTTTTTTTTTCTTTTGGGGTCATGCCCAATGATGCACAGGGGTTACTCCTGGCTCATGCACTCAGGAACTACTCGGGGGACCATATGGGATGCTGGGACTCGAACCTGGGTCGGTTGCGTGCAAGGCAAATGCCCTACCTACTGTGCTATAGCTCCAGCCCCCGATTTGTATAATTTATGTCAACTAAACTTCCCATAAAATTTAGCATATACTTTGGAACCAGATATTAGTTTCCTTGTCTGCAAAATGCAGGGTTATTATTGACCATGTAATTACTTGAAATGATTAGTAATTAAGGAAAGACTATCAGTAAAGACAAATTCAGAGACTCACGAATGAATCCCAGGAGATAGCAGCTCGCCACAGAGCTGTTCCTGCACCCCACACCGAGCTGAATTCACTGGGAGTGCTTCAGATGGCACCGGTATTGTCTCTGTCTGCTTATTCCAGATGAATCCCGATGGCCACAAACCTCCAGAAGAAAAACCCAGGTATGCCGGTACCAGTGACTGAGACTTCCAGGCCACAGGGAGGCTAGTATGGGTCATCCCTTCCCGTCTCCCCATCTGGTGCCCTGGCTGTGATCCTCACAAACTGCCTCCAGGCACCATTTAAGCTCCTTAACAGCCAAGATCCAGAGACTCATGAATGAATCTTGGAAGACCGCAGCTCACCACAAAGATGTCTCTGGACCCCAATTAATTGAAGTCTTAGATATCCAGGAGATACCTAAATCCAAGACATCCTATACTATTCATAAAAAGCAATACAAAACAAATTATTTAGCATCTGCCTGTGCGACAGGCAAGTGGTGAGAAAATTTGAAATAATGGTGGGGTGAAGGGGTAATGGTGGTGGGATTGGTGTTGAAATATTAAATGTAAACAACTACTGGTAACAACTTTATGAAAATGAAATTTAAAAAATTAAAACATAAAGTATGAATTACAAAAAACACATTCACCCAAAAATAATTTAATAAATGTTATGAACATATCTCTTTGAAGTGTAAATTATAAAAACAATTTTGTGCTATTTCTCAGTTCAATTTTCAGTAAGTCTAAAGCTTTGGTCTTTTGAAACAACATCTATAAGAGATTGTTTTTCACTCAAGCATTTCTCAACAGGACAGATCTCCTAAATTAGACCCTCTATACTCTGGTGCCATATATCCCCTGAAGCATTCATGCATCTTAAAACTCATTTATAGCAGTTGATGTTATTTTGAAGACATGGTAGGCAGAGATAATTGGGTTTGGGTTATGAGAATATGAAAATGTTCCTGCAGTAGATGCAGAATCCACTTAGAGAATTCACATATAGTAGAGTGGAAAAGAAGCTACTGAAATCTCAGCTGTAAAACATAGAAAATGTTGTATAGATATATTCATAGTAGATAACAATGTAGAAACTTGACAGTATTAAAATTGGTGATGCAAGAAGAGAAAAACGCAGGATGGTTAAAAATATGTTTTCCAAATGGAGACAGAGAGTGAGCTACAAGAACAAAAACAAAACACTAGCTGAAAGATTAGGAGATGAAAAGTGTTGTTTTATAGAACTGAAAGTCAAGCATATTAGATTTGTCTTCAAATGGTAATTTTAAAAAATATAAAGAAAGATATGAACAAATAAATCTCAGAAGAGCATCACACTGCAGAAACGTCTCCACACCACAAGGCTGACTTCACCTTTGTACCTCGAACTGGGGCAGGTGTGTCCTTCTGCCTGTCCCAAAAGAACCCTGGCGGCTGCAAGCTTCCAGAACCCAATTGCCTCCATGCCCATGGATGACCCTTCACAGGCTTGTTCAAGGGCCCCATGCATGAGAATGAATCAGCTGAAAAACCTAGGTGTGTGGGACTTGTGACTAAAATCTCCAGGTCTGCCATCTGGGATGGGTCCCTTCTCCTATCTTCCTGTGCCGCTGGGTCCCTGCCAGTCACTTCCATGAGCTCTTAAGATACTTAAAAATAGAGCCAGCAGACGCAAGCAGAGCAAGCAGACGCCATTGGGCTCCACTAGCACTCGACAGGGATGGATAGAGATGTTACTGACGCCCACTAGAGCAAATCAATGAGCAACGGGATGACAAATGATACAAGTAATACAAGTGATTTGTATTAATAGAGCAATTTTTAGTGATTCTGTATAAGGAGATGACAACAGGATAACAGTGTTACAGTATAAGGAGTATGTTATTATTAATAGTACTATACTTACATACCATTATATTGAAGCCTTTAAAAGTTATTCTTAATTAAGTTAAATGTTAGATTAAACATAATAATTTTCATTATTATGAATTATAGTTATATTTTATAAAATATAAAAAAATATATTAAAACATATTTATAAATGCTATTTAACATATAAAGTGATTTATTTTAAAATTCTTATAAGTAAAATTTGCTTATAATAGAAGATTTATTTTATGATATTTATTAAAATTAAAAATATATTATTAATGTTTCAGGAACTGTTTCTATCAAAAACATATCTACTCATTTTATATAGACCCCACTACTATTTCAACTGCATATTGAATTGAATTACATAGTTCTTAAAATCAATTTGTGCCATCTTTCATTAGAAATTATCCTTTTACAGACCTAAAGTTTTTTTTGTTTTGTTTTGTTGCTTTTTGAGTCACACTTGGTGACGCACAGGGGTTACTCCTGGCTTTGCACTCAGGAATTGCCGTGGGCAGTGCTCAGGGTAGCATATGGGATGCTGGGAATCGAACCCTGGTCGGCCGAGTGCAAGACAAACCCCCTACCCTCTGTGCTATCGCTCCAGCCCCTCCAGACCTAAAGTTTTTAATTAAATTTTGTAAATTTCTCTTATATTGGTAAAAATAATTTTCATATAACATAAATATATCACAATGTTTAAGGACAAATCACTGAACACTCTAGCAGTTTGGCTAAACTATTAGAAATTTCACAGGTGAGCCTCCTAGATTAACAAAATTGTCATGTTATAAATTTTAAAGTCAATGTAGACAAAAGATCCATATATCAATTTCTATTTAAGTCATAAATCTAACTACTGTTTATTCAAATGTCAAGGAAATTTATTTCTTGTTTTCTTTACGTATAACCTATTAGTTATTGATTATGTTTGAAGTACCTTAAAAGGACTAGACCTGACAGTGTTAATTTTCTAATAACTTTTTTCAACTTAACAGGATAAAATAGTCAAAGAATTCTTTGCCATCAGAATTCAGCAATATGTCAACAGCCTCCTCAAGTTGTAGAAAAGGCTTTGCTAGAACTAGACCCATGCATGAAGAATTTTTTACCAACAACAATCCAAATGGAATCTGGCAAGTTGTTGAAAATCTTGGTCATTTCTACCTTAGAGTATGAGCAGTTTTAACTGCTGTACTGTCTGTCTCTCCTGTCCTTAATTATGCAGGCAATTAGAGTATTAACTAGTTGTTAAGTGTTGGTACACACTATTTACAAGTACTGGTATATAATTATATCTTAACATCTGGGCTGGAGTGATAGCACAGTGGTTAGGGCATTTACCTTGCACATGGCCAACTCGGGTTCGAATCCTCCATCCCTTTCGGAGAGCCCAGCAAGCTACCAAGAGTATCATGCCCGCACGGCAGAGCCTGGCAAGCTCCCTGTGGCATATTTAATATGCCAAAAACAGTCACAAGTCTCACAATGGAGATATTACTGGTGCCTGCTTGAGCAAATCGATGAAAAATGGGAGGACAGTGCTACAGTGCTATCTTAACACCTATGTTTACATAATAAATTTTTCAAACTTATGAGAACACAGGCCAAAATCAACTTTTTAAAATTTCCTTTTTATCTCCCTGGTAATTATACAAATTCTTCTTATAAATTTATCTTTTTATCTGTGTAGAGATTAGCAAATAAAATGGGATTTATATCAACTCATCTCCAATCCTTTCAAAGGATTACTAGAACAAAACAAATGTATTTACTTCCATAGTAAAAGATATTTCCTGTGAAATAATAGAAACTAAATGCATTTATGTATAAGAGTAGCTATTCCCTGTGTAATAATAATATAACCTTACCTTTCCTACTCTAAATTTCCAAAATAGCATGGACAGTTCAAAGATTCACTTGTATCATTTGCATCACTTGTCATCCCATTGTTCATCGATTTTCTCAAGCAGGCACCAGTAACGACTCCATTCATTCCTGTTGTGTGCTAGTGTAGCCCAATTGCATCTGCACGCTCCAGGAACACGAAGAGCCTCAAACCGTTCATTCAGGGTCTTGAAGAAGTCTAACCATCTCTTAGGTGGGCAGCTATGCATTCTTTGATATCCCGTGGAATCCAGTCAGAAACAGATCTAGTTTAGCGGTCATCTCCAAATCACATTATGTGTCTGGCCCATCTATTTTTGACACCTTAGCAAATGAGACAGCGTCCCTGATTCTTGATCATCAATGGAAGTCGGAACTACAGATTATTTCTCTCACTTGAGTGAAACATAATATTCCAAGCATAGCTTTTTCGATTTCTCTTTGGGAGACCCGAATAGCATTCTAATCCTGTTTTCGTAGGGCCCAGGTCTCTGTGGCATATATTAGTGCAAGAGGAGCGGTGGAGTCAAAAAGATGTGCCAAAAGCCAAAGCTTCTTCATCCTCTTAACCACTTCTTTGATGATCTTGAAGGTGTTCCACGCTGCTCTCTTTCTTCTGCACAGTTTTGGTGCCAAGTTGTTCCTCATGTTGAGTTCTTGACCTAGGTACACATAACTGCTACATTCAGGAGATGTTCATTCCAATGAGGGTAAATGGAACATCAGGAACTAGTCTGTTTCTCATGTGCCACATTGTCTTGGTGAGATTCAGCTGCAGTCTGACCTTTCCACACTCATGGTTGAAGTCAGCTAGCATTCATGCTGATTTGCTGATATTTGGTGTTATGAGAACGATGTCATCAGTGATGCAGAGGTGGTGGAGTTGCCGACCCTCTATCTTCACTCCCATTTCTTCCCATTTCTTCCCATTTCAGTTGATGCATGATGTTCTTGAGGGTGGCACAAAGAGTTTCGGTGAAATAGTATCACCCTTCCAAACCCCTCTCTTTATGTCAATGATCACTTCCTTGTAGAATGATAAGATCCTGGTGGTGAATCCGTAATACAGCTAGCAGAGGATCTTATTGTACTGAGTTTGAATGCCCTGTTTGGCTAGGGCTTTGATGACCACTTCAGTCTCAACAGAATCAAAGGCTTTCTTTAAATTGATGAACGTTAGACAGAGTGGCATCTTGAACTCTCATGAAACTTCAATGAGCTTGGTCACTGTGTGGATATGGTCGATCATGCTGAATCCATTTCAGAACACAACTTGCTCACATAGTTGTCCTTCGTCTAGTGTTCTGCCTATTCTATTCAGGATGACTCGAGTGAACAACTTGTAGACGACAAACGACAGGCAGATTGGATGATAGTGGCCAATGTTGTGGATGTCCCCCTTCTTATACAATAGAACTCTTCTGCTGGTTTTCCATTGGGACAGAACTTTGCATTCAGACAGGTAGCATGTGAAAAGCTGAGCCAGTGAATTGAAGAGTACTGGTGGCAGATTCTTCAGGTGTCTGGTTCTGATCTTGTCTGGACCGGGTGCTATATGCACCTTTACCGATGAAATGGTGTGTCGGATTTCGGAAGGGAGGATGTTGGGACTGACATATCCATCCTGTGGAATTTGGTATGTGGGCAGGTGGACATGGCTGTCAAAGAGATCCGAGTAGAAGTCGTGAATAATCCTCTCCATTGCCCTTCTGGAAGATGTGATAGATCCATCAGGACATCGGAGGGCAGTCATCTTGTAGTTGACAGGCAAGCATTGCAAATATTTTTCCAGGCTTCTGCCTCATCGGCCAACACTGCTGCTCTTCTCTCTTTGAGGTCTTCCTTTATCGCTCTCTGCACAGCTTTGTGAGCTCAGACGTTAGCTTGTGGTTGCCTGAGGCTTGTGCTGAACCAAGTTGGCGAATGAGCTCGAGAGTTTCCAAAGACAGGTATCTGTGGCTTTCCCACTCTCGGCATTCTTTGTGCAGTCATGGAAGTGCTGAACCAATTCCTCATCGATGTTGTCAACGATGACATCTTTCTGCATTGCCACAAAAATGCCAAATTGCTCCCAGTTGATGGTCATTCTGAGTGTTCTATTCTTAAACTTAAACTTTGCAGTCCTTTCTCCCCACTCTGTGAAGTAGAATTTTGCACGAAAGAGACGGTGTTCCGATCCCATTTGGAATTTTGGGACAACAGCGACACCGGTCAGGCAAAACCGTCAACTGAATATGATGTGGTCAATTTTGTTGTGGAACTGTCCACCGGGAGACTCCCATGCCCAATGTTTAGATTCGGCCTTCTGGATCTGTGAGTTACCATGGATGGTCTTGATAGACATGATGAAGTCACAGTCTCTCACCCTGTTCATTTCATTCTAGACCATGGGACCCAATGTGGAGTTCTTCGGGTGACCATCTTGGTTCTACTTTGGCATTAAAATAACTGACAATGATCTTGTAGAGGGTGTGGTCTTCTTTATAGAACTTCACCAGCTCCATGTAAAACTTCTCAATTTCTTCTTCATTGTCGTTGGATGTTGGTGCGTGGACCAGGAAGATAGAAACTGCCGGCAGTGTGTCACATCTATTCAAGCATAATTGTCTGATTTAGGTTGTTAGGCATTCGAATGAATCAATGTTCATGGCCACGTTCATGTTGACAAATACAATGACACCACTGATGCCTGTGTCCAAGGAATAGTTCTTCTCTAGTGTCAAAAATTGTGTGATGTGATCCATGCCTTCTCATAAGTTAAGCTTACTTACTTAAAATACAACCATAGTAGCTACCCTGTACAACTTGTATATTTAATTAAACTCTTATGCAGCATTCTTTAATTCTCATTTCTGATTTGGGTATATGTGTTCTCTAGCTATTTCTAAGTTTCTTTCCATCTTTGTTCAGAGAGCTTTAGCTCTTCCATCATAACCAAATCTCCACATTCAGTGGAACAACGGGATTCAGAATTACTCTTTAATGATAAATAGTAATTATGTTAGAGAATATTAACATATTCATTTTGTAAATAATCTTGGAGATGAAATGAAAAATCAGAGAGACACTTTGCTCAATTTAAATAACATTTTAGCTTTTTTCTATTTCATTAAGATGAAAAAAAAAACCCTAACTTATACAGAAGTTAGAAACTGTAGATCAGAGATAGCAGGAAATAACTTAAGACCACATGCTAGCTCATGAAAATGTGACAGATTGAAAATATCAGATTTCAAATTCACATATTGATATTTATGAAATGCTATATACAGGGTATAAAAGGAGAAAGTACAGATGCTGAGGAATAACTGTGAAATGTTGAGGCAGATAAAAATAAGGCAAAATTGAGGTAAGAACTTGAGTGACAAGATTTGGAGACTGGATTGAGTACATATCACATACGTAAAAAGGACAATAGAATAGATTATGAAGAGAAAAATTATCATGAGCAATAGCTTCTCCCACTATGACATTAGCTATTGATTGTCTATACCATATAGTTTATTTTAAAAAAAAATGGGGGGCACATCAATGGTTATCAGAGTTTAATCCTGGCTCTGCTCAGGGATCATCCTGGCAAGTAAAGGGGACCAAATGGGGTGCCAGGAGTTGGAGCCAAATTGGCCTCATGCAGGCAAAACCCGTACCCACTGTACTATCACTCTTGCTCCTGCACCATACAGTTTAAAACACATTTTCTGTTTTTCTCAAATAAGAAGTATTGTATATAATCCATACATTATAATTAATATTTTCTTATAGTCTGATTAATGTAATATAAAAATTGAAATTTTGGTGAATTTTGAGGAGTTTTATACACATTTGTTTCATTGTCCTATTTTGTTTCGTGTCTGTTTCCTGAGTGGTGTCAGGCCCCTGGTTCTATAGGGAGCTAAACAGACCTTGTTCTTAAACACACTTGTCTGTTTGATAGACATAATGTCTCCCTGTTTGACTCTCACTTGTTTTTTACCTCACCTAATTTTAACCTCTCTTGGGACAGAAAATGGCTACCCAAAGGTCATTCTTTAAAAATTTGAAAAGGAAC
The DNA here is from genome assembly GCF_027595985.1 of Sorex araneus. NCBI lineage: Eukaryota > Metazoa > Chordata > Mammalia > Eulipotyphla > Soricidae > Sorex > Sorex araneus. The sequence continues at coordinate 28,828,343 of NC_073308.1, forward strand.
TGAAGAACTCACTATTGAAGACAGCAAATGACTGTGATTTATGGGAAAATTGACTTTCTGAAGTCTGACAGAAAATTCTGGAAAATAAATCTTTAAAGTATTATATATATGTATATATATAAAAAACTACTCATATATACTGGGTATATATATGTGTGTGTATATATGTGTATATATAATATATATATATATACACCCAGTATGTATATACCCAGAGCAGCATAAATGCCTGACATAGAAATGAGATAACCCTAAATCTTTACCTCAGGCTGATCTTTAGGCAAGGCACAAGATAGAGGACTAAAGCTGGATTCAAAACCCCTGTGGAGCCTAAATGTTATACAGGGGTTAAGGCATTGCCTTGAAAAAAACTTAAATTCATCCCCAGTACTGAATACCCACACAACCGTGCCCAAGCATGCCAGGACTGATGCTTGAGCACAAAATCAGGAGTAATCCTTGAACACTGCTGAATATGTTCTTCCAAACAACAGAAACAAAATTATTAGAGTGCAAATAAAGTTTATAATTAGGTAATGTGCAAAGATTGGAGTGGTTTCTTGTTTTGTTTTATGTCTCCAAGAATTCAAGAAAATTTGTCCAAAAATTTAGCTAATGACACAGTAAAGGAGCAGGATAGGGTTGAGAGTACAGCAGGTCTGTGCAGGCCTTACATGCAGCTGACCCAGTCTTGACCCCTGGTACCCATATGGACCCCTTTCTCCACCAGAAGTAAGCCCTGAGCACTGCTGGGTGTGCTCATCCACCAAAAAAAAAAAAAAAAAAAAAAAGGAAAGGAACAGACTCCAGAGACCACATATAATAAATACTAGATTTTACAAGCAGAGTTTAGATAATTGGTTATTTTTTTGTCAAAATTTTGCCACGATGCAAAAGAATGGCACAAATAAAATTATTTTGATCAAATTTTTGTAGAATGAAATTTTATTGGAGTACTATAGTTTTAGATGTTGGTTCCTTCTGCAAAAAAAAAGTAATGAAAAAAACTAAAAACAACTCAATTTATATGTATCTAGATATTTTATTTTTTAGAGTACAGTCTATATAAGTACAATTCAAAACTACACTAAAATTTCATATTTAGTAAAAGAAGGAAATCTGAGATCGCTACATGTTGGAATTTCAAATATGTGACATTCCGGCGATGCCAAAACCATGGTGCATGATGACAACAAGGAAAGAGATTACTGATCCCAGGGAAGGAGCAGGTGGATGAGTGGGCTTGGATGAGCAAAGCTCATGTTTATTTTTAAATTAAGTAAGTAGAAATATATTTTAAATAAAGACATAGAAATATGAAGTGCCAATGTAAAGTACATTATCTTTAACTTATCTTTAAATTAAAGATAATGTACATTATCTTTAAAGGGAACAAACAAAATAGAAAACATATATACATATATGGAAGTACCTAATATTCTGGAAAGTGATGTTGACAATGGGGCAGTTTTTTAAATGTATATGTGGTAAATAATAATGAACTCTTTCTCTTTCTTCCACTTTATTTATTCATGAATCTAAACTTAGAAATTATATGCACTATTTCAGTATAATTTAAAGTAAAATCAATAATCTTTTATATTTAAATCAAGATTTATTAAATATAGTTTATTAGTTTAGTTTAGCAATTACTTAAAAATGGCTATTGTTCGAGTTTAACTATTGCAGTAAACAAATGTGGGTTTTAATTTCAATATAATTGTATTTATTTGCAATATAACCAACATGTATATATTCATCTTTATTATTATGATTTTCTAATTAAGATGTTTTATAACAAATTATACTGGATACTATGTTTTAGCAATAATTTAAAATTTTGTAAATATAAAACTTTATGTCTCCCAGAAATAATCAATTGAAATTACAATTATAGGGCCGGAGCGATAGCACAGTGGGTAGGGCGTTTGCCTTGCACGCGGCCGACCCCGGTTCGATCCCCGGCATCCCATATGGTCCCCCAAGCACCACCAGGAGTAATTCCTGAGTGCAAAGCCAGGAATAACCCCTGAGCATCGCTGGGTGTGACCCAAAAAAAAGCAAAAAAAAATAAATAAATAAATTACAATTATAGGAAGTGTGTTTTTTAGTCTCCTTCAAACTTGAAATACTTTTCCTCAATAAACAATATTTGCATATGTAAACATGAGCATATTCATTCATTTATTATAAAATTCTGTTATATAAAATTAGTCTAATGTTAAATAAAATTATTGTTCCATTGACTAAATTTTAAAAACCATGTTCAAAGTAATAACACATTGATAAAATAACACTGAGCGATTTTAATGTAAAAATGTTGACTTTGAGTTAATCAAGAATGTGAGTCATTATTTAAAATCAAAATTTCCTAAGTATCCTGTTATTCATTCCTCTAGTTTTCTTGAATGGAATTCAAAATAATAATAAGTTGTCAATAATATAAAGATGGATATAGTTATTTAATGTTCAGGAGAAGAAAGATGTATGAGCAATCTTTCAGATTCTTATGGGACATATATGAAATGTAAGCAGTTTAGGAATAAAATTCTACTTCCTAAGTATTTTACTGTAATGTCCATGATTGTCGAGAGATTTGCATCAAAAGATCAAAATGATGAGGTGATTATGCAGAGATTCAAAATTTCAATCATACCATCTGTAGGTGGTCTCAATAATGAGTCTTCATTGCCAACAGGGAATGGAAAATCAGCAGAGTGGTTTCTTACAAGATTAGAGGAAATACTCCAGCAATGATAGTTTCTCTGATCATAAAATTAACTTTTTTCATCATTTCTTTCCAATAATTACCTTTTAAACTTGAAAACAAATAGTTCAAAATATAAAACTAGGGTTATTCAAAATATAAGATATAAAACTAGGGTTATTCAAAATATAAAACTAGTGTCACCTGCTAAATGTTACATGATTAAATATATAAATAATATACACGCATATAAAATTATATTCATAATTTACCATTTAAGTTTAATCTTGATTTTATAAACCTCACTAGTAGGCATGTGCAAGAACAGCTCTACAGGAAATGGCAGGGGTATTGTCCATTCTCTTATAATTTCCTCCATGTTGTTCAGTCAGAAGAATGACCATGACTGGCTGATTATTAGATTTTGTAGGATAAATACATAATCACCAAACTGAAAGTCTTTAGAAACTTATTGTCTCATATATTATGATTCATTATACCACAGTGACATCTAAAGATTTAGCTTATTGTTAACTAAGTCATCCTACTGATTTCTTAGGATAATAATCATTAATCACTGTATCACTGTCATCCCATTGTCTATCGATTTACTGGAGCGGTTGCCAGAAACATCTTCATTCATCCCAGCCCTGAGATTTTAGCAGCCCCTCCTTACTCATGTTTCCCAATGATTGGAGGCTCTTTCAGGGTCAGGGGAATGAGACCTGTTATTGTTATTGTTATTGTTTTTGGTATATCGAATATGCCACGGGGAGCTTGCCAGGCTCTGCCAATAATCATTAATTAATCCATTTATTAGTGAAATAGTATATGCATTAGGAGAAATGTTGGGGGTGGTTGTTGATATAAATCACAGAAACAATACAGTCTATAATTTTTTAAAATTCTTTTATTGATTCACCATGTGGAAAGTTACAAAGCTTTCAGGTTTAAGTCTCAGTTATACAATGCTCAAACACCCATCCCTTCAACAGCGCACGTATTCCACCACCAAGAATCACGATATACCTCCCCCCTTCCCCCCACCACCCCAGCCCCCCACCCCGCATGTGAAACTGGTAAATTTCACTTTCACTTTACTTTGATTACATTCAATTATATTTCAACAAAAAAATTCAAAAAAAAATCACTATTATTGATTTGGAGTTTCTCCCCACTAAAGTCAATCTGCTGAAAAGAAAGCATTTGGTAATTTGTTTTCCATTGCTGAGAATGAAGAGATATGAGGTCAGGAGGCCGCACTAGCAGCAGCATAGTTTTGGATTTCTGGATTTTAGTATTTTAGTAACTAAGTCCAGAGAAATGTCTGCCAGGAATCACAAGATTGTAAGCTTGTACCTCTCAGCTACTTTATATTCCACATATGAGTGCGATATTTCTATGTCTGTCTCTTTCTTTCTGACTCATTTCACTCAGCATGATACTTTCCATGTTGATCCACTTATATGCAAATTGCATGACTTCATGTTTCCTGTACAGTCTATAATTTTAATAACATTACATTACTGTGCTGGACTAGAGCTGTTACTGAATGGGTTCTAAGGAATGTCAGATGACCACGTGGCCACCCACCAACTAGATGGTCAGATTTCTTCGTCAAATCCCTGAATGAATGATTTGAGGCTCTTCCTGTTCCTGGAGCAAGCAGATATCATTGGGCTGCACTAACATGCGACAGGGACAAATAGAGACGTTACTGGTGCCCCGCTCAAGCAAATCGAATATCAACGGGGCAACAAGTGATATAAGTGATACATTACTGTGATTTCAAATCCTTTTCATTATACACAGAACATTCCAACATCACCTCTTTTACCAGTTCCTGCTTCCCTTCCCCACTATCACAGGGACCCAGCCAGTCAGTCCAGCTCCCAATACGGCCCTTGGTAATTCAGTTCTATAGAGCAGTTCCCAGATTCTGTTGCTTTGGGGTATTTATTATTCCCTTGCTGTTTTCATTTTTCGGGTCACATCCAGATGTGTTCAGGGCTTACTCCTGGCTCTGAGCTCAGCAATCAGTTCTGACAGGGCTCAGGGGATCATATGTGGGCTGAGAATTAAACCCAGAGCCACTTATTTTCAGGTCACTGCCCTATCAGCCAGACCATCACTCCTTTGCTTAAACTTTTTTTTTTTAAACCCACAGATTAAATTTGTCACTTTGATTCTGTGTCTTTTTCTGACTCACTTCATTTTCTAAATATTCTCTAGCTCCATCCAAATGGCAAAAAACTGTGTATTATCATCTCTTCTTATAGTTGAATAGCATGCCATTGTTTTGTGTGTGTGTGTGTGTGTGTGTGTGTGTATGTATCTTTATACACAATGTGTATACTTTAAACTCTTTATCCAATCATCTGTTCTTGGACACTTAGATTATTTCCAGATTTTGTCTATAATAAATAGAGCTGCAATATCTTTTCAAAATATCTTTTCACAATGATGTTTTGGGGCTGTTAAGGTGATTAAAAATAATATTTGGCATCTGTTGATAAAACCTCCAACCATGCATCAGAATATTTTCAGATGCACATTGGAAGAATATTGCCCAAACTTGGATATCACAGCAATTCAACTAAATATATTCCATCTAGTAGCAAGCATTCTAAAACTATAAATAATAACAACTACTGGTGATGGTACATGAAAAATGAAATCGGTGGCAAAAAAACAGGGATGGGAGGGCAGTACTGGGAATACTTGTGTACTACTCTACACATGAAATATCTAAAAGTTGAAAAAGTAAGTTGATAAATTCTAAAGCAACTGATAAAATGATAAATGGAGATAAAATGGAATTCTAAAGCTACTGATAAACTGATAAATGGAGATAAAATGGAATTTTAAAAGATCAGACAAAGTCAGAGAAAATGAGTTAAAAATTTCTGTCGTAAATTACAAATAATTACAGCTTAATTAGCCCAACTGTTTAAATATGTATGGTCTAAAGACAAAGATTCATGTAATAGGTAAAGTTAACAAATGTAAAATCTAGTAAGTGAAAAGAAGATTAAGAAAATTGAAAGGGAAAAATCTGAATAAGTATATAAAAGTTCAGTGTTTTATCCTGAGAAAGGAAATATTTGTCTTATATTAGAAAATACTGTGTTAAAGTTACTTCTTAAGTGTTAGTAAGTAAAAAATCTGCAAAAAATCTCTATGGATATAAAAAAAACTGATGAGACATAGAATATTCAATATAAATACTATGTTAATTCATATTGAAAATGAATAAAATCCTCTAGGAAACTGGGAGTAAATAGACCTTTCTTAATCTAGTAGAAGACAACCATAGCACCATGAGTCAGTGTCATATTCAATGTCATGTGGTATAAAGTCTATCTCGTCCTCTAAAGAAACACCTTTAATGCTTCTTGCAAAACTAGTTACAAGGCTATGAATTTCCTAACTGTTGCCTATAAGGATATAGGATAGAGGATAGAGGAAATTCTTATAGGCAACAGTTCTATCTTGTTCCTTCGAATTTGAATTATATTCTATTTTCTGAAATTTTATTTAAGGTTTCTTAGACATATGCAAACTTGACTTTAATTCTACTTATTGCTAGAGTAAGAGTTGATGCTGATTTTTCAGGTTTACCTATTTCCAAATTCATCTACTTGGTAAAGTTAATTTGTAAAACCAAACTAGTACTTGAAAAAGTTTCAGTTATCCAGGGATATCACGATCACAATCACGAAATCCTCGTTAATTGTCGATTTCTCGAGCGGGCTCAGTAACCTCTCCATTCGTCCTTTCCCGAGATCTTAGAAGTCTCTCTCGACTCGGCCCTCCCATGGATGTCACACTGGAGGCTCTTTCAGGGTCAGGGGAATGAGATCCAGCTTGTTACTGGATTTAGCATATGAATACACCATGGGAAGCTTGCAAGGCTGTCCCATGTGGGCAGGAAACACTCTTCTCCCAGAGAAACATTTCTTTCTCTGGGAGAAGCTTGCCAGTTTCTCCCAGAGAAAGAAATAGGCTACAAGATACCGCTTCTGGGAGCTTGCTTTTAAGTCTCTGGATGTTGGCCGTTGATGGAATTACACACACCTTGGGTTTCTCTGCCGGTACCTTCATGCGTGAGGCCTGTCCGAATGTGTGGAGAGGGGCCTCGAGCATGGCTGTAGCTAAGTTCCTGTGGTCTTTGGCCACCAGGAGCTGCTCGGGGTGGGGAGGGAAGCTGGAGCCCATCCCCTCCGAGGGGCCCCAGGAAAGACAGCCAGGCGTGTGGGCAAGAAACTCTCTTATCCAGGGATATGGAGGGGACAAAAAAATTAGTCAGGGGCTGAAATAAGAGTAGGACACTTGCATGCACCCAACAGGCATTCCATCTCTGTTACCCCCAGAGGTCCCCCAAGCTCTGCCAGTAATGATCCCTGAGCACAGAACCAAGAGTAAGGCCTAAGCACAGTCCAATAAGGCCCAAAACAATAGTAAAAAAATGTCGAGTCCCTCTATGTATGCATTTAACAGAGGAAACTGTCAATTTTCTGTATCAACTTTTAAAATGTAAATGAGATTTTTGTTTTTTTTCCTGGTTTTTTTTTAGTGCCTTTTTAATAAAAACATAGTTGTGCCTTTTGTGGTGATTTCACAGATTAAGTAGCCCAGATAAAGTACTATCTACGGTTCATAAGTATGGGGGAGCAATGAATTCATATTGGCGAAATCCACTGATAAATGAATTGCATAAAGTTTAAATAACTTCCCTAGGTTACACAATAACTAACTAGTAAAATTTAGATTAAAAATGCTCTACACTTTTAGAATCAGTGTAGTGTATGTTGAAAACTGTACAGTAAAACTCATTAGATAAGATACTGAATATCTGGTGATAAGTCCTTAATAAATTTCTAAGTAAAGTGAAATAAAGTATCAGGTTGTATGGTCAGACCTATAGTATCATGGATAACCACTTGCCTTGCACATGGTCAATCCAGGTTCAATTCTTATGACGCTATTTGTCACTCAATTCTCTCCTGGGACCTAAGCACAGAACCAAAAGTAAGTCATGATCACTTTTGGGTATGGCTTTCCCCCCAAAACAGGGGGTCATTAGTTTGCCATTCAAAATTTCATGCTCAGGGCTGGAGCAATAGCACAGTGAGTAGGGCATTTGCCTTGTACGCGGCCAACCCGGGTTCGATTCTCAGTATTCCATATGGTCCCCTGAGCACCGCCAGGGTAATTCCTGAGTGCAAAGCCAGGAGTAACCCCTGTGCATTGCCGGGTGTGATCCAAAAAGAAACAAACAAACAAACAAAAATGCCATGCTCCGGGGGCTGGAGTGATAGCACAGCGGGTAGGGAGTTTGTATTGCACTCGGCTGACCTGGGTTCCATTCCCAGCATCCCATATGGTCCTCTGAGAACCACCATGAGTAATTCCTGAGTGCAGAGCCAGGAATAACTCCTGTGCATTGCCAGGTGTGACCCAAAAAGCAGAAAAAAAAAGATGAAAAAAAAATGCCATGTCCTAATTAAATATTGGGAACAATACATAACTTTTAGAAACAAAGAGTAAATTAAACAGTCACAGCGGTAGGGCATTGGCCTTGCATTCGGCCAATCTGGGTTTGATTCCCTCTGCCCCTCTTGGAGAGCCCAGCAAGCTACTGAGAGTATCTCTCCCTCACAGCAGAGCCTGGCAAGCTACCCATGGCATATCCAATATGCCAGAGTAACAAGAAATCTCACAATGGAGATGTTACTGGTGCCCACTCGAGCAAATCGATGAGCAAAGGGGTGACAGTGACAGTGACATTTTTAAAAACTATTTGAATCATTAATTATATACATTTACTTTTAAATAGGATTTACTTATTTTTTTTTACAGTTTTAACAGTTTGGCCATTTGTTTTGTCATGTTTACATGAGATTAAAGCATTAAAATCAATTAAGAAAAATTATTGGGAAAATTAAGGAATAATTTTGTATTTAACTTTACTAATTTTATTGGCACCTTAAATCACATATATTAATGAAAATCTAGTATATTTTATTCATTACTATAAACTAATTAAATACTTTCTAGGATATGAAATGATTTTTTAACTTAGTCTAACTATAATTTGAGGTCCTCACCTATATTCAGATAAAAATCTTACTGACTCAAATAATTTATGTAATACTTTACCAGCAGAACACAACAGTTGTAAAATTACCTTATTTACATGCTAACTTTGCTTTCTTGCATGAAAATAATTTTGTGTATATATGATTATGAAATAATATATTATCTTCCTGTCCCAGTAGACTAGCAAAAAGGGAAGCAAGATATGTTAAATCAATTTTAGCTTTCAGCTGTGCACGAAAAAATTCATTTTTCCTTTAATAAAATCATGACCTTCTATTTCCATTATTAATGACATATTTTTTGGATGAGTTCATCCTTTTATGAATTACACATTGCATCTCAAACATCTTAATCTATAGGTTAAGTAAGATATTAAGAGCATATGGAGTAAATTGCATTTTATGATCTTAATTTAATTTTACACATGCAAAATTACTGTAAGGATCTCTGGATCACAGACATGAATCTACAGTGATATTAAAAGTGCATTTCAGAGCTGAGGGTGAGAGTGTGTCTTGCAGGTTTTAGAGCTGGTCTCATCCCCGGCACTATCTGACCTCCCAGGAATCACTGACCGTGGAGAGCCTCGGAGTCCTGCTGGGATGGCCCTGTTGGCTGCCAGCACTATCAATCCTGACCAGCACCTCATCCTCAGGCTCAAACACTCATCAGCTGGCTCCAGAATTGGAGAATATCTGGAAACGGCCTATACAATCTCTGAAAACTGGGCCGGAGCGATAGCACAGCGGGTAGGGCGTTTGCCTTGCACGCGGCCGACACGGGTTCAATCCCCGGCATCCCATATGGTCCCCCAAGCACCGCCAGGAGTAATTCCTGAGTGCAAAGCCAGGAGTAACCCCTGAGCATCGCTGGGTGTGACCCAAAAAGCAAAAAAAAAAAAAAATCTCTGAAAACTACTTGGGCGACCACCTCCCCCGCATACACGAAAATTCATTTTAAGTGAAATTGTAAACGTTTTCTGGCTTTTAGGACAAGCCTGCCATACTGTTTGCCTATCCATTACAAAGGTGAAGTCAGCATACAGAAATGTTAATGTCTTCTAAAGCAGTTATAGAAGATTGCACATCATCTAAATAATTCCTATACTTAATCTGAATAATATTCATTAACCTTTACCATTCTACCACTCTCCAAAGCTGATTTCTGAGAACAAGAGAATAGGCCATCTATTGACCCAGGGAATTAGAGGAACTCTATTTCTCTGGTGACAGATTATGGTGTTTGTATGTGTTTGTGTGTGCGCGTATGTGTATGTGTGTATATATATGCATATGTATGTGTGAGTATGTGTGTTTTGTGTATATGTGCATGTGTGTGTATATGTGTATGTGTGTGTGTGTGTGTGTGTGTGTGTGTGTGTGTGTAGGGAGTTGTTCAGAGGGACAGCTTAGAGAATCCATACAGTTTTTAAAACAAAGTTTTTCTTGGAATCAACCTATAATTGCTTTTACCTAAAACTTTGAAAAACCCCAAATTTTGTGAATTGAACTCCTGCAGAGAGAAAGATTGGATGTGAAAATCCTTAACCATATAGCCAGCTGGACACACAGTAACCACTGTTTATCTGGGGTGTCTAATATTATTCAGTGGCATATTTTTATTTTGGTTCCCTTTCATGGTGGAAACTTGATTTCACTTAAACCTACTTGAACCTTTTACTGGGAATAAGGAAATCTAAATTTTCGTTCCCTGCAAAATGTGTTTACTAATGGAAACAGCATTCTCAGAACGGAAGAAAGTGATAACCTTTCTGCAATGCAGCGAATTTCAACAAGAAAATGCCATATTGTAGGTTCTGCTGAAATGCATATGAATATTATGCTGGAAGTCACTTGGATGTTGTAGTCTAAGGAAAAAGTATGCTATGAAATTTACAGGATATGAAAACTTCCCCTGCATCAAAGGTTTGTTTTAAGTCACATCTGACATTTAAATGCCTGCCAATAATTCAAAACATCTGGCTGGCCTGCTGAACACACCTCCATTTTACATGTAAATTCAAGATATTTGGGCACAGTTTTTATGGACATTGAATTTTCCAGAGCTTCAATCCCCATGTCTATAAAGGGGTACTTCCTATTTGCTATTGACTACACAAAGAAACGCATTGCATCTTTTGGTAATTGAGTAAGATACAAGGAAAGTAACACTTAGAGTACTGAAACTCCTGGCAGTTAGTCAAATAGCACAAACCAGTAAGAATAAAATATGTATATGCTTTGCTAACAACATGCAATATCTTATTAGGTTAATATTTTTTTAATTGGTAAAGAATTCTTTTTCAACTTCTGATTCTTAGATATTATGATATATAAAACAGATGCCTTTTATGATAATATGCTATATTGTATGTAGCATATATACACAAGTATGCTTCTATCTGTTACTGTTATTTTTAAAAGAGTGAATTATAAGGGTAGATGAAATTTCTGACTTAAACTACGTAAACAGGAGACCATTATTAAACTGTGGGTTCACATTGTGAGATAGATGTTTTACTTTTGTATTGTTTAGAATTTATAAAACTATTTGAAAACTAATTTGGTGAAGGGAGTGTGGATACACCAAGTTGTGTCCAGAGATGCCTCCTGACTCTGTGCTCAGGGCATGGGCAACCGTATGTGGTGCCAGGGGTTGGACCACAGTCAGCCATATCCAACTTGGGTCCTTCTACCCCTATTCTATCTCTCCTAACTGAAAGTCTCCATGATAGTGTAGTCCTTCAATTAGTCTTTAGTTTTGCAGGCAGAAAAGAGGAAGCTCTTACTCTGGCTGAATCATTATAACTTAGACCACAATTTTACATCTGGCAGTTTTGCCTTCCCTAGGAATGGAATGAGCGTCTCTAATCTGGGCTATCAGTATTCAGACATACTCAAATGGAGGCTTCAGTATTAATACATAATTATATTTTTATCACTTTTACTAAATTGCATGCAGTCTCAGAATAGATGCTTCTAGTGAATTTTAAATTATGCCTAAAAATTACAGAAGTGATGATAAAATTTCATTGTAACTACAACTGTTCTTTTTTCTCATAATTTGAATTGAAGTAAAATAAATGTGTTATTTGTGTCAATGTCTCATCATCACTGCTAAAGTGATAACTGAAATTATTCATTAGAGAAAAACTTGGTGGGGGGAGCAGGCACATGTGAGAGTGCACAGGGCTTACTTCTGGCTTTGTGCTTGTGGATTATTCTGGGTGTTCAGGGGACCAAAAGGGCCGGCTGCACCCAAGCTAAGTGTCCTACCCACTATACTATCCCTCCATTCCTTAGAAAAAAACATTTTTTAAAACAACATGAGAATAGAAATTGCTGCACATGTCAACCACCGCCAGCTTCAAACAAACGAATATGGAAACAAAACATGTCAGGGTTTTGAGGATGAGTGCACTTGTTTGTGTGAGCACAAGTATGTGTTTGTATGTATGCATGTGCTTTGCTCTGCTCTGCCTGACTGAATGAAAAAAAAAAAACAGTGAAATTGAGAGGGGCAGATGAAGCATAAGGAAAGAGGCAAATGGCTAGAAAATTTTCTATATTTCCTAGACTTCGCTCTCTTGCCACTTCGTGGAACTGAAATACCACTCAGAAACTTCATCTTTTGTGTGAGTTAAAATCTGATCTACATTAGGCAATTTTCTAAATAGTTCTATATTTATACGTTTTTTGAATTGTCTAAATATATAAATTATTTAGACAATTTTCTAAATAATTATATGAAATTCCCTCAAGATAACAATCCAAATTTTGAGGATATCAATCTCCTACATAGGGATGTCTCTTTGTTTGTGGTCATTAAATTAGTTAGTAAGGTAAATTATTGTGCTTGGGAAATATGAGATAGGAGTAAAAGTTTGAGGGGAAGCTGGAAAGAGAACAGGAGAAAATGAGAGAAAGAGACAAAATCCCATAAAATGAAAAAGTAAAGATGAGAAATTAATAGCCTACATGGGATACTGTTAATTCTATAATGGAGCTTGTTATTTAATTTTAGAAAAGTGGAAATGTTTATATATTTTAGGGACACCATGTTGCTCTTTATTTTTAACTTAAAAGGAAAAAAAAATCTGCAACTATCAAAAAAAAAACATGGAATAAGTTTGAGCACTTTGAGCATTCAGTTATATATGTTAAATAAAGCACGTGGTCAAGTGGCATTTCATATTTATACCACAAGTAAAAATGTGGTTCTGTCTGTTTGTAACATGGGTCCTACCAGAGCCAAGGAGAAGAATGGGCAGAAAATGGCAGTGGATCTGGTACATGGAGCACCTGGAGGCCAGGGGAGAGAACCACAGTGCTGGCAGAGTCCTGGCTGGAGGTCCGAGTGCCTCCACAGCAGACAGCCTCAACACCCAGAGTAACTGGACTTTCAATCTCTGTGAAGAGATGAGGTGCCCCTTTTGCAGTAGACCAACAAAGGTCTACTGCAAAAGGGGCACTTAAATGTAAATGAAAATACCAAGAAAGAGTTTGTGTTATTTTGTCTTAGTGACGTCACTTCATTTCTACAGGCAAGTTGCAGTATGGTGTAATGGTATCCATGATAATTAAATAATGATTATTTGGGAATCCTTACTAGGTAATTTTCACAGTGCATTAGATTCCCAATTATATTATTATTATTATTATTATTATTATTATTATTATTATTATTTGCCTTTAGGGGTCACACCAGGCAATGCTCAGGATTATTCCTGGCTTTGCACTCAGGAATCACTTCTGGAGGTGCTCAGGGGACCATATGAGATGCTGTGGGTTGAACTCTGGTCTGCAGCGTGAAGGTAAACACACTTTACTATTTCTTCCGCCCCAGGTTCCCAATTCTTAACTATTATATTGTTGTCTCCCTCTTAAAAGTAGGCACCCATAGGGAGTTAAGCAATTAAACTTTGATTCTTTTTTCTCTTAATGCCTGCAGTTATATCAGAACAGATCTTCTAAAGTTCCACAGAAGATAATATAGTAAACACAGTGTCTGGAGTTCTGATCCAGAAATGGCTCCCTCTGAGCTCAGTTGGGAATAAGCCCTCTGCACCACTAAGTGTGGTCCTAAACAAAAACAGAACAAAACAGAAAAGCAACAACAAAAAAGAAAGCAGGTCAGAAATGACTACTCTCCTGGCATAGTTTCAAAATCACACCAATTTCTATGTAATCTGTGGTTAAAACATAGAATTCCAGACAGTCGAGCTAAACTTTTATGACTCTGCACCATCCCTGTTTTTTCTGAAATATATGATAATTACAGTCATATTTAATGCCTTCAGATTGGAGGGAGCAATAATTCAAAAGAAGAAAATGGTTAAGATTTAAAAAATCATACCTGATATTCTTTGGTATGAGATCTGTCTTTGGAATTATAAAAGGTGTTGTTAAACAAGATACTAATTTTCTAAGTATATTCATACAGTAAAATTTCATAGTATCAGCATGGGAAATATAACACCTGGCATCAAATTGATTGAGGTCACAATGTTAGTAACCATTCTTATCTGATAGTTTATGGTTAATTACTTTATTACAAGACATTTAAAATTATAATTGAATATGAACAGAACAAGAATTTTAAAAATAGTCAATAAATATTATATTTGAAGATATTTCATTTTTATTACAGCATAAATATTAAATTTCATCATGTTCAACATAAAAATTACATAGCAGCATAAATACTTATCCAAAAATATATGGGACAATTATGACCTATGACATTAACACTCTAGCAACATTCTATGATGCTTAAGTAAACATTAAATAAAATGACTAGCCAAGTATGTAGCGAAAATTAAAATGCCATGATCTGTCTATTCTAATAATTCATGAAAGTGGGATCAATTAGAAACGATGTTGTCTTGAAGTTCCTGTTCAATTATGAAAAAATACTCTCGACAAAAATAATTGCACATAGCTGTGTAAAGGATATTATTAATTAAAATTTTCTATTAGAAGGCAGAGAAGAAATTATTCAAATAATTATGGGTGTCTTATATTTTAAGACACTTAATTTTTCTTTAGAAGAGAAAAAAGAGACTGAACTACAGTTACTGAAAAAAGGACTTCAAATGCGCTCTCTGTTAAAGTATATTCTAGTACATTGAGATATGCTGTTTGACCATATAATATAGTGGAAAATGGTGAGCAGGTGTTTGGATCATATTTTGTGAGTATAGGACTAAAATTCAGACTTGACACATATCCTGGCTATCAAAGTCAGGTCCCGTTGCTTTTGGAAATGAAATGTACTATCCAGTGTACAGTCTTTGCTTTAAAGTGTGCTGGCACTGATTTGAGTACTTGGTGTGTAGTTGGTCACATTTGAAAAGATGGTAGAGTTACTATCTCTAGGACAAATTGTAAAGATTTTGATTAGCTGTACATTTCAATATCAGGCCCCCAAAAAGCCCTACAAGAGTCACAGGAGTATAAAGCCATTCTTCTCTAACACTTTAAAATTGACACAATTTATTTCATATAAATAGTTATGAAGGGCTGGAGCAATAGCACAGCTGGTAGGGATTTTGCCTTGCACGAGGCCAACCTGTGTTCGATTCCTCCAGCCCTCTCAGAGAGCTGGCAAGCTACCAAGTGTATCCCACACACATGAGAGCCTGGCAAGCCCCCAGTGGCATATTTGATATGCCAAAATCAGTAACAACCAGTCTCACAATGGAGACTTTACTGGTGCCCGATTGAGCAAACCGATGAACAATGGGACGTCAGTGCTACAGCGCTAAATACTAATGAAATTATCCATCTGCTCCATATGGGTGCACTTTAGAGGTAATTTAAGGAAAGTGGACATCAGTCTCCACCAAGAATGCATGCTTCTGCTGAGCCATGTAACCAGTTACCTGGAAAAATGACATTCCTTATCACTATTTTCTTCTGTATGCCATGTAAAAACACGCTCTATTGCATTTTTGACAAAGCTGCTCATACTGCAACAACTATCAACACTGCTACGGCTGGAACCAATAATTTAAAAGTATATTTTCAAAGTTATTTTCAGGTTTAATTACATTAATCACTTAAAATTCTTAGGACATTGTCTTGTACAGAATAAGCACTATTGAAATGTTACCTACCATTACTCTTACTATTTATCCATACTATGATAATGATGAAATAATTATTACATTTACACATATTTTGTATCTTTCTGATTTTTAAATCTCAATATTAACAATATAGTGCCAAAAGTTATAAAGTTTTCATCATAAAGTGACTGTGAACATCTCCCTGTTATTACATGAAAAACTTTTTTTAAAAAATGATAATTTATATTTAGAAAAGAACACTTAAATCTGATTAAAAACAGTACTCATAAAAGAAAATTTTTATATAGGGGGGCCTCATCAAAATTAAAAATTTGGGGGCCGGAGCGATAGCACAGCGGGTAGGGCGTTTGCCTTGAACGCGGCTGACCCGGGTTCGATCCCATATAGTCCCCCAAGCACTGCCAGGAGTAATTCCTGAGTGCAAAGCCAGTAGTAACCCCTGAGCATCCCTGGGTGTGACCCAAAAAGCAAAAAAAAAAAAAAATTTTTTTCTTTGGGAAAGACTGTGATAAGAGTATGGAAAATCAACCAGTACTGGATAAAAATGTTTACAAACAATATATCCAAGAAATGCTCTCCAAAATTAACATTAAAATTTAATAATAAATAAATTTTAAATGTGGAATCAGTCTCCAAACATGACCAGCTCGGGACAGCTAGATTGAGCAACTCTGTATTGCATGCTGGGACATTGAATTATCAGATCCACAAAGGTTATCACTGGGAGTAGTTCCCAGTTCCAAAAACTCTCTTTGGAATTCCTGCTACCTCCAAAATATTAGGAAGAATGTAAGGACTGGAGAGATAATGCAGTGGGCAAAGTGCTTGCCTTGCACGTGACTAATTCAGGTTGATCCCCAGGACCACATTTGGTTACCTAAATACTTCCAGGAGGAATCCCTAAAAATAGATCCAGGAGTAAACTTTGATCACTTTCAGGATGGCCTTAAAAACCAAACTCTCTCTCTCTCTCTTTCTCTCTCTCTCTCTTTCACACACACATGATCAGAACATTAGAAAAAGTCAGGTTCTGATAAACAAACAGATCTTTCACTGAAGAGTAGGCAAATATGCACATGAAATTATGTTGAATGCTAGGTAAATGCTAATTAAAATCACAATCAAATACCACTACATAGCTTACAAAGTGACTTCAATAAAATCACACCACCAGATCCTAGTAAAGATTGAGAATCTGGGTCATGTAAACATTGTAAGAAAACATAAAAGAGTATGACCATTTGCAAAATGATTAACCAATATTATAATTAACTAAACTAGCAGTTACCCATCTACCTTTGAATAAAGGACCCCTGGGCTTATCGACCAAAGAAATTAGTTTTACTTATAACCTCAAAAACCAGGAAACAATGAAGATGTCTTTCAATGGGTTAAAGTTTAAATTGTAGCACTTCCATACCATGAAATTTTGCTTAGGACTAAAAATTAACTATAATGCAGCAAATTAATCGATACCAAATTAAAAAGAATAAAAATAGGTTGCAAATAGCATATACATATTATAATTGTATTTGTATAAGGTAAGAATGACCAAAGAATAGAAATTAAGAATAGTAGGTGTTGGGTTTAAGACTTGGAACAGTGGAAAATGAATCTATTGAAGTGTAATAAGAGATTTGGGCATGAATCTGTGTATGTGTTTTTAATTTAGTAAACATCTTAGTTTTTATATTATATTATAGTTTTTTGGATTGTTATCATTGGAGAAACTAGTTAATAATAGAATTTGAGAGGGGCAGAAGAGAAAGGACAGTGTGTAGGGAGCTTGCTTAAGTGATTCCTAAACAATGCCAGGAGTGATTCCTGACACAGAACCAGGAGTAAGCCTGAACACCACTGGCATGGCCACAAAGCATACAAAAATGGAATCTGGGGTCAGAGAGTTTAGCTAGTGTGGCACTTGCCTTATAAGCTGCTGATGCAGATTCTATCCCAATCACCAATTATTGTCTTATGAGCACAAAGCCAGGAGTAAGTACTAAGCACCACAGGGAATAGCTCACAAACAAACAAAAAAAGAATCTATTGTTTCCAATAAAAGAAATATGAATCTATATCTTGGGAAATAGATTTAATTTGAAATATATATTATTTCAAATAATGTCAAATAATGTATTTGACATTACTTACAAATAATATGTCATATCAAACAATATATATGTACTCATAATACATATAATAAATATAATACAATATATATGTACTTCATCAAAACCCTGAATGAACGGTTTGAGGCTCTTCCTGTTCCTGGAGCGAGCAGATACCACTGGGCTACACTAGCATGTGACAGGGACAAATGGAGACATTACTGGCGCCCGCTTGAGTAAATCGAAGATCAATGGAATGACAGGTGAAGTGATACTTACAAATAATGTATTGTTATCGCTCTACTAACTAATTGTGTTCTGGGTGAATGTAGAATCTACCCTATTCTTTTTATAACTTTTTTTTTTTGGTTTGACTGAATGAAGTTTCTGGGAGCCGCAGTGGAGTTATGAACAGAGTTCCTATTTGCTTCCTCACTAATTTTATTACTGAGTGGGGAGTCTGAGGGCCACACCCATCAGGACCAGCTCCCTGGTGGTCCTTGGTGCACCAGCAGGTACAAGGTTTATAACTTGGTTCTCTGGTACTGAAAAGCATGCATTCCATCCCATTAGTTTATTGTCTGTCCCTAATTTTGTGTATAAACAAATTACATGTCCTTTAGAAACTATAACATTTTCTTCAAAAAGTTAAGAAATTCACTTAGTAATGATACTCACTGAAAGTTAGGATTTTTAATTTTTAACATGTTAAGGATTAAAAACTTTTTAAGCTTGAGGATTCCAATTTTTATTTGTTTGTGGTCACACTGGAAGTACTTAGTATTTTCTCCTGACTTTGTACTCAGAGATCATTTCTAGCAGAGATCAGGCCATATGTCGTTCCAGAAATCAAATTTGGATTGGCCACATGCAAGGCAAGGGCCCTACCTACTGTGCTATCTTTCCAGGGCAAACATTTTTAAATAGCTGTAGGCAAATTTCTGCACTCTTTCTCAGCTGTGTTTGAAAATTGTAATTTATTTTGCTTCATATTTTTTATTTAAAAAAATTGATAAACATGTCAGTGTAAAGATCCTGCTACCAACACTGTATTTCTAAGACAACAGATATTTTGGATTTAAAATATCTCTTTCAGGGCGTGAGGGTGCTCTTGGGAAGGTGGGAGGCACTGGCCCCTCCCACCACTGCAGAGATGTGACCCCGGGGGCCACACGCATGTGCGGATCCTCCGCAGCGGCACGAGCGTGAATCCAGACCCAGCTGAAACAACTTCAACATGGGCAGCTACTTGCAGATTGTCTCCAGCCAGAGAACTAAGCCGTGACCCCATGCCTGCCCAGGAGGGGAAAGGTATTTCTCTCGCGCGCCTGTCCCTTCCCAGGGATGAAGGGCGTGGGGACCGCCATATTATGATGACCACAAATGGGGTTTACAAGCTTGCAATGATCGAATATCCAGAAGAAATCTCCCTGGACTCAGTTGTTAAAGTACAGAAATACAAAACTGCACGGCCGCAGTAGCGGCTGCGCGACCTCATTTCTCTTTACAACAGGTCTGACTCTAGTGGGGTGCTCCTAATAATAATGGTGAGGTTTGTGTTGAAATATTGAATGTAACCAAAGTAAATAGAAAGTAAAGTGAAATTTATCAGTTACAAGGCAGGGGAGGTGCAGGGGGGGCGGGATGGGAGGTGTACTGTGTTTTTATTTTTTTTGTCTTTGGTGGTGGGATATGGGCACTGGTGAAGGGATGGTTGTTTCAGCATTGTATGACTAAGACTTAAGCCTGAAAGCATTGCAATTTTCCACATAGTGATTCAATAAAATAAAATTTAAAAAAATAAAATACCTCTTTCAAATTATTGAAGGCAACATGTTTTACAACATTGGAATTTGGAAAATTGTTTTCCATGTTCAAAATAATTTTCTTCATTAGTCAAATCCTGAAATTAATGTGACCTATTTTAGATAATTTAGTTGCAAAATCCTATTTCCATAAATTAATTTTGTTAGGTTGTGTTAGAATAACATTTCAAAAATGAATACAAAATTCAGTTTATTTTTTATACACACCAGAATTAACTTGAAGATATTTGCAATAAAGGTGTTTTTTTTTTAATTGAGAGACAGTATAAAATAACAGGACGGGAGACTAACACCCAAGAGTAGTAGAGATAAGGACCAAGAGGTCTGCCCCACAGCTTAGAAACTGGCCTCACATGCTGGGG
This sequence comes from Sorex araneus, assembly GCF_027595985.1. Lineage (NCBI taxonomy): Eukaryota > Metazoa > Chordata > Mammalia > Eulipotyphla > Soricidae > Sorex > Sorex araneus. The sequence goes on from NC_073308.1 coordinate 28,848,538, forward strand.
AAAAAGGAAGCTCAGATAGAGAAGGGAACACCAAGTAGAGGATGTTGGGAGGACCCATTCCTGTTGGAAGATGCGAACTGAAAGTAGACTATAGCAGGTTAGTGGACTGAACGGGCGCCATCTCATCTGCGCCTGCATCCCCCTCCCCTGCGCCATCTTCCTTCGGACCCCGACTCCATCCTATCTGAGCAACGCCCACCTAGACCCTCGCCACCCTCCAGCGCCGGCCCGCCAGTCCACTCCCTTTTGCAGGTTGCTAGCTAATTCCACGTTTGAAAACTACCAATGAATATAAGCAGCTATTCAAGTCAAAGCTAAAGGACCCCACTCTCAAAAAGCATTGCTTGAAGTTTTACATAAAGAATAGAGGAACATCAGAGAGGGACATGTTCTAGAGGGGGTACATAAGAAATTGATCACCACTGACCAAGCCCATTCAGAATCCTTTTTCACAGCCAGAGGTGAACTTGAAGGTCCCTCTTCCGTACTACCACAACAATATGAAGAAACAGCACAAATCCCCGACACAAGGATAGGACGAAGAAAAGAGTCCAGATGCCTCAGTAGACCTTTCCTACAAACTGGAGCTCTCCAATAAAGAATTCAGAGGTGAAATTCTCAAGATGTTCAATGAACTCAATGGAAATATTGACAAGGTATTTGTTACATTAAAGGAGGACCTGACTAAAACGATACAACAGATAGCCGAGAAGTTATGGGAAGAAATGAGAACAGAAATAAAAAATTACACAAGGAAATGTCACAAATCAAGGATTCGGTAGATGAATTAAAAAACTCAGTGGGTGCCCTCAACAATAGAATGACTGCAGCAGAAGACAGAATCAGTGAACTTGAAGAGCAGCTGCAGGCAGCCTACAGGCAATAACAAACCATGGCAAGAGACCTCAAAATAGCTCTAGCCAGAATCAGAGTCCTAGGGGATGAATTCAAGAGGAACAACATTAGAATCATCGGAGTACCAGAAGGACAGGGAACCAACCCCAATGAAAAAGCCACAGTCAAAAAAATCATTGCTGAAAAGTTCCCAGAGCTGGACAATGCAGACATCCAGATTCAAGGAGCCAGAATGGTGCCAGCTAAAAGAGACTCTAACAGAAAAACTCCAAGACATATCATAGTTAGGATGATGGACGTAATAGATAGAGACACACTACTGTAAGCTGCAAGGTTGAAGAAGGAAATCACATACAATGGAGCACCCCTTAAGTTCACAGCAGACCTATCAGAGGAAACCCTTCAAGCTTGAAGGCAGTGGTGGGATATAGTGAAAAAAACTCAGTGAAATGAATGCTTCACCAAGAATACTTTATCCAACCAAACTCTCATTCAAACTCGAAGGAATTATACACTGTTTTGCGGATAAACAACAATTCAGGAACTTTATAGACTCTAAACCAAACCAAAAAAAAAAAGTCTAAAGGGGCTACTATAAGACAAGAAAAAACCCTACAAGCACAACAAACACTTACAGAAAGATGGCACAAAACCCTATGACAATAATCTCTCTCAATGTCAATGGTCTTAATTCACCAATTAAGAGGCATAGACTGGCAAAATGGATTCTGAGACTGTACCCAACATTCTGCTGCCTGCAAGAAACACATCTGAATAGCCAGAACGAACACAGACTCAAAGTCAAAGGATGGAAAACAATCCTGCAAGCAAACAACTCCCTCAAAAAAGCTGGGGTGGCTTTACTAGTATCAGACAACATAGACTTCAGGTTGAAAAAAGATTAGAAGGGATAGTGAAGGACACTTTTTATTAATCAAGGTATATGTACAGCAGGAAGAAATCACACTCCTAAATAAACTATGCACCCAATGAGGGGCCAGCTAAATACCTACAACAGCTGCTAACAGACCTTAAGAAGGACATTGTGGACAACACAATAGTAGTTGGAGACTTCAACACCGCCCTATCACCTCTGGACAGATCAAGAAGATTAAAACTCACCAAGGAAATACTGGCTTTGAAGGAAGAAATAGAAGAGAGAGGGCTAATGGATCTATACAGGGCTCTATATCCAAAAGAAAAAAAGGAATACACATTCTTTTCCAGTGCACATGGAACATTTTCCAGAATAGACCATGCACTGGGCCACGCAACATACCTCGACAGAATCAACAAAATAGACATTGTACCAGCTATATTTTCCGACCATGATGCACTGAAAATAGAAGTTAATCATGGACAGATGCAGAAAAATCAATAAAACACCTGGAAATTAAATACCTCAATGTTGAACAATGAGTGGGTCAGGAAGGAAATCAAGGAGGAAATCAAAAGGTACCTGGAAATAAATGAGAATGAAGACACGAGCTAACTGAACTTGTGGGACGCAGCTAAAGCCAATTTAAGGGGAAAATTTATAGCTCTGCAAGCATATCTCAGGAAGGAAGAAAGGGCCCACATAAATAACTTGACTTCACAGCTCAAGACCTTAGAAAAAGACCAACAAAAGGAGCCCAAGCCAGGCAGAAGGAAAGCGATAATAAAACTTAGAGTAGAAATTAACGACATGGAAACCCAAAAGACAATTCGAAAGATCAATGAAACCAAGAGCTGGTTCTTCGAGAAAATAAACAAGATTGATAAACCACTAGCAAGACTCACAAAGAAAGAGAGAGAAAGAACCCTTATAAGCCGAATCAGAAATGAAGAGGGGGACATCACAACAGAAACCAAAGAAATTCAAAAGATCATCAGAGACTACTTTGAAAATCTGTATGCCATGAAACAAGAGAACCTAGAAGAAATGAATAAATTCCTGGATTCCTATAATCTCCCAAGGCTGAACCAAGAAGACCTGGAGTACCTGAATAGTCCTATTAACATCAAGGAAATTGAAACAGTAATCAAAAGTCTTCCCCAAAACAAAAGCCCAGGTCCAGACGGATTCACTAGTGAATTCTTCCAACATTCAAAGAGGACCTATTGCCAGTTCTTCTCAAGCTTTTCCAGAAAATTGAAAAAACAGAAACCCTCCCAAACAATGTCTATGAGCTCACATCTCCCTAATACCAAAAGCAAACAAAGACACCACAAAAAAAAAAAGAAAACTACAGGCCAATATCCCTGATGAACACAGATGCGAAGATTCTCAACAAAATATTAGCAAACAGAATTCAACAACTCATCTAAAAGATCATACACCACGACCAAGTGGGATTCATCCCGGGGATGCAAGGATGGTTTAACATTCGGAAATCAATCAACATAATCCATCATATCAACAAAAGAAAATATAAAAATCATATAATCATATCAATAGATGCAGAGAAAGCATTTGACAAGATCCAGCACCTGTTTATGATGAAAACTCTCGCCAAAATGGATATAGAAGGGACCTTCCTCAATATAGTCAAAGCCATCTACCACAAGCCTGCGGCAAGCATCATCCTTAATGGGGAAAATCTAAGAGCCTTCCCTCTGAGAACAGGGACAAGACAAGGATACTCACTCTCTCCTCTTCTGTTTAATATAGTACTGGAAGTACTTGCAATAGCGATTAGGCAAGAAAAAGATATTAAGGGCATTCAGGTAGGTCCGACTTTAGGGGGGAGACTCTCCAAACAATAATAGTGAGTTTTGTTGAAATATTGAATGCAATCAAAGTGAAAGTAAAGTGAAATTTGTCAGTTACACAGGCGGGGGGGGGACTAGGGGTGTAGGGGGAGCTAGGGGTGTGGACGGACGGGGTGGAGCTATACTGTGATTCTTGGCGGTGGAATATGTGCACTGGTGAAGGGATGGGTGTTCGAGCATTGTGTAACTGAGAGTTAAACCTGAAAACTTTGTAACTTTCCACATGGTGACTCAATAAAAAAAATTTTTAAAAAAGAAATATATCATTTCAAAAAAAACAAATAAAAGAAAGTAGACTATAGACCGAACATGAAGGCCACTTAATTCCTCTATTGCAAACTACAACACCCAAAAGGAGAGAGAACAAAAGGGAACACCCTGCTGCAGAGGCAGTGTGGAGTGGTGGGGAATGGGGTGGGGGTGGTGAGAGGGATACTGGGATCATTGGTGGAGGTGAATGGGCACTGGTGGAGGTATGGGTACACGATCACTGTATGAGTGAAGTGCAAACACAAAAGTTCATAAGTTTGTAACTGTACATCAGGATGGTTCTCTAATATTTTTTTTAAAAAAATTTAAAAAAATAAAGTATATTACATTAAACTTTATCTTACATTTGGATTTCATAATGGTAACCGTCATGTCTCACTTGTCATTAATAAAACAGCTAAAGCAATTCCATATTACATATTTTGGAATTTTACATGAAATTGGTAAAGCCCACATATGTAAATTTCCCCCTTACTTTATATAAACACTGTGATTTAAAAAGTTGTTTATGAAGATTTATAGGCATTTCATATTTCAACACCAATCTCACTGCCATTACCACATCTCTGCATCATTGTCCCAATTTTCCCAACTGCCCCTTGAGCCTGCCCCCATAGCAGGCCCTCAGTAATTTATTTTATATTGCTTGCTATGGATAATTTTGCAAACCCTCTTTTGTAGTATATAAAGAAATAAAACAAAGATATCAAAAGAATCAAATTATAAAGAAAAAAGGGACAAAGTACAGATGGGAGAGACATTTATTGCCTCCTAAGCTTCTTCTGATAACTGGAATATTTCCACTTTTCGACTCTAGGGAATCACACAACTGTAGGACAAGATGTATACCTCCCTTACAGAAAGGGGGGAATAGGAGAAGGTCCTCAATAATAATGTTGATCTATTCCCTGCCCTGTCTACTATTTATCTACTCTCTGTTAACAAATCTACCCAGTAGTCAAGAAAATTTTTTCTCTTTGCAATGATGGAAATAAAAACATTAAATAATCCAAGTATCAAGCATTTGATAAAGGTTTTTAAAAACATATCACTTTCCCAAGCAATATATCAGTAATTTTTATGAATGATAACAATAATGTGCACAAATTCAGACATTGTGAAACAGTTTCTTCTCACTTGAGTGCATTCAACTGACTGAGTAAAACTGGATACTTTTAGTTTTACTAAAGAAAATTTACTAAGATTTTACTAAAGAAGCCATCCATTCCTAGTCATGCCTTTTGCATATAACCTGATTATTAACTTAAATCAGAACTCCCTGACATACCATTTAAAGTCAATTTAGCAAAAATTGATAAGCTTACATACTTATGTATTTTTATACTCAGTACTTAGGAGTTGATTACGAAATTAAATAAAATGTCAGTACCAGAGGCTGATAGGCACTAGAAAAAGTGTAATTGTCACTTTTTAATAGGAAAATGCAAATCAGAACACAAAGAGATATAGCTTTACAAAAGTAAGAAAATTGCATGGTTTTGGGGGGTGGGGGTGAAATTGGGGACATTGGTGCTGGGAAGTTACACTGGTGCAGGGATGGGTGTTGGGACATTATATGACTGAAACCAAATCATAAATAGCTTTGTAGTGCTCTATCTCATGGCAATTTAACAAAAATAAAAATTAATATTAAATATAGCAAAGGACAAATAAGTTGCAAATAAAATGGCATGTATCAAAAAACATTGATAGGAACAAGTGTTAGTGGGAATGTGATAAAAAAAAGGAACCTTTATTCATGATTGGTGGGTTTATTTTTCTCAGTCTGTATGGAAAATAATCTGGCTATATTTCAACAAAATCAGGAATATATGGGCTATTGAACTTTTATATAATCTGGCGAGTGGTTACATTTTCTCCCATATTCAGTGGTATGTCATTTACTTTTAGCGATCTTTTTCCATACAGAAACTTTAATTTTGTGTAGTACCATTTGTTTATTTTTGTTTGTGTTGCCTTTGCCAATGGAATCAAATCATTGGAACCTGTGGGGGACCGGGACCCTGGGAAAAGGAGAACTTAGCCATTTCCCCAGACAGGGAGTGCCCACCAAGATATTGTATTATGAAACAGACATCCTGTACCAAGGGCGAAACCCACAAAGATGACAGGCATATCATGTTCCAGTCTGCTGATCCCCCTTACGCAAATGCCCCGCAAATACCCTGCGTGATCCACCCTGGCCCCCTTGCAAAAGCCTTGCCCCTCAGCCTATATATTCTGTATACTTTCCTTCAATAAACGAGACCTTGACAACAGTTCCTTGCTTGGTCTCCCTCTTCTTTCTCGCCCTTGCTATTTAAGGTAGCGCCTCTTCAGACCCTGGAATAACTTAGTCCCGCGGGACGGGACAGGAACCCTATTAGAAACAATTCTAGGAGTGGCTGTCTATGTTCTTCAATGTTTTTATAGATTCTTGTATGATCTCAAGATCCTAATCCACTTTGAATTGACTTTTAATGTGTAAGATATGGATTCAGTTTCTTTTTTTTTTTCAAAATAGGACTATCCAGTTTCTCCAATACTATTTGTTGAAAGACTATCCTTAGTCCTCCTCATAAACCCAATATTATAAAAATGAGAATGATAAGAGATAAGAGAAACTGAGGGGGAGAATAAGTGGAGTGGACAGGAAATAGCCCTTTCTTGCTTGGACACATCATTGGCATAGAGGTGAAATACATTTGTATCCAGACCACAGAGAAACAACACCAGAAGCATAAGATCCAAACTAAAATAAATATACATATATACATATATAATTTATACATATAATGTGCTTGTCAAGGAAGCAGGATTTGGAATAGAGGGGAACTTGGGACACTGGTGATAGATTAGTTCGCACTGGTGGTGGGATCTATATGAAAAATGTGTGCCTGAATTTCTATTATAAGCTACTTTTTAAAATAAGTAAAATTTAATTTAATTGTTAACATAAAAGAGCTCTATTGGACAAAGAAATGTAGGAATAGACCTTCAACATGATTCAGTAATTCCACTTCTCAGAATCTAAGCCCTCCAATAAAACCCCACAAAACAATCAAGTCACCAATATCTGCGCCTATCTTCACAATATGTTCACTACAGCGAACATATTGTACATATTGAACATATTGTACTCTGGTACAATAGCTAGCAAATAGGAACAGCCTAAGTACTTGACAGCAGATGAGTGCATAGGGAAACAGTGATAAATATGTGTGTATGTGTGTGCATATACATATAAGTGTGTATGTATATGTATACATATATATATACTGTAGAATACTATTCAGCTTCAAGAAAAATAAAATTGTGATTTTTTCTGCAACAGTATCATATTAAACTAAGACAAAGGGATGAGGACAAATACAGGATGATTGACTCACCTGTGGTAGAGAAATAAGCCAAACATATTTAAGGAATTTAAAAGTGGCAGAACTCTGACCATGGATTTCAAAAACTGAGTATACCTAGTAAGAAATTCAGTCTAGCAAAGACTGCTTAAAAACACTAAAGAAATATTTTTGCATGATTATCACACTGATTTTAACTCATTAGTTTAATTTGGATACCTATTTGTCTAAAGTGGAATTTTTTCCCCAACATTATGTGCTCTCAATTTTATATAATGTCATATTTTTAATCCATGATAAAAGAATCTAAGAAGGTGAGTTATGTCCTAGTTTCCTCACACAATGAGTCTAGATAATTTAATTTTATAATATTGCTTTTTTCATGTATAAACAGAAAGTCTTATGTTAGTTATGAAGTACACCATTTGAATTCAGCTACTAAATTTTTCTTATTTATTTAGTTTTCTATAGTCATTTTAATTATTACAATGATTGGTACTAGTATTTGCAATAATTTGTTTTAATTCAGTTAACAAACATAATTACTTGATCCATTATTTCCTTTCATCATATAAGTGGTTGATATTATATTTGGCTTTGTGCATAAATTTCTAGTTAAGCATAAAAAGTCTCTCTAAAACTAAAATGAATCTGAATCCAAGTAAAATAAAAAACTGTAAAATTATACCAGGGAGGGCTGATAATTATGGAAATTAACTCTATATAACTTAATCAAAGTATGAAAGTGAATTCAAATTTCTGAGGATGATATTTTGAACTTATGAATCCCACATATGCTCTGGGAATTTATGTTGGTGGCTTTTGTTTTGCTTTTGTTTTTAGCAACTGGTTGTGTCTGCCAAAGGAACCAAAATATATTTAATCTTCTATAATAGTAACCTATACAAATTTTATATTTAGAATGAATGAAAGAATGTAATGTCTTCAAATATTACTTTAAAACTCCACTTTTCTCTTTTATACCTACAAAGTGAATATAAGTATCTTGTTGATAATACTAAATTTATAAAGATTGCTATCCTCACATAGAAAAGTTGTAAGAGAATTATCACACTTCTTGTATTCAGCGTTTTAAAATACCTGTTAGAGCATCTCTGAAAAGAGGCAATGAAAAGGTCTACTCTCACTCAATTACCATCAGGAACGGTAAATAACTGCAGAGTTATCACTGCTACACATACTTGAAAAGTAAATTACAGAAGTTGGACTACTTTGATTTATTTATTTATTTTTGTTTCTTCCTGAAGTTTTCCCATTTCCTTTGTTAGCCTACATCCTCACAAAGTTAATCTGAAATAAGTTTATATTTAATACATGTATTTATGTGTCTATGCTACTCTACTAGGAATTGCTTAGTGACAGTTTGGAGAAATAAGGCAATGAATATCTGTTCCCCAGGATGATTTCATTATAATTCTAAAATGCTGCCAAGGTCTTTGAATTGCAATGCAGCCATGTGTGAATAAAACAGTGCAGCTAATTTATTGCATCTAGTAAAAAAATGTATAAAAACTAAATATGGAACTCTATGATATACTAGCATATATTCTACAGGCCAGGACAAAAGTGAATGATAACAACAAGCTATTATTAAATATAGATAGATGTAATTTAATACACAGATAGAAAACTTCCTACGTAATTCAGGTTTATTGCGCCAAACTGTCAAATCAAGAATATGGAAAATTAGCAATCTAGATTGTTCATTGTATTTTCCATGTGGTTTTTATATATACTCATTTATGATCTGAAGAAAATCTTACAGTATTTGACAATTTTTTTATTCATAAGTTTATAGTGGACCTGAGAGAGCCTGATTTTGCTAACAACACAGCACACTTACAACAAGAGAACATTATTGTTTTTAATGTGGTTTGATCTATTTTAATGATCTGTTGTGAAATTTACTTTTTTTTTTTAGTGAGGGGTTGCACATCTGTTGGTGCTCAGAGATTTCTCCTGTTTCTGTGCTCAGGAATCAATTTGGTGGGTCGGAGGGGAGCAAAAAATGGTGTTTTTTTTTCATGTCAAACAATTAAACCTAGGTTGTCCATGTGCAAGGCAAGCATAATACCCATTGTACTATTGCCTGGCCTCAGCCTTGATAAGTACTTTTTAAAAGTTTTTCTTTAGTTTACTTACATATTCTTCATTGTGACCCATGATTTGTTACATTCTGAACGTCTATGGTATAGAATTCCACTTTCCTCTGTCTTTTATTGTATGCATTGTATTTCTTTTTGTGATCACCAAAATTCATGGATCTTCAAAAGTTATCCTAAAGTGTTCCTCATTAACTTTTTGCGTAAACTGGATTCCAGTTATTATTAGGAGACAGTCTCCCTTCTGAATTTTAAATGTGGATGATTATCTTTCATTCACATTTTATTTAGTGTTTAGATTATCCCTGGTATTCTTCCTCTATAGCTCTGATTAAAAACCCTTTCTGAAAAACCTCAACAGTAAGTTAAGGCAAATAATATTTTCCTATTATCTTGATGTAGATAGGCACAAAAGATGCTCTAAGTGAATAACTGTTAGATGAATAAATGATATACTAAGATCTAATTGTTCTACAACTTTCTAGCTGTCACCAACCTGAAAAAAAAAGATTTTGAATGTAGCTTTGGAATATTTTTCATGGCTTAAATTCATGACAGAATGATCTTCTGTAATCTACATTGTTACAGAAAACTTTTTATGGGTTTGCTCAGGGATCACGAAAATTGCATTGGGTTATGCTTGTTGGAACCATGCATTGCAGGAGGTATAACTGGCTTTAGCTACGTGCTTTAATCCCTATCCTCTCTCTCTCTGGTCTTGGGGGAAGTTTTTGAGGATATGCATTTTAATATTGTTTCAAAGTTCTCACATATTTCTCAGCTTTCTATGAGGATAACTCTGAGAAGCTGGAACAGACAATGAACATACTACATGAATTCCAGTGTCAACATTATTTTTGTAGATCGTTGAGGGAAGGTATCAAAATTTTGGGAGAGTGGGACTATGTGAATGGATGTAATATGGAAAGAGGAATGCAGTCATATTAATGGATGATCACATTCCACAGACTTACAGGGATCAACATGTGTTATAAGCATAAGAAAATGCTGTGAACTGGTCACCATCATCATTGAAAATTCAATTAGCTGCTTTCTTTAGACTGACTGTAGGAGTGGCAGTTATAGATTAAGGAATAGAAATAGAGAGTTTATGCATTTGAAAATCATAGAGTTCTAATTTTTTCTCTTAACTGCCAGAGTCTGATAGATTCAAAGATCATAGTAAGGAGCAGAGGTCAGATTATCAAGAGCCCTTTCTAACCCACAAAGAGTAATAGAGATAATAAGAAGATCACAGTGACCATAAATGCAAATTCATGGGCATCTATACCATGCCTCATGGTTTATACTATCAGAAAATAGGAAATAGAAGATGACTTTTGGCTGTGACTCCTTAAAACACCCGGGTAACCTGCCCAAATTCTACACCTGAGATGTTTTTCAGACTCAGAAACCTTTCACAAAAATGGAGGCCAGACCCTAGGATAAAGCAAAGCTCCTCCTAGAGATTCATGACCATTTTCTAGAATTGATTCCATTGCAGAAATCAAATAGAGACAGAAGAAGACAGGAGAGGAAGAAGAAGACAGAAGAAGAAGAAGAAGAAGAAGACTGACGGGAGACAGAAGAAGAACACAGAGGAAGAGACAGAGCAAGAAGACAGAAGAGACAGAAGAAGACAACACAAGAGAAGACACAGAAGACACATGGGAAGACAGAAGTGAAGGAGACAACACAGACACAAGAAGACACAGAAGCAGAGACAGAGCGGTCAGAAGAGACCAGAGGAGATACTACAGAGCAGAGAGACAGACAGAAGCAGGGGAGACACTGAAGCAGAGCTCAAGGCAAAAGACGTGAGAGTGAGAGGGGGGCGAGTGAGAGAAGCAGAACGGGAACGGAGATTGGAGTAACTGCAACTAATACCGACCAGCCTGGCACTCGTTTCTTCCTTCCTTCGCCTGCCTCATCATCGCCATCAAACTCCCCCGAGGTGGGGGAAGCGGCATGAGACTACTGAACTCAGGAGGCAGAAGAGACAGAGCTCTGCTGGCCCCCTCCCCTCCTCTTTTGTGTGCTTACACAATATTACTAACTCAGCTTTTCTTATATGAATACAACAGAACAGAGTATAATTATATTCACTGAGCTTAATTATTTAAAATCTTTTAAAATCTCTACTTTTTATAAACATTAAGGTCAAAAGGCTAAACATTATTCATGTTATTCATGATGTTTGATTTCCAAAATACAGAAAAACAATTCAGATCTCTCGAAATTTGAAATGTAATATGTAAATTTGAAATGTAAGTGTAATGTGAAAGGTGGGACATCAAAGTGTATGTAATTAATTATTAATTAATTATTCTTAATTTTTAAAAGTACGGTAGGGTGTTCGCCTTTCACACAGCCGACCCATATTTGATTCCTCCACCCCTTTTGGAAAGCCCAGCAAGCTACTGAGTTTATCGCGCCTGCCCGACAGAGCCTGGCAAGATACCCGTGGCGTATTGGATATGCCAAAAACAGTAACAATAAGTCTCACAATGAGAGACATTACTGGTGCCTGCTCGAGCAATTGGATGAGCAACGGGATGACAGTAACAGTGACAGTGACAGAAGTCAAATATTCCAGCTTGGGAGGATTATTTTTCAGCATGGCTAAGCAATCCCTAGCACAGGCCCAGGGATTCCAAAGCATCAGCATGTTCCCTGCTTGACAATTTATGACCCCACATAAATCAATTCCTTGACATGCTTCAGCAAATAATGCATCCGTTGAGTCCTGAAACCCATCCGAGGGCATTTTCAAAGTTCAAGATTGTGTGAATGGAATTGACATAGGTAATCGTAGTGGAAATCCCATAGTAAGTCTTTGGTCGATGGGCAAAAATGTATCCAAAAGAGTGATCTCTAGACAACAAGGCAGGAGCAGTATAAGGCACATCATGGGAAATAGGAAGACATGGTTGTATTCTTTACGAGCTAAGGAGTGAAGGGGGTGGTAGCACTCAATAGATCTTTATTAGATTCACCATCCATTGTCAGTAGGAGCCAGATTGATACTGAAGAATTGGTAACATAATTCCAGATTTGATCTAGGTGTCCCTTCAGTTGGAGCTGCTGTGTCATATGTTGTATGTATTTTGAGATTTGGTTAGTTATTTCCCAACTTGATCATGAATGATATCAGAATGAGCATTCAAATGAAATGAGCAGCTCTGTAAAGCCATTATTTAAAAATCATGTCACTTCCAGAGCTGTATCAATTCAGAGTCATAATATCGATAGAGATCTGGACAACCCTCTTGAGATTCACTGACACAATCGAGATTTCCATGTTTAGAAGAAAAGAAATAGGAAATGTAAACATTTTAAGATTTTCTTCTACTGAGCAAAGAATTACATGGTTGTTATGTGGGGATCATTACCTGCAGTGTGACCGACCCCTTTAAGCTCATATTTTCCCTTCCCACCACCAAGAAAATATCTTAAATAAAGGAATAAACTCTAGCTTCTTGGGATTAGTTCAGAGAGCTGGAATGCATGTACTACATGTTTTGCAACACCAGGAAGGCCAAAATAAACAAAAACTGTCAGAATTTTTCTCTAAGTACAATACCCTGGTGACTTCATGAAATATAGATTTTTCTTAGATACAACTTGAGACAAGAAAATCGAGGAGCTGGGGAGACAGTGCAGCCAGTAAGGTTTGATTTGCACTCAGAAAACTTACGTTCAATCTCCAGCATCCTATACGGTACCCCAAGTTCCACCAGAATGAATCACTGAGGGCAAGGCCTGGAGTAAGTGTTGGGTACCACTGGGTAAGGTCAGCCTACCATCCTCTTCATAAAATGGAGAGAAAATTGATCCATAAATTGCACTGACACTCCTCAGAGAAATATTATAAGATTTTCTCTGAGTCCTGATGGGACTGGCAAACTAGCACACTTGCTTAGAATATAGAGACATAGTCAACAAGAATGAAGAGAACTGAAAGTGCTTGAGTTTCTTTTAGTTTTAGTTTTTTAGTCAGAGCCAGTGGTACTCAGGGCTTTCTTCTGCAAGGCAGAGACCCTGCCATCTATACTAATGCTTTAATTCACTTAAAAGAATTAAAAAGAATTAAGTTCTTTTTAACTAAGAATTAAAAAGAATTGGTAAATGCATAACACCCTTAAAGAATCCTAAAACTGAGACATTATCCAGTTTTCCCAGGGGCTAAGAAAGGGTGAATTGAGTTAGTAGAACTTAGATGGGTCTGATCTGTAGAAGAAGCTTTATGAACAAAAAGTGCTAAAACCCAGGTTAGGCCCACTTAGAAGCTGATCCTGGCAAGCTACTGAGAATATCCTGTCCTCATGTCAGAGCCTGGCAAGCTACCCATAGGGTATTTGATATGCCAAAAACAGTAACAATAAGTCTCACAATGGAGATGTTACTGGTGCCCGTTTGAGCAAATTGATGAGTAACAGGATGATGGTGCTACAGTGCTTGTACAATCTTTATAACAGCAATAGATGCAGTTGGGATTAAGTGTTCCCTTTCATTCCTGCTTATCTGCAGCATATTGTATTTAGAGTCATCAAGGAAACGTATCTGCTGATCTAATGCTATATATTATCTCTGTCAAAGGCCTCTCAAAAGGAAAGAAGGTATACAGTAGTTATGGAAAGAGACCAAATCAAGCATTTTACAAATAAGAAGAGTACACCCCCTGAAAGTACTCTGTCAGTTGAGTTTGTGGGGAACCATTTAGGAAAAACAAGTGTGTCTGAATAAGGATGGTGAGTCCCATTTGCTAACTCCCTTTTTTCTGTCTGCTTGTTTTTATCTTTAGGGTTTTATCGTTAGGGCTGTACCCAGCAGTGCTCAGGGCTTATTCCTCTCTCTGTGCTAAAGGATCACTTCTCACAGAACTTGGATGACTATAGGAAGGTTCAGGGATCAAACTTGGATCCACTACAAGCAAGAGAAGTGCCCTACCCACTGTGCTTTTGCTGTGACCCCAGTAATAGCTATTTTTTGAGACAAAGTAAGGAGCATTTTACATTCTTTATTTGATGCAACCATCATTATAGAGTTATATAATATTAACTATTGTCATTTTATGTTGACTACTAAAACTAAGACAAGAAAATCAAGGACTATATATACTGTAAGTGCAAAAGCCAGAGGTCAAACCATGACTATTTGATTAAAATATTTAAATTTAACCATGGACAACAATGCCAATATTATCAGATTACTCAATGTAATAGAAATCTAAATAACTTATTCAGAAAAAAATTAGTCATTTAAAGATAGTATGCAGAAATGTATGTATGTATTTTGCATAGAAATCCTGTGATAGAGGAAAATGTTGATTATAATTGGAAATAGTAATTGATATTTGGCTAGGAATTATCAATGAATTATTTTAGAGAAGCGATATATATATTATATATATATTTGCTTTTTGGGTCACACCCAGTGATGTTCAGGGGTTACTCCTAGCTTTGCACTCAGGAATTACTCCTGGTGGTGTGCTTGGGGACCATACGGGATGCTGGGGATAAAACCCAGGTTGGCCACTTGCAATGCAAACACCCTACCCTCTGTAATTGGAACTCTGGCTTTAAGTAGTATCTGAACTTCTAACAATGTTAGTTATATAAGACTTCAAAAATAGAATAAATAACTTTACCAATCAACTTTTTCAGACATGTTACCTTATCAACTAATGTCAACTAATGTAAATGCGTCTCTATAACTCCATATTTTCTTGTAATTGCATATCCTAATTTATTATCTAATAAAATTGATATTTTTATAATTTTACATGAAAGTATGAATTCTATTCTTTCCAACATAAAACACAACTATGTGTACACATCTAACTTTGTCTAATTTTGTGAACCTGGATAAATGCATCAAAATTGGAAGGAATGATTATGACCAAAGTAATCAGAGAACTTTCCTGAATAGTAGACTGCAATATTAATAAGATGTAATTTTGAGTTTCTAAGAGCTAATATAACTAAGGCATCTTAAAATATAAGCTTGATTCTGATGTTTTAGAAGTACGTATGTTTTCAAAGTTGAAATTACCTTCCTCTGCTTTTGTCTTTAGAACTACCTAACAGCTGATTTGTGAATTTATGTCACAGTTGGATGGTGTGCACCCATCTAAGAAATAACAAACACAGGGCCTGCTTGGAACAGATGGAAGGCACTCATGGATGGTTTCACCTACTTAAGGGACTGGTAAATTAACTGAAGAGTTTGAGTTCTGATATTGAAATACTTGCTTGGTAGCGTAACCACAGAAGCCGTCAATGACAGCTGCTATCTGTGAGTATTTCAGATTCTTAGTGATACTCAATGCTCAAAACTCTTCATTTTTACATTTGGAAAATAAACCACAGCAATACCATTGAGATTCCTTAGTTTATTTTGCTTTTGTTTGTTTTAAATTTTCTTAAGAACTGTTCTTATACTCAAGAGGAAAAATACTGGGGTGAGAAGCAGTAGTGAAATTACATTAAAGAAACTTAGAAGCTACATAAGAGAAATCTCATTTGATTTTCTGCAGATGAAAAGTATGTAATAATGAATAGTCTTTCCTTTCATTAAAAATGAAAATATGTCAAAGATAAAAGTAGAAACGAGGGGCCTGACCCAAATTTTTAGTTTTAAGATATCTGGCATAGTAGTTTGGCTTTTCGGTGCTCATATATTTTCTTGTCTTTTCTTTCACAGAACATCAACTATTTATGAGACCACATTTGTAGTTTCATCCATCCTTGTTTTTCTCCTAAACTTATGATGGCGCTATGCATTTTCTTTTGGTTACTGTGTTGTTTTTTCTTTTGGTTTGATTTTAGGTTGATTTCTCCCTTTAATTTAGAAAATTGATCTGCTAATGATTCAGTATGTGATGTTAAATGCAATATTTTTACCTTCTTGAGTTTTTGCACTTATTAATCACATATGCATTACTATAATGCATATCTTTCACATTTAGATATGAAAATAATACTGTATTTTAGATCTCTACATGTCTTTTGATTTGAGTTCTCAGTGAATTAAGATGCTGGCATTTAAGATTTGTTACAGTTTTTCTTCCACAGTTGCTGTCTTATTTACTATTCTAATTAATATATGTAAATAACATGATTTAAATTATAGACAACAGTAAATTAGGAATAGTTGGTAATTGAAAAAAGATTAATGACACAAAAGTGCTAAATGTGAGAAGTTTTGTAAAAAGCACATTTTAAAAAAGATGTTCAGCAGGAGGAAATGTGATTTCTTAAGTGAAAAAAGTTCCTGAGCTTACCTGTCTTTATTAAACATGTTTCTGCTTGTATGAATCCTGATTACAATCATAGAAAGTAATGAACAGGTAATCATTATTTACTGAAAGTTTTGGAAAATAGAGTCTTTGGTTGTCAGAACACATAATGCTTTCCTGGACAGGACCATGCCGAGTAAATTACAGCTATCTTTCACTACACTGATTGCTTCTATTTTTTTTTATTGCATTTAACATATAATTTAGTTTGAAGCATAACTCTTTATATTTGAGACAATGTGTATGATCTTTAGGACAAAATCTACAGCCTACTGTTTTTGAATGCATACTAATAACATTCATTTTTACCTGAAATTTCCTATGAAAGCTTACTTAATAGAAATAAAATGAAAATGCTAAAAGAACCCATTTTATTTGGTTAATATTTCTCACTCAAAAGCACCAATATATATCTAAATCAGCAACAATTTTATATGTTTCATGCCTATTAAAATGAGTAATAATAGCTTAACAGTAAACACTGACATTCTAAGCAAATACAAGAGGTAATTAGCATGCTTAAAAAACATTTAGGAAATACATAAAAACTGAGATCATTGAGAATCATTCTTAACTTAAATGTAATAAAATTAAGCTTATACAATGTAATAATTAAAAAGTTGTGGAATACTAAAAATTACACAGGGAATAAATTGAACTCTGGATGTGGTAAAGATAGATTATTATCATAGAATAATAAAACTTTATTTCAATAAAAATCTTTGAGGTTTTGCATGAGATATTTATGGCATTTAAAATAACTGAATTATCATAGTTTATATGTAGATCCAAAGCAAGACTTATGTATAGTGATATTTATATAATATCACTGTAACTGTAACTTGTGGTTATTATACTGTATTTCTTTATGGTAATGTTTTTCTTACACCTAGATATAATCAGTCACTAACTCAAGACCTTCTCTTAAACACATTGCAAAAGAGATCAAACTCTCAACCATGAAATCATCTACCATCTTCTCATTGACCCCTATACTTCATAATAATCATGATTTAATAAATAAAGCCATACAGAATAGCACTACTGTTTTAAAGAATTACAGTTTGTCTTTACAAATAACAAATATACTCAAAAAGCTGGGGATATAGCTCAAAAGGTAGAACATATGTTTAGCACATGTGAGGACCAAAGTTAGAACCTCAACACTATATTTCTACACAAGTACCACATCATACACATTGGGGCAAATATTGATCCTTTAGGCCTCAATTCCCAGGATAATATTACCAGAAACAGCCCTGAGCACTCTGAGAACTGTTGGGTATGACTCTATAAAATATTGATATATGTGTACTTATACATAATCCACATATATGTATAAAATGTACAAGAAGAAGTAGTTTGAGTATTAACAATAAAATACTTTCTTGTATTTCAGAATATAAAGAAATTATTTCAAATACAACCATTTAAGTTTTTTTAGATGAATGGACCTCAAGTGCATAAAAATAAATTAACTGAAATGGATTAATGCATTACATGTCAAAGGATTGTAAGTTAGAAAATACCTGTACACACAATGGATGATTTGTTCAGTGTAAACAATTTTATCCAAATAGATACATTTTTAAACCTAAATGAAAATAGCTCATAAAGACAGTTTATTACAGATGTTTTTATATCAACAAGAAAAATAGCTTTTGGTAGTGAAAAAGCAACATTCTTGTTCTGAGAGGATCTGAGAAATTTTTGTAGAATAGGTTTGGAAGTAAATCTTATAACCCTATCAAACACACTGCACAGAACTTTAGAGCTGTGAATTGCTTCAAAAACAATAACTTTGAAATGTGACCTGTAAAATAATTTTTAGTTCAATTTCATTGTTTCTGACATTGCAGTACCAGTGATCAGACCTGGGCTAATCTGTGTATAGCAAGTACGCTAATGCTAAATGCATCTATAGCCAGAAACTGAATTCTTACACAGTAGTATTAACTTCAGAAAATCACTTGCATTAGGCTTAGAAAGTTTAACATATAAATTTGACCTTTGGTACTTCATTAATACATTAATTCCAATTAATGCAGAACACAACTACCTAAAGTGAGACTTACAAAGGATTTAATGCTTTCATGATTTGTGTGGTAATAGCTATTTCTATAAAAGAAAACTTGCTTTTGAAACATATGCAAATCATTACTCTTAGACATAGCTTAATCAACTCGTCACCTTCTTTTTTCTAGTATCATTCTTGACTTTACAAATATGTTCTGCTTATATTGTTTTGTTCTTATTTTGTATTGGCTTGTTTGGCTTTCATCATTCAGAATAGAATTTCTTGTACAAGTGCTTCACGTTATAATTCTTATATTTCAAAGACTGATACTATAGGCCAAGGCTAAAAAATTGCACTTGACATATTTATCGCTTGCTTTCTTCACCTGCCACATGTTCAAGTATAGCTAAATCTACAACCATTGCTCATTATTCAGTCACTAAACCTGATTTAATAATGTTGAGTCCTTTCTTATTTATAACCAGGCAACTTCAAGCTTCTATTAGTAAATTGCTCTAGCTTGAACCTTGACATTTAATATAGGCATACAATTTTGGAGGCATGAGTATGGAACAAATAAAGTGATATTTTATAAGATTAATGTTTCTAAAACAAGCAGAATGGATTGAATAATATGGAAAAGGAACAAAAGGGACTCTTACAATAGTTCAAGACTAATTTGACTTTAACTTGAGCTAGAATAAATAAAATGACTTCACTAACAAGAATATAATGTGAAGCACAGTAATTTGGAGAGAAAAATCAATAGAACTTGGTGACTAACAAAAGGAAGAATGCACAACATTAAGACTCAAAGTTTAAGGGACAGTATTATGATAAAAATTGAAAAACCAAAACAAGAATTTGATTGTGGTAAAACAAAAAATTATTTTTTATGATTGGTAATTTGAATCTGTAACATCCAATTGAAGACATAGTATATGAAAATTAAACAAAATTTAAATATTTCATGATTTGGGATTTTATGATATATTCAGAGGATTTACCTCCAATAGCAAGTGGAACAAATGGAAAACTTAAAAAGTCAGGTAAAATCAAACTAAAAATCTTCTCTTCAGTGAAAATTCTACCAAATGAGATGAAAATGTTTGCTACAAATTGGGGAATATATATATATATATATATATATATATATATATATTTATCATCCATCTGCCGAAAGGCCAGTATTCAAGATCTATCTAGAACTCTTGAAACTTGACAAGGAAACATAGAACCCCCAGAAAAATGGGGACAGAAGTGGAAACATGGTGCAGCAGGTAGGGTGCTTGTCTTGCACATGGTCAACCCAGGTTCTATTCCCAGCTTCCCACTTGGTCCCTAGAGAACCACCAGCAGTAGTTATTGAATGCATAGCTAGGAGTAACCCCCAGGCATTACTGGGTAGGCTCCCCATAAACAAAATAAAAGGAAGGCCAGAAAGAGAGCTGGCTCTCCATTTGGGCCCCTGGGTTTGTTTGCCAGCATTACATATGTTCCCCCAAGAACCATGAGGGGTAATTCCTGGTGAAAGCCCAGAATAACCTCTGACCATCACTGGGTGTTTTCCAAACTGCACAAAAGGGGAGTTTAAACAATTAAACAAAGAACGTGTAGATGTGAAAGCAGCATAGTAAAAATGATGGCTACACTCATTACCAGGGAAATGTAAAACCAAGACAAAGACATATTATCTCACACTTGTGAGAATACTCATAACAAAATGCTCATTAGGAGCGATAGTACAGCAGGTAGGATGTTTGCCTTGCATGCAGCTGACCCGGGTTCAATCCCCAGCATCCCATATGGCTGCCCCAGCACCACTAGGAGTGATTCCTGAGTGCAGAGCCAGGAGTAATCGCTGGGTGTGACCAAAAAAAATCCAAAAAAAGAAAAAAAAAAGAAAGAACAAGTGTTGCCAGAGATGGCAAGCTAAAGCAATTTCCTTGCACTCTTGGGGTAATGTAAATTATTTTAGCCTCTGCAATAAGTGGTAAGTATATTTCTCAACATATGAGAAATAGGTGTGGCGTATGACTCCATCTAACCACACATATCTACACAAAATCACTTATCTGTAAAGATAAACAGACATATGCATAATTTGTCACCATATACAATGGTCAAGACCTGGAAACAATCCAAATGCCAAAAGCTAACTGGATAGAGTTTTGGAAAATACAAACGAAGAAATACTATGTAACTAGAAGTAACTGGTATTATGGTGGCAGTAGATGATGGCAGTAGCTTGGTTGAGAAGAGGCCACTCTGAGGAGGGTATCACTGTAGCACTGTCATCCCTTTGTTCATCAATTTTGCTCGAGTGAGCACCAGTAACGTCTCCATTGTGAGATTTGTTGTTACTGTTTTTGGCATATCAAATACACCACGAGCTTGCCAGGCTCTGTGTGGGCGGAATACTCTCGGTAGTTTTCCAGGCTCTCTGAAAGAGATGGAGGAATTGAACCGGGGTCAGCCGTGTGCAAGGCAAATGCCCTACCTCCTGTGCTATCGCTCCAGTCCCTGAGGAGGGTATGGCATTGAAACATTATATATATATATGTATGTATATATACATACATTTATATATGTATAGAATCCCATCTTTATAGTATTGTACACCACAGTACCTACTTTAGAAAAATTAAAAATATGAGATTAACTCTTTCCTTTTCCAACAACATGGGTCAATTAATAGAACTGGACAGTTTCTTCATAAATTACACCATTAATGACTAAACAAATAATAATACACCAGATTATAATGTGATATTAAGAAGCATAGAGGGGGAACAGATAAAATAAATGATAAAACTTCCCTTGGACTCAGATCACAGAATTTAGTTAATCAGAGGGACAATTATTGGTAGGGATGTATAAATAAGAGGAAGGGCAATCATATTGAGATGCAGGAATATTGGTATTGGTGATTGTGGTAATTAAATTTTTAAGAGTTAAATTGTCTCCCTAAAACAAAGTAGTTTTGTAAACAAATACAAATTGAAGGTTATTCAGAATTCTGAATAATATTTCAAAACTATATATAGTACATTCAAAATTTATGAATTCGAAATAGTACGTAAATCTATAATGAGAATAATGCCATATAGAAAGACAAGAGTCCAATAGACAAGAATAAAGTAAGCATGCTGCAACAGCAATTAAAGGCAGAGGAAAAAAGAAGGGGAAAACATGAGAAAGACAAAGAAGGAGGTAAGACATAAAAAAAGATTAATTGATGGCAGAAATATTTAACGAATATTATGTTTTCATTTAGGTATTGAATTATGATTAAAGCTCCATGCATTTTAATGATCATACTTAGAAGCAAAGAATAGTTAGCATTAAATGAAAATGTGTACCAAAACAAAAATCAGTGCCACAGGACTGGAGAGATAGTCACAGGTATTCTGGTGTTTGCTTTGCATGAGGCTGGTCCCAGTTTGAGGCCCACATTGACCTTTGAGTGCAGCTGGGAGATAACCCCTGGCACAGTGTTTAGAGGTGCACCCAAACACTACTGGGAGTGTCCCCTGCAGAAAACAAACAAAAATTTCAAGTTAAAATCCTGACTGCGAAACATGTAAAAAAAATGCTCTCATTAGTAACATTAGTTGGTTGTTATCATAATACCTTGAGTTATGTTAATTTAAGAATTTCAATAAGGACTCAAAATTTATTCTGATTTATGTTACAAGTTTATTATAGTGGCATGCTTCACTTTCAAATTTGTGCTTTTGTTTATTTTTTAAAAGCCATTCCTAATAACAAGATTTCCCCTTAGAAATTTTGCAATTAAATATAGTAAATTAAAAATTTGAAGCAAGCACATTAAACTCTGCCAAGTATTAAATAACGAAGATATTTTTTTCCTGGAATGTTACCGAGCAGTTTGCTATTAAGTTAAAATGAGTTTGAAATATTTTGAAAATGAGAAACCATTTGGCCATTAGAGAAAATGTAATACAACCTATATAGATGTTGGTTTATAATGATGCATAACTAAAACTTAAATGTTATACTTCAACATTGTTTAAACAAAAACATTAAATAAAATTAACTTAAAATGCTTTAATAAAACCAGTGTTGGCATGGATGTGGGGAGATAGGGACCCTCCTACACTGCTAGTAGGAATGCCAACTAATTCAGCCCTTTTGGAAAACAATATGTGCACTTCTCAAAAAATTAGAAATTGAGTTCCCATTTGATTCAGCAATATCGCTTCTGGGAATATATCCTGGAGATGCAAAAAAGTATAGTAAAAGTGACAACTGCACTTGTATGTGCTTTCCAACACTGCTGACAATAGCCAGAATCTGGAAAAAACCCCAGTGCCCGAGAACAGATGACTGGTTAAAGAAATTTTGGTACATCTACACAATGGAATACTATGCAGCTGTTAGAAATGATGAAGTCATGAACTTTGGATATAAGTGGATCAACATGTAAAGTATGCTAAGTGAAATGAGTCAGAGAGAGAGAGAGACAGAGAGAGAGAGAGAGAGAGAGAGAGAGAGACAGACAGACAGACAGACAGACATAGAAAGACAGAAAGATTGCCCTCATCTGTGGAATATAAAATAACAGGATGGGAGATTAACACCCAAGAATAGTAGAAATATGTACCAGAAGGTTTGATCCACAGCTTGGAAGCCGGCCTAACATGCTGGTGGAAAAGGCAGCTCGGATAAAGAAGGGAACACCAAGTGTGGTTGGAGGACACACTCAGGATGGGAGATGCGTGCTGAAAGTAGACTATAGATTGAACACGATGGCCACTCAATACCTCTATTGCAAACCACAACACCCAAAAGAAGAGAGAGAACAAAAGGGAATGCCCTGCCACAGAGGCGGTTTGGGAGGGGGGGGGAATGAGTGGGAGGATGGGAGGAATACTGGGATTATCTGTGGTGGAGAACGGGAACTGGTAAAGGGATGAGTACTCAAGCATTGTATGACGAAAACACAAGCACAAAAATATATAAATTTGTAACTGTACCCTCACGGTGATTCACTAATAAAAGAATAATAAAATAAAATAAAATGCTTTAATATTATAACCAAGTATGAGGCCCTGAGTTTGAGAAAAATGTGTTTTCTATTTTGAAAATAACAAAGGATAAACAATTAGTTCTATATTGGTCAAGATAAGCAAGTAAAAATAAACATGAGGTTTTATGTTTTCTAGCAAGGCATCTAAAAAGATATTATTTACAGCTAATAATAATGCAACCATTTGTCCAGAGAGATGATACAGCAAGTAAAGTGCTTGTTTTGCACAGACCAACCTAGGTTCAGTCCCCCGCACTAAATATGGTTGCCCAAGTATCTCCAGGAGCTATTCCTGGGCACAGAGTCAGGAATAATCCTTGAGCATGCAAACTGTGGGTGAAAAAAATTAATACAAGATTCAATCTCTAAATTCATTCATAAACTTTAACTCTTATTCACACTCACAATACATATACATTTTAAAAAATAGTAGTAAGGGAGGCTACAATCATATTGTAATTTTTAAATTAGGTTGCCCTTTAAAATGAATACATATTTCTAACAAGAAGAGAATCAAATTTCAGAGAAGCAACAAACCCATTAATAATAAGAGCATTATGGCATATACGATGAGGCACAGAGCCAGAGATAGTGTACCAAAGTAAGGTAAGAAACTTGCTTTGCATTAGGTCGGTCCTATATGGTCTCCTGATTGATCAGGAGAAATTCCTGGCACAGAGCCTGGTATTAGACCTGAGCACAGCCAGATGAGGCCCACAAATAAATATAAAAACAAAAAAGGAATAAAACAATAGAAGATGTACACAAAATGGTAGAGACTGTATTTCTCCGTTTGAATGGAATTCTAAAAAAGTAAAAGGCTGAACATGATGGTCACTTAATACCTGCATTGCAAACCACAACACCCTAAAGGAGAGAGAGAGTCAAAGGGAATGTGCCTGCCACAGAGGTGGGAGGTGGTGGAGGGGGTTGGGGGGTGAGAGATACTGGGAACATTGGTGGTGGACAATGGGCATTGGTGGAGGGATTGGTACTCGATCATTGTATGACTGAAACATGAGCACGAAAGTCTGTGAGTCTGTAACTATACCTTATGGTGATTCATTAAAAATATATATTTAAAATAAAATAAAAAATAAAAATTAAATTAAAAATAAACAAAATATAAAATAAAAATTAAAATCTACAGGTTTAATAAATGTGATTATTATCATCCAATAGTGGATTTGGGAAAGAGGGGAAGTCAGTACCAGAGGTACTAGAGAGGCTTTAACGAGTACAGACAAATTCTACGTCTTGATTATGGTAATGATCAAGTAACACTCTATATTTGTCAGAACCTATTAAAGTATCTTCCTTTAAAAACAGAGTGAAGATAAGGTATTGTAAAATATAGTTAAAGAGATTTCATATGAAAAATAAAGATTATAATTTTGGACAATTTATACCAATGTATATCATTTTAATGTTGTTATAGTCCTTATTTTTGATGAAATTATAAGAAAGTGGAGAGATGACTTTATACTATTTTATGTGTTGAAATTTGAATGATCTATTTAAGACATAAGGCCAGCTACATTTCATTATTGTTTTTCCTAGAGTCCAGTATCATAAAAGTAGCTAATCCTTAAATTATTGGAAACACATCCTAGCAATATGCCATTTCCTAGCATAAAACAAATGTTCGAACATAAAACTGAAGAAAATCACAATATTTTGTATTACATCAATGTCTGAAATTTCATTAATTTCATTCATAATTTCCTATAAGTCAGGCATGCCATTAATTTACTGTCTTTTAAAGATAAGTCATTGGGTATTAAAATTTGATTTACCATTTGTCTACGGACTGTTACATGGTTAAACATCATTAATACTATTACAATATCCTTATAAAGCAGATCAAGACTGGGTTATTACCATCCCCATAATCATATCAAAGTCACTTCATTTAGTGGCTTTTCCACACTGGGGTTTCTTTGATTATTGAGGCAGTGTGGGAAAGGGTTTTTCCTAATTTATTCCACATTTTATTTTCAACATGAAGTACTAAACCTATTGAACCATAGACCTTTGGTGAATTGATCTCTTCACTTGCAGTATTTACCGCTCCGGTAAATTAGGTGTACATAATAACCAGCTGTCGACCTCCAGATGCAATATAGTCAAGCTGCATAAATTCCCATCCTTTCAGGAACACAAATTTGATGCCTTTATCTGGGAACTTAGTCTACTGCTGCTATAAATAATTCCATACTGTGGAAACTAATTTCATGCCAACTTTGTTTTTATTTATTTAAAAATAAGGAATATGTGTGATAAAAGTTCAACCATAGTAACAATTCCATCAAATATGTCTTAAGAAAATTTTAAACCTCAGAAGTTCATGCTTAAGATTAATTCCACAAAAATTATGTATCTAATATGTTAGAGTTATATTTTCTGTGAATAATCAATTATATCTGAGAGAGCACTGTCCACAAATGGGACAGTATTAGTAATAACTTGGGTATAACTTTATCAATAAAAAAGAAAACTGGAAGATTTTTTCTTCCCTGGAAAGTGCAGTTTCTGAACTGTGGAAAAAGTGGTTAATAGAAGTGAATTACGCAGATAAGTGTTCAGGAAATGAGAATTGTCTGAAATTAAACTTTGCATCCTTCATGCCTAGCTATGTCTCCTAGCTATGTCTAGGAGACAAAATGAAGCAACATGCACATATCAAATAGTTGTGCTGTCACTAAAGTGGAAGTAATCAGACAGTAAATGCAGTCAAACTGCCAGGAGTTTCACATTTGGGAAAAAAAAACCTCGGCAATACTCACAACATGAAAGACAAGGGTCAGCAGAAAGGACTCAAGTAATTATTGAAAGATCCAAACTTTCCATTTACATCTGATCTTAATTTGAAAAATTGATGATAGTAGAGTTATAAATAGATTCATCGACAAATAGAAAAGCTGAGGGAGAAAAAGGCCATGTGGTTTCTCGGTCAGGGTGATAAATGGAGCACAGAACTATTGACGTTAGCTACAGGAGGTTTTACTATAGACCAAGAAGACATGATGCCAAACACATGATTATGGCAAATCCCTGATTATATCCAAAACAGTTTTCACAATACTATGATGTTCAGGATTTGATCAAAATTAAATTATGATAACAGTGCTTAGCAGCTTTATTAAAACCAGGCATTCTAGGTTCGTTCCGCGTGCTATCTGCCACCCAATTCAAGTACCAGCCTGGGTCGGGGCTCCTGCCCAAGGCCGCATTTTTGCCCGATTCCCAGGAAAGCCGGTTTTCATCCTTGGTCTGCGGGGGATGGGAATTGAGGGACACAGCGCCTCAACCAAAGCTGAATCGTTCTGCGCACTCTCTGCCACCCAATTCAGGTACCAGCCTGGGTCTGGGCTCCTGCCTGGAGCCGTGGCTGTGGCCGTGAGTTTTTCTCTTCCTTCCATACTCCACAAGAACCAGAAGTTACCCTTTCAGCTAGAACTTTCACCAAGTTAGCTTAACCAACAGAAACACATTAGCCAATATCTCATTAAGCCCACCTAAATTGATATTGCATTATAAACAGAATAGTATCAGTGACTGTGAAGGGCTGGGTCACATAGGTCACAATGGTAAAGCAGCGCAGATCCCCACCAAGCTTACTTGTTGAAGAGGCTAGCCCAGAAGACCCCAACAGCAATGAAGTGCTGTACAACCTCTCTGACAAGGAATTTAGAAAGGAGCTACTGAGGATGTTTAGGGAGCTAAAAGAAACAATGGATAGCAATACCAATAAAATAAAAGAACATTTGAAGTTAGAGATGCAGAAAATACAAACGGAAATGTCAGACGTGAAAAACCTGGTAGGCAAATTAAAAAACTCACTGGACAGCCTCAGCAGCAGAGTAATAGCTGCTGAGGACAGAATTAGTGAGCTCGAAGATGAAGTCCAGAGATTCTCTAGAAAACAACAGAAAATGGAAGAGAGACTGACCATCTGGGAACAGATGGTAAGAGAAGATCGTGACGAAGCCAAGAGGAGTAATATAAAAATTATTGGCGTCCCAGAGAGACAGGAAGAAAACCCTGATGAAGAAGAAACTGTCAAAGACATTACTGCTACGATGTTCCCAGAGCTGAAGAAAAAGTGGCTACATTCAGGAGGCCCGAAGGGTACCAGCTAGAAGAAATCCAAATAAAAATACCCCAAGACACTTCCTGATTAAAATGACCAAAACATTAGATAGAGACAAAATCCTGAAAGCAGCAAGATCAAAGAAAGAAATTGCCTATAAAGGAGCATCCTTAAGATTCAGAGCCGACTTGTCTGATGAAACCCTCATGGCCCGAAAACAGTGGTGGGATATAAAGAAAAAGCTCAATGAAATAAATGCCTCACCAAAAATACTTTACCCAGCTAGACTCTCATTCATAACAGAAGGAAAAATAAACAGTTTCACAGATAAACAACAGCTCAGAAACTTCATAGACTCAAAACCATGGTTACAAGAACAACTGAATGGGCTACTTGAAGACAAGACAGGACCCTCAAATACACCAAACTTCAGCAGAAAAATGGGACAAAACCCCATAACGATAATCTCTCTCAATGTCAATGGCTTAATGATAATCTCTCTCAATGTCAATGGCTTAAACGCACCAATTAAAAGACATAGAGTGGCAGGATGGATTAGAAAATTAAACCTAGCATTCTGCTGCCTGCAAAAAACACATCTCAACAGTCAGAGCAAACACAGGCTCAAAGTCAAAGGCTGGAAAACAATCCTACAGGTGAACAACTCCCATGAAAAAGCTGGCGTAGCCATCTTAGTATCAGACCACATTGACTTCAGACTGAAGAAGGTCACAAGAGACAATGAAGGTCATTTCTTATTGATAAAGGATCTGTACAACAGGAAGAACTAACAATACTAAATATATATGCACCTAATGAAGGACCAGCAAAGAACTTAAAACAACTACTCATAGATTTGAAGAAAGACATCGATAGCAACACAATACTAGTGGGAGACTTCAACACCGCTTTATCACCTCTTGATAGATCAACTAGACTCAAGCTTAGCAAGGACATACGAAATCTGAGGGAAGAAATGGAAGAAAGGAATTTAGTAGATATATACAGGACATTTCATCCTCAAAAAGCTGAATATACATTCTTCTCAAGTGTGCATGGAACATTCTCCAAGATACACCACATACTGAGCCACAAAACATACCTCCATAAAATTAAGAAGATAGAGATTGTATCAACGATCTTCTCAGACCACAATGTGCTGAAATTAGAAATAAATCACACACAAAAACAGAAAATGAAATCAAACACCTGGAAATTAAACAGCTCACTATTGGACAATGAGTGGCTTAGAAAGGAAATCAAAAGATTCCTGGAAATGAACAACAATAAGGACACGAGTTACCAAAACCTGTGGGACACAGCAAAAGCTGTGTTAAGAGGAAAGTTCATAGCTCTACAAGCATTTCTCAGGAAGGAGGAGTGAGCCCACATAAGTAACCTAACCTCACAGTTTAAGAGCTTGAACAATGACCAACAAAAGGAGCCCAATCTGAACAGAAGGAAGGAAATAATAAAACTTAGAGCATAAATTAATGAGATGGAAACCAAAAAAGCAATCCAAAAGATCAATGAAACCAAGAGCTGTTTCTTTGAGAAAATAAACAAGATCGATAAACCTCTAGCAAGACTCACAAAAAAATGGAGAGAAAAAACCCTAACAAACTGAATTAGAAATTAAAAGGGGAACATTACAATAGAAATTACAGAAATTCAAAGGATCCTCAGAGATTACTTTGAGAATCTTTATGCCATGAAACATGAAAACCTCGAGGAAAAGGATAAATTCCTAGACTCCTATAGCCTCCCAAGGCTGGAACAAGAAGACCTGAAATACCTGAACAGACCTATCACCATCAAAGAAATTGAAAAGGTAATAAAAATTCTCCCCAAGCACAAAAGTCCTGGCCCAGATGGATTTACTAGTGAATTCTTCCAAACCTTTAAAGAGGGCTTACTCCCAATCCTTTTTAAGCTTTTCCAGGAAATTGAAGTATGAAAAACACTTTCAAACAGTTTCTATGAAGCAAATATTACCCTGATACCAAAAGCAAACAAAAATACCACAAAGAAAGAGAATTACAGACTGATATCCCTGATGAACACAGATGCAAAGATCCTCAACAAAATATTAGCAAATAGAATCCAACGACTCATCAAAAAGATCATACACCATGACCAACTAGGATTTATCCCAGTAATGCAAGGATGGTTTAATATTTGCAAATCAATCAACATAATTCATCTATTAATAAAAGAAATAATAAAAATCATATGATCATATCAGTAGATGCAGAGAAAGCATTTGACAAGATTCGGAACCCGTTTATGATGAAAACTCTCAGCAGAATGAGCATTGAAGGAACTTTCCCCAATATAGTAAAAGCCATCTACCAGAAGCCCACGGCAGGTATCATTCTCAATGGGGAAAAACTGAAAGCCTTCCCTCTAAGTTTGGGCACAAGGCAAGGTTGCTCACTTTCGCCACTCCTATTTAATATAGTACTGGAAGTCCTAGCCATAGCAGGTTGACACAAAAAAAAAAATATCAAGGGCATACAGATAGGAAAGGGAGAGATCAAGTTATCACTATTTGCAGATGATATGATACTATATTTGGAAAACCCTAAATACTCTACAGAAAAGCTCCTAGAAACAATAAGTCGATATAGTAAAGTGGCAGGCTACAAAATCAACACCCAAAAGTCTATGGATTTCTTATATACAAATAATAAAAAGAGAAGAAAATACATTACAAAAACAATCCCGTTCACTATAGTACATCAGGAGATCAAGTACCTTGGAATCAGCTTAACCAAAGAGGTGAAGGACCTATACAAGGAAAATTACAAAACACTACTTCAAGAAATAAAGGCGGACACTAGGAAATGGAAATACATCCCCTGCTCATGGATAGGAAGAATTAACATTATCAAAATGGCAATACTGCCCAAAGTACTATACAAATTTAATGCAGTCCCTATCAGGATACCCATGACATTTTTTCAAAGAAATAGACAAAACACTCCTGAAATTTATATGGAAAAATAAACTCCCACAAATAGCTAAAGCAATCCTTGGAAAAAAGAAAATGGGTGGTGTCATCTTCCCCAACTTCAAGCTCTACTACAAAGCAGTAGTAATTAAAACAGCATGGTATTGGGATAAAAACAGACCTGCAGACCAATGAAACAGAGTTGAATATCCTGTCACACACCTCCAAATATATGGCCACTTAATCTTTGACAAAGGAGCAAGAAATGCAAAGAGGAACAAGGAAAGCCTCTTCAACAAGTGGTGCTGGGAAAACTGGATAGCTACCTGCAAAAAAATGAACTCTGTCTAATGCCAGGCACAAAAGTCAGATTAAAGTGGATTAAAGACCTCAATATCAGATATGAATCTATAAGGTTCATTGAAGAAAATGTAGGCAGAACTTTCCATGACATTGAAGCTAAAAGCACCTTTAAGGACAAAACAGCACTGACCATGCAAGTGGAAGCAAACATAAACAAATGGGACTACATCAAACTAAGAAGCTTCTGCACTTCAAAAGAAACAGTGGCCAAAATACAGACAGAGCCCACGGAATGGGAAAGAATATTTACCCAATACCCATCTGATAAGGAATTAATATCCAGGATATACAAGATACTTGTAGAATTGTATAAGAAAATAACCTCCAACCCCATCAAAAAATGGGGAGAAGAAATGAACAGAAGTTTCCTCAAAAAATAAATACAAATAGCCCAAACGCACATGAAAAAATGCTCCACATCGCTAGTCATCAGGGAGATGCAAATCAAAACAACAATGAGATATCAGCTCACACCACAGAGACTGGCACACATTCAAAAGAACAAAATCAACCAGTGCTGGCGTGGATATGGGGAAAAAGGGGCGCTCCTTCACTGTTGGTGGGAATGCCGACTGGTCCAGCCTTTCTGGAAAACAATATGGACAGTCCTTCAAAAACTAGAAATTGAGCTTCCATATGACCCTGCAATACCACTTCTGGGAATATATCCCAAGGATGCAAAAGAGCACAGTAGAAATGATATCTGTACCTATATATTCATTGCAGCACTGTTCACAATAGCCAAAATATGGAAACAACCCGAGTGCCCTAAAACAGATGAATGGTTAAAGAAACTTCGGTACATCTACCCAATGGAATACTATGCACTTTTTAGGAGAGATGAAGTCATGAAATTTGCTTATAAATGGGTAAACATGGAGAGTATCATGCTAAGTGAAATGAGTCAGAAAGAAAGGGACAGACATAAAGGGACTGCACTCATTTGTGGAGTGTAGGGTAGCATCACATGAGGCTGACACTCAAGGATCATAGATACAAGGGCTGGGGGTATTGCCCCATAGCTGGAAGACTGCTTCATGAGCAGAGGGGAGAAGGCAGATGGAATAGAGAAGGGATCACTAAAAAACATGATGGCTGGAGGAGCCAGTTGGGATGGGAGATACATGCCAAAAGTAGATAATGGACCAAACATGATGAGCTCTCAGTGTCTGTGTTGCAAGCCATAATGCCCAAAAGTAGAGAGAGAATATGGGGAATATTTTCTGACTTAGAGGCAGGGGAGGGTGGGAAAGGGGAGGGTATACTGGTGATATCGGTGGTGGGGAATGTGCACTGGTGGATGGATGGGTGTTTGATCATTGTGAGATTGTAACCCAAATATGAAAGTTTGTAACTATCTCACAGTGATTCAATAAAATTTTAAAAATTAAAAAAAACAGGTATTCTAAAATAACTGTTTTATAAGATCCCTCACATAAACTTCAATGTGTCAAAACAGAATTTCTTAAAAAAGAATGGAATATCTTTCACTAGTTTAGGTTTCAAGTGGAAGGGCAGATACTGGCCAGGAGCCAATTGGTAACTAACAAGGACAGGTCACTTTTGTTTTACCACCACAATGAGGGATTTGCTTCTTGCCTCTTGCTTTCCACTGTGCAGTAACACTGCCTGTCCTGTAGTATGGATCATGATAACTAGGTAGGGTGGGGCGGTGCTATCATCATAAGAGTTACAGAAAATAAAGAAAGGGAAAAATTCAATGGAGAATCATCTCCTACATGTCCAGAACTATTTTTCCTAATTAAAGCTGGGTTTTCTCCCAAGGAACTGAAGAGAAATGTTATAATGAAAGATAAATATTGATTGTTTTAATAACAAGTTCCAATTAACCATGTAACTCCAATTAAGTGTGTATATGAATTAAACCAGAGAGAGGATAGTAGTCAGTGCTTAAAGTTTTATTAGTCAAAAAAGGAGGTTGGCTTTCATAGAAATCCACAACAATGTTGCAAACAAAATAATATCCCAGACATGGTAACCGTAAATGAAAGGCATGGAGAGAGAGGGAATTAATTCAGCACATCCCATTTACACTATCATCATATTGCCTATAGGAGATATATAGGCTTAATACATAAAACTGTACAACCATTAGCTTTGTCTAAGCTAAGACTAATTAGCTCCTGCTAAGATCTTGGTGAAATTACCTAAGGGAAAGAAATGTTTTCTCTTAGCAGTGAATCTTCTCTCATTGTAGAAGTCGACAAATAAAGTCATACCATTAAAATGGCTGAATTTCTCTGGTACATATATACAATGGAATACTATGCAGCTGTTAGAAAAAATGAGGTCATGACGTTTGCATATAAGTGGATCTACATGGAAAGTATCATGCTAAGTGAAATGAGTCAGAAAGAGAGAGACAGACATAGAAAGATTGCACTCATCTGTGGAATATAGAATAATAGACTATAAGACGAACACCCAAGAATAGTAGAAATTAGTACCAGGAGGTTGTCACCATGGCTTGGAGGCTGTTCTCTCATTCTGGGCAACTCAGAGAAGGGAACAGCAAGTAAAATGTGGTTGTTGGTCATGTGGGGGAAAGATGATGCGGGCCAAATATAGACTAGAGACTGAACGCAATGGCCACTCAACACCTTTATTGCAAACCACAACACCTAATCAGAGAGAGAGAACAAAAGGGAATACCCTGCCATAGTGGCAGTGTGGGGTGGGGGGAGACGGGACTGGGAAGGGGGGGTGGGATGTTGGTTTTACTGGTGGTGGAGAATGGGCACTGGTGAAGGGATGGGTTATCAAACTTTGTAAGGGAGAAACATGAGCATAAAAATGTATAAATCTGTAACTGTACCCTCACGACTCACTAATTAAAAATAAACTATAAAAAAAAAAAGACACAAAAACTGTTTCAACAAAAAAAAAAATAAAAAATAAAATGGCTGAATTTTTGAAAATAATATCAATCTATATCTTCTCTCAATTAATTATATGTAAACACACATGTATAAATCTGCTTTTATTTTTCAACTTCATCCATACCTTTTTTGTGTGTCTTAAGGTATAAGATAAGCATTGAAGCAAATATTTTAGGAATATCTTGAATACTTAGGATCAGACGACTTGAGTTTAGTAACAAAAATCACAATTATATTCATCCTTGAATTATCACACTAATCTAACAATTAGAAGTCCTCACTTAAAAATCAATAAACCCTTTTATTAAATATTATGGGAAATCATGGAATAAAGGACATTCGATTCCAAAATACTAGTTCTTTCAAGAAACTATCAATGATATATATGTACACATATTATGAGTCATGTTTATAAAGCTGTACTTGATATTATAAATGAGCTTCTGAATTTTATTAGAGATTTTTCATACTTCTTCCACTTATATTGTATTAATAAAATGCTACCACATGCCCTATAAGTTTTTATGTACATACATAACCATCTTGTTTTAATTTAGATATCAGTATTTTTTTATTTATGTAGTTGAATTTTTTTCCTCAAAATATAACATAAAAATTATTTTGAAAAATAGAAAATAGGTAATAAATGTATAAACTATGTATACTTAGATAATTCCTTATCAAATAACTGACTAGATTTTACAAACCTTGATGAAGTATGTGAGAGTGGGTATCACTGATACAGAATTCTTTGCCTTCATCTTAGCATCACATTGTGGTAATTCAAAATAAAAGTAGTTGGATGAGTGGTGGACATGAAATCTAAGATGGACCAGAAAGTTTTGCTCCACCTTTTGGTATTAAAGCAAGAAGATGCTTGACATATTTTTTTCCTCCGGGCTCTCATTTTGGAATCTGACTACAAGACCAATGTTGCTTTGTATTTTCCTTGCATAAATTTCAATGTGTGATGTGCACATAAAGCCAAGAATGTTATTTCTATTATTCTTGTCATTTCTTATTAGTTCTGAATATCTTTAGAGCTTTAATTTTTCCACCCATTTGTTGGCCAGATCCATAAATGACTCTTATAGAGTCACATTTGGGCAGAAACCTAAAGAATTTGAGAAGCAGGGGAGTGAGGCAAAGGTGCTATTGAGAGAAACTGTTGACAGACATAAGAGCATGCTTGATGTAGTTGAAAGAAACAAGAGTGTTGTTATTGCATAGTGAGCCAAGAAATGAGGTTGATTATGCGTTGAACTTGCCATGCATTAAGTTATAGACTGTAATTACATAGGATTTTACTTTTTGTGCTGCAAAACCAATTCAGGATTTGATCAAACAAATAATGGATCTGAAATATACTTCATAGGATCACTGTTTGGATGAATATTTACAGCAGAGGTCAGGAAACCAAGGATGGAGACAATATTTGAATACTCCAATTAATCAGGTATGGTGCATTGTTCAAACATGCTGTTATGAGTTAGGTGAGCCCTGAACCTGGATTCTGGGAGTATAACAAACATATCACTGTATCACTGTCATCCCATTGTTCGTCGATTTACTTAAGTGGGCACCCGTAACGTCTCTATTACACTCAGTCCTGAGATTTTAGCAGCCTCCTTTACTCGTCTTTCCCAGTGATTGGAGGATCTTTCAGGGTCAGGGGAATGATACCTATCGTTACTGTTTTGGGCATATGAAATACGACACGGGTAGCTTGCCAGGCTCTGCCATGTGGGCAGCATATTCTTGGTATCTTGTTGGGCTCTCCGAGAGGTATGTATAACAAACATATACCAGATAATATATAGTGTGAACTTGCTTAAGTTATATATTTTGTCATGAAGAAAAATAATTCAAGAAATACTATACAGTTATTGATCTAAAAATTTAAACATGAACTTAACAAAATATGCAAGTCTTCAGTGAAGTCAAGATTACCATTTGGGCAGAGGTCATTCATTTGTACATTTTTTTTGCCTTTTGGGTCACATCTGGCATTGCACAGGGTTTACTTGAGGCTCATGCACTCAGGAATTACTCCTGGTGGTGCTTGGGGAACCATATGGGATGCTGGGAATCAAACCTGGGTTGCCCGAATGCAAGGTAAACGCCGTATCCGCTGTGCTATTGCTCCAGCCCCTCATTTCTATAATTTTGAGATTTCATTCTGGGATCCATTAGATATCCAAGGAAAATACTGAATATCCACTAGTATCCAAATATATAAACACGATTTTAGAGTACCGTCCTGGCTCTAAATATGTGTTTGGAAATTTTCAAAATTAAAAAAAAAAATCTGTACCCATGAGCAGAATGCATAACTCAATTAGTGTAGCACGTGTTATATGTTCAAGTTGCTGAGTTTGACCCTTAGTACCACATGATCCCTGAGCATGGTTGTGTGTCTTTTGGGAGTAACTTTAGGTCTTAGAGTTCTTCTGGGTACAGCATTAATATATTATTTTTTAAAACAAACATTTGAAGTCAGAATACTAGGTGAGTTCTATTAGGTTAAAAAGGTAATATATAAAAGTAATTCCACCTGGGGCTGGAGCGATAGCACAGCGGGTAGGGCGTTTGCCTTGCACGCGGCCAACCCGAGTTCAAATCCCAGCATCCCATATGGTACCCTGAGCACTGCCAGGAGTAATTCCTGAGTGCAGAGCCAGGAATAACCCCTGTGCATCACCAGGTGTGACCCAAAAATATAAAAAAAAAAGTAATTCCACCTATTAAAGAGAGAAAATCTATGTGTGCAAATGAGAAGTAGACAGTTTAATGGACTTCTCACCCACAGGAGTATGCAATATCTTAAGTTAAGTGATAAGAATGCCTAACAAAAGGTGAGATAAATTTTGTTAAATGTGTTAATAAGTCAAGGAAGATGGCACTTTAAAATTTCATTGACGTGAGTTGTTGGAGTACTGGGGTAGAAACTAATTAAAGCATGTCCAATAATAAAATAACAGATTAATTTTCTACTGTGAATATAGGGAAGAATTTTTGAAGATTTTGTAAGAAAAATGGAAGAAAATGAATAAGGTGTACAATGAGTTTGAGGAGGCTGTTTTTATTCTTATTTGTTTACACTGACCATCATTGCTTGTCAAAATACTGAGAATAGATTTATTGGAGAAGTAAAAACTGATGATGCAACAGAGAAAATAGGCATTGTTTATCCTTCTTAGTTAATTTAACTGAGTGAAACCACACTGGAAGTTGCTGAAAGGTTTCACTGGTAAATTTTTCAGAAATGGTACAAGGATTATGTTGCAGTAGAATAAAACAAATTTTATTTTAGAAATTTCTAGTGTGCACTTAGTCCTGAATATTGACGTAACCTAAATCATTCATCTGTACCTCAAGTAATCAATCTATACCATTTAAATATAAATAAATATATAGGTAATATTATAGAATTCTACAGGGAAGTACAGAATCCTTAAAAAAATGTGTGTAGGTCCTAGTATAGTATAGCAGGTAGGATGATTTCTTTATATGCAGCCAACCCAGGTTTGATTCTCACTACACTACCAGGCCCCCACTACCACTGTGATCTTTAAGTCCAGAGCCAGGAGTAAATCCTGAGAACTATCCCAAATCCCCCAACATGATAGTATTTTAGTTGAACCCTAGATATCCCATATGGTCCACTGCCCAGTAGTAAACCCTGAGCATTGCTGGGTGTGACCCCCAAACCTAAATAAATTACATTAAAAAATGGTTGGATACTAAAATAAACCTATATAATGCAGCAAAAGTTATATAATCAAGGCAATACAGGTCTTCATAGACAAATTTTAAAAATCACAAATGAAAAATCACGAGTTAACTTTACACATAAAGCAACTAGGAAAGGGTGAAAATAAAGGAAAGTATTAAAAAAAACAAAGGAAATACAAATTGAAGGGAAAGTAAGAAGAGGCAGATGGAAGGTAACAGGAACAGGTGCCAGGTAACTGAGGCACATGGATAGCATTCGATTGTGGTTCACGGATATACTTACCACAGAGTCAACAACACTGTAAGCAGGAGACTGGTGCTTCAAGGTTCATCTTAAAAACTTGCCTGGTCAGGAGGCAGGCTGGGAGGAGGGATGGAGGGAAAAGGGCTGGGGGTATAGGTTCTGACACTCTGGAGGAAAGCTCACACTAATGATGAGATTAGTGTTGGGAAATTGTATTCCTGATACTCTATTATGAAAAACCCTATAATCAGGATGGCTTAAATTTATTGTTGTTTTGAGGAAAACACAAGCACGGAAATGGGTAAATTTGTAACTGTACCCTCACGGTGACTCACCAGTTAAAATAAATAAATTAATTAAAATATTGTTGTTTTTGGTTTGTTTATTTTTGAAGCAGAACCAGAACCAGGAAATTATGACTCTATGTGGCAAGTATTTAACTGTTGAACTATTGCTCCAGCCCCCCTGGAGCCTTGAATTTACAAAAAAAAAGCAAGTAAGTACATAAAATAAAAGAAAAGTAGTAGAAATTACTGTGTTACTGTGTTAAAAAGAAAGGAAATAATTGGGTGAAAATAGACCGGAAAAATACTTTATAAAAAGATTAATGGAACTAGAATGTGTTTGTAAAAGATAAAATAAAATTGACATAGCTTCGATGAGGCTTATAAAAAAAAGACAGAAAGCTCCAGTAAAGTTGAATAGATATAAAGGAAGAGCAATATCTCAGAAATAAAAGCATTATTAAAGGCACATATGAGTACCTATATCAAATTGGTCTGGTGGCTTAGAAAACAACATGGACATATTTGTATAGAAATGCAACCTACTACAATTAAAACCAGATGAAATACAAAATTTGAGTCAACTGACCTCAAGCTTAGAAACTGGAATAATAGAAAAAAATACAAAACTCACATAAAGATCCTGGCCACACTCAAATGAATTGTATCAAACTTTTAATGCACTTACGCCTATTCTCAGACTCTTCAAAAACTAGCCAATGAAGAAGGAATATTGTTAAGTACATTTAATCAGGTAAAAAATTTACCTGATCAATTTTGTTCTCTGTGAAAACCCCACAGCATGCCATAAATTTATGTATCATAGCATGCAAATAAACATTTGCATTAAAAATGATTCACCTGATCATAAAACTACAGGCTAATATTTTTGAATAAATGCAAAAATTCTCCAAAATACTAGCTTGTCAAATTCAACAATGTATCTAGATGATCATACACCATCTCCAACAGGGTTTTATTACAGGCATGCAAATATTAAAATATGCAAATAAATATATGTAGATCATTATATTAATAAAATTTATGTCATAATCATAATAGGTGTTGAAAAAATATTTAATAAAGTTTGGCACCAATTCATAGTTAAAATCAAATAAGATGGGAATTAAATTGGACATATTTTAGCCTAATAAGCATCACGTACTGTAAAATATCACCAAGTATGATAAAGCTGAAAATCTGGGAGATTTACTTCAAAATCAAAAGATTTCTACTATTACAATATCTATTTAATTATTGGAATCTTTAGAGCAATTAGATAAAAACAAGTAATAATGGTAATATAGTTTTGCAAAAAACAAAGCTATTATTATTTGTATATGATAGATAATTGGATAGAAAACCCTAAATACTTGATTAAAAAGCTATTAGAAATAATTCATTTGCACAGCAAAATTATCTGGTTACTAAACCAAACTACAAAAATCTGTTGCAATTGCATATGCAAATAATAAATGAGAAAAATAAATTAAGAAAACAATCTTATTCACAAATGCACCCAAAAGAATTGAATATCTAAGAATAAACAAAACACTCCTTACATAATGAGAACTATAAGACATTGTTAAAAGGCATCATGCAAGACATTAAAAGTGCAAAAACATTTATTTACATGGATGAGTAAATCAATAATCAAAATATTTCTATCCAAACATGGATTTCATAAAATTGTAATAAAAATCCAACTATATTTATAAAGAAATAGAACACAAATGACTAAAGTTAATAAAGAATCATAGAAGCTTTCAAATAGTTAAAATCACCAATAATCTGCTAAAAATTATCCAAAAAAGTTTGCATGCTGGTATTTGATTAATGACAAAGGATCTAAGAACATTAACCACAAAAAAAAAGTCTTTAAGAAATGGTGCTGGAATCAACGAGAGCTTCTGAATCAAATACTCTTTAGGCTTATATTAAAATGAATTCAAAGTGTATTGCAGATTTTGATCTAATACCCCAAACTATAAGATATATAAAAGATAATATAGATAAAAATCTTCACGATAGTAGCATTAGAGATATTTTGAGGGATTCAACCTCAAGAGCAAAGATAATGAAAATAATGCTAAACAGCAGACCTACATTAAATTAAAAGCTTATGTACAGTAGGTGAAAATATTAACATAATAAAAAAAACTACTGAGTGAGCAGAGCTATTTGGACATCATACATCTGATAGTGGTAAATGCCAAAGGTATATTAAAAAAAAACTAATACGAAAACAACAAAAGATTAACAACCACATTAAAAGCTGAGCAAAGTATTAGAATGAATCTTCTCTAAAAGAGACTATGGCTCTCGGGTCTGTGACAAAGTGCTTATCATCTCTGGCCACCACATAATTAAAAATTAAGAACATGATATTAGTATGCCTCATACCTGTGAGAATGATTTACACCAAAAGTTGCAATAACAGTGCTTGAAGAAAAAAAGAGCTCCCGTGCCCTCTTGTATGGATGTAAATTGATACAAACATTCTGGAAAATGCTATGGAACTTCCTCAAGAAACTAATGGTGCAGCTACATATCATCTTGCAATCACATTTTATTTATTTATTTTTTTGGAAACAAACTTTTTATTTTTTATTTTAGTGGGGAGAAGGTTGAGGCCCCAACTGGGTGTGATTTTTTTTGAGGTATAGTAACAAAACTTTCATGTTTGAGCCCCAATCATACAGTCATCAAACACCCATCCCTCCACCAGTGAATGTTTTCCACCACCAAAATCCCTAGTATCCTCCCACCCCCATTTCACACCTCCCCCTGCCTGTGTGACAGACAATTTGTATAATACCACAATACTCTCTTTCTCTTCTTTAGTTACCTTAGATATTTCGAGACCAGTCCCGCCACCACTTACACCTGCTGAAAAGGCAATGATAAACCATGTGTTTTGTCTTGCTTGTTATAGATACAGTATAATGTCGCATGGCTATGAGAGTGGCCGCGTGCTCTAGAAATTCTAACATTTTAATAATTAGAGTCTGGAAAGGTTGCTGCAGCAAGTTACTCGGGTCCGAGATTCGTTTGTGTGTCTCTGGATCATGGCCGTGTGGAAGCTTAAGTAGAAGGTGGCCAGACATGGCGCCATCTCAGAGTCCCATCAGGGCAGGGAAAGGAGAAGGGCCCACTCTTTCCCTGTCCCGTGAGGCCTGGTGGATGCCACCACCGCCACTTGTACCTGGAGCTTGTTGTTTACTTCTAGAAAATGGAGGCTGCTGGGGCTCCTAGAGAGCAGGCGGAGGGATGGCACCTGCCCTTGTCTGGAGTAGCCTAGGCGGAAATGGCCTATTGCAAAGTCCAGGGCCATCTCTGCAGCAAGTTGCTCGGGTCCGAGATTCTTTTGTGTGTCCACAATCATACTTTAATGTATCTGTTGAAAAGGGAAAAAGTTGACAAATAGCTGTCTCGCCCCAATTAGACAAGACTTACAATAGCTACTCTACAGAGGCAAGTAAACGGGGCATCCATAGGAGACTAGATAAAGATATTTGATAGTAGAAAAAAGGTTATTTTAGAAATCTGGGGAGTAAGAAAATCTGGGGGACATCAAAATGTGTCTAACTTACTTTTTTATTTTGTTATGTTTAATTCCACTTTACTTATATGTAGTTTTCATCATCATCATACCGTTGATTGTAGATTTTCTCCAGTTATCTCAGTAATATCTACATTCGTTCTAGCCCTGAGATTTTAGAAGCCCCTCTTTACTTATCCTTCTCAATGGTGCCTCATTGGAGGCTCTTTCAGGGTCAGGGGCATGAGACCCATCATTGTTACTGGTTTTGGCGTATGAATACGCCATGGGAAGTTTGCCAGGCTCTCCCATGTGGGCAGAAAACTCTCAGTAGTTTGCCAAGTTCTACTAGGCTAAAAGATGTCTTCTGGGAGCTTGGTTTTATAGTCTCTGGATGTTGGCCATTGATGGGATTGCACAGCACTGGGGGCAATTTGTGGGTGTGATTGCCTAGCTACTGGAAAATGGGGATCTGGGCAGAAGAGGCCCAGTCCCGATCTGAGCAGGCTTGGAGATATCAGCCCCGGGTCCGGCATAGCTGGGTTCCTCTGCCAGTTCCTTCATGCTTGAGGTTCCTCTGAACGTGTGGAAAGGGGCCTTGAGCATGGCTGTGGCTGTGTCTTCAGTAACTGGGACTCTGATTGGGATGGGAAGAGAAATGCAACCCATCCACTCTGAGGGGCCCTAGTGAAGACAGCCAGGCGTGGGGCAAGAGACTCTTGATTATATCTATTTAGCTATTAGAATCACTCCTGATGGACTTCATTAGGACCATGTGGTACAAGGGATCAGACCCATGCCTCTGTAACCCAAAGCTTGTGTTTCTTTTTAAAAATCCATGGCAGAGTAAATGCAATCCAACATGATAAAACGTTCTGTTCACTGTTGTTTAGGGACCTATTCCTGAATTGGCAGGGAAGACCTAGGGGGCTGGAGTGGTGGGGCCAGGGTGATAGCACAGTAGGTAGGCATTTGCCTTTCCAGTCCCCAGCACCCCATAAGATCCCATGAATCCAGCAGAAGTGATTTCTCAATGAAGAGCCCTGAGTAAGCCCAGAACACTTCTGGCTGTACACTACTCCACCAAAATAAATTAATTAAAGTGTTTTTGTTTTCCCTGAACTATGCAATAATACTTCTGACACTTTTGGTAGTTTTGTGAGCCTCTCAAGCAATACTCAACAGACTGAGATGCCTTCCAGCAAATTTTGACTCACAGGTCCCAAAGATACCAAACTGCTTAGGACTTAGGTGGTAGACTCGTTCAAGGATTGAACCAGGCTCAGCTTCATCTAAGACCAGCACCTTAAAACCTGTACTATTTTTCTGGGCCAGACTCTAAGTTTTATATAATTATTATTATCATATCAAAATTGGCAAGCAGTTAGAAAGGAAAATATAAAGAATAAAATGGATGTTATGACAACTACCACAAAACTACAACAATAACACAAGTGTAATTGATGATACTGTGGTTAAATAACAGAAAGAAATAGGGTACTTGATGAAAAAATGAAAGTATAAAATTGTTGAAAATAATTATAGAAAAACTACAATGGTTAAAGGAAAATAAAAGTTGAAATTCAGGTGTTTTGCTCAACTTGCCCAGAGATATTTTAGGTTACATAGTGAGAATTAAATTTCCTATTCCCAATCCAATGGGTCTAAACAGAAGGAAAAGTAAAATTATTAAAATAAAATTGAATACATAGGGAAATGAGTCAAAGTAAAATTCAGCTAAAATTTAGCTAAAAGGGAATGACAATGATATCTCAGCAAACAAATGAAAGACTTTTTATCATATACTTACAAATACACACAGATATTTCCATTAAGAGGCACGAAGATTCAAGGTCAAAGCAACAAATTAGCAAAGTAAAATTCTGTCTTTCAAAAATATTAGAAAAAATATGAGTAAGGAAAAATTATCAATATAATCATGCCATAAAAGTGAAAATATATTGTCTCTATGAATATTATGTTACATTAAAATATTTTAGATACTAGTGTATTGATTCCCATTAATATCAAAAATAATAGAAAATTATTTTAAGTTATTTAAAATAACTAGCCAAACAGGGCATTCAAACTCAGTATATCAAAATCCTTCATGAGCTGTATTGTGGATTCACCACCAGAACTTCACCATTCTACAAGGAAGTGATCATTGATGTAAAGAGAGGGGTGCGGCAGGGTGACACCATTTCACCAAAACTCTTCAGTGCCACCCTTAAGAACATCATGCGATGACTGGAATGAGAAAGAATGGGAGTGAAGGTAGACGGTCGGCAATTACACCACCGCCGCTTCGCTGATGACATAGTTCTCACAACGCCAAATTAACCAAGCGGCACAAATGCTGGCCGACTTCAACCACGAGTGTGGAAAGGTCGGATTGCAGCTGAATCTCAACAAGATGATGCTCATGAAAAACGAACTAGTCCCTGAAGCTCCATTTGCTCTCAATGGAACCAACATTTCCAAATGCAGCAGCTATGTGTACCCGGGTGGAGAAATCAACATGAGGAACAACTTGGTTCTAGAATTGTGCAGGAGGAAGAGAACAGCGTGGAATGCCTTCAAGAGCATCAAAGAAGTGGTTAAGAGGACGAAGAACTTCTGACTCTGGCACATCTTTTTGGTTCCACCATTCTTCCTGTACTAACATATGCCTCAGAGACCTGGGCCCTACGCAAACAGGATGAGAACGCTATTAGGGTATCCCAAAGAGGAATCGAAAGAGCTATGCTAGGAGTATCACATCTCACTCAAGTGAGAAAAGGAATCTGGAGTTCTGATCTCCATCTCCATCGACGGTCAAAAATCAGGGACACTGTCTCATTTGCCAAGACGTCAAAAATCAGATGGGCCGGTCATGTAATGCGATTCAGAGATGACCGCTGGACTACAGCTGTTACCGACTGGATTCCACGGGACATCAGAAGACTGTGTGTGTGGTTGCCCACCAACTAGATGGTCATATT
Organism: Sorex araneus; assembly: GCF_027595985.1. Taxonomy (NCBI): domain Eukaryota; kingdom Metazoa; phylum Chordata; class Mammalia; order Eulipotyphla; family Soricidae; genus Sorex; species Sorex araneus. The sequence goes on from NC_073308.1 coordinate 28,893,363, forward strand.
TCTTCGACAAATCCCTGAATGAACGATTTGAGGCTCTTCTTGTTCCTGGAGCAAGCAGATATCATTGGGCTGCACTAGCACGAGACAGGGACAAATGGAGACATTACTGGCACCCACTCAGCAAATTGAAGATCAATGGGACCACAAGTGATTCAAGTGATTTACAATAAAGATTTTATAAGTTACTAGGCATATTATAAAGAATCACACATGAATGTAATTCTTTGACAAAAGTTTGAAGTTCAAGATTTAACAGAAATATCTACTAGAGTTGTAACTTGCTAGTGATTTACTGGGCTAGAGTGATAGCATAGTGGTAGTGCTTTTGCCTTGCATGCGGCCAATCCAGGTTCTATTCCTCTTCCCCTCTCAGAGAGCCCGGCAAGCTACTGAGAGTATCCTGCCCAGATGGCAGAGCCTGTCAAGCTATCCGTGACGTATTCTATATGCCAAAGACAGTAACAAGTCTCACAATGGAGATGTCACTGGTACCCGCTCGAGCAAATTGATGAGCAATGGGATGACAGTGACTGTGAATTACTATGGCTTTATTGTTGGTACTTAGCTGTAGGATTCTATAAATTAAATATAATATTCATCATCATCATCATCATCACCATCATCAAATTGATCATCGAATTTCCCCAGCAGTCTCAGTAACATCTCCATTCATTCTAGCCCTGAGATTTTAGAAGCCTCTCTTTACTCATCCTTTCCAATGGTGCCGCATTGGAGTCTCTTTCAGGGTTGAGGGAATGAGCCCCATCATTGTTACTGGTTTAGGCCTATGAATACGCCATGGGGAGTTTTTGAGGCTTTCCCCTGTGGGCAGGAAACTTTCTCAGTAGCTTGCCAGGCTCTTCCAGAGAGAGAACCAGGCCATAAGTTGTTGAGTGGTCATGGGAGCTCTAAAAATGAAGCTCCTGGAAGAGAGCAACGTAGAGAGTCTCTTGCCCCCGCACCTGGCTCTCTGCCCTGGGGCTCTGAGGAGGGTGTGGGCTTCAGTTTCCTTCCTCGCCCTGAGCAAATATAATATTAATACAATGAAAAATTAAATAACTTCAATTATTCTTTCTCTCTCAAACTATGTTAATCTGAAGTAAAAGGAATATTTTATGTTTCTAATCTCCTCTTTCAAATTCTTCTTTGATGAGCAAGTACTTTTTAAGATGCTGAGTTAAATTTTTGTAATATAAAATCATAGTGAAAAATTTAAATATTCTTTTCTAAGTTCTACGTTAAACTACAACTTAGTGTTTGATAATAGAGACATGACACACTTATTTTAGATTCAAAAAGCAACTAAATTCCTGAACAAGAACAGAAGTATGGCAGTAGTAATAAGCATAAAATTAATAATGATGGATGAAATGAGTTTAATTTCAGTATTTTTAAGTTATAGAAGTAATACTCTTATGTACTTTAAGTATTATTGAATATTATTAGAAAATAAAGCTCATTTTTAAGGGATATCATTTGCAATAAGGTGGAAATAATATAATTACTGTAAAAATACATTTGAGGGAACAATTATAAAATGTGATTAAAAATCTTATACAATATCAGATATTCAGAACTGATTTGATTATAATTGTCCTTAATTTGATTTTTTACAGTAAATTTAAAAGAAAATATTTGTCTCTCTGGGACTTTAATATGTCCTGTATTCAAAATTAAATCTACAATTTTATTTTACTATTTAGCTATTCTATTGGACTTCCTGTATGATGAATAATAAGAGTATGCATATCTAAGATTAAAAAATACTTTTTATCTACTTTTAATAAATTCTTAATGAGTGAAAGTTAATAGTGCTTGTGCATGTTTTTGATTTCTTTTGTATCTGAATAGGTGAAATTGACAGTTTAATATTTACTTCAACTGTGTACAATTTTAGAAGCCCTTCATAAATATAATTCACCTAGATATACAAGGATTCACTGGCTATTTATGTCACTAAAAATGAATTAAAATAATCCTAATGTCAATATAAATTTTTAGAAGACTGGAAGGTAGGCTCAATAACCTTCGATGATTTAAGAACCTCTGGGAGTAAGTTCTTGAAGAGTATAACTTTGAAGAATAGAATATTCCTTCCCTTGTAGAATTACAATAAGGAAAGAAAAATTACTGCCTACAGTGCTGATTTTCTCAAACTGACTCTGGAGTAAACAACTACAGGAACAAGAATATTGGATAGTTTTACAGTTTAATAGATTCAATTCATCAGTGGACACCTTGACAAAAGAATAGTCAGAGATTTTTTTTAAGCCACAGGCAGTGATTTACTTCCCTTCAGGAAACATGATATTCCAAAGAGAGTAGTATATCTACTTTTAGAAAAGACTATGATAATCTATCTGAATTAAACTACTGAACGAAAATATTCTAAAAGAAGTTTGTAACACTGGTACAGATACTCTTGTGAAGCTTTCTGGAAAAAAATGTTTCATATAAATGACACAGGAAATGTTAAACTGGCTACCCGTGGCATATTCTATATGCCAAAAACAGTAACAAGTCTCACAATGGAGACATTACTGGTGCCTGCTTGAGCAAATTGATGAACAATGGAATGACAGTGATACAGTGACAGTGAATCCTTTTCAGAAATTGCTTACATTCATATTTTGTAAATATGTTCAGGGTATAAATTAATGGCATTTCTATTAACTAATTGTATAGACATTTTCTAATTGGATAGACTTTTAACTACTTAATTTTTCATCTCATTTCTTTTATTTTCATCTTGATTTAATCACATACCAAACTGCTTGAAAATTTTAAGAAAACCATTAAACTCAATTTTTACACACATAGTATAATCATAATTATAATATACAGCGTGAATATAAATATCCTTATAAAGATAAATAATTCTTAACCAGAGAAGTTAGTAAAAGTATTATGTTTTCCTTGGAAGTTTTGTTGGTAAATTATATAGTCATCATATTTAATAAGTATATTACTCCCAAACAAAAGATCTAAAATTCATATTATTTTTTTACAAACACAAAAATCACAAAATTAAATTCAATAATTTGAAGGATTGGGGTTTGCAATTTTGTACCTTCCATTCACCTAAGTAAATTAGGTTAATGCTGATACTAAGAAATTTTTATTTCTTAACATTTGTTATTACAAATATATCAATATTTTATCTTCTCAAAGGATCATTTATTCATCAAATATATGTTAAACCATTTCTAATTACCAGCTGCAAGTTAATAATTAATCATCTAAGAATTTATATGAAATTATCTCTACTATCTACCATCATATTGATATTAATTTTAATTTGTGGGGCTTGGTTCTTACCTGAAAAACTAAGAGTTACTGTGGCTCAGTGTTCAGGGGTCAGTACTGGACCTGAAATATCATATGCAGTGCGGGGAACTGAAATGTGAAGTCAAGTGCCTATTCTCTGTTATCTCCCTGGACCTCATCATAATTTTATAGCACATTAATCTATTTATTTAATTAGGAATTTTTGGGTTACATATGACAGTGCTGGGGAGAACATCTTGCAGCTCTGTGTTTAGGGGACCACGTGGGACCTCAGTCAAACTGGGATCTGTTGATTGCAAAGCAAGCACCTTCCCCCTCAACTATCTCTCTGGTTTTATATCAAGTTCATATATTTATATTAAATTCATATTAAGAGCATATAGTCTGTGATAGGCTGGAGCGATAGCACAGTGGTAGGGCGTTCGCCTTTCAAGTGACCGACCTGTGCACCATTCCTCCGCCCCTCTTGGAGAGCCTGGCAAGCTACAGAGAGTATTGAGCCTGTGCGGCAGAGCCTGGCAAGCTACCCATGGTGTATTGGATATGCCAAACACAGTAACAATAAGTTTCACAATGAGAGACGTTACTGGTGTCCGCTCGAACAAATCGATGAGCAACGGGATATAAATAGATAAAATATAAAAAATAATTATACTCCTCTTTTTCAAAATTAACTATTTTAAAATATTGTCTCTTAAAATATTGTTTATATACTTATAAAATAAGTGAATTAAAAAATATTAAAATATGGACACATTTAAAGAGATCAGTGATTAGTTTCTAATTATTTTTATCATCCACTCTAAATAATCCTTTATCTCAAAATAAATGATTCTCTCAATCTCATTTGTTATATAGTGTGTATATATATGTATATATATATATAAAATGCCGAATATATATAATCCTAGTTACAGTGAATTTGCTATATGGATTGCAGGTGAAGGGTGTGGTTTTGGATTTTTTTAATGAAACTCTCCTATTTAGTATAAGTATTGTAAATCCTAGGGCTGGAGTGATAGCACAGCGGTTGGGCATTGGCCTTTCACGCAGCCGATCCGAGTTCGATTCCTCCACCTTTCTCGTATAGCCCGGCAAGCTACAAAGAGTATCAAACCCGAGTGGCAGAGCCTGGCAAGCTACCCTTGCATACTGGATATACCAAAAATAGTAACAATAAGTCTTTCAATGAGAGACGTTACTGGTGCCCGCTCGAACAAATTGATGAGCAATGGGATGACAGTGACAGTGATTGTAAATCCTAGTGCCTAAATAAATGTAAAAAGTTCATCAGCCTTATGAATACCTCATTAGTGTGCAGTATCTTACTTTCCAAAATTTCCCTAACATACTTAATTAAGTACATTATTCCTTAATAATCAGACAAACTGTCACACATTTACTTTTAGATATCATTTTTAGTATAATTTTTACTTTTTTAAGTAAGATATATGATTTTATGGTACTTGTACATGTTAAAAAAAAGTAAAACATAATCATACCCCTGTTCATTTAATAAAGGTAAGTTTCATTACTTACCCCAGTAATTCTTTTTAAAGCTTGCAAGTTGTAATATTAATATTATTTGATAATATTTGTGAAAATTTAGCCCTAAAATATTCACAGCTGAGTAATGTTTCTTAAAAAAAAATCACTCATTCCAAATCTCCTGTTTATAACAAACAAGTTATGAGTGTAGAGACATAGTCTAAAATTACTATTTCTTTTTAAAAACAAAATAGCATATATATTATTCACTTATACTTGATACTAATGCTATAAAACTAACCCCAGTTTTCCATGCAGTGCATGCACATACATGAATAAGTACTTTCATTGATTCGTAATACCACTTGTCACTTGTTACTTGTCATCCCCTTGATATTCAAAATGCTCAAGCAGGCTCCAGTAACATCTTCATTCCTCCCTGTTGCATACTAGTGTAGCCCAATGGTATCTGCTTGCTCCAGGAACACGAATAGCCTCAAACCATTCCTTCAGGGTTTTGAAGAAAAAGTCTGACCATCTCATTGGTGGGCAACCACACAGTCTTTTTACATCCCATGGAATCCAGTCAGTAACAGCTCTAGTCCAGTGGTCATCTCTAAATCACATTATTTGTCCGACTCATCTGATTTTTGATGCCTCGGCAAATGAGACAGCGTCCTTGATTCATCGACAGAGGTCAGAACTCCAGATTCCTTCTCTTACTTGAGTGAAACGTGATATTCCAAGCATAGCTCTTTCTATTCCTCTTTGGGATACCCAAATAGTGTTCTCGTCCTGTTTTCATAGGACCCAGGTCTCAGAGGCATATGTTAATGCAGGAAGAATGGTGGAGTTGAAAAGATGTGCCTGAAGGCAGAGGTTCTTCATCCTCTTAACAACTTCTTGCATGTTCTTGAAGGAGTTGCACGCTGTTCTCTTCCTCCTGCACAGTTCTACAACCAAGTTGTTCTCATGTTGAGTTCTCATCCCAGGTACACATAGCTGCTGCATTTGGAGATGTTCGTCCCATTGAGAGCAAATAGTATGTCAGGGGCTAGTTTGTTTTTCATGAACATTGTCTTGGTGAGATTCAGCTTTAGTACGACCTTTCCACACTCACGGTCGAAGTGGACCATCATTTGTGCTGTTTGGCTAATGTTTGGTGTTATGAGAACGATGTCATCAGCAAAGTGGAGGTGGTATAGTTGCTGACCGTTTATCTTCACTCCCATTTCTTCTCATTCCAGTCATTGCATGAAGTTCTCGAGGGTGACACAGAAGAGTTTCGGTGAAATAGTATCACCCTTTTGAACCCCCCTCTTTACATCAATGATCACTTTCTTGTAGAATGATGAGATCCTGGTGGTGAATCCACAATACAGCTCTTGGAGGATCTTGATGTAGTGAGTTTGAATGCCCTGTTTGGCTAGGGCTCCGATGCCCGCTTCAGTCTCAACAGAATCAAAGGCCTTCTTTAAATTGATGAACGTTAGACAGAGTGGCATCTTGAACTGTCCCTAAACTTCAATGACCTTGGTCACTGTGTGAATATGGTCAATCGTGCTGAATCCTTTTCAGAATTCGGCTTGCTCGCATGGTTGTCCTTCGTCTAGTGTTCTACCTATTCTATTCAGGATAATTCGAGTGAACAACTTGTAGATGATGGACAACAGGCATATTGGGCAATAGTTGCCGATGTCAAGGATGTCTTCCTTCTTGTACAACAGAACAGTCCTGCTGGTTTTTCATTGGGACGGAAACTTGCATTCAGACAGGTAGCATGTAAAGGGCCGAGCCAGTGTATTGATGAGTACTGGCGGCAGATTCTTCAGGTGTTTGAGTCTGACCTTGTCTGGACCGGGTGCTGTACTCATTTTTACCAATCAATGAAATGGCATGTCAGATTTCAGAAGGGAGGACATTGAGAACTACATATCCATTCTTGGGAATTTGGTATGTAGCCAGGTGGACGTGGCTATCGAAGAGATCCGAGTAGAAGTTGTGAATAATCCTCTCCATTGCCTTTCTGGAAGATGTGGTAGACCCATCAGGATGTCAGAGGGCAGTCATCTTGGTCTTGTAGTTGGCAAAGGACAGGCAAGCATTGTGAATACTTTTCCCGGCTTCTGCAGATCAGCCAACACTGCTGCTCTTCTCTCTTTGAGGTCTTCCTTTACCGCTTCTCTGCAGAGCTTTTCGAGTTCAGATGTTAGCTTGTGATTGCCTGAGGCTCGTGCCAAACCACATTGGCAAATGAGCTTGAGTGTTTACAAAGACAGGCGTCTGTTTGTGCCTTTCTCACTCTCGGCATTCCTCGTGCAGTCATGGAAGGCTGAACCAGTCGATCGTATTCCTTATCAATGTTGTCAACGACAGTAAGGCACCAATGCTGTCATTGATTCATAACATAACTCATGTAAATCTCTAAAACAAAATTATGCTGATATGTAACCTAAGTAATTATATAAAATCTTTATTTTCTTTTGAATATGTAAAGATCAATAAGGATTATTGTTTACATGATATATTAGAAGCAAGATAAAATTAATTCTGTATTTCACTTTAGAGGAAATAAGAATGATATTAAGGACTGGATAGCTGAAAATAGGCCAGTCCAGTTTATGGGTTATTGTGCAAGATAAAATTCAGTTTTATGCATTATAGAATTATATGTTAGTAAATATCTTCATATATAACAATGCATTTTCAATGAAAAGGAAAATTTATAAAAATAACTGCAAATTCAGCAGAAAATTAAAGGTAGAAGAATTTAGAACCACATTCTTCTGAAATCACATTACATTATAATCTTATATGAATGCCTATGTATTGGACATCTTTAAAAATGTGTATATATGTCACATAAGTTCAACACTGAAATCCCATTTTGTCCTTCCCACACACATATCCTCTTTCTTTTGATTAAATTAACCACTCTCCTCCTTGCTTCCTTTCTGGTAACCACCAAATTGGTCATATAATCTAAATTGAGATGTTTTACTTAGTTGGTATATTGGTTTGTTTTCTCTTGCCTCTGATCAAAATAGTTTCACCAATCTGTTGCAAATAAAAGTTTATGTATGCAAAAGGAGAGAGAACTAAGGGGAATGCCCTGCCACAGAGGCAGGGTGGGGTGATGGGGGATGGGTCGCGGGTGGTGAGAGGGATACTGGGATCATTGGTGGAGGTGAATGGGCACTTGTGGAGGGATGGGTAAACGATCACTGTATGAGTAAAATGCAAACACAAAAGTTCACAAGTTTGTAACTGTACATCACAGTGATTCTCTAATAAAAATAAAATAAATAAAATCTAGCTGGGAAATAAAAAAGTTTATTTATGTACATCTCATTTTCTTGATCATTTATGAATTACTGTTGCTATTACAGAAATAATTTATATTAGCATGAAATGCATGTATATCCTATACATTTTATATTTTGGAGGTAACACCCAAAAGTAGAACAACTAAATTAGAGGCATAATAGGACTGGATCAATAGCACAGAGGGTAGGACGTTTGCCTTGCATGCAGCCGACCCAGGTTCAATTCCTCTGTCCCTCTCAGAGAGTTTGGAAAGCTACCGAGAGTATCCCACCCGCATGGTAGAGCCTGGCAAGCTCCTGTGGCATATTCAATATGCCAAAAACAGTAACAACAAGTCTCACAGTGGGGACATTACTGGTGCCCGCTCGAGCAAATCAATGAACAGTGGGAGGGCAGTGCTACAGTGCTAAAGCATAATAGTGAATTAAATAATAGTTACTGCACCAATTTACATTCCCACTAGCAGGTTATGAGGGTCCTCTTCTGTCCTATTCTCCAAAACTTGTTTTCTGTTTCTTGTATAATAGCTCAGGTACATGTGTGAGAGGAGATCCTATTATCCTACATTATCTAGTAATAAAGCGTGCTGACAAGCACTTCATGTTCTTATTGTTTATCTATATATCTTCTTAGGAAAATATATACCTATATTTTAAGTGGTTCTGATCTTTTAAAAATATATTGCTGGCCAGAGAGATAATGCAGGATTAAATGTGAACTTGTTTGCACAAGTCTGACCTTGATTTGATCCCCAACACTATAGTCCCATAAGAGCACACCAGGTGTGATCCCTGTAATATTGATTTGTAGAGCCTAAAACTGGCTAATGTGGTCTCAAATCCCAAAGGGAAAAAATGTTTAAATTACAAATACTGTTGTGATGATATTTCATTTTAACAATATGTTAAAAACATAACCATTAAAAACAGGTGATTTTGTCAGCAAGACTGTTCTAAATAATCTTAGAAATAATATCAATATTTTAAGACGTTCCACTCTGACATCAATAGAGTTGCTTCTCACCTTCAACTTGTATCTCCTAGTTATAAATCATTTCTTAAACTGGAGACCATCATATGCATATCACAGAAGTTTATAAATAGAACCAGGAAAAGAAAAAAACTTACCCAGATAAAGTCTTTCTTCTGTGAGGCTGAAGGCAAGTATTTTCCAAAGAATTCAGGGGCTGGAAAGATAGTACAGGAGGTAGTGTGCCTATTTTGATGAGGCCAACCTGGGTCAAACCTCAGATCCCATATGGTCCTCTGAACCTACCAGGAGTTACCCTGAGTGTTGAGACAGGTGTAAGCCCTTAACCTTAACACACCTGGGTGTGACATTCTCTCTTAACCAAAATCAAAACAGAACAAAACTCTGTTAAATGGACTAGAACCATCCATAGATATCTTAGGAAAGATTTGCCTTGCAGTTTTTATGATTCCATACTAATTTCAGTAACATTCTATTTCATTGAAAAATGCCATTGGAATTTTGATAACTTATTTAATGCTTTGGGTGTGATGGTCTATATATATACATATATATACATACATATATATACATATATATATGTTTGTGTGTGTGTGTGTAATACCCAAAGATGCTCATGGATTACTCCTGGCTCTGCACTCAGGAATTACTGATGGCAGTGCCCAAGAAACCATATGGAAAGTCAGGAATAGAACCCAAACTGGGTTCAAACAAGGCAAGGACTCTACCCATTGTACTAGATCTCCAGCCCCTTCTTCCAATACCTTGATCCTTAATATCTTTCTTTTCTTCTCATACTTTCTATTTCTTTGAACAGTGGCAATTTTACAAATCTTTCCCAGCCTATATTACATCTCATCCCAGTTCTAAATTACAGACGAGACAGTTTTAAAAATCAAATGTGCTAAGTACTAAATGTGCTAAGTATCTTGATAGATATCTGCTATGAAATATTTAGTCTTAGTAGTGAGCATTACTTGATATATTTTAACAAAATAAGATGGAGAGAGGTGGAAAAATGTTTCAGTATCTAAAGCAACAAAGCAAGTTTACAATCTAGCTATATGGATTTTAAAAAGGCATAGTTTTAATTTGTAGGGTTTTATTGTCACTAATATTTTAACTTATACTGTTCACCATTAGTAATTAATTATAATTTTAAAAAATTAACATGCTAAGCCAGAAAAGTTATACTAATTTTAACAATTTTATGAATAATATGATACTTTAATATCTTATAATATTAACAAATAAAATAGTAACCAGATATAAATTACATAACAAAATAAAACACAATTTGACATTCTCTTTATTTTTATATTTTCTGATAATAATTTTTAGTGCACATCTATGTTTATGTACTATATTCTAATGAAAATTTAAATTGCTACACAAGGTCTGGCAATTTCATTAATCTTCATTCATAAATGTATAAATTATTATTCATTGTATCACTGTCATCCCATTGATCAACGATTTGCTCATTCGGACTCAGTAATGTCTTCAGTCATCCTCAATCACGATCATGAAATCCCGTTAATCATCCATTTCTCAAGCGGGCTCAGTAACCTCTCATTTCGTCCTTTTCCTGAGATCTTAGAAGTCTATCTCGACTTGGTCCTCCCAGCGATGTTGTTGTGTCCGGGGCTCTTTTAGGGTCAGGGGAATGGGATCCAGCTTGTTACTGGATTTAGCATATGAATACACCATGGGAAGCTTGCAAAGCTGTCCCATGTGGGCGGGGAAACTCTCAGAAGCTTGCCAGTTTCTCCCAGAGGGAGAAGTAGGCTACAAGATATCTCTTCTGAGAGCTTGCTTTTAAGTCTCTGGATGTTGGCCTTTGATGGGATTACACACACCTGGGTTCCTCTGCCGGTACCTTCATGCATGAGGCTTGTCCAAACATGTTGAGAGGGGCCTTGAGCCTGGCTGTAGCTAGGTTCCGGTGGTGTTTGGATGCTGGGAGCTCTGCACTGGGTAGGGATTCATTCATCCTAGCTCTGAGATTTTAGCAGGTTCTTTTTACTTGTCCTTCCCAACAGTGCAACATTAGAGGCTCTCCAGGGTCAGGGGAATGAGACTCATAATTGTTACTTTATTTGGCATATGAATAGGCCACAGAGAGCTTGCCAGGCTCTCCCATGCTGGCAGGAAGCTCTCCGTAGCTTGCCAGGTTCTCCAAGAGGGAGAACTAAGCTATAAGATGTTCTCTGGGAGCTTTATTTTATAGTCTCTGGATGTTGGCCATTGATTGGATTACCATTAATCAATCAAAATTGAACACAGGAGATGAAACTCTGCCTGATTTGGGATATAAAGTTTACAGGAAGATTTCCCTAGGTATTACCAACCATCATCTAGGAATATTTAAGGCACAGAAGATATCAAACAAAAAGTGATGCAATGAAGCTAACAAATCTTCAATTAAACAAAAGTAGAATTGTCACCAAATTCTAAACATATAAATCATTCATTCATCAATTACCCTGTAAGCACATCTCTAACTTTAAGTAGATACAAGAGTTTAGGAAAATCACTTGAACATTTTAAAACTCAACATATTCATCTGCAGCTTAAAAAAGAAATTAAAATATAAATAAACTCATTAAGTTGTCAACAAATGAACACAAGCAGTAGAATCTGGGTGCTGGTCTATGGAGCAGAACTGTGATTTCTTAGGAATACAAGAGAATGGGAACAGTCTGGGGACACTGGTTTAGGAAAATGGACACTGGTGGAGGATGTGGTGCATTGAATGCATGGAATTCTATCATCACCAGTATTGTAAGTCATGGTGTCTTTAGAAAATGGGAGAAAGAAGTGATGACTATTTTATTGCATTTTTTCATTCTACTTATCTACTAATAAGAAAACAGAGATAGAAATATTTATGAAATCAACTGTAGCCTCTATATTAATCTTAGACATCTTATCATTACTTATCATTACAATATTATAATGAAATATTCTACTCTCCTGTCTGGCATGACCCAAATAAACATTTGTCATTCATTTACTGAATATAGTGCTTTCCTCTTCAAAATTGTATCTAGCTTCCAAAGTCAATACAATGGTTCCCATCCTTGAGCCTTCAAACTCCTTCCTTTAGGCATATCTGACATTCTTCTTGTTCGTTATTTAGCCAAAAGTGAACTAAAATTTTTTATCAATATAAAATACAACTAAAGTAAATATAATACAAGTCCAATTAATGAGATGATAAGATTTTTAGTATCATTTTGGCAAATGTTTTCATTATAGATTTTTAGAAGCTCCAAGATAATTTACTGAAAATATGTTCAAGTAGTAGTGTAATTAGCTAATATTCATTAGCTACAAACTGTGTTTAATATAGCTTTACAATACTTCAGATTAATTTAACTCAGGTTGATGCATGCAAGTAATTTAAGTTAGTTGTTTGATTTCTGCCTGGTTCCAATGCGACTCTAGAGGTCACACGAATATAGATTGTGTGAATATAATTTTAAACTATTGTGTTCAGTCTTATTAAAAAGTAGGGAATGAGAGAAAATGTTAATAATTGTATTCCACTCATTACAAAATTTAAATTTATTTGACTTAAGGGTGAGGGCTAAAAGCCTATTCAATGTATTAAAAAGCACAAATCTATATTCTATTGTTCAGCAGACTGTTATTACTACTATTATATCATTTTCCCTTCAGATTTACACTGTAAAAAGTTTTAAGAAAATGGCTGTAATCAATCCTTTAATAACTTGAATGTAGTTTTTCTAAAATCTAAAACCTATAACAGAGGCAAAGGTTGTCATTCTTTGCCTCAGTTTCTTTATATAAAATAATAAAAGTTTTAATTAGATCCTAGTTTGAAATTCTTGTTCTCAAGTTGCTCCCTAGCACTCACAACCAATGATTAGCTACTAGCTCACAAGAAATAAAAAAACAAAAGGGAATAATAACCTATCTTATTTTTGTAGCCAAGATGCTCTTGATTCTTTTATATTATTTTAAGTCTGGGTAAGATTTATGGAGAAAGCTGGTTTCTGCAATGAAAAATGGGAAGAGGAGAAAAGGAAGAATAAGAAAGAGAGGGAAGAAAAAGAAGAAATGACAGAATTACATCACCAAAATTAAATTGGGTCAGATTTAACATATTAACATTAGACCAGAGAGATAGATCAAAGGACTAGACTGTATATCTGATAGAGTACTGGGTATTCAAAATTCAGTCTGCCACATGGGAAGTAGTACCCTATCTACTAGTACTAGTATATGCAAGTACTAGTACTTGAGTACTAGTAGCAGTACTAGTACTCAAACCCTTACTATATTTAAGGGCATTTCCTTCCCCCAAACTGAATTTACTCAATTGTAGCTTCCATAATCAAACATTTCTAAGCATTTATTTTAAAAAGCAATAAACAATATCAATATTGTTTGACAAATGGCTTTCATATAAATTCCAGAGTTAATAAGCTAATAACATAAAATAACACTTTCCTTTACAAATTTTTAAGCCATCAAATGTACTCATTATTCTGTTTATTACTTTTGTTCTTTAGAGGAGGCAGAGTGAGGGTCTAGTACAATTTGCTTCCATTGTAAAATGGCTTCCATTACCCAATATCTAACCATGCCTTTAAGTTTTAAAATATTGAGATAATTTTGGTTTATATCTGTGTGATTTAAAGTGATTAAGCTTTTTATCTCTTCAAATGTAAATTAACCATACCAGAGCCATTATCAACTATCAATAGCTGTGCAACAAAGTTCATGAAGCCTTCTTCCAGTAATTTCAGTATTCTGGTCAGAATTCAGGAGTTCAGTCTTGTTCTCTTGCTTTGTTTCTCTTTATCTCACCTATGGCTGAATATATTTGGTGTTTATTGTGTTCCTAACGTTGTTTAGCATAAGCCATAGTAATTTCATCAGTATTGCTGAAAATGGTAAGATTTTATATTTTCTTACAATGGAGCAGAATTCATATGTGTATATACAGCACGTTTCTTTATCTACGGATTATTAGCAATAGGGTTGTTTCCAAAGTTTAGCTATTTTATACAGTTTCAATAAACATAGTAGTACATGTATCTTTTCAGATATATTATTACCAGGATTGCTGATAAGTGGTATCTAGATATAACCAGTGCTTTATATATCTAGTGCTTTATTTTCCCACTTTAGTATTCTTAGATATTGGGTATTCATAAATAAAAAAACAAATATGGGTCATTTAAGCATATTGTTTTGAATGTTAGATTGTATATTTAATAAAGTCCATCTTTCATGTAGCCACAGATGAAACATTTAAGTCGGCATCTTCATCAGGTATTAAAAATGTACTTTGGTACTAAAAATGAATAAATACAAGAACCATTGTATAACTAAAATATAGATAATTATAAAATAATACTCATAAATGCAAAATACATATCAAACAATACTATTTTTTATTGGCAGGTGCCTCTTGTATCATTGAGTATTGTGACTTTCATTAAGAGGAAAGATTAATATGGTGATAATAGCAATCATGCCCAAAGACAGACTTATAGCAGTCTCTAAAACACACATGACATTTTATTTGTTTAAATTTATTTATTTTTAATTAGTGAATCACCATGAGAGTACAGTTGCAGATTTATACATTTTTGTGCTCATGTTTCCCTCATACAAAGTTTGAGAACCCATCCCTTCACAAGTGCCCATTCTCCACCACCAGTAAACCCAGCATCCCTCCTACTCTCCCCAATCCCATCTCCCCCCACCCCACCCTGCCACTGTGGCAGGGTATTCCCTTTTGTTCTCTCTCTCTAATTAGGTGTCAAACAATACTATTAACAATGATATAAAATTACATTTTAGTGACTAGTTTAGCCAATAGTTTAATCAAAAGTTTCTGAGATTTTTCTGTAAAAACTTTTTAGCATTACATATTTTATTCTGAGTTTCTCACCATATCAAGTACATTTGATAGATAATTTAAAATTGCACAGAATGACATCATTATAAAAATTAAGGTGGAGTTTGCATTGCTAAAGTCTGAAAATGTGGGCACACATCCTGGCAAAAGTTATGTTGGTTAAAAAAGTGAAACAAAAAAACCAAAAATGCCTACCCTCATGGAAAAAATGTGTCCAAAGGAAGCATTTGTTATCTCGGGATTATAATGATTCTAAATACATAGTCATTTAAATTTGTCTTCAGGCTAAATCATCAGAAGTTTTCACCACTGCTTTAGAGAGACAATGACGAATAATAAACAGAAAATATACTGCTAGAAACTGGATAAAACCTGAGTCTGGGTAACATTGTATAACCCTGTGTCATACTGAATCAGAGGGGGAAATTGATGTCATTATTTTTTCATTTATCTCTGAAAAGTTTAGTCCTATTATAAGTAGAAAGCAAAATTGCAAAATTTTTAACTTGAATTGCTATTAAAATCATTCCTAGAACCTCCTATTTTTCCCTAGTCTTGCATTTCTTTCTTAATTTGCAAGCATATTTATTTGATTCATTATTCAGTTATAGCAACCCAAAATGTTGACTCTATATTTATTTTTTTGTTATAAAATTCAATCCAACAATAAATAACCCATTCCCTTAAATACCTTCAAATATCTTCTGTTCTAATATTCCATTTTATTTCTGAAATTTTCATTATTTCCATGACATCTGTGGTGAAAAAAATCATCACAACTTTTCCAAATTAAATATGAAGATGTATTTATTAAAAAAACACAATTAAATGTGGAATAGAATATCACATTATAGTAAATATATTTAGGACCAAAAGAAAAATACATGGGAAGATGCATAATTATTTTGCTTTTTTAATAGAAACTATGGGTACAGTGATTATTATAGATTCGCTATGTTGTTTTATGGGCCACACCAGGCAGGCAGTAATCAGAGATTACTACTGATCTGTATTCAGCAATCACTCTTGGTGGTACTTAGGAAACAATATGTGAAATTAGCTATTGGACCGGGCTAGCTACTTGGAAGTCAAACTCCTCACTCTACTGTTATACTATCTTCCTGGTTCTAATATTTATTTGTTTTTACCATTGATACATGTAAACCTCCTGCAGCCATGAAGGAAAGAGTGATGCCGCACTAAATACCAATATCGTACACTGGTAAAACTCAGCTATCACCTTTAAGCTTCAAATATTGATAAACTCAGTGCTCATCCAACATGTCCATGTAGTTTGACAACTGTAAGACAAACCACGGTGTTGACTCTTCTGTTAGATTATTATAGAGGAAATCATAAAGGACAGGGAAAAAATAGGCAGCTTAAGGCTAGGGGATTGTAATGAGAGGGCTTTGAAGATGGACTGTCACAAGGCCTGAACTGATAGTACAGATGTTTGGGAAACAATTCTCTTCACATCCCACCTGCATCTGTCTTAGCATCAAGGTCAAAGGAACTTTGATAATAGGAGAAAGGCCAAATCTAGCCTTAATATAACAATTTTTTACAAAGTGCTTGCTCATCACCTTTGTTAGAAAAGTATAAGACGAGATCAACCCACCCCATGAGATTTCTCTCTTGTGACCTCTCCTGCTGTGAGCATTGTCTTTATTTATTTATTTTTCAATTTTCCAAAGAAATATGCTTTGTTTTTCTGGCCATTTTTTTTTCTGTTCATTTCTGCTTCCACTACTTAGCACTTAAAGCAACAGCCTGCCCTTTGCAAAGGACCAGTTGAAAATACTTATTCTAGAAATAAAAGATTACCTCTGTTTTGTTTCAAAACAGTCTCCCAGAACTATATTTTTTAATAAAAAACTTTTAAAACAATTTTTGTGAGCGTCTAACACTTCTGTTTGACTTGCCCACACAATGAAGACTGGGTAGTTGCTATATCTTCAAAATCCATCGTTACTCTTTCATGCAGTTTCAATAATGTTTCTTATATAATTACAATTAAATTTGGATTATCTTTTCGGAGAAGAAATCACTACCAGATTTTGTTCACTTTTGAGTCGCAGTTATCAAATTGACCTTTAACTCTTACAAATTAAAACACTGATCCTACTACTGTTGTCTAATAAGAGTATCTTGGTACATGAAACTGTGAAGCTGTGTGTGATTAAAGCTTCCAAATCACTGCTCTCAACATTTGTGCTTATATTTTCACAGTATCAAAGTATTTGTGAGCAAGCAACAAACCATAACCAGAGAACACAACTTCAGTTTCTGCTTTTTTTCCTTCTCTCTGACTGATAACATTTGTAGTTTATTTATTTATTTATTTTAATATCACTTCTCTGGGACTTAATTTCAATGGCCAAGGCTTTCCCTAAAGCCTTCAATGACTCTAGGGGAAGCTATCTTTTGAGGCTGGAACATAGATAAAAAACAGGAGGAGCAGCTGCTGTGCTGAAAATAGTTGCAAATCTGGAAGAACATGCTTTAGTATACTTCAATGCTGGCCAATTCTTAACCTGAAAAAGAAGTAAATCCTGGATAATTACTGGAAAATAGACATTCTTGAACTTTGCTGTCCCCTCCCCTTCTCTGAAAGTGAACACAGGCAGTTTGAGTAAAAACTTCTACTTTATGAATGCTATACATTCCACTAGTAGAAATCCTTTTTTCAGCTATCAAGATTAAATTCATTCATTCTCCTGTCATCCATATTCAGTTCTGTGCAATTTTAGTCTTCATGTACAAATTACTTATATTACGTAAAGAGGGACTGGAGCGATAGCACAGCAGGTTGGGCTTTTGCCTTGCACGGGCCAACCCGGGTTCAATTCCTCTGTCCTCTCAGAGAGCCCAGCAAGCTACCGAGAGTATCCCGCCCGCAATGCAAAGCCTGGCAAGCTACCCGTGGCATATTCAATATGCCAGAAACAGAAACAAGTCTCACAAGTGAGACGTTACTGGTGCTTGTTCCAGCAAATCGATGAACAGGACAACAGTGCTACAGTGCTACAGTGCTATGTAAAGAGAGTAAAAGTTAAGTGTAGGCAAAGGTGTCTCATATGTGAAATTATGGTACCTCTTACTTTGAATTAGCAAATTAGCATAAAACATGCTAAAATACTTTATTGATTACTCAAGGGAATTACAATTCTCTAAACTAAAACCCAAAGGACAGTTAGACTTAAAGCAAGACTGATAATTCCCTGGGACAATACTGCTATTATTTTGTTGCTGAGAAGAAAGTGCTGTAGGCCAATTGAATATGTGATGAATGTTCTAATTTTCTCCATCCAATTTCCTTACACTTTCCAAAATAGGTTTTGCTCTCCAAAATAGTTTTGCCTTTTTATTTGCTTTGGCACCTACACCCCCAGTGCTCAGGGTTTCTATTGGCTTTGCAATAGTACCAGAAATGCTGAGCACATTTAGGTGCCAGGGATAAATCCGGGGTTCATCTTTGCAAGTGAGGACACTACCTGCTGGACATGGTTCTAGCTCCATTAGCAATTTCTTTTGAGAGTTCTTTGTTGGCTCTTTGCTGAACACAGGAGGAAGTTGGGGGCATGATAAACTTTAGAAAGGTTCTCAGAGGGTCTGTTATTTGCTAATACCCACCACTATCTTTCCATGGACCTGGTTCAACATCAAACACACAATGTTCAAGAAAACCTTTTAAGACTGGGGCACAGGACCAGAGCAATGTGCTTGAGAAAGTATAAGAAATGCACTTTGAAGAATAGGATGAAGTTTGATGTTTGATTTCTTACAGTTCTGCTTCACATATATCTATAAAAAGCTATTGATGATTTCATTAAATAGTAATGTAGTATGGGCCAATAGCTTTTATTTTATACAGTAGGATTCCACTGAGGGGAAAACATATTTAATTTTTATATCTAGTTATAAATGTCACTTATATTTGTAAGTGATATGTTTACTTTTAACAAACTTATTTTTGAATTCTTATTTTAGCTTATTTTATTTATTTTATTTCATATTTACTTATTATATGGTTTGGAAGGATAGGCAACAGTATATCAAGATTATAACTATGTGTATATGTTTACATTCAGTGGATGCTCAGACAAGTCCAAAGTAACTATAAATAATAGAAAAGGGTAGCAAAGGGAATGTAGCTTACTAACGAGTTACCCATGAGTCACCTAAAAATATTTTCTATAATTCACTGAAATTACAAGAGATTGCATTTAATTAAATTAAATTGGAAAAAATATATAGGTGCTATTACCTTATGTACAGAAGCCCCATAGATATAAATGTCTATGTTCTTGTGCTCTCTAATTATAATTCATTTAGTTTATGTTCAAAACATCCCAAAGATTTTTCCCCATTCATCTCTGACGGTTTCACATTTTTAATAATGCTTTTCAAATATAACCAACTTTTACTCAAAATGCAAAGTCAGTCCCTACTTTATTGCTTTCTCATGAGTGAGTAGACTTCATATTTCAGTCTCTGATGGAACCATAAGATATGATGAGTAGTTGTGAGAATGAACAAAGTTTAAACTAATAGAGGAGAATTAATATAAAAATAAGATTTGTGAAATACTCTGCATGAAGTTGAGAAATGCAGTAACAAACTAGGAAATATAATGGTATATGTTTTGATTAAATTTTGCAAATACTGAGTGACAGTTTATTACACTTTTGAAAAATATTTTAAAAATATGTTATTATTTACATATCATGAATAAAAAATTAGCACATGAACTGCTTTTTGCAATTAGTAAAAATAAACAAGTTAAAATGCTTTAAATATACTAATATAAAATTAGTCTTTTTTCTTATTGAAGCAAAAATCATTAAATAGAAATGTTTATAAAGCTTTATTGAATTTATTAGAGAAATTGTGTAAAATAAAGTAAAATTTTTGCTAATAGAAACTACTATCTGAAGATGCAATGGTACTTTTTTGTTTTTTTATTTGCCTTTTGGATCATACCTGGCGATGCTCAGAGGTCACTCCTGGCTCTGCACTCAGGAATCACTCCCAGCGCTGCATAGGGGACCATATGGGATGCTGGGAATCGAACCCGGGTTGGCCGCGTGCAAGGCAAACGCCCTACCTGTTGTGCTATCACTCCAGCACCAGAAGATGGAATGGTACTTTTAAAGAGATACTAATGTTTCTGTTTAAATATATTGAAAAGTAATTCACAATGAACCATAAAGTAGCTGAGATTAATTCTTCAATTATTTATATCTACTACATATCATTTAATACCTAGTTTCAGAAATATTTAAAACATGCAAGATTGTAAAGACTAGATAGAGTCATGAAAACTTATTATGTAAATAAACACTTCTACAGGTGTTGTTAGAATAGATGGAGAGTCACATACAAAAAAACGGAAAGAAAGCCCATCAGCTTAGCTTTCTGAGCTGCAAAACTGTCCTTTACCAGAGTAAATAATGCATTCCACTTTCTGATGTTGCTATTGTCTTATCTTTAGATATTCAGTGGGATCTGTTACATTTCTGTGTAGTAGGCTCCATTGTAACTCTGTTCCATTAAATGAAGCAACACTCAGAATCACTCTACATCTACATGGCAAATGACTTGAATTTGGAGATATAAATCCACCCTGGTTCCTTTTCTTAATTTTTCTATCATTTTTTCTGTGCATTAAATCCTCTTTTAGCAAGAAGCAACCAAAACTATTTTATTTGTTTTTAAAGCCCTTGCATTGACTTCCCAAGGACACTGTGGATTATGTCCCAAGGACATTATGGCTACCTAGTACATTTCACTTGATTTTCTCTTTATTATGATTATCTATTTGTTTTTATCTATTCTAAATTACTTTTTGGGGTTTATTACTTACAAACCTAGCAGTTTGTTATTTTTCCATAAATAATGTTTGTTAAATTTAGAGGACAGACAATCCATCTCCATTTTTATGTGTAATTATCTTTATATTAAAATAAAAATAAATATCTGCCAACAAATTATTCTTCCCTATTTAATCCTAGAAACCAAATATCCCTTTAAGGGTCTGGAACACTATATCTACTAAAAATTAAGCAAATATGTTTTTTGGCTTCAGTTATACTTTATCTTATCTACCACTAAGAACCTTATCTAAAATGTCAGCATGAACTTTAAAATATTTTATCCTGAGCCAGTGCGTATTCTAAGAAAACGTCCTGATTTGAGTTGGTAGAGGTTTTTAAAAAGACAGTCTTAGCTAGTGATTGTCTCTCTCATACTTTCACTGGAAAATTAGATAATATTGGTTGTTCTAAGTAGTCTTTGATTGTCATTTGCCTGCTTAAAAATTAATATTCATGTTGACTTGATTTATAGGTCAAATGTTATCTTTCAAGGAATTTTTTGAATTAAATAGCTACCATTTTCCTTATGCTTCTTTCCCTTTTCTCATTTTCTAATCTGTCTTTAAAATCAACCCTCCTAGCCCGTTTTCTCTCACTTCTAATGCCATCTCACTGATTGCCTTCACCTCAGGCCTCACTAAAAGTTAAATCCTTTATCTAGGAAGTCCATGAACAAAATTAAGAAGCAAGAAAGTTACTGGTATCTTCTTACCAGTCAGAAAAGTAAATGAGTGACATACTCAATAAAATTTTAATTCACTTGACGTACATTTGCTTTTTGATGCAAATTGTATTGATAGCAATAGTAGAGCATAAACCTCATTACTCAGTTCCAATTCACATGAACACTGAATAGAAGCTTGCATCGTGGCATTTTATCTAATATAAGTTCTTTGCAGGCCTTATTGTAGAATTATAGTTCATTTGATTTTATTTTCTAGCTAGTTTCATTTCACAAGAACTTTTCAAGTTCCATACTATAGCAACCACAACCAATCATAAAAAATGGACAAATATTCTATATTTCTCAAAAAATATTTTAGGCACAAATTCTGTATTAGTCCACTTAAATAAAAAAATATTCTACAACTATAAACCAGAAGCAGTAAATTACTGTATGCTTTGGAGAGTACATATATTTTTAATTTTAGGAATTGTGATTGTATAATACAGGTCATAACAGGATTTCATGCATGCAGTGTTTTAATATCACCCTCTCCATCAGACTCTGCCCCTCTTACTTTCAACCTGTCTCCACTATCACACCCCCATCCCCTGCCATATTAATCTCAGTTTTGTTGTTGTGGTTTAGAGGATTATGATTATTGTGTGCTGACCACACAGAAACAAGCAAATAATGGCAAGCAACATTGTGCTGTGCTATCTTTAGCTGGAGTAAATTCAGTTCTGTAGACCAATTCTCAGGCTCTGTTGTCTTTGGCCATTTGTTATTCCATTATTATTATTATTATTTTGTCACACAAGAAGGAACCAGCAGAGGAACCCAGGTATGTGGGACCCGGGGCTGAGATCTCCAAGCCTGCTCAGATTGGGACTGGGCCTTTTCTGCCCAGATCCCCCATTTTCCAGTATCTAGGCAGTCACACCCAGAAATTGCCGCCAGTGCTCTATAATCCCACTAACAGCCAACATCCAGAGACTGTAAAACCAAACTCCTGGAATCAACATCTTATAGCCTATTTCTCCCTCTCAGAGAACCTGGCAAGCTACCAAGAGTTTCCTGCCCACATGGGAGAGCCTGGCAAACTCCCCATGGCATATTCATATGCCAAAACCAGTAACAATGATGGGTCTCATTCCTTGGACCCTGAAAAAGCTTTCAGTGCAGCACCGTTGGGTAGGATGAGTATAAAGAGGCTTCTAAAATCTCAGGGCTAGGACAAGTGGATATGTTACTGAGACTGCTCGAAAAAATCAATGATCAATGGGATGATGATGATGATGATGATGATGATCCCACATATGAGAGACATTCTGTATCTGTCTCTCATTCTGGCTTACTTCTAACAGCACAATACTCTTCGAATCCATCCATATAGCAAAAAATTATATGATTTGGTCTATTCTTGTAGGTGAATAGAATTGTGTGTAGCTATACTACATTTTCTTTAATGAGTTACCTGTTCTTAGATACAGCTGTTTCCAGATTTTGGCTATTATGAATAGTGCTTCAATGAGTATAGGATCACAAATATTTTCTATATAGAGAGTTTTTGACTGTTAGGGTAGTCACTAAGAAGAAAACTTGCAGGATAAAATAGAAGCACAATTATGAACATTTTTTAGAAGCAGACATATTATTTTCAAAAACAATTTAATTGGTTGTTATTCCCACAGGGGCATGGATTTTTTTTCTCCCATCCACACCATTAGTTTTGTTTTTTCTTTCTCTTTGATGTGTAATAGTCTCATTGGTGTGAGATGAAAACTTGCTGTTGTTTCACTTTGCATTTTTTTGGTGGTCAAGGATACAGAGTGTTTGTTCATATGTATTGGGAAATTTAAGGTATTAATACTTTCTTTTTGTTTTAACTCATGGATATATAAATTGATAAGTATTCACATACATAAGATATAGACTTAGGGGTAAATACATCATTTCACTTTATATTTAAAAATATAATACCTAAAATAGTTTTATATTTTATATGATTTTGAGGGAAAAGTATATAATTTGGGGAAAGTCATTGGTGACAAAATGCAAAAATCTGACCTTGCTGTGATATTCTGTTTTACATTGCTTTGGATTCAGTGGTTAGGGTTGGAAAAAAAAAATAAAACAACTATCTTTGGCCAAGTCTCGGTGAATGAGCTATCAGACAAAGTATGAGACTGTCTCTCTTGTCCCAAAGGCAAAAGGAGTAGTAATTGAAAAAGCTCCAAGTAGAAAGAGATCAATTCAGGTAATGAGAGGCCAGACAGTCAGTATGTGACAAAAGCGAACAGGTAGTTTTTCTTTGGCTTGAGAGTTAGTAGCTGTGAATTTCCACTTTGGGCTGGTTTGGTTAAATTTTCTGTGTTCTCAGCCTGAATTATGTTATAGGGATGTGATAAATAGAGTAAATAATAGAATTTGTGGCTCTAATTATTTTATATATTTATATATATGACCCGGGTTTGATTCCTCCACCCCTGTCAGAGAACCCAGAACGCTACTGAGAGTACCTTGCCCACACAGCAGAGACTGGCAAACTACCCGTGGCATATTCAATATGTCAAAGACAGTAACAACAAGTCTCAAAAAAAAAAAAAGGAGATGTTACTGATACCCGCTCGAGCAAATCTATGGGCAATGGGATGACAGTGACAGTGACAGTGAGTCATATATATAAAATTTAAGGGTTGGACTATCTATGATTTTTACTCATAAGTGAGAAAATAATTGTGAATCCTGAATAATAAATAACATTTCTGCAGACTTACGTATTGCAGAATGTACAGTGCTAAAACAAAGCACTGCAATTGCTTAATGTTTAGTTTAACTGAAACTTGAGAACAGCTCTCATGTTCTTATCATTTACTTTTATAAAGAAGATTTTAAGGTTATATTTTAGCTTAAGAGCAGCTGGGGGAAAATTATTTTTAATTTACAAAAAGTCTCTTATGAAAGTAAGCAATATTTTTGAATACCACTGAGATTTTTAAAACATTGGGTCAGAATAGTACAAAGAAAAACATTACCACTAAAATAGGCTTTTGACAATACAATCTTTCAATAGCAATTTTATTAAGAGAAAATGGATGAGAATTAAAGCAACTTGTTATTTTTATTGCTCATATTTTAATGTGCTGAATCAAATATTGTATCTTATATCATAATTCTATTTAATTTTTAAAATGGTAATGCTTGGGTTTTTTTGTTGCTATTAGTGTTTTTGGAGGTGCACACCAAGTAGCTCTTAAGAGTTTCTTCTGGCTCCTGAGTAGAAATCACTCCTGGATGGTTGGGAGACCATAGGGTTTGCTGGAGGTTCAAACCCAGATTGGCTGCTTGCAAGATAAGTAAGTGCCTTATCCATTGTACTATCTCTCCAACCCAAAACTGGTAATGTTTTGAGCCAAATAATATGCTATGTACCTCATAGTCATGTGTTACTGAGTCACCATATCCTTTCTATAAAATTATTGATAGAATTATTACACTTTTCCAGTGAAGTATGTTAATTTCAACACCAACAGATTAATTCCTCTAAACATAATTTGTCAGAGATGTTTGTTCCATTGAGAGCAAACGAAACGTCAGGAACTAGTTCATTTCTCAAGAACATTATCTTCATACGATTCAGCTGCAGTCCAACATTTCCACACTCACGTTCGAAGTCGGCCAGCATTGGTGCTGCTTGACTGATATTTGGTGTTATTAGACTGATGTAATCAATGAAGTAGAGGTGCTATAGTTGCCGACCTTCTATCTTCACTCCCATTTCTTCCCATTCCAGTCCTTGCATGACGTTCTTGAGGGTGGCACTGAAGAGTTTCGGTGAAATGGTATCACCCTGCCAAGCCCGTCTCTTTACGTCGATGACCACTTCCTTGTAGAATGGTGAGATCCTGGTGGTAAATCCATACAGCTCATGGAGAATCCTGATCTACTGAGTTTGAATGCCCTGTTTGGCTAGGGCTTCAGTCTCAACAGAATCAAAGGCCTTCTTTAAATCAATGAACATTAGACAGAGCGGCATATTGAACTCTCTCGAAACCTCAGTGAGCTTGGTCACTGTGTGGATGGATATGGTCGATGGTGCTGAATTCTTTTCAGAACCTGGCTTGCTTGCATGGTTGTCCTACATCTAGTGTTCTGCCAATCCTATTCAGGATGACTCCAGAGAACAACTTGTAGAGAATGGACAACAGGCAGATCAGAATATAGTTGCCGATGTCATGGATGTCTCCCTTCTTGTACAACAGAACAAGAATCCTGCTGGTTTTCACTGGGATGGAACCATGCATTCAGACAGGTAGCGTGTGAAGAGCCGAGCCAGTGTATTGATGAGTACTGGTGACACATTCTTCAAGTATTTAGGTCTGACTTTGTCTGGACTGGGTGCTGTACACTTCTTTACCAATGAAATGGTGTGTCAGATTTCGGAATATAGAATGCTGGGAACGACACATCTATCCAGCAGAATTTGGTGTGTGGGCAGGTGGACGTGGCTATCAAAGAGATCCAAGTAGAAGTCGTGAATAATCCTCTCCATTGCCCTTCTGGAAGATGTGATAGATCCATCAGGACGTTGGAGGGCAGTCATCTTGGGCTTATAGTTGGTGAGGTCAGGCAGGCGTTTCAAATACCTTTCCTGCCTTCTACTGCATTGGCCAACATTGCTGCTCTTCTCTCTTTGAGGTCTTCCTTTATGACTTATCTGCACAGCTTTGCTAGCTTAGACATCTGCGAATGCAGCAGTTATGTTTTCCTAGGAGAGAACTCAACATGACAAACATAGCACCTGATCTATGCAGGAGGAAGAGAGTGGCATGGGGTGCCTTCAAGAGTGTCCAAGAAGTGGTTAAGAGGACAAAGAACCACCAGCTCCAGGCATATCTTTTCAACTCCACCGTTCTTCCTGCACTGACATATGCCTCAGAGACCTGGGCCCTATGAAAATAGGATGAGAACGCTATTTGGGTATCCCAAAGAGGAATCTAAAGAGCTATGCTTGGAGTATCACATTTCACTCAAGTGAGAGAAGGAATCGGGAGTTGCGACCTCCACCGATGATCAAGAATCAGGGGTGCTGTTTCATTTTTCAAGATGTCGAAAATTAGATGGGCTGGACATTAGTGTGATTTGGAGATGACTGCTGGACTAGAACTATGACCGTCTGGATTCCATAGGACATCAAAAGAACACCTGGCTGCCTACCTATGAGATGGTCAGACATCGTCTTCAAGACCCTGAAGAAATGGTCTGAGGCTCTTCGTGTTCCTAGAGTGAGCAGACACCATTGGGCTATACTGCACGGACAGAGATGAATGGAGATGATGCTGGTGCCTGCTCAAGCAGATCAATGAGCCATGGAATAACAAGTGATACAAGTGGTACAAGTGAAGCATAATTTTTAAAAGTTAAACCATCCTTAGAGTCCCTTTTTATGTCAAATTCTTTATCACTGAGCAAGTATTCAGATTCTTAAACATTTTTATTTAGGAATGGTCTTGTAACTTGTCTCGGATAGTTTACCTGAATTAAAATAATTATTCTAAATATTTTAACTATGGTCAAATATGGTTTAATAGTGGTTATCCTTTCAGTCAGCTTAGTGACATAGGCTTTTGATATACATTTTTGTTCACAAATCCTTTTTCTCTCCAAGTGATGGGAAAATTATGAATCAGTGTTATTATGTTAGCCCAGATCCCTACTGAAGACTGTAAAAAAAAAAGAAAAACGTGAAAGTAATAAGAAAAGCTTTGTAGCTAAGTGCTAGAAACAAAAAGGTTTTTTTCCTTGCATATACACTAAAGTTTCTTACATCTGGACGTATATTATTTGATTACATTTTACTTTCTATCCTCAGAAAAATACCAAGTCATTTTTCCAATTATAATTTGAAGTACTTCTTGCTAATGTTCTACTCTGGACAATTACCACACCATTAAATTGCACTATTGTATATATGCTGCCCGAGCCCATGTGCTCCTTGCGCCCAAGTGGTTGAACACATGTGGTCCCTGAGCACATGAGTCGCCACATATCCCCTCTTTAGATGTGTACTTCCATGCCTTCTTGTCTGATGCTGAGGTGTGTCTAGGGGCTCTCTCTGCCCTTGGAGAAGCCTGAGTTCTCTCCTGAGTGTGTTTCTTTCTCTATGTCTCACTCTCTCGCTCTCTCTCTCTCCCCAAAAACCCTCCAAATAAAATCTATTTTGCTTAATAAAAATACAAAATAAAAATAAACAGATAAATAAATAAATAAATAAATAAATAAAATGCACTATTGAGGATGAATTAGGGAACTAATTTTATTTTGTAACTCTAAATAGTAAAATGGAGGGGATTGGGCTATATTTAGAGGTTTTTGAGACTTACACTGTTTTCAAAGGTCATTCCTGGTGGTGCTTATAAAGGCCTATGTGGTGCCAGGGATCAAACCCAGATCAGCTAAATGCAAGGCAGGCACCTTAAAACTATACTATTACTCCAATCTCAGCAACTATTTTTAATTAAAGTCTTTTCTGAATCCAGCTAATACATAATAAGCCATTGTGCCAAGACAGATGAACCCACTTAAAAACATTTTAGCACTCATAGCAGATTTGTAATTAGTGGTGACTTCCCAGTTTCCAGGCAATGATAAGAAAGACCATTAAATAATTTTTCATTGTATATGTCCATCAAAGAATAATTTTGCAAACGTTTTTGGTAATTTAGATGCTGTCTGAAAATGGTTAATAATGACCATTGATGAGATTATCTTGTCATCAACTGAAGTTCTATAATTTCATTTTCTGAATAGGCAATTATGGCAGTTATGACTAGTCCTACACTAAAATTGCAATTCTCTACATCTCTCCTACTGAAAGAACATCATGATTTATGTGCTGTAATTTTTGTAGTTAGTAATATCTTTCCATATCCCATTTACAACTATAAATAGTCTTGTCCTCAAGACAGAGGTGGGAGGGATGCTGACACCAGTGGTGAGTATCATATAGAAACATCATATGTCTGAATGTTACTTTTAACATTATTATAAATCAGTGCCTAAAATAAAGAGAAACTTTGAAGAAAATATTTTAAACATAATATATTTGGTGTTAACTCTTATTTTGACAGTGCACTGTATCATTGTTGTCCGCTGTTCATCCATTTGCAGGCTCCAGTAATGTCTCCATTTGTTCCTGCCACGTGCAAGTGTAGCCCAGTGGCATATTGCGGTCTCTTTCAGGGTCAGAGGAATAAGGGGCATTGTTTTTAATGTTTTTGGCATACCAAGTATGCCACAGGTAACTTGCCAGGCTCCGCTGTGACAGAGGGATACACTCGGTAGCTTGCCGGACTCTCCAATAGGGATGGAGGCTTTTGGGGTGGCCTCTAATCACTTTTACAGGTGTTTGTAGTCTACGGACTATAAGCTTTTGGTCGACAGGCACGTTGTAAGATCTGCACACTGACAAACACGCACCTCCCTGCATCTCTCAGCAGCGCTTGGGACATCTGCGGTGTCAGGTTGATCTCCTTGATGTTGATGGAGTGTGCCTAAAGGTTGCTGAGCAGCTTGCAGAGTATGACCCTATCCGTGGAGGGTCTGTGCCAGGTTGAATATCCTGCACGGAGTCCCAGGTCACCTGGTGTTTGGCTGACAGCACCCCACAGTGGATGAACCACTGCACGCACTGCAGCCACGGCTCTGTGTTCTACGATACTGAGACTCAGCCGGGCCCCAGGCAGGCAATGGTGTTGTGGCCACCGCCCAAGTTTCTCCACGCCCCGCAGACGCCATTCTCTCCATATCTTGCAAAACAGCCAGCAATGTCCAACAGAAATCATGCCTAGAGTTCCAGCAGGGATCACGAGTCGAGTTCCGTGTCTGGCGTGTTGAACTGCGCACTGTCTAAGGTGAGATGGTGAGCCAGGTTCCATCTGGAGAGCATGAGGGGTTTGGATGGCGTCAGTGCCATCTTGCCTCCGTTATTATATATTTTATAATATCTATCATATATTAGCACTGTTCTAGCACTGTTGTTCATGGATTAATATATATGTTAATATATTAATGCATATATATTATATATATATATATTTCTGTTTACCTTCGGACCAAACTAAATCCTTGCTAAAACAATCACTTCAAGGGGATTTTTTTTATATAAACCTTGTGTCTTGTGTCAAATAAACTTTAGTTAATATTATTGTTTTAATGCGAGTGCTAAAATAAACTGCAGAGGGGCTGGAGCATTAGCACAGCGGGTAGGGCATTTGCCTTGCACGTGGCCGACCCAGGTTCGATTCCCAGCATCCCATATGGTCCCCTGAGCACCGCCAGGGGTAATTCCTGAGTGCAGAGCCAGGAGTGATGCCTATGCATCGTTGGGTGTGACCAAAAAAAAGCAAAAAAATGAAAAATAAAAAATAAATAAACTGCAGATATGCTTATCTTTTGCTCAAGACAGAAAAATTCACTTATCGTAATAATCTGAGTCTGCCTTTCTCTGAATTAATAGTCTCCAGACTACATTTACTTTTCCTTCAGCATCACCATAATTCTGACTTGGACACGACATACTGTCTTGTTTGTTTTGAGGTCACAACAGGTGGTGCTCAGGGCTTAGTCATGGCTCTGAATGGATGATAACTCCTGGCTGGATTCTGCGTTCCGTTTGCAGTGCCAGGTTAGCTGTGCAAAACAAGTGTCCTACCCACTGTACTCTTCTCCAGCCCATAATCTGTGTCTTTAGACCACGTGTTGTGTTTAACAAGCACTAATACCACTAATACATATGATGCACAAAGACACAGGGGCTAATAAGGCCACCAAAATAACTATTTCAGCTTCAGCAAAGGCAATGCTCATAAAAGTATCTTTCTCAAGGTACTTACTGGTGAAAATGATGAAGAAAACTCGTAAACCTTCCTAACCTCCCAAAATAACAACCAAGGCTTAAGGCTTTGAGGGTCAGAAAGGCCATGCTGAAAGATACCCACAGACACACACACACAGACAAGAACATACACATAATTGAAAATAAGTTTGTCAGTATAGAAATTTTATATATAGAACAGTGTGATAAAAAATGTTGACTTTGACTTAGCTTGATCTGGGGCTCAATTAATTATATTAATGTACCACCACCTCTGTATTTTACTGTTTCATGTTTTTAGTGTATATCTTTGTACTTCTTTTCTCCAACTACAAAGAAAACAATTTATTTACTATCACAGTATTCTATATATAGAACCACACACCAAAAGCAGAAATCATCTTTCACATGATTGTGTATATCACTTTCAAAGAAAAGTTGAATTATTTTTGTTATATGCTAGCTACTATAGAAAGTTTTGAGAGCAACATAATTTATGACCTGTCTAAGCTCTATAAACCATTGCCTATTTAAAGCTGTTTTAGAAATAGACAGAGAATCCTCAAATTCCAGCTTTATTCATAAACTTCCACATATAATAATAAAATATTAAAAATTTCCTTCATGGTGATTTTTAAAATAAAATATTGTGAAATGGCACACTCATCCAGCTAATTAATCTATTATTTCAGGAATTTATCTCTTTTTTGTGAGCCTAAGTAAAAAAAAAGTTAAAATTAAAATAAAGAAACCTTAGCAACCAAACTACCAAGGACTCCAGTATACAAAACAAAGTCGAAAGAGTCGTTGTCAAGGACTGAGAGAAAACGTTAAAGATGCTAAGTTTTTTCATTACCTTTAGTAAAGATTTTGTTATTGTTTACAAATAGCAGTTCACTCTAGTCAGATTGTTGCTATCAGTTCTTTTTTGTATTTTATTATTATTATTTTAAGTTGTTTGAATCACTGTGAGATCTTTAATAGGAAAAATTGAAATATGCCATTCCACAGCCTTCTAGCATCTACTCTTTCTCATGTGACATCAGCTGTAAATAGCAGCATTGTTCTCATATTTGTGATGTTATTTTTTTGTGTTATCTATACTATTTTCTCTGTTTTCAACTTTGATCAGTTTTATTATGTTGTGAGTATACGTATATGTGTGTATTAATTTCTTACTACAGCTGTAACTAATTCCACAAAAACTGTTTGTTAAAACCAAGAAAAGGTTTTTACCTGCCAATTTTTGTGGTCATAAAGATGAAATGAGTATTATGGAGCAGAAATCAGGAGTTGGTAGAACTTTGCTCTTTTGCATATTCTGGGAGCACTATTTTCTTGTTCTCTAATATAATTTATCAGAATCCTTTGTCTTATAAATCCTATTCCTCCACCTTCAAAGTGAATAATTCCAGCTTTGCTTCCAATGTCACATTTCTTTTTTCTTATTTTCTCCCCTTCTTATGAAAATCGCTGCAATTATATTGAGAGTTTCAGGATAATTCAGGATAATATCTCATCTTGACATTCTTAATTTAGGAGCTAGCTAAACAACAATGGGGAGGGGGGCACTTGCATAATATGGGGCTGAACTTGGAATTGTCCCCAGCATCCAAGCCTTGTGCACCACTTGAGAAGTTCCTAAAACAAACAAAAAATTTGTAATTTAAACAAATATTAAAAGACTCTCTTCCCATGTAAAACAAAATTTATAAATTTTGGAGATTTAGACATAAATATTAATGATTTCACTGTCACTGTCATCCTGTTGCTCATTGATTTGCTCGAATGGGCACCAGTAACATCCTTGATATTGGAGATTTAGACATAAATATTCTTAGTTTGTATGAATCAATTTACCACAGTATATTAGACTGACTTCATTTCACTTTTACTGTCTTGATTTTCATGAATCTTCAGTTACTATTTTAAACAGTTTCTAAATATTATATTTTAATATTCCCAATATTAAAACATCGAAATATTTTTAAATTTATAAATATTATAGTTTAAGCATTATTTATATTCTTTTGATACTGATTTTACTTTTAAAAAATTTACTTTTATTATTTCACATCTATTATTATTTTATATTATTATCCCATATCTATTACTATTTTTGTTGTTGTTTTACTTTTATTATTTCACATCTACTTAGTCAAGAATTGCACTTGACCGTTAAAATAGTTTCTGGTTGTTTTTGTTCACTTTATTTTTATCTCAAAAGTAAGATAATGTATTTTTCTTCTTTAGAAACATTTAAAATAATTTAAAGATATTTCTCTGTTATAGCATTTTTCTCTGGCAAGTTAGAGTCTGCTCACTGATTTTGTAGGGTTTGTAATTATTGTTTCTATGCATGTCGGCCACGTGAAAGGAGAATGCCCAACCGCTGTGCTATCGCTCCAGCCCTAACAATCTAATTCAATATATCTTTTTCATTATTGAACAGTGGGTAGGGTGTTTGCCTTGCATGGGGCCGAACCAGGTTCGATTCCTAGTCCCTCTCGGAGAGCCTGGCAAGCTATAGAGAAAATCCAGCCCACACGGCAGAGCCTGGCAAGCTACCTGTGGCGTATTCGTATGCCAAAAACAGTCACAACAAGTCTCACAATGGAGACGTTACTGGTGCCCGCTCAAACAAATCAATGAACAACGGGGAAGACAGTGCTATAGTGCTTCTGCAAGGTGGGTACCCTGGGGTGGAAGGTTAGAAACTGGGGACATAGGAGGAGAGAAGGATACAATAGTGATGAAATTGGTGTTAGAACATTTAGTACCTAAAACCACTGCATATGAACAACTTGACAAATGATGGTGTTTGATTTTTTAATTTTTCTTTAATTTTCTTTAATTTTTTAAAGAAAGAAATGAAAAACAGTTTTCTGTACTGTGAGTATAGTCTTTATATCACCAGGCTGAGTACCCCAGAGACGTAGGATCCCCAATCTCCACTGGCCATGGCTGTAAAAAAAATTCAAGATGTCCCTTGGAAAAAAAATCACCAAACATAAATTGATTAATAATCCATTCTTTCCATCTTAGTTTTCCCAAAAAGAAAATAAAATATCTATTTAAGGCAAGTGCATATTTGAATATTGTGGTTCCTTATTAAAAATATTAAAAAAATAATATGAAACTGAAATGGAATAAAATGCTTGGTCACTTGACACATGTCACTTGTCATCTGTTTGTTCATCGATTTGTTCAAACAGGCACTAGTAACGGCTCCATTTGTTCATGTTGCGTGCTAGTGTAGCCCAATGGTGTATGCTCGCACCAGGAACACGAAGAATCTCAAACCATTCATTCAGGTTCTTGACAAAGAAGTTTGACCATCTTGTAAGTGGGCAGCCACACAGTCTTTTGACATCCCATGGAATCCAGGCAGTAACAGCTCTAGTTCAGTGGTCATCTCTAAATCACCTTATGTGTCCGGCCCATCTGATTTTCAACATCTTGGTAAATGAGACAGCATCCCTGATTCTTGACCGTCGAGGTCGGAACTCCGGATTCCTTGTCTCACTTGAGTGAAAAGTGATACTCCGAGCATAGCTCTTTCGATTCCTCTTTGGGATACACGAGTAGTGTTCTCGTCCTGTTTTCATAGGGCCCAGGTCTCTGAGGCATATGTTAGTGCAGGAAAAATGGTGGAGTCGAAAAGATGTGCCTGGAGCCGGAGGTTCTTCACCCTCTTAACCACTTCTTGGATGCTCTTGAAGGCATTCCACTCTGCTCTCTTCCTCCTATGCAGTTCAGGTGCCAGGTCATTTGTCATGTTGTGTTCTCGACCTAGGTATACGTAACTGCTGTATTCGGAGATGTTCGTTCCATTGAGGGCAAATGAAACATCAGGAACTAGTCCGTTTCTCATGAAGATTGTCTTCAAGAGATTCAGTTGCATTCCAATCTTTCCACATTTGCAGTCGAAGTCAGCCAGTATTTGTGCCGCATGGCTGATATTTGGTGTTATGAGAACGATGTCATCAGTGAAGCAGAGGTGGTGGAGTTCCCGACTGTCTAACTTCACTGCTATTCCTTTCCATTCCAGTCATCACATGATGTTCTCGAGAAGGGCACTGAAGAGTTTCAGTGGCATCAGAAGGCATTGGAACATGATTGCTACTCCTGAAAATGACTGGAGCATAACTATATTAGGTCATATTATCTATTCATAATTGTTTATTCCACCTATTTGTTGTCATTTCTGCATAGGCATAATATATTCATTTGACATGACTTTGCTAATAAGATATAAAAATATGTTATCTTCTACATCTGAGTAAAAGCTTCCAATATACTTTGAGAGTTTTTTTGATTTATATATATATGTATATATATACATAAAACATATACGTAAAGAGGCCCAAATAGTCATCATTTCTAACTGAGTTCCAGAATAAGAAGTTGCATATCGTAATTCAGCCTAGTCTAACAACAACAATACAAGGTAATTTGGAACCAAGAAATTTAATAATGCCATGTTTTTTTTGTCACACAAGCAAAGAATAAGTTGTATTTTAAGCCACTGAACTATTTATTGGTAATCCAGCTATCATAAAAATAATTAAAATAACAATTTCATATATTTCACTGAATATTCAAAATATATAAAATGTTTATACTTGTTTTCTTAAATAAGTGAGAATTTATAATATGTCATATTTCAGTACAGAAAAATTATTAAAATGAAGGTAATTTATTAAAGATGTATGTCATATTACTGACTTACATTCCTCATACATAATTTTAAGAAAAGGGCTGGAGCAATAGCACAGTTGGTAGGGCATTTGCCTTGCACAGGGCTGACCCGGGTTTGATTCCCAGCATCCCATATGGTCCCCTGAGCACCACCAGGATTGATTCCTTAGTGCAAAGCCAGGAGAAACACCTGAGCTTCACCAGGTATGACCCAGAAAGAGAAAAAAAACACCAACCCCCCCCATAATTTTAAGAAAATTATTATTTTACTATTTACATATCATCTTCCTTTTTATTGCTGCTAATAGTTTGCATATTTATTCGACTCACTGGAGATTTCCATATAAAGTCTTATAAATAGATGTTAATTATAACTCACCTATTACAAGAAGCATTACTTTATATTCAGGTAGAATATAAAATGTAATAAATAACAAGGAAAGTGTAGAAATCAGGAAAATGGGGCTTACCCAAAGGTAGAAGATTTCTAGTCAAAAGATAATCCCAGAGTGTTAACTCAGCTTTTATTTTTATAGTTCTTTCCGATCTAAATTAAAAGAAATGCTACAATAAACACATAGGTAGCATTATTTAAGGACATAGAAAATTCTGCACACTACAAATGAAGATATCCTCCAGAAAATAACTCATTCAACTTCTCACCATGGCACAATCACTTACAAGTTCATCTCTCTGTTTGTGAAGAGGTCTATTTTTCCTGAGTATATCCTCTGAAAAATTAGAAATAATAGAGATAGAAAGGCGTAAATAACCAAAACCAAAGACATGCATGTTGTCCAAATTAACTCAACAATGACAAATTACACATTAGTAGGCTTACACAATTTAAATGCAAAACAACATACAGACTTCTCAAAAATTTATTTCCAAATGACCTAACAATTCCATTTCTTGTCATCTGCCCCAAGGACCCCAGAGCAGTTCTTCAAAAGGCGTTCGTACTCCTGTGTTTATTGCAACACTATTCACGCTAGCTAAGATAAGGAAACAGATCAACTGCACAAGAAATTTTTAGTGGAGAATGAAATTGTGGTATATATAAACAATAGAATACTGTTTGTTTTAAGGAAAGACAAAAAGCATCTAATTTACTATGATGTGGATGGAACTAGAGGGTACTATGCTGAGTGAAGTTAGAAGAGAAAAGTGGGAAACGAGAGACTCTTAATAAGGGGGACATAAAGAAATGGAGTAGAAGAATAACCAGTGTCCCAATAGGGGCAGCCCCTGAGTTGGTCTAACATGATGATCTCAAGAGGCAGCAGAGCTGCATGTTCTGTGGGAGGGGTCCTTGAGGCATTTGTGAAGGAAAGCTGACCCTCAGGTGGTGGTTGTGGTATTGAATATTGCAGGCATGAAACTTTATTATTCAGAGCATCTTAAATCACAGTGCCAATGCAAATTTGAAAAATAAATTAAATCAAAATGAAATTGACATCACAATTTAAGACCAAGAGAAGTAGTGGAAGTATTTTACATAAAATATAAAGAGACATGTGCATCATAAAATGAGCACTCTCTTTGGTTCTCTACAGACATTTTCTGTATCGAGAGAGGAAATGAATGTTAAGATCTATTTGTATGCAGTTCCACCGAAGATTTAATGTCAGTTTTTTCAAACAACAAGGACTCAGAGTCTTTTGGAGGGTTTATTCTTTGATGGTATGTTTCTGAAATCATTTTATTTCCACTGTATTATCTCTAGAAATAAAGAGAAAGCAAGTAGCAACAAGTACGGCACTTCCCTCTGTGGGGTGGCAAACAGAATAGCAAGAAAATAAATTGCCTTCATTGGACTGTCCTTTCATGTACTGCTGGACTGTAGGCGGCCTGCTCTGATCACTGGTTGACTGCCTTTAGGAAGAGTTCATGGCACGTCAGAAGGTGGACTCCGAGGAATTTTATAATTGAAACAGACTAGAAGGACTGTACTGTGTGATACCCGGGGGAGGCCTAGAAAGAACTACAATACCAGAAGCAATATATTACAGGCAGGACACCCCAAGTCTAGGAAATAATCCCAAGTGATCATTTTCTTATATATTCTCATTTCTCCTTTCAGGTTTACTGAATTTAAATAAGTTTAACTATTAGTCGTGGTCAGGTTTTATGATCTTTTAAAAGTAAATTACAAGTGACTTTATAAGATTTTTATTGTAAATGGAAATCTGTGAATAAATGCTCTTAAAGTTTCTGCATAGCCATCAGGAGCTGCTATTGAATAAAATATTCTCTCATTTATTTTGCTACAGGTCCTTGTTGCCTCTTAATATTTAACCAATCCATCCCTTCCTTCACAAGTTTGTGAATTTTTATCAGAAAATAACTCTTTGTGGTGAGAAATTCCTAATTATTTAAAAACACAAAACCAACAGCAAAAAGTCATTGAGACTATTCAATCAATTCTGTGAAGTCAAATGTACAAATTTAACATAAAGAAATCAGCTATGTTTTTATTTACTAAAAATAGAATACATTCTATAACTGTGTTGGGGAGACTATATGACCAAATGTTTTTGTTTTGTTTTGTTTTGTTTTGTTTTGTTTTTTGCTTTTTGGGTCACACCCGGCAATGCACAGGGGTCATTCCTGGCTCATGCACTCAGGAATTATCCGTGGCAGTGCTCAGGGAACCATATGGGATGCTGGGATTCAAACCCGGGTCGGCCGCGTGCAAGGCAAACGCCCTACCCGCTGTGCTATCACTCCAGCCCCCCAAATGTGTTTTTTTTAAAAAGAATAAAGTTGAGTGGCCAGAGATATAGAACAACAACTGGTTTGGATTTGATCCCTGTCACTCCACATGGTCCCCAAGCACTGCCAGGAGTGATTCCTGAGAGCAGATCCAGCAGTAAATCCTGAGCATTGCCTCGTGAATCCCCAAATAAAACACCCCCTTAAAGAAAAAGAATAAAGTTATATTATACCACTCACAAAAATTATTTGAATATAAATGAAGACAAAATTAAGACATGGTATTATAATTCTTCTTTAATAGGTCATGATGGGAAAGAATCACAGATACAGTGTTGAGGACAGAGCTCTTACCTTAACAAGTGGCCAACCTGGGTTTCAGTCCCTATACCTCCATATGGTACCCTAAGCCCACCAGGCGTGATCCTTGACCAAAGAATCAGGAGTAAGCACTGAGCATCCTAGATGTGACCCAAACTCAAAAGCAAAACCATAAGAAAGAAAATGGTGAGTGTGTCTTTATTATGTTAATGAGGGCATCTTTGCAAAGAATCTGAGACAGCAGTATTCTCACTATTGAAAACTACTTATCAGTACATAAGAACTCACACCCCCCACTCACCACCACATACACATGCTGAAGAACTGGGTTCAGATATGTTTATATACAATTGTTGGTTTTTATTCTATGGATGCTTTGTTGATTCAGCCATAAAACCAAAATTTTATCTTTTACAACAATACACTTGAATGTTGAGGGCGATTTGCTACTTGTGGTAAACTACATAAGAAAAAAAGTGCCCCTGATATCAACAATAGGTATCTAAAAGAAAAAAAATAAACTCAAAAAACAGAATATTATGGTGGTTACCAGGGACCAGGGTACAGATAATTTGAGAAAATACAGTTAAAAGATAGAAACCTGCAACTAGGAAATAAATGAGTTCTGGAAATCTAATATACAGACTTGTGATTCTAGTCAGCAAAACTACTATTTAAAATGAAATTACTAAGAAACTAAATATTACATAGACTTACAACAATAAATTATAATTATGCAAAATGATGAAGATATTACTTGTTACTATAGGGGAAAAATATAATGCTCACATCAAATTATAATGTGCACTTAAATCTTGCATGATATTATATGTGAACTATTTCTCAACTGAAAAAAAAAGTCACCCAAACTCAAAATAATCTCCAGAGGATTTGAAATGCAAAAGGCCTGAGTGTTATTTGATAACCGGTTCTATTACCTGCAGAGTATATTAATACGGAAACTTTTCCTTGTTGTTTTGTGTTGGAACCACACCGATGGTGCTGAGGGCTTACTCCTCATTCATCTAATACCATTATTATTCTATCATGATTCAGAGTGTTATCCTTGACAGGATTATTTTTTTAGCAAGTATTGGACATTTTTGGTAAAGATGCAAACCAAGCAACATACAAAAAGCATTTTAAATTAGGTGTATTCCTGAAAAAGTCAGAATATGTTAGGAATAGGGATTGGATAATTATAAGCAATGCCTTATCTATATGAAGTATAGATACACAATTCCCCTGGGGACTTAAGTATCAATTCAAAATCAACAATTCTTCCCAATTATTTTAACCCCACTGGGCCCCTAAAATTTCCAATAGAAGTTCAGATTCTGTTATCAACCTTACATACTACTTACCAAATAAAACCAAGGTTGTTTAGGGTTTTAATTAATAGAACACAGAAGGTTTGGCCCAGGTAGAATAAAACATCTATAGACAAGAGAAAACATATGGGTGTTAGCAATATTATGCAACTTTCTTCAGGCTATTCCTTTTCTGTGGTTACCATGGAAACCATACTGGGGAAGATATTTTAAGTTTTACAAAAAAATATGTAAAGTTTGTCTCTCGGAGACTAATTTGTACTGGGCCATGCTTGATATCCAAGTTTTGGAACTGGCACGCAGGCCATAATATATCCTGACATTATTTGAGCCAAATCACATCTTTCTACTCTAAACTATCATGAGACTTTCACTTGTGAAAAATAAATGGCAGGATCAAGGCTACAACTGTGTTTGAGGGATCTGAAGAACTTCTCTACTGATGTCTAGAAAACAAAATTTATTTTATATAGCAATATGAAAGCTTATGATTTTATCTTTATCTTGGCAGTACAAAAATATTTTCAAAGCATACACATATAAGTTTTTAATGCAAAGACTGAAACAAGAATAAAAAAAAAATATTTTGTACCCTAGGAATGAGGAAATGGGGAGTGAGGAAGAACCTCTCTGGTGATTAAAGCCTCAAGCCCAAACCTGAATTTCTGGAGTTTACAGAAAGAGACGTACATTACTATTTCAAGTTTCTGGTATTTAACCTTTTATTCTTTAAACTTATTGTCAAATCCATCATAATAAATATAGGATTCCACATGTAGACCAAGTATTATAAATGACTATATCCTAATAAACAATGATTCACTCTAGTGATTCTCTCTGAGGGGCAGGAGAGATAAATACAGCAGGAAGGGAGCTTGACTTGTATATGGCCAGTGGGTTCAATCCTTGGTCCCCTGTAGCCCTGAGCCCAACTAGGAGTGATCCCTGAACTCAGAACCAGGAGTAACCCTGAGCACTGCTGGATAGGCCCTTAGCTCCCCACCAAATCAACCAAAACCAAATCTAACCAAACAACAATAAAAGGTGAAGTCGCCAAGATAAACACACTGTTTCGTATTTGTTTTAGATTTAGCCAAAGAGTGACCTGTACAAGGATATTCCTCCAAAGAAGTAAACACATGGTCTCTAGTGGACAATGGGAAAGGGATTTATTCCCTGTCACCCAAGCACACTTTGTTGAATTCTGGTCTAAATTCCACTCAATAACCCCTAGACGACCCCCCACTTTTGTAATCATCACTGTCACTGTCACCCTGTTGCTCATCAATTTGTTCGAGCGGGCACCAGTAACGTTTCTCATTGAGAGACTTATTGTTACTGTTTTTGGCATATCCAATACGCACGGGTAGCTTTCCAGGCTCTGCCGTGCGGTCTCCATACTCTTGGTAGCTTGCTGGGCTGTCTGAGAGGGGCGGAGGAATCGAACATGGGTCGGCCAAGTGAAAGGTAAATGGCCA
Source organism: Sorex araneus (assembly GCF_027595985.1). Classification (NCBI taxonomy): domain Eukaryota; kingdom Metazoa; phylum Chordata; class Mammalia; order Eulipotyphla; family Soricidae; genus Sorex; species Sorex araneus. The sequence continues at coordinate 28,934,322 of NC_073308.1, forward strand.
ACCGCTGTGCTATCACTCCAGCCCTTTGTAATCATGTCAATGAAAATATCATTCTATCCTTTTGGACTACAAGTATTTGGCACAGTTTGCTGAGTAGACACTAGCTAGCCTTCTGACCTCATTTAACAAGGATTCCAAATATCGATGTATGTCAATTATGACTTGTGATTTAAAACTAGTGACGGGAAGAGGAAATTTCCATGGGGAAGTGAGAAGTGGGATTTGTAAGTGTCCAAACATTATAGGTAGATAGTTACATGTGTTCCCCGGAGGTGGGGTAAAAAAGGAAAGGAGAGACACTGGGGAAAAAATTAGAGGGGCACATGAGAGAAAAATCTACAAAACAACTCAGAAATAAATAATTCCTGGGCTCTCAAACTGATTAGACCTTGAAAGAGTCAGAGGAGAGAGAGCCATGCAGGAGGGGATCATTGCAAAGATAAATATAGAGTAATACCCCTGAGACCATGAAACTGGTACCATCAGCACTTTAGGAATGAGAAGACAGAAAAAGCTACAGGTCTCAATTTCCTCAGAACACCCATTCCTATTTATTTGCCATCTTATTATGCTGCACAGCCATAGTGTACTGAATCTTTCACTCTCTGTCCCCTTTTAATACAGGGCACACCTGGCAGTGCCCATGGCTACTCCTCTGGCTTCAAGCTCAGGAATCATTCCTGGTGGTGCTTGCGAACCGCCCATGATGGGTGTCAAACAGGGTAACCATGTGCAAGGCCGGCTCCTTCACGCTGTACTATCTCTCCAGCCCCACAATCTCTGCTTTCTATTGCTAAGTTTATCTTTTAATTCTTTCCTTTAGGAAGGTGAAGAATCGAGGTTCAGGAGATCTTTAGTCCTGAACCTCCTTTTCTCTTCACACAAATTATTCTGCTTCAGGACAGATGGCTAATTTCTTCTTCAATGAAATTTGTTTGCCTTAGTTTTCTTGGCAACTGAGTGTAATCATATGACAAAGTTCAGGCCAGATGTAGGTAAGTAGAATATACACGGCGCCTGGAAAGCGTTCTTATAAGCAAAGGGAACAATCTTTCTTTTTTTCTCTGCTGTTCCTTCTCTTTCTCATATTCAACTCTATCCTAGAGTTGTCCAGTTCATAGGAAGTATGAGAATAATTCCTTAAATTGCATTATTGTGAAGGAAAGGTATGAAATTCTTGGTTCTCTAGTGTCCTTGTGTAATTGTCATAAACAGTCACAGAATGGCAATATATGGAGATGAGAAAATTTAATAAGCTTCAAAGTTTGTATTCTGCAGTTTCCAGCCAAAGTGTTCACAAATAAGAGTGAACAGTATTCCTGTTGATTTCTCATTATTCAGAAAGGCACTGCAGAAACTCTTTTAGAAATATCAGCAGGAGACAGCAAATTAAACAATTTTATATCAGTCCATTTTTGTGAACTTCGGTTACCATTTGCTTAGAACATTTATTCAGGATATATAAATGAAGTGTGACAGAAACCCTGTGGCAATATTGACAGTTTGGAAAAGTCTGCATTTTCACTATATTATGCTAACCCACCAAAAATCAGTGATTTTTCCTAAGTCATTATGGCACAAAATTAAAGAGTAGTATTGTACTTGAGGATATGTGTGTTCATATTTTTCTCATTTAGCAAAATAACTGTTTTACTGATTCCTCATTTAAAAAGCAGTCAGAATAAAAATATAAAGCTAACCCAAATATTTTCATTCAAATATTGAACTTTGCTCGGTGGATATATAGTTAAGCAGCCTAGATGTTATTTTTATTCTCTCTTGATTGTTACTAGATTTTCTTATTTTCCTGCCTAATCTTAATTTTTTATTTATGTTCAACCAGATTTTTCAGTTTAGAGTCTCACTACAGTTTTTTGGTGGTAATGAGTCTACTGCTCCTTTTTTAGTTCAAAATGTAACAGTGACTACATTGAAAAAAACAATTCAGTACCGTGTAAAATTTTATTAAAGAATGGAAGTACTTTGTAACCTTTGATTTACATAGTCAAACTTCAAATAAGATAGTGTAAAGAAATTTAATAGCAACCTTGGGAGGAAATATATTCTAAGGTTTCTACAGTTGGTTTCAAAAATTTTATTTAGTTCCTAAATAAAATTATTTTCAGAGGTTCAAATAAATATTTTCACAATCCTGAGACATTGAAATCACTATGAATGGTAAAGAATATGTCAAGAAAATTTTTGAACTACATGGTATTTTCTAATTTAGCTTGTATCTGAAAATATGGATTGGTTACATACACCAATTTTATATTATTTTAAAACTTTATTATTTGATATGGTTTTGATAGCCAAATGGATATAAATGAGAATTTTTATTATTTTTCTTTATGTAACTTATAGAAATAATGGTTCTGAAGTATGGAACTAATTATGCAATCATACTTTTACATTTAAATACATAAGGATAAAACTATAAGATTGTCAATGTAAAATAAAACTTTACCCACTTTCTTGGGAAAGTGGTAATTGAACAAAGGTGATTTAATAAATAGAAGGGGAAAAGTTGAATGATCACACACATAAATTTATTAGTATATGAATATTAGCCACGAGAAATTAAAAAATGTTCCCATTGGATTTACTATATTATGCAAAATCCTCATCAAAATATTCAGTAATATTTATTGACAATTCAGTAATAATTCAGTGATATTCACTAATAATTAGGTTAAGATTAAATTTTTATTCCTGAGACTTAGTCGGGCAGGCAGGAGCCAGCCCTGGACAGGACATGCTGATACCACAGGAAGTGCTCAACGAAACTCTAAGAGATGGTCAGATGTGCCAATACACCTAAAGTGTTTCCCTTTTGGACAGGGCAGGGAATCAGAGTGCCCGGATAGGGTTGAGAAACTAATTTCCTCAAAATATTGTTATTCTTGAACACAAATACTAACATGTTAACAGAACTGTTTGTCAATGTGTCTGTTGCCAATGCCACCACCTCCCATGCCTCATACACACAGCTTCCTCTTCACTGATAAGATAGTAATTGATGCAAGTTAATAAAGTCTTTTAAGGCTATTAATATCTCAGAAAAATAATAATTAATTTAAATGTCAACAGTTGCAGTTATACCAAAATTATTACAAAGAGAAGAAACATTGCCTTTTCTTATTTTAACTGTCTATAAATGGCATAATTATAACTCAAAAAACAATTTCAAGTAAATATTTTTTCTTTGATATACTGATAATAGTAATCTCTATTTAAATTATTTGATTAATATAGACATCAATATCAAATTGCACCAATATATAATGTTAAAGTAAGATCAATGTGTCATATCAAACTTATGTATTAAACTGATATTAATACATCATATAAACATTGCTGGACTGGAGCAATAGCGCATACCAAGAGTAGCTTGCCTGTATGGAAGACCCTTGCAAGGTACCGTGGTGTATTCAATATGCCAAAAACAGTAACAAGTCTCACAATAGAGACGTTACTGGTGCCCAGTCGAGCAAATTGATGAGCAATGGGATGAGAGTGAATATTGCTCTTGATATATGTTGAAATACCTTTAAGCTTAAAAGTATATCTACTTATTAAAAGGTTTAAAAGTAACATTCATAGTACAGAAAAATAAGATAATTAATAATTATGTTAAAAATGTTAGCACTATAATATTCTTTTTTTATTTATTTATTTGTTTTTAATTAGTGAATCACCGTGAGGGCACATTTACAGATTTATACACTTTTGTGCTTATGCTTCCCGCATACAAAGTTCGGGAACCCATCCCTTCACCAGTGCCCATTCTCCACCACCAGTAAACCCAGCGTCCCTCCCACCCTCCCCAATCCCATCTCCCCCCCACCCCACCCTGCCACTGTGGCAGGGCATTCCCTTCTGTTCTCTCTCTCTAATTAGCTGTTGTGGTTTGCAATAAAGGTGTTGAGTGGCCACTGTGCTCAGTCTCTAGCCCTCATTCAGCCCGCAACTCCCTTCCCCCACATGGCCTTCGACTACATTATAGTTGGTGATCGCTTCTCTGAGTTGCCCTTTCCCCAGAATGTGAGCCCAGCCTCCAAGCCATGGAGTCAACCTCCTGGTACTTATTTCTACAATTCTTGGGTGTTAGTCTCCCACTCTGTTATTCTATATACCATAGATGAGTGCAATCTTTCTATGTCTGTCTCTCTCTTTCTGACTCATTTCACTCAGCATGAAACTTTTCATGCCAATCCATCATCATCATCATCATCATCATCATCATCATCATCATCATCATCATCATCATCATCCCCTTGATCATCGAATTTCTTGAGCGGTCTCAGTAATGTCTCCATTCGTCTTGGCCCTGAGATTTTAGAAGCCTCTCCTTACTCGTCCTTTCCAATGTTGCCACTTTGGAGGCTCTTTCAGGGTCAGGGGAATGAGACCCAGCATTGTTACTGGTTTCAGCATGAATATGCCATCGGGAGTTCGTGAAGCTCTCCCATGTGGGCAGGAAACTCTCTGTAGCTTGCCAGGTTCTCCAAGAGGGAGAACTAAGCTATAAGATGCTTCCAGGAGCTTGGTTTTATAGTCTCTGGATTCTGGCCTTTGACAGGATTACACGGTGCTGGGGGCAGTCCCTGGGTGTAACTGCCTAGCTACTGGAAAATGGGGAATCTGGGAGGAAGAGGCCCAGTCCGATCAGAGCAGGCTTGGAGATCTCAGCCCCTGGCTATTCTGAAAGTAGTGAGTGGTTGCAAAGTCAACCTGAACTCAACTTGCAGCCTGGGCTCTGAAATAAGGCCAATAAATGAGCTTATATAGCTGAGCAGGAGGTGGTTTGTGGGTGTGTCTCCTACATACCTAACTTTTGGCTGTTTAATTTCATGGTAAACTTGGCCCCAAGTTGTTGGGGTCTGGCCAAAGGGACAGCAGAAATTTTGGGGTATCTGGAAGTCTGAAGGTACCATCAGCCTGCTGATGCACTCACCCCATAGGTACAGGTTGACCTGCTGGTGGCACGTTTATACAAATAAATCAATGGTAAAATTGATTTTATTGTGACTCACTGTTTAAGGTTTTAGTGACTAAGAATCAATGAGAGTTATAAGTGAGGACCTGTAGTATGTATATTTATAACACATTTGCTCATTTTTACTAACATAAGGATACTAAAATGAGCATAATATTATATACATTTTTATTTTTCAGTAGAAATTTATTGAATAACTACTGTGTGCCAAATATTATTCTAGGTGCTTAAAATGAATCCAAAATAAAGCATAAGATTTGTTCTTCATTATTTTCTCCATTCTAGTGTAAGGAAGAAAAAACACATTTTATTTTTTCCTGATATTGGGAAGGGACATTGAGCCAAAGTGTGACTCATTTGTTCATAGATTTGGGGATTGAACTATAATTCTTAATTATAGTTTGTGAATATAATTGAGACTCTAACATTACCCCAAAACTACAATAAGCATTTTTATGTTGATGAATAAAACAGAATTTTCATTCAATATTGCTCTTTTTACAGCTTAAACAATGGAGTACCTTTGGAACTCTTGAAATTACACCAGAAATTCAATCAGACAAAATGATGTATGTAGTGGTCACTGAAGAAGATTGTGAAATAATAAAATTTCTGCAAGACAAAAAAAAAAAGATTAAATTTTTTAAATCTTTATTAAAAATGTATATTATGTAAAATTTTTTCTTAAAACTTTGAAATTACATACATATCTTGATAATATTCATATTTATTCATTGTCTTAAATAAGAAAATGTATATTGAAGTTGCTAATTTGCTTTCCAATTTAAACATCTGTTCATTAACTTTTTGTACCTTATAATAATTCAATTAATAAACTATTGCTCACATTACATTAACATTAAGGGAAATGCCTACTGCCTTGATTTCTAGGTTCTTAAAAGGATGCCTTTGAAAAGAGTAGCTATGTTGTGAAAATAATGAAAAATTAGATGATTTAAAATGTTTTAAATGCTTGGTATCTATATACCTTAACACGGGAACTAAAAATTCCTCTTTTGTATGTGGTATTTGAATTGAATTTTAAGGTGTGATTTCCATAAAGGCTAGCCATTGTGCCCTTTGTCAAGCTCTCTAGCCAAAAGGTTGTCTGTCTCATTTCCATTAATAAAAAGTATACGTGCTTTTAACGTTTAACTAAGTTATCTTAAGGACACAAACTGAACTGAAGTGTCATTTTTGATCTAGGCATATTTTCCACTCAGAATGATTGTCTTTACACCAAATGTACTATTATCAAATATTTTTCCCCAAAATTATATTTTTATTATTGAAATTAAATATGCATACTAGTTTTTAGATGAGTTAAGCAAAAGATAGAATAATAACCAACACAAATAAGTATACAACATGCTTAGAATGCATATAAAAACATACTAATACATTTACCAGAAGAAATGACTAAATTTTATGCTTTAATAGCAAAACACAATTTATTATTTGTTTTTTATCTTTTTTTAATTAAAAAAAATTTTATTAGTGAATCACCATAAGGTACAGTTACAAACTTATGAATGTTCATGTTTGGATTTGGTTTACATCCCTCCACCAGTACTCATTCTCCTCCACCAATGTTCCAAGTATCCCTCCCACCACCCACCCCAACCCCCACCACCCCACTCTGCCTCGTCCCCAGGGTATTACCTTTTGTTCTCTCTCCTGTTGGGTGTTGTAGTTTGCAATAGAGCTATTGAGTGGCCATCATGCTAGGTCTATAGTCTACTTTTGGTATGCAGTTTTCAACCCGGGTGGGTTCTCCCAACAATCTCTACTAGGTGTTCCCTTCTCTATCTGAGCTTCCTTTTTCCCCAGCATGTGAGACCAGTTTGCAAGCTGTGGGGCAGACCTCCTGTTTTTTATCTCTACTACTCTTGGGTGTTAGTGTCCCATTCTGCTACTTTATATTCCACATGATGAGTGCAATCTTTCTATGTCTGTCTCTTTCTTTCTGACTCATTTCACTCAACATGATACTTTCCATGTTGATCCACTTATATGCAAATATCATGACTTCATCTTTTCTAACTGCTGCATAGTATTCCATTGTGTAGATGTACCAGATTTTCTTTAACCAGTCATCTGTTTTGGGGCATTCTGTTTTTTTCAGGATTTTGGCTACTGTAAACAGTGCTGCAATGAACACACAAATGCAGATGTCATTTCTACTATACCTTTTTGCCTCTCCGGGATATATTCCCAGGAGTGGTATTGCTGGGTCAAATGGGAGCTCAATTTCTAATTTTTTGAGAATCGTCCATGTTGTTTTCCAAAATGGTTGAACCAGTCGGCATTCCAACCAGCAGTGAATGAGAGTCCCTTTCTTCCCACATCCACAAAAACACCGATTGCTTTGGGTTTTTTGGATGTGGGCCAGACTCTATGGTATGAGATGGTATCTCATTGTTGTTTTGATCTGCATCTCCCTGTGTAGAGTATTTTCTCATGTGCCTCTCAGCCATTCGGATTTCTTCTTTTGGGAAGTTTCTGTTCATTTCATCACCCCATTTTTTGATCGTGCCAGCAGTTTTCTTCTTGTGGAGTTCAACCAGTGCCTGTATATCCTTGATATTAACCCCTTATCGGGTGGGTACTGCATAAATATCCTTTCCCATTCTGTATACTGTCTTTGTATTTTGATCACTGTTTCTTTTGATGTGCAGAAGCTTCTTAGTTTAAGATAGTACTATTTATTTATCTCTGTTTTCACTTGCTTGGCCAGTGGCGCAAAACACAATTTAAAGGAGACTTAAAAAGAGTATTTTTAATTCCTAAGTTCAGTCTTTCCACATAATAGCTGTATAAAATGTATGTTAGCTTTTTCCTCTTCGCAAATATTTTTTATTGCACATCAGAATAAAATTTGTAAATAAATTTTTTGCGTGTGTGAGTTGATATATCATTATCATCGTGATTTGGACTTTCTGGTAAGTGATGAGCACTTTTTTTGTTAATATAAGTATTGCCCAAATCTCTGTTTTCATCAGGAAGTATTTGTGTCCTCTCCCTATTTTTGATTGGATTTTTGTTGTTGTTGATCCTCCTGATTTCTTTGTTTACTTCAGATATTAATTTTTTATCTGATGCATTGAGTGTGAATATTTTCTCCCATGCAGTTGGGTGTCTTTTAGTTTTAGTCCACGTTTCTTCTGCCAGGCAGAAACTTTCTTTTCCCCTTCTCCTAGATTTTGAAGGTTAGATAACACCTGCTTCATTCTCCATAGTATTTATTGTATTAGAGCCAAGAAATAGGAACAACTTAAATGTTCAGTGTTAGCTAAATGAGTTTAAAGATGTGATAGAAGCATCTGCCTAAAATTAGAAAAAAATAAAAAAAACTATCAGATTGAAAGAAAATCTTGTTCTTTGCAACAGCATTAATGGAATTTAGGAGATTATGCTAAGTGAGATAAGCATGACAAAGGAAAACAAATAGAGTATGATGTTACTTGTATATGGAATGTTAAATTGTCTTTAAACATATTCTTCTACACTTACTAACTACTTTTTCTTATTTTAGCAAACCCTCTCCTATCAGTTTAGTAACAGAATTTTGCTGGAGGCAGTAAACTGGACCAAAGGAGAGCACTGTTACTTCATTTGCCGCTTCGCTGGGATAAATTTCCTGTACTGCCTTCTAGAATTTGAAACTGTGTATTATACAGTTTATTATCTTTCTTTTCAAAGGAGAAGGGATATTCCAGACCTTCTCATATGGTTGCAGAAGCCCCAATCTGCAAATGCAAAATATCCCCCTTTCCTTTCTGCGTATTGAGATAATATGAAATAGTTTGAAACTGGCTAAGAAGGATTCACAATCACAATATCCAGTTATTCACCTATTTCTCGGGCGGGCTCAGTAACATCTCATTTTGTCCTTTCCCTGAGATCTTAGAAGTCTATTTCGACTTGGCCCTCCTAACGATGTTGCACTAGGGGCTCTTCAGGGTCAGGGGAATGAGATCCAGCTTGTTACTGGATTTTGCATATGGGTACACCATGGGGAGCTTGCAAGGCTCTCCCATGTGGGCAGGAAACTCTCAGAAGATTGCCAGTTTCTCCTAGAGGGAGAAGTAGGCTAAAGATATCGCTTCTGAGAGCTTGCTTTTAATTCTCTCTCTGGATGTTGGTCGTTGATGGGATTACACACACCTGGGTTCCTCTGCAGGTACCTTCATGCATGAGGCCTGTCCGAACATGTAGAGAGGAGTCTCCAGCATGGCTGTAGCTAGGTTCTAGTGGTCTTTGGCCACCGGGAGCTCTGCTTGAGGTGGGGAGGGAAGCAAGAGCCCATCCCCTCCAAGGGGTCTGGGGAAGACAGCCAGGCGTGCGGGCAAGAGACGCTCTTCATCACTCTCTTCTGAGAGCTTGCTTTTAAGTCTTTGCCTTGCTTTGCCTTCTTAAGAGCAAGAAGGATTAAATACAGATAATAAACCTCTAAAGTTACAAAAAGTTTCCATGTATTTTCAAATCAACATGATTCCATTTTTTTAGTTTGAGTTCCTGTAAGGAATGGAAATATACACTATTCTAGTGTAACACAAATATTTAATTAATGTTACAGAATATATATTGCATTAATAAAACCCAAAAGTGTCTCTTTTGCATGAAAAGTAGAAATCCCATAGGGGGAGCTAAATAAAACTTGTAGAACTATAAAAGTATGGGACGTTCAGACTTTTCTCCTAACAAGTTAAATTATATATAAATAATGAAAGTCTGTATTATCTATTTATATATTGATTTATTTTAAGATCAACATTGAGTGAGGCCTAACGTCAAAATATTATACTCTGTTATTTTAATAGCCATGATATAAATAGAATCTATAATATTTTAAGAGATATTATTAATTTAGAAACTTACAAGCTCTCACTTATAAGCCTATTTCTCTTTTTTTTATATGGAAAAAGGTAATTACTTAACTAATATTATTAAAACATAAACTTGGTGATATTGAAAACAAACCTGTATTTCTGCTTTCTAATTTTATCACAAACAAATATCTCTAAATGTTGAAATAATTATATCACTGATAACATGATTGTACAAATGACATTAGTTTGTAAAGATGTTTCCTATTTTTATCCAACTTCAAAAATAAAATAGCATATAAAAGATTCCTTATCTAAGAAATAACCAATGCAGACAGAATAGAGTGGTTCTCAGAAAGAGACATTCTTTTATAAGTATTAATCATTTATGAGAAAAATGTCTTTATTTGTCTGAATTTTCTAAATTGAAACTTCATGATGAACACATATAGAATAATCAAAACAAAGAAAAGTGAAATGAGCTTACTGGATATTTACATGTATTTTCTTTTAACTAAATAATGTGCTATGGTACCTCATCACAAAATGGTGTGAAGAAATGAACAGAAACTTTCTCAAGGAAGAGATACAAATGACCAAAAAGCACATGAAAAAATACTCTTCATCACTAATCATCAGGGAGATGCAGATCAAAACAGCAATGAGATACCACCTCACACTGCAGAAACTGGCCCACATCCAAGAGAACAAAAGCAACTGCTGTTCTCATGGATGTGGAGAGAAAGGAAAACTTCTACACTGCTGGTGAGAATGTCAACTGGTTCAGCCCTTTTGGAAAACAATATGGACGATTCTCAAAATATTAGAAATTGAGCTCCCATTTGACTCACAATACCATTCCTGGGAATATATCCTGGAGAGGCAAAAAGGTATAGTAGAAATGACATCTGCATTTGTATGTTCATTGCAGCACTGTTTACAATAGCCAAAATCCTGAAAAAAAAAATGGAATGCCCAAAAACAGATGACTGGTTAAAGAAAATCTGGTACATCTACACAATGAAATACTATACAGCTGTTAGAAAAGATGAAGTCATGAAATTTGCATATAAGTGGATCAACATGGAAAGTATCATGTTAAGTGAAATGAGTCAGAGAAAGACAGATATAGAAAGATTGTGCCCATCTGTGGAATATAAAATAACAGAATAGGAGATTAACACCCAAGAATAGTAGAAATAAGTACCAGGAGGCTTTCTCCATGACTTTGAAGCTGGCCTCACATGTTAGGGGGAAAAGGCAGCTGAGATAGAGAAGGGAACACCAAGTAAAGTGTGGTTGGAGGACCCGCTCGGGAAGGGAGAAGCGTTCTGAAAGTAGACTATAGATAGTACACGATGGCCACTCAATACTCCTATTGTGAACCACAACACCCAAAGGAGAGAGAGAACAGAAGTGAATGCCCTGCCACAGAGGCGGGTGGGGTTGAGGGGGTGGGATTTGAGGGTGGGAGGGATACTGGGTTCATTGGTGGTGGAGAATGGACGCTGAAGGGATGGGTTCTCAAACATTGTATGACGGAAACACAAGCATAAAAATGTGTAAATCTGTAACTGTACCCTCACAGTGTTTCACTAATTAAAAAAATAATTTGTTATGGTTTTGGGGACACATCTAGCAGTTCTTGGGTGATTCTCATCTATGCTTAGGAGGACCATAGTTTGCCAGGTTGATCCCAAGTGCTAATACACAATACACGCTTTCCAATGTTCAGCCCATTGAGCTACTGCTCTATCCTACCTGCAAATTTAAACCTTGCTTCTCTCTAGCTTTTGGAACTGAATTAGTAGATTTTTTACTAATTAAGAAAAATAAAGTCATGACATTTGATCTTAATATACAAAAAATTAAACACTTTCTGTAATGGCTTCTGATGTCTTGTCTAATAGTGCTATATACATAACACTAATTTGAATAGGAAAGGAAAATAATTTATCCTGACTGTGAATCCTTCTGGATATGCCAAAAACAGTAACAAGTTTCACAATGGAGACGTTACTGGTGCCCAGTCGAACAAATCGATGAACAACCAGACAACAGTGCTGCAGTGCTATAGATCCTTCTGATGAAAACACTTTTCCTTTTCTGTCCTTGTGTTCATGACAATCTGTATTTTTTATAGGAATCTAAAGGCAATCAAATATGTTTTCAGGCTGCTTGAAATGAAAGTGGTAAAAAAATTTGGAAATTATTAGTGGAAGTGGAGAATGGGGGGGAAATGAGGCCAAGTAAAAACAAAGAATCATCTTGAGATTTCATGTACTTTCTGAGTTCAGGGTTATCAATTGTTTGCAAAGAAATAATTTTTGAAAGATTTTTGAGTGCTGTTTTTCCTGTGGGAAAATGTCTTCAGTCCTGGATAAAATTTACATTTATATAATATTTTTCTAACGAAGGAGCAAAACATTTGAGAATAAAAATATATCATTTTTACACAAATTTTGATATTCAAATCTAATCTCATTACTATTACATAATATTATTACAATGGCTGGCTCTATCTGGGGGCTGGAGCAATAGCACAGCGGGTAGGGCGTTCGCCTATCACGTGGCTGACCCGTGTTCGATTCCTCCGCCCTTCTCAGAGAGCCCGGCAAGCTACTGAGAGTATTGCGCCTACACGGCAGATCCTGGGAAGTTACCCATGGCGTATTCGATATGCCAAAAACAGTAACAATAAGTCTCACAATGAGAGACGTTACTGGTGCCTGCTTGAACAAATCGATGAGCAACGGGATGACAGTGCCAGTGCCAGTGGCTCTATCTGGAGTGTGTTTTCCCACTACATCTTGAATCAATCCTCTGCAGGAAGCAAGCTGCCATCTGGAAACAGACTAATGAGTCATGCATATGCTGCCTGAGCCCATGTGCTACTTGTGCCCATGTGGCCGAGTACATGTGGTTCCTGAGCACATGTTTTTGCCTGAGCACATGTGTTGCCCACATCACTCTTCTTGAGATGTGTACTTTCGTGCTTTCATGCCGAATGCTGGGACATATTTATGGACTCTCTCTGCTCTTAGAGAAGTCCAAGTTTTCTCTTGAGCACGTTACTCTCCACTCTCCTACTTTCTTTCCCTCTTTCCCTTCAAAACCTCCAAATAAAAACTGTGCAAGTTCAAAAAAAAAATTTAAAAGCAACTAAAAAGTTTGAGGTAATGAAGGATGAGTGGCTTCCCCGTTGTTTCCCAATCAAGGACAATGTAAGGCAATCTCCTCAATATACATTCTCCCACTATACCCTTAAATGATATAAACTGGATTAAATTGTGCTTCAGAGAATAAGACATTCACCATTCTCAGGTAATGAATCTTGATAAATTTAACCTGTCATGTTAATTAGTTGGTGTTTTCTCATTGGTTGTAATTTTAGAGCATATGGTATGGCAATATATTGGCCAGCAAGAAGAAGTTTTATCTGAGTTAGGTATTTTTTTTCTAATAAAGAAAAAATAAGTGAGGGGTGAGTGGGTGGTGGAATGATGAAGTGAACTGGGCAATATGAAGACATTGGTGGAGTGTTTTTACACATTGTCGTGGTAAAGTATGGTAACTGTATATGTCAAAAGTTATTAACACTATTGTAAAAATGTGACCCAAACTATAATTATTTTTTAAAAGAAAGACAAAACTATACTAAGGGAAACTAAGGGAAAAACATATTTATACATATATGTGTGTGTGTATATATATATGTATATATAAGTAGGTAATACCTCTGTGGTACAGTGGTTTATCAAACCTTGACCTCATTAATCTAGAGAATAGGATGTATCTCACATATTAGATATTTAGAAGGAAAAAAAGTCAAATGCTAAAGATATTTGAAATAGCAATCTCTATAAATATAAATTCGGGTTACAAAATTCTACTTTATAAACCAGCATATCTACAAAATCTCTGCTTCTTGAATGCATATACTGATGTAATTTAATGAGACTATATGTCAGTTTTTCTACTTATTTATGCTAATACATATTGTCTTAAAACTATGTACTTCCTCCTCACCTTATTACACAAATGTTTTTTTCTTCTATTTTAGAATTTTGTGTTAGTTTTGGCAATGTTTAATTTTTTTCCTTTTTGGGTCACACCCGGCTTTGCACAGGGGTTACTCCTGGCTCATGGACTCAGGAATTACTCCTGACAGTGCTCAAGGGACCATATAGGATTCTAAGAATTAAATCCGGGTCAGCCACATGAAAGGCAAATGCCCTACCGGCTGTGCTATTGGTCCAGCCTTTGTTTAATTTTTTACACAGTGTTTAACAGTGCATCCATATTCAAGGTCAGTGATGGCAATCAACAGGCCCAGTTATTTTTCTTCAATTTTCATCATAATATACTGCTATCCTAGTAAAAATTCTTCTCTCTGAGGTTAATAATACTGATGGTTTCATCAAATAATTTCACTTTTAAGACTGGATCAATGAGGAACTGAAATTTGAAATTGAAATATACAGCCGAAGTGTGCTGGAGATTTATATTCTTAAGTGAAACAGTGAGTGCTGTAACCCTCCCTCCCAAGGAGCTGATGCAAAACTCTCCTGCTGTGCACAGTTCCTGCAATGCTCCTTTCTTCCCCTAAATAATTCCCAGCTTGATGTTTCAGCATCTACTGACTTAATGTCTGATCATTTAAACACAAGACTGAAGTATACTTTTTCTATCACCATTGTAATTTATTTGTTTTGTTTTCTTTTGCTTATTCTCTTGGGGATATTATTCAGTTTTGGAAGAAGGCAGCAGAGCACCAAAGACTGGCTGGTTTATAAGCAGCAGACATTTCATCCTCACAGTTCTGAAATTTGGACTCTCAGACCAAAGTGTCAGCATCCTGTCCCTCCATACTAGCTGCAGACTATGAACTGAGACATTTTACTCTGTCTATATCTAGTCAAAAGGTGCTTAGTATTCGCCGGGGTCTTTTGGACAGAAGCACTGTCTCACTTCTGAGGACCGCACCCTTATGACCAATGATACACCAAAGAACCCACCGCCTCATGCCATGAATCATGTTGAGGGGATGTGGGCATTCAGACAATTGCAATAGATTTTTTTTTAATGAGATCAAGGAGATAAACATCTCTTACAAGTTTAATAAACCTATCTCAGCTATCATGTTTTCTGCTGATATCCTGGGGCCAAAGCTCGCCAGGTTTTGTTCAGGAAGTCCATGGTTTCTCCTGTGACATAATTCAAGCTGAATTACTCAGTGTTCTGGGACTGCTATATTTAATTAATTGGTTGTTATTAAATAAGATTTTTCTGCCACTCAGTTTTCTTTGTTCAATGGAAATGAACTTGGAATCCATATTGTGGTTGTTTAAGAAAAACTAATGAGTCAGAGATTGTGCTATGGTTATAAAAGTGCTTTGATTATAGTTAGTTCGGACAATTATTTGTCATCTTATTTTTTGTGTGCAAAAGTCATATGTAGTGTCTATTCCTGATATGCAGGGCTATGCCTCAGGTGATGCTGAGGGCAAGGGATTGAGATTAAAGGAAGACATGTAGTGCTGGGCTTTGATCATGGATCCCACCTTCTTGACCACTGAGCTATA
Organism: Sorex araneus; assembly: GCF_027595985.1. Classification (NCBI taxonomy): domain Eukaryota; kingdom Metazoa; phylum Chordata; class Mammalia; order Eulipotyphla; family Soricidae; genus Sorex; species Sorex araneus. Next base: position 28,949,735 of record NC_073308.1, read on the forward strand.
TATCTGGCCTTTCTACTGGTAGAGGGGAATGGGAGGGTTGGAACATACCTGTCAGGCCTCAAGGCTTACTCCTGACTCAGCGGTGCTCAGTAATTACTCATTCCTGGTGATGCCAAGGGACCATGTATTGGGAATTAAACTAGGATGAGCGGTGTGCAAATCAAGGTTCAATCCTTGTTTTATCTCCCGGGTTTCTCTGTTGATAATTTTAACTGTGTTGCAATAGACATTCTAATATGGGTCTGAGTCAAGAAGCTAATGATTGAGTTATTATTGAGTTTAATAATGCTGAAGTGAAATCACCCTTACAATGTTAATAAAATAGATGATATATGATGTATATTGTTAAGTAAATTATACTTAAAATGGAATATATTGATTTAAAAATGTAAAGGTAGTTCATATTATTAAAGTTGGGGCCAGAAATATACTATAACAGGAAAGGCATTTGCCTTGATGCTGTTGACACTTGTTCAATCTGCAGCATCGCATATTGTCCCCCAAGCACTACCAGGAGTAATATCTGAGTGCAAAACCAGGAGTAACCCCTGAGTATTGCTGGTTGTAGCTCAGAAACAAATTTAGACCTGTCTGAAGTGGAACATTTTTATAAAAGTCAGAAAATTATTTTGTCCATGACTAGGACACTGTTATAGTAAGTATACTACTGAAAGGAAACTCAAAAGAAAAAAATAGATATATTTATAAATATTTATATTTATTTTATGGAATTTCTGATGTAAACTTAAAATCAAAATACAATATTCTCTTTGCTGAATCGCGCATGTTAATTTTTACAAGAAAATTGCATTATTTTTCTTGTTTAATGACATGCCATGTAATACTATTATTAGAAATTAGTTAACCAAAATTAGAATGCATATCCATAATAAAAACATCTTTTAATTGTTTAAATTTACCTAATGATGAAATTATTCAGTTTTATAGATATATAGAACATAATTTCAGATATTAATAACTTCCTTTAGTTGAAAAACCCTTGAAACTTTCTTCTCTGAATTCATGGAAATATTTTCCATAAATCTATTTTCAAACCAGATAGATTTAATAATGTGATAGAAATAAATATTTGTTATTTGATTACCACTTACTTGAAATAAATGTTCCAAATAGAATCTATATAAACAGAATATAAAAATATAACTTGTTACAAAGTATCAAGTCAAAGTTTGGGCCAAAACTAACAAGGCTCAAAACAGAATGATTATGGTAGATGCAAAGACTATTTCTATTTAAGTGTAAATATTTCACTGATATGCAGCTTTGAACAGATGTTAACTAACAAAAAGCTATTTGTCATCTAATTGCAAGAGTATTATTTTGCTAAATTATTTCCAAGAATTCGTTTATTCTGTATCTGATCTGACAAACATCTTTTGGATAACCACTATTATTTTATTAGAAAAACAGTACTATGCCACTGCTATTTGTACATGGTAAACCATTATGGACAGTGGATGGTGGACAGAGTACAGTCTAACAACATACTTTAACCTCTAAGCAACTTATATTAAAATTTAATAGCTAGAATTAAAATATACAAATAAATATATATGGGTAAAATTTCAAGCATAGTATAAAAATACAAGAAGCTAGTGAGCATCAAAAGAGAGAATTATTATTAATATCAGTTAGATTTTTTTTTAGTAGAGTCTTAATTTTTCTAGCAGAGTCACTTGACCTCGAGACTGGCTGTCTTCACCAGGGCCCCTCTGAGATGGTGGATTGAGTTTCCCTCCCCCACCCCAAGCAGAGCCCTGGCAGCTGGGTTCTACCTCTAGAACCCAGTCATAGCCATGCTCAAGGCAACTCTCCACATATTCGACAAGCTACCAAGAGTTTACTGCCCACACAGGAGAACCTGGCAAGCTCCCTGTGGCATATGCGTATGCCAAATACAGGGTCTCATTCCCCTGGCCCTGAAGAGCCTCTAATGCAACACCATTGGGAAGGACGAGTAAAGAGAGGCTGCTAAAATCTCAGGGCTAGCACAAATGGCAACGCTACTAGGCCTGCTCGAGCAAATAGTTGATCAACGGGATGACAGTGTTACAGTGACACAGTGAGATAATGTTTTATATGTGACTATTTTAATTCCACTAATAGAATAAAAGGTGAGTGTTTCATGAAGCTTATTAATGATGCTTATTATAAGTGAAATAACAAGAAATCCAAATATGATCTAATATTCTTATGAAAGTTATTCCATAATAGTCATGTAAAGTCTAACAGAAAAAAGATTTATCTGGTGTACCACATGGAAAGGATGAATCACGTTCACGATCACGAAATCCCATTAATCATCGATTTCTCGAACGGGCTCAGTAACTTCTCAATTCGTCCTTTCCCTGAGATCTTAGAAGTCTCTCTCGACTCGGCCCTCCCAACGACATCGCACTGGAGGCTTTTTCAGGGTCAAGGGAATGAGATCCAGCATATTACTGGATCTAGCATATGAATACACCATGGGAAGCTTCCAAGGCTGTCCATGTGGGCAGGAAACTCTCAGAAGCTTGCCAGTTTCTCCCAGAGGGAGAAGTAGGCTACTCCCTAATGGGAGCTTGCTTTTAAGTTTCTGGATGTCGGCTGTTGATGGGATTACACACACCTGGGTTCCTCTGCCTGTACCTTCATGCGTGAGGCCTATCTGAAAGTGTGGAGAGGGGCCTCGAGCATGGCTGGAGCTAGGTTCCAGTGGTCTTCGGCCGCCAGGAACTCTGCTCAGGGTGGAGAGGGAAGCTGGAGCCCATCCCCTCCGAGGGGCTCCGGGGAAGACAGCCAGGCGTGTGGGCAAGAAACTCTGCATTGCTCTCTTCTGGGAGCTTGCTTTTAGGATGAATATTTATTGTTAAACTTACGTATTCTCAGCAACTCATTCTAAATAAAATGAGAGTGTGCAAGTTGGGGAAATGTTAGGTAAGTATAACAGGTCAGATGACTCAAAGAATAACACAACTTGCCCAGTCCTCAAACATGGTGATTAAGGCAAATTAGTAACTGAGGGTCCATAAGAATCCATCATCTGATACTACACATATTGTTTTAAATTAGATTGACTACTGATTAAACTTCTTAATTTAAAACCATTTAATGCTAGAAATTCAAAACCTTGACATGGCTCTATCCACATATCAAAGGTACATTGCCAAAATTCCTAGAGTGTGACCTTCAGATCATATTTCTTTCATATTCTTCTTTAAAAATCCTGAAAAAGAGTAGAGTACAAACTGGAATATTTCAAAACTCTGTATTTTGTCATATTCAGTGTTGTGCTTTCCAAGACAATGTATAAGTCCCGAATTTCTTGAATATATTTATTCAATTGCCTAAACTCTAAACCATCATGTCAGCATATATGAAAGAAACATCTAAAATTTGCAATCAGTGCTTTATTAGCCATATTTATTTCACTCTAGCACAATTGCATTAACTTAGTAGTCTCTGAAAGAAATGGACTAAATTGCTTGTGATTACAGGAACTTAAAACACTTTATTAGCAAAGTCACCATATTCTTCTAGCTAAACTTTTGATGAAGTCTACTAGTTTAATAAAATCCAGGTCAATATGTGGTACTTGGCCTTTTTCACTTGGGATATTTAGAGCCGTTTATACAGAAATTAAAATTTAAAAACACAATGCACCCTATTTGTAAATTGACAGTCATCCAATTGCTCATCTTTTGGTACTTGAATATTCTTAACTTTTAGCAGAAATTATTTCCAGTATTAGTGATCAGAAAGTGCTGGAGCGATAGCACAGCAGGTAGGGTATTTGCCTTGCATACAGCCGACTTCGGTTTGATTCCTCTGCCCCTCTCAGAGAGCCCAGCAAGCTGCCGAGAGTATCTCGCCTGAATGGCAGAACCTGGCAAGCTACCCATGGTGCATTCGATATGCCAAGAACAGTAACAAGTCTCACAAGGGAGACGTTACTGGTGCCCGCTCGAGCAAATCGATGAGCAATAGAATGACAATGACAGTGACAGTGACAGTGTTTAATGGCCAGAAAGTTATTACAGTATTAAAGACTTTATCTTGCATGTGAGTAATGCTGCATCAATTACCATCATGACTTATGGTTCCAATATCCCTGCCAGGAGTGATCCTTGAGCATCAAGCTGAGAGCAATCACTGAGTAACCACATTTTGTGTCTCCTCAACATCCCTCCCCCCAAAAAAACCCACAAAAAGCAAAAGGAAACAATATACAAATATACATATACTTCTATATTTTAAGCAGCATTTTTTCATCAATATAAGCAAAAATAGCTTTAGGTTTTTATAACAATATATGTTTGAAAATTTTCATGCATATCATACAATTTAAAAATTGAAGAAAGTTATGTGCCTGTCAACTTTTTTTTTACTCTTTATCTTGCAGCTTCTCTATTTATGGTCAATCCATTAAATGATATTGAGTTTTAAATTGTACTACTTTTCATTTTATAAACAAAGAGCAATTGAAAGCCTGTACATTTTTTAATCATTTTACTAGCATTTGGATATTACATGGAGATGTGTGGACATATGAACACATTTGTACACACACAGGTTTATAGTTCATTTTTATGTGCACTAATGCAAAGAACTTCTTAAAGCCAAAGAAGTTACTCCGGAGTAAAAAATTAGTGGGTCAGAATATATTTATAATAAAATGAAATTTTATTTGTTACCAAATAGAAAAAATTATAAATACTTGACACTCTCAGCAGTGCAAACCAAAAATCCCGTTTTCAGACCCCTGCCAAGAGGTTTAAATACCCTACAAACAAACCTATCGCCTTAGATCCTGGTATTTTAATTTTATTTCACAAATTTTAACCAAACGATATTAAGTGCTTTTAGACTATTGTAGTTTAAGCACAACCTCAAGGCTTTCATTCATTTTGACCTCAAGTCACAAAGAAAATTCTGTTTTTTTCTATTCATTTGATTTCACTGAAATAATTGACTACTTATAAACTATTCCTAGAAACAATCTAACCTTCCTTTATTCAGTAAGTATTCATGTCAAAATCAATAATGCTTCTTTTAGAGAAAGATGAGATTCTAAGAGTAGTGAGTTCACGTTGTGTAAGTGCAATAATGTCTGTAAAAGAGTCTCCAAAGTACTTTGCAATCCCTGCCCTTTGTCTCCAGACTTCTTCCGCAAAGGAAAACATGAACAGAACCAAGGCAGTTTTAGAATTGGTGAGGGGAAACAGGCTTAGAAAGTGAAGGTAAAGCCTTTTGAGAAGAAAGAGTGCCAAGAGATTTAGTATCCTGGCGACTTATCTGCCATGTAGTGACCTAGAAACAATCCTAGCTCCTTTCCTTGGCTGTTTAGTGATACTGAATCTTCTAAGAGTGAGATTTGCAAAAGCAACACTGGAAATTGTGGAAGGCTTCATGTTGCCCTTTTTGCTGACACTCTGGTTTCTTGACTAAAAGAAGCTAAGAACTGCTTGAGGGGGCAAATTCCACTTCAGGGAAAGGTCATGTACCATACTGTAGGCTCACCAATCAGAAAAACGTGAATGCAAAATGATCTTAAAACACACACTAGATCTGGAAAACTAAATTCCTCTATGTTTGTCTTTTAACAAAAACATTATTTGGGGGGACTTGATTGTTCTGTCATATGTATTACACTTAGCACACTGATTTCTATTAAATACATTCAATAAGCTTGCCAGGCTCTGCCCTGCGGCCGAGTGAAAGGCGAACACCCAACTGCTGTGCTCGTATTGGATATGCCAAAAACTGTAACAATAAGTCTCTCAATGAGAGACGTTACTGGTGCCCGCTCGAACAAATGATGAGCAACGGGATGACAGTGACAGTGACAGTGATATTCAATAAGAGAAGAGCCCATTTCCCCCTGATTCTTAGGGGCAATGCAAGTGGTTTCTAAGGTTTACTTTGTTTTAACAATTTTTGTTTTTTTATTGTTATGACTGTTGTTTTAAATTTGCAGTGAAATTTAATTCTGGGTTTGATTCTTGCACAGTCTATGGTCTCTGAGCACCAACAAAATTTACCTGCAAAAACTGACTCAGGAATAGCCCTGAGCACAATCAAGTGTGGCCTTTAATGAATTAAAGATTTAAATATAAGGATTGGGATCTGAGGGCTGGAGTGATAGCACAGTGGGTAGGGCGTTTGCCTTGCACACAGCTGATCTGGGTTCGATTTCTAGCATCCCATATGGTTCCCTGAGCACTGCCAGGAGTAACCCTTGTGCATTTCTGGGTGTGACCCAAAAAGCAAAAACAAAAGAAAACAAAACAATAGGAATCATAACATGCATAGCAGAAAACAAGGTGATACATCTTTTGACATCAATGTATTGTTTCCTTTTTGTGACAATCTTGCTTGTTTGAGAATCAGTAATGTTGGTGTCATAGGACTTATTTAAAATTTTTCTTCCATTCCAATTTTACACAAGCCTTTAGGAAAGATGACACCAATTCCTGTTAAACTGGTTACAATTCACTTTACTTTATTTTTGATTTTTTACAATAGCTCTCTTCAGGTTTTCCACTGAAACCATAATCAGTCTCTTGGAATGTTGTGTATATCTAAGAATTTGTTCATGAGTTCTTTGGTGTCTAATCTATTGCTATATAAATTGTGTTCATAGTACTATCTTATGATCTTTTTTTGTATTTCTGTTACATCAGTTGTAACTTCTCTTTCAGTCTGCTTTAATTTATGTTTGATCTCCTTTTTGTGAGTCTGGTCAAAGTGTGTTTATTTTATTAGTTTTCCAAAAACAGTTCTAGGACTTTATAATGCTTCTTGATATGATTATAAATGAGATTTCCCCCCATATTTGTCTTTTTGAAAACTTGCTATTTTATATAGCAAAGCAAAATATTTTTGAGTTAATTTTGTAGCCTGATATGATACTGGATTCATTAGTTTTATTAAAAAAATTATAAATGTTATTGTATTAATCTAATAGATAAATTATAAACTAATATATTATAATATCTCTAAATTATAGTTTCCTCCTTTCATGGGGTTCTTTTTATGGCGGAAAATTTAAATTTAATTGCTATTTTCCTAAATTCCAACATTTATATAGGTGGAATTGTTTAGAATAAACATTTGTCTTGTCCTGATCCTTTAGGAACAATTTCAATTTTTTACCATTAAGTTAGTTGTTGGTTGTTAATTTGTCACATATGGCTTTTGTCATATGTTTTGGTTGTGAATTTGTGTTGAAGTATGTACTCATTCTTAGGATCTTATTTTAATATCAAAAGAAAGATTATTGCTTTTCTTAAAAATGCTCTTTCTGCCTCTGTTGGGGATGCTTATATGTTTTTCATACATGTCTCTTTGTTGATGTGGCATATTACATCTATTGATTTCCTTAAACACAAGTTAAATACATGCCTGAAAAAAAAATCTCACTTGATTTAATATTTTATTCTACTCAGGTATTGTTTTTCTAGTAGGGCTTTTTAGGGACTGAGTCACAACCAGGGCAAACCTATAGGGCAAACCTGGTTGTGTGTTAGTAGTGTTTAGAGAAACTATATAGGGTACCTGAGATTAAACTGGATTTGTCACCTGTCAAGCAAGTGCCTTAACCCCTGTACTATACTTCTCTTACCCCAGCTGCATTCTTAAAATTTGAAAGAACTAGAAAGAACTAGATTCCACTGGAATTTATAATAATAGTGAGCAACATGGTTGAAGAACTGAAATAAAAACCAATCTATCATATTTTGTGGTTATAAACCTATTGGTGAGATTTCATACTTCTCATACTTAATCTTTTGGTCTCAGCATACTAGTACCAGAAATGATGTCTATTAATAGCATTTTCCAGTGGTCTCAGATCCCATCTTTTGGTAACCATAGGAATTGTAATAATAGAAGTTGGAGTCACAGTGTAAGTGTGACATCAATAAGAAAAAAAGCAATACTTTATATTTTATATTCATAAAAATTCACTTTACAAAACCTTAAAAGGGGCAGGAGAGGTCGTACAGGGGTTAAAGCACTTGCATTGGATGCTGTGGATCCAGGTTCTATTTCTGCACCATCCCCCCCACCATCACCACCCCCGCATGAGGACTGACTCACTTCAGAACACAGAGCCAGGAGTAAGTCCTGAGCAGGTCCAGGTGTGGCCTCAAAGCAAAATAAAACAAAACACCCCTCTTCCCCATGAATCTAAATTCTTAAAAAGTAATTGTGTAATACTGCTCTAACAGGGAAGAAGTCCCCAGGGAGGGGAGGAGAGGATGTCCTAATGTGGGTTTGTCATGTGGCAGTACAGATGGTCTGAAAGAGAGGGCTTCTGCACACCAAAAATAGTTCTCCTTTTAAAAAACGTGTGCCTCACCAGCAGTTTAAGTGGAAACATGGGACTTCTTGAACAATTATGAATATTCTGGAGCTTCATTAAGCTTTCAAGGAGCTGTTAAAGTGCTGCAATAGAACCAGAGGACTGTGGTGACTTGTTTTTATTTAAAGTGTTTGTTGTAAAAAGGGACCACTCAGCTTGCCAGTGAATTGAAACAAAACTGTGCAGAGTAAACAATCTGGTTGTTATGATCTGAAAATGGGAAACTATCTCATCCAAAGGAGAAGCAACTGTTTAAATTGTATTTGATAGTGATCACATTCTTACACTGATCACTAGAGCAAGATTGCTAGAATATGTCCTTGGAACACAGTCCTAGGGTTAAGTTGGCCTGTGAAGGAAATGTGCCAGATTATGTCTTCTTTAATGACACATTAACTGGATAAAAGCATTAAAAGAGTCTGAGGGCTAGTACAGTTGATAAGGTGTTTGCCTTGCTTGCAGCCAAACCAGGTTTGATCGAATGCATCACATGTTGGTACCCTAAGGCCCCTACCAGGATTTATCCCTGAATGAAAAGCAGAGTTAAGCCCTGAGCACTACCCAGTCTAGCCTCCACAAAACAAAGAGCAATTTAAGGAGAAACAGTCAAAATAATACTTTGAACTAGCTTAGGTTTAGAATATATATTAACATAATATTTTACAACATAAAGGTTTAGAAAATAATTGTTCATGGCTAAAAGATGAATAGCTTTACACACATTATTTTAGAAATATTTGTTCCTTGAAACTAGACAATAGATTTCCGTAAAAAAATTAAAGATTTTGTTTGCAAAACAAGTATAATTTTATTCATCATGTCTGCCTTTGAGAATTTAAAAATACTTTTTAAGGGTGTATACATTTAGGGAAATACTTATACTTTTTAATGGTGTATACATTTTGGGAAATAGTTAAAGTGGCTTATCTTCTACTGTTTCACAGGTTTCTTTTAAATAATTTACATACTTGCCAGCTGCTTTATTTTCTCACATTTCTCTCTGTATTTTAAAATACAGAAACTTTAAAGATAAAAGATCAGTTTTATCTGGTATCATCAACTGTATGACTGCCTGGTTGATACAGAAAACTGTGAAGGTATACTTAGTTCACCTGAGGATGGCCTCTGTGGTTTTCAAATGCCTGCCTTCAGCATTAATAAAGAAAACAGTAAGCGCATTTAATGAATATGACAATAAAATAAGTAGTCTCACAAAGTCCATGAATAGTCATGTGTATATCAAACTGTCTTTTATATAAGAAAGAATTTTTATACTGTAAATTTCCCCTTTGTTGATTGTCACAGGTGAACTGTTCTAATTATGAAAAAGGCAGAATGCATTTGTGTGAAACATAATAACAGCTTATTTCTCAGAGCAGAAATAATGATGGTCCAGACGTCCAGTGCAGCTGGTCTAAATTGCTACCTCAAAAGCTATCATTATTAAGTGATTATCGAATGGTTCACAGTTTGACTAACGCCAACAATCAAGTGACAGTGCTCAAGGAACATTCCTTTAGACAAAAATGTAAAAGCAACATTTTAAAAGTAAACCACAACAATTTCATTACCAGATAGAGAAACGCTGATGGTATTTTTTTCTGTTCTTGCAATTATTATTAATTTTACAAATATGGATTAATAGAATAAAATTCAGAATCAATGTGGAAATGGTTAACAAATCTATTCACACATACGTAGCATGTACATAAACACACACAAACAAGAGAGAAATGAGTGTTTAAATACGAGTTTACTGGGAATTTTATCCTGAGTCTATTCTTTTCATAAAATAATCCAAAATTCAAAAAAAAAATAGTACAAATTGATAACCCCATTTTACATTGGTTAAAGTAGAAATTAAGAACATGCAAATATTCATTACCTAAAATACAAAAACCTATTTTTTTTGTTTGTTTGTTTGTTTTTTTCACTATTTGGGTCACACCTAGTGATGCACAAGGGTTACTCCTGGTTTTGCACTCAGGAATTACCCGTGGCAGTGCTCAGGGGACCATATGGGATACAGGGAATCGAACCCAGGTCGACTGCATGCAAGGCAAACGCCCTACTCACTGTGCTATCACTCCATCCCCCAAAAAACTAATTTAATAAATCATTATAACATGCAATTAGTTGCATTCAATACTAGGTAATGTTGCATATAATAGGCACTTAACCTTTTCTACGTTAAATTCTTCTTCAAAATGACTTTTTAAACTTGCCATTACTCAAACCTACTTTTCTTTTCCTTTTTTTTTAATTTTTGGGCCACACCCCTTGATGCAGAGGGGTTACTCCTGGTTCTGCACTCAGAAATTACCCCTTGCGGTGCTCAGGGAACCATATGGGATACTGGGAATCGAACCCCAGTCAGCTCCATGCAAAGCAAAAGCCCTACCCACTATGCTATTTCTCCAGCCCCCCAAACCCACTTTTCACATTGAACATATATCTTTCTATGTCTCTTTGCTTTCTGGCTGGCTGGCTTGCTCCTCAAGTCCCTGTTTTCACTTGAACAGTTACCTTGCCCACTTCTTTCTATATCTTTGCTTGCTTTTTTTACACTCTGGAGAAACCTGTATTTTTCTCTTGAACTTGGCTTGCCCTCTTTTTCTCTCCCTTTACATCTTTTTTAGAAAGTTTCATTCAATAAAATCTGCTTCACAACCTACAAACAAAAAAACAAGTTGTTAAACCAGGGATGTATTTCCATGGTAAAGAATTTTCCCTGTGAGTGTTAGACAGTATCTTCAATCTAAGAGCTGCAAGTAACATCGATAATAGTAAATATTATTATTTTCTACAGGAGATGACAAATTGAAGGTGAACCTTTACTCCTTTCTAGAGTTGACTATATCCCAGGTTATAGTTACATATTTTCTCTTCCTTTAATTTATGGAATGCTTTCTCATATTTCCTAACTAAAATTTAAAAAAAATTCTATTATAAACTATTGATATTTAGTGGCTAGAAGACACAGCTGCTAAACTATAAAACTGTAAACCACAACAAGCATAAAACTATAAAACAAAACAAATAGAAAACAATATAAAAGCAATAGATCTGCATTATTTAACTTTAGCCTGCTAAAAGACATCCCATCATTTTTTAAAAAACATTAAAATGGAAAGAATTCAAATTATTCAAACTGTGATTTCTGAGTAGAGGGGGGAAGGAGAAAAATCATTAAATAAGAGGACAGAAAATAAAACTAAAGTATTTATAAAAAGTAATCTATTACACAGTAATCTATTGATCAAAGTTTGTTTTTCCTTCAAGAAGCTATTTTCAAACACACACAAAGCAGACATGAAATGATATAAACAATTTCAGAATCAGTTAAACCAAGAATTCAAAAATAATACAGAAAAATCCATAAAGTCCCAAGTTACTGCTTGTCCAAAAAATAATTAACAAAATCAATTCTATCATAGTTTGGCCAAATAATAACAGAATGCACAAATTACCTCCAGCAGGAGTGAAAGAGGAGTTATTACTACAGATGCCATGACTATTAAAGCAATAATGAGGGAATGCTACAAAAACTCTATTGGCAACTCAGAAAAACAAAAGAACCAATTTCTTGAAAGTTACAAACTACTGAAACAATCCAAGTTGAAAGGTAACCTTGAGTAGAGTGAAATGCATAGTTAAAATATTTCTGAAAAAAGAAAATTTCAGACTTATGCAGTTTATTGGTGAATTATATCATGTAAATAAAATATAAAATTACTAATTTTATAAGTGTCTTACAGAAAAATTTTAAAATTAAATTTATAAATTTGTGTTTCAGAAATTTTACAAGCATTCACTGCTTCTCACATCACTTCATGAAATTAGTATACACACCAGAAATAATTTTGCAAAGGCTAATATTATTCATAAAAATGATCTAAAATTCTCAAGAAAATACCAGAACATTATTAAGAGAGTTCCTGTGTTTGGAGTGAAGTGCTAGTTCAATGTTTTAAACTAAACTTAACTCATATTAATAGAGTAAACAAGAAAAAACACATGGTCAAAACATAAGGGGGAAAACTGGATCCTAAGTAATAGGTAAAGGAAAATAAAAATGTTACCATCTATTCAAGATTAAAGAAAAAATTGATGTTATGTTTGCAACTAAAGGAAACTTTCTCACAAATACTATAAATACCACTAAAAATACTTAAAGTTAACATCACAATTAATTGAAATAATGTATTTTTTTATAATCCAGATCCAGACTGGGAAATACTCTTTAACTTAAATTTATTAAGACTGTATTTGAATTCTTAGAACTAATTTTTTTCATTGTTATCAGCCCACCTGGATTAGATTCCTCCGTCCCTCTCAGAGAGCCTAGCAAATTACCTATAGCGTATTCGATATGCCAAAGTCAGTAACAAGTCTCATAACGGAGACGTTACTGGTGGCCGCTCGAGCAACAAGGGCATGACAGTGCGACAGTGCTACGTTATGTCTCAGATAAATGTCAGAAATGATCTTTTGGTCCACTTATGATCTCAGCTATGTATCTATTACACTACAGGCAATAGAATACAACTTGTTCCCCCCATAATAAAAGTGAGGGGTTCAGGTTGATCTGTCTACACTCTGACAAATAAATCAAGACCTGATTTTGGAGGTAGTCACCTGATGGTGTTACCCAGGGCTGACTTCCAGATCTGCACTTAGGGAGCACTCTTAGCATTGCTCTCAGGATTATATGTTGCACCGGGTATTGAACCCAGGTGGACTGCACACTAACCCCAACCCTAAACCTCTGTACTATAGATAACAGTCTCCAAAAATTCAATTTTAACTTACCCAGTGAAAATTAATTTGTAGGTTCTTTTTGTTCTGAGAGTCTTGATGAAAAGCATTTGTGTAATGGAGCTCGTGTCTTTACAGGATCCTGGAATTCTACAGATGGATTTCCCGAATTTTTGTAGCAGATAGCAAACTATGGAAACTGCAGAATAGGGACAACTCTTTCCTTTGAGGAACCGTTTTACCGTTTTGGTGTTGCTGCTGTTCTTGGTCTTGGTCAATCCTTTTAACAATCTTCTGTTCTGATCTAGATGTGAGTGATATCATCCCTTTCTTTTTAATAGACTCCTGAACACTTACGAAACCTTTCGAAAACTTACAAAAACTTAAAAATTGTTAAAGGTAGTCATTACACAAAATCAATGCTTCTGTCATTGATAGGCCAAAATTTAAAATGTGCTTCCCAATCCTATCGTTTCTGTCTTCATCTCATGCTCTGTCTCTGTGAGGGGAGACTAATTAGTTCAAAGGGTTGTTAGGAGAGGATGGTGTGGCAATAACGTGCGTAAGAAAGAAAACTGAGAATCTTTTAATGCAAAATTATATTTTCAGTCTCTTAAACACAATATGAAAAGAACTGATTCATTCCCTAGATAAGTCATTGTGAAAAATTAAAGTTTTTTCTTTGCAAATATTGATTATTCTGACTCCACTGTCAATTAAAATGAAAGGAAGCTAAAATTTTTTTTAAGTTTGAAAAATATTTTATTTAACATTTTAAACATTTTTATTGTGAATATCAAATATTGCACAATGAATAAGACAAAATAAACAATATAAATGTATATTTCTTTTAATTTCTCTGTTAGCAAAGCTGCATGAAAACATATGTAAAGATTCATATTATTCTATGTTTTTCAAATCATTCTTTTTTTTGTCTTTTTTTATTTTTTTATTTATTTTTTTAATTAATTTATTTATTTTTAATTAGTGAATCACCGTGAGGGCACATTTACAGATTTATACACTTTTGTGCTTATGCTTCCCGCATACAAAGTTCGAGAACCCATCCCTTCACCAGTGCCCATTCTCCACCACCCGTAAACCCGGCATCCCTCCCACCCTCCCCAATCCCATCTCCCCCCCACCCCACCCTGCCACTGTGGCAGGGCATTCCCTTCTGTTCTCTCTCTCTAATTACCTGTTGTGGTTTGCAATAAAGGTGTTGAGTGGCCACTGTGCTCAGTCTCTAGCCCTCATTCAGCCCGCAACTCCCTTCCCCCACATGGCCTTCGACTACAATGTAGTTGGTGATCGCTTCTCTGAGTTGACCATTCCCCGGAACGTGAGGCCAGCCTCGAAGCCATGGAGTCAACCTCCTGGTACTTATTTCTACAGTTCTTGGGTGTTAGTCTCCCACTCTGTTATTCTATATACCATAGATGAGTGCAATCTTTCTATGTCTGTCTCTCTCTTTCTGACTCATTTCACTCAGCATGAAACTTTTCATGCCCATCCACTTAACTACAAAATTCTTGACCTCATTTTTTCTAACAGCTGCATAGTATTCCATTGAATAGATGTACCAAAGTTTCCTCAACCAGTCATCCGTTCTGGGGCATTCGGGTTTTTTCCAGATTCTGGCTATTGTAAACAGTGCTGCGATGAACATACATGTGCAGATGTTGTTTCGATTGTACTTTTTTGCCTCTCTGGGATATATTCCCAGCAGTGGTATTGCTGGGTCAAATGGGAGCTCAATATCTAATTTTTTGAGAATCGTCCATATTGTTTTCCAGAAGGGCTGAACCAGAGGCATCACCCTCCCCAACCTCAAACTTTACTACAAAGCAGTAACAATTAAAACAGCATGGTACTGGAACAAAGGCAGAGCCGTAGACCAATGGAACAGGGTGGAATACCCTTACACACAACCCCAAATGTATGACCATCTAATCTTCGATAAGGGAGGAAGAGATGTGAAGTGGCGCAAGGAAAGTCTCTTTAACAAATGGTGCTGGCACAACTGGACAACCACATGCAAAAAAAATGGGCTTAGACCTTGACCTGACACCATGCACAAAAGTCAGATCAAAATGGATTAAAGACCTCAACATTAGACCACAAACCATAAGGTACATTGAAGACAAGGTCGGCAAAACCCTCCACGATATTGAAGATAAAGGTATCTTCAAAGGTGACACAGAACTAAGCAATCTAGTAAAAACAGAGATCAACAAGTGGGACTACATTAAACTAAAAAGCTTCTGCACCACAAAAGATACAGTGACCAGAATACAAAGACTATCCACAGAATGGGAAAGGATATTTACACAATACCCATCAGATAAGGGGTTGGTATCAATGGTATATAAAGCACTGGTTGAACTCTATAAGAAGAAAACATCCAACCCCATCAAAAAATGGGGCGAAGAAATGAACAGAAACTTTACCAAGGAAGAAATACGAATGGCCAAAAGGCACATGAAAAAGTGCTCTACATCACTAATCTTCAGATAGATGCAGATCAAAACAACCATGAGATACCACCTCACACCACAGAGACTAGCACACATCCAAAAGAACAAAAGCAACCGCTGTTGGAGAGGATGTGGGGAGAAAGGGACTCTTCTACACTGCTGGTAGGAAGCTAAATTTTTCATGGTGGTAGAGTAGAAGGGCTTTCAATTAAAGGGCAAAAATCTACATTATATTTTATAGCTAATTTCTGGTGAAAAAATTATCTTGTATGTAATATATTATAGATTATCTAAAACATCCAGAAGCTATCAGAAGTATATCTGGAAAATATGGTAAAATAAAAATCAGTGAATTTGTGCTGCTGAAATGGAAGTTTTGTTTGCTTTTTCTTAAAACTTAGGCAAATAAATCCATGTTCTGAAAACAAATAACCAGTTATTAAAGTTTTAAGCATGACAGAAATAATTTTATCTAATTCTGCTTATTGCTGAGAGTTTGCTACTGGAAAATAACATTCTATAACTTTATTAAAATATTTGGTACTACAACTGTAGTATGATTTAATGTAAATTAATTAAAATCTGAGGAGAATATTGATTTTAAAAATATTACATCATTTGTCATTTTCACATAGACATATCAGCAATAAAATGTGTCAGAATTATAATTTTATAGACTACATTTGCTACTAAATCAGATGCAACAAATAAAATCTACCTAGCATTGATGTACAGTAACTATATTTTTTAATGTAGAAGCTATTAAAAGTGTCAAAAGTACCTATTTTAGATCACATGAAATATAAGACAAAATTTAGAAGTGGGTCATCAAGCTGAGCAACATATATACAACAGAATGATTTTATGACTATATATAATTGGTATATATGATATGCTAATGCTAATAATTTTATACTTCAAATGATGATGATATTTATAGTTTAAAAATACTAGATATCAGTGATAACTCAAATTTTAAAATTTCATGATTAAATACTATAGAAATGGTATTTAGATCTCATCTATAATCATGGAAATCTGGGATGCTGGAGAGATAGTGTAGGGCTTGTGGCACTTAGAGCATTTGGCCAACCCCAGTTTAATCCTATTACCACCAGACATGTGCACGTATATGTTTGGTTTTTTTAATCAGTTCATTGTCTGACTTCGGGGACCCTGGCGAGCTCCCCGTGGCCTATTTATATACCAAAACCTGAAACAATGATGGATCTCATTCCCCTTGACCCTGAAAGAGCCTTCAGTGCAGCATCGTTGGGAAGGACAAGTATAGAGAGGCTTCTAAAATCTCAGGGCTAGGACGAATGGAGATGTTACTGAGACCGCTGGAGAAAATCAACAATCAATGGGATGATAATGATGATGATGATGATGATTAAATAAGTCATTTTAAATTTGATAACTCCTCTTTAATGCTTATCAACTCAAATAAAACTTTTAGTCATCTGTAGAGAATTTATAAACTATAGACAACTTAAAATAACCAAAGTTTTGTACTAAAGGTTTATGTCTTAAAATTCATAAGAATCAATCAAAAATAAAATTCAGTTAGGAACATCATTTGTTCTTACTGTATTTTGGGGTACATGTCAAGTAGAAGCACATATTTATACGTTAATTGTGATAAGTCATGTATTGTAATCAATGTAAATTACAGTGCCTATTTTTTTAATTTAAAAAAGCAGGATACATATAGCCATGGAAGAACCATCCTAAACTCAGATTTAATAAAGAAAATTCCATTGATTTGCTTAAAAAATCACAGCTTAAAAAGAAGTAAGGTGTCTGCACTTGAGACTTTTTCATTTCCTGGCTACAGCATGAGATATTACAGACATAATTTGCACATCCTCTCCTGGGAGAATGCTAGAAGGAAGTACCTCAAAACTCTCATTAATTTTAGGAGGTGAAAATTGTAATACTCTGAATAAATAAATGGTGCTAATTGCATTCTTAGGCATTTTATGCTACATTTTATAACAAGAGAAGAAATGAGTTGAATTTTTAAAAGCCTTAGAAGTTTAAAATAATTTCTCAAGTTTAATACTTACCCAGTCTGGGGGGCTCAGGAATTAGAAAAATAATTAAAGCACTTGCCTCACACACAGATGAGCTGGTTGAATCCCAAGTACTAAATATGATTCCCAAGTACCACCTACAGTGACTCTACCCTACTGAGCTAAGGGTAAACTCTGAGCATCTCTAGGTGTTGCCCAAATTCTATCAAAATTTTTGTAGTTTTATTACAAATGATTTCTCAACCAAAGAGCGGATCAATGACTACAAAGAATAGGTGAAAAGTCAATTAATGGGAAATAGTAAAATAATAAATATAACAGACATAATCTATTTTCGCTTGCTAACTACTGAAATAAAGCCTTCCCTTGACACCTATGGGATTGTTTTCTGTAGAAAAAAGGAACCAAATACCATTATCAATGTTTTCAATGCATCTGCATTCTCTCTTACTTTGAGAATTATATTCTTATGATCCAAGGGGTGAGTCAGAATTTAGAAATATTGAAATAAGCATTCTTCACTAGAATTGGAAGCATAAAATGAACCAACCCTTAGCATTTTGTATTAATTCCTCTGCCACAAAAAATTGCAGAGCCAAAGAGAAGATTAATTTTTATATATGTACACATATATATACAATTACTTATGAATTGTCAATTCAAGAATGTTTCCAAAACTTAAAAACATAAAATAAGCATAAGAATTAACAATCAGTAAAAATTATTTTTAGGAGTGACTGAATTTTAGGAATTTATTTTAACATTTTTCTTCTTGAAGGAAACTCTAAACAAGTCAAATGACTTTTTAATGCATATTAAGTTAAAAAATGTGAGTAGTAATGAAACATTTATCCAAGGTTAAATTGGCATGGGTTTCCTAATGTAACAGAGTAATGTTTCATAATTGGCAGCATTCTAGAGTTAATGAAATGTCAGGTAATCTATTCACATGTATTGTTGATTACCTTTGCTGTATGATGATTGTCATTAGTTGGTGATTATCAGTTCTTCCAGTAAGATTTATATGAATACATCACTTTCTAACACAGATATATCATGATATTTTAACAATAAACATTTTAGGTACCTGTGTAATTTTTCTGTCTCAAACAACTTGCTTATATTTTAGACTCAGTATATGGGACAGCTTAAATCAATTAGGTTCAGAGTTTTCAACTGAGTAGACTTGAATTCAAAATACAGTTGTTATGTATGGGGTTTAAGTTGCCATAATATATGTATCAAAACCACCTTAAAAGTTAATTGATGGCTTAATATGAACACTACTTTAAACTTTAAAATGTGAATGATGCTATTGCTATGACTGAATATTTAAAACTATATTCCATATTATTAAGACCATGCCACTTATGTTATGAATTATACATCATAAAGAAAATAATCTAAAATTATTAATGGAAGTTCCAAATGAAAAATTTATGAATAACATCACTTTACAATATTAATACTAAGTTACTTTAAATTTATAAAACCATATTAAAATGTATAAATATATACATAAACTTATGCAACTACTCTGAAAATTCGTATGTAGGTTGCTAAAAAATTAAAATAGAACTAACATAATATCCACCAATTATACTCCTATCTTCCCAAATAAAATAGAAACACTAATTCAAAAGAGTTTATGTCTCCAATATTCTTTACTCATCTTTACAATACCCAAAATATCCTAAAAGTGTTTTTAGTATATTGTGCAAAGTTAAATAGGTCAGAGAAACTTAACAAAATTAAAAATAAAATAAAGTTCAAAGATCCAGAGAAATGATTGGTCGTTGTCAGGGACAAGATGTAGGAAAATTATCAAAAGTTTCAAAGGCTATGAACTTTCAAACACCTAAGTTATGAGATCTTGACTTAACAGAATTGTGACTAGTACTTACATTGTACCACCTCCTTAAGATTTGCAAAGAGTTTATATCTTGAAAGTTATCAAAAAGAAATAAGGTTGTAACTCTTCATGGTATAAATGTTAGTTATACTTATTGGGGTGATCATTTTGCAACATATGCAAATAAAAATTATTGTACTGTGCTCTTCAACAGTGTTGTATTTCAATTTTACTTGCCATCTAATATAAAAGTTAAAAACATCACAATTTAATAATTCTCTAATGGAATCATTAGATATAAGTTATTGATGTATCTGGAGAATATCATGCTGGGGGGAGTTTGTCAGAATGAAAAAAATACAGAATGATCCCTTTCACATGTATGTTGCAAAGTAATAGCAATGGATAACAAGTGGCCAAAGACAGACCGAGAAATAGTCTACAGAACTAAGCACTGGTAGAGTATTGAGGTGGAATGCGCATTGAAAAGGGGGAACTCTGGGAAGGAATATAGTGTTGGATATTTGTACACATCAAACCCTCTCATTAGCATTACTGTAAGGCAGGGTGCCTAAAATTTAAAAAAAAGAGTGATAGTTTGGTAATATATAAACATCAATCAATAAAAACCATCTTCATGCAACTTGTGTCAACATGCTGGCAAATCAGTTATTCTTAAAAATTATTTTTATAAAAAAACATGAAAAGTATTAGAGCATCTTACAAATATTCATTCTCAAACCAAGAACCAAGTGGTTGCTATTTATTTTAGCATGAGTACTCAAGTTAGATCTTTACCGAACTTTTTAACCGAACTTTTTGGTTAGATTGGTTAACAATCTAACCAACAAGACACCAACTCACTGGTGTCTAGTTGGTTAGATTGGAGAACTGAACCCTCTTCACAGTAACACTATGAAGCATGCAATAGAAAATAGAAATAAATCATATTCTTCTCCAAAGTAAAGCAAAATCTTTCCTTAATCTCAAAGAGTTGGAAACCAAACTATGACGCCACAAAATTATCTCTTATTACCCATTGAAAAAATGGTCTTTGATGTGACTACCTGTTTGCTGAGGTCTCTGAAACTCAGTAAGATGCTTCTCTTGTTAACTTGCCATTAATTATTTCTTGGTCAACTAAAAAAAAAGAAGGAGCTTTGGACCAGAGAAGTAGTACAGCAGGAAGGCCTCTTCCCTGAATGTGGCCAACCTTGGTTCAATCCTGCCATCCTGTATGGTCCCCTGGCACTACCAAGAGTGATCCCTGAGAACAGACTCAGGAGTAAACCTTGAAAATAAAATAAAACAAACTAAAAAAAAATATCTGGATGGAGTTATGAAGCATAAAAAGAAATATAGAAAGTAAGATCTATGGTAAACCTAATCAGGGCACTTATTTAAACAATGTGATCATCACGTTGTAAATATGTAGTTGAGAAATTTCTCTCGTTCTAGGGTGATTCCTTTTATGCAGGAGAAAACATGTTAGGCAGACTAAGCACATTTACATGAACATTTGCATAAAAACTGTAGGTCACAACAATGTCAGTACAAGCCACTGGAACCATATTTTGTATGCGCCCCTCAGGCACTCAGCATCTAGTAGAGATCTTTTCACTCCGGAGTTTCTCTGCATATTTATTTGTGAAATGTTGCCAAAAGAAGTCATACCAATTTGATTTCATTGTCCTTGTGAATGTTTCAGCTTAATATCTAATATTTAAAAACTTTCAAATAATTTTCTCAACAATTCCAAGAGAAAGGTCCTCATAATAAGACTTACCATAAAATAATTTATAGAAATGTTTTAGCGAAAAGAAGAAAGTATGCAAAAATTATTTACTTAGTTTTAACAGCTTTTGTGACTTTGCATTTGTCATGTATAAATATTTCATTGATGAGAAGTTCTTAATGGAAAAAAAAGCTACTAAATAAAGATACTTTGTTTCATTCACCACGTTTGAAGTACCTAAGTCAATTATAGGTGCTAAATTAACATACATGGCTTTATAAGGATTTGCCATTGAGGAGGTAGCTCAGTGGCAGATGTTAAAATAATAAATTAAAATTGCATGATGTTTATTAAGTAATGGTTGTTATAAGTAAATAGAATTAAAATTTATACTTAGAAAAATGACATATAGAAGATTATTAGACATTAGTCTAAAATATAGGGAAGAAAATAGGGAAATTTTAGGACAGAAAACTTTCTTGTTTAAAACCACTGAGTCAAAAGAAAATATGATATATGCACATAAAATCAGGTTGGTAAAATGTCATATTTAATTAAAGTATTAATATACTTAAAGGCAATAGGCAGGAGGCCACCTAAAGGCTATTCTAACTTATTCCCTGTTATCCTGATAATATAGTTCCTACACAAATAGATTTTGGAAAACCTCTTTGTGCTTAATATTTCTTTGAAAATATGGGCACTAGGGTTTGGTATGACTAAAAATGGAATAATATAAATAATAATTTGTATAAATTTGAAATCAAATCTACCAACTGGATTTCACAGGACATCAAAAGACCATGTAGCCACCCACCAATGAAATGGTCAGACTTCTTCGTCAAAACCCTGAATGAACAGTTTGAGGCTCTTCCTGTTCCTGGGGCGAGCAGATATCACTGGGTTACACTAGCATGCGGCAGGGACAAATGGAGACATTACTGGCACCTGCTCGAGCAAATGAAGATCAATGGGATGACAAGTGATACAATTGAAATCAAATCAAGCTCTTCAGAGGACAATTTGATATGCAGAAATTTAGCTTTGGTCTTTACAGAACATGATCTTTTTTAATTCACAAAGATAAAATATTTCACTAGGAGCATTTTATTAAATAAAAGACTTCCATGCCAAAAGATATGGTTCTCAGCCCTGGCATAATGTGCACTCTTATCTAATTTAACCTCATAAACACAGATTCCATATTAGTAATATGTTATAAAAACTAAATCATACAATTATTATAAAAATGATTGATAATGTGCACATATGTATATATCTGTATTTATACACATATGTATGTATATATGTTTATCATATCCCCCCAAATTCAAATACAATCACACATATGCAGTCATACACAGACTAACATCATTTTAATGCACGCATTTTGGAGGTTGTATACCACAGTTATTGGAAACATGCATGAGAGAAAATCATTGATTCAAAACATACATCCTCAAACTGGATGTAGTAGTTTGCTAATTTATTGATCCAAATATAAGGCAATGAAAATGCCATCTTTAGGCTCTCTAGATAAAGACAGTGGCTATCTTTTCCAAAAATTTTAACTATGTCATGATATTTATTATCAATTAACAGATTAAAGCTGTAGTTGTTACTTAGAGTTTGACCCATTCTAAATTCTAGGCTTCACATTTTCACTTTTGAAGCTAGTTACTCTCTGTTGTTACTGCAGGTTCATTTCCATTCTAGTAGTGACCATCTATTTTCTGTTTCACCCTCCAAACAGAGCTGCCGAAGAGTTTAGTTCAATTGACTTTCCATGTGCTGTAGGGGCCGTTTTCAGCTGCCACTGTGCATTGCCTACTGATTATGAGAAATGCCCAATAAGTGCTTGATTCTCTTATAGGCTATAATTTGTGCCTTGTATATATGTCTAAATGAGCTACCACAGAACACGAAGTGCAGTAATATGTTAAATAAAGATCTGCTCTGATTGAAATGGGATTAGTATTTCCAGGAAACAGAAGCAGGAACTAAAGACAACTTTTCAAGCTTTGAAGTCATCTAACCTTCTGGTTATTGATCACAGAGGTACAGCTGCATCAGAGTCTGATTGTCATAAAATATGAAACATTTGTAAATCCATCCCCTTTACACGACTATTCAGGGCATTTATTTCATATTAATGAAAGCACATTCAATTCACAGCTCAATTGCTTCGTAGAGAATTGAAAATGCTTCCATTATAAAGGGCTACTTATTTGTATTAGAACTATGTTGTTCTAAACACCAGTAGAAGCACTGCAGCACTGTCATCCCATTGTTCATCCATTTGCTTGGGCAGGCACCAGTAACATCTCCATTGTGAGACTTATTCCTGTTTTTGGCATATTGAATACGACACAGGTAGTTTGCCAGGGGTCTGGAGCTATAGCACAGCTGGGAAGACGTTTGCCTTACATGTGGCTGACCCGGGTATGATTCCTCTGTCCCTCTCAGAGAGCCTGGCAAGCTACCTGTGGCATATTCGATATGCCAAAAACAGTAACAAGTCTCAAAATGGAGACATTACTGGTACCCACTCGAGCAAATCGTTGAGTAATGGGATGACAATGACAGTGATATAGTGATCAGCTTGCCAGACTCTGCCGTGTAGGCAGGATACTCTCAGTAGCTTGCCAGGCTCTCCGATAGGGATGGAGGAATCGAACCCAGTTCGACTGCGTGCAAGGCAAATGCCCTATCTGTTGTACAAACACCATTAGAAACTAAGAAATATATCTATAATTATTTTATGCAGTTTTTTTTTTTTTGCTTTTTAGGTCACACCCGGCGATGCACAGGAGTTACTCCTGGCTCTGCACTCAGGAATCACTCCTGGCGGTGCTCAGGGGGACCATATGGGATGCTGGGAATCGAACCCGGGTCTGCTGCGTGCAAGGCAAATGTTCTACCCGCTGTGCTATCGCTCCCGCTCCTATTTTATGCATTTTTATTTTCTAGAACAGTATGAACTACCTCAGCACTATGAAGTGACTTATATGATGCTGAAGTTTTCAATTCCTTCAGTTTAATAATTGCATGCTGTGCCTTCTTGTTTAATCTCTGTGAAAGGACCTAGCACATCTTGCCTGCATCCGTTTCCCAGAATTGAGCAACAACTGTCCTCCAGTTAGACCCATAATTTGGAGATTCTGGCTAAGTACTGAGTATGGAGTAAAAAAAGGAAGTCATATTATCTCCATCAATGGGGAAAAGATGATAAACAAAAAACTATTCAAATTAAAAGCTGTCATCTGCAGTTCCCTAAAATAACCTCTTATATCTCCTCAGATGGCCGAGTTAAGAGAATGAATGTATAAAGATATTGCTCAAATGGGTGGAGAACAAGAATTGTATGTACAAGATATAAATCCATCTCATGCACTTCATAATGCTCACAATTACCACCAGGGACAGCCAAGTGAGGTGTGACCTTGGTGTCCCCAGTATGTCTAGACAGAGCACTGAATCTGTTCTATTCTGATAGCTGGTCTGTGTGCCCTGCAGGTGACCTTTGCCCAAGGTGGATGTGAGCACTATCAGGGAGTTGCCTGTTTTTTTTTTGAAAAATAATTCCACAGCACATTATTCAGATGATTAACTCTACCATAGTCCCATGGAGACTTGAATGATGAAATTGAGCAAAGTAGGTTGCCTTTCATTAGGTGGATGCTTCATTAGGTGGATGCTCATCATCCTATAAGCAGAAAAATTTTTATTTCTGATTACACATGGTAGTGCTCAGAGATTGCCCCTGGCTCTGTGCTCATGTATCACTCCTGACGGGCTCTGGGGGATAGAGTCTGGGTGGGCCTTGTGCAAGGCAAGTACGTACCTTCTGTAGTATCTCTCTGACCCCAGAAAATCTTAAGAGAACCATCAGAGTTAAGTGTGGAGGAATTTCTGCTTGGCTGATTGAGCCTGAGTATTGATCCTTTTCCTGCCTTTATAGTCATGTTAAGAATCTCTCCTCTTGGGTTTTAAGCCTGTTAATTTCTAAATAGAATCTACATGGTTGACTCTCCAGGCTCTCACACCTCCAAACATATAATGGACATTGTGTCTATTTTCCACTCAGAAAACAATAAAGATACCTCACTGAAAAACTGTGCACATATGGGAAATCATCACATAACAACAGCCATGTGAGAAACATGAATAAAAAACTCATTACAATGAAAAAAAACTTTAAAGAATGAAATATGAGCTGGAGAGATAGCTGAACAGCCTGAGTTTATTTTTTTCCTATGGGATGCCTGGGTTTGACCCTGACATTTCACATGATGGTTCCATTAACCTCTGCCTAGAGCAATTCCTGGGTACTTATCAGGGAACAGGCCTGAACAATGCTGGATGCAGCCAAAATATATAAAAAATAAAAGAAGTATAATAAGGGAGATATCATGATAATGATCTTACTAAAATAATCACAATGCCAAATGCTAGAATACAAAAGAACTGCATCATTCATATATCATGCCTGGAACCAATTTTTAATTTATTTAATTTAAATTAAATTTTGTTTATTTAGTTAGGCTTTTAAACAAAACCTGGTTGTACTCAAAATTACTCCTAGCTCTGCACTTGATATAATAATTTCCAGTGGTGTTTGGGGATCATATCTGACACAAGGTTTGAATTCTAATTGGCTGCATTTGTGGCAGGCGTCCTACCCAATATACTATATTATGAGCCCTGGCATTTTTTTAAACGCATATTTTGTTTAATAATAATAATCACTGTCACTGTCATCCCATTGCTCATTGATTTGTTCGAGCGGGCACCAGTAACGTCTCTCATTGAGAGACTTATTGTTACTGTTTTTGGCATATCCAATACACATGGGTAGCTTGCCAGGCTCTGCCGCGAGGGCGAGATACTCTCGGTAGCTTGCTGGGCTCTCTGAGAGGGGCGGAGGAATCGAACTTGGGTTGGCTGCGTGAAAGGTAAACAACCAACCACTGTGCTATCGCTTCAGCACAACAATAATAATAATAATAATAATAATAATAATTTACCATATAAACTAGAAATTCACTCCTAAGCATTTATCACACTGTAGCACTATAGCACTGTCATCTCCTTGTTCATCAATTTGCTCAAGTGGGCACCAGTAACGTCTCCATTGTGAGACTTGTTGCTACTGTTTTTGGCATATTAAATACACTATGATAGCTTGCCAGTCTCTGCCATGCAGGAGGGATACTCGCCATAGCTTGTTGGGCTCTCCGAGAGGGAGAGAGGAATTGGACATGGGTCAGCTGCTTGCAAAGCAAATACTCTACCCGCTATTCTAGTCCAAGCATTTATCACAAATAAATCAAAAGTTATTCGTGCCTATTTCTAACCTTTTATGTGACTGATTGCAATGGTTTATGTTGTAATAGCTTACTAGTAGGAAAAAAATAGGTCATTTAAGAGATAACTAATAAAACAACCATTTCGTTTGTTTGTTTTACTGTTATGGTACATTCATACAATAACATACAACACACCAAAAAAAGCAAAATGAACCACAGAGACGCAATAAATCTTAGTTGATCTCCAGAAATTTGGTCAGAACAGATGTGTGTGACCCCAAATGAAAACACACACACACACACACACAAGTACACAAAATCACATTATAATTAAATTCTTATCTTTAATAATTTATATTTCAAGTTTCTATTTGAGCACATTATAGATACAAATGAATTTACTAGAAATAAAAGGGGAGCTTATTCCTATGGTTCCATTCTTTTACAAATAATGAAATTGTAGAAATATGAAAAGTTGATAAATTGACATAAAACTGAGAATAGGAGGGAAATTTACTCTGATAAAAAATACTCCTTGTCTTCATCCAAGTAAATTCATGGTTGGGACTCTACTCACTTTTGTTGGAAATAATAATTATATATGTGTATATATGCATTACCCACATGGCAGAGCCTGGCAAGCCACCCGTGGCATATTCGATATGCCAAAAACAGTAACAAGTCTCACAATGGAGACGTTACCGGTGCCTGCAGGAGCAGATTGATGAGCAAAGGGATAACAGTGATACAGTAATACAGTGATATATACATGTACATGTGTGTATATGTATGTACATGAATGAATTTCATCACTATCTCCCCCTTTTGTTTCCAGTAACTTGTTTTGTATCTATAACGTACTCAAATAGAAACTTAAAATGTAAATGATTAAAGGTATGAATTTATTCATCACCTTATTGTGTGTATGTGTTTGTTTTTATTTGGGCCCACACACAGCTGTTCTCAGGGCCTTTTCCTGGCTCTGTTCTCAGGGATCCACTCCCTGAAGGATCAGGGGTACATATGGGGTACCAGGGATGACACCCAGGTGGAGGATGTGGAAGGCAAACTCCTTATGCAATGTATTAATTCTTTTTTTTTAAAGAAAATGTTATTTTCATTTGAAGGTCTGGTTTGATCCTGCTTACATAAAAATACGTACTAGAGCAATATTTGGGTGGCAGGTCTAATATAATCCCTGATGCAGTTTCTTTAAATTCAATCTAAAAGTAAGGGACATCAGAGATTTACTGCATTTTAGTTATACAGTACTTATGTTTTATTGATGTCTCTGTATTTTCTGCTTTTTGTTATATAAATGCCTGATTTAATAATTCTTATTTAAGTAAACTATATAGCCCCCTTACATGCTTAACATATTTGAATATTTTATTAGTAGAAGAGGATTTTTGCCACTCATCTCATTTTTCCTTTGTGCTATATTTTTCTGCCTTCTTTAGGATAGATTAAACAATTTTAAAGTCATTTCCTCCTTTCCACTTCATTTATTATATCATCTTTTAATATTAATACTAGAGATTATAGCATGCATAATTAACTTGTAAAGTATAACATATATTTTTTTACCATTTCAGAACATAAGAAAGAATTTATAATATCTTAAAACCATACAAGATTTTCCTTACATTTTTTCCCACTATTTTATGATTTTTAATACCAGGTATACTATTAACTCCAACTGCATTGTTATTTACTACATCAGTATTTTTTATTTTATTGTATCCACGCACTCTTTTATTATAATATTTTGTGCCTACCTGTATGCTGAGTAGGCTGATTCCTGAGAAACTGAAAGACCCAGGATACCTAATAAATTAATTGAGATTCATAGTTTATCTCAATAATCAAAAAGTGCACATGAAAACAAGACAAGAAGGGGCAGGAATATGTGTGAAAATTTGTGTAGCTAGTAGTAAAATCTAATGAAAAAGAATTTATGAACTGGTATGAAACCAGGAAGTGGAAGAGATAATAGTAATGCACATTCTTAAAGGGTAAAATTGTGAATTATATGGTCTATATTATAGCATAACTGTCACTGTCACTGTGATCCCGTTGCTCATCGATTTGTTCAAGTGGGCACCAGTAACATCTCCATTGTGAGACTTGTTGTTAATGGTTTTGGCATATCAAATACGCTACGGGTAGCTTGTCATGCTCTGCCTTGCAGGCAGTATACTCTCGGTAGTTTGCCGGGCTCTCCGAGAGGGACAGAGGAATTGAACTTGTGTCGGCCGTGTGCAAGGCAAATGCCCTACCCACTGTGCTATCACTCCAGCCCATTATATCATATAATAAGATAAATAATATTTTATCCATAATCATATTTACATAGTTTCTTTTGGGGATTGGTGGTTTATAAAGCAATGTTCAGGGAGTCTTGGTGATATATTTCTTAATGCTGTGCTCCAGGGGAGCAATATAATGCAAGGGTCTTAGGATGAAGTGATGTTTTCTCCTTGTTCCTAGGCCACTAGGGCTACACTTGGTGGAGTTGAAAACTTCACTGAGCTTCATCTGGGCATGCTCAGAGGACCATACAGTTCTGAGGTCCTAAAAGAAGGATCTGACCCAAGACCTAATAGCTATGCTATCTCTCTGGCTCTCTGTGGGTAAGATTTTCATTTATAATTTTCTAGAAACTCAACCAATGAATATGACCGAGATCAGAGAACATGTGGCAAACAACAGGACCTTACTGACTAAAATTACAAATAAGAATCATCAGCACTGATTTTTAAATTTACATATGAATAACAATGGTTTTGGAAACCTGAATTATAAGAATTGGAAATTGTCTTAAGTACTCATTAAGGATGAATCTGGGTTTTGTTTTTAAAAATGCATTTTGTGAGACACCATTTAGATTAACATTTAAATACCATTTAAAATGTTTTAGAAATTCTTGATAGAAATTTGGAGATAAAAAATATTTTTAAATGCCCTCTTTTCAATAAGATTTATAAAATATTGTGGTCCACCAGAATTTTAATGTATTATAAGTCCCCTGTGGAGTACAATCAAAAGATTTTATGTAGTTCATATGTCTTTTTTTTCTGACTAATGGAAAACAAATGAAATGATGAAAAAGTCGCATTAGAGGCAGTCACACACCATAAATTGTCTTTCTTAGTGTGCCATTGTACAAAATGACTTGATGTGCCCCAGGGGAGAATTCCATTAGAACTCTTACTATTTTCATTCAGAACTTTAGCTTCATAAAGCAGGAAAGATAGAAATATGTAGCACTTCCATATTAACCACTTGATGTTGTAACGGATAGAGACAACTACAGTTGAAAATCAGTGAAAAGTTATAATGAATGGGGGAAAAAACTATAATGGTCCTGAGTATCTAAAAGATAGACACTTGAGGTGCTATTGTCTTTTGTTAGATCACTTAAAAAAAACACCAATTGCCTTAATATCTATACAAATTATGTCATAAGTGAACAGTCACAGTACTGTTAACATAGAACTCATAAAATTATTGAATTTGCCTTTTCAATACACTCATCATGTGAATGAATTTAAATGTAGACTGGAGTACTATATCAATAAAAATTACCTACTTAGTACACACTAAATACAAGTACATCCCATTTTAAATAGCATGTTTGAGGATTACTCCACATCTTAGAAGCCGACCTCACTTGCTGGGGGGAAAGGCAGCTCAGATAAAGAAGGAACCACCAAGTAAAGGGTGCTAGGAGGGGCTGCTTGGGATGGGAGATGTGTGCTGAATGTAGACTATAGACCAAACATGATGCCCTCTTAATACCTCTATTGCAAACCACAACATCCAAAAGGAGAGAGAGAGCAAAAGGGAATGCCCTGCCACAGAGGCGGGAGGGGAAGGGGGTACCAGGTGGGGATAGTGGGAGGGATGCTGGGAACATTGGTGGAGGAAAATGGGCACTAGTGGAGGGATGGGTACTCGATCATTGTATGACTGAAACACAAGCACGAAAATTTGTAAATTTATAACTGTACCTGACGGTGATTCACTAATATTTTTTTTTAAAAAAGCATGTTTGGCAAGTCTAAATGGTTCTGTGGTTTACATATATACATACTCCCACACCTTAAAAAAGAAAATAAACAAATAAAAAACAGCATACAACTGCTTCATAATAACTAGAAATAATTACACATGAATCTCCCTTCAGTGCTGCAAAATGCTAGGTACTTGTTATGTGCCATCTTGATCTGTATATAAAAAGCATAATTAATACAGGAGTTTACTTGCATGGACCCATTTCAAAGTCTTAGTATTTTATGATAATTTATTTTTCATTATAATGATTAAAACTAGGGCTGAATATAGTACAGGGGGTAAGATGATTGCATTGCTTGCATTCAGCCAACACTGATTCTTGTCCATAGCACCTCATGGTCCCCTAGGATCTGCCAGGGGTGATACACGAGTAGAGTCAGCAGTGAGTCATCAGTGAGCCCTGAATACAGCTCAAATTACTCCTAAAATTAAAATTAAATATGAATTAAACTTTTTATAATTATTATGATAGATCATTGTCACTGTCATCTCATTGCTCATCAATTTGTTCGAGCAGGCACCAGTAACTTCTCTCATTGTGAGACTTACTGTTACTATTTTTTGGCATATCCAATACGCCATGGGTAGCTTGCCAGGCTCTGACGTGCAGGCTCGATACTCTCGGTAGCTTGCCCGGCTCTCCGAGAGGGGCGGAGGAATCAAACACGGGTCAGCTGCATGAAAGGAGAATGCCCTACCATCGCAGAGGACTGCAGAGGACTATGTATTATGATAGATACAAATTTAAATGATATTGATTTTCCAAAATGTTTTACATGTCAATGGCAACAAAATTGCACTGAAGATACAAACTAAGATCAACACTTGTCATTATTTGGTTCTTCTTTGTTAAAATAAGCATAGGAATTTTTCCTTATTAGAATCAACTTTTTAAGTTATCCTTTTATGACTAGATATTGTAGCACTGTAGCACTGTTATTCCATTGTTCATAGATTTGCTCAAGCAGACACCAGTAACGTCTCCATTGTGAGAATTGTTGTTACTATTTTTGGCATATCGAACACGCCACGGGTAGCTTGCCAGGCTCTGCCATGCGGGTGAGATACTCTTGGTAGCTTGCCAGGCTCTCCAAGAGGGATGGAGGAATCGAACCTGGGTCAGCCTCGTGCAATTGCTCCAGCTCATTGTTAACACACAACTCATAAAATTACTAGTTTTTCCTTTTAAATACACTCATCATGTGAATGAGTTTAAGTGTAGTCTGGAGCTTAATATAACTCTAAAATTGGCCCATCTAGTACACACTAAATGCATGTACATCCAATCTTAAATAGTATGTTCGGCAAATCTAAATGATTGTTTTATAACCTTTAAAAATAAAAAAAATGAAGAAGAGCTGAAGAGATACTTTTGCAAGAAAGATAAACAGCTTCAAATACCCATTAAAATGCCTATGACTATTAGTAATTAGTGAAATGCACATGAAAATGATAAACATCCCCTCACAGCTATGACAATGACCTGTTACAAAAGGCCAGAAAAAATGAAACGGGGTGTATGGACACAAAGGACACATTTATCATTGTGTCATACCAAAGTGTGAAGCAAATGTCTATCTTCTTTGAAAAGCATTATAGAGATTTCTCAAAATGTTAAAACTAGAATTGCCATAGGATCTAGCAACTTTGCTCCTAGGTATACATTAAAAAGCACATAAGTTTGAATCCACTAAGAGAAATACACATCTATGTTCATTACAGCAATATATAGTGTGGCCGAGATGTATAAACAACTAGAGTGCCCAATTAAGATGATCTGGTAAAGAAACTTGGGTCTGTATGCACATGGAATTCTGCTCAACCTTAAGAAAAGATAATATCTGACCATTTTATGCAACACAGAATAAACTTAGTCATTCTAAGTGTAATAAATAATGATAAAGACAATTATTAGATGATCTTGTTCATATGTGTCATGTAAGTAAACAAAGGAGGTAATAAAGTTAAGTTATAAAACAAAAACAAGGCAAAACTAATCCTTAGACTGTAAGAGTTAATAGTCTTACTCTTAAGACTTTAATTTATGTCTAAGAAATAAGGTACCAGAGATAGAATTGTTGGAATAGGCCAGAGGTCCACTGTGCTATGTTGGAGAAATATTCTATTTTGTTAGTGAGTGTGGTATGGTGACATACATTTTGACGATGTGTGAAGTTAAATCCCTACTGCATCTAGAATCTTGTAAATGAAGGACATCTACATTTTACAAAGAATACAAACACTACATAGAAATCTATATATTCATTGCCATCAGTCTTGTTTCTATCATGCACCATTTCTTTTTACTCTTTATAAGACCTCAAATTCTTAACAAAAGTTTTCTACGTTTATTTATTTCACTTACTTAAATATCTTATCTGTAATCTTTTTGTCCATTGCTGATATTTTGACTTTCTTGCACAAACACATTTCAACATAGCATTTTTCCAGCATCTCCTATACTGTGCACTGTGAAATTCAAATAATCTTTTCATCATGCTTTTTTTTCTAACTTCTTTCATGGTCAACATGCTCTGAGCATTTTCCAATAAAAGAAAAACAACTATATAAAAGAATAAAGTACCAAGTATTTATACATATGTGCATGGCATGTAAGAAAACAACAAAATTAATTTAAATTGTATATTGTATTTAATATTTTTTTATTTTTTAAACTTTGTACCGTACCTGGGTAGTGCTCAGGGGTTAAGCCTAAGAAGGGGTTGTTCAGTCAGTGCTTATGGAATCATAAATTAATCTGGATCAAACCAATTCTTCTGTAAGAAAAACATGCCTAAGATCTTTAGCTGTCTTACTGATTCCTGTATACTGTTCTGAAAAGCAATGTTTCAAAACTATTTTTAACATATTGAAAATTCGTCAGTAGTTGAATAACCTTAATTATAATATGTTCTATTAAACCAAGAATAACAAGAAAATTCATTGTCTATAAGATTCCAGAAAATCTTATTTTGATGAAATTGAGAATTGAATGTGGAAGAAATTTTATTTCCAAAGACTGATAAAAGTTTCTAATATTAAGACTTAGCTGAATTATAGAAAGCAGAATGACAGTTTTCTTTCATTAGAGGAATGAAATTAATACCTATTACACTATTAACAGAAAATTTGAGTTTTACTTTCTATTGTAATGTAATTATTTTTGAAATGCCAGTGAAAAGCTAAGTATTTTCTTTGAAAAAATTTCCATAAAAATAATTATAGAATGTTTCCCAAAAACATAATGATGAGATGATTTGAGATGTACAGATTAAATCTTTCAGAGGAGAGCATAAAATGACTCGCCATGGTCATGCTGCCAGATTCCATGCACGGCTATTTCATCCAGAACAACCTTGAGGGGACCAGGTGATGCCCCTCCCCACTCCAACAGAGCCAGCCCTGACAGACAAAAATCTCCAGAACTCAACCACTGCCATGCTCATGGTTACTCTCCACACGCTCAGATGAGCCTCACCTATGCGTGAATCTATTCCTGGATATCTCATACTTCCACCACTGTTATTCCAAGATGGGATTTAAAGTAGAGGTCAACCAAGCTTAGGGGGAAATACATTAATACATATATACATATATGCATATGTGTGTATATATATGTGTGTATATATATGTATATTTACACACAACGCTCAAACTTTAACAATATGTTACTAATCTCTTATTTAGAAGGACTTAATTGCTACTGGATGGAACATAACAATCTTCACATGCTTCCCTCTAAGAAACATTTTTTGGATCATTTTTAGCTTATTATTCATAACAAGCAATAGAAAATAAATAATTCCGGTTCTGCTTTGGGGACAGGGTTTGGGGTTTGGGATAGAAACGTTCGAAATATGGTGGTAGAAAGGTGTAATAGTGGTGGGATTGGTGTTTGAATATTAAATGTAATCTAATACCATAAACAACTTCATAAAGATAAAATAAATACTAAATTGCCAAAAAATAAAATGTGCAGATTATAACAAATAATACTAATATTCCATCAAATTTTGTGCTTATTCCATTGTCCCTCCATTCTTTTAACATATATTATCGTTATTTAATCACTGTTTTGGAGCCACTTGCATCTTTTTTCTAAGAGAATTTGTATATGAATTTTAGAGAATTTCAAAAAAATGTAGGGCCACATGTTTCAAGTATCCATTATCGTTTCCCTTTGATAACAAAACACGTATTGATACTAATTTTGTTAATAAAAATATTTGGTTTAAAACAACCTTTGGATTTCCTATTGTGTCAAAATTCATAAGATATTTTGACCGAATAATCCATTTTAAAGAAGCACAATTAAATTGACTATCAAAATAAACAATTTTGAGTCCCAACATTTCATAAGAAAAATGTGAATTAAAGCAAAACATTACAATAAAACAAAACATAACATAACCATATATTGTAAACAGTCTTGAAGGATCTGCATTTTCAAAAGAAAATGCTCATAAATATGTGAGTTATTTTGTGGGATGGCTCCCAGACAGAGTTTAGGGGGTTCACAAACCCTGACCAGAAAAGTCTTGGCTAACCTGGACAGCTGTTCAGTGCTAAGTTTGTGCATGTTGTATGCTCAGTGTTCCTCGTGATGGGTCACTAGGGTGAGCAAAGCATTGTTGGGGACCTCCAAGGCCACCCTGGTAGTGTTCTTGGCTCTCATGGCTGCTTCCTGTAATGTTTGTGTGGACTATGTGATGCTGGGTATCGGACATGGTCAGCAGTATGCAAGGAATTCTCCTGAGCCC
Organism: Sorex araneus; assembly: GCF_027595985.1. Classification (NCBI taxonomy): domain Eukaryota; kingdom Metazoa; phylum Chordata; class Mammalia; order Eulipotyphla; family Soricidae; genus Sorex; species Sorex araneus. The sequence continues at coordinate 28,985,104 of NC_073308.1, forward strand.
TATACTATGTATCTAAAGCTAAAATATCTAATTTAAAGAATTATGAAAGTATATAAATATGTATTTGTACACTTATCTAACTTCACGACAAAAGAAAAGGGCAAATATATAAGTGTTTTTTTTAATAATTTGTTTGAATTTTTTGAAATTACATTACTATGGTTAAGTAATGTTAAACTATACTGTATTGTGCACAGAATTACAGTATTCATTGATGTACAGAATTACAGTATTCACCACCTCCACCAAACTAAGACCTTCTACCGTGTCCTTAGCAAATGTACAAGTTATAAGAAAAAGGTTTGCACGTATAGTGTAGGATACGTCCAAATCTTCATGAGGAGAAGAGTCTGAGGAATTGTTTTTTCAAACTTTTTGTAAATATAGGAATCAACCTTTCTGATAGTTTCTAATTGAATAGGATAATGGTAAGTCTTACTCTAAGGAATATTCTGTGCCTGAACTTCCTCACGATCAGAGTTAGGTATAAAAACTATCCACGAGACATTTATGGGCATAGCCAGGGATTGTCCATCAACCACAAATTGTGGCGATCAATTTTCTACTCCAAATCCAGGACATCTCAAGGTTCCTTAAAGTTTTCCATATGCATGTATATCACAACAAGTATCTATGACACATCAGGATTTTTGTTCCCACTCATCTCATTAGTGAGTGTTGTTCAACATATCAGTGAATGCCATTTCCATCCCTGTACATTATATTATAAAGAAATACTCCATAATTTTAAAAGCCCCCCTCTTTGTTGTCCCAACAAAATATGAATTTATGCTTTGGTCACTTCCTTAGGTAACATCTAGTGAATTTGTGTTTACCTGCAACCCATTCATCTAATTCCCACTCATTAGGGCTTGCTAGAAAGTGATAAGGTCTTTTTTTGTATTCATTGAAATGAAAAAATGAAATGTTTTAGTACCAAAATAGCTACCTGTTGGCAAAATTATTTAGATGTCTATCTGAAGCATTTTTTTTAATCTATGGAGTAATAAACACAGAAAGAAGGACTTGGAAACCCATGTGTATATATGTTTGAGATTACATCAAGATTTACCTCTACCATCCATGAATTGTTGTTATGTCTTTCTTCTGAATTATTAAAAAAAACTTAAAGTGAGCTACCTCATTGAATTTTAAGTCAGATTTGGCAATCTGTTTATATTTTCAGTAAACACAGTACCAAACATTATTACTTTCCGCATTTTACATTTTATCAATTTTATCTTCAAAACCTCACAGAAAGCCAGAAAGGAATAATATATAATGAACTAATAAAATCTAAAATAAAATTTGTATATAGTTATATATGTGTGTTTGTATATATACATATGTATATGTATATACATATACATACAGTAGGAGCTGAGCAAATGCTCTAATCTCTGTACATCCAGGTATAGCTGGAGACCTGTGGAACATGGCTGGGAGTTTCTATGCCACTGAGTGGTTGCCAGGGTTGGCCAAGTACCACTGGGAGTGGCCTCATAATTCCTCAACTGTGTCCGAGGCATCAAAACAAAAATCAATAAATTAGTATTGGCGCCATGAAAGCACTGTCATTAATGGGGGTCTGTGAATGAATACATGTAAGTGGTATGTGTCAGAACCAGGGCTTTTATCATGACACAGGAGGTTCTAAGGCAACACTGAAGGGACAAGTTGGCAAAACACAGGTTTTTTTCAGGTCGTTGTGTCTCCCTTGACTTGGTGTGAAGACAACCACTACCTTAACCTCTGCCAAGTGGGGTGACTATTGGTTTAGGGCCACATAAGGGTAAAAACCCTCTGCAGATGATGTTTTAATTAAAGATTATCTGGACTGATCCCACTATCTTTAAGAAAGGACAACGGGGCTGGAGCAGGTAGGGCATTTGCCTTGCATGCTTCTGAGCCGGATTCAATCTCTGGCACCACATATGGTGCTCTGAGCCCTCCAGAAGTGATCCCTGAGTGTAGACAGAGACAATTGGTAAGCCCTGGCATGTGCCCAATGAAAAGGAAAAAGCATGGAGCTAAAAACCATTTGCTTTCCAAATCCCGGAGCTTTCGACGCACGTGTCCCGGACCCGAAGAGAGTCCTAAGATGCAACAAAGAGAAATAGTTATTGAGTGGAACTTTCAGGATAGACAAAAAGTCAATCAGTGAATCCTCTATGAAACAAGACACACCACCAACAAAACTGAACAGGATTGCAAGATCAAAACAAAACAAAAACTCACTGAAAGTGTAACTTTCTCCACTTTAGAAACATGTCTGCCAGAAAATCAATATTAAAAAAGAAGGTTTTAATCTTAGTGTTGCTTTCCCCACTAGCCCTGATCCCCAAGAACTGGGTATAGAAATTATGTAAGATCAGCAGAAAACACCATAGAAATTAATTACTCTATTTTCTGGCTAAAGGTGGCTGACAATATTTGGAGAGAAATACAATATCTACATTTTTAAGGTTTTGCCTAGAAACACACAGTGACTGAGTGGGTCAGATCATGTAAAACCTGAGAGAATCCTGACCTCAGGGGACCATATGTGGTATCAGGGAGCGAAGTAGGGTCGGACTCAAGCAAGGCAAGAAATTTATTTATCTGCCTACTAACTCTCAGTCCAAAAATTGCATTTTTAGAGCTTTATGTTTGTTTCTCTAACCTGAATCAGCCTGGAATCATCTCATTTCTGTCATTTTGGCGTGTGTTTCTAAAAACAATTCTTATTCAGAATCATGTTTCAAAATCCCCATACTGAAAAGATCTATTAAAGAAAACTCTCAGAAGGTTTTTTTATTTTCTACCAATACTTGATTTTCTAGTCATTATTTTTTATTTCCTTGTCTTAATTTTATTTCATTTCAAGAACCATCACCATCCTCATCTCATCTTCATCAAGGCTATATTGCACATCCCTATCTGATAATGATCTCTTCTGGGGTCACTCTTCATCCTCTTACATAAACAATGTTGCTGATTTTCTTGTAGACAAAACTGCATTGCTCAGAGTGATTTGGTACTTGGATAAATAACCCTTGCTCACATTTTAAGGTTTGCTTCTTCACAATTTTTCTTCGCCAGCATAATTTTCCAGAGATTCTAGTCCAAATGGATTGAGAATTTGCATTCAGGATCACAAATGAATTTTCTGCCTTTTCCCTAAATGACCTCTGTATCTACATTAATGATGTAAACACATTAGCTGCAAATATCAATGTTAAGTTAATTTCAGTTATTTGCTCTCCACACTTTGCAGCACTTCACCACATTAGACAAACTTGTAATCATACTACAATCTAGAAGACTTTAAACAAATTTATAAAATAACAAATCTGTTTAACCTTTGTAACCATTTCTAAACTCGCATGTCTTATCCCTTTTTCTTCTCTCCAGTTTTCACCTTTCTCAAGCCATTCAATATTGCTATTATTTATTTTATCTGCTGCTTTTACTCTGAGTTCCAGTCTCTTATCAATACTTTTTAAAATTTTCAGCCAAAATTTTCACTGTGCACACTCAACGACCATGTTCTTTTAGTCATTTTTATATTATGCAATTGTCCGTGTATCGGTACTACCCTTTGTTAAACCTGCCCATCTTTTTCTACAGTCCTATGGAAGCTAATTTTATTTTTTAAAAATAATGAAACAATGATAGCATTCAAATTTATGCTCTTCTGTTTCAAGTTTGTTCTCTCTGTGTCTTTGAAACGCTAATATCCCATGATGACCTGAGGACCTGGCTGTGGGTAAAGAGCTTGACTTGCATGTGTGTGGTCATGGATGGAATCTCAGTACCGTTATTCTGAGCCCTGAAGCCAGTGTTGCCTCCAGCATACCACAGCCAGCATGTACCAGCAGAGTGCAAAATATTGTGGACACCATAACTATGACTTACACACAGGGCAACAAAGGAGTTGGAGGGGAAAATATCTTGGTCTCTTTCATCTTAGGTTTCCTTAAGTGAAATAAGTTAGTAATGATTCATTCTGACCCTAAACACTACTCTTTCTCCCATTCCACTCACAATCCTGTCATTATCCCAGGTGCAGACACAAACACACCATTTGTTCTGAATTGCTTATTCCAATAAAATATGAATTAAGGACAATGGCACTAAAGCACGAGAGTCTAGAAGTTTATAAAGGAGATCTTTCACACTATCTGTAAAGGAGAAGATGGTAAACCTATCCTGGGTAGAAGAAAGATAAGAATTGAGATTTGTACTTTGATTTATTTATTTTCTTTTTAGCAAAATTGTAAAACAACATAATTCTCCAGACTGAAGAAATACTTCTCAAAATCAAAGGGTTTGCAATTTAGATAAAAATTCAATAATAAATGTAGACTTTAAGTTACATTTTATTTATTTATGATGCATTCTTTTATAAATGTGTTCTATAAAATAACATGAACATTACACTAATCAGATTAAGAAATGTGACCCAGTGTGATTATCCCATTAATTTTGTCAATTACACCATGTTTGTTGGTTAACAGAGGGTATAATCAATATATCAAAACAAAACATGAATATGCTAGCCAATGTTTTAATTAAAATCTTTGAGAAATACAAACAAAAGTGTTTAAGTGAACTTTCAAGTTAAAAGTAATTTCAACATAAAGACACAGTTCACAAATAAAATTAATAGGGTGAAAAATCAACAAGGAGAAAATTAGAATTTCTTTCTTAGTATCAAGGAACAGGGCACACTCAGTTGTATAAATTATGCAAACTGAAAGAATTATTTTGCTTGTTCTTATAAGATATATGGAAATGTATCAGAACGGTATATGATAGAAACCCTGAATTAGTGCTTTCAGAAAAAATAAATTATAAGCAATGTCTATTTTCCCAAGTTTGATTTTACCCCAGGTTTAAAATTATTAGTATTATTTACATGAAAAAAAATGGTCATAACTGTATCACTGTATCACTGTCATCCCATTGTTCGTCTATTTACTCGAGCAGGCACCACTAACGTCTCTATTCCTCCCAGCCCTGAGATTTTAGTAGCATCTCCTTACTCATCTTTCCCAAATTGGAGGCTCTTTCAGGATCAGGGGAATGAGACCTATTGTTACTGTTTTTGGCATATCAAATAGCCATAGGTAGCTTGCGAGGCTCTGCCTGTGTGGGTGGGAAACTCAGTAGCTTACCGGGCTCTTTGAGAAGTATATATGTATGTGTATATATACACATACATATATATTGTATATATTATACATACATGTATATTATGTATTATATTATACATACATATATTATATATTACTCATATATAATATAATGTATTACTCTCTATGATTTGTTGCCTACTGTCTGAACTCCATCAAACTTAGTGTGGTAATTATGGAAAATGTGTAGGAAGTGTCTTATAATGTGTTGCAAGGCTGCTTTGCGGTCCAGAAAGTGGCCTTGGAGCATGGCAGCGATTGGGTAGTGGAGGTCGGCTGCTGGGAGATCCCTTGGATGGGGGAGTTCTTACCCATCCCTCTCTGGGGTGTGACGGGTAAAAACAGCCTGGTGTGGAGTCTGGTGGCGTGGATATAGGAGCATATAGGAGCCTCATTTTATACTTCCGTCTGGGAGGAGCAGCTGATGAGATCTGAGGGTGGCTCATGAGAAGATTATCAGGTGCTGGCAGGGTGTGGCAGGGTGTGGTTTATGGGCGTGATCTTTGGGTCACGGGAGATTGGGGGATAGCAGGCAGAGGATCTCTGCTTCCAGGTCCTGTTGGGTCTAGAGTCCAAGGTCACAAAGTTCACATTGTCTGGGTTCCCTGGGACTGTCCACACTGTGTCATAAAGACGGTGCTTGTCTGGACAGTGTGTCTCACCTGGTACCCAAATAAGGGCTCCCCTGTCCACAACATTTTTCACCTATTGGAGTTTATATGTTTCCCTCCAGCTTCCCCACCCCTGAGCTGTTTCTGTGGAAATAATCCAGCTTGTCTGTGCTGCAGAGTGCCTGGGAGCTGGAGTTTGCTTAACTCTGTGGTGAAAAGAAAAATCTGAATATCATAATCCTGAAACTCCACCCAAATTGATGAGCAATGGGATGACAGTGACAGTTGTTGTTGTTATTGTTAGCTCTGATATTATAAACAAATTTAAATGAGGCAAAATCAATTCTACGTGAGAATTTTAGGTAAATATAATTTTTAAGATACAACTCAATATACTATTTAACACGCCGTTACAATTTTTGCCAAACTGTTTACAATACTTTGCAAAACTTTCTCCTGAGTACTTTATAAAACCAGATATAGGCAGAGTACATTTTTTAGAACTACAGAGATTTGGGCGGGGGGTTCCTGAAGCACAACTAATTGTTGAAAGGTTATAAAAAATTTTAATAATATAGTAAAAATTACTATATTGTTGGCAAGCATATTTTCTAACATAAACTTAGTTTTCATAAGGTCACCTAAAATATAGTGAGGCCTTTTGTTGTCAGGGATATTATGCTACTGGTATTTTTAATAAGGTTAATGAAGATATCTTATGCATGCAATGAAAATATAATTTATTTTAATTTGAGAACACATGGGAGACAACTCAATAGTCTGTATACTCATTTCTCTAAGTTCTTGAGTTCAAATGTTGTTTTTCTCATTAAATGTGACAGATTGACTTAATCCCATTTTTACACTGAATATATTAATGCATTAAACTGCTATACAAGTTTTAATTAAATAGACAATAGTTTGCTAGTTTTAACTATCATGAATACTCAGCATCTGATATTTTGGAAGAAGTACAATGTACAAATAGTGATTTGAATTGTTTTCTCTTTACGTTTTCTCCAACTTTTATTGCAGTTCTGTGATCTGCAATATTACTGAGCATTCCGTGCATACGTCATTTCAACAACATAGGCATCATCAGTCACTGATTCCTTCCACCAATGTCCCAGGGATCTCTCCCACCCACTCCCACCCTATGCAAGTAAGCTCAGTTCTATAGACCGATTCTCAGATTTTGTTGTTTTTGACAAATATTAATGCCTTTTTCTGTTTCTTAATAATCCACACAGAGAGATCACTCTGTATCTGTCCCTTTCCTCTGACTTTACTCATCAGCATGAGAGGCTCAAATTCTGTCCATGTAGCAGAAAAGTACATGATTTTATCTTTTCTTACTCTCTTTACATTTTAATACATTCTCTATAAACTGGTAATATCATACCTTAGCATCAGTGTTGACCAAAATGAATATTGATATTCATAGTAACATTTAAAAAAATTGTTCTGGAAACCTATCTATAATAGAAAAATTGAGTTTCCACATATATAAACCAGTACTGAAAAAAGATAAAGATACTAATGTTTCCATATATGTAGATATGATACATGCTACATAAGTAAAGAAATTGAATTTGAAAATCAAATTTTCTGACAGTATATATTTAAGAGTAACTCATGAAATCATAAATTAAGGAAGGATATATGATGGCTAAATAGTAGCACTGGAAGAACTGATGAAATCACCAAGGTTGTTTACAAAGTTTGCAAAAGAATGAATGTATGCATTTCAAATATGTCATTCTGGTGATGTGTAATAGCAAGTTAATGATTCTTACACCATTTTATATTATTTTATAGGGTAGTAGGGTAGAGTGATATTATAATTATTATAAGAAACTACAATGGAGCGATAGCACAGTGAGTAGGGTGTTTGCCTTGCATGCGGCAGACCCGGGTTCTATTCCTCCAACCCCCTTAGAGAGCCCAGCAAGCTACCGAGAGTATCTCGCCCACAAGGCAGAGCCTGGCAAGCTCCCCATGGCATATTTGATATGCCAAAAACAGTAACAAGTCTCACAATGGAGACGTTACTGGTGCCCACTCAAGCAAATCAATGAAAAATGGGACGACAGTACTACAGTGCTACTAGAATACCCATAGACAATGAAAGTGAAAGAAAAATATTTTCCTATGTTAAGCAAAAAAAAAAATAACTTACCATTTATTGACAGAAATGTCACATTAGGAAAATTAGACATTAGTGTTTTATTAATCAATTTAATCAATATAGATGCTTAATATAGTGACTGTATAATTTAGAATCTCTGTGTATAATAGTATTTGAATGAACTTTCTCTAGTAACTGAGTAGTAAGAAATAGAGAAAAAAGAATTATTTGGAACATTCAAGAATTTAATAGAGAACTAGGTCAGAAAAAAATATGCCATCCAGGTCAAAACCATGTCGCTATCTGCCACTATAAATAACGTTTACCAGCACATAGTCACTTTCATTCATTTACGTGTTTTCTATGGCTCCTTGTAGGCTAGTTGTGCAGTTCAATGGTTTTTGACAAAGCCAATGGTGATGTCACAGCTTGAAATGTTTTTACCACGATGCATTCTACAAACAATTTGCCAATACTTGGAATGAAATAGAAAGTTTACAGCAGGCCAAAGTTGTGAGTTCCTTAAGCAATCCCAAGAATGTTCATTTTAATCATTAGGTAGGAAAATCACAAAAACTGTGCTCGGCATAGATTTCTTATGGGTTCTGTACAACATTACCACAGACTTGGCAGAATAAGAAGGAGCTTTGCTGATGTTTTCATAGTTATAGTGGCCATAGGTCCAAAATCAGTATAACTGGGTTTCAAAATCAAGGTTTTACTCTTTCCATTAATTCTAGACCACACTAAGCTAGTCATCGAAACCAGATATTTTTGGTTCAGTCTAATATGTTCACTATCATGTGTTTCTGTGGTATGGTGTGTGTGTGTGTGTGTGTGTGTGTGTGTGTGTGTGTGCGCGCGCGCGCATGCCCCCCTCTTTCTTTTCTTTTGTATTTGGGCAACAAACGCTGGTGCTCAGGGCTTACTCCTGGCTCACGCTCAGGAATTAGTCCTTGAAGGCTCAGGTGACCTTAATGGGTGCTGGGTATTGAACCCAGGTCAGAATTATGCAAGGCAAGTGCCCTACCTGCTGTACTATCGCTCCAGCCTCTGTTTCCTTCTTTATTTTGGAAACAAGATCGTTTTGATTCAACAAAAATTGCTTTCAAGGATATGAGAAGAGAGAAAAAGAAAAATTGGGTGTGCAAGAGAGAACACAAGCTTCTCCGGAGTGGAAAAAACAAGCAAGAAAATGACGGGCACCAGCCACACGGGAACAGTGTTGAAGCAGGCACTGCAAGGATTAAAGAAAGAGAAATAAGAGAGAAAAAGTGTGGGGTCAGGGTTCACAGAATCTCTTAGGTTAGAGACCCGACTGTCCTCCTCTTCCCATGCTTATTGCTTAGCAACAGCAATTATTGAAAGGGGAAGATGAATATTTCTTTGGTAAGACGCCTAACTATCTTGATCTATCTGGGTTAGACTTTTACATACCTGTGGTCATTTGTTTACCGGGATAAATATAAATGGAAAGGGTTTTCTTGAGAGGAAATTCTTCCAGGAAGGGGAGTAGATAGAGCAGATAGAGAAGCCCCCTCAGGCGCGACTTTCCAGGCCAGTACTCCATCTCGAGACTCCAGATTTTGGGACTCTGGTTCCCAACAAGAAAATATACATAGGGGCCGAAGCGGTAGCACAGCCATTAGGGCGTTTGCTTCCACACGGCCAACCTGGTTCTATCCACAGCATCTCATATGGTCCCCAGAGCACCGCCAGGAGTAATTCCTGAGTGCAGAGCCAGGAGCAGAGCCAGGAGCAACCCTTGAGCATTGCTGGGTTTGACCCTAAAAGCAAAAGAGAAAAAAAGAAAATATACATAAAGACAAGCAAGTGAGATGGTATCCAAAGGAGAGCATGGGCCGTGAAGAGCAAACTGGATAATATACCCTTCCTGAGACTCAACCTAGAAACTGGCAAGCATTGCCAACTTCTGTAGCAGTCACTCGTTCTAGAGGATTGGGGCAGGAATTTGTCTTTTTTGTCGTTGGGAGGAACGCGTTCCAAAATTGAAAACAGTGAGAAATTCCCAAAACCTAACGTTTGAATCTGGTGCTCAAGAAAAGTACTGATTACAATGAAGTGATGTTGGGAAAAACATGAGCTGGGAAAAACATTTAAAAAAGTACATGACAATGTAGTGAATACCAAGTGTGTAATAAAATCTGAAACATGCTTTAAAATTGTGAGTATAAATGACACATTTGGGGCTAAGAATTGCTTCTAGAAGCATAGTATGTTTATATTCATTACCTTTGGTATTTACAAGTATCACTCAGTTGATTCAGCTAATCCAGGAATTCTCAAACCTATCCATTTTCTAGCGTTTGCCTTCCTAATTTTAACTATTACTACATGAATAAAAATAAAAAATCCAACCGAATTAGAAATGTAACTGTGAATGAGTTGTATGGGTGAATGTTACAGAGACAGGAAAATAGAAAAATATTTGAGATCCTTTTAAATTTTATGATCACTTTAATGGAATGATACAGATGGAAATACAGAAGAAGAATCTATGGCTTACAGACTTTCAATAATAGCCAGTTCGAGAATCCTGACCGATTTTCTATTCCAGATACAAAAAAGAGTTGATGGTATCTTAAAGCAAAATTCCTGTGATATTCCTTTTTCATCCATTGTTATGCTCTGATATAGATTACTTCTAGGAACAGATTTACAATAATTTTATTTACATTAATTGTACCATACTTGTGATATCACCGATATATTTCTATCTCTAGGTAAGTGGAAACATAGGGAAACATTAAAACAAATTTTTTTTAGGAAGAAACACAAGGTCAAGGATCACGGGCCTTGAGAACCTCTAGAGTATAGAGGTGAAGTGTCTATACACGTCTAAACCACAAGATTTAACAAGAGCATAAGCATGAAACCCAAAATACAATAATTAAATTTAAAATAACTGTAGAGTCAGGAAGAAGGATAGAATCTGGAGCAACGGCTTGAGAAAAGGATACCTAATGTAGAAGAGTTAGAAGAAGAAACACTGTAATACTGAGAGTATGTGGGGCTGGAGCGATAGCACAGCGGGTAGGGCATTTGCCTTGCACGCGGCTGACCCGGGTTCGAATCCCAGCATCCCATATGGTCCCCTGAGCACCGCCAGGGGTAATTCCTGAGTGCATGAGCTAGGAACGACCCCTGTGCATTGCAGGGTGTGACCCAAAAAGCAAAAAAAAAAAAAAAAAATACTGAGGGAATGTTGTAAACAGCTATTTAAATCACCTCTGCCAAATAAAATTTTTTTAAATATATTTTTCATTTCTTGTGCATTTTGTAGCATGATCGCAATCTGTTAACACATATGAAACATTAAACTAAAAATTAGGGTTTAAAATAATGCATAAAATATAAGTAAATGTTTTAGTGATAAATAAGCAAGGGGTTTCATATTAAAAATATGTCTTCAGATTTTAATAATGTAGTATATTTTATATATTCATTAAAGATATATGTCTATGTCATAGAGATTGAAGATATAACCCATTAAGAACAATTTTCTATATGAATATTTAATTTTTAAATTAGTATGATTTTTCATTTAAGAAAAGAATATCTTTTTTGATTATTTATTAATGAAAGAAGCCTTTGTTCCTAATTAAAGTTTTACAATTTATGTGTTATTATAAGCTAATGTTTTAGTGAAGAAAAAGTGTCAAAAAAGATCTGAAAAGAGAAGTACAAAGTGGAAATGGGAATTTATTCATTAAGTGTGGTTGCCAGCCTAGATCATTTAATGCTATTACAGTTTATTATACTGTGCAGGAATGTTAATTAATTTGAACATTTTGTGTTAGCCATTTAAACTGAACATTTAAAAAATATTCTAGTGACTTCATTGACAATATGCCACTGGTACAGTTTAGCTTTCTATTTGGGTTTAGAGCAGAATAATAAACTAAAATATTTCAAAAATTCATTCCATACATTTGTTTCCTAGAAACCAAATAGTGAAATGCAGAATAAAGATGATTGAGGTCATTATTATTGAAAGAAATTCAAAAGTATGCCTTTTGAAGCACATCTTTAGGATTTTTTTGTTTGTTTGTTTGCAACACTATTACATATTCCCCTGAAATTATTATATAAAGAACTTAGCAGAATATCAAAAGCCAGCATCCCAAACTGTGCTGGAGTGTTTTCATTTCAACGACTGAATATAACTGTTACACAGTGAAAGATAAATTTAATCCTAACATTTCACCAATAAAGTTGAAAAAAAAAGATAAAAGGTGAATAGTAAGTATAGTTTAACAAGAAAAACACGCCTATACAATAAGTATATCAGGCCGTTAATGATGACATAAAAAGGAAGATTTCATAGGCAAGTATATGTGTTCAGGGACTGAGTTTTCTACTCCTCCTCATTTTTTTATGTTACTATTATTGTCCCCACACCCATTGCTTTTTCCTTTCTTACTGCCATTGCTAATTCCTCCAACCACATGTCCTCTGAACTACAAAGGGGAAAGTGAGTTCATAACATAGGTACTCAACTGGCCTTTTTTCTTTTTAAACCATAGTTCCAAAAAGCTAATTGAGTGTGACACCCCTTTTCTGCTTGGAAGAAACTGCCTGCTGTCAGCATGATTTCACTCATATAAAATTGTCATTGTGGTTATTTGCCTGCCCCTTTCACGAAAGGTGTCCTCTCTTAAAGGGAACTAAGCCAGAAATCCATTTTGATATTACAATCTAAGATTGATGTTCTCTCTGAATCTGTGAGTCATGGCATAATTGTATTAAAATGCAGCTCTTCATGAAGATGATAAACATAAATACTCTAATTTGGGAGTTCACAATCTACTATGCACATCTTACATACTGTAACCCCATAGTATTTGACATGCATTTCACACCCCAGACGTGTCAGTGTCTGTATCTCCAGGGAGCTTGTTAGGAATATAAATTATTGACCCGTACTCCAGTAAACTGAGTCAGAACTTCAGGCAGTAGAGACCCAGCAATTTGTATGCAATATTCTTTTCAGGGGATTCTAACTCACGTTGCAGTTTTTAGAAACAAGTTGAAAAGAAATAGCCCAGGGTAGAGGGAATTACCTGAGATTTGGAGTGGAAAATTTCTAAATGTGAAAATTCTTTCTCTTCTTTAGGAAACAGCTTAGGGTTATTCTTAATATCTTGTCCCTTGTGTAGATATCAACTGTGTTGAAATGAATTCTCCACCAATTATCAACTATTGGTGCTCAAGAAATAAAATTAATATGTGCTTTATAATTTTTCATTACATGTGATGAACACATAAGTGGTAGACTTTATTGATTATTTATGAAGGAATTAATATGGTCTTGTTACTATTGTATTTGGGCTGGAGCAATAGCACAGAGGGTAGGGCATTTGCTTTACATATGGCTGACCCGGGTTCGATTCCTCTGTCTCTCTTGGAGAGCCTGGCAAGCTACCGAAAGTATACCACCCACACAGCAGAGCCTGGCAAGCTCCCCATGCCATTTTCAATATGCCAGAAACAGTAACAACAAGTCTCAAAATGGAGATGCTACTGGTGCTTGCTTTAGCAGATCGATGAACAACGGGAGGACAGTGCTACAGGACAGTGCTACTCTTGTATTTGATTTTTCATGATTGATTTTTGTATGTTTTCTGAGTGTTACGAATAGTGGCATGAAAACCAAAAATAGATTATTTTTACAAAAATAATAAGAGATGTGCAGAATCCCCTGCCCCTGCTCCAGACTGTCTTCACTGAGGCACCTCAGATGGGGGAGGGTTTAGTTTCCCACCCCGTCCCAAGAAGAGCCCTGGCAGCCAAAAACCTCGAGAACCCACCCACAGCCATGCTCAAGGCCACTCCCCACACTCTCTGAGGAGCCTCACCCATGAAGGAACCAACAGAGGAACCCAGGGATGCAGGAACTATGGGTGAGATCACCAAGCCTGCTCGGATCGGGACTGGGCTTCCTCCACCCAGGTCCCCGTTTTCCAGTAGCTTGGCAGCCACACCCACAAACCGCACCTGGCTGCCATGTAATCTCATCAACAGCCAAGATCCAGAGCCTATAAAACAAATCTCCCAGAAGAGAGCGATGCAGAATCTCGCAAGGCAGAGCCTGGCAAGCTACCCATGGCATATTCGATATGCCAAAAACAGTAACAATAATGGCCCTCATTCCCTTGACCCTGAATGCGATAGGGACAAATGAGGTGTTACTGGCACCTGCTCCAGAAAATAGATGAGCAACAGGAGGACAGTGATACAGTGATGTTTTCTTAGGAAAAATTAATTCTGAATAACATAGAAATGGTGTTACATACTAAAAATATAAAGAAAAGAAAATGAAACAACATATCAAATTTGAAATTGCATATTGTAGTATGTAAGATTGTGGCCCAGGATACAACACATATGAGACTGTCTTTCTATTTGTTTAAATATTTGCTACTAGCTTGCTTTTGACATTTGAACATTTTCAACACTACCCATCAATTTCAGAACTTCATTCATTTTATCTACATAAAATTTTCATTTGACACTGACATTTTCACTTGGCTGTGTTCTCAACCCCTTAAAATAAATACACCCCAAACCGAACTCTGATTCAATTTTGATTTCTCCTCTACCAGCCCAAATGGCTCCTCTTCCAAAAACTACAGTAGTTCACAAAAATGAATATCATTTTTATTAGTATTGTCATGCCAAAACTTGTTCTTGATTCTTCTCTTGCTTTCATGTTCCATTTTTTTGTGTGATCTTCTAAGTTTTTCTTTTATTTCCCTTTACTTTAACCTCTAGCTCCAAATATAGGTGCTCATGGGACTGAAGTGATAGTACAACTAGTAGGGCGCTTTCTTTACATGTTGCCAATACTAGTTCCATCTTCTGCATCCCATATAGTCCCATGAGCACAGACAGAAGTGATTCCTGAATGCAGAGCCAGAAATAGCCCCTGAGCACCACTGGATGTGAGCTAAAACCATTTTTTTTTAAAATTTAAAAACAGGTGCTCAGAAGTTGACTATCTAACTGACACCCTCTTTGCTGGAATCACTATCCTTCCTCATGTGCTTGAACAGTAACTACTAACTCATGTCCCTGTTTAGGGTCTAGTTCTTCTTTAATCTTTTCCCTACACACAAGCCAGAGTGGTGTTCTAACAAGTAGCTCACACTTTGGCATCTCCTTCAAAAAAATACCTTATTTCTCTTTGAATCAGACAAAACATCTGTCTCTCAACTCAGCCTTTTGCAAACACTGTGGGGCCAATGTGCATTCCCTCGACCTTAAGTTTTCAGGAACCAATACTGTGTATAAACACTGCTTACTATGTTGAATAAAGAATACATACCAAACTCAAACAATAGTCTCATTATTTGAATGTAATGGTACTGTCAGATAACCCTCAGTGTTTAAACGCAATCTCAATTTCTATTTTTTTCTTGATCCTAGTTCATAGCTCCATCTTTAAACAGATGGAATGACACACAACCACTTAATGAAAAGAAAGATATTATTACTCTTAGTTTTCAGCTTCACTCTTTTGTAACTTCACTCACGAGTCACTTATTCAATAAGACACGAGCAGCATCATCCAGGATGTGTTCAAGCAGGTATCATATAATGTGTTTACCATTTCCTAAACAGTCCCTTCAAATTCTGAATTTTCAAACCAACTACAGTCAGCTGTCAATATTTGTGCACAATTAGAGTCTCATCTTTGGACTTGGAAAGTTAACAGCTCCCCTTCCCCAGTACTTAATTATAACGCTTCAATCTACACCTCTGACTATATATGGGGCTCACATAGCAATATTATTTGCAACTTAGCCCGCTCACCTGTGTGTTTGCTGACCCCTTCTCAGAAATTCCCAGTTTTTTTCCTATAATTCAATCCAGGTACGAAACTTCCTTATGAATTTCCCAATGAATGCAGAATTCCTCCTAATAAAAATCACAAGCCGATTACAAGTCAGGAAGCCTGACTGTGGTCACAAGCTAACTGGTTCTGGGCTGGCACAAGCCAGTTACATCCTTTCTGCTTACAGTTCAGACCGATGTTTTTGTGTTTCTATTGGCAACCATAAAAAAGACAAGAACCCTCAGGTCTTAGGCTTGGTCATACTACCCAAAACACTCTGAATGGTTTGGCTCAGCTTCCTGTAATTCTCCCCACGTCAATCTGCTTACTGGGCTGTTTGAAACTCCTCCAGAAAGGCTGGGTGCTCTGAGTTTTGTTGATGTCGCAAAAATATTTTATAGACAGATTCTTGCTGCTGTATTAAAATGGCAGTTTCTCATTGAAGCCTTTTTTTTCCTGACTGCTTGATCACCACCTCACACATACATTTCCTTGCTATAATTTCCTCTTTTTTCATTTAGCATTATTACAATTTCTAGTTTTACCTAGTTATATTCATTAATGCCTGTTTGATCCACAACAATGCAAATGGAAATCCTTTCCACATGGTTAAGGATTTGTGGCTGTTGTCCATTGCTATGCCAGGAGTGACTAGGACATTGTCTACTCTATGAAAAGTGCTCAATAAATGTTTATTCCATGAGTGAGTAAATGAATGTATGAATAGGTGAATACTATTTTGCAGAACAAATACTATTTTGCAGAACAAAATGTAAATGATTTTTAAATCAATAAATTTATTGTATTTATTATGGGAGCCATCATTAGAAAATACATCTTAAGGTAATTTACAAATAAAGATAATTAATATGGCCCACCTCCTGATAATCCTATATAATTCCCTAAACTGCCAAAGGATGCACTGCTTCTAAATGATTTGTCTCACTATACATGACACCACTAGAGACTTCAAATATAATCAAAGACCTTCAGGCAAAGGTTACATATGTAAAACATATATATTGCTGACTATTTGTCAGTGAATTAAAGTATGTAAACAGGAGTCTAGAAGACTTTCTCCATCTACAATCAATTTTCATTTATTTTCTATTTTCAGATAAAATCTTTTAAAGTCCTGTGGAACATTATGACAAAGTAGTTACATAGCATTGTTTACATTACTATATAGAGAAAATGATACTTTATAATATTCTTTTTTTTCTTTTTTTTTCTTATATAATATTCTTATATTTTTTCACATTCCAGTAAGTCACTGTCACTGTCACTGTTATCTCATTGCTCTCTATTTGCTCGAGCCTGGCAAGCTACTGAGAGTATCCCGCCCGCATGGTAGAGCCTGGCAAGCTACCCATGGCAAATTCCAGTAAGTATTCTTAAAAAATTATTTCTTTTAAGTTTGCATCTTAATTGTTTTTATAAAATTTTATGCAAAACAATAAACTAAAAATAATATAAATAACTTGGAAACATATCTAAATAATGACTATATATATCTATACCATTAGGACAAATGTATCATGATATTTGGGGTTGACGTGTTGGCCATGGGGAATAAGCATCAACAAGCACCAAAGGTGTTTTGTGCTTTACTAATGAAATGGATGCCTTTGTTTAATTATATGGTTATTAAAAGGGAGTTTAGCAAAGACTCCTCTATAACATTGATTAGTATTACTATAATTTGTGTGTTACTAATATGGGCATTTTGTCTCCATTACTGAAGATTGACATTCCTGCTGGCCCCCAGGATCAAACAGATCCATTCACAGCATGCCTTAATTCGCTCTCTCTGCAACAAGCAGAACAGATATCACTGTGGTGATGAGAAGAAAGACTGAGCTTCTGAATGTTAATGTATACAGCCACGTCACCTCGATTAGAATTGACATCAGTACATCTGTATCATTAGCAATCTGTGTATATACTACAAGAAAAACTTGTTTTCAATCATTTGAATGACTAATTTGGATGGTAACTGGTTATTTACAAACTAAACATGTAGGAAAGATGCCATTTGTTTCATTTAACCATTCGTTATATTTTGTTCTAGGCAGAAAGAAAAAGAAATCAAGTATTATTTTGTTTGTTTTTTTACTTGCATGGTAGACACTAAAGAAGACTGGAGAAATTGCCACAAGTGAACAGAAGAAAGGAAGATAATCACCACATTCACTCTTTGAATGCTTCTTAAAATTCTTTCAGTTCATATGTGTAGATATATATGTGTCTCTACACTAACAATATGTAAGATATATTATGACATTTAAATAGATAGCACTATTTTATACTTTATGTTACTTTAAATGAATTTTTCTTGAACTAAATAATTTTGCTTTTAAGTATTTACTTTTGCAAAATGGTGTTGGATATTACTTTAACAAGTTAATGGAGTTTCAACTTTTAATTTTAATTCCAGTAAGAGTTTTACTTAAAAACTCATGGTTATTTTGACATTGTTTTTTTCATTTGTATTCAGTAAACCTTAATTTATGGGGAGATTAACTAAAGTGTATTCATTATGAATGACAAAACTGATAAAACCATAATGACTAAATTTTTCTAGGAAAATAAAGACAATGTTAGTTATTAAAACCTGAACTCATCTTTAAAAAAAATATCCATTCTGTGGTAGTGTAAATGTATAGGCTATTACTTTAATAGTTAATGATAAATTTCCTTATGAAAACTGAGTGAAATAGAACAGTGCAAAAATTTCTAACTAAAACCTGTGATAAATGGATACAAATATAGCTTCTACAAATAGAATTGCTTCTAGAAAAAAATTAATAAAAGATTCATTATCATTTTTATCTAAAACACCATTATCATTCTTAGAATAGTTTTCATTCCTTTTGCAAAACTTACTCCCAATAATTAAATGTTAATAGAACAAAAATATCCATTTGGGAGCTCTCATTTTGCATTCCAGAAGCACTCTACCCAGAGCTGAAGAGCAAAATCACAAGTTTTGCTAAATGACACATTCTCTTCAGAACTGAACCAAAATTATTTTCTGAGAACAAAATGATTCCGTTTCTATAAGCACTGGTACTGCCAAGAATATTAAAATAATCCATGAGCAGTGTGTTTTCTGATTTTCCATTTTGTCAAGTCTTCTGATAGAATAATATTAATTCTGTGTTCTTTCATGGTAATCTACTTTTTGTGCTTCTTTGATTTTTCTAACTGAAAGTTGAAAAGCTCAACCAAGGATCCTAGAAAATGTGCTATTTACTTGGATGTAGTATCATAAGTTCTTTACAATAATTTTTTAACAATAAATAAACTAGAATTAACAATAACTAGTGATTTTATAAAACTCATTCAAAATATGTCAAAAAAGAAAAGTTACTTAAGTCACAATTTAGGAGAATATTAAACATGGAATTACCACCATTGAAAACCTAGTTTAGAAGATGATTACCAAAAGTCAACATCTTTGAAAATGTTTTCAATATATCTAAGATGTTTTATTAGAAGGTCATTCTCAGATTTTAGGTCCAATATTTTAGATCATTTTTAAAAGTTTTACGTTATCTTTATTAAATGATGTCTTAGAAAGTTTGTGTTGTTATTATGAAGCTGGACCAAAGAAATTAAGAGTTTAATTAATAATAACAGAAGAAGAAATTTATAGGAACATTTGAAAATGTTGACAGTGTCATCTCTTGCCTTGTCCTAATAGATGAGTATAGAAAACTTCATCAGATATCTATTTGAGCAGGAGAGATACCTATTTGAGCAGGTTCAAGATAGTTGCTTTGGGTTGACCCCCCAAGTTGGATCCCAGGCACCTCTAGGAGTAAGAGCCAGGGTTAAGCCCTGAGTAACACAAGTGTGGCTAAAAAGAACAAACAACTAGAAAAGGAGAAGGAAGAAGGAAGAGCGGGAGATGAGTAGAAGCAGGAGGTAGTTGATTTGTATGCAGATTTG
This sequence comes from Sorex araneus, assembly GCF_027595985.1. NCBI lineage: Eukaryota > Metazoa > Chordata > Mammalia > Eulipotyphla > Soricidae > Sorex > Sorex araneus. The sequence goes on from NC_073308.1 coordinate 29,004,832, forward strand.
AATTATCTCTCAGGGGATCAACCCCTAAGGGGATTTTCTTTTTTTATCATCCCTCAGTCTGCAACTCACCCTTCCTCTTTACTGTCGAATTCTAGTAACCAAGTGGGCACAATAGTTTTGGTAGACAAGAGCCCTCCATCTCAGGTAAGGTGCTTGAACAATACAGTTTTTATCACATCAACTCTTTTTTTTTTCTTTTCATTTATTTATTTAATTTGGGGGTGGAGGTGGAGGTGAGCACACTGGCTGTGCTCAGGACTTGCTCCTGGCTCTGCACTGAGTGGATTCACCACAACAACTTTTATCTCTTGAATACTGGTATTCAGGCAGCAATCCCGGACCTGAAGTTCCATCATATTAACTGAGGACCATAGCCTGGGTGTTTAATCATCAGATAATCCTTTCTCACAGTTTGGAAATTGTGAGTTCTGAGATTACGGTGTCACCATGACTGGATTCCTGCTCATAAATAACACATGATCTCTCCTGCCTTGACCTTACTTGACTGAGAACAGTGTTTCATTCCATCTTTAGTGTTCCATGCTTATGAGGTAATCTAACTTTAAGATTCATTTAGGATTTTAGCCCATGTTCTTGGAGGAACTAGTACATTCAGTCCCATCCCTGGCACTTGAGGTCTAAATTTAAGTCCAGATTTTAAACTTATGAACTCTGAATAAACACTTCAAAGATATCATTGTTTTGGGATACTTTTATACTTGTCCTGCGTCTCTCTTTTTCTTACCATCTTTTTTCTTTTTCTCTCTTTTCCCTCTCTCACATACTATGCCATGGGATGAGTATGTGTATCTCTCAAAATTCATGCTGAACCATAATCCCTAAAATTTTGTTATTTGAAGTTCTGGCTTTTGGTAGTTAATGAGAGTAGACTGTGTTGAGAATTGAAGATAAATACTATCATATATATGTATATATTTATATATATATATATATATATATATATATATATATATATGAAGAGGAGGGCAAGTTAAGAGTCAAGAACTGAAGGGCAGGTTAAGGGTTAACCGCTGAAGTTGCCCTTTGTATCTACTTGACTGCTTTGAAAGATGTCTTCAGGACCTACCGCTGGGCAGGACTCTGTCACCAAATGGGCCAACAAACTGCCCTAGGAACTATAGGCAAACATTTGCAGCGAAATAGTTAACAGTCAACAAATGTTTAGATATGCAAATTAAGTGACCTGTGTGTGATCCCCTTTGATATATAGATGTGATTCCCTTTGATATGTGAGATTTTCATTTGTCAACAAATGTTTAGATATGCAAATTAAGTGACCTATGTGATTGCCTTTGATATGTGAGATTTTCATTTCTCCCCCAAAAGGGTATAAAAACAGCTAGCTTTTTGAGTTCCGGACCTTATGCCACGCTATTGAGGCACAATTGAAGGTCCCAATATAGCTATATTGGCTTAAATAAACCCCATGCATTTGCAGAAAGAGTTGTCTTGGTTTTGTTCTTTTGTCTCTCCGAGCCTCCCCCAGGCAGAGATCTGCCGCCCCTAATATATATATATATATATATATATATATATATATATATATATAATCAGTGCCATCCCTTTGCTCATCGCTCATCGATTTGCTCAAGCAGGCACCAGTAACATCTCTATTCATCCCAGCCCTCAGATTTTAGCAGTCTCTCTTTCAGGGTCAGGGGAATGAGACCCAATATTGTTACTGTATTTAGCATATCAAATACATCATAGGGAGCTTTCCAGTCTCTGATATGCATATATATGTATGTGTGTGTGTGAGACTGGTGTGTGTGTGTGTGTGTGTGTGTGTGTGTGTGTGAGACTATCACTGCTATCCCGTTGTTCGTCAATTTACTCGAGCGGGCATCAGTAAAGTCTCTATTCCTCCCAGCCCTGAGATTTTAGCAGCCTCTCCTTACTCATCTTTCCCAACGATTGGAGGCTCTTTCAAGGTCAAGGTAATGAGGCTTATCATTATGTTTTTGGCATATCAAATACACCACTGGTAGCTTGCCAGGCTCTGCCCATGTGGGCGGGATACTCTCTGTAGCTTGCCGGGCTCTCTGATATATATGTATATATATAGAGAGAGATACATATATATATATGTATGCATATATACACACATACATATATGTGCATGTATATATACATATATGTATATATGCATGTAATATATACATGTATATATATTACTCTCTATGATTTATTGTCTACTGTTTGAACTTCATCAAGTATCATGTGGTAGTTATGGAAAATGGGTAGGAGGTGTCTTATAACGTGTCCAGAAAAAAGCCTGGAGTGTGGCGGGGGGTTGGGTAGTGGAGGTCGGCTGCCAGGGCTGGGTTCCTTGGGGCGGGGAGAGTTCTCACCAGCCCCACTCTAGGGCACCTGGAGTGAAAACAGCCTGGTACGGTGTCTATATAATATATATATATAATATATATATTATATAATGTGTGTGTATATATACACGTGTGTGTCATATAATAACTCATGTTACAGCTAATTTTGCTGTTTCTGTTATCATTTGTATTTCTACTCTATATCTTTGATGTGGTTCTAATTTCAACCTTTATCCATCAACATATCAATTCTTTTCTATATTATCTCAAGTTTATATTCAAAATTCACTGCAGTTTCCTTTGACAATTAGGGCTTAGTATAAATAGCATGTGCAAAGCCACATAAACTTATTGTAAAATTATTATTCTTTTGTATTCAATTATGTGCATTTCTTAGTTTTATATTTTAGATCATAATATATTAAAAAATCAAAGTCATAAACATATACAGGAGTTAGAAAGAATAATGGTGATGCAGCGAGCACTGTCTATGCAAGTTGAAACTTAGCCAAACCTAGAGAGATGTGAATGACACCCCATTTAAATTATCACATTGATGTTTACTCTCCCTTTTGAACTATCCCACATCAGGCAAAAAAAGAAAAGAGAAAAAAGCTCAATCTTAGAATTGCCAATGACATATTCAAAATCCTAGAGGTTTTTATAACTAATAATTATTTTGTGGAGGAATTTTGGTAAGACCAATGCTCTTTATTTGCAAAATATTTCTTGTTAACTTTAAAAAATATGATTTCATTTCCACCAATATGTAGGACTACAATTAGAGGATGGTGGGCTACTTAATCAAGCATGAACATCACAGTGAATGTGTCTCAATTAGACTATCTTTCTTAAGTGTCCAAAGCTTGATCTAGCCTAAGTATTAAGAATTTGCAAGCAAAAGAAACAAAAAAATTAAGTGAAATTATGAGAATTTCAGGCACCAGTAATGTCTCCATTCGTTTACTAGCATTTACATAATGTTTCCTGGTGTCCGCTCAAGCAAACTGATAATCTAAGGGATGACAGTGACAGTGGTACAGTGATGAGAAGTTCAGAAAAAATTGGTCATAAAAATGTTAAAGAGAGCTTCAGATAAATTTGTATTTTAAAATGTCTACCTAGAGTTTTAACTTTTGTTTAACATGATGCTCAACTATACCTCAGAAACCATCACCAACATATTGCAGAAGGTAAATATATTTTTATTTATACAACAATCCTATGATAAATTAGATATGTATTTTTCCCTTAATGATTAGACTAATGTGTAATTGTTAAGAAAAAACTTGTATAGCATAAAGAAAAAAATCATATTAATTCTTTTCATTTTTGATCCTATTCCCTTAGATACTATTTGCTTTTCAGTTGTGACTTAAGAAGAAAATAATGTATATGCGTACTTTTAATTATTGTGCATTGTTTTTTCAGTTTATCTACGATTGGGGAGGAGTATCATCTATTTGGAAATTGATTCTATGTCCATTGTTATAATTTTATTTTTCTGGAAACTTCTAGATCATCACATGACCAAACTGAATAAAGAAGTAATTCCCTTAATATTTTCAGTTGTTTGCTTTAATCAAATGTTTGCCAGAGTCTGAATATGCATTTCTCTATCATCTTGAAAAGTTACTTCTCCCATTTTGATATGAAAAACAAGCAAAGCAAGTCTGTCACCAATTTGATATATTAGGTTAGTGGGGGAACATTTTTATAAAATAATCCTGCCACTAAGTATCTTTGAGGTCTGTCCAAGGGTAATTAGGATCACCAAGTCCCTCTATGTGTTCAGGAACAAAGGACTTTAACAAAATTATAATATACAGAGCTGGGAGACTTGTGATGACTTAGGAAGCACACAAGGAACTTTCTACCATTTGTTAAGAAAATCCACTACCAACCACTATGTTGTCAGAAAACAGTGATTGCAAAGAATAAGTCATGTTGACATTGTGAAACCAAAAAAACTAGTTTTTCCTTTCTCCACCTCCCAAATATTACTTGAGTTATTCTTATTGGCAAATTCTAACCTTGAACTATAGATTAATGGAAGGCATGGAATGTAGTTTCTGGGCACTTCTCTGCAATGCTATGCAATGCAATTGCAAGGAAAACCAAAGTAAGTGACTGACATGCAAAGGTATATAAGTGTATTTGAATATAACTGTAAATATTTGTAGGCAATTTTTAAAGATTAGAGAAACATTTCTCTCAAAAATTGTATTCTTCAGAAAATATTAGTATAATTGTTACAGAAATGACAAAATTTATTGAAGTGTATGCATGTATAGCAGGAATAAAGAAACATATACAAATATATTTTTAACAGCAATCACTGTCACTGTCACTGTCACTGTTATCCCATTGCTCATCGATTTGCTTGAGCGGACACCAATAACGTCTCCATTGTGAGGCTCATTGTTACTGTTTTTGGCATATCGAATATGCCACGGGTAGCTTGTCAGGCTCTGCCATGCGGGCAATAGTACCTTAAAAAGATACCTGTATTTATTTTATAGTAACCTTAAAAATTTTTAACTATATAAGATAATAAATTTGCAGCAAAAATATGAAGGATTTTCTTTACCTGAAATATTTATTGAAGATTGGGGTGAAGATTTTATGGGAAATAATAAAATGTATTCTGAGATTCTTTTTTTAATTTGTCTGAAAGTTTAGCAAAGCCACAATAGTCGCTGCTTCTTGCTTAGTTTTAGGTGCCACCCATATACATTAAGAAAGTTGTCAGATATTGGACTTAGAAAGGCAATGACCCCATGAACAAAATCCAGGCAAAGGCCACAACGTAGTTTGCGAAGTTTGTGGCAAGTTCAATAAGCACATATTTTTCAGTGAAGGTAAGTATGACGAAGACTGAAGGTAATTTGAAGTTATAACATTATACACTTATTAGTGTCGAATAATATGAGGATTCCTGATGCTTCTCTGGACCTTCTAGATAGAGCTCATTAATTAAAAGACTAAACTGGTTTCCAGGTACTGAGCTCAAGCAATTAATACTAGAAGAACCAAGGATGTAGATATCCATCTACTGTTGCCAGTGGGATTTTATAGAGAGGTCTACCAACTGTGTATGTTGAAAATAAAATGACTAAATCCAAGACATTAAAATGTCTGTTGTGTATTTATTGAACACATATATTATAAAATTCTATATTATTATAAAAATATTTAATGATTATTTTAGAAAATGTTGAGATATATTTAAGGTCATGGTAAAGATTCAGGTACTTTAGAATAGAACATCTGCTTAAAGAAGAGTGAGAATCACTTGATACTCCCTTGAAAAGCATTTATTTTTTAATGAAATAACAGATAATCTTATAAAAATCACTCTGGAAGATAAAAGCATATCAGTTTAATTGTATTATTTACTATATCATTGATACTTTGGTGGATCAAATTTATAACAGAAGTGCTCTCTTTTTTATATCACTCCATAGTAAAGTTTAACATATGCATTTCCAGCTCTTAGCACTTACACCAAATTTTAATAACCCAGATATTTAAATAAACTATAGTTACTGTATCTTTGCTTTGATAGCATGTTATTGATTCTTTCTATGATTTTATCTAGAAAAATTATGAGGAATACAACTTCTGCAATTTTAATATTATCTTATGGGAAATCATCATCCACCTTACAAGAAACAAATCATAATTCAACTTCTAGGAATGACTTGGAGTTATAAATTTAGATTGTGTATAGATTGAATTTTATGTGTAACTTTGATTCAATGTCACTAATATGTGTTTGTTAAGATATTTAAAAACGTAGGTTCAAATATAAGTGTCAAGGCACAAAAGTTTTAAGATTGCCCTCCAGTCAAGGTCAATTTTTTAAAGTGTTTAAATTATTTTAGCAGATATAAGCTATCATATACAATTTGTTGTATAATAGCCTGCTCTCATTGCTATATAGCAATTATGCAACTTTGCATGCAAATTAAGTTATAATCATATACATATACATATATACGTGTTTTAGCTGCATTTAAGTCTATGGCTTAGAAAGGTAAATTCATTTAAATTGCTGTTGAACTGATAATGCACAGGTTCAGGCCCTAATCTTGATTATAAGAATAACTGTAATTTTCTGAATTACAGCCCACATTAGAACCTGACCTGAATAATGCATTTGCCTATTAAAAACACTATATTGCATTTTATGCTTTAGGAATAACGCATTCTGAGATTCATTTCTTTTAAATCTATGCAAGGAATTAAACTTAGACATGTGCCTATAGTAAGAGTATATGAGACACAGTTGTCTCATATACTCTTAGGAAGACATGGAATGGTCTATTTAAATCACGGTGCAGTTGTTTAATGTAAAGGAGGCTGACTTCAGCTGCATTGAGCAGAGTTGCTGACACAGAGACGGATTACACTGTAATACGGAACAGGGTGATTAAATGGACAAGCTTCCTATCAGAGTAGCATGCAGGATACTGGAACATATGGTTCTGGACTTTTTTATCCCCCTCAATAACTACAGATTTTGGCCAGAGATTTTTGTTGATTTGTACAAAATCTCTTGATTAGAATCCTCAGCCATCTGCTGTAGATGGTGATGTATGAAAATGTCAGCAGAAAGAGCAGAGCTTAAAACTTATTTGTGGACAGGATTTTTGGTTAGCATAACCATGAAAAGGAAAAGTTGATCTGCTTCCTTATAGAAAGGAGCTAACTTCTATGAGAGCAAAACAGGGCTCAAAAATAGCAAAAGTTCTTAAAAGGCAAGATAAACTCACAAACCTATGTGTTCTCTGTTGATTATAGCTCATACAGGTATGTTTTTCCCCTCACTCATGAAAACTAAAATGCTTCAGTACAGAACATGGAGGTCAGGGGTTCCATCTTCTGTGGCCCATATGGTCCCCTGAACAAAACCAGGATAGGAGCACAGAGATAGGAGTGAGCCCTGAGCACTTCTCAGTGTGGCCCCCAAACAACAAATAAATAAAAATTAAATCAATAAATGTAAAGGTTCAAGAAACTAAGTACAGGCTAACCTAAAAAAAATCAAATTAACTGTACAATATAGAGTGAATTAGACCGAACCACAAACATAACCCAGCCGACCCGGGTTCGCTTCCTGTGTCCTTGGAGAGCCCGGTAAGCTACCAAGAGTATCCCGCCCTCATGGCAGAGACTGGCAAGCTCCCCATGGCGTTTTTGATATGCCAAAAACAGTAACAACAAGTCTCACAATGGTGCCTGCTTGAGCAAATAGATGAACAACGGGACAACAGTGCTACAGTGCAATGCTATAAATACATACACTTTTTAAGATTTATTCACACCTAATTTGTGTGCCAATACCTATGAAAAACAGATGAAAATGGTTAAAAATTACACATCTCCCAAAGAATGTTAAGAAGAGATAGAATACTATAGTCTCTCTATAAAGAATAAAATCATTTAAAAATAAGTATTGTCAAACTCAACTTACCAAGAACGCTTCAAGGAAAGTTTACTAATATTTTTTTAAAAATAGCTTACTTTTATGTTAAATAGTTTTATTATTTTGTCAGTATAGTATTTTTGTCAAAATTGCATTCTAAAAATATGACAATTTGATAAAATATATTTTCCAGTGTCAGAGAGATAGTAAAGTGGGTAGGTACTGGCCTTGCCTTGGCCAACCCAGGTTTAATTACCATCACTACATATGATTCTCTAAGATCATTGTGAGTGATGCCTGAGCAGAGAGCCAGGAATAATCCTGAGAATTGCTAGGTGTGGCCCCAAACCAAAACATCTTCCTCTAATTATGAATAAGTTGTTTAATTTTAATTGCATGATTATTAGCTTTAGAAATGATTTCTTTGTATAATTTGTTTAACCAATTTAATTTCTTTATTAGACTTTTAATGTATTTTTATTTTAGTTTTAAAATATCAGTCATAATTAAGTTAATCTCCACATAATTGTCCACTTATTTTTATTCTTGTGACACTGGCATTTTTTACTTATTTGGCTTTTCTAAAGCACTTTATAATTATTTTATCTTATCAATTGCAGCTCTTATTGATGTATTTTTATTTTACATTTATTTCTTAAGTTAGAATAGTCAATATTTTTAAGAATATTAATATTGAAATTGTTAAGAAATTTCCTATTTCATGTGGTCTTTCATCAGGTCATATGATTTTGCAAAATATAAGGTAAATGTCAATGTGAAAATGTAATCACAACATAGACAGATATATAGAGATATATATTTTCTTCTCAATGATGAATTACTGGTACCAGTTTTCTTACTGTACTATACTAATTCATAAAACCAAATAAAGTTCATGTATCACCTGTGTCTAGGTATTGCCAATAGACCACGCAGCACTACAATCCCTATGCAAGAAGAACACAGAGAGTGAGCTTAAATGTCATTTTCAATGTCCACTGCGAAGAAATTTTAAATAACTGCACAGGGAACTAAAAGACAAAACCAACACCATAGCATCCTAACCAGGCTAAGGAAGTAGATCTTGACTAGTTAATTGCTGGAGAAACAAGAACAGTACCTAAATAAAAGATTAAATGTCAGGTTCAATAAGAATGCATGATTTTCTCCTCTGCCTATGCTAAGAATTCAACTGCATAAATTTATCAGGACACTATATAGGTTCTAGCATGAAGTAGTTAAGATACTATAGGGATCAGAACACAAAATAATATTAACAAAGATTGTATACAGAATATGTATATCAAAGAAATGCGCACAATTTTATCAGCAATCTCTTAAATATCAAAGGTGTTTCCTTGAGAAACTAGGAAGCAAAAAGGATTTTATTTCCTTGTTCTAGATATGTATGTGATCTGTTAGCTCAAAAATAGACAATTTCAAATATGCAATCTTAGACAGGCAACACTGGAAAATGTTGTCTTTCTTTAGACAGTGTTCAGCCATTTCCTTTGTTTGGCCATTGTATTACATATTTTCTAGCCATATGCCTTTATTGCTAGGTCTTGCTGACTGAGGTACCTGGAGACCTTTTTAATTCTTCCAGAAATGGCTTCTTGGGGGTAAAGAAGAGGAAACCTCGAGGACACACTTTATCACTTTGGTTCAGTTGTCAGTATTTGTCTATTCCTAGCTTTGTCCCTTGACCCCAGAATTCATAAAACTGCCAAGGCATTTTATATGTTTATCCCACAGCAGTAAGAATACTCCTACTTCTGTGTTCATCCACTTGACCTTGTGGGATCTTCTAAGGAGACAAGTAGAATAAGGGAATTCAGAGCTTTTTCCAAATTCAGACTCTTGTTGATAGCATCATGTCAATGATTAAAAGCCCACTTCTTTCATTATCGATCTCTTGTTATTCTAACTTATTTAGGTTCAGCACCCTTGCTCCCAACTCTGTTGAGCTCCCAAAAGACCTAATTCAAGAGATATTTGCCTCTTTACTACTGGATTAAAACTGTCAACAATAAACACAACACAGAATTTGAAATAAAAAACAATATCAAATTAATAATGACATAACTCAAAATATATAAACATATAACACATATTTGGAAACCTAAAAATTTAAAATTAAAATACAAATTAAATTAAAATGCATGTTTAGAAACCTAACAAATTATTTATGAAACTCAAATTAAGAAAAGTATAATGTGGGGGCTGGAGCGATAGTACAGTGTGTAGGGCATTTGCCTTGCATGTGGCTGACCCGGGTTTGATTTCCTGTATCCCATATGGTCCTCTGAGCACCACCAGGAGTAATTCCTGAGTGCAGAGCCAGGAGTAACCTCTGTGCATTGCCAGGTGTGACCTAAAAACATAAAAATAAGAGAAAAATTTAAAAGTATAATGCTATGATGAAAATATTTGCTTCTAAAATCAACACCCAAAAATCCATGGCTTTGTTATATACAAACAATGAAAGAGATTGTTAAAAAAAATCCTATACACAATAGTACTTCAGAAAATCAAGTACCTCAGAATCAGCTTAACCAAAGAGCTGAAGGACCTATACAAGGAAAATTACAAAATACTCCTTTAAGAAATAAAAGAGGACATTAGGAAGTGGAGACATATCTCATGCTCATGAATGAGATTAACATTATCAAAATGGCAATACCAACCAAAGCACTATACAGACTTAATATGGTCCCTATCAGGATACTCACAACATTTTTCAAAGAAATAGACGAAACGCTCCTGAAATTAATATAAAAAAATAAACCCCCATGAATAGCTAAAGTAATTCTTGGGAAAAAGTAGATGGGTTGCATCACCTTCCCCAATTTCAAACTGTACTACAAAGCAGTAGTAATTAAAACAACGTGGTTTGGGGCTAGAAACAGACTTGCATACGAATGGTACAGAGTTGAATATTCTGACACAGACTCTCATATATGACCACTTAATCTTTGACAAAGAAGCAAGAAATGTGAACTGGGACAAGGAAAACCTCTTCAACAAGTAGCGCTGGGAAAAATGGATAGCTACCTGCAAAAAAGTGAACTCTGATCTCTGTCTAATGTCAGGCACAAATGTCAGATCAAAGTGGATTACAGACATCAATATCAGACATGAATCCATAAGGTACATGGAAGAAAATGTAGGCAGAACCCTCCATGATATTGAAGCTAAAAGCATCTTTAAGGAAGAAACATTACCGACCAAGCAATTGAAAACAAACATAAACAGATGGGACTACATAAAACTAAGAAGCTTCTGCACTTCAAAAGAAACAGTGACTGAAAAACAGAGAAAGCCCACAGAATGGGAAAGAATATATACCCAATACCCATCTGATAAGGGATTAATATCCAGGATATACTGTAAAAAATTACAAAGAAGTGCACATGCAGGAGGAGCTGATGATTTGTGTGCCATGTTCTGTTGTTCACGGGCTCTCAGGGTGGTGCTCTCTCTCTCTCTCTCTCTCTCTCTCTCTCTCTCTCTCTCTCTCTCTCTCTCTCTCTCTCTCTCTCTCTCTCTCTCTCTCTCTCTCTCTCTCTCCCCCCCCGCTCACTTTTGGTGCTCTCGAGCTGCTGTGTATGGACCGGATCGGGATGGCTCCTCCTTGTGCTCTGCTTCTGTGTGTGCTGCTGTGCTCTCTTCTGTCTGTCTCTCTATCTCTGTCTCTGTCTCTGTAGTCTCTCCTCTCGTCTCTTCCGATCTCTCTTTGACTCTGCTTCTGTGTCTTCCCTCTTGCTTCTGTATCTTCTTTCTCCATTTCTGTCTCTTCTCGTTGCTTCTGTCTTACCTCTGCCTTTCTGTCTTGCCTCTGCCTCTCTGTTATCCTCTGCCCCTTCTCCCTCGCTTCTGTGTTTTCTCTCCTGTGTCTTCTCTGCTGCTTCTTTCTTACCCCTCCCACAGTCTTACTTTATATAGCAATCACATAGGGCAGTAACACAAAGGTGGGTTGAACATTAACAAATCAACAAAGAAGGGTAAGACCATTTTTCCAGGAGATTAACAAAATCTCATCTAAGGAGATTACTCCAGATTACTAGGAGATCCACTGAAGGGTGGGATCCAAACAAAGGTGTGTCATTTTCTTCCTTCTTCAGCTAGTAATACACTTAAATAGAGTAAATTTACTTCTAATATTTCTAGCAGTGTTATTCTGTATGAGCACAGTAAGAGATATAAACTTAAAGTTTGGTTCTTCCTGAGGTTATCCATTATATATTCCAGACCACAGTCCTCAAGCCAGGTTAGTCTTCCTAACCCTATCAGGCTCCTAGTCTCGTCGTTACTTTTGGATTATGACAGCATTTGTCTATGACTATGTTCTCAACTTATAGTTGAATATTGTGGCGCTTTGGCCTGGCCCATTTCATTGCCAGGGTAGGTCACAGCTTACCCTGTGTCCATTTTGTCCTTCATCGGGACCCTGCTCTTGGGGTGCTAGGAATTAAGGGTAACTGAATCGAGAAAGCAGATACCTGGGAGTAAATATTATTGGAGTCAATCGGCTCCCAAGTTACAAAGCATAATATTAACTGTCTTCCTGTGTCCATATAGAAGGCCATTGCTCTAAGGTAAACTAGGTTCCCTATGGCAAGGCTGAAAGGACAAACCCAATGTTATCCTACAATATACAAGATACTAGTAGAATTTTACAAGAAAAAAACCTTCATCCTCATCAAAAAATGAAGAGAAAAAATTAACAGAAGCTTCCTCAAAAAGAAATACAAATGGCCAAAAGGAACATGAAAAATTGCTCCACATCCCTACTCATCAGGGAGATGCAAATCAAAACAACAATGAGATATCATCTCACACCACAGAGACTGGCACACATTCAAAAGAACAAAAGCACCAGTGCTGGCATGGATGTGGGGAAAAAGGGATGCTCTTTCACTGTTGGTGGGAATGCCGACTGGTCCAGACTTTCTGAAAAACAATATGGGCATTCCTTCAAAAACTAGAAATTGAGCTTCCATATGACCCCGCAATACCACTTCTGGAAATGTATCCTGAGCGTCCAAAAAGCACAGTAGAAATGACATTTATAACTCTATATTTATTGCAGCACTGTTCACAATAGCCAAAATCTGGAGACCTCCTGAGTGCCCGAGAACAGACAACTGGGTAAAGAAACTTTGCTACATCTACCCAATGGAATACTATGCAGCTGTTAGGAGATATGAAGTCATGAAATTTGCTTATAAATGGATATACATGGAGAGTATCATGGTAAGTGGAATGAGTCAGAAAGAGAAGGACAGACATTTGTGGAGTATAAAATAACATAACATGACTCTGACACCCAAGGACAGTAGACACAAGGAAAATTGCCCCATAGTTGGAAGCCTGTCTCATGAGTGGGGAGAGAAGGCAGCTGGAAGAGAGAATGGATCACTAAGAAAATGATGGTTGGTGGGATCAGTAGGAATGAGAGATGGGTGCTGAAAGTAGATGAAGAACCAAACATGATAACCTCTCAGTATCTGTATTACAAACCATAATTCCCCAAAGTAGAGAGACAATATAGGGGAAATTGTCTTCCATTGAGGCAGAGGAAGGGTGGGGAAAGGGGGGTTACACTGGGGAGATTGATGGTGGGAAATGTGCACTGGTGGAGGGATGCCTGTTTGATCATTGTATGACTGCAACTCAAACATGAAATCTGGTAACTCTATCTCATGGTGATTCAATAAAATTAAAAAAATACATATGAGCTGAAATAAAAAAGGAAAGAAAATATTAGTTTTTAATGACTAATTCAGAATTAATTTTCTTACAAGTGCATGTGACAGAAGTGTTAAATCATAATGTTGTTTTATATCTCTAAAACTTTTTAATAAATAGAAATTTATTTCTTTTCACTACCTTTCTCCAATTTCTCTCATTCTAAACAGAAAATGGGGTTACTTTCTATTCATTTTGTCACATTTTCTTTCTTTTCTTTTCTTTCTTTTTATTCTTTTGCGAAAGTACCCTGAATATTAACTTACAATGTTCCATCGCCAAACCCAGTACCAATGTCAACTTCCCTCCACTTCCCTCTTCCGGTATTCCCAGCTTGCTTTTCCTACACTTCCACCTCCCATCTTGACAGACACCATTTAACTTTCATTGGTTAAATCAAAGCTTAGTTTTCATGATTTCGGTGTTGCCAATTCTGTGCTTCGGATATTTAGCTTAATATCACCATTATACATGAATCCCCTTGACCCCTTTCCCCACTGCTTCTCATTTATCTCTTTCCCCCTCCCCCCTTACTCTCACTTCTTTCCTTTCCTTGGGACTCTGGGTCCCAAGGGTGATCTAGGTATCCCCCCCTTAAACAATTGCAATTCCCCAAACAGTTTCTCTAAACACCACATATAAGTTTGCCCTTCTTCTGACTTACTTTGTTTAACATAAAATCTTCGGTTCCATCCATGTTGCAGCATATTGAATGATTTAATCATACCCTGCCTGCAGTATTCTATTATGCATATATAAAATATCTTCATGATCCGCTGATTTGTTGTTGGCAACTAGGTTATTTCCAAATTTAACTATTGTACTCAGTGCTAGAATAAATAATGGTGTACACATGTCCTTTTGAATGAATGTTTTTCTGTTCTGGGGAATTCTGTTCTGGGGAATACTCAAAAGTGGAATTGCTGGGTTATATGCTAGCTCATTGTTAAGTTTACTGAGATCCCTTCATATTGTTTTCCATAGGGGTTTATCCAGTCAACATTCCCACCAGCAGTGAATAAAAGTTCATTTTTCACCATATCCCTGCTGACAAAAATTGTCCCCATTATTTTTGGTATGTGCCATTATTTCTGGTGTAAAATGTTATCTCATTTAGATTAGACTAAAATCTATAAAATACATTGATAGGAAAATATATACAGAAGTCTCCAAGATCTGCACCTCAAAGGTGCCTTCAATGATTTAATGCCACTGGAAAAGGCAACAGAATAAAAAAATAAACAAATGGAACTGCATCAAATTAAAGAGTTTTGCTGGTACTCTTTGGGCTCCTTGGATCTGGATGCCTGCCTCCTCAGCTCTGGGAATTTCTTAGCAATGATGTCTTTCACTGTGCTTTTTTCATTGGGATTACTTCCCTGTGCTTCTGGTACTCCATTGATTCTTATGTTGTTCCTCTTGAGGTCATCCCCTAGGACTCTGATTCACTCTAGGGCCATTTTGAGGTCTTTTGCCATTATTTGTTGTCGCCTGCAAACTTTGTGCAGCTCATCTTCGAGCTCGCTGATTCTGTCTTTGGCTGTAGTCATTTTACTTTTGAGGGCTCCTACTGAGATTTTTAATTCATCTACCGATTCCTTTATTTGTGTGACTTCCGTTCATAGCTTTGAAATTTCTGCTCTCATTTCTTCTTGCATTTTCTTGGTGGACCGCTCCAATGCTTCATTTAAACTGGACAACTACAAGCAAAAAAATGGGTTTAGACCTCAACCTGATACCATGCACAAAAATCAGATCAAAATGGATTAAAGATCTCAACATCAGACCACAATCCATAAAGTACATCGAAGACAAGGTTGGCAAAACCCTCCATGATATTGAAGCTACAGGTATATTCAAAGATGACACGCAACTGACCAAGTGGAAACAGAGATAAACAAATGCAACTATATTAAACTAAGAAGCTTCTGTACTGAAAAAGATACAGTGACCAGAATACAAAGGCAATCTACAGAATGGGAAAGGATATTCACCCAATACCCATCTGATAAGGGGTTGATATCAAGGGTATATAATGCACTGGCTGAACTCTACAAGAAGAAAAGATCCAACCCCATCAGAAAATGGGGTGAAGAAATGAACATAAACTTTTCTAAGGAAGAGATATGAATGGCCAAAAGGCACATGAAAAAATGCTCTGCATCACTAATCATCAGGGATATGCGGATCAAAACAACTGAGATACCACCACACACCACAGAGAATGGCACACATCCAAAAGAACAAAAGCAACTGCTGTTGGAGAGGATGCAAAAGTGCAAAAACATGTGATATATAATATGCACTGTCATAACACTGTCTTCCCGTTGTTCATGGATTTGCTTCATCGGGCACCAGTAACATCTCTATTGTGAGACTTATTGTTACTGTTTTTGGCATATTGAATATGCCACGGGTAGCTTGCCAGGCTCTGCTGTGGGGGTGGGATACTCTCAGTAGCTTGCTGGGCTTTTCGAGAAGAATGGAAGAATCGAATCTGGGTCAGCCTCATGCAAGGCAGATGCCCTACCTGCTGTGCTATCACTCCAGCCTGAACTCAACTATACTAAAATTATATTAGATACATTCATGTGGAACCCTTTTCTTCCTCCCCCTTCTATCCTTCCTCTTCCTTGTCCTATTCTTCCACTTTCTCTCCCCCTTTCTCCTCTTTCTTTGTGCTCAGAGAAACATATGCAGTGTCAGGGATCAAACTGGGTCAGCTGCATGTGAAGCCAATGCCTTGCTGGGTCTCAGTAATATCACACTAGTGCCCTACAATTATTCATTAAGAAAATAATTATTTGGCATTTTTCGTTCTGGGATGCCCATATTCACTCTTGTACATCTCTCTCTCTCTCTCTCTCTCTCTCTCTCTCTTTCTCTCTCTCTTTCAGCCTCTCACATTTCTCTAAGTAAATTCTTTCATTATTTTGCTTCACTATTTCACAAAAAAAAACCATTTTGTTACACTACTTCACCTCTTCCTGAAATTATTTTCTGCAAAAGAAGTTGATATTCTAGGGGAAAAAAGAAAATGATTTTTCATTTAAAACTATATTGTAAGGGTATTTCATAATGCTACTTGTACTAGAAAATAAATTCCAAACACTTCAATAATTGAATAGTCTAATCACACTTATTTCTATTTGAACTCTGATATATAAAATAATCTACATTTTCTTTTAAAAATGACTACATAGAAAGCAAAACAAGAGTTCATCAAAAAGTTTAGAAAATAAAATCTGAAATGTGGTCAGAGAGCCAAGACAGACGTTAAGGCACTTGTCATGCATGTAGCTGACTCTAATTCAATCCCTGGTACCACATAAAGTCCCATCAGAAGTGATCTCTGAGCACAGAATGAGGAGGCAACCCAGAAAATCACTGAGTGGCCAAAATAGAAGACAAAAACATAAATTTTCAAATAAGAAAATGAAAAATATTTCTTTTTTGGCAAAAGATAAAAACATAATTTAAAACAAATTTAAAGATACTAATGATATCATGTAAGTGTATGTCATAAATAAATCATCTATATAAAGCTTTGTATTTCAAATGAGGAGTAAAAAATAGCTGTTAAAATGACGCACATAAATAGATGAATATTACACATTTAAAAATAGTATTTCACTTCTCCTTCAGGGTATTAAAATTTCCTCTAGAGAAAAAATTGTTCAATAATTCATGAATTCCATAGTATGATGCAACATTTTATAAAGCTTTAGTTATATAATTTTTACTTCATTAAATAAATCTTTAGTATGTATACAAATTATTCATAGGCAGGCATATAAATTATTTTATTAGATCAAATGTTCATAACCATGGATTCTTAATTACAAATAAATGGAAGTTTTACGTACGTGTAGAAGTATGAGTGGTGTGCCCAAAATTGTGTATTCATGTGCCACTAAACTTAAGTATAGATTTATTTTAAAACCTTAGTAAAGTTTAAATATTTCATTATAATACGCTGAGTATATGATGAATCAGTCAAGCAGTGATCTAGTGTTTATCTTTGCCCTATTTATTAAGAAAAGGTGTTTGTCAAATAAATTAATAACATAAATATGATATGTGGGAGAAATGTTCTACTTAAGGAAACCATCTCATTTCAATTAAATTAGAAGTAACCATTTGCATACCGATTATAATTAAAAATGAACCTTATTTGTGCATTAAATAGTGTTCCATAGGATTCCTGCTTGGCAGCATTTGTACATTAACTTTAATTGCTGGCTGGGTGCCCTGGGAATGACTGCAACTCTTCTTTAAAAATATTCTTCATTACAGATTATGATGCTGCTTCCTCTAGTTGGGCTGAATTAATGAGATTTTACATTTTTTGTATTAGTAATTCCTAATTATTTTTCTTTGCATTTACATAGGCAACTCCCTGTCTACATTTTCTAAACGGGTTGCTTTCATTTTTAAGCAATGAACTCACTGTCTACAGAAAGATGAAAGCATATGCAAAATGACATATCAGCGTAGAAGAGGCAGAAATAACCTTCAGACACTAAAGTTCAATTATTTAGTATTTTATTATTAAATAAATTTCAGACTGAATGGTGACTGAACTTTGCAATATCGTTTCAATGCTTATTTTTTAAGCAAGCATTTTGCTACTGCCAGACACCAATTTCGTGAATTGAAATAATATGCCCATGCCACCATTGTATGAAATGTCTTATAACATAGTCAGAAAAAACTTCACACTGCTTACTGCCTCCTTAAGTAAATGCAATAATTTAAAATCCCCTCAGAGACATCTCAACTAACAAAGAAGTTTGTAGCTTTTTGAGAGGTTACAGTGGGAGAATTATTATATTTCGAAAGATGTACTCTTCCCCTTTCAGTTATCACACTTTGCATAATACTGTTGCCTCTGGGTCAAGAATAAGAACTTGTGATTGAAAGAAAAAATAACTTGGGAAATCATCCTGTCAGTCACACCATTTGGAATACTAAAAATGGTAACGGTGATAAATATAACTTAGAGCACTTTTTTCCTTTTAATGCATGAAGGTCAAGAGCAGAGAATTAAACTCTTACTCATTAGGGTGGTGGTATAATATGGAGAATATACTTACGTGAAATAACAATTTCCTCAGTGATTGCCAATGATTATAGTATCTGTGTGCTAAAACGAACTAAAGCGTCTTCTTAACTGAAGAACACTAAAACTAAAGACTATCCAGAATACATTTGCCTGCACCCATGCTGTGTGTGTCGCTGAGTATCCATGCTGTGTATGCCATTGAATGAGTGTGTGTATGTGCATATGTGCATGTTGCACGTGCGCAGGTGCATGTGTGTGTATGTGTATGTGTGTGTGTGTGCATGCGCGGGAACATGTGCACGCACACATGCAATATAAACCAATAAAACAGAGCTTCTTAAAGAAATGAGGCCAGGTAAAACAATTCATTAAACAAGAAAAATTTGCTCTTTTCCACTCCATTTTTATTAAGGTAGCATGATTTGTAATACTGTTCATGATCATTTCATGCATACATTGTTCTAATACTACACTTCCTACTAGAATACCACAGTTCCTCCATCAATTTTCAAGGATCACTCCTGTCCACCTCCTGACTTCCTCCTGTCCAAGCTCAGTTCTATAGACCAATTCTCCAGTCCTATTGCCTTTGGCCATTTGTTGCTCATCTATTAGGTTTCTTTATGTTCCAAACTTACTGAAAGGCTTAAGAAAACATTAGTGGAGGTGAATTTGGTATACACTCTTCAAAATTATCATTGGTTTCTCCTATTACTTACTGCAAAGCCTGATCTTATTCTATGCATAAGAAAAATGAAATGCCCCTTCTTTCCAAAGATAGCTGCTATCTCACTTATAAAAAGTAATGCAGTATTTTTTGCTTTCAAACAATCTTATGGTTAAAAACCAATATAAAGTATCTAAAATTTTTCTTAATACTGAAGTGATAGCCCAGCAGGTAGGTCATTTGCCATGCATGCAGCCAACCCGGTTTGATTCCTCCGACCCTCTCAGAGAGCCCAGCTAGCTACTGAGAGTATCCCACCCACGCAGCAGAGCCTAGCAAGTTACCTGTGGCAAATTCGATATGCCAGAAACAGTAACAAGTCTCACAATGGAGACGTTACTAGTGCTCGCTCAAGCAAATAGATGAACAACGGGACAACAGTGCTACTGATAAACTCAGAATAGATAAGTTTCCAAACAAAATAGGGGTCAGTGAGATAGTATGTAGTATGTTGGCCTTGCATACTGCTGACGTGGGTTTAACCAAAAGCACTGCATATGGTCTCCAAAGCCCTGCAGATGGTGATTCCTAAACACAGATCAAGAAGCATAGAGCCATTATTTGGCTCTGAACAGAGCTGAGTGTGACCCTGAGGGGTGGGGGGGAAACACTCTAACACACTGTCACTGTCACTGTCATCCTGTTGCTCATCAATTTGTTTGAGTGGGCACCAGTAACGTCTTTCATTGTGAGACTTATTGTTACTGTTTTTGGCATATCCAATACGCCACAGGTAGCTTGTCAGGCTCTGCCGTGTGGGCATGATACTCTCGGTAGCTTGCCGGGCTCTCTGAGAGGGGCGGAGGAATCGAACATGTGTCGTGTGGGTGAAAGGCAAACACCCTACTGCTGTGCTATCGCTACAGCCCCCTCTCTCACACACACACACACAGAAAAAGAAAAAAATAATCAAATGTGGGTCTTAGGAAATAGCTCAATTAATAGTTTAATATGCATTGTAGTTGTGAATTCCTGAGTTGGATTCCAGCACCAAATGATCTCTAGAGAACTATAAACCCTAAAAAAAAAATTTTGTATTAACTCACTGATGCTCATGAGGTATGAGACCCAGGCAATGAGAGTCATAACAAAATGAAATAGGGTAAAGTATAATAGAAAGATATGTGAGCTAATTCATTACTGAACTTTATTCTTTACCAAAAAAAAAAAGACTCAGCCATTAGGCATTTCATTGAAGGGAGATTAACTATTTTCCTCCTCTCTTATCTTTCATTGCGCAAAATGTGCCTTTATATTAGAACTAAAAGAGAGTATATTCTAAACACTTAATTTCTCCATTTTTTCCCCATAGGGCAAATGGTAATAATCACTTCTTAATTTATCTTAACAGTATCGCAGAGCATAAAACTTTGAGTCCACATAGAATACTTCTATGAGTAAATAATTTTTTGTGCTCAAGCTTCTGTGTTCAAACTTCTGGTTGTGCTTTGATAACACATGCATCATCTTCTTGGCAATCTTTTGGTTATTTGAATACGTTATAAATTAAGTGGATTTTTCCAGAACTGAGTTGCTTTCCATCTTGGATTTGTCTCCCCAATCTGATTGCAACCCATCATAATAGTAGTCCATAGTGGATAGTTTACCTTATTTCACTATAAGTTTTAAGTTGTGATTTGATTTAACAGAATCTCCTCACTACTTCAATAGTCAGACTCAATTCAGACACAGAACATGTATGTATTCCCAAAGCAAATTGTTTAAAATTTTTGCTTAATAGTTTCTGTGTTCTGCTGGTATTTTAATGAATTATTCTTACTCTTAGAAAGAATAATTCATTCCAGAGCTACTTTATCTTCCATTAGGGGTAAGCTCCTCTCTTGCTACTAGTATCACATAAATGTCCTTTTCAAATAAATATTGTCATTTTGACAGAGATTAGTATGTCTGAATTGGTATGCGAGTTGCTCTGATTTGAAATTGTTGGAGGGACACTTATTATCTAAGAACATGGGCATAGCAAGGGCAGAGAGATAGTACAGTGGGTAGGGCACTTGCCTTGCATGCAACTGACCCCAGTTTGATTTTCAGCATCCCATATGATCCCCTGAGGACCACTGAAAATGATTCCTGAGTGCAGAGCCAGGAGTAATCCCTGAGCATCGCCATCACTAGTTGTGACAGAAAGTGTGGGAAGGGGGAAAAATAATATGGGCTTAGCATTTGAAAGGATGGCTAAAATTTGGCTTTTATCGCTTCTGCATTATAGTTATTAGCTAAAATATTAGAATTAGTTAATGGGAGAATTGAATATATCAAGAAGGAAACATGAAGGGCTTTATGTATTTCCTTATTTTTATTTTACCTTATTTTTATTTTACCTTATTTTTATTTAATTATGTTTCAAGTTTTTCTAAAACTTGCTCATATTCAAGAACATAATAGACTGTTACAGTATCGCTAATATTACGTCTTCTTTGGAATATAGAAAGTAAATTTCCTAGATACCACTTTCTAAGTACCTATTTAGCAAAACACAATAATTTATGTTTTATCTATTTTTGACACATAATATAATGCTTAATATGCATCATATAAAAATTTTTAATTTAAATAAAAAATTTCTTACCAAAGCAAAAGATTTACACTGCTCACTAAATATCTTCTCTGCTAAAATAATGTTATAATTAATCCTCAAATAATCTTAGAAAAGCTATGATAATTGTCAAATTCTTTTCATTAGTAAGCATAATTTTATTTATAATGAAATTTCCCACCAATTTTTCAGCAGAGAAGATAATTCTACTGTACAGAATAAAATGCAATGGAAATAAAGTGGATCCTATGTATCTGTACAGATAAATTTGAGAAATACAAGTGCTACAGATTTAACTAAGACATCAGGTAATCTGTAAATTACACCTAATTTTTATGTAATATAAAACTATACCTAGGGCTGGAGTGATAGCACAGCAGGTAGGGCATTTGCCTTGCATATGGCTGACCCAGGTTTGATTTCCAGCATCCAATATAGTCCCCCAGCACCACCAGGGGTAATTCCTGAGAGTAGAGCCAGGAGGAACCCCTGAGCATCGCTGGGTGTGACCCAAAAAGAAAAAAAAAAAACATCTCTACCTGATGAACAAATGCAATAATTAATACCAACAAAATCATTTCAAATGAGGATTGAAAATCATTTCATGTGAGGATTGTTGTATTTCACTCAGGGGCCATTAAGCCCTTCTGTAAGAGATTACTAACATGTTAAAGGTTGAAGGTTTTATGTTTTGCATATATATAGAGAGAGATAGAGAGATATATTATTGTTTATTGATTATTGTGTACGAAAAAAATGTGTATTTCTCTCTAAGATTGGTTGCCTCCTATTTTGAACCCTGTCAAATGTGGTGCACTAATCCTGAAGTATGGGTAGAGTATTTGGTTTGAAGTATCACACGGCCCCAAATGTGGGTGAGACTCAGCCAAGTGTGTGGAGAGTGGCCATGAGTGAGGCTGCGACGGAGTCCCTTGGGGTGGGGAGAGGTCACACACCTGCCCCCCTCAGGGACGCTCTGAGTGGAACTGCCTGGTGAGGGGCCCAGCGGCATGGTTGTGGAGAACGTCATGTTGCTTCCTTAGGTAGAGAAGGATACACAATCTGGAAAGTGGCCAATGATGTGTTTATTTGGCGCCAGCCAGAGGTTGGTTATGGGTGTGACTGCTGAGTCGCCAGAGACAGAGGGATGCAGGTGGGGAGCAGCACAATTTTAAAGTGCACTGATTTACTTATTTTGGTTTGGGGCCACACTTATGTGCTCATCACTCATTTTTGAATTTGTGTTCAGGATCACTCTTAGTGGAACTGGGAGGTGCCAGGGTGACCAAAGCAAGGCAATTTCCTTACATATCTATTATCTCTCTAACCCCAAAAATAAGTTAGTATATGAAGATGTGGTTACATCACAGAACTTTATCTTGTAAGACAGTTACTGTTAGATTTTATAAAAGCAGAAATATTTTAGACATATGTCCATACAAATCCAAATCAAGAGGAAAAAAATTAAATAATGACAATATATTATCAGAATCAGGCTTAATGTTCAAAGTAAAAATTCAACAGAAAAAGATTTCATAAAGATATATAACAAAATGTTTTTACTCAACCATGCAAGGAAGCTGGGAGAAAAAAATGCTGAGAACAAGGATGGGCAATTCAGTGACTGTTTTGCATGACAAAGATGGAAGATATCAAGATGACCCAAACTTAGATCACTCTGTGACACACAGCAGAACTGAATATGACATATAAGAAAAAGAACAACGTGTGTTTATAACTGATGATGAATGGTCGTTTAAATGCCATTTACAAATTCTTTTAATATATTCAGGTAGAAATACTTGAATCTAGAGCTGAAAAACAGAAGTTGAGTTTAAAATATTGATGCAGAAGGCAAGAGAAGAAAACAGGGGTGAAAATGTTTGCTTTGCATGCAACTGGTCCTGGTTGAAACTCTGGCATTTCAAGTGGTCCTCCAGCTTTGGAGGAATGACCCCTGACACAGAACCAAGAATAAGCTTTGAGCACCATTGAACATGGCCTTCAAACAAAGGACTAACAAATAAGCAGCAGATTCACTGGGACAAACTAAGAAAAACAAATAGAAAGTTTACAGGGAGTGCAAAATGGTCTTATTTATTTTCTTTGACAATTCTTTAAACTTTTTTTTTTTTTTGCTTTTTGGGTCACACCCAGCAATGCTCAGGGGTTACTCCTGGCTCTGCGCTCAGGAATTACTCCTGGCAGTGCTTGGGGGACGATATGGGATGCCGGGGATCGAACCTGGGTCGGCCGCGTGCAAGGCAAATGCCCTACCCGCTGTGCTATCGCTCCTGCCCCTCTTTGACAATTCTTAAATTTTTTAAATTATATTGAATCACTGTGAGATAGTTACAAGCTTTCATGTTTGGGTTACAATCTCACAATGATCAAACACCCATCCCTCCACCAGCGCACATTCCCCACCACCAATATCCCGGGTATACCACCCTTTCCCAGCCTCCCCCTGCCTCCATGGAAGACAATATTCCCAATACTCTCTCTCTACTTTGGGCATTATAGCTTGCAACACAGACACTAGAGCTCATCACGTTTGGTCCATTCTCTACTTTTGGCATGTATCTCCCATCCCAACTGGTTCCTCCAGCCATCATTTTCTTAGTGATCCCTTCTCTATTCCACCTGCCTTCTCCCCTCTGCTCATGAAGCAGTCTTCAAGCTATGAGGCAATACCCCTGGCTCTTATATCTACGGTCCTTGGGTGTCAGCCTCATGTGATGCTACCCTACACTCCACAAATGAGTGCAGTCCCTCTATGTCTGTCCCTCTCTTTCTGACTCATTTCACTTAGCATGATACTCTCCATGTTTATCCATTTATAAGCAAATTTCATGACTTCATCTCTCCTAACAGCTGCATAGTATTTCACTGGGTAGATGTAGCAAATTTTCTTTAACCAGTCATCTGTTTTAGGGCACTCGTGTTGTTTCCATATTTTGGCTATTGTGAACAGTGCTGCAATAAAGATAGAGGTACAGATATCATTTCTACTGTGTTCTTTTGCACCCTCAGGATATATTCCCAGAAGTGGTATTGCGGGGTCATATGGAAGCTCAATTTCTAGTTTTTGAAGGACTGTCCATATTGTTTTCCAGAAAGGCTGGACCAGTCGGCATTCCCACCAACAGTGAAAGAGCATCCTTTTTTCCCCACATCCACGCCAGCACTGGTTGCTTTTGTTCTTTTGAATGTGTGCCAGTCTCTGTGGTGTGAGATGATATCTCATTGTTGTTTTGATTTGCATCTCCCTGATGAGTAGGGATATGGAGCATTTTTTCATGTTTCTTTTGGCCATTTACATTTCTTTTTTGAGGAAACTTCTGCTCATTTGTTCTCCCCATATTTTGATGGGGTTTGAGGTTTCTTTCTTATGCAATTCTACAAGTATCTTGTATATCCTGGATATTAATCCCTTATCAGATGGGTATTGGGTAAATATTCTTTCCCATTCTGTGGGTTCTTTCTGTATTTTGGTCACTGTTTCTTTTGAAGTGCAGAAGCTTCTTAGTTTGATGTAGTCCCATGTTTATGTTTGCTTCCACTTGCATGGTCAGTGCTGTTTCGTCCTTAAAGATGCTTTTAGCTTCAATGTCATGGAGAGTTCTGCCTACATTTTCTTCTATGAACATTATAGACTCTGATATTGAGGTCTTTAATCCACTTTGATCTGATTTTTTGTACCTGGCATTAGACAGAGGCCAGAGTTCATTTTTTTGCAGGTAGCTATCCAGTTTTCCCAACAACAATTGTTGAAGAGGCTTTCCTTGTTCCACTTTGCATTTCTTGCTCCTTTGTCAAAGATTCAGTGTCCATATATTTGGGGGTCTGTGAAAAGAGAAGGAAAAAAAAAGAGAAGGGATCACTAAGAAAATGATGGCTGGAGGAACCAGTTGGGATGGGAGATACAGAGATGCATGCTGAAAGTAGACAATGGACCAAACATGATGACCTCTCATTGTCTGTGTTGCAAGCCATAATGCCCAAAAGTAGAGAGAGAGTACAGGGAATATTTTCTTCCATGGAGGCAGGGGGAGGGGGGGAAGGGGGGGTATACTGGGGATTTTGGTGGTGGGGAATGTACACTGGTGGAGGGATGGATATTTGATCATTATGAGATTATAACCCAAACATGAAAGCTTGTAACTATCTCATGGTGATTCAATAATTTTTTTAAAAAAAATTGTACTTTGGGGGCATGGTGTCACTAAAAATTTAGTCCACTGTATTAAGTTATCTTCCGAAACTCCTTTCAGGTCATTCAATAAATAATTTTAGCTTCCTGGATTTAGGATGAGTTTTTGTTTGTTTGTCTCTTTTGCTTTTCGGGTCATACCTTGTGATGCTCAGGGGTTACTCCTGGCTTTGCACTCAGGAATTACTCCTGGTGGTGCTCAGGGGTCTATATGGAATGCTGGGAATCGAACCCAGATCAGTGGCTGTACTATCGCTCCACCCCTAGGATGACTTTTAATTTAAGATGAAACAGGTAGTTGCCCCCAATGTATTTCTGTGACGATTCTTTGCAAATTATAGCAACTTCACATAAAAAGAGTTAATATTGGCAAGTAGAAACTCTTTCACACAAAAATGTCCTCAACAGAATCTGACAACAAATCATACTGCAGACTGCTGACCCACTAGATCCTTTAAGAGACTATATTAACAGAAAATGAATGTATACAAATTTGCTTTGACCCCAAGCTCCTAGGATGATTTTCAGGAAGGTCTCTTCTAGGCTTGAACTGGAATGTTAACACTTATGAATGTTAGCACTCACCTAGTGTGAGCAACTCAACATTTTGTTTGAGAGTTACCCTCCTAATACATGTAGCTAAAGGCTATAAATTTAATTGAAAAAAATATTATCACTATAAATATGAGTCATTATTCATCCATTTTCCCTGAAAGATATTTTTGTAGGTAGCTGAACAATCATAAATAAAAGTAGGTAGTTTACCACATATTTTATTTTACCTTTAAAATAACACTAAAAATTGTATCTAAGGACTGGGTTTACTTAGTAAAGCTTTTGTGAAATAAATTTAAGGACTCCAAACCTTAATAAAGTAAAATACACTATAGGTGTCAATAGCAAATGAGACAGAATTTTTATTGCTGAATTTAAGTAACACCAAGAAGAATAATACTTTTAAAAATATTTATGCATGATATAACTTATGTGAATTTGTTCTTATAAACAGGCATTAGGATTTGTCTGTATCTTTAATCCAGATTGAATATTTAAAAGATAGGATCTTGATTATGGGAAATGGTATTTTGAGCCTACTTTTTCACCAGTAATTTAAAGGCTGAAATCATAAATAAATGAAGCAAAATACAATAAATCTCATCAGCTTTTAAGGGTAATAAAATACCTGTGTCAAATATATTTATAAAGAATGGTAACCATGCTAAAAATAGTTTTTCTTCCTCATGAACTAAGCCAATTTTATATTTGATATTAGACATCTACAAATTACCTATCCAATGAAATAATGATGTTTGATAAAAATAATGTTGAACAATAGATAATGGCCAAGTGCAAAAGATCATAGCAACTGAATGTCATTTCTATGGATAAAATTATAAAATAGGGAAATATTCCCAAATTAAGAAAAAATCGAAGAGCTGAGGAAGAATGTCAGTGACCTCATTTCTAAGAAAATAATTTTAATTCCCTTATTAAGGTTTTAAAGTAAATGTACCAATGAGGTAAGAACACAATTATTTACTGAAACCAAAAAGCATATCCTCAGTATAGCTCCCCTGAACTTTTAACTCAAGCATTTTCCCCTGCTTTATTGCAAAAATAAATACATTTTAAGGAACATTAATCTTACTTCAGGCACACATAAACACAGAAATGTTTTTGTCTAACGTTTCAATGACATGGCATGCTATTTTGCTGAAATGGTCATTTCTAATATTCTTTAAAATAATTTAATTATATAAATAGTGTAACTACAGCAGTTCTAGTTCAATGGCCTTTACTGCTACTTAAATGACTTGTATTTCCAGATCAGTGACTAGAACTGCCAGCTCTGCTCGTCTTAGTCCCAGCTGTCCATCAAAGGATGCCGCATCTCTCTCTCCATACTTTCTTCTTTTCACCTCAAACTTTCCTCTGTACCCAAAGCCATCAGAAGAGGTGGATTCTTACTTAAATGTTAGCAGATCATTGCCCTATTTATATGAGACTTCTTTATCTTCTAAGGTTAAATTTTAGAGAATTTTAATATTAAGGCTAGCATTTCTAGCATGACAATGTAGAATGACCAGACTCATTTGGGAAACAAATTAAGGCAGCAATGATGATAAGTGACTCCCCAATTGTACTTGTATTTTCCCAATGAAGGATTCATTTTCTACATTACATTTTTATCATTCAGTGACATAGCTGTCTGTTTTCATTATTAAAATGAGGAAGATACAGAATCATTCAGTAGAAGAAATTGTACAGATAAATATATGAGCTTAAGTTTTGTCCTACAAGAGATGAGTTAAGACCAAGAGATGTGACTCAAGTGGTAATGATGCGACTTGTCTCTGCAAGGTTTTGACACAGAGTGGCCCTCAACAAGTTACTCCGGTATTCCCAAATACTCCCTGGCAAGACCACACAACTAATACCAGCTACATTAGGTTGTGTTTAAGATTAGACAAAGACATACTCTTCAGGGGAATTCCATTATTGTGGTATTCGAATGTGTCCCCCTGCCACATTATTAAAATATAAGATGATGCATGATTGGTACAAAGTAACTTGGACATGTGTAAAAATATGTGAATAGCACCCAAATGTAGACAAATCCAATTGAAAGAATGACATTTTTCATTCAGTGTGGATAGGAGAATGGTTGTTTATGTTTTTAACTGTTACCAAATAGGAAAGTGAAATTGAATTATTGCTTAATACTGAAGAACTCAAAGTGGAAAATATAAATATAGTTAAGAGTTTAGGTATTTACAGCAGGGCAGTGGATGCACTGACCACCCTGGTTGCAGGGAAGGTAGGGCTCTGCCTGGGGATGCTCGGCAGAGTGAGGGGGGCTCTGTTTTCCCTGGAGAATGGAAGGCCACCTTCCCCCATTCTGTTGGGGAGGAGGCAGCCATTATTTGTCCCGGACTGGGGTCCCTATATGGTTTCCTACTTGCATTTACTTGAATAAAAAAAATCTTTTTCTGGGAAAAAAAATATTTTAGGTATTTACATGATGGTTTTAGAATGTTATTTATTGAAATTTAGTTCATTTTGTGTCATGTTAACACTTCTAGTATAATTCTAGCAGTAATAATGAAGACTAATATTATTATGAAACTTATTTTCCGAAGATTAAAATTGAAACTCAGACTTGAAATAGCCCCATGGTTTTTGAATACAGGTTTTTCTGACTTCATTTCCAGATGACTGTCCTCTGGGGCACAGTTGAATTGCGCTTTCTGAATCTCTTGTGTGGCTGGAGGAATACCCAACATTGAGTTGTCCCTTTTCCAGGCTGGAGGATTTTCTTGATGAGATACTTCTTAAGCTACCTCTAGCACAAACTAAGATTGAAATGGCCGCTACTATTCTGTGTCTGTTATGGAGCTCTGACCGAGATACAGAATTAGGTATGAGGTATGCATCCAGGATCTGGCAATAGATGTAAGACTGAGAAAGAATAAATGATTGCTATAAATTGCTCAAATTCCAGAGATTTTTGTTACTCACTATAGCAACCTTCTGTGTTAAGAGAAAACAATGGATATTACAAAAGTCATGTTTTTATTTTTAAAAAGACTTTAGTCTGGATCAAGGGTATATGTGTGTGTGTGGTGTGTGTTTATATGCTTGTGTCTGTGCAGTGTGCATGTGTGTGCATTTGTGTGTGCATGTATGTATGTGTGTGTGTGTGTGAGAAAGAGAGAGAGAGAGAGAGAGAGAGAGAGAGAGAGAGAGAGAGAGAGAGCTGGTGGTACTCAGAGCTTACCCCAGGCTTTGCTCTCAGGAATCACTTCTGGGTGATCAAACTTGGATCAGTGGTGTGCAAGGCAAATGCCGTACTTACTGTACTATTGGTCTCATCTCTATCATTGTTCTTATTGTATTCAGTGCTCCACACATTTCCTTCCTCTGCATAATATTTCACACCTGGCTTTTTGGTGATAGAACTATGCATATCTTACCTTTTTCCCTATGACATTCATGTGTATGTCAGAATTAAAATATACAAATATGCTTGTCCAGAGGCGCACCACTTTCATACAAATCTTTTTATAGAAAAGTGTATTTAGGGCTGGAGCAATAATACCGTGAGTAGGGCATTTGTCTTGCATGCGGCTGACCCAAGTTCAATCCCAGGCATCCCCCAAGCACTGCCAGGAGTACTTCCTGAATGCAGAGCCAGGAGTAACCCCTGAGAATCAAAGTGTGACTCCCCCTGCCCCCCAAAAATGTGTACTTAATCTCTTCCTGGATATATTTGATTTTATCAGTACTCATTCTCTCTTCTAACCTTGCTATTAAATAATTACACTATTATGAGATATGATCTTGTGGATTATTATATAATTTGAATTTATTATTCACAATTGGATAACTGTTATATTAGTGTTTCAAATCCTGCGAATCGTTCTTAACACGAAACATGTTATGACCTCAAAGTGAGCAACTTAATATCTTTCTTGCCACAGGTTTGCATATTTGGTATCAAGCAAATGAACTGAAGAATAAGTAAATGAGCTAGTGGGTTCAGATATAATAATCTAAGGAACAATTAGCATTAAATATTCTATTTTAATAGCATGAAACAGTAAATGTCCAAATACACACTAAATTGATTTTTGTTCATCACTGAAATGTGTCAAAATTATTCATGTTATAAGTATAGTAAGACTGTCTCATAATTTTTGAAATTACCTGCTTAAAAGATCAACTGCACAAAACTGGCATGTAGCAATCATGCATGTTCATTGGCATCTCTCAATATCTTAAAATCTGATCTAATTGATGAAATGGAGAAAGGGGTGGGAATGATGTGAAATGGTTGTGACAGGACTTGGTTCTATTCCCAGCACCAAATTAGCCCAATAAATTTAGATAGGTATAGCCAAAAGGATACAGAGCCCTGCCTGGCCATGAAAAAGAAGAAAAGCAAAAAAATTACTACAATTATCATGTAGATCACTTTTCTTTCTGAAATTATAATATTAATACACAAAACATGAACACAAAAAAAGTATATGACTATACAACAAAAACAATAAAAATCTCTGGCCCTGAGACTTTAGATATGCTATTATTTATGTGGCACGTTTTTTTTAAGATGAACTTTGTGGATCGATAGCACAGTGGTAGGGTGTTTGCCTTGCACACGGCGGACCCGGGTTTGATTCCTCCGCCCCTCTCAGAGAGCTTGGCAAGCTATTGAGAGTATCTCGCCCACATAGCAGAGTATGGCAAGCTACCCATGGCATATTTGATATGCCAAAAACAGTAACAAGTCTCAGGATGAAGAAGTTACTGGTGCCTGGTTGAGCAAATCGATGAGCAATGGAATGACAGTGACAGTGACATATCAATTTAATTTTAAACAAAATGTTATTTTCATAAAGTTGAAAAGCTAAGTAGCTTTATGTGCCCTTAAATTTTAATTTGCTGTAGCCATTTTGATTTGTGACTTTTATTTATTTTTCCCACTTCTGAATTCTCTATCCCAAAACAATGCCATCCAGAAACAAAGCTGATTATAAAAATAGAATCCTCTGTATTTCACTTATAAGAGTCCTCTTTTATCTCAGACTTATAAAATGATGACTGCCAAAGTTGGAGATTTCATTTTCCTTTAATTCAAACTTTAGAAGTCAAGGGAATAAAAGATTGTGCTCTATCTCGGCAAAAGTGTCAATATGGTCAATCAAATAAAACTTTAATCCTATACATGGAAATTAGTGTAAATTATTATTTGACAGAACTGAATGTATAATCAAACTTATTGATCTACTGACTTTCAGGAGACGTGGCCAAGCACTAACATCATCCATTAAACTATTTCCAGCACCACAGAAACATCTTGATTTCTTGAGTTTTGTCCTTGAGAGCTGCTAAAACTTATTGGACTGTAAAAGCAAAACTACCTGGAGCAGAAGGTATTTTTAAACACATGTTTCCCCAAAGTAGGCAGCTGCTCGCTGCATGAATCTTTGAGCACTGCTGTTCTCAGCAGTTAACTTTCTTTACTTGAAGGTACTGGGGCAAGGAAGATAACCTCAACACATTGTTTTTCTATTATTTTTACATGTTTTCAGGACTATCAAAAAACTGATATTTGACAGCAAAGAAGTTATAAGTAGAACTTGGAGAAAATGCAGATATCATTTTAAGAGAAAATATTAATAATAAATCTCGGTAGTGACTCTAGTGAATATTTTTCAAAGGAGCTGCAAGGCCAGAAACATTATCTTTACAAAGAAAGAAATATATTGCTGGAACATTTTATTTCCTTTGTTGTTTAGTGAAATTTTTGTTTGTTTGTGAGATCACACTTGGCAGTGCTCAGGGATTACTTCCAACTCTGCATTCTGCACTAAGGGATCACTCCAGATAGTCCTCAGGGTGCAGTATATGGTGATAGGGATTAAACCTGAGTTGGTCTTGGATAAGGCAAGTGCTTTACCTGCCAAACTATCTCTTCGCCCTTATCAATGACTTTAAATATTAACTTGCACGTTTGTCTTACTCAATAATACACTGTCATTATTGGAACATTGTATATACTTTTAAAGTGATGCTAATATTTTGTTTTCTTATCATATCCTACTTTTGTATATTTGGATACTTAAGTGCATCTATAGCTGGGCAACATAATCAAAGTTAACACATATCTTAGACACTAAACTTATTTCCAAATATAATTTGTAATCAGTCAATATTACTTATTACGATTGAAATTTTCTGTTAATTCAAATATGATCATGATTTGTAGCATCTGAGATCCATGTTGTTAGGATCATGGGCAATTACAAAAAAATTTGAAGTAAGAGTCAAAAAATAACTGTATCACTACATTACTGTCATCCCATTGATCATTGATTTGCTCAAGCAGGTGCCAGTAACATCTCCATTTGTCCTAACCCTGAGATTTTAGCAGCCTCTCTTTACTCGTTCTTCCCAGCTGTGCCACGTTGGAGGCTCTTTCAGGGTAAGGGGAATGAGACACATCATTGTTACTGTATTTGGAATATTGAATATTCTACATAGAGCTTGCCAGGCTCTGCTGTGTGGGCAGAATACTCTCGGTACCTTGCCAGGTTCTCTGAGAGGGAGAACTAGGCTCGAAGAGGTTGCACGCAAGAGACAAGAAACTGCATCTCTCTCTTCCAGGAGTGTTGTTTTAGTCTCTGGATCTTGGTCATTGATGGGATTACATGGTGCTGGGGGCAGTTTCTGGGTGTGGCTGCCAAGCTACTGGAAAATGGAGGATCTGGGTGGAAGAGGCCCAGTTCCGATCTGAGCAGGCTTGGAGATCTCAGCCCCAGGTCCCAGACACCTGGGTTCCTCTGCCAGTTGCTTCACACATGAGGCTTGTCAGAACGTTTGGAGAGTGGCCTTGAGCATGGCTATGGCTGGGTTCCGGAGGTCTTCAGGTACCGGAGCTCTCCTTGGGATGGGGAGGGAAACTCAACCTGCCCCACTCCAAGGGGCCCCGGTGAAGACAGCCAGGCGCAGGGACAAGAGACTCTGAAAATAACAACATCAATAATACCTTATTATGTTTAATGAGAGCAGCACATTTAGATAAATATAAATAAAAACAAACTCCATATTTGGATACCAGGAAATCTGACAGTTAAGCTAATTACGATGACCCGTCCCTTAAAATTAAGAAAATTGGTAGATATTTATAATTACCATCTTTAGTTGACGTCATCAAGAGTTCTTTGCAGTCAGACTTGAGAGATGCACGAAATCACACCAATCAACGCAAATTCGAGGCCATCCCTTGCTTCCTAGCTAGGGTATTGAAAATATCCAGTGAATGGGTATGTAGAATCTTAAAGAATGACTCTTTACTCAGTTCTATATTTCTCTTGATGTGCTTCAAACTAATCTTAACTTTCTTCTAAACTCTTCAGATAATTTTGGCTGACATACACATATTTTTCAGTTGTGAGTAGCTCACACAATATGTAAACATGTTCTATTGGAAGTTATTTACAAAAGCACAAAACTTAAGTAGATATTAACCCTCCCTAGCTAACTTTGATAGTACAATAATCGAGTTGAAATTCCTTCATCTTAATAGGAACAGTTGCCATATTTGTTGGACAGAACAATGGTACCCAAAGGTATTTAGGTATCAAATTCTAAAACTTTTGAATTATGTTACTATACATATAAAACAGGACTTCACAAATGGAATTCAGTGCTTTGCGATAGGAAGTTTACCTGGAATTATAGGTTCAGAGTAACAGAAGGAGTGTCTGTAAACACTCAGAGGACCAGAGGAAAAAGGATGGAAGCAGTAGAACCAGAGAATGAAATAATGTTTCTGCAGATGTAGACAGAGGAGAGCCAGAGTCAATGGTAGCAGGTGCTTTGAAACACTAGAAAAAGCCAAGAAACAAATTCTCTGCTACCACCACCAGAAAAGAAGGCAAACATTGATTTTTACCTAGTAAGATACATTTTGGTTATTTGGCTTCCAGAATTCTAAGATAATAAGCATGCTTTTATTTCAATGGCCGTATTTGTGTTGACATGTTAAAGCATCAATAAGAAACTAATATATAAAAATGCAAATTAACACACCATTTTAGAAAACATATAGAGAGAACTTTTTTTAAGAAGCTAAGGATAGAACTATTAAATGAAATAGAACCCCACTTTTCTGTCTCTAGTCAAACAATACTAAAATATTATAAAGGAAGCTATATCTACACAATGTTTATTACAGTGTTTTTAATAATAACTTTAATACCTGTCTGAAACAATATTTTTTTTGACTTTTTGCATCACATCTGACGATGCTCAGGGGTTACTCCTGGCTCATGCACTCAGCAATTACTCCTGGCGGTGCTTGGGGGATCATATGGGATGCTGGGAATCGAACTTGGCTCGATTGCGTGCAAGGCAAACACCCTATCCAGTGTTATCTCTCCAGCCCCTACAGGTCTGGAGCAGTATTATACTCAGATCAGTATGCTTATTACATGCAGGGAATCCACGTTTGGTCCCTAACTCTGTATGTTCTCCTGAGATACCAGGAGTCACCCTTGAGCACAGTGCAGGAAGTGTCCCTGTAGCACTGCTGGGTATGACTAAAAAAAAAAATCCCACCAGAAGTACAATAGCTAAAATACAAAAGCAATTAAAGTGTTTGTCAATTGATAGCTGGATAAAGAATATGCAACACAGCTATACAGTGAAACATTTCTCTGCTTTGTAAGAAGAAAATGAAACTTTTCCATTCTGAACAGCACTCGGAAAGTTATGCAAAGTAAGTTTGAAGTTAAAAGGATGTCTTGACCTACTAATGCAATATAAAAATATGAAATTAATGAACAGATAAAAATAAAAGACAGGGACTAAGTCTTGATAAGAAAACTGAAGTGACCTGAGGAATAGTGGGTAGAGATGGTAACCTATCCCTCAGATAGCCTTAGTTATTCTAATACAGAAATTAACTAAACTAATACTACTTACATAGAAATTTTTATGCAGAATTATAAGAAAATTCACTGAAAGAATCACAAGAAAAATAACTTAAAAGATGAATTAAATTATTCATCTATATAGATTTTTATATTTCTATTCCAATAGATACTCTACTTATACATCTTCTCTCTTTTGGGTCACTGTATGCTTTATCTTCACCATTTTCTCAATAATCTTGTCCTTTCCAGTCTTGGAGACTGGGAAAACATGATTTTTCCTGAACTGCTGGTATTCCTGGATGCTCAGGAAGCATATGTCAGAGTATGAATGATAAAACAATTGATCGTGCTAACCAATATATTTGTATTTTGAGATATATTTTTCTATGAACAGCACTTTAAATTATTATAATGATAGTAATACAGAAATATAGTCTGTGCATTTATAAATGTCACAATCTTCTATATATTTTAAAGAAGTTAAGAAAGATTTATTTCTTAATTGCTATATAACTTTTCCAAATATGAGAAGTGGGCAGGAGGACCAGACGGTAGATCCAGGAGCACATGTGTTGTGCTCCTGGTTTGATCTCTCTTACCGTTCAGTCCTCTGAGTGCCACAAAGCGTGACCTTTGAGCAACCAGCTGAAGAATCCCCTGGCACTGCTCTCTGTGACATTAAACCAATTCTAAAAAAGAAAGATATCCTTGAGTATAATGTAATACAAAGCATTGCATCAGTGTAAGGACTGGGTTATACCTTTTTGTCTAGCATGTGTGAGGCAAGGCCCAGAGTTCAGTCTTTAAATTCCTTTTTAATTTTAATTTGTGGGTTTTGAATCTCCCAAGCAGTGTACAGAGCATCTAGTAGTGTGTGAGGGCTTCCATGTCCACACCCAGAAACATGGATAACATGCAGGATCGGGAATCAAGCCAGAATAGTTTGCATGCAAACAAGGTACCTTATTTCCAGTACTATCTCTGCAGCTCAAGTCTTGTGTTTTTAAAAATCTAAACCACCATCAAACAAACAAAAAAACAAACCAAAATAGACAAGAGAAATATGTGGAATGTGAACTTAAAACATTTTGTTAAATGTTTTTTAGATATATGAATCCTTTAAATGTTATAATATAGTTGTTTAAAATCACAATAACTAGTCTTAGTTACTATGTAAGCTCAATTTTCATATCCTGAAGTATGGTAATCGAACTAAGTTCTTGCTGAACAGATTAAAAACAGAAGACACTGATAAACTGGAATGATTTAAGAAGAGTGATTAGAATAGGAATTAGAATAAAATTATGCTAAATGGGGAAGATTTAAGACAATTGGAACTGGTAAATCAGGACTGATAAAAACAATGAATTGTACACACTAAAATAATAGAAAATAATAGAAAAGAAACTCGAATTTCATTACCACTTAAATTTTCTCATATTTTTATGGCAATCTTATTCTATTTTGATATGTATATGAAAGCTTTAAATATGTATTTGAACTAAATGAGAATCATTCCTAAATTAAACCCTGAGCATAAAAAATGAAGAATTAATGTATTTTAAGTAGTTTTTAGCAGTATTATTGTAAGAGAATTAATATACACGCCTCTAAAGATTTTAAACTATATGAATCAAAATTTTATTAGAATTCCAAATTATTAAAAATTGTGATATTTAACTGATTCATTTAACCAAAGAGCATTTTTTACCAATTGATGTTTTTCTATATCAGTAACTTTGACCTTATCATTACTAGGGTTGATATATTAATAGCTGTATTGAATATCAGGAAAATATGATTTTCAGAGAAACAAAGTAAAAGATTTTTATACGTATATATGGTTTACTCACTATTACTGTCTGAAATTTTAATTAGGCTGTACATGTTGAATTTATCTGGCAATTCAACTTAATTAAAAAAATACAAATATTGGGGGCTAGAGTGATAGCATAGCAGGTAGGGCATTTGCCTTGCATGCGGATGACCCAGAGTCAATTCCCAGTATCCAATATGGTCTCCCAAGCACCACGAGGAGTAATTCCTGAGTACATGACCCAGGAGTAATGCCTGCATATCACTGGGGGTAAACCAAAAAGAAAAAAATATAAAAATATTAAAAAGAGTGACCATTATGTGTCGTAAAAAAAGATTATTCAAAAATTTCAGATTTTGCACTTCCATTTGATTCAGCAATATCACTTCTGGGAATATATCCTGGAGAAACAAAACAGTATAGTCGAAATGACATCTGCACTTATATGTTCATCATAGCACTGTTTACAATAGCCAGAATCTGGAAAAAACCCGAGTGCCTGAGAGCAGATGACTGGTTAAAGAAACTTTGGTACATCTATACAATGGAATACTATGCAGCTGTTAGAAAGGATGAAGTCATGAACTTTGCATATAAGTGGATCAACATGGAAAATATCATGCTAAGTGAAATGAGCCAGAAAGAGAGGGACAGACTTAGAAAGATTGCACTCATCTGTGAAATATAGAACAACAACAGCATAGGAGACTAATACCCAAGAATAGTAGCATATAATACCAGGAGGTTGGCTCCATAGCTTGGAAGCTGGCCTCACACACTGGTAGAAAGTTATCCCAGATAGAGCGGGGAATACCAAGTAATATGTGATTGGAGATCCTGTGAGGGAAGGGAGATGTGTGCTGAAAGTAGACCAGAGACTGAACAGGATGACCACTCAATACCCCTATTGCAAACCACAACACCCAAAAGGAAAGAGAGATATCAAATTGGATTGCCCTGCCACAGATGCGGGGTGGGGTGGGGGGATGGGATTGAGGGGGTGGGAGGGATACTGGGTTCATTGGTGGTGGAGAATGGACACTGGTGGAGGGATGGGCTTTCAAACATTGCATGAAGGAAAAACAAGCACGAAAATGTGTGAATCTGTAACTGTACCCTCACTGTGACTCACTAATTAAAAAATAAATTAATTTTAAAAAATTAAAAAAGAAAAAACCAACAAAAATAATAATTATATGTTTACCTGAAATTCAAAAAAAATTTTCAGATTTACTTTAATTATTAAAAACTTGTGATTTAAATAAGCATGATGATTGTTCATTTTTATTAGTGTTTTTTGTGTTATTAAGAATTTTCAAATTACTTTTTCTCTTCTTATCTTCATCATATACTTGTGAATGACATTAAATGCATTGATGTTTATTATCTTATTACTATATAACAAAAGGGAATTGAAGAATCCAGAGAGATACAAAAATAATTTAATTTCTAGAAATTGATTTAATAAGTCAAAATAACCAAGAAAGGTCTTATCAAAGAACAAAAAGCTTCAGTATTTCTTATTAAATACATTATGATTCATTCAAGTTTTCCTCTTTATAATGCAACACAGTTCTTATATAATTGGCATTTCAATCATTTTGGAATATAGTTTTCCATTTTCATCTACTATTTTAGTAAATTTCTTTTATTATCACTGAAGTTCAGTGAGTGCGAATCATAATTTAATGTAAAATGTTAAACAATAACACAAAATCTAATTGTGTTAGATAAATACCAACTGTAACAGAACAAAATCTAACAAAGATTTATCAATCTTTTTTGTCACCCAGCATTCTGATATGCATATAAATCAGGAGAATTATAAATTATAATGGAAACTTCATTCGCAATATGAAAAAACCTTGAAGACAAGATGCTAAATGAAATAATTCAGATATTGTAAAGGCAAATACTTCATGCTACCACTTATGTGTCAAATCTAAAACAACTAAACTTAAGGATTTAGAAAGTAGAAGGTGGTTTCCAGGGTCTGAAGGGTGGGGGGAAAGGAGCATGCTGATTAAAGGTATCTGTGTCGATCTTCAATATGAATATATTTGGTGGATGTAATGTATAATATCTATGGTTATAACAATACTATACCATCTGCTTGAATATTGTTGAGAGGGTAAATGTTAGAAACTCTTGACAAAAATAAAATCACATAATTATGTAAGAAGGATGGACTGGAGCAATAGCACAGCGGGTAGGGCATTTGCCTTGCATATGGCCGACCCAGGTTTGATTCCTCTGTCCCTCTTAGAGATCCCGACAAGCTATCGAGAGCATCCCGCCCGCACAGCAGAGCCTGGCAAGCTACCCGTGGCATATTCGATGTGCCAAAAACAGTTAACAACAAGTCTCACAATAGAGACATTATTGGTGCCCACTCGAACAAATCAATGAACAATGGGATGACAGTGCTACAGTGCTACAGTGTAAGAAGGTGGAAATACATGCTAACCTTACTGTAGGTTTCATTTCAAAATGAAAACCAATGTGAAATCATTGCATTGGACACCTTAAAACTCAGATATATGAAAGATAGGGATTTAACCCAGAAAGCTGAAGACAAGCATTGCATCATGAGGCCCTGAGTTTGATCTGTTCATCCAGATGTACTCAGCAGCATCAAAATAGAATTAGTAATTAATCAACTGGGCCATAGAGATAGTGTAGCAGGTAGGACATTTGCATAGATGGCTTGGTTTCTCTTCCCTACATCCTATATGATCAACAAGCTCTCTAGGATTTATCTCTGAGGTTCAAGACAGGACTAAACTCTAACCACAGCCAGATTACCACCAAAAATCAAAAGAAAAACATTTAGAAATGCATGGGAACCCAAGCTTGTAATTTTTAGCAAAACTATATTTGATTTCTTTTTAAATTTGGAGCTTTGCATAGCTTCAGTTTCTGTTGTAATAATAGTATATTACTAAGGTATATAAGTGGTATATGTCTGCTACATACGATAACATTGTTCTATATGTTTCTTGCATATTATCTCATTAAATATTTGACAGTACTCTAAATAAGTTCACTAAGTGTCCCCATCTACAGATGAGAAATGAGAAAACTGTAGAATACATCAGTGTGAAATTTTTCAATGTCACACACTGAGTAAAATGTCAAAGCCACCAACTCATGTTCTCTGAATCCTTGCATCAAATAATTTATGGTAACCACTAATTTGTCAAGGTTTTGTTTTGCAGCTTCATCCCTCAATGAACATTATTGCTGACAGTGATACATATTAAAGTCATTCCTAGAACTGTGTTTTTTTGTGTTTTGCAGTTCAATAACTGTGCAATAAAATAATGCATTTCCTTCTACTAGGTTGCAAAAAAAGCACAGTAGAAATGGCATCTGTACGTATATGTTCATTACAGAACTGTTCACAATAGACAAAATATGGAAACAACCCGAGTGCCCTAGAACAGATGACTGGTTAAAGAAACTTTGGTACATCTACACAATGGAACACTATGCAGCTGTTAGGAGAGATGAAGTCATGAAATTTGCTTATAAGTGGATAAACATGGAGAGCATCATGCTATGTAAAATGAGTCAGAAAGAGAGGGACAGATATAGAAGGACTGCACCCATTTGTGGAGTATAAAATAACATAACACAAGACTGACACCCAAGAACAGTAGATAGAAGGGTCAGGAAGATTGCTCCATAGTTGGAAACCTGCCTCATGAGCAGGTGAGGAGAGGACAGCTGGAATAGAGAAGGGATCACTAAGAAAATGATGGTTGGAGGAATCAGTCGGGATGGGAGATGTGTGCCGAAAGCAGATAAAGGAACAAACATGATAAACTCTCAGTATCTGCATTGCAAAACAAAATGCCCAAAAATGCCCTAGAGACAGAATAGGGGGAATATTGTCTGCCATGGATGCAGTGGAAGGGTGAGAAAGGTGGGGGTATACTGGGGATGTTGGTGGTGAGGAATGTGCACTGGTGGAGGGACAGGTGTTTGATCAATATGTGATTGTAATCCAGACATGAAAGCCTGTAACTATCTCATGATGATTCAATAAAATTTTTAAAAATAAAATAAAATAATGCATTTCTAACAACTAATAGCACTAGAGCTCTGAGAGAGATTGAAGAGTAGATAAGGTGTTTGCCTTGCATGTTGCAGGACTGACATGACCTCCTGCACTATTTATGGTCCCCAAGCACTACTATCAGGGGTGACCTATGAGCCCAGAGTTTGGAATAACCCTGAACAAAACTTGGTGTGGCCAACAGTCTCCACCCATTCCCACAAAATTTCTAATATAATTCTGTTGATTAACCCATGAACTGGATCTGTGGTAGAGGGAAATATCGTTTCTGCTACCAGCCTCTGCTCTTTAACATCTCTCTTAGTGAGAGAGACTAAATACACGAAGTGTGAATTTTATATTTAATAGTATACTATTACATGTTTATTATACAGAAATCTTGGTA
This sequence comes from Sorex araneus, assembly GCF_027595985.1. Taxonomy (NCBI): domain Eukaryota; kingdom Metazoa; phylum Chordata; class Mammalia; order Eulipotyphla; family Soricidae; genus Sorex; species Sorex araneus. The sequence continues at coordinate 29,046,646 of NC_073308.1, forward strand.
TTGATCTGGAATTTAAGGTAAAAAAAAATAGACAATATATTCTTTTTTATTTGCTTTTTGGGTCACACCGAGCATTGCACAGGGATTACTCCTGGTGGTGCTCAGCATATGGGATGCTGGGAATGGAACCCTGGTCAGGTGTGCAAGGCAAACACCCTACCCACTGTGCTATCACTCCAGCCCCAGAAAATATATTATTATTTTTATTTTTAAAATTTTATTTATTCATTTATTTATCTTTTTATTGAATCACCATGGTATACACTTGCAAAGCTTTCATGTTTTTTGAGCTTTTGTAATACAATGATCAACCACCCATCCCTCCACCAGTGCACATTTTCCACCATCAAAATATCCCCAGTAACCCCCACACCAGCTCAACCCACCCCGACTCTGTGGCAGACAATTTCCCCCATACTCTCTCTCTACTTTTGGGCATTATGGTTTGCAATACAGATACTGAGAGGCTATCACTTTTGGTCCTTCATATACCTTCAGCACACATCTCCTTTCCCGAATGATCCCTCTAACCATCATTGACTTGGTGATCCCTTCTCTATTCCAGCTGCCTTCTCCCCCAGCTCATGTGCAGGCTTCCAATTATGGAGCAATATTCCTGGCCCTTGTGTCTACTGTCCTTTGGTGTCAGTCTAATATTATGTTCAGAATATATATTCTTAAATGGAAAAGAAATTGGTAACATTTTTGAGGTTCCATATTTCTGTTCATAATATGGCAACAAGCATATAAAGCATACTGAAGATTGAGAAGAAATAAATTTGAAAGAGCCTGCCATTTTGCCTATAAGATTTTACCTAAACGGCGCTTTTAGTTTCTTCTTTCTAGGCCACAAAGGAAAGACATAAAAATCCCTCCTTCCTCCTTCCTTCCTTCCTTCCTTCCTTCCTTCCTTCCTTCCTTCCTTCCTTCCTTCCTTCCTTCCTTCCTTCCTTCCTTCCTTCCTTCCTTCTTTCCTTCCTGCTTCCAGGTGGGAAGGAAGGAGAAATTTGATTCAGTGAAAGTCAAATACGCAAATATTCATTTCATCTTTGGTCAAATAAGCTAATTGTTTAAGTTCAATTCACAAACAAGTTTTACCAACATAAATGGTCAAAAAGTTTAGTTTGCTTTGTTAGTTAAAGACAATCTCCAGAGAAAAGATTGATTTTAAGGTTGGTTAATCATTAGGTTGATAAAACCTAAAACTCCTCTCTGCAGGAAATTTTAGTTTCATCTGCAATAAGAATTGCAATGGACTAGTAGCAATCCCCTACCTCAGGTCCAAGCTACCCACCAGCCATTGCCTGGAAGACAAGACTCTTGGGGCAAAGACAACAGCTTTTCTCTTCCATGGACCAGAAGGCATCAAGAATTTCACTCTTATACTAGTCCCTCTGCTCCCCATGTTGCCAGTTCTAAACAAAAGTCAAAATACGCTCAAATGACTGCTGACTGATGCACATAATAGGGGTCACAGCTGAGGAAACACAAAGCTTCTAACCACCAAAATACATCAGACTTGTCCAACTGTTTACCCCAAGGAGATACTAATTATTAGACTCAAGAGGGAATTTTGACTTGCTGGAAGATTTGAGCACTCTGTTGGTTATTAAGATGCTCAGATATGCCAGGGGTAGCTTGCCAGGCTCTACCGTGTGGGCTGGATACTCTCAGTAGCTTGCCAGGCTCTCCGAGAGGCGCAGAGGAATTGAACCCAAGTCAGCTGCGTGCAAGACAAATGCCCTATGTGCTGTGCTATCATCTATACCTATAAACATAAACATTATTATAAAATATGTTATTCTTCTTGGTTTTAGTTTGAGGCCCACACCCAGCAGTGCTCAGAGCCTACTCGCGTCTCTATGCTCAGAGACTATTCTTAGTGGTGCTTGAAAGCTTATATGAGGTGCTTGGGGTTGAACCAGGGTTGCAGCCAAAGTACACTGCAAAGCAAATGACCTTACTTCCTGGACTGTGTGTCTCAGGTTCCAAGCCTAATAATTTAGACAGAAAAAAAATTAAAAGATATTTCACAGAAGAAAAGAAGAAACAATTCTGAACTCTGCATTCAGGAAGAAGAATATAGTTTTTTTTTTTTTTTTAATCCTTTGAAAATAAAGAGCAAAAGAAAATCTGATGTATGCAGAAATGCAATACTCAAGGAGAATCAACTACCAATAAGATAAGCATGTAAAAATACTTTGGGAAGAATAAAGCTTTTTCAATATGGAAGCTTGTTCATAGAGTAAATGTTACTGTGAAACATAGTATTCGATACATCACTGTGCGAATTTGGGAATATAAAACCAAACAACACTTTAGGGGATCTTAAGGTATTTTTGATTATATATTGCTTTCATATTATAAGTGAAACATAAAGTAAGAATTTGTTTCTGCTCTCAATTGTCAAAGCTGCTGAAGGATCAGAAATATTTTAATCGCTACTAATGCTTTCAATTTACATATTAAACTAAAAGATGTATAGCGGTTAAGTGAATTTTCATGAGGCAACCTAAGAGTTTTTTGTTCATATATTCCTGAAAATAAGAAGCAAAAAAGACACTTGCTTACTTTGCCACCAATGTAAAGATTTTAATAGCAGATATTTATTTTCCCCACATATGTTTTTTTCTGAAATTTAAAATGCAAATAAAAGTTATTTGGAAAATACAGTCTTCTCCCTTGAGGTTAACAAAGTGCAAAAGGGAAGAGTAACTTACTAGAACATCTAATGGCACACTACGAATATAATATTATTTCCAGTATTTGTTATTATAATTATTATGAGGTATAAATTTTTCTCAGCTTCCTTTATCACATATGTAAAGTAGGTATTATGTTAACAAGTGCAGAACTAGTCTAAGGATTAATTAGAGAGAAACAACAAAGCTAAGAGCATACAATAGGTACTTATTAAATTGGAATGTTAATTTTCACATTCAGAATAAATTTTCTATTTCGGCTTCCTTGTTCCCCCTTCTTTGTTAAAGCTATAAAACATAAGGAGCTTCTGCTGTTTTAATAAATTAGAAGACAGAATTAGGAAACATTTTTTTCCAGATAGAATAAGAACTGCTCCATTAATTTCTTTACAGCATCATAAATCACTTTTTAGAAATAAATAATTCAAGAGACCTTTTAGTTATTAACATGTTGGTTTATGTTCTAGTTCAGACACACAATTTCAATCCAGCAAACTATTACAATATGTCAGTTCTTTGCTGTTTTGTGTGACATATTAACTCAACTGCATAAAACTATAATTTTATGGTCATCTCACAAATGATTACAAAAACCAAAGACAGTGTAAAATTATCTAGAAATACATTTCTAAGTATCTCAGAATAATTCTCACTCAATTTTCTATATGAACTCAGATTTTATAAGCATGCATTTTCCTCTTAATTTTAAAGTCTCATATTTCATGCATTTGTGGAAAACAATAAGGGATGTTGCTTTGTTGGATTTGAATAACTTTATATTATAATAAATACATATAGTATTTTTTCATACATATGCATATACAAATACATATGGTATCACACATTTTTGTGTGAAGGAAGGTACGTTTTATTAAAATCTATTTTAAAAGAGGTGAAGGTGGTATCTCATAGTTGTTTTGATCTGCATCTCTCTGATGATTAGTGATGAAGAGCATTTTTTCATGTGCCTTTTTGCCATTTGTATTTCTTCCTTGAGAAAGTTTCTGTTCATTTCCATCCCCCATTTTTTGATGCGGTTGGGAGTTTTCTTCTTGTATGGTCCAACCAGTGTCTTGTATATCCTTGATATCAGCCCCTTATCTGATGGGTATTGGGTGAATATCCTTTCCCATTCTCTAGATTGCCTTTGTATTTTGGTCACTGTATCTTTTGCAGTGCAGAAGCTTCTTAGTTTAATATAGTCCCATTTGTTTATTTCTGTTTCTACTTGATTGCTTAGTTCTGTGTCATCTTTGAAGATACCTTTGGCTTCAATATCATGGAGGGTATTTCTGACCTTGTCTTTAATGTACCTTATGGATTGTTATCTGATGTTGAGGTCTTTAATCCATTTTGATTTGACTTTTGTGCATGGTGTTAGGTCGAGGTCTGATATAACCTCACACCACAGAGAATAGCACACATCCAAAAGAACAAAAGCAACTGCTGTTGGCGTGGATTTTGGGGAAAAGGGACCCTCCAACACTGCTGGTGGGAATGCCAACTGGTTCAGCCCTTTTGGAAAACAGTATGGTCACTCCTCAAAAAATTAGAAATTGAGCTCTCATTTGACTCAGCAATAACACTTCTAGGAATATATCCCGGAGAGGCAAAAAAGTACAGTCAAAATGACATCTGCACTTGAATGCTCATTGCAGCACTGTTTACAATAGCCAGAATCTGGAAAAAACCTGAGTGCCCGAGAACGGATGACTGGTTAAAGAAACTTTGGTATATCTACACAATGGAATACTATGCTGCTGTTAGAAAAGGTGAAGTCATGAAATTTGCATATAAGTGGATCAACATGGAAAGTATGATGCTAAGTGAAATGAGTCAGAAAGAGAGAGAGACAGACATAGAAAGATTGCACTCATCTGTGGAATATAAAATTAAATAACAGAATGGGAGACTAGCACCCAATAATAGTAGAGATAAATACCAGGAGGTTTGCTCCAAGTCCTGGAAGCTGGCCTCACATGCTGGAGGAAGGAGCAGCTCGCATAGAGAAGGGAACACCAGGTAAAGTGTGGTTTGAGGACTTGCACGGGATGGGAGATGCACTCTGAAAATAGAATATACACCAAACATGATGGCCATGTAGTGCCCCTGTTGCAAACCACAACACCCAAAAGAAGAGAGAGAGAACAGGGGGAATGCCCTGCCACAGAGGTGGGGTGGGGCAGGGGGATGGGGTGGGAGGGTGGGAGGATACTGGGAACATTGGTGGAGGGGACTGGGCACTGGTGGCGGGATATAAACAGAATGCAAACATGAAAGTTCATAAGTTTGTAACTGTAACTCATGGTGATTCACTAATAAAAAAATTTAAAAAAAATAAAAAAAAGAACAGAACATAGATAAAAAAATAAAAGATGTGAAGGGAGAGAGAGGGACAAGAACATATTCTGGAGAGAACACAGGTTTCTCATGAGTGGAAACAGTCAAGCAAAAAAGCATAGGTACAAACAAGCAAGAAACATGTTTGAGGGACAACACCGCCTTGGTGTTGTTGACAACACCTCAAGCCAATTACATTTTTTAACACAGTATTTTAAGAATTTTTACACAGGTAAAAATTAGCAATATCCTTAAAGGCAAATCTAACTGATAATCTGTTTTTAAGAATAAGTATTCCTATTCTTATGGAACTTAGTGAAAATAATATACATATTGTCAATAATTGCATGATACTGACTTGTTTACAATAGAAGAATGGAGTACTTAGGTTAGAGACTAACCTGTTGTCTGAGTCTGTTGCAAGATGTTGCCAGGAGAGCTGCCTGCCTTGCAAGCCTCAATGTATCTCTTGCTATGTCCATACAAAAATGACTAGTATTAAGATGTTAATGAGCGTTTGGACTAAGGAAAGGAGAAAAAACCCTTAAGAGGTATTTTGCCTACTGGCAGTCAGGAAGGGCTTTGGAATGCCCCTAGGTTGTGTTCCCTTTGAATCTGACAGCCCTCAGGAAGGGCTTTCTTATGTTGATTTTGCTACCTCAAAGTGTATAACCTAAGGGCAAGGGCTAGAGAGGAAAAAGGGAAGAGAGAGATGAGAATCAAGGCTGCAGTAGATCCAGAGAGAGGCCGGAGCTGGGAGTGCGGGAGAGGAGAAAGATGGAAGATTGAATAAACGGTAACTAATCAGCAACCAGCTTGGTCCTCGTTCTTCCTTCGCCTTGGCCAATAGCTGTCCCGATCCAGCCCATACACAGTGGTTCCAGAGCACCGAACGCAGGCTGTGAGACAGAGCTGCCCAGAGAACCCGCGATTGCACAGGCCCCTCTGCGTACCTTAGTTTTTTACAGACTACCTATAACATAACTTTGAAAAGTTCACTTTCATAAAGTTTTCTACTTTGAACCACCTAGAAATTTTTCTACTATCTTCAAAGCTACTTATTCTTACTTCCTATCTGATGAAATAATTGCTTAAATTTCATTTTCTCAGATGATTACAAAATGAAATATTTATGTATTAACAACTGTATCACTACAGTAAACAGCATGTCTTCGTTTCATTAAATTGTTGCTTTCTTTTATTTATTAAAGTAAAAAGAAAAGTAAAACCCAGGCATAAAAGATTCTCATGTAAAGCAGTAAATAACAAATACTAAACATTAAAAGAAATAGCACTGTAGCACTGTCGTCCATTGTTCATCAATTTGCTCGAGTGGTCACTAGTAACATCTCTATTTTGAGACTTGTTACTGTTTTTGGCATATTGAATATGCCCTTTATCTTGGTGAAGGTTATATATATATAAAATATATATAAAAATATATAAAATATATATAGCTATATATATTATAAATATAGTTTACTTATTATTCGACCTATGACTTAAAGAATCTGAAGATTTTTCTTAGAGTGTCCTTCGAAAATTGTAGTTGAAAAGTGGTCATGCACAAGAAAACAGGTGATTGTGTCTATTTTTCAAAACAATTTTGCTTAAAAAAAGTTAACTGTTCTATCAGCACAAAATACATAAATAGGGTACTGTAGACACATTCTTCTCTGGAACTAACCCAAAAGAAGTCATATTGTGAAATAAAATTTTTTTGAATCCTAAAAGATTTGGTAAAAAGTGGTGAAGGCAAATGACCACTTGCCATGATAAAGGCCTCTGAACCCAGTCAGGGGATCTTTGGGTCTCATTAACCAGTGGTCACCTCATTCCTTCACAAGATGGTCCCTCCAGGAACAATCTATTGTCAGGTGCTGGGAGCTGGCTACTAAGGAACAGGTCATATACTATTTACCTCCCCCCATCACCTAAGTACCATTTGAAGGGGGCCTGGACTTTGTGTCCTTGAAGAATGATAAAGAAGTTCTGTTGTTCTCAAATACAGTGAATACCAAATTCTAAGGACACCAAAACTTGGAAAAACTGAGCAGAGCAAATGATAAATACTGGATAGTGTCTAGAGAAAAACTAGCGAATAGTTGAAGGTTCTATAGAATTGAAGAAGTTGAGCATGTGTGGGAAAATTAGGATCATATAAATCCTCAGAGCGGTACACAAAAATAAAAAAGAATCTAGAAGACAATATGCTTTGAAATCTAGCTGGTTTTAGAATCAACATAAGCAAAATATATAAGCTAGGCAGAGTGGTAAAGGGTCTGGAAAAAAATTGGAATGCACCAAGTAGAGTTGACTTGCAACCTTAAAGAATATCTTCCAGCTTCTCCCCCTCACCCCTCCTCTCCCCTCCTCTCCTCTCTCTTCCCTCCCATCTCAGGCTTACAAGAAAATTATCTTTTAATTTGAAAGTTTGGTAGCACTATTTATAATGATTTGCCATTTAATAAGTAATTTCTTCAAGCAGACATTCTTTAAATAGGCTTTAAATGAAATGCTGACACATCTCAAAATAAATGCAATATATTATATTGAGTGCTTCAATGCAAAACATTTTTTAAATATCAGCCAGGTAATTATCATAACTTTAGAAATAATAGCAGGCAACATTCATGACTATTTTAAAAAAGAATTAGTTTATTCTACATAGCTAATAAACTAAGATATTTCTAAGAAATTAATCAAAAATCAAAGTATGTAATACCTATTAAAAATGATGACTTGGCAGAAAGAAAGAGACAGACATAGAAAGATTGCACTCATATGTGGAATATAATGTAACTGAGAAGTACAAGTTGGCAACGATGCAACTTCTGGCAGATATCTCTCTGGACTTAGTTACTAAAATACTAAATTACAGAAACCCAAAACTGAGAGGCCGCTAAGTGTGGTCACTCGACCTCATACTTCTTCATCCTCAGCAATGGAAAACAAATTATCTAATGCTTCCTTTTCAGCAGGTCTGACTTTAGGGGAGAGACTCTCCAAACAATAATAGTGAGTTTTGTTGAAATATTGTATGCAATCAAAGTGAAAGTAAAGTGAAATTTATTAGTTACACAGGCGGGGGGGGGGCTTAGGGTGGGGGGGCTAGGGGCGTGGGGGGGTTTGGGGTGTGAGGGGGCGGAGTGGAGCTTTACTGGGATTCTTGGTGGTGGAATATGAGCACTGGTGAAGGGATGGGTATTCGAGCATTGTATAACTGAGATTTAAACCTGAAAACTTTGTAACTTTGTAACTTTCCACAATAAAAAATTAAAAAAAAAAATGATGACTTGGGCTGGAGCCATAGCACAGCGGGTAGGGCGTTTGCCTTGCATGCGGCCAACCTGGGTTCAATTCCCAGCATCCCGTATGGTCCCCTGAGCATTGTCAGTGGTAATTCCTGAGTGCAGAGCCAGGAGTAACACCTGTACATTGCCTGGTGTGACCCAAAGAGCAAAAAAAATAAAGAATGATGATTATCTGGGCCAAAGAGATAGAACATGGGTAATGTGCTTTCCATCACACAGCTTACTCTGGTTTGAGACCCAGCACTACAGACAGTCCCCTGAGCACCAAAGCAAAGAGCAAGGAAGAAGTCCTGAGAACAGCTAGAGGTTGGCCCCAAATAAAAAATAAATAAAATAGTAAAAATAAAATTAATAAGTAAAGCAATGATTATGTATTATGTTGCATGCAAACAAAATATAATTTCAAATACTAAACAAATCCTTTCTAGATTTAATAGAAGAACACTCACTTAAAATATACATTCTAAAGTAATATTTAGTGGTTAAAGATAAATGGACCAACACAGACTATAAGTATTTTAAGCATAATCAGCCTTTTTTATTCTTTTTTATATTATATATAATATATTTATATAATATATAATATATGATATAGTATATATAATATAATATTAATTATATATATTCTGGATATATATAATATATTCAGTATATTATCACTTCCATAATCAGATTTTTTGACTCTGTAATTTAGCAGTTAAGGACCCTGGACAATTAGTGTCTCAACTGTAAATTTTTAAATAATGATTATTTTATAAACTCTTAGAAATATAAGGTAAATTCACACGAAGTCCTTAGAATATTATCACACGTTTATTTTTATTTAAATAAGCTATGATAATTATGATTAATGGTTTGTATAATAATATAGCCAAGATATGTTGAGAGTTTCACAACTCTAGTTATAAAGCTAGGGAAAAATCATGAAAACAATTTATTTTATTCCAACACCCTATGGCAGATAAATGTACAAAATAATCACCATCAACTTTATTCATTAAAGCTTTGGTATTTTAGCTAAGTCACTTTGAAAGGAAAGAAGTTCATAAATTTCTTCTCTGAACACATTTTGACTCCCACAGTGTCAGATGATGATTTTCAGCTCCAGCTGTGGTATAGCTATTAAATTGTTTGGCACAAAGAATCTTATAATGAAGATTTTTAAATGGGAAACAGTAGATAATTGCATGCTTTTTTACCCAATCTAACTAAACTCCTCTTTTCCATTCTACACTAATGTACAATCAGACAATCCCTTTACTGACCAAAGTGACACTGATAATTATGGAGTTTAAACATTTTGTTGAAATTGTGCTCATTCAAATACATTCTAAATGGTATACTTTATTTATGAGTTGGAAATGCATTTGATAACTTTTGACTGAAATATCAGGGGGGAAGCAAGTCTCCAGCTGAATTAAAGTGAACCAAAACTCACATCTGAGGTGTCTACAGTTCCTGGGGTTCCTGACACACAGCAGATGACATTGGATTCGGATTCGGTTTCAATTTGATTGTCTTCAGAATGACAGCTTTGCCATAAATTTGCCTGTTTTCATAATCACTGTAATCACCTAGGTCACTTTCTTCTCAAAGTATAGAAGTTACTTCAACACTAATTTCTTGAAGTTGAAAGGAAATTTACTTATCCTACTTATTCTTTAAAAAGAAAAAGAAAAGGTAACCAGAAATGTCACTTGCAAGGCAAACTCCCTACCTGCTATGCTATCACTGCAGCCCCCACAATGATTATTAACCATTAAAAATAATACATATTAAATAAAGTTCTTACCTTTTCTTGCATTTTGCAAAAGGGAAAGTTGACAAAATTTGGGACTGGAGTGATAGTATAGCAGTTAGGGTGTCTGCCTTGCACACTGTCAATCCGAGTTTGATCCCTGACACCCTGGCACCCATATGGTCCCTCAAGCCCCTCCTGAAGCAATACTAGAGTGCAGAGCTAGGAGTAAGCCTTGCACACCACTGGGTGTGGTCCAAAAACTAGGGGTGGGGGGATTTTTTTTGTCACACATAAATGTTCTCAAAATTTATTGCAGAACCAAAAAAAAAAAAATTATCCTCTCTACCTGAACCATAGCCCCGTGGGATTAGATTTTCCTCAATTCTTTTCATTCTTTTGCTGCCCCAGAAATAAGAAATAAATACTGCAACTCGATTTGCTCCCCATCCTTCTAGATGGGCACTGACATGTTCAATAACATATACTAAGCATTTAAACAGAATTACAGCCATAGTAGAAACCCAGAAAATATGTATGTTTGAGAGGGATGGGGAGTTGGGACACACTTAGTGTTGCTCAGGGTTTATTTATGACTCCCTGCTTACAACAGAGTTCACTCCTTGCAGTACTCGGTAGACCTTATGCAATGCAAAGGATTGAACTATGATTAGCTTCGCAAGTCAAGCATCTTAAACCACCTTCCATTTTTGTAAATCCATGTACTATCCCAACGAATATTGTCACATTTTTGTGACTATTAAATAATAACAAGTCTCATTTTTTTGTATTTGGGCCACACCTAGCGGTGCTCAGGGCTTATGCCTGGCCCTGTGCTCAGGATCACACCTGATGGGGCTCAGAGGAACACACAGGGAGCCAGGAATGGAACCCTGGCTGGTCACATGTAAGATTTGACATATAGTTAATTTTGAGAAAAGGTCAACGAAGATCTTATAGGTTCATAAAAATCTTTGCCCATTTCTGTGAAGTTCCTAGAAAAAGAAAAACTGGGGGTGACACCAAAATTAGATTTTTGCTAGAGAAATCTATCTTACTGCAAGGTGAACATCTTATAATTGAGCAATATCTAGTCTGTATGATATAAGAAACTGTCACCACTTGATATTATTTCCTTCTTTTGTCACTGAAGCCTGGACACCAGTTGTTTACCATAATGTGGGACATAACCAACTCAATTACCCTTGCTAGAATTAGAATCCTCACTTCTAAATAGAGTCCAAAATGTATATCATAATTTTAATATTTTCCTCCTTCTAATCTGTCTGAGATGAAATAGATGGCTAGACCAATTAAAGCAGAATGCAGAGTGGATAAACCTTTGTTTCCCTGTGCCATACTATATAATATAAGACTCCAGAATTTACTATTTGACTAATATGTGTTATTATGACTAAATATAGTATTTTTAAATATTAATAGGTAGCAATTTTACTTTTAAAGTCTATTTTTATCATAGAAAGAAAAATAACCTTATGTTTTCACACACACATGAAGAAACATAAGACTTAAATAACTATTATAAAATGTACATATGCTCAGTAGTACAATCTATTGATAACATTTACATTTCTATAAATTCAAAAGGCATTGAAAATATACTCAATGAATAATCATATCTCTTATAACTTAGATTGAGTCAAGAGGTTTTAATATGTATTGACTTGTATGGCAAACATACTGAAGAATATTGAAGTGATAAATCAAGCTATTGAAGTCATTTAATCAAATTAATTGTATTGAATAATATCATTCTTCTATTGTTGCAGTGTTTTTTTTTTGTTTTTTTTTTTTTTTTTGCTTTTTGGGTCACACCCAGCAATGCTCAGGGGTTACTCCTGGCTCTGCACTCAGGAATTACTCCTGGCGGTGCTTTGGGGACCATATGGGATGCCGGGGATTGAACCCAGGTCGGCCGCTTGCAAGGCAAACGCCCTACCCTCTGTGCTATCGCTCCGGCCCCCATTGTTGCAGTGTTGCCATGACCAATGTGGGATTCCAAATCAGAGACCGAACATTATAAAACAGTGAATTAAATGTTTATCCACTGTGAAAAACAACTATCCTTTTATATTGTTCTAAAAATACAATAATTTGTCTTAAAAGGGAATTGTTACTGTTTTATCCATGGCATTATTTTTTCTATATTTAATTACTTGTTCATCTCCATTTGTCCCAGCGCTGAGATTTTAGCAGCTTCTCCTTACTCATCTTTCCCAACAATTGGAGGCTCTTCCAGTGTCAAAGGAATGAGACCTGTTATTGTTACTGTATTGGGCATTTTGAATACGCCACAGGGAGCTTCCCAGGCTCTCCCATGTGGAGGGGATACTCTGAGTAGCTTGCCGGGCTCTCCAAGAGGGATGGAGAATGTATATCAGAGAATAAAAGCAAGTATGTTAAACCAAACACCTGTGTGCTGCTGTAGGCACATCAGTGGGCTAGACTATAAGAGGATGCGCAGCTGTGCACTTCCAGGAGCTTTGTTTTATATAGTCTCTGGATCTTGGCCATTGATGGGATTACATGTAGTAAATCTGCTTCTAATATTTCTAGCAATGTCATTTTGTATGAGCACAGTAAGAGATATAAAATGAGGACATCTCACTATATATTCCAGACCATAGTCCTCAGGCCAGGTTAGTCTTGTTACCCCAGCAGGATCCTAATCTCATCATTACTTTTGGATCATTAGAGCACCTGTTCATGATCATGCCCTCAACTTATAGTTGAGTATTGTGGTGCATTGGCCTGGCCTATTTTGATGGCAAGGTAGCTCACAGCTTGCCCTGGGTCCATTGAGTCCCTCATCGGGACCCTGCTTTAAGGGTGCTAGGAACGAAGAGCAACTGAGTCGAGAAAGCAGATGCCCAGGAGTAAATATTATTCGGAGTCAATCAACTCCCAAGATACAAGAGCATAACAATTAATGTATTGTATTTATTTGTATGGGATATAATTAATTAATCCAATTATATAATTGGATATAAATTTGTATCAATTTCATAGTAATTTTTTTGCTTTCAATTCTTTATTATGGATGGACTTATAGTTTCGAGTCCAATTTTTTTACCTAGACTTTATTGACCTACCAAAGTGGCAATTTCCTCTGTACACTTGAATTGGTTTTTTTTTTCCTCTTGAATACTATTGTTTTTTCAATCTCTCTTCATATAGCTCTAGTGTTTAATGTCCTTAAGTGCACTAAGAAATTCACAAGTCATTTCTCCACTTTTGCTTCCTTTCTAATTACTAAAAATGTTCACATAATTCTGGGGAAAAAATTAGAAATGGGAGAAAGACTGGTGATTTTTGGACAAATGAGTCAGCAATATACACACTAAGAGTGGGAAAAGTACAAAGAAGAATATTGTTGGCCCTCCATAATAATGTCATCCATATTTGTGAAGCATTCCATATTAAAAACACAATGAGAGTATAAAATTACTTCATAAGTACCCAGATGTGACAGAATTAAATTATGACAACATGGTCAATTGTCAACCTTGTGTCACCAATCAGTAGAGATTATAGTTATTCAAACTGAAGGAAGAGTTCTAAAGTGGGGTAGACTCTGTAATGCAATGTCCATTTCAAAGCATTCTAGGCCATGAGATGTGACTCTGAACACAGACCCACTATCACTGTGGAAGCCTGACCCAACCTCAGCAACCAGAATGGATGGACTCAACAGAAATACAAAATATGAAACTCTACTGAATTAATAATGAATGTTAAAGAATGCATGTGGCTAACCATGTTAAAGAATGCAGTTAACCATTTTCATTTCCAGTTTTTCTCACACTAATAAATTGATTGTTTGAGTAATCTCACTGCTGTTTAGCTATTTTATTCCTTAATGACCACATCCTTGTCCAACTACTTAATTCTTGGTTTAAACACCTTATCATTTAGTACTTGACTCTTTGTTTAACTACTTACATTTTAGTTTTTGTTTAAATTTTTATTGTTTAGTTTCTGTGTTAATCATGAATCAGTTAGTTATCCACTTTTTGGCTTCTATAATTTTGCATGCTTGCTTAGTGAAACTCAAAAAAGTGTCTTGGCCCTTTAAGAAGCCGTTGCTTTTTACACTCAGGGCTGTTTCTCTCATCCAGGCTAGGCTTGAAACAGCAGCCGCAAGCAAATTATTAAAGGCTCCTTGATTTGTGACAAAATTTTAACTTTGTGGAGCAATTTCCTGGTGCCTAGCTTATAAACAAACACCATGCCCTGATCTCCAGGAGTGGCTGCCATAACTCACAGAAATAAAATAAAATTAAAGTGGGACTGGAATACAGAACCAGGTTAAAGTGCTTGCCTTGCATGTGGCCAACCCTGATTCAATCAGAGGCACCATATAGGTGCCTCTGACCTAACCTTGGCAACCAGAATGGATGCACACACTTGACATAAAGATAAAATTCCGAATTTGAGGAATTTGAGTGAATCAATAAAGAATGTTAAAGAATGAATGTAGCTAACCATGTTTATGTCTGCCAAGTGTGGCAGGAATGATCGCTGAGCACAGAAAACGCTCCGAACATAAACCACCAGGTATAAACAAATCATTCTGTTGAAGCAACTTCTGATTAAAAGTCACAAGAGATAAATAGGGTGAGATCTGAGGTATTTGTGAGTGGACAGACACATTCCAATGTGCGTTTAGTCACTGGTGAAATGGGTTTGTTTCGTTTTGGATTCAGTTTTGTACTGTTGAATTTTGTACTGAGTATAGATCTGTTTTTCTGATTTTGTATTTAACATCATGAAAAAAATTAAGATCATTGTGTATTCATGCTTGATTAACCAGAAATGTAGGACTGACTTTCTGTTACCTTACAGCAAAGGAAAGGATATCCATTGAATAATTTCATAATAAAAAATATGTTATTCTGTCTTGGGGGAGTCGTATGGACGAGAATGGGTCACACCTAGGGCAGCTGAGGATTTACTCCTGGTTCCTTGTTCAAAGATCACTCCTGGAGGACTTGTGGGACCATAAGGGAAGTGAGGAATCAAACCAGGACCAGCTAGCTGTGCGCAGGGCACCAGCTTTTCCACTATACTATCTCTCCAATCCCTTAACTGCAATTTTTTTTTTCTTTTTGCGTCACACCCGGCAATGCATAGGGGTTACTCCTGGCTCTGCACTTACGAATTACTGCTGGCGGTGCTCATGGGACCATATGGGATGCTGGGAATCGAACCTGGGTCGGGCACGTGCAAGGCAAATGCCCTACCTGCTGTGCTATCACTCCAGTCCCATTAACTATAATTTTTATGGTCATAACTATTTTCACATTAATATCTGCCCTAGATATTTTACAAAACATCTGTTCTAGATATTTTACCAGCTTATTTAGGCCCAAAAGATTAGACAAATAATCATTATTTAGGAGGCCTATTTGATAGAGACTCATCACATAAAACAAATAGTAAAAAGAATGAGATTTTATGGAACCTACAGGAATCAACCATGTGGGCAAATGAAAAGATGTCTTTGCCTACAAATTGCAGTGGTCCTACAGAAACATGGGGGTCTCTGTCTGACTTAGAACAGCCGGCTAAGTCTGATCGTTCCCCTCCTGACAAGACAAAAAAAAAAAAAGAATGAGATTTTAAATATTAGCTTTTAATTAGGTAGGCGTATTTCATATAACTTCTTATTTAATGATATCTATGTTTGGGTCTTTATCTTTGATGTTGAACTTAAAGACAAAAGAACTGTATCGCTTGACTTTCCTTAGCCTATTTCATAGAAACATTGATTTTTCAAATATTATGTTCTATCAGTACTTACCAGCAATTATTTATTCAAAGGAGAAAAAAGTGGTAAATCCATTATTTCATTCAGCAGACCAGTTAATTGAATTTACAAATTAAGTTAATATTCCTCCCACTCATGTAAGTATCAAATATAAACTATATAAATCAATCAGATATTACTCCCATCAAGTTATGTCCTCTGGAGCATCAATAGAGATGAAAAAAAATGGATTTTCTAGTTTTAAACTACAGAAAAAGTTATAGACATCAGAGGACATTGAAAAATAAGGTACACCCATTTTCTTGTAGCTGCAAATTAGTCCTTGAATTATCTAATTATACTCACTAAAAACTAGCTGCCAATAGGTGGCCTGAAACAACTTTTGGTGGAACTCAACCCCCCGCAGGCTAAATGATTCAATACTCAGCTGCCATGCGGTGCTGCTCAGCTCACAAGGCTCCGGCCACCAGCGATTGTTTCTTATGAAAAACATCGTCACCGCTGTGCACAATTGTATTCCTAAATATTCATTTTCAATATATGTGTCAGATATTGCCTTGATCTATAAATATAAGTGTGTCATGAAGGACAAAAAATAAGATATGGTGCTTTTGTCCTATTTCCTGGGTGCTACCTGTAAATTTGGATGGTGACAACTGTCCAGTGATCAATGAATCTTTGGTGTGAGTCAGAGTGAACCTCTGTAGGATGACAGCAGTTGATGCTAAAGAAATGCCTTGCTGGGAACAAAATTCACTTTGCTGTGAGAAAAAAAAATACAAAAAACACTGGGGCAAGATCCTGTGTCAGCTTTGTCTTTGTCTCTCTCGTAAGGAAGCATCCCTTGAGTAAACCCACTTTAGAGACTTTGGTCCATATCCTGTGATAAGTAAAAGCTTAGCCAGGTTAGATTAGCCTAGATCAATATGAAAGTGATCTTAAAATGCCTTTGCTCTTCTAATGATTGTTGGTTTAATGCAATAAATATAGAAAGCCAAAGCTCCTAGCCCATTTTTAACCCCTTATCCCCATGAACTTTTGTCTTCAATCTCATTTTCTCTCATATAATAATAATCAGTTTTTAAAATTGCTTCATTTAACCACTGTGGTTTACAGAGTTCAGAATATAGTCATTAAGGGCTTTGGATGTTCCAACACTATACCCTGCCACTAGAGTAAACTTCCAGAAGGCTCAACTAGCAACAAACAGCTTAATAACACCTCAGACAAGGACTTAACAACCCCATGGTGAGATATAACAATTTTCACACATTTTCTTTCACAGTCTCATTTGCTTAGTCCTCTGCAGTGATCCTGCTTCAAACCTATTCACCGGAACTAGAGTCCTGCCAGGCCTCATGGTGGGTCCCTAGACAATGTAACTACTGAGATATAGCAGGGAGTTGGCTATTCCAGAATGCTGAGAAAAATTCGGCTCCAAAAATACATGGGAGGGGCCAGTTGATTTCAACCACATACCCAATAATATGATCTTATGAAATGAGTTTTGCTGGTTGTGAGGATTTATATATGGAGGGTTTTATAGCCCTGGAACTAACAGCAACTTTTGGTTTGGGACTCTTTTGAATCTCACCCATTTCTTATCTTTCCTTCACGTGTTCTGACACATATTCCTCTTTTTTTCTGTCTTGCTTTCTTTTGTGCTTGCGGACCACACCTGGGACTGCTTGGGGACTACCCCAGGTTCTCCTCTCAGGGGTCACAGGAGAAGCCTGGGAGACCATGCAGTGCTGGGGAATAATCCTGGGGCTCCGTATGCAAATGAGCTTTTCTTGCACCCGTTATCTCTCCAATCTTATAAACTTATCCTGTAATCAAATGAACATCACTAAGTATAATGCTTTTCCTGAATTTTTTGAATCATTCTAGCAAGTAATGCAGCGTAAAAAAACTTTGTGAAACTCCCAAATTTGTAATAACTGCTCTGATATAAAAATAACTGCAGTAGATGCCATAAGTTAGTGCATTCTTGGAATGACTTTGCTTTAGCCTGAGATCAGAGTTTGACTAAATCTTTACAATGAGACACTCCCCTGCATTAAAAATCAGCAAGGCACAAAAGAAATGAGTTTGCCCTGGTATCAGAAGATCATTATCTTTTATCCACAATACAATGTATAATCTTGAGAAATCACTTAAATATTGATTTTTTTTTTTCTGGTTAACTCACACCTGCTATGTCTTTCTCAAAGTGTTCATCTAAGGTACTAATTGAACATATAACTTCCAGGTGAGATAACAATCTGAGGCCAGATACTAAACACCCTCACACCTGGATCGTCTAAATATACCACAGAGCATCAGGAAACGAAAACGGATGTCTTCCCAAACTTGCAAGGGGTCTACAGTGCCAAATGCTTACTTTATTCCTGCTAGCCAAGATCTCTCTGGAGATCTTGTATTTCTTAGAGGAAAAAAAAGAAGTCTCTATACATATACAAATGTGTGTGTTGATGGGCAAGGGGTGGGTGGCAAAGAGATCCTGAGATCCCCAAATCCCATTAAATCCCATTATTAATTCTTGCTTTAAACATACAAATGTCACAGATGACTGTCCAAGAAAACAGCTTATCTTGAGAAATAGTTAGCTTGCTCTCATCTCATTTTGGCCCCAAAATGAAAATCAAGTTTAATTTCATTATACTTATGTATTTCAGTCACACATGTCCTGAGACAAGCCTCTTTTCCTGGATTTAAATCTCTAAATATTTCCTAATTTGGCAGTTTTATACATCTTTCAAAGATTCTCTCTACTTTCCTGACGCAAAAAATTTTTCTGTGCTTTTTAGGATACATGGTTTTCCTTTTTTTATTTAAATTTAATTTTATTTATTTATGTTTTGTTTTTTGTGTCACACCCAGCGATGCTCAGGGGTTACTCCTGGTTCTGCACACAGGAATCACTCCTGGCAGTGTTTGGGGGACCATATGGGATGCCAGGGATAGAACCTGGGTCAGCTGCGTGCAAGGCAAACGCCCTACCTACTGTGCTATCACTTTGGCCCTCATGACTTTTCATCAACAAAAATTTGCTAATTTCTAACCCTTAGTTCATGCTGTCCCTGTTCTGATTTAGCAAAACCTGATTCTTTCCTTAGGATAGTATCCTTTTCAGTGTTATCAATTTCTATTGGTCATCCCTTATACTTCATTTACTCAAAATTGTATTGGCTTTTAGATGACTTACCTGATCCTCATGGCTTTGCAGAGTGTTAAATATTTGAAAGTGTTGAACTCAAAGTTTATAAGTTCATTAACTCCACCACTAGCCAATGAATAAACAGCCAGGGGCTGTGTATTGCACCTTCTTGCCTGATATTAACTCTTTATTTTTTTAATTTTTAAAATTTATTTATTTTAATTAGTGAATCACCGTGAAGGTACAGTTACAGATTTATACATTTTTGTGCTCATGTTTCCCTCATACAACCAGCCCCAGAACTTTTAAAGAAAAATAGATTAAGGTATCAAGTACACAACACTAAATATTGGCGAACTACTGGTATTCAATTTCTTTTTTTTAAGATTTATTTATTTTTAATTAGCGAATCACCGTGAGGATAGTTACAGATTTATACATTTTTGTGCTCATGTTTTCCCCATACAAAGTTCGAGAACCCATCCCTTCACCAGTGCCCATTCTCTACCACCAGTAAACCCAGCATCACTCCCACCCTCCCCAGTCCCGTCTCCCCACCCCCCACACACTGCCACTATGGCAGGGTATTCCCTTTTGTTCTCTCTCTCTGATTAGGTGTTGTGGTTTGCAATAAAGGTGTTACGTGGCCATTGCATTCAGTCTCTAGTCTACATTCGGCACACATCACCCTTCCCCCGCATGACCTCCAACCACATTTTACTTGGTGTTCCCTGCTCTGAGTTGCCCAGAATGAGAGACCAGCCTCCAAGCCATGGAGTCAACCTCCTGGTACATATTTATACTATTCTTGGGCGTTAGTCTCCCAGTCTATTATTCTATATTTCACAGATGAGTGCAATCTTTTTATGTCTGCCTCTCTCTTTCTGACTCATTTCACTTAGCATGATACTTTCCAGGCTGATCCACTTAAATGTAAACTTCATGACCTCATTTTTCCTAACAGCTGCATAGTATTCCATTGTATAGATGTACCAAAGTTTCTTCAACCAGTCATCTGTTCTAGGGCACTCGGTTTTTCCAGATTCTGGCTATTGTAAACAGTGCTGTTCATTTCTTCGCCCCATTTTTTGATGGGGTTGGATGTTTTCTTCTTGTAGAGTTCAACCAGTGCTTTATATACCATTGATATCAACCCCGTATCTGATGGGTATTGTGTAAAAAATCCTTTCCCATTCTGTAGATAGTCTTTGTATTCTGGTCACTGTATCTTTTGCGGTGCAGAAGCTTTTTAGTTTAATGTAGTCCCATTTGTTGATCTCTGTTTCCACTTGGTTAGGAAATGGAAACATATCCCTTGCTCATGGATAGGGAGAATAAATATTGTCAAAATGGCAATCCTCCCCAAAGCATTATACAGATTTAACGCGATCCCTATAAGGATACCCATGTCATTCTTCAAAGAAACGGATCAAGTAATCCTGAAATTCATATGGAACAACAAATGCCCACGGATAGCTAAAACAATTCTTGGGGAAAAGATGATGGGAGGCATCACCCTCCCCAACCTTAAACTCTGCTACAAAGCGGTAACAAAACAGCATGGTACTGGAACAAAGGCAGAGCCGAAGACCAATGGAACAGGGTAGAATATCCCTACACACAACCTCAAGTGTATGATCATCTAATCTTTGATAAGGGAGCAAGAGATGTGAAGTGGAGCAAGGAAAGCCTCCTTAACAAATGTTGCTGGCACAACTGGACAACACATGCAAAAAAAATGGGCTTAGACCTCGACCTGACACCATGCACAAAAGTCAGATCAAAATGGATTAAAGACCTCAACATCAGACCACAAACCATAAGGTACATTGAAGACAAGGTCGGCAAAACCCTTCACGATATTGAAGATAAAGGTATCTTCAAAGATGACACGCAACTGGCTAACAAAGTGGAAACTGAGATTAACTCTTTAGAATGAAAATGTTTTCTCCAAATTATCTAGGAGGTTAGATTAACAGTCTACAGCCTCAACTGCATTCTTGTTCAGCTTTCTTTGTTTACCTTCACCTATTTCTTCTAAGACCATTTCTTCAATAAGTTTTTTTCAGAAGAATTCCTTTTTCAGACTCTCCAAATAGAAAACCAATCCACACCCACTTTGATCAAGATATCTAAAGATGCCTAAGTGACTTTATGTCATTATTTAAATGTTTTCGGTACAAATTAAATTCACTGTCATACCCTTTGTCATTGTATATGTACATATATATATATATTCATATACCCAATGCCACATTTCAATTATTTTCTTCTTTATTTGATGGGTTTATTTTATTTATCCATAGTCTGTATTGTTCATCAAAAATATCTATACTCCCAATATCTCTCATTCAAACTTCCCTTTTTTTTGATTGAATGATTGATTTTGCAATGCTGGGATTGGACCCAAGGAAGCCAGACATGATGGGTTCAGCCGCTGAGGTTTATCCTCTGCCCTTAAACTTCCCATTTTCTGACATAAAGCCAGTCTTTAAAGGTCTTCCTAGACTCTCCTCAACCACCCATTCTCTCTCTGTCTCTGTCTCTGTATCTCTCTGTCTCTCTCTCTATGTAGCTATTATTATTTCTGACATCTTAAGTTGGTTCTAATTTGAAGTATAATTTAAAAGCAATAATGCAAAGGGGAACTAGTGAAATAACAAGGAGGGACACTGGGATAATTGTGAAGGGAAGAAGACTCTCTTAGTAAACGTATGGTGCTGGAATGTCAGATGCATTAAACCTACGACTAACAGTATACTGCAAACCATGGTACCTAAAATTAAATTATGCTAAATTAAATTTTAAGAAAGCTATCATGAAGATATTGTGCAGAGATAAGGATAATGCAGGGAATCTCTGTGTTGGAAAATCTCCTCATTTAAAGGGAATAGAAAATCAAATCTCTATTGCCTGGCTGATGAAAGCAGTTTAGCATACAGTGTCAACTCAAGATAATGAAAAAAAGAATATGAATTGTAAATTATTTAGAAATAATTGAGTGCTATTTTATTACAACCTTGTCTCATGTTCACCTCAAAATAGTTTTTAATGTACTCTTAGAGCAAAGCTGATATCTAAGATATTTGAGGCAGATGAAATGGAAGAGAAATAAAGAAAATAATAGACTTCTGGGTGAGAAAAAGAAAATGTAATGAACTTAAACATCCCATGATAAAAAAACTAATTAACAGCTCAAACTCTCTCAATTGACTCAATATTGTTTTAACAAGAATTCCTCTTTGAGAAGCCCCTTACCCTTGTCAATTTCTCTGCTTGAATTGTACATTTCAATCCCTTATATTTTTTTCTACTTCAACCCACATTGGACTGAAATGATAGCACAGCAGGTAGGGCATTTGCCTTGCATGCAGTCGACCTGGGTTCTATACCTCCATCCTTCTCAGAGAAACCTGCAAGCTACCAACAGTATCTCGCCTGCATGGCAGATCCTGGCAAGCTTTGCTTGGCATATTTGATATGCCAAAAACAATAAAAAGTCTCACAGTGGAGACGTTACTGGTGCCCACTCGAGCAAACCAATGAACTGGGCGACAGTGCTACAGTGAATGCTACTTCAACCCACAACACTATATTAAGTCATAATAATAAGTATGTAATTTACATCTCTCTAATCTCAGTACCTGATTCTGATAGAGATAAATGCTATAAGTCATACAAACATCACATTATCAAGAACAATTAAGGCTTTTCTATGTGATTCTTCTGTTTCTTTTTACAGGTTGCACACCTGGAAGTACTCAATGACAACTTGTGATGCCCAGCTCCAGGGCTATGTTCCTTATTCAGCCGTCACTCCCTGCAGTGCTCAGGGACCCGTGTGGTGCTGGTCAATGGCTTTTAGTCCTATACTCTCTCTCCATCTCTTCCACTGAATTCTTTCTTGGAAGCTTGGAATTTTAAAAAAATAAATCATGAGCATTAAGAAAACAAAAAAGGTTGCCTTTTGCTGCAAATAATCATACAAACATCTCAGTTCTGAGAAATAATATAGATAAGGGATTCATAGTATGAGATAAAGGTGAAATGGAAGAGGAAAAAATAAGATAGCATTTACAAGCTAACTCATCTTCCAAGCTCCTGAATTATTAGTTCCTCAGGTTCTCTGAGCTTCCACTGATTCTGTTACATAAATTAATATCTTCTTTCCATTTTCTGCCTTGGAACTCTTCCCCTAATCCAAATAGTATTTCTTTCGTATTTCTTTTTATCATTTTTTTTGTATTTTTTGTATCAAAGCTTCTCACAAAAGAATTTCAAGTGGGTATTTCCCCCCCTTTTAGATCACCCAGAACATTGGCAGAATCGTGGCACATGATATACAAGGATAAATCAGCTGATAAAACAAGTTTAAATTTCTAAAGAAAATTCCTCCCTTTATTAGGCTTTGCATGTTATTTAAGAATGACTAGATACTGGTTAGTGATGGCGAGATCAAATAACATCAAGGGAAAACTGACTCAGAGCCTCAGTATGTTCAAACTCCTGAGTACCTCCTAGACCTGCTCATCAAAACAGTGCGTTTCGTCACAGAAAATAAAGCCTGTGCTGTTTAAGCGCTTTAAATAGATGTCCTATTACATACAGCCAATTGCCTACCAAATGAGATGCATGCTCATTCATTTTAGACTAAAAACAGAATCCTACTAAGAATTAAACTCTAAAATTCATAGAAGGAAAACCAGACAAAGAGAATATCACCAGGCATCTGTGAGCATACAAGAAAGTTAGATGTGTACTGCAGCAACAGGATATATATAAAGAAATGCACCCCTCCCCAAATATTTGTTCTAATAGGTGAGAAACAAAAACATTTCAAACTGTTGAAGAGACTCTGCTTTCTGTTGTATATCTTCATGTACTCTGAGTGTTCAATGTTGAAGCATCTTGATCAAAATACAGAAAAGATCAAATACATAAAAGATAACTTGGGTTAAAGATATTTAAAAATATATTTCTCAGGCCAGAAAACTGTACAATGGTTAGAGGTGCTTGCCTTGCACAGAGTTCGATTCCTGAGCCTATCTTCATCCCTGGCACTGCATTTGGTTCCCCGTGTACCACCAGGAATTATCCCTAAACACAGAATCAGGAGTAAACCCTAAGCAACAGCATTTGTGACCCAGGCTCCCCATTGCCAAGAACAGTTTTCCCCCCCTAAAATCCCTTTCTTAAATTGTTATGACAGTTTGGGGTTACAATATTTGTATCCTGATTTTTTTTTTGCTTTCCCAAAATATTGTGCTGACCTTAATGGAACAGTCCTTGGAATGGAAACTTGGGGATATAACTGAATCTGGATATCCAGAAGTAGGATTAGCATCCAGATTGAAAGTCCATCCATCTTGAAGCAAGAGATCAGCAAGAGATCAGCTCTCACCAGACACGAAATCTTCAGACACGTTTCCCTGAAGTTTCTCAAACTCTCAAATCTGTGAGATCAACTTTCAGTTATTTATAAAATAGTAAATTCAGACAGTATTCTGCTTTAACATTCCACATCAATGACTCTTCCATTGAGGTTTTGTTATTGTTGCTGCTCTTGTTGTTGTTGCTGTTTTTGCCTTTTGGGTCACACCCAGTGATGTTCAGGGGTTACTCCTGGCTCTGCACTCAGGAATTACTCCTGTCTATGCTTGGAGGACCCTATGGGATGCTGGGGATTGAACCCCAGGTCGGCCACATGCAAGGCAAACACATAACTATCTGTACTATCTGTACTAACTGCATCAGATAAATGCTCTACTGTAGCTCCAGCCACTTCCATTGAGTTTTGCTTTAAGAAAATAAAATGCTACATATTGAAATGTTATTTACCTACATTTTGTGTGACACTGATTCTTATAACCAAAAAAAAATAGTACACCTAACCTGCATGGAGAGTCACAAAAAAATGTATTTTGTAACTTTTCCCAAAGATGAGTCCAGCAGGTTTGAAAGACAAGTGGAAGTCCAGGTAAAGAAATAGAAACTGGAAAAAAGCTTACTTCTTCTATATGTTGTGGACCCTTCCCAAGAGAGTACATGCTGAACAAGCAGGATAGTACAATATACTCCAGGCCTTTGAAAAGTTCTGTCCTCGTCTGAGCTCCACTACAAAGTCTAAAAGTAATAATTCCTATCCTGTCCAGCCTCTAGATGGCTGGTGGCGAGGTTGAATAGATTCAAGAAAAAAAACAATTTTCTTATCCATAGGCTGAATCGATAGCCCAGCAGTAGGGCATTTTCCTTGCACGTGGCTGACTGGAGTTTGATTCCTCCACCTCTCTCTGAGAGTATTGCGCCCTATGGCAGAGCCTGGCAAGCTACCCGTGGCATATTCAATATGCCAGAAACACTAACAATAAGTCTCACAATGAAATGTTACTGTGCCTGCCCGAGCAAATCGATGAGCAATAGAATTCCTGTGACTGTGACTGTGACTTGTCCATGAGCATATTGTCCCAAATGATAGTAGAGCCAACCACCTTATTAAACTCTGTTTCAGGACATTGTAGGTGCCTGGAGTTGATTAGGCTAAAAGCTAGTGACTCCATGCAGACAGGATACAGTCTCAGGCTCATGCATACCAGATACTACTAGCTCAGGGTTGGAGCCACTCCAGAGCATGAGACCACAACTTGATGCCCTTTAATAGAACCTAAGTCCCGCTGGCCAGAGAGAAATAAAAAATAAATAAATAAATAAATAAAAAAGGTTCTCTCATGCCAATGGGATTTAAAGTCACCATCATGAATACAGGGAACCGGTGATCTCTAGGTGCCTAGAGGAAGAGGAAATTACATCATGCCATGGGCACAAAGCTTGTATGAGTAGGTAGAGTAAATCTCAAGGACAGGAGGTAGAGATGAGTAATCTGAAGCTCTAAACTCCCAGAGCTGTTTCCTTTGCCCCATTAAACTTCAAACACAAAATGTAAATTTAAAGACTGATTCATTAAGAATTTTCAGGTGGTAACAAGAGAGCATTAAGCCAAACAAAAGGTTCAATGCTGAGTCCTTATGTGAAAATGGACATTGTTTTGAAATCAACCTAAGTCTGAGTGGTCAAAGATACAGTGATTAGAGCAACAAAATAATATTTAAATTTTATTGCATAAAAAAGAATAGTCATCAATGCATGCTGATATAAAGAAACAGGAGTGAAAAACAAGTCAAATAATATATGTAGAAACATTCCTCTCTGCCTCTGTCCATCTCTGGATGGGTTTTAGGGTCAAACTCAATGTCATAACAGAGTGTTTGTCAAGGGTAAAAATATAATATATAAAATAGGAGCAAGTTAGCAAAATTACCCCATACAAGTGAAACAATAATGTCAGTAGTAATAACTAGAAGAACAGATACATAATGTATCTCATAGATCAAATGTTGGAATGAGCTAGTCTTTATTTATTTATTCATTTGTAGGTTAAGCAAGAAAAGTGTTTTATTGGGACATCTTTAGAAAGATCTGAGGGGATAAAAAAGGGAGAAAATATATGATCAAGAGAGAACAAGTGGGGGAGGCACCGGCCCCTCCCACCGCCGAGATGTGATCCCGGAGGCCGCACAGGCCTCTCCGCAGCTGTGCAAGCGTGAATCCAGACCCAGCAAAGCCTCTTTCGGTGTGAGCAACTCCTCGCAGAATGTCTCCAGCCTCGGCCCCGTGCCCGCCCAGGAGAGGAAAGGTATTTCTCTCTCTCTCGCCTCTTTCTCTCCGGGGATGAAGGGCGTGGTGGCCGCCATATTAAGACAACCACAGATTGGGTTTTCAAGCCTGCAATTATCTAATATCTGGAAGAAATCTCCCTGGACTTCTTGTTAAAGTACAGAAATTCAAAACCTCGCGGCCGCGGTAGACCTTATTTGTCTTCACAGTAGGTCTGAATCTAGTGGGGTACTCCTAACAACAATAGTGAGGTTTGTGTTGAAATATTGAATGTAACCAAAGTAAACAGAATGTAAAATGAAACTTATCAGTTACAAGGTAGGGGGTGGGGGGGCGGGATGGGAGGTGTACTGTGTGGGTTTTTTTTTTTTTTTGGTGGTGGTATATGGGCACTGGTGAAGGGATGGTTGTTTCAGCATTGTATAACTGAGACCTAAGCCCAAAAGCATTGTAATCTTCTACACGGTGATTTAATAAAATAAAATAAAATTTAAAAAAAATTTAAAAAAAAAAAAGAGAGAGAACAAGTGCTTCTCCAGAGTTGAAATAAGCAAAGAAACATAGACCTGAAGCAAGTGAGATGAATATTTGGAGGGAAACAAGCCAGAAGAGGAGCCTGAGCTAGTAATTTTCATCTAAAAAGAAAATTGTCCAGTGGTCTATGCAAAGAAAGAGAAAATATAAAATTCTTTGAAAGCCTAGTAAGGATAGCATGTAACTCATAATAGATGTTCACTCATAGGACATGGTATATTTACATAAGTTTTGATATAGGCATAACTGTCTGCATAATTTCCTATAAGTGTTTAGTGTCAGTATACTTAAGGTGCACAGTATGATGACACTAAGATAGAAGGATTATTCAGATGGGTCAAATCTAATTATAAAAGCACTTTAAAGCAGAAAGTTTTCTCTGACTAATCGTAGAAGAAAGCATCAGAGAAACACATGTGGCTGGTCTTGTATGGAGACAGAGGCCAAGGACAGGTGGGCAGCCCCTAGCTGTTGAGAAATAAATTCAGAACGAAGCTAAAGGGAAAAGAAAGAGAATCTAAGTTCTACAACTGTGTGTAAATGAATTTGTCAACAGTGAAAATTCTTTCTGGAGTTCAAAATATAAATTGCCTCTTTCCCTATACCTTAATTTCAGCCCCATCTGAGTCCTGAAACAGATCAGTTATGCCTTAACTTCTTACCGGCAGAAAGTTGAGATAATAAGTGTGTACAGCATTAATAGAATATAATTATATGTTACACAGACAAAAGAAAGTTTAATCACTTTTCCTAAGAGATTATCATAAGGGAACCTATAAATTTCTCTATATATTTGGGGAAATGCTGTGTACTTATCTGCATATGGAGAAACTTATCTCCATAGTTTAAAATATATTTCCTATTAAAAAGGAGCAATTCTTGGGGCTGGCGCGATAACACAGCTGGTAGGGCGTTTGCCTTTCACGCAGCTGACCCAGGTTCGATTCCCAGCATCCCATATGGTCCCCTGAGCACCGCCAGGAGTGATTCCTGAGTGCAGAGCCAGGAGTAACCCCTGAGCATCGCTGGGTATGACCCAAAAAGCAAAAAAAAATAAAGGAGCAATTTCTGTTTATTAGAATTTTCAGTAAATTGCATAAGATCACTATTGAGAAAATATAAATAATTTTCATAAGCTATGAATAAGTACAGATCCCCATAGTTTGTTAAAGGCCATTTTGTCTCATGACAAAATCTAAATTTTTCATAAAACTGACAATAAATTAGCATCAATATCAGAAATCAACACTTTCGTTGATGATAGGTTTTATGTACCAACAATTCAGTGACAAAAAATATATAACTACATAATTTTGTAATGAGAACAATGATAACTTAGAGATAGCTTATTCAAAACAGCTCTATCTCACCATGGATACTGACAACTGATTTGTTTTGCTTTCTTGTCTTTGTTCCATAACTATTATCCACTGCCTCATCTTGATTTATAAGTAAAACTTGGAGAACCCAAAAGAATTATTGTTTTATTGATTTTCCGGGAATAATATGAAAATATTGCTGTTATTTTTGGTGAAGAAAATCAACTCTGTATAGTTTATTTCAACCTAAATAAAATGTAAATTTTGTTTTAAAAAAACAGCTCTATTTCAAAAGCATTGTATTACAGAAGAAAATCATTTAATAAATACTGAAAACAAACATGAAAATTATTTGAAACTTTGAAACATTTGAAACATAATAAATGCTATTTACCTTTAAATTCTATACAAATCATATAAAAATTCTTTAGATGACTAAAATAATTTATTACTTTAATTGAAACATTCTTAAACAAGGGCTGATGCAGTAGTATAGCAGGAAGGCTGCTTATCTTCATGCAGACAAACCAGGTTCAATCCTTAGCAACCAATATGGTTCAGGAGTGATTTCTGTTTTTTATTTTTTAATTTATTTTATTCTTTAATTAGTGAGTCACCTTGAGGGTACAGATACAGATTCACACATTTTCGGGCTTCATTTTTCCTCATACAATGTTCAAAAACACATCCCTCCACCAGTGCCCATTCTCCACCACCAATAAAACAAGTATTCCTCCTTCCCCCAATCCCATCTCCCCCCCACCCCACCTTGCCTCTGTGGCAGGGAATTCCCTATTTATCTCTCTCTTTCCAATTGGGTGCTGTGGTTTGCAATAGAGGCATTGAGTGGCCATTGTGTTCAGTCTCTAGACTACTTTCAGCACGCATCTCCCTTCCCGCTCAGGATCCCCAGCCACATTTTACTTGGTGTTCCCTTCTCTATATGAGCTGCCTTTTCTCCAGCATATGAGACCAGCTTCCAAGCCATGGAGCCAACCTACTGGTACTTATTTCTACTATTCTTGGATATTGGTCTCCTAATCTGTTATTTTATATTCCACAGGTGAGTGCAATTTTTCTATTTCTGTTTCTCTCTTTCTGACTCATTTCACTTAGCATGATACTGTCCATGTTGATCCACTTATATGCAAAGTTCATGACTTCATTTCTTCTACAGCTGCATAGTATTCCATTGTATAGATGTACCAGGGTTTCTTCAACTTGTCAAAATGGCAATACTCCCCAAAGCATTATACAGATTCAACGCAATCCCTATAAGGATGCCCATGACATTTTTCAAAGAAATGGATCAAGCAATCCTGAAATTCATATGGAACAACAAACGCCCACGGATTGCTAAAACAATTCTTGGGAAAAAGATGATGGGAGGCATCACCCTCCCTAACCTCAAACTTTACTACAAAGCGATAATAATCAAAACAGCATGGTACTGGAACAAAGGCAGATCTGCAGACCAATGGAACAGGGTGAAATATCCCTACACACAACCCCAAATGTATGATCATCTAATCTTTGATAAGGGAGAAAGAAATGTGAAGTGGACCAAGGAAAGCCTCGTTAACAAATGGTGCTGGCGCAACTAGACAACCACATGCAAAAGAATGGGTTAGACCTCAACCTGACACCATGCACAAAAGTCAGATCAAAATGGATTAAAGACCTCAACATCAGACCACTATCCGTAAGATATGTAAGGTACATTGAAGACAAGGTCAGAAAAACCCTACATGGTGTTGAAGCCAAAGGTATCTTCAAATATGACATGGAACAGAAATAAACAAATGGGACTATATTAAACTAAGAAGCTTCTGCACTGAAAAAGATACAGTGACCCGAATACAAAGACAATCTACAGAATGGGAAAGGATATTCACCCAATACCCATCAGATAAGGGGTTGATATCAAGGGTATATAAGGCACTGGTTGAACTCTACAAGAAGAAAACATCCAGCCCCATCAGAAAATGGGGCAAAAAAATGAACAGAAACTTCCCCAAGAAAGAGATATGAATGGCTAAAAAATACATGAAAAAGTGTTCTACATCACTAATCATCAGGGAGATGCAGATCAAAACAACCATTAGATACCACCTCACACCACAGAGACTGGCACACATCCGAAAGAACAAAAGCAACTGCTGTTGGAGAGGATGTGGGGAGAAAGGGACCCTTCTACACTGCTGGTGGAATGCCGACTGGTTCAGTTCTTAAGGAAAGCAATATGGACACTTCTTAAAAAAATTAGAAATTGAGCTCCCATTTGACCCTGCAATGCCACTACTGGGAATATACCCCAGAGAAGCAAAAAAAGTATAGTCGAAATGACATCTGCACTTATATGTTCATTGCAGCACTGTTTACAATACCCAGAACCTGGAAAAAAACTGAGTGACCGAGAACAGATGACTGGTTCAGTAGTGATTTCTGAATTCAACCAGGAATAAGCAATACATACTTTGTGAGTGTATACAAAAGCAAAGAAAAAATGCATACAATAAAATAAATAGAATATCCTTAAACATTATAAATTACTCTTTACATATAACATATCTGACAAGTTAAAAAAATGAATATTAATCCAATTAATAGTGATTATAAATATAAATTATCCAGAAAAATTTATATTGTAGGATTCTTCAAATAAAGTTATTTTGTTATGCAGATCAAAACAATACAAACATGAAAATACATAAGAACATTTAAACTAAATTAAACATGCCTAACTGTTTCCTTTAGTATAATAAATTCTTTTATTGTATTCTTTTATTTCAACTCTGTGATTTCTCATTATTGGAATTTGAAAGTTTCTTTGAATAGTCAGTCTTATTTAATCTCTCTTACTCTGATATATTACATACAATTCCCCAATTATAATGAGACATCATCATTTTGTGTTAATTTTATTCAGGGATGTATGCTCTAAAGAAATGTATGGGCTTGTGTACATGTTCACATACTTTTTAATATACTATCTTTTTCACAGTGCAATCTGGTTTTATTAGGCTGCTCATTTGCTCTGTGAACATTGATATACTGCTTGATTGTAAAATAATGGCTCAGGGTATGTACATATCAAATTTAATCTATGCACTTTCTATTGATATGGAAACAAACTGCCTCCAAATCTCTGGACCATTAATAGTGTTCAGTGAACACTGTTATGGGATATATTACTTATTATATGCAAATATGTATACACATTTTTCTTAAAAACTGTATAGTATTTTTGTGATATATTCAAAGAAGCAGTATTAGTATATTGCAATTTTATCTGTACTTAACTTACCTAAGTATTTGGTTGATCTGATACGACTGTTTCCCACACTTACTCTAGACAGTACGTGAGTCTCTTTATTTTATTTTATTCTTTTTTATTGAATCACTGTGAGATACAGTTACAAAGTTTTCATATTTGATCCATCACCAAAAACCCCCGCATACCCCCTTCCCACTCCCCCTCTGCCTGTGTGGCAGACAATTTTCACTTTACTCTTTCCTTACTTGGATTATATTCACTTTTCAACAGGAGTCTCACTATAATTATTTGGAAACCAACAGTCAGACATGTTGGATGGCATCAATAGATTGTATGTTTTCATTTTTCAGAAAGTGCGGCCACGTGGTTTGGAGATGTCCCAGTCCCGCATCCCAGAGCTGTGTTAGTGGAAGCTCAGTGTCACCGGGGCTCCATCTGGAGAAGGCGTGCTGGCTGTACCTCCTCTGTCCATCTCCCCGGTGTTGCTGGCCCGGTCTGGGGTCCGGAGCTTTCTCCAGCCTGTGTTGTTTACTGGAATGCCCGGATTCTTCTCTGTTGAATGTGGCAAGATGGCACTGAGTGTGGGTTGAGGGCGTGACTTCCGGCGGCCGGGGCAGTTTGGAGACTGGGCTGGCACCACCCCACTCTATTGCCCCCCTGCAGTGTTGCCGGGGCTCCATCTGGAGAAGGCGTACGTGAGTCTCTTATTTCCATTATCCACCAACAATTCAATTATTCATTTTCTAATTTGTCTTGCACTGCTAGATATTAAAATTTGTGTCCTTTTAGTTTGCATTTTGTACATTTTTTAAAAAATTATTAGTGCTACTTAAGATTTCTTCATTACCCATCAATATAATTTAACTATTTTTAATTATTTTCTTGTTTATTCATTATATATATTAATAATGCTTTAATTTTCATACATTGTGCTTATTTCCTAAAATTTATGAACTAATAGGCTTTTAAAATTATCAGTACTTAAATGTATTAAGATGTGTTAACTTTTTTATTATATCTTGCTTTGGAAATATGTTTTCTTTTCATACTTTTCATTTCATTGTGAGAAATATTTAACATGACGTTTACTTTCTTAAAACATCACTGTCACTGTCATACCTTTACTCATCGATTTGTTCAAGCGGGCACCAGTAATGTCTCTCATTGAGAGACTTATTGTTACTGTTTTGGGCATATCCAGTACGAACGGGTAGCTTGCCACACTCTGCCGAGAGGGCTTAATACTCTCTGTAGCTTGCCGGGCTCTCCGACAGGGGCAGAGGAATCGAACTCAGTTCTGCCGCATGAAAAGCAAATGCCCAACCGCTGTGCTATCGCTCCAGCCCCTTAAAACATCATTTCCCCAAATTATTGGTGAATATAGATCAAATTTGTACAGCAAATCTATAATACTATATAGTCATCTCGCTTCTTTAAACCCTTACATCTGTTGATAATTCTTTTTCTTTTCCTCCCAGTCCCTAACAACCACTCTGATTCTATTAATTTAACTTTTCTACAGACCTCACCTATGAACTTATGAAGTATTTAGTTTTTAGAAGTTAAATTTCTGTACAGGCTGAAGCAATAGCACAGTGGGTGAGGCATTTGCCTTGCACGCAGCTGACCTGGGTTCAATTCCCCCACCCCTCTCAGAGAGCCCAGCAAGCTACTGAAAGTATCTCTCCCACAGGGCAGAGCCTGGCAAGCTACCCATGGTGTATTCAATATGCCAAAAACAGTAGTAATGAGTCTCACATGGAGACGTTACTGGTGCCCGCTCTAGCAAATTGATGAGCAACAGGATGACAGTGACTGTAACAGTGACAATATCTGCATTCTAAGCCACCAATCCCTGTTTAGATACACACAGATATTGTCCTACTTTAAAGGTCAGAGTTTAATATGGGGTAGATATTCAGACCACCAGTGTAACAGGATCAGTGCTTGAAAGAATAAGATGATAGGAGCATTGCGTACATTAAATAAAGAACAAACAAGTACTTTTAAATGCCTGGTTTATATTTTCTAGTAAAATTTTCAACTATATTAACATTAAACAAGACTTTTTCCAACTTAACGTGTCGTTAAGTTTTTCTGAGAAGATAGAAGTATTTAAAGCTTGAAATTGTACTAAATCTTGCAGAATTTTAATCTTCTAAAATTTATATTGGCACCAACATCTGTGACAGCAAGCATCTAATTTTCAATATGATGTAAGCAGAAGCATCTATCCTCTCTCGACCTGTTACCAAAGTATAGGATACTTGTTAAATTTATGATATAAACTCAAACCAAATGATGTTTTCCCCTTTCTGAGCAGAGATAGGCAGGTGAAAGTCATTTGGGGATGTTGGTGGATACTCTGTGGCCACACACCACTGAGCTCAGGGCTTACTCCAGGGTCTGGGATCAGGAATCAATCTTGGCGATGACATGGAGCACGTAGGCAGTGCCAGGAGTCAAAGCAGAATCACCTAAGGGTAAGGTCACTGTCATCCCATTGCTCATCGATTTGCTCGAGCGGGCACCAATAACGTCTTCATTGTGAGTCTTGTTGTTACTGTTTTTGACATATCGAATACGCCATGGGGAGCTTGCCAGGCTGGGAGGGCGAGATACTCTCGGTAGCTTGTTGGCTCTCTTAACCCAGTACTGACTCTCTGGCTCTAGGACACAATATTTCTACATTTTTAGAGAAGCATTTATCATGGGAGGCCATATGCTCTCCTGTGAGTCCCAGCATCTTCCCAGGGATCAGAGGGGAAACTTTACTTAAAAAGGGGGCCCACCACATGAGGCTAGAGGGTAAGAGACTAGGGGGGAGCTGCCAAGGCAAGAGGCCACAGGCAGGAAGTAAGTTTGGATAAGGCCACAGGCAAAAGCAGGTTGAAAAAGGCTCATTTAGAGTATTTGATTTCTCATAGCGAGAGAAATGGACTATTTTTTAGTGTGCCTGAGTTCATATAACAAATGTATTCCTGAGCAACTTCTGGACAAAATGATCATTTTTCTGAATTGAATTCCTACTATTTCAAATTTCCTAAACATTTTCTCATTGAAGGAAAATGACCCTCTTGTAGAACATTAATAACAAAGAATTTTACTTGTCACTCTTTTCATTGACTTGCAAATGCAATCATCCCTGCTCTCTTTTGAAGGTAGGAGATGCAGTGAATGGTGTAATAGACCACAATTCTCATCAGGCCTGTTATTTGAGCTACCTCTGTTTCAAATTCATATCTGGAGGTCTGCTATTGAAAAATGCATATCTTGTCCACAGAGTTAATTTTGCCCACCAACTAGAAAAGACGAATCTCCTTCTAACTAAGGTGTCTTAGAGTTAAAGCTAATTGAAGAGTTGATATCAGAAAAATGAGAAGGTCTGAATTCTAGTCAAAGTATGAATAGTCAAATGGTTTAAAACAGAAATGCACCTAAATTCAAAACAATAAAGAATAAATAGAAATGTCAAGTTTTAAAGAGTCATTTTATTAATTTATTTTTATTTATCCTTTAAGGGGCATTACTTAGAAATACGTAAAAAACTGTGAATGTGTATGTGCAAAAGCAAATCTCATTTGTCACATAAATTTCAATTTATTTGACCTTGACATATCTTTTCCATGAACTACACAGGAAGTAGATTATTATAAATGATTTTAATTAAAATTAAACACAATCAACATTTAGAAATATACTTAAAGGATTTGATGGAAATATTATATTCCTATTGAATACATGTGACAATTTAAACCTTGTTTCTCACTTTGTGACAGAAAATTAAAAAAAGAGAAGTATGCATGTGTGTGTATATATATGTATACATACATATATATACACACATAAATACATAGGAAATTCCTGATAAAATATATATATTTTTTTTAGTTTGGGGTCTCATGCCATGAATTTTGCAGGACTTATTTCTGGCATTATGCTCATAGGTCAATCCTAACAAGATGCGGAGTGCTATCTAGGATGCTGGGTTTAAATCTGGTTCACCTACAAGCAAGGTAAGCAGCTTATTGGATGTACTATCTCTCCAAACTTTGGACAAATAATTCTGTTGTTTGTTATTATTTATTTGGGAGTGAGTGCTTCCAAGTGATGCTCGTTGGGCCCTAGGGCACTTTTAGAAATATTTTAATTTATCAGACTAACAGTTCGGTGCTATCGCCGCAGAAGGTAGAGCTTTTCAGGTCTGTGGGACAAGGAGTGTCTCCTGGGTAGTGCTTGGGGTCTGGAGGCTGACCCTTGGTGATGCAGAGATTCTGGCTGCATTCAGAGATTCTTGGGAGGCTCTAGTGCTGGATGTTAGGTGCATGCTAATCCGTGGACTATCTCCCTGTCCCCATTGTCCCTTTTGCTTTATTTTTGCTTTTAACTGTTTTCAGCACTGTGATTTACAAGACTCTTACTAACCCCCAAGGCAGAATTAACAACAGGAAATGCTGCACTAGACCTCAGGAACTGGAAACCTTTTACTGATCTTCTACCTTGCAGGCAGAGGCTTCTAGTCAAAGGCTGCTTATGCGGAAAATTTTGTGATCTTACAGCAGCATACAGTAGGGAGCTAATAGAGATCAATTATTTTTACTGAGCTAAAAGTGAAGAACAAAGTAGCAAAGGCAGCCTTGTATTAAAATCACAGATGTTGGAGGTAAGATGAAGCCTTTCGTATCACTAGTCTAGCACTCTATTCATACAGGTCCTCAGTGCTGCAGACTGAGAGCAGGGGTCTATAAAGTCATATTATTAAGTCATATTATTAAGTCATATTACAAAGTCAAATATCTATTTATAATATGATCACATGCTAGGAAGAACATATATTTAATAGCCATGGCATACGTTAGCCGAATTCCGAGGAGACTGACATACTGATCAAATGTAAAGAAACGTATAAAATGACAAAACATTAATATTGTAAAGAAGGGAAAATTGTAGCATTGGTTAATGTCTAGGACTTTTTCTATGTCTGCTGTTTCCTTAGTAAATCAACCGTAGATACCTGAGAGATGGTACATCAAGTAGTGCTCTCACCTTGCATGTAGCCAACCAGGGGTCCATCCGTTCCATCTGCAGCATCTTATATAGGCTCCAGAATACCACTAAGAGTAAGTCTTGAGTGCAAAGCCAAAAATCAGCCTAAGCATTGTTGGTTGTGGCCCCCCCAAAAAATAAAGAAATAAATAAAATTAATCAAATAAATAAATAAAATTAACTAATGCCAAATAACTCTCATGCTAATGACATATCTTTTATTTATTTATTTATTTATTTATTTATTTTTTTGCTTTTTGGGTCACACCCGGCAACGCACAGGGGTTACTCCTGGCTCCTCACTCAGGAATTACTCCTGGCGGTGCTCGGGGGACCATATGGGATGCTGGGAACCGAACCCGGGTCGGCCGTGTGCAAGGCAAACGCCCTACCCGCTGTGCTATTGCTCCAGCCCCTAATGACATATCTTTTATGATGGAAGGGCAGCAATTTAAGTACTGTCTCAATACATAAAGGCAAATGGAAAAATGAAAAAGTATATGTAAATAAATAAAAATATAACTTTCAATGGCCATAAAATAGTACAGTGGTAGATCATTTTACTTGAATGTTGCTGACTGGGTTTCTATCCCCAGCACCCCTATGGTCCCTCAGCCTAGTAAAAATGATCCCAGAGCTCAG
Source organism: Sorex araneus (assembly GCF_027595985.1). Taxonomy (NCBI): domain Eukaryota; kingdom Metazoa; phylum Chordata; class Mammalia; order Eulipotyphla; family Soricidae; genus Sorex; species Sorex araneus. The sequence continues at coordinate 29,084,180 of NC_073308.1, forward strand.
AGTCAGTAGTCTGGTGGGCCATAAACAAAAAAGGAAGGAAGGAAGAAAGAAAGAAAGAAAGAAAGAAAGAAAGAAAGAAAGAAAGAAAGAAAGAAAGAAAGAAAGAAAGAAAGAAAGAAAGAAAGAAAGAAAGAAAGAAAGAAAGAAAGAAAGAAAGAAAGAAAGAAAGAAAGAAAGAAAGAGAGGGAGAGAGAGAGAGAGAGAGGAAGAGAGGAAGGAAGGAAGGAAGGAAGGAAGGAAGGAAGGAAGGAAGGAAGGAAGGAAGGAAGGAAGGAAGGAAGGAAGGAAGGAAGGAAGGAAGGAAGGAAAAAGAGAGAAAGAGAGAGAGAGGGGAACTCGAGTAATAGTATAGCAGGTATGGCATTTGCCTTGCACGAGGCTAACCCGGGTTCGATTCCCAGCATCTCATATGGTCCCCTGAGCACCTCCAGGGATGATTCCTGAGTGCAGAGCCAGGAGTAACTCCTGTGTATCACCAGGTGTGACCCAAAAAGCAAAAAGAGAAAGAGAGAGAGAGAGAGAGAGAGAGAGAGAGAGAGAGAGAACGAGGGAAAGGATGAAAAACATAACTCTTAAGAAGAGTGTAAGACAGCCAGGAGGAAAACTCTCAGAATAAACAGAAAAAGGTGGAGCTGAAGAAAAATTAATAATTAACATTTCCTACTAGAGTTGTATACATCTGCTGGGCATGGTTATCTTAATTGACAGGGCTGAGCATGTAACAAAACATTGCTGCTCTTCTGTTTTGCTTCTTTAAAAAAGTAAGCAAAACACTACTCTCCGAGTCAAACTTTCTTCAGAGCCTATTATAATGAATCAAAAAGAGACAAATGTTGTTCATTAAAATCTTGCCCAGAATCTCTATGCATGGAGAGATTGTAAAGCAGCTGATCGAAGTAGCACTAAAATTGCTGAGTTGTTTTTTAAATTTCTCCAGACTCTTCCACCCTAGTGTTATCCTATTTAGTTGGTTGAGAAGGGAGCTGTTTTGTCAGCCAAGACAAAAAATTACAGTATGAAAAGAAGCAGAATTCGCTAGAGATGAGTGATGGAATTACATTTGCTTTTATTTTGAAGCCACTGATTTTTATTGTTCATAAAAAAATAGTATCATATTTCTATACTTGTTTGGATGATCTGGTTTAGACTTTAATAAAAACAACTTGGAAATCTCCATAACATATCTTCAAGAGTGTGTGTGTGTGTGTGTGTGTGTGTGTGTCTTTCCTTATGTTCATATTTTTCTGCACTATTTTTCTTGTTACTTAGTACTCAACTGCTTTCTGGAAATTGTTGGAAACTTTCAAGAGAGAAGCTACAATATGAAGTTGCTTATGTTGATTCTAGAAACTTCCATACAAAGTGACACAGCTTGATTCTATTCATCTAGTAGCCAACAACTCAAGGCTAATGCTGAAACTCTATGTAATTCTGCTGTAGGTATTAGTAGTCAGTACGACATACTATAAGATTAATCAAAAAGTGTCCATTGAATACAAGTATCTGTGCCTGACACATACTAATGAAAAGCAGGCATGACCCTTTCCTGGTTTACCGCACAGTCACTATTTTCTATGCATAAATAAAAATACATTTCCCCTTTATGACAAAGAAAGTAGATCCTCTCTAGAGCATGGGTCTTCCTCCTAAATTTGGGGACTAACTGATTAGCTTTTCTAGTAGCATTTTAGGAGCTAATTAGTTTGAAGTACCTGTTCTCATGTGTTGCATATGCTAATTTTCAAAATTGTTTTAGTTTATGCTTTATCAGTCTAGTAGTAGAAAAACAACTGCTGTTTAATACTTGTAGGATGACATTACTTTGCCCTTTCCCTCCTTGCCACAAGTAGCTTGTCCCGGTTTTACCCAGAGTTTAGGCTTACCCCAGTCTCACCCATCAAGGTGTTCCCGAATCTCTCCCATCCCTTTGTTTAGCTATAATCACTTCTCCATGCTCTCTTCCCCAAAAGAGTTAATCCGAGGCTTTCCCTTAATCTGACTGCTAATTTGCAAGGTCAGACCTTCCTAGGATACTGAATTTATATTATATAAATTAATATTGCCTTTCTCTCCTCTTCTTGTGCCTTTTGAATAATTTACTTTAAGGCTATGACTGTTTTGTATAGACACAAGAAGACAATATTATGTTTTTATAACTTGGGAATTAATTGGCCTTGAATATTATTCCCTCCCGGGTCTCTGCTTTCTCCACTTAAGCCTCAGTTGCCCTCAGTTCCTAGCACCCCAAAGTAGGGTCCCCGACATGGGACAGGAAGGATCCAGGGCAAGTGGTGAGTTATGTGCTACCCTGGCATCGAGATGGGCCTGGCCAAAGTGCCTAATTCTTAACTATAAGTTAAGAGCTTGATCATAGACAAATGCTGTCATGATCCAATAGTAATTATGAGACTGGGACCCTGCCAGGGATAGGAAAGACTTATCTGGCCTGAGCACTGTAGTCTGAGATTGAGATGGCCCCAGGAGAGCAATTCTATAAGCTTTAATGCATCTCTTATTGTGTCCATACAAAATAATTAATATTATGAATTCTTATATGTTTGCTGGCTGAGGAGAAGAGAAACACATTCATAGGACTCCGCCCTTGGGTGGATCCTCCTGCTGAAAGAGAATTAAGTCCTAGGAGAAGCATCCCCTAAGGGAAAGGAACCTTACCCTATTGATGGTGACCACACCTATGTGTAGGCCCCAACCCCCTGATGCTGTGGAGATTTAACTAGGCTGTGAGAGTGGGTTGGAGAGCCAGATCCACGGGGCAGATCCACGGGGAGAGATCCAGGAGAGTGGGAGAGAAGCGGAGGGAGAGAATGAAATAAACGGATCGAGCAACCAGTTTGGCCTTCTTCCTTCTTCCTTCCGTCGCCTGCCCTCGACTAACGGCACACACAGCGGTTCTGGGGCACTGGACTCGGGCGGTGAGACAGAGCCGCCCGGAGAGCCCGCGAGTGCTCTCGCCCCTCAGTGTGCTTTAGTTTTTTACAAATACTGGATAGTGTTATTTTGAAATTTCTTTTTTTTTCTAGTAGTGATTTTTTTTTTCTAAAAATGACCAGAGTTAGTCTTGCCCTATCGTTGTCACCATGGTATGTAGAAGTACGTTTAATTAGAACTTCAGGAGATTTAGATGAAATTTTTGCTTTTGTCCTAAACTTTGGTCCTTTCCCTAATTGAAGAAGCAATAACTGCTTCCCTTTTTGTAACCTAGAGGGATGCAATTTAGCAAGATGATCCAGAGGCATGGATTTATTGATTGATTGATTGATTGATTGATTTGTGAACCTCTCTGTCTAGAAACTGAAGTTTTTACTTCCACAGTAAAGATGAAGTAAAATCGATCCTGATTATATAAACACTGCTTTGATTTCTTTGATCTCTTATTTCTTAGCATAGGATGTATGCCTATGGTCCACTCTATCTTTATAAAAACATTTATGAAGATGCTAACAAATACAACTTTTTAAAAAGGATAAATTAGTTAAAATGTAATGTGAATATGCAAGTTGAATAAGAGGAAATAGATACACACTAATATATTAAAATTTGAAATTATGGAACTATCAAAATGACAATTGAAAGGCTGGAAAGAGAATCCTAAGGGTTGAGTGCAAGCTTTGCCTGCAGGAGGCTTTGGACAAATTTTTAGCACTCAGATGAGTATACAAACTTAAAATTTAATCTTTATCATTTTTGTCACAAAATTCCTTTAAACAAACTCTCACTCCTGCAAACCATTGCTTAATATATTAAATACATTTGGCATATAGGTATCACCAAACACAATGGATGGACATTTAAGATAGCAAAGAATACCATTTACCAAGGATTATAGAGCTAAGAAAAATTAAAGGAAAATAAAATTACACATTTAATTTTTAAGAAAATAATACTAAGTGAGGTCAAGGAATAACTGAGAGTTGTAAAAGAAAATAAAAATGGTGCAGCAAAACAAATCTAGGAACTTATGTATAAGGCAAAAACTACTAATGTTTGTGAGAATTTTGGCTTAAATTTGAAAAATAATGATATTAAACATTCAAATTCAAAAATAAAGATTTATCAAAAAATTGGAGAGCAACTATATTGAGGTAATTCAGGGTAGGATAAGCAATGATTTCACTAGCTCAAATGATTGAGAAGGGCTGATAAGATTCCAAATAGCGCATTCTTAGAAGGCATTTTACAAGGACAAAAGTGACAGAATAAAGCAAAAAAGATAAAGTGAATGTAGTACCAGGCGCCTGGATTGTCTTTAACATACTGCTCCCCAGAGTCCTAAACTTACACAAGATATATTTCATCTCCAGAATGTAAACTACTTAGGCGCTTGCCAAGAATCCTGTTTCCGGGAGAAATCAATCATGAGAATCTAGTAGGGCCTTGTATCTCTGAATGGTTGTGTAACTAAACGAGGTACTTCAACTGGTTAAAACAGGTATGAAGTCTCATTAAGAAATCTGGACTGGTGTTGCTCTGGGAATTTTCAGCCACTGATCAGATTCATCAACTTAGCAAATGTAACTCTCTAGATCAGAAAGTTCATTCTGGGTAGGAGTTACTCTGGGTAGGAGTAACGGAACAGGATAAACACAGGAATTCTTTGTAATCTCTGCTCCAACTGAGATCTTTCAACTATTTTTAGAAGAACTTAGAGACAGCTCAAAACTCTGAGTGAAAGGAACCCTGATCAGATCCCAACTGACCACTCAGCACAGAGTTGAGTATAATCCCCAAACCTAAAAGATTAAAAAACAAAGTTACTCTTAAAAATAAATATATTTATTATAAAGCCTAAAAATTTCTTAGTGTCCAACTCTCCAAGAAAACTTTTAATAAAATCTTTTTATCAGAATAACCTGTCATTTGTACTAAACTCTGCACATCACAATACTGCTAACGCAGAAAAAGCAAGTTGAAATAACAACTAATAATAATAATACCCTGAAAATAGATTTCTAGATCTAGCTATAACTAATTGAATGACTAATTATCCCTGAAAGAAATGACTTATATATAGAAATTGTATATGGCCCAGGATGACTAAAGAGTTAGATGCATGCCCTGAGCTCCAGCCCACTCATCCCATCCTCGGTTCTGCACAAGTAACCACATGGCCCTTGAACTCTGCTGACTCAAACACACCCTGTCAAGTACGGTCAACCTGAACATTAGGAATACCCAAGGCCCCACGCAATGCCAGGAGTTTACTTACTAAATAACATAAATTAAAGCAGAGAATGTCACTGGTTCTTTGGACCGTAACCAGCAGATCTATCCTTAGTGAATGCTCTGAGATATTCCAGAACACCTGGAAACTGTGTTGTTAAGTCATCTTAGATATCAAACTTTCAATTTAAGGCTGGTCTTGAAACCAGACTTTCAATTAGAATATCTGATGCTTGTGAGGCTTGTGATGTATTTCAGTGGCACACACTTCTCACATATGAGGCCATGGGCTCCACTCCTAGCAACAAACACACACACACACAACATACATACACACATACACACACATATATAAATATGTGATCTTTTTTAGAAAAGTGATATTCTGTGACTTCGCCATATTTTGTAAGAAGAGAATATTCTGGTTTTGATAAGCATTTATTATAATAATGTGCTGTGTTTATCAAAATATATCTCATTTTTTCAATCATTATGTTGGGTTATTTATAAATAAATGCACAATAAGTTTTATTCCATCACAGAATGGATAATTATTTTAAATATAGTTAGGTAAATACACATCTTAATTTATATCTAAGTTTATGTCTATAAGTAAGATTTTAGGGGACTTCAGGGAAATTTTAGGGGAATACAGTTGGTGGGATGCTTGCCCTGCATGTGGTCAACATGAGTTAGGGTTTCTGCACTCCAGATGGCCACTTGAGAACTGCCAGTAGTGATTCCTGAGTATGGAGCACTTCTATATATAATACAAATATATAATATTTTATTATAAAATTTTGTGTTATATTTTAATAAAAATAAATGTTTTAAACTTAGACCATTAAAAAAAGAATATACACTTTTTTTTCTGTTTTTGAGTTTCCTTAAAGAAAAGATTCATTGAAGTGGAAATGAGCAATCGCATTGTTACAATAAATTAGTATTTCCTTTGATAATGTCTATGAATGCAGTCAATTTTTAAAAAGTATCTTTTCCAGAAGTCCAAAGACAGAAATTATGCATATACTTTGATGAAATTTTTCTTAACAAAAAATTTGAGAGAAATAAAATTGTCCTCACGGAACTACTAATTAACATAAAGTGAGTCTCAGAAACTGCCAGTGTTGTATGAAGTAAAGGAAGCTTAGAAGAACTAATTAGGATTTGTTCTTTAAACAGAACTGACTAAAATAACCTTTGCATAAATGCATTTCTAGAAAGCTTTCTTTTATATGTGAATAGCGTACCGATTAGTTCATTTGTACATGTCATGCATTTCTATGTCTTTTAAATTTAAATGTCATGAATTAAATTCTAAAATAGTTGGATATTTAAAACAAAATATATCTTTTTATATGATTAGTTATCGTAAAATATTCAATTCTATTTCTAAATAAGAAATACAACAGGACAACCTGAAAAGAATGCTTTGATATAAACTTAGAGAAAGTTTTCTATAACTGATTATTTTTACACTTTTATTTAAATTGGTTTGGCATGTATGCTAACAGAAAATTCTGTGGTGAAGCATAATATGAACAAAAAATAATATCTGGCAGTCAGATTAAAAATAAAATAATTTTCAGAGAAAATTTTAATTCTAATAAAATTCCTCACCACTAATGAAACTGTATGTCAAAATTCCCAAATTTGATTTTCAGCTATAAATAATAAATTATTATCTATTATTTTATATATTTGAGTTAAATGGTGTAAAATAACCCATTCAGACAGTTTGACAAGTTTTGACAAGTGTACCAACAGTGTATGTTCTTCCATAATGTGGTATTGGTTGTTTCCATAGGTCCAATATTCCTATTGGCCCCTTTGCGGTCAGTGTCATGCTCACATGTCAACTATTGGCGGCCCTTATTGTTTTCTGTCACTAGAATGGACAATTCTAGATTTTCATATAAGTGGATCTTATGAAAATCCACAAAACCAAAAAGTTCACAAATATTTGAAGCTGGAAAGATCTAGCTGGTGTTAATACGTTTGCCGTGCAAGCAACTGACCCAGGTTCAATTCTTTCAGCACTTATGTTACTCTGAGTGCCACCCACAAAAATACAATATAACAGACTACTATCAATATTTGTAACCCATTAATAGAAAAAATGGGTATTAAGTGTATTTATTAAGTGTATAAACCCATTTTTCATAATTACCACATCATATTTGATGGAATTCAAATATGGTGTGAACCATGGAAACACCTCTAAGGGCAATTAGAGGCCACCCTAAAAGTTTCCGTCCCTCTTGAAGAGCCTGGCAAGCTACCGAGAGTACCCAGCCACATGGCAGAGGCTGGCAAGCTACCTGTGGCATATTCAATATGCCAAAAACAGTAACTATAATGGGCCTCATTCGCCTGACACTGAAGGAGCCCCGATTATGGCAGCATTAAGAAGGATGAGCAAGGAGAGGATGATAAAATCTCAGGGATGAGCTAGGCTACCAAAGAGAAAAAGAACTAAAATAACAGTCTGTGCTTTCAACGCACATATGCTGGCATTGGAAGCATTCATCAAGGACCTGCTGGTGCAAGCGCAGAAGATCAAGGATAACCTTGTGGAGAGCCTCCACAGGACCTTACTTCATAAACAACACCTGCTTCTTATTAATTGCACCGTGCTTGAAAACAACTCCTAATAAGGAAACAGGATATCCTGTCACGCCCACAAGGTGTAACTAGCCTATCAGCTGTAGACACTTGGGCGTAAACAAGCAGCAAGAGTTATATAAGGGGGGAAAGTCACCTATCTAGAAGTTTCTCCTCCTGCGTCCCTCTCTCCTCTGCCTGGTTCCCCCTCGTTCCCGTTTTTTCCCCTTCAGTGGAAAGTCCCTGAATAAATCTGCGTGTTTCTTCGCTGGTAGAAGCGGCGGCGCGCGACAGCTGGTGGCCCGTACGGGGAACCCGACCTCCAGTATCCCCCCCTCCCCCCCCCCCGTGGATTCAGAACTTGCTGCGATTCAGGCCGATGAAGTTCACAAAAAGTCATGATGAAGTTCCTGTGGTGAGTCAGGACTAAGGTTCACGAGAAGTCGTGACGATGAAGTTCCTGTGGTGAGTCAGAACCATAATACCAATGGATGCATATGTTTTGTTTGTTGGTTGGATTTTTGTCTTTCCTTTTGTTTTTTCGTTTTGGCTTTCTGTGGCTGTATTGAGGAGCTGCACCTCCCTTTCGCGTTTAGTAAGTTAGAAGTTGGTTGGAGGATCAGAAGTGCGGTAAGGCCGTACAACCGGGACAAGTAGTGTTAGAAGAGACAAAGAAGGAACTGTTGGACAGAGGCAGCCGTCATGGCATTGTAGCCTCTGAGCTAGAGGAGGGTTCGGACGTGGAAAGCGAGGCCTCTAGGGGAACCCGGCTAATGCAGGGACGCGCCCCAAAAAAGAGAGGAAGGCCCCGAGAACAATCTGTGACCCCTCCGTCTCTTCATCCCTCGCTACGTCAATTTCAGCAGGGACGGGCTAATGGGGATTCTGACCCCCCTATTGAGGAGGAAGCTGCAACATATGATAGTGACCGATACTTGCCACTAAAGGGCTCTGAGGATGATCCGCCCCCTTATCTTAACAAAGCGGGAGGCGGACTTTCTTTTGCAAAACCCGGGCTCTGGGCAGAGGTTAGGGGAGAGCTACAGTTAACTTATCCTGTTTTTGAAGATAATAATCAACAGCGATATCACGAGCCCCTAGATTTTGGAATAATTGAGTCCTTGGCAGAGTCAGTAAAGACTTATGGAGCCAACGCAGCCTTTACTTTAACTCAAGTAGAAGGCTTATTTGGATATTGTATGACCCCAGATGATTGGCAACAGGTGGCTAGAGCGGCGTTGACGCCCGGCCAATACTTGGACTGGCGCACTTTCCTAATAGAATTTGCAAAATTGAGCAAGCTCTTACTGCTGCTAGTAATACACGCGTGCAGCCTGAGTTTCCCATTTTTGCTTTGTGTGCTTCCAACATATAAGCAGCCTACTGCAGTCGTATGGCAGGAGGGACCCCTTTCTGTGGATTCATCCTAGGGTCTGTCCGGCGAAAGCCATGGAGTTATACCCTGCAGTTGTAGCCTGTTTTGCTATGATTGGTATTCAGGACTGCTTGCAATACTTTGGAAAACTTCCAGATACTCTTATAACCCCCTATAATTCCACACAAATAGTTTCTTTGTGTAACTTACATGATGATTGGGCGATTCTCCGATTTTCTTTTCCCAATGTTATTGATAATCATTATCCCAAACATCCACTAATGACTTTCTTTAAAACCCATCTGGTAATTTTCCCGAAAGTCACCTCTTATGTACCCCTTCGGGATGTTCCAAACATCTATACTGATGGTTCAAGTACAGGCTGGGGGGCTTATATGATAGAGGGTCAGGATCCTATTTATGCAATTTCCAACTACGTCGCCTCAAGTTGTGGAACTTCGCATTGTCTTGACAGTGTTTGAGCATTGCCCCTTTGCTTTCAATTTGATCTCTGATTCACGATATGTTGTAAATGCTCTTTGCTCACTTGAGGTGGCAGGACCCATAAAGGCCTCCAGTTCAATAGCACCCTTGTTATCTGCTTTACAACAAATTCTTTGGACCCGTGAAAAACCATTTTTTGTCACACATATCCGCTCTCACACAGGCCTTCCGGGTCCCTTAGCAGAAGGCAATGCTTGTGTTGATGCACTCACTAGACCATCTTGTTTTATTATTCAGTCCCCAAATAGCCAAAAATTTTCATGACCGCTTCCATGTTTCTTCTCGGACCCTTCAACATAGATTTCAAATACCTCGAGCCGAAGCTCGGGCAATTGTTTTACATTGTCCACACTGTGTCCCTTTTCTTCCTGCCCCCTCCATAGGCATAAACCCTCGTGGTCTTGTGCCTTTACGCATTTGGCAAATGGATGTCACACATTTTCCAGAATTTGGCAGGCTTAAATATCTCCATGTATCTGTGGACACATGCTCCGGTATCATTCATGCCACTCCCCTTCCTGGGGAGCATTCCACAAATGTTATCTCTCATTGCCTAGAAGCATGGGCAGCCTGGGGCATCCCAGCCCAACTGAAAACAGATAATGGTCTGGCATACACCTCTGCAAAATTCACCGCATTTTGTGCCCAGATGGGAGTCTCTTTATCTCATGGCCTCCCGTATAACCTACAAGGGCAGGCCATCATTGAGCGTGCCCATTCCACCCTTAAAGCATGCTTGATAAAACAAAAAGGGGAAGTTGGCCTGGGACGGCCCCCTCGAGAAAGAACCTCTATTGCACTTTTTACTCTAAATTTTTTGATTATTGATGATAAGGGCACCTCCCCTGCAGACAGGCATTCTTCGAAGATCCCTGTGTGCCAAGGATATGTTAAATGGAAGGATATCCTTTCTGGTGAATGGCGCGGCCCAGACCCCGTGTTAACCTGGGCCAGGGGTTCTGTTTGTGTTTTTCCACAGGACAGGGCAGAACCAGTGTGGATTCCTGAATGCCTGACACAGAAGACCGCACCCCCAGTAGACCAAGATGTGGAAACTGGTGCTCCTGCTCAGCCTAATTCCTGTGACGAGATGAGCTGAAGAAGCAGCTTCCTGGGCCATTGCTACAACATGGCCTGCTCTGATGCCTGTGCATAGATTATCCCCTTCTTTACCCATCTTAATAAGACCAGAGTAGAAGTTCCCTCTATTTCTTCAAAGAGTGGGCAGGGATGGGAGCAGTACTATCCTTATTGCTTCTCACTGCTTTGGTTTTTGCCTGGTGTCTAAAATGCAGCAAGAACAACTTCTTACAAAGGCATGGTATTTCCAGGCATTCGCGGCCCTGGAGGCACAGCAATCCGCGCAGTTTTGGCTTGCAACTTTGAAACAATAATCTCGCTTAGAACAATCAGGTCTAGCTGGATGTAGCAAAGGTATTATGCAGCTGAGAGCCCTTAACTGCAGGGGACCTCCTGTAGTTGAGGAGTTTGAAAGGGTGCACTATACCCCACCTGACCCTTGGACCAACCTAAGACAGGGACCTACAAGCGAGAGGGCTCCCAATGGCGGGTAAGGCCAAGGGGGCTGAGGTCTCTATGCAGACTTGTTGTTCTAAAACAACACCTGCTCCTTGTTAGTTGCACCGTGCTTCGAAAACAACTCCTAATAAGGAAATAGGATGTCCTGTCAGGTCCACAAGGTGTAACTAGCCTATCAGCTGTAGACACTTGGGCCTAAACAAACAGCGAGAGGTATATAAGGGGGGAAGTCACCTAGCTAGAGGTTCCTCCTCGTGGGTCCCTCTCTCCTCCGCCTCATTCCCCCTCGTTCCCATTTTTTTCCCCTTCAATGGAAAGTCCCTGAATAAATCGTGGCAAGAAGGATCTCCAAGTTGCGTGTTTCTTCGCTGGTAGAAGCGGCGCGCGACATAACCTCATTGATCTGACTGAAATGAGAAGGCATCAATCACATCACGCCATTTTCAACATTGGGGAAAAACTGTTACTTGAAACATGTGACAAGAGAGGTGTCAGTGGCATCAGTGTCCTTTTCAAATGAACTTGGCCATGAGCATTGATTCATTTGAATGCCTAACAACCTGAATAGGGTGATCACGCTTGAATAGATGTGTCTCACTGTCGGCAGTTTCTATCTTCATTGTCTACACACCAACATCCAACTATAGTGAAGAAGAAATTGAGAGGTTCTACATGGACTGGAAAAGTTCTATAAAGCAGACTACACCTTCTACAAGATCATTGTAGGTGATTGTAATGCCAAGATAGGACCAAGAAGGTCGCCTGAAGAACTTCACATCAGGATCCACAGCCTAGAATGGAACAAACAGGTTGAGAGACTCTCTGATTTCATCATGTTGACTAAGACCATCCATGGTCATCCATCTAGTTCCAGAAGGCCGAATCTAAACATTGGACATGGGAGTCTCCCAGTGGACAGTTCCACAATGAAATTGACCACATCATATTCAATCAATGGTTTTGCCTGACTGATATCGGTTTTGTTCCAAAATTCCAAACGTGATTGGACAACTGTGTCCTTCATGCAAAATTCTACTTCACAGAGCAGGGAGAATGGACTGCAAAGTTTAATTTTAAGAAGAGAACTCCCGGAATGACCACCAACTGGGAACTCTTTGGTACTATTGTGGCAACGTGGGAAGATGCAATCATTGACAACATTGACGAGGAATATGATCGACTGGTTCAGCACCACCATGACTGCACAAGGAATGCCGAGAGTGGGGAAGCCACAAACAGACGCCTGTCTTCAGAAACTCTCGAGCTCATTCGCCAAGGCTTGTGGTTTGGCACAAGCCTCATGCAATCACAAGCTAAAGTTCGAGCTTGCAAAGCTGTGCAGAGAAGCGATAAAGAAAACCTCAAAGAGAGAAGAGAAGCAGTGTTGGCCAATGAGGCAGAGGACGGGAGAAGTATTCACAATACTCACCTGTCCTTTGCCAACTATAAGACCAAGATGATTGCCCTCTGACATCCTGATGGATCTATCACATCTTTCAGAAGAGCAATAGAGAGGATTATTCATGTATTTCACTTGGATCTCTTCAATAGCCACATCCACCTGCCCACATACCAAATTCCACAGGATGGCTATGTCATTGCCAAACCAACGTTCTCCTGTCTAAAATCTGATATGCCATTTCATCGATAAAAACATGTACAGCAGTCGGTCCAGACAAGGTCTGACCCGAACACCTAAAGAATCTGCCGTCAGTACTCATCAGTACACTGGCTCATCTCTCCCCATGCTACCTGTCCAAATGCAAGGTTCTGTCCAACCAGCAGAACCCTTCTGTTGACAAGAAGGGAGACATTCAAGACATTGGCAACTATCGCCTGATCTGTCTGTTGCCCATCATCTACAAGTTGTTCATTTGAGTCATCCTGAATGGAATAGGCAGAACACTAGATGAAGGACAAGCATACGAGCAAGCCGTATCATGCTGAATCCAAAAAGAATTCAGCATGATAGACCATATCCAGAAGGTGACCAAGCTCATTGACGTTTCGTGAGAGTTCAAGATGCTAATCTGTCTAACATTCATCGATTTAAAGAAGGCCGTTGATTCTGTTGAGACTGAAGCGGTCATCGAAGCCCTAGCCAAACAGGGCATTCAAACTCAATACATCAAGATCCTCCATGAGCTGTATTACGGATTCACCACCAGAATCTCACCATTCTACAAGGAAGTAATCATTGACATAAAGAGAGGGTTTGGCAGTGTGATATTATTTCACCAAAACTCTTCAGTGTCATCCTCGAGAATGTCATGCGATGACTGGAATGGGAAGGAATGGGAGTGAAGATAGTCGGCAACTACACCCCCTCTGCTTTGCTGATGACTTTGTGCTCATAACATCAAACATTAGCCAAGCGGCACAAATGCTGGCCAACTTCAACCTCGAATGTGGAAAGGTCAGACTGCAGCTGAATCTTGGCAAAGCAATGTTCATGAAAAACAAACTAGTCCCTCATGTTCCATTTGCTGTCAACGGAATGAACATCTCTGAATGCAGCAGCTATATGTACCTGGGTCAGCATGAGGAATGACTTAGCACCAGAACTGCACAGGAGGAAGAGAGCAGTGTGGAATGTCTTCAAGAGCATCAAAGAAGTTGTTAAGAGGACAAAGAAACTTCAGCTCCGGAAACATCTTTTCTACTCCACCGTTATTCCTGAATTAACATATGCCTCAGAGAACCTGGGCCCTACAAAAACAGGACGAGAACAATAGTTGGGTATCCCAAAGAGGAATCGAAAGAGCTGTCACTGTCACTGTCATCCCGTGACTCATCAATTTGCTCAAGCGGGCACCAGTAATGTCTCCATTTTGAGACTTGTTACTGTTTTTGGCATATCAAATATGCCATGGTGGCTTGTCAGTCTCTGTTGTATGGGCAAGATACTCTTGGTAGCTTGCCAGGCTCTCCAAGAGGGGCGGAAGAATTGAACCCGGGTTGGCCAAGTGCAAGACAAACACCCTACCACTGTGCTATTGCTCCAGCTTTATTGAAAGAGCTATGCTTGGAATATCACATTTCACTCAAGTGAGAGAAGGAATCCGGAGTTTCGACCTCTGTCTACAATCAAGAACCAGGGATGGGGCTGGATCAACGGCACAGAAGGTAGGGCTTGCAATGTCTTGCACACAACCGACCCGGGTTCAATTCCCAGCATCCCATATTGTCCCCCAACACTGTGAGGAGTAATTCCTGAGTGCAGAGCCAGGAGAAACCCCTGTGCACTGCCGGGTGTGACCCAAAAAGAAAAAAAAAAAGAATCAAGGACGCTGTCTCTTTTGAAAACGTGTCGAAAATCAGATGAGCCGGACATGTAATGTGATTTGGAGATGACCACTGGACTAGAGCTGTTACCACCTGGATTCCACAGGATGTCCAAAGACCACATGACCACCCACCTACGAGATGGTCAGACTTTTTTGTTAAAACCCTGAATGCACGTTTTGAGGCTCTTTGTGTTCCTGGAGTGAGCAGATACCATTAAGCAACACTACCATGTGACAGGGACAAATGGAGAACTTACTGGCGCCTGCTCGAGCAAATCGAAGATTGATGGGATGACAAGTGATACAAGTGATATGGATAAAATGTTTTCAATTTCTTATGAATAACTATATAGGAGCAAAAATTTCAAATAATTTAGCATATATGTGCTCATTTTTATCAGCAAATACCACACTATTTTTGAAAAGTTTTCTCATATTTTATTATGACAGACAATACATGAGAGATTTAGTCTGGGTATGTTTATCAGTATTTGATATTGATAACCACTTGATAAATCCTATCAACAAGTCTTTTTACATATATTTTATTTTCTGGAAAAATATCTTGTATTTGTTATTATTTTACTCCTTAGTAAATTTTTATATAATTTAAACCATTTGGACCTTCTTTTCTGCTAAGCAGGCAGAATGGTTGAATTCCTGGGTTCAAGGATTGAGTGCTGCTAGGTGATACTCTGCCAGGGATCAACTGAGCTATCCTCACAGGGCTGGGGTCCACCAAAATTATACTTGACAGTTATCAAGGTTCAATAGCGTCACGTCTCTTGATATTCCAGTGGCATGCAAGGCATGCACCCCAGCCCCTATGCTGTCTTCATTGCCCTCATAAGACTATCCTTACTTGATGGGGCTGGAGCGATAGTGCATCGGGTAGGGTGTTTACCTTGCATGCGGCGGACCTGGGTTTGATTCCCAGCATCTCGTATGATTCCCTGAGCATTGCCAGGAGTACTTCCTGAGAGCAGAACCAGCAGTAACGCCTGAGCATCGCCAGGTGTGACCCAAAAAGCAATAAATAAATAAAAAGACTTTTCTTAATTGAGTTTTATGCAAAATTAATTTCCCTAAAACAGGTGACCTTCTCACTTATTTTCCTAATGATGCAGAAACCCATCTTCTGTAGTTTGTTTTCGTTCCTGTTAATCAATATAGTGGCCCCCTCTCTGAAATGTTCTGTTTCAGTTTTTCTCCTCTCTTTTCATTTATTTTATTGCTTTGTTCTCTCTAATTATTTTGATTCAATTTTAAGTAGTTTCATTTTAATGTATTAGTATTTCCTGGGTAACAGGTTTAGAAGATCAGTATGAAGAGCTCATTGTGGGGACCATGATTTCTATATAATGTGATGAGTTCTACTGCTATTTCCCTGAAAATATAACATTATCATAAGTAATTTGGTCCATTTTTATCACTTTATGAGATTTATAAGGAACATCTTGACTCTAAACCTCAAACTGTAAGTATATTTATGTGTTTTATGGTTATAGTACATGATTATTCTAACAGCTATATGTCAGGATTTAGAAAAAAACAAATGTGGTCTCCATCTCTACAGAATTTTCTCATTATTGTTAAATGCCTTTACACAATTGGATCAGAAACTGCTTTAGTCACTAAATTTTAGTTTCCAAAGTCATTTCTTCATTAGTTTTTAATGGGAAGCCCAAGAAGAATATGATTAGTTATGATCACTCTAGCAGTAAATTGCTAAAGTTGAGAGAGAGTTTTCTTCTATTTTATGACTTCCATCAATGTCATCTTTAAGAAGCAGAAAGGATAATTTGTTCTGCACTGTTTTCAATGGCCACACTTAAATTAAATTGCACATATAATATAAGTTCCACTGCACCTTTAAGGTTTATATTGTATGATCTTTAAAAAGTTGACTATTTACGTTGTTTAAAATTTTTAGAAGCCAGTTTTTTAAAAAATGTTTTAAATCTATAGGTCTTTCATAATTGAGGAGTAAACAAGTTCAAAATATGCAGGTAAAATAAGCATATAGAAAGTCAGGATACAATTTAAGTTATGCTTAATATGTTAAAAATAAAAAATGACAAATTTTGATATATCTCAGTAATAAAAAGATTTATAAGATCACTATATGTTTAGTTATATATAATAACTTTTTAGTGATATTGATTATGGAACTTAAATTGGCAAATTGGTTATAAACTAATGATTGCTATTGTGGAAAGCAAATGTTACCAAGTCGCATATAAATACCCTACTTTTAAGAACTAATTATGTACTTATTTAAATACCATACCTAGTTCATAATCCTAAATAACAACTGGACTAAAACAGTAGAAAATTCATTCACTGTATCAATCACTGTCATCCCGCTGGTTATCGATTTGCTCGAGCAGGCATCAGTACCATCTTCTTTTTTTTTTTTTTCTGAGACTTGTTGTTACTGTTTTTGGCATATTGAATATGCCACGAGGAGCTTGCCAGGCTCTGCTGTTTAGGCGAGATATTCTTGGTAGCTTGCCCGGGATCTCTGAGAGGGGCGGAGGAATCGAACCCGGGTTGGCCACGTGCAAGGCAAACGCCTTAAGGCTGTGCTATCACTTCAGTCCAGTAGAAAATTAAAAATATTTTTAATAAAAGAAAAAATAATTAAAAATATATTGCAGTTTTGCATAAACAGTAAATTTGAAATTTTGATATTCTGTTCACTGACATAATGCACTTCAGCAATGTTTAACCTTTTGAACACTTTTATACCCAATAAATCTGTGCCTTATTATAATATCTAACATAGCACATAAGTTTGGCAAAGTTTTATAACTTCAATTTTATTATTTATTAATTATTCATAGGATAAATTATCTTTTGTCTTAAGAAAAAAGGAAAAATATTACTTTGAAAATTCTTGTTTTTCACTAATGATTTATTTATGTAACTATGTAAGAATATGATATTAGTAATACAAAGGATATAGAATAATACAATTTTATAGCAAACATAAATAAATGTTGTCACCAGCAAATAAAAAATATGCCTTAAATGTGCAGTACAGACTAGTAACTGAAATATAATTTTTCCATATATGCTGATTTAAAAATAGATTTAAATGTATATGCACAAAATTCTAAATTATATAACTCAGTTAAAAACTGCTAACTCAAATCAGTCCTTTAAGTTAGATATTGAACTTATTTTTTGTTCCCAAGATTGTGTTAATGGCAATCTTCATGTCGATACTTTTCTTTTATACAGGGAATTTCTGTTGTCTATATATAAGCAATAAAAAATTCTGCACCTCTGTGCTTTCTCTTCTCCAAAACACATGTAAAAAATATTGGCATTAAGAAAACAAAAACAAAAGGGCTTAAGACTTATAGTTTGGTTTGGTTTGCTCAAGACAAAGTTTCATAAATACTTTCATTGATAATGATGACGGAGTTCTGACTGCACAGCACTTGTCAATGGACACTGAGCATGGATCTCTCTGACTAGACTCTCCTCTTCATTACGTCCCTGATGATGGCTTAGCCACTTTCTGAACGATATGTACGTCCATTGTAAATCCCTCAAGATCACAGAGCCATCATTGTTCTTCGTAAATATGCATGAGTTTTCCTGAAAAACTTAACAAATACATAGAGATTGTATGTTCCTCTAACTTTACTTGCCTAAATTATATTTCCAGATCTTTTTGTTGTTGTGTGTAAAACAACCATGTGCTGGTTAGTAAGGCTTTTCATGTTAAGTTGTCTTGCCAATAGAGCTCCATTTTTTACAAAATTCATTTGCTCTTGAACTTTTGACACATATATGTATGCATGCATGCATGTATGTATGTATGTATACATATGTATATATGCATATGTGCACATATGTATGTGTACATGTATGTGTACACATACAAACATATATACACACATATAAAACCAGAATAAAGGGTCTGGGTCTAACATCATTTTTCTTCTTTTGTCACCCAATGTTAAAATACATGAAGTTACACATGCATAGATACATAGATGATAAATAGATAGATGGATAGATAGATAGATAGATATAGAGAGAGATAGATTGAGATAGATATGTGTGCATATACATATATACATATATATATAAAACTATCTGAAATGTTGCTGGTAGCTATGGCAGATGTTTAAAAAGGTTCTCTGAAGATCTCATACTGGCAGTTAAATATACACTGCTGTGCCCACGAAATATGCCTTCCCCACTCACAAAGAGATTGCTCAGAAATTGTCCCATAGCCCCACCTGGAACAAGCAATAGGAAATTATAATCTTTCTTTTTAAAAAAATTAATTTTTTAGAGCATTACAAAGCCATTCATGATTGAATTTCAGTCTTACTGAATTCATGATTGAATTTCAGTCTTACTGAAATGGAATACTTCTCAGTATTCCAACACCCATCCCTCCACCAGTGTACATCTCCCATCACCTCCCACACCCCACCCCTTGCCTGCCTCTATGGCAGATGCTTTATTTCTCTGGCTCTCTCTCTCTGTCTCCGTCCTCTGTCTGCCTCTCTGTCTCCGTATCTCTGTCTCTTTGTCTCCTGTCTCTGTCTTTGTGTCTCTGTCTCTGTCTGTCTATCTATCTGTCTGTCTGTCTCTCTCTCTCTCTCTCTCTCTCTCTCTCTCTCTCTCTTCTCCCGTTTGGGCATTGTGGTTCACAATATTGATACTGAAAGGTTATAAAGTAGAACCTCTCAGGGGTCCTTCATGAACAATAATCATAAATGCCTTTTGCTACTTCAAAGGCCTCCATTATTGTGTAATTCATTTTATTTTCTTACTTAGCATGCTTATTTTGCTAGTCTCCTGAGTTGGGTCCACATATCCAGAATCTAGGAATGTTTTTCAGGAAATATGTCTCTACATCTTATCTGCAGTATTGAACCGAGGACTTTTTCAAGCTTGAATTCCAGGCGTATATAGTAGGACATTCACCATTCCATCCTTCCACTATGAAGTTTTAATTAATTAATTAATTAATTAATTAATTAATTTTGAATGAATTGACAGGGCCTTACCTAGCCTCTCCTAACTCTAGGTATATTTAGGCATTTCTTTTTTTTAATAATTATTTTATAATTTTTATTTTTTAATTTTTATTAAAAATTTTAAAATTTTTTAAATTAATTTTTTAAATTGGGGCTGGAGCAATAGCATAGGGCATTTGCCTTGCATGCGGCCAACCCGAGTTCCATTCCCAGCATCCCATATGGTCCCATGAGTACCTCCAGGAGGAATTCCTGAGTGCAGAGCCAGGTGTAACCCCTGTGCATCGCTGGGTGTGACCCAAAAAGCAAAAAAAAATAAAAAAAACATAAAATGTTTTTAA
Organism: Sorex araneus; assembly: GCF_027595985.1. Classification (NCBI taxonomy): domain Eukaryota; kingdom Metazoa; phylum Chordata; class Mammalia; order Eulipotyphla; family Soricidae; genus Sorex; species Sorex araneus. The sequence continues at coordinate 29,104,020 of NC_073308.1, forward strand.
TTAAAAAAAATTAGTCTCTTGCCCGCATGCCTGGCTGACTTTCCCAGGGTCCCTTGGAGGGGATGGGCTCCAGCTTCCCTACCCACCCCGAGCAGAGCTCCCAGTGGCCGAAGACCACTGGAACCTAGCTGCAGCCATGCTCGAGGCCCCTCTCCACACGTTCAGATGGGCCTCATGCATGAAGATACCGGCAGAGGAACCCAGGTGTGTGTAATCTCATCAACGGCCAACATCCAGAGACTTAAAAGCGAGCTCCCAGAAGTATGCAGCCGCTTTGCAGCCACGCAATATCTTGTAGCCTACTTCTCCCTCTGGGAGAAACTGGCAAGCTTCTGAGAGTTTCCTGCCCACATGGGACAGCCTTGCAAGCTTCCCATGGTGTATTCATATACTAAATCCAGTAACAAGCTGGATCCCATTCCCCTGACCCTGAAAGAGCCTCCAGTGCTCTTTCATCGTTGAGAGGGCCGAGTAGAGAGAGACTTCTAAGATTTCAGGGAAAGAATGAATGGAGAAGTTACTGAGCCCGCTTGAGAAATCGATGATTAACAGGATTTTGTGATCATGATCATGAATTTTTATTTTTATTTTTTTAATTTTTATTTTATAATTTTTTATTCAGTAATTCCCCCTTAGAGTTTCAACACAAGAAAAAATATTTTGTATAAATATTTTTCAGAAATGTACATCTTAATTTAACAGTACACTCTTGAACAGTCAATGGAGCAAAGAAAAATTTTTCAAAAAAAACCTCTATTGCCCCATTGAACAGAAAAAAAAATGAACTTCAATTCTTACTTCCTGTCTTGCTTCCTCCCTCTTTTACACTTTTCCGTCATCTTACACACTTCTCTTTCGAGTTCACATCCTCTTCTTCTCTTTGCCTTTATTTTCCTGCTCTCCGTCTCCCTTTCTCTCCTGCACCTGTCTTGTATTAGAATTAATGTTTGTCATATCAATTATAATTGATTAGTGTGGAAAATAATTTCTCTTAAATGGTTGTTTCCGCACCTGTCTGTCTTCACTGGGGATCCTCGGAGGGGGGCAGGTTGAGTTTCCGTCCCCGCCTGAGCAGAGCCTTGGCAGCTGAAGATCTCTGGAACCCAGCCACAGCTATGGTCAAGGCCACTCTTCACATGTTCGGACAAGCCTCATGCATGAAGGAACCAGCAATGGAACCCAGGTGTGCAGGACCCAGGACTGAGATCCCCAAGCCTGCTCGAATCAGGAATCGTCCTCCTCCACCCAAGTCCCCCAGTTTCCAGTAGCTAGGCAGTCACACCCACAAATTGCCCCCAGCACTGTGTAATCCCATCAACAGCGAACATCCAGAGACTATAAAACAAATCTCCCGGGAGCACACGACCTCTTATTGTCCAGTTCTCCCTCTTGGAGAATCTGGCAAGCTACCGAGAGTATTCTGCTCCCTGTGGCATATTCGATATGCCAAAAACAGTAACAATGATGGGTTCCATTCTCCTGACCCTGAAAGAGTCTCCAATGCGGCATCATTGGGAAAGACAAGTAAAGAGAGGCTGTTAAAATCTCAGGGCTAGAATGAATGGAGATATTACTGGCACCTGCTCAGCAAATTGATGAACAATGGGATGACAGTGATACAGTGATACAGTGATTAACCACATATTGTTTGCATATGATTTATCTTTAATTTTGTAACACAAAGAAGCTGGATAATAAAAGAAACATTGGCATTTGTTTATAGATATTTATTTACACCATGCTTGTGTGAAGTTTTTTCTGTAAGAGAAACTTTTTTTCTTAAAGAAATTTCTACTAATTTTGTCAAGTACTTTGGCCAGAAATTATCTACTGGTTTCATACTCAAGTCTGAGAAACTGCATCAATTATACCACTAAATGAGTTTCTGTTTCAGATTTAAAAATATATTCATTGAGTTTGTTTGTATGTGTGTTTGGTTTGTTTTTGTATCTTTTAGCTAAAACATCTTCAATTCACTATTTCATTTGCGTTCTACCAGTTTTCCTTTCTTATCCTCTAAGACATGAATTAGTTCTCTTCAGAATCATCCATATTTAATCTTACTTAAACTTTCATCTTTTTATTGAGCTAAAATTCATTTAATATTAAATTAACCATTCTCAGTAAAATATTATGTGACATCTAGTTCAATAATAATGTATACAACTGGTTACAAGTATTTCATCAACACAAGATAAAAGTCCTGCACTCATTTAGCAGTTATTCCCTTTTAATTCCTCCAAAAATTTGCTTTCTGTCCCCTATATATTCCCATGTCCCGCATATTTCTGATAGAAAGGTAAGTATGTGATTTTTGAGTCTTGCCTTTTACACTTAGCATATTTTTCAACTTCATCCATGCTTTAGATTTTGTAAGTAATTAATTATTTTTATTAAAACTCAATGATCCAGTGTATATACATAGACATATATGTGTGCATATGTATGTGGAATCCACACCAGGCTATTTTCACTTGGGGCACCCCAGAGGGGGGTGAGTGAGTGAGTGAGAACCCTCCCCGCCCCAAGGGACCCAGTCCCGGCAGCTGACCACCACTACCCAACCACCGCCACACTCCAGGACACTTTCGGGACCACATGACACATTATAAGACACTTCCTCGCCATTTTCCAAAATTACCACACAATATTTGATGGAGTTCAGAGAGTAGGCAACAAATCATAGAGAGTAATATATTATATATATGTATATATATATATATATCAATATGCACACATGCATACCTCTCAGAGAGCCTGGCAAGCTACTGAGAGTATCCCACCCACATGGGCAGAGCCTGGCAAGCTATCTGTGGTATATTCGATATGCCAAAAACAGTAAGATAGGTTTCATTCTCCTGACCCTGAAAGAGCCTCCAATAGTTGGGAAAGATGAGTAAGGAGAGACTGCTAAAATCTCAGGACTGGGAGGAATAGAGACATTACTGGTGCCTGCTCAAGCAAATCAATGAACAACAGGATCACAGTGACAGTGCCAGTGATGTATGTGCACACACACTTACACATGCACACACATACACACATATCACAATTTGCTTATCCATCTTTCCATTGATTTTAAGTTATTTCCACATTGACAGTTTACAGATGCAGTGTTATGAACTTCAGTTCATAAACATTTGAGTGCCTGCTCTGAATTCTTTACTTCATATAGCTGAAAATGAAATCCCTGGGTAACTAGATGCTTAACTTTTTGAGAAATAAGAAAACTCTTTTTAATAGCAATAGAACCACTTTACATTCCTGCTGGCCATAAACAAGTATTTTTTTTCTCTCCAAATATCCACAAACATCTGCTACTTTCCTTTTACTTGATTATAGTTTTTAGAGAGGGTGTTGCACCTAGGATTTTTACTTTATAATCTTATCACTTGTGTTTTGTATAAAATTTCTTTTTGTAAGGATCAAAAATTTGGTAGTATGTAAAATTATGTTTTAAAGCATGGTAGTACTTTATAAAGGTGATTTCTTCTAAGGATTGTTTAAACTCTTCTAGATTTTTTCCTTTTTATTGAAACACTTTAATATACAGAGTTTCAAAGTTGTTCATGACTGGTTTTCAGTCATACACTCTCCTAACACCTTTTCCTTCTCTAAGGTACAATTCCTACCACCACCTTAGTTTTCCTTCTGCCCGACATCTGCCCTCCTGCCCCCACCCCCACACCCTGTTTCTATAACAGGCACTTTTCTTCTCTCCTTCTCTGTCTCTCTGTCTATGTCTCTGTCTGTCTCTGTCTCTGTCTCCCCCTGCCTTTGAGACATTCTGGTTTGCATCACAGATTCTGAAATATTATTACATATATCCTTTTACCTACTTCAGCACCCAGGTCTTGTCCAGAGTGATCACTTCCAACTATTATTTAGACTCTTCTTTAAAGCATTCTTTCCATGGACACTTTATAGATTTTTTTTTCAATCAGTCCTATACATACCATTTGATGAAGAAAAACTTCCCATCTGTAGGAAGCTATTCTATCCCCCAGCCCACCATAACTATAATCAATTCCAGAGTTAGCTGGTTCAAATTATCCATAGAGGGATTTAAGAGATTAAGAGATCTTGGGAGAGGATCTGAATAGCTTTGGGATGTCCCAACATGAGTAGTTTTAACCAGAAGAATTGAATCTCTGGGGTGGAACTGACATGTCAATTATTATCTTCATTTGTTAACTTCCCATCTAATCAGTACCCTCTGAGTACACTATGACCACTGCGATAGAACTGCTAATGCCTTATTTGCATTAAGGACTCAGTGTCAAGAGTAAGGTAGGTCCCTATAATCTATGTGGTTTTTATAGTTAAAGTTGTGCTTATATACTTTGTGCGATGAAATATGAATATTATGCATCTACAATAACAGATGGCTACTGGCGATAGCACAGCAGGTAGGGCATTCGCAGGTTAAATTCCTCTGCTCCTCTCAGAGAGCCTGGGAAATTATTGAGAGTATCCCACCCACATGGCAGAACCTGGAAAGCTACCCATGGTGTATTCAATATGCCAAAAGCAGTAACAACAATTCTCACAATGGAGACATTACTGGTGTCTGTGCGAGCAAATCAATGAGCAATGGGATGACAGTAACAGTAACAGTGACAATAAGAGGGAGAAACCCTTCTTAAAGGAGCTGAGGGTATCCCCTTAAATACACCCTTAGCTCTTTTAATATTTTAAAATTTTTAATTGAGTCACAGTGATAAACATATTTACATTGAGATCTCCAAGCCTGCTCAGATCAATACTGGGCCTCCTCCACCCAGATCCCCAGTTTTCCAGTAGCATGGCATTCATACCCACAAACTCCCCCCTCCCCCCATGCCATGTAATCTCATCAACAGCCAAGATCCAGAAACTATAAAACAAAGCTCCCAGATGAGAGCGATGCAATGTTTTTCCTGGAGCACACAGCTGTGAATGATGTCTTTATTTGTATTTGTATTTGTATTTATTTATTTGTATTTATATTTTTATTTATTTACATTTTTCCCCCACACAGCAGAGCCTGGCAAGCTACCCATGACATATTTGATATGCCAAAAACAATAACAGCAACGTGCCTTTTGTGTTCCTGGAGCAAGCAGACGCCATTGAGCTACACTAGTATGTGACAGGGACAAATGAAGATGTTACTGGCACCAGCTAGAGCAAACCAATGAATAATGGGATGACAGTGATAGTGTGATACAGTGATGGTTTTGTTTATAAACTATGTGATAAATTTATAAAATGTAATTGTGTTCCTCTAAATTATAATATTAATCCAGTTCCTCAATTTAAGTGTGGAATTTAATTAGAGTGAATGCTAATCTATTATGAATAATTTACTTATAAGAAGCTATTAGTAGTTGGCAAATAATTCAGACTGGGGTTATGCCTGTCTGCTTGACATCTCAAGTTCTACCCAGCTCTATTGCACTGCAGGCACACTGACGTGTTCCCGGCAACCCCGAGCATTGCCTTCAAGCATTGCTTAGTAGGACCTCCCCAAAAACAAGAGGGGGATAGAATATGGTACAGAACTCGTACATGTTTGCATGCACAGAAAGACAACCATTAAATGTATCACAAAAAGGCAAATATCTTCAAGGTAAAGAGAAAGGTCTCAGAAAACTTTGTCTCCCCAGAAATGTAAAACATTGTCTTAAAACAACTAGCCTGTGGTTTTCTGTTATACCATGTTTAGAATGCATTATTCTCCTGCTTTCATGTTAATAGCTGTTAAACCTATGTCTCTTGAAAGATTTGCATAGAAATTGAGCAAAGACAATGCGTATGCAATATCCATTACAGTGCTTACCACCACATTATTTGTATTAAAACAATACTAATCAGTAGTATCAATTCCAGTAATCTATAATTTTATAAAATAAATATGCAGTTGATAATGTTAAATTAATTCCATACTTAAAAAGTAGGCCAGTGTTGGAACTGGACTGAGCTATCAGGCCAAGCCATGTAGACTGTACTCTACAATGGGCAGGACCCATGAAAATAGGCTGGGCGAGATTTCTCCTGTGTCCTGACTGGTTTGGGTGAAGCTGAACATTTTTCCCCTTCAAACTGCCTTCAGAAAATAATCTCAGTATATTGATAGGGGCCGTTTTCCTTTTCTCACAGAAGCCTGGTCTTTGACATGCAGATCTCAGGTGCTAGCCAGGCCTGGCCTTTGACACTGTAGATTTCTGGGCTCTGGCCCAGCCTAGTATTTGGGATGTAGATTTCAGGTGCCAGAAGCCCAAACCTTGTCTTTGGGATGTAAATCCAAGCACTTGTAGCCCAGGAAAGGTTTTGGTTTTGGTTTTGTATCTCTTTCCTTAAGGCCAAAATTACTGGCTGCAAATGCCAGGAAAAAATGCATATTTTGGTGCCTCAGTGTTTTCTCTGTAATTTCTTTTGATGACATCTTGTATTGTGCCCTTTAGAGGTACCATGATCAATAAAAGGAGATTTCAGAGCTCTCTACTTTTGTCACAGGTCTTAGAGAACCTGGGCCCTCCATGACATAAATTTCTTTCGCGTTCCTTGTCTCAGAGTCCCCAACTGAAGGAATATTCATGCAACAGGCCAGTGGTTACCACATGATCAACACAAGGGTCTTTTTAAAATTAAATTCATGCAGTACACAATCACACATATGTGTGCATGTGTGTTCCTGTCTATGCCAACACAGGGATATAGTGTTGAGAATTTAATGACCCCTAATTTCCTGCAATTCCCTGTTGAACCACTGTAAAAAACTAAAGCATGCCAACTGGCATGTGCACTCGCAGGCTCTCCAGGCGTTTCTGTCTCACTGCCCGTGTTTGGTGCTCTGGAACCACTGTGTGTGGCTTTTGGTCAAGGGCAGGTGATGGGAGGAAGAAGGCCAAACTGGTTGCTCGATCAGTTTTTTTCATTCTCTCTCTCTGCTTCTCTCCCAGCTCTGGATCTCGCCCCAGAACCCACTCTTACCACCTAGTTAAATCCCCCCCAGCATGAGGGGGTTGGGGCGTACACATAGGTGTGGTATCAATAGGGTAAGGTTCCTTTCCCTCAGGGGATGCTTCTCCTAGGACTGATTCTCTTTCAGCAGGAGGATCCACCCAAGGGCAGAGTCCCATGAGTGTATTTCTCCTCTCCTCATCCAGCAAACATATAAGCATTCATAATATTAATCATTTTGTATGGACCCAATAATAAATGCATTAAAGCTTATAGAATTGCTCCTAGGGCCATCTCGATCTCAGACTATAGTGCTCAGGCCGGATCAGTCTTTCCTATCCCTAGCAGGGTCCTAGTCTCGTCGTTGCTTTTGGATCATGACAACATTTGTCCATGATAAAGCTCTTAACTTATAGTTAAGAATTAGGCACTTTGGCCAGGCCCATCTCGATGCCAGGGTAGCACATAATTCACTGCTTGCCTTGGATCGGTCCCATCCCTCGTTGGGACCCTGCTTTTGGGATGCTAGGAACTGAGGGCAACTGAGGCTTAAGTGGAGAATGAACAATATTTGAAGCCAATTAAGTCCCAAGTTACAAAAGCATAATATTGTCTTCTTATGTCTATACAAAAAGGACATTGCTTTAAAATAAATTATTCAAAAGGCATAAGAAGAAGAGAAAGGTAATATCAACTTATAATATAAGTTCAGTGTCCTTGGAAGCTTTGACCTTACAAATTAGTGGAGTCAGAATAGGGGAAAAGCTGATTAACTGTTTGGGGAAGACAGCATAGAGAAGTAGTTACAGATAAACAAAGAAATGGGAGTGACTCGGGAGCACCTTGATGGGTGTGACTGGGATGAACCTAAGCTCTTTGTGGCAAGGGGGGAAGGGACAAAGCAATGTCATCCTACAAACCATAGCTTATTATTTTCTCAAAGTCAAATCCAAATAGCTTAGAGCTGAAAAAGGTTTTTACAAAGCTGACCGGTAAGGACACTGTGAGAGTACTACTCAGATTCTACAAAATGTGCTTCACTGATCTGTTGGCAGCAGTTACAGTGGGAAACAATGAGAGAGGTGAGATACAGAAGGGGAGCTATGGAGTGTGAGGGACATAAAACGTAGACTGGGAATCAGGAAATCTAGAATAAATCTCAAATCTACAAGTTGATATTTCCAAATTTTAGAAGTTATGAGCAACTTAGGTGCCAATTTTCTCTTTGACTTGAGGATTAAATATAAATTCTTTTGAAAACCGTATCTCTTACCTAGCAAAAACTAAATTTTTTTTCTAATTTTCCTGTATCCTATTAACTAGAATACAGTAATATATAAAGAATAACTTTATATATTTATGTTCTACTTATTTGTGTGAATGCTCAACCTTGCACTGAATTCTTAACTTTTATGAGAACATTTCAAGTTATTTGGTTCAATGTTGTATCACTAATACTTGTGTCTGCCAAATATACATAATGCATATGAAAATGAATAAATGCGTCAGAAAAGGGACAATTCCTAATTGAATTCTAGAAACTGATTTTGTAACTATCCATGTTATCTTTTGAGTAATTTATTTTTTGCTTTTTGGGTCACACCTGACAATGCACAGGGGTTACTCCTGGCTATGTTCCCAGGAATTACCCCTAGCAGTGCTCAGGGGACCATATAGGATGATGGGAATCGAACCCGGGTCGGCCACGTGCAAGGCAAATGCCCAACCCACTGTGCTATTGCTCCAGCCCCTCTTTTTTTGTATCTTTATTTATCCCAATGTTGCTGGTTTTGAAATAAACTGCCAAAAATATTTGTGGAAGAAATTGTTTAAAAAATGTGAATGAGAGTGGTGGGATAGCAATCTCAGTGGTTTATATTTCTCACATTTCTTTAAACTTTTATTGTAAATAATTTCTAAATAATTCCTTATTTAGAAATAAGGAATACTTTACCCTTTTCAGAACAATGATAATTTAATGACTTATGTCGTTGTGCTAAACATATTTCTTTTTCTTTAATCTTTCTCTTTTTTTTTTCAGTTTTGGGAGCTTCAACCAGCAATTCTCAGAATATTATTCCTAGTGGTACTCAAGAGACTCTGTGCAGTATTGAGAATCAAAACAGAATTGGCTACAGGCAAGTCAAGTACTTTAACTCCTGTATTATCCTTACCATGCTTTATTAAACACTAAAAATTTTATACCACACACTTTAATATAATAATTATAGCATATTTAATCCAATAGTTTAATATTAATATGTTAATAACATAGATGTCATAAAAATACTCATCAATTCTACTTTTATCATTTTCATTATTAATTTATTTAAAGCTAGTTTGCATGAGCATAAAATATTTTTCTGTTTTAGGAGTCCAATGTTAAAACAACATGTCTACCACCAACGTCTTAATACCAAGATCACAGTCCATAAGGCCTTGTTTTTGTAATTTTGAAAGTCTTGGTGTTTATTAAAAGGAAGCAGTCATGTTTTTTGAAGAATAGCTGCACTTCTAAGAAAAAGGTATAGGTATTATGGGACAGACTAGAGCATTACAGATATGTATCAGTAGCTTTAAAAAAAAGAACATTGATTTTATCAAAGTGATCTTAAATATTAATAGAGAAACACACCTATATTTGTGTAGAAGACAGGACATGGAATTTTTTTAAAAGATGAAAATTATCTCTGAGACTTTTGTTAGTATATTTATGGTAGAAAGTTCTAGAGAAACCTCAATATTTAAAATGGTGCTTTTTTAATTGGTAGGCAGCAACAGACTCTAAGAAAAAAGACTATAAAAGGTACATTTTCTGAATTTTTAAAATAAATTTCTTTTTATAATAAATTAAACTTTTCAAAACTCTATGGTTGGGGCTTGACATGAAGTCCATCACTGCACATCACTAGGTGCACACCTTGTAGCCCTAAGTATCACCAAGGACCAAGTATCATTTTGGGTGACTCCTTTCCTGAGAGCATGTAACAGTCTGCCCATTGTAGTCTGTCAGTCTGTCAGGAATTTTATCTATTAAGTGCAAGATTTCAATGGAAAATAATAATACTCCCTTTGGAAGAAAAGTATACTTTTTGTCTATGTATCTAAATTCTAGTATGACACCTACATTTTTATGAATTGTGTAATTGAGAGATTTTACTCAAAGTCACAACTTGGGTAGATATCCCTACTGTGTGTCTCCACAACAACTCCTCTGACCACCATGTCACACATGACATCCATTTTTTTACTCGTTCTTCATACATGATAAACTCGGTATCTTAGATATCATTGCATCAGGAGGCACACAGTTAACAATCAATAAATACTTGTCTAGTGAATACATAAATAGGGTTTGGGTTTGACATCTTGGAATATCCTACAGAATTATTCATTAACTTTTGAGTCACTCATGAGTTTAGGGAATCACTCCATAAATGACCTGCTGTTCCCTTTGACATGTCTGTAGGCCTTAATTTTTTACCCTGACAATTTTTATTAATCATTAAGGACTAGTCCAACAAATGTTTATCCCTATGTTCCTAAATATGCTTGTCTCTCTGATTTTACAAAGTACTTTTCTCAGACTGAATTGGTGTGGATCTTCTCTAGGCACAATGCTAAACTGTAAATTAGGGAAAGGGATAATAAATTTTTCCATCATGGGCATTGAAAACTGTGCCCTATAATGTGCTTGCCACATTGTACTTATATGCATCTTACCAATTTTGTTCTAATAAAATGTAAGCATTCTTACATTTTAATAACTCCAGGAGCACATTTTTTGGAGTGCTTTGTGTTATAATCCTTTATAAACATACTTTCAGCATAATGCTGGACATGAACAGACACCCAAATGATGTATTTCCATAATAAATGTGCCTTTATTTAATATAAATAAAATTTTCCTCTTAGTAGCAGCCTGCTTATCTAAAATAAACTATTTGAGATTTATTGTAACTGCTAAATGTCTGAGCCAGGATGTTACCAGGAAAAAAAAAAGTTTTATAGGAATCAAATTGTAAATTGTGAAGATAACAAATATATAGAATTTGGCCTGGCATTTTAAAATGGAAGCAAACAAGAACCTGAGTAGCCTTATGGAGTGATAAAATGGCTTTAATGGATTTAATTAACTTACTCTATAAGAAATGAAAATTAAGGAATCATTCTTGTCTGAACTGAGCTATTAGTATAGTTTTAACTGCAGTCTTTATGGCCAGAAATTCTTAGAGCAGATGGTAAATTTATAGTTCTTTTGCCCCCATGGAGAGAAAGAAGCAGAAAATATAGTGCAAGGGCTGTATGTTTCATGAATACAAGTGGTTGGAACCATTTCTAAATGGTGTATGAAACTTACCATCGTTTATTCTAATACTATATAAACAACACATTTTTATGCTATGATAAACTTTTCATGAATAAACAAAAATAAAATTGTCCTCTGAAATACAGTCAAAGGTTTTATTGAGATAACTGTAATAAACTAACATGCTTCCTTACTTTCTAATTAATTCAAATGCAATAGGATAAATGCATATATTATCATTATGTATATAAGCATAAAATGCATTTACCTGAGCTATTATTTCACAACATAAAATATTTAAACTATATTTAACTTCATCACATGTACCAAGGCAGTTTCCTAAAACCACATATGCATGTACACACATATATTACGTGTGTATATATGTACATGGACATTTATAGTATATATTAAAATTATACATTATTTGTCAAAAACACCTAAACTACTTTGTAAGCATATATACATGTCCCCAAAACATTATATAATCGATACATATCAATACATATATGATTATATATCTATTTTTTAATCTCCTATAGGACTAGGAAAATATTCCAAAGGAGTGGAGTGCTATCTTATATCATTAGCTCATGGGTTTGATCCCTTGAAACTGCATGTTACCCAGAACAACACTGGCATAGCAGTAAAGGCCCCATCCACTGTGCTGTTGAACGGAATTCTTTGTCTTGTTTTTTTGTTTGTTTCTTTTTGTTTTTCTTTTGGGGTCACACCCAGAGATGCACAGAGCTTAACTCCTGGCTCTGCACTCAGAAAGAACTTTTGGCGGTGCTCGGGGGACCACATGGGATGCTGGGAATCGAACCCGAATCAGCCGAGTGCAAGGCAAACACCTTACCCACTATGCTATCACTCCAGCCCCATGAATGTGAATTCTTAATGACTAGTCCTGAACATGAACTTTTATACCTGCTAATGGGCATAGCAAAACTTGAAGTAGACTTGCCACCTCCCTAATTCCTTCAAGCCAATTTGAATTTGGTTCCCTACATAAGATATAAAAAATAAAGGTTTAATAGATGAGAAAAAAGGAGGAAGATTCTGATGCAATATTAAACTATGCATCAAGGTGACTATGTGCCTTTTTCAATATGCTATATTTTCTCTAGAATTAAATCGACTCTCATGATGGCAATATGATTATATACTTTATTTCTCTGTGTGCTCCTATGGGAAGAGTAAGCTAGGTTAGACATTATGAAAACATAATTCCCTCCTTGGTGCCAATCGTCTCCGTTTGCTGATTGTATGATACTATATATATATACATGGAGAACCTCTATATATGCATAAAGAATCCTAAAGACTACCAAAGAGCTCCTATAACTAATAGATTTATATAGTAGAATGTCAGGTTACAAAATCAATACTCAAAAGTCCATGGATTTCCTATATACAAGCAATGAAAGAGAAGAAAGATGTTTAAAAAGAAAAATAGCCCCATTTACAATTGTGGCTCAGAAAATCAACTACCTCAGAATCAGCTTAAGTAATGAGGTAAAGTATCTGTATAAAGGAAATTACATATGCTATTCCAATAAATAAAAGAGAACATGAGGAAATGGAGATGCATCCCCTGCTCGTAGATTGGGAAAATTAACATTATCAAAATAGTAATACAACCCAAAGCATTATATAGATTCAGTGTGGTCTCTATAAGGATACACATGATGTTTTTCAAGGAAATAGACCAAGCACTCTTGAAATTTACATGGGAAAATAAACCCCTGCAATAGTAAAAGCAATGTTTGGGAAAAAGAAGATGGGGCAGGCATCACCTTCCCCAACTTCAAACTGTACTACAAAGCAGTAGTAATTAAGACAGCATTACTGGAAAAAAATAGTCCTGCAGACCAATTAAATAAATAGAATATTCTGTCACAAACTCTCAAATATATGATCACTTAATCTTTGATAAGAAACAAGAAATATGAAGTGGAGCAAGGAAAGACTCTTCAACAAATGGTGCTGGGAAAACTGGGCAATACATATTAAAAAAATGAACTCAGATCTCTTTCTAATGCACAAAAGTCATACCAAAATGGATATAGTACTTTAATATCAGACCTGAATCCATAAAGTCATAGAGAAAAATGAGGTAAAAATCCCTCTATGACATTGAAGCTAAAGGTAATCTCAAAGATGAAACAGCATTGACCAGGTAAGTGGAAGAAAGATAAACAAATGGGACGACATGAAACTAAGAAGCATCCACACCTCAAAATAAATGGTGTCTAAGGTAGAAAGACAGCCAGTAGAATAAGTAAAATTATTTATGAAATACTCATCTGATGGAGTAAATATCAAATTTATATAAGACAATGGTAGAAATTTGCAAGGAAAAAATCTAAAAACATCAAAAAATAGAGAAAAGAAATGAATACAAACTTCCTCAAGGCACATGAAAAAATGCTCTACATCTTCTACATCACTAATCATTTGTAGGAGGGTGATACAAATCAAGATAAGGTATTATCTAATACCACAGAGACTGGCACATATCAAAAAGAAAAAAAGCAAGCAATGCTGGCAATGCTGGTGCAGAAGTGGTAAGAAAGATACACTATTTCATTGTTGGTGGGACTGTCAACTAGCCCAGCCTTTTTGGAAAACAATATGAACATTCGTCCAAAAACTAGAAATTGAATTCCCATTTGACCCAGCAATACCATTTTTGGGAAGAGTCCCTGGGTGCCCAAAAACACACATATGTTCATTGCAGCACTATTCACAATAGCCAAAATCTGGAAACAAGCCTGAGAACAGATCATTGATTAAAGAAACTATAATACATTAACACGATGGAATACTGTGAGGCTGTTAGGAAGAATGATGAGTGAAATGAGTCATAAGGAGAAGAGCAGGTATAGAATCACTGTTTTCATTTGTGGGATACACACACGCACATACACACACACACACACACACACACACACACAAGGCCAGCATAAACAGTGGCCAAGAAGACCGATCAATGGTTGGAAGCTTGCCATGAGTGTGTGGAGGCAAAGGGCAATTAGGATATGGAAGGGACCAATATGATAATAATAATTGGAGGTGATCAGTTTGGACAGGAACTGAGTGTTGAAAGTAGGTAAAAGGATATACCTGATAACCTTTCTTTATCATATTGCAAGCCATAAAGCACAAAAAGAAAGATAGAGAAGAGAAAAGGAGGGGACAGGAGTGAGGGGAGGGGAGGGGAGGGGAGGGGAGGGGAGGAGAGAAAGAGAGGAGAGGAGGGGAGAAGAGAAAACAGCCTGTCATAGAGGCAGGCAGTGGTGGCGGGGAGGGAAACTGGAACCATTGGTGGTGGGAAATGTTCACTGGTGAAGGGAGGGATATTGGTACATTATATGACCGAAATCCAATCATGAACAGCTTTGTAACTGTGTATATCACTGTGATGCAAAAAAATGTTTTTAAGGAGAGAGAGAACATTTGGCAGAATTGTTTTGTTCTTTTTGTTGTTTTGCACATTCAGCTATGCGGAAGTCTTTACTCTTGGCTCTACACTGAAGGACCACTCTTGGCAATGCTCTGGGAACCATATGGATGCCATGGATTGAAACCAGGTTGTCTTGTGCAAAACAGCACCCTACCCCACTGTACTATGTCTCCAGTCCCTTGGCAAGAAAGAAAAAAAAACTCTTAATAGTTTAAAGTTATGAGCTCTGATCAAATGTGTAAAACTGGGCTTTTACTATGAGTATTGGTAATGGATTCACAATACTCAGAGAAAGCAGGATACAAGACAGTATGCTGGTGAGAATTTGTGGGATGGTTTTTCTTAAAAGGTTTATTTTTTTATGAATAGAAATCTAGGCCATTGATTGTTTGAAAATGGTTAAAGAGGTATTGAGTGTTGAAAGGAAAGGAGATGGAATGAAATAGTTATCTTAGTGTGAAGGAGTGTCTGGATTAGATCAGGAAATTATGTTTGTGGGTAAAAGGAAGAATTTCATAGAGGAGAATCATGAATGTCACATGGTTTGCAAGCAGCAATTGCTGTGCAGTGCAAGATAACCATGTTCGAGTTTCACAATTAACAAGTTTAGACATATATATTATAGAGGACTATAGGAAAATGAGAGTGTGCAGATGGTATGAAAATATACATAGAATGTTATAATAATTTTGGTTTTAAAAAGGAAGGAAAATTGTGATAGAGAAGAAAGGATAGGAAAAGGCAGATTGGATCAATGAATTTATCATATATAACAAACTTCTAGGGGGAATACAGAGGATACTGGGGACACACCTGGATGTACTCAGGGTTTATTTCCATCTATTCAGTCAAGGATCAAACCTGGTGGTCTCAAGGGACTGTGTGTTCACAAAAGAGAGCAGCGGGGCTCTATCTCTCCCGACGCTTCCCCCACCCGGGGGAAGCTGATAGAGATGGGCAGGTGATTGAAGGAAGGAGTGCCAGGCTGGTCAGTATCAGTTGCAGTTTATTCCAATCTCTATTCCCGTTCTGCTTCTCTCTCGCGCGCTTCTGTATGTCCCCCCCTTACTTCTGTGTCTTCTCGAGTGCTTCTGTGTGTTTCCCCGTGCTTCTTTGTGTTCTCTCCCACTTCTCCTACAGTCTTAGTTTATATAGCAATCACATAGGGTGGTAACACAAAGGTGGGTTGGAACACTAATACATCAACAAAGAGGTAAGGTCACTCCTCAAGGACAAAATCTCATCTAAGAAGCTTCCTAGGAGATCTGCTCAAGGGTGGGATCCAAACAACGGTGTGTCCCTTCTCCTTTCCTCAACTAGTAATTCACTTACATAGTTGTAGTAAATCTACTTCTAATATTTCTAGCAATATCATTCTGTATGAGCACAGTAAGAGATATAAACTTAAAGTTTGGTTCTTCCTAAGGACATCTCACTATATATTCCAGACCACAGACCTCAGGCCAGGTTAATCTTCCTAACCCCAGCAGGGTCCTAATCTTGTCGTTACCTTTGGATCATGACAGCATTGTCCATGATCATGCCCCCAACTTATAGTTGAGTATTGTGGTGCTTTGGCCTGGCCCATTTCGATGCCAGGGTAGCTCACAGCTTGCCCTGGGTCCATTTCGTCCCTCGTCAGGAGCCCGCTTTTGGGGTGTTAGGAACTAAGGGCAACTGAGTCGAGAAAGCAGATGCCCAGGAGTAAATATTATTGGAGTCAATCAACTCCCAAGTTACAAAGCATAATATTAACTGTCTTCCTGTGTCCATACAGGAAGGACGTTGCTTTAAGCTAAACTATGCAACAGACACTAACTTACAAGTTCAAAGTCCTTAGAAGGATCTGATCTTACAAGATAACAGAATCTGATTAGGGAAAAGGTGACTAACTGGTTGGGAAGGAGGGTGCAGAGAAAAGTTTACAGATAAACAAAGGAATGGGAGTGTCTCAGGAGCACTGTAATGGATGTAACTCAATAAACCTAAGTTCCCTGCAGCAAGGCTGAAAGGACAAACCCTCTGTTCTCCTACAAGGGACCATATAAAGTACTGAGGACCAAACCAGTATGAGCTGCATGAGAGACAAGCACCCCGCCGCTACACTGTCACTCTGACCTTTCTAACAGAAACTTTTGACTATATTTTCATCTGCATTTCAGTTGTGACCTAAAATTTTTTAATTAAAATATTTTAATTGTTTTATGTTTTTGGACTTTTTCCCTTTCATTATTTATTCAAACTTAGTTATGCTGTGAACAGATATTGCTGGGTGCATAATATACATTCTTAAAATCTTCATAAAACAAGCTTCTTGATCTATGAGTAATGAAGTTTTGTAAAAAGTCCTATGTATATTTGAAAATAATGAATTTAATTAGATGTTGGGAAAGAATTTGTTAACTTTGCTTGGGTTTTTATGACAGCAAAGCCCTGTTTTTCCTTTGTCTCTTGTTTATATTCTCAACATTATAAATGAAGCCTAATTCTAAATGAACTCTTATTCAAATAAGGCTGGTTTGATAACTTTATCCCAGAATAATCTGTGAGCAGGTTGTCTTACCAAAAGTAAATCCTAAAAGTTATATTCTTTCCAGCAAAAAATGTTTTAAAAATAGGAATTATAAAAATAATGCTGTGGATTTTGAACTAATTATGATGGTCAACTATTTCATATGAGAAAGCAAAACTTCAAAGTAGCTTTTGGGGCATAAATGTGATCAAAAAAACATGGATGACTTGACTTTGATAGCACATAGAGAAAAATGGGTAGGTGACTAGATTTGGAAGAGGCAGGCAAGGAAGGAAGATGGTAAGAGAGCTTGCTCAGTATTGGACAGTTCTGATCAAAGTCATAACATGAAGTTTATGAGCTAGTTGCCAGATAGTCATAATGTTTATCTTTCCTGTCACAGGTTTAGATTTTTGATCTTTCTGCATACCCGAAAAGACCTGTGCTTATTCTAAAAATACATCTACTAATGGCACTGGTTATAATGAAATATAGATATACAGAACTAAAGCTTACTACCAAATTACAAGAGCAATACTTGGTTTGCAAACAACAGAGAAATATATGAGTATTCCAGTAAATCATTATTGATGTGAATATTTACAACCAATGTGGCTACAAATTTTGTGAGCAGAGTTGAGATGGTATGAGAGAGGAAGAAAAACAATGTCATGGGAAAGAAAGAGTTTGAAAGAGATAAAGTGACAAAGATGAAAACCATCAATAACTTCCCGATAAAACTGACTTGCCTTCTGAGAAACAGGATGAAATAGAAAGAGGATAAAGTTTTTACTTATTTGTTTTTGACTCTCATTCAAAGCTTTTAAATGTCAAGGCAAATTTGTTTTATTTTCTTTAATTTAGAGGAATTCAAATCTGATGATAATGATCATGGTAGGACAAAGCATTCTTTGAAAGAAGAGCTGAATTAATTTCCCTCATAGTATGTTTATTGTTACAAAGACCTACAAGCAAACAACATCACAATGATTTGAGAATAAGGCTGCACTGTCATATGCTTGTCCAGCAGAGCCTGGGGAAAGGAATTCTTAAGCTCTGTACATTGATAAATTTCCCTGGAGGTGTAAAAGCAAAACTGAGAGTTGTTAAAATGGCAGTTCAACTCTACTTTGTTAAACGGGTGATTACCTAAAAGACCCTAAAAGGAAAAAAAAAACTGTGGGATGAGTTCAAATGAATTAGAGATATTCTAAGAGCTGCATTGTCTTTTCCTGAATCCACAATTAATAAATATATTCACTCAGATAGATATTAATGAATAACATGTTGCCTTTACACTTCTTGTTAGAGATATTGGCCAAAATCCCTTCCCGTTTACTCCGTTTCAATTTATCATGCTAAATGCGAAAGTTAAAATTGCCTGATGTCTCTTATTTAGTAAACACTAAGGCAATTCAAAATTCCAGGAGGTTAATGGGATTCTTGCTCTGATTACAGAAATGTTTGAGGCCTGAAATTTAATTCTCACTAATTACTTTTTTTAAGTGCTCTGTCTGGCCAGTCTATAAGATTGTTGTGTAGATCATAGCCGGAGTAGGCTCTCTAGGGCTAAGTAACTAGTTTTCCCCAAGAGTTTATTTGTATCCATATGGTAAATACTGACTTGGAGGCAAGTTAGGGGACCTAGTATAGCCTTACATATTTGGTTAACTTTTATCCAGAGAACAGAGACAAAGACTTTTTGACTAGGTTGTAATTATCTAACTTCTCACTGATATTCAAACACATCAGTAATGATGTAGATGTCAGTGAGCCTCTGTGAAAATATTTTTGCTTTGGGAATTAAAATTCTAATTGACCACATTTTCTGATGGTCTATTTCAAAGATAATGTTTGGCTTGTTCCCACTGCACTTTTATCCTAATAGTGCCTAATATTTAAGGCATCAGATCATTTTCAAGCTAAGAATTCTGATCCTGTCTTCAGGGCTGCCAGAGAGATTTCAAATAGAGAGCATCACCACAGAGCTCCATCCTGGAATGAGAGTGATGTCGTAAGAAGCATTTTCCAGCTTCAAGAGCAGTAAGTCCTCCTTGTACTGCAAATCTATGGAGGTGAAACCCTTTTAGTCTGGATAAAGTAGGCTGTATCTCCTCCTGATGGGAATTCTTGAATGGAAGTAGCATTTTTGTGTGTGCATGCCTGCAAAAAAAAAAAATACACTTTTGTATAGTTACTTATTGTTAGAAGTAATGAGAGAGATGGGAGGAGTTGGGAGCCCTGAACTTGGAAGTCCCACCCAGAAGGATAAATTTGAATATTCGCATTCTTAAACCATAGCACAAAAATATTCTGTTCCTAGGGAACAATCATATGAATGTAAACTGCTTTGTTATACTTTACATTCTTTTAAGGATATAAACCATTGACTGCTTCCTCCAAAAGCAGATCTGAGAATTCAGTGCTCCAGGCTATACCTGGCAATGCTGGAGAACTAAACATACAGTTCGGAGATCTAACTCAGTGTCCCACACAAACCAGGAATGTGCTATCGAACTACTTGAGCTATGTTCTTAACATTTTAAATAATAGTTAAAAGTCATTTATATTTCAGTGCTCATTACTGTTACCATATTAACTACTATGTGTGAACAATTTAAATAAATATGCTAGAAATTCAGATATTTATAAAAAGGGGGAAATATTTGATATGCATATTGTAATGAAAGTGAGTTGGCATTGAAAAATACTTATATTAAGCAGTAGGAAGAGTTTCTCTGAAACGGAATCTAGAAAGACAAAACAGACCTTTGATCCCAGAGTGACAAGAAAATGCATTGTAAGTAGTAAAATTAAATAATTTGTGATTATAATAATAAACTTATGTAAATTAATACATTCATGATACTTAGATTCTGGGATCCTGTAAGAATCAAATCTTCAGTTTGAATTTCAAACTGTATTTTAACCTTGTCTTATATGAAATGTAACAAGATCAAATATATCAGAGAATTGTTGACAAACCAAAAGTTTAACTAAGTTTAATAAAGGCTTCCACCTTACTTATTTTAATTCCTGAAAGGATCTAAAGAATCAGACCAAAGCTATCATAGCAATGTAAATAAAGGCTCTGCTTCATAAATAAAACAAAACACATACAAGTACAAGCATAAAGTTTTCTTAATTATGGTTCTTTTATTTATTTTCAGTAACTTTATGGGCTGGAGCGATAGCACAGTGTTAGGGCAATTGCCTTTCACGTGGCTGACCTGGGTTCAATTCCTCCATTCCTCTCCGATAGCCTGGCAAGCTACCATGGCGTATTCAACATGCCAAAAGCAGTAACAAACAAGTCTCACAATGGAGATGTTACTGGTGCCCACTCGAGCAAATTGATGAGCAACAGGATAACAGTGACAGTGACAGTGACTTGATTACAATAAATTATGTGTCAGGAATAAAATATAAGAAATTGCAAAGTGTGATTGAAATAAAGAAGAACAAAAGAAATTGTTTCACATGTAACCAACAGGGACTGGAGCAATAGCACAGCGAGTAGGGCGTTTGCCTTGCATTCAGGCAACCTGGCCCGGCAAGCTACCAAGAGTATCCCTCCCACCCATACGGCAGAACTTGGCAAGCTCCCCGTGGCATATTCAATGTGACAAAAACAGTAACAAGTCTCACAATGGAGACATTACTGGTGCCCAGTTGAGCAAATTGATGAACATTGGAACAACAGTGCTACAGTGCTGTTAGTAATTAACTAACAGAGTAACTAACAGTAGTAGTAACTACAGAGTGTATTTAGGAAAGATAGACTATAACTCTTAAAAGTATGTGAAAGTATGCACAGCAAGAGCTCATATAATGGAAGTAAAATTGGTGACTTTATTTTGTTAGGGTGTCATAGTTTCCAACACTATTGAAGGTAGTGTTCTGCAGTTACAGACCTACTATACACATTGCTCCACTCGTGTTTCAAGATCCATTCAAAGCAATTACTGAGTCATCTCCCTAATCCCTCATCAGTGAACTTAATAAAATCAATGGTAACTATAAAACACTCTAAATTAATGGAAATTTTAGTTCTGAAAATGATAAAGCCCAAATGGGTAATTTTTATTTTTTCAAGGAATTTTGAAAGAGCACCTGAAACTGAAATTTTTACTGCACGTTTAAAATGTAGTCTCTTATTAAACTATATAAAATATATAAAAATTAGTTTCATCTTGAGTAGTTTTCATGGTAGTTTTCAGATGAATTTATATCCATAACTTAAAGAAAAAAGAAAATAATGTAACTTTGAATAATAGTACATTGTTTCTTGAGTAGGCATTCAAGTTGTTCTGTCCACGCAACTAAAAGTATTGGCATTTTGTCTTTTATCTTTATGTGAAACCCCTACATTATGTAATGATCTTTCTTTATTAACTTTGATGTTTCCATTTATGACTACACAAATACTTCTTTTTGCTACTGAAATTCCATGAACCTCAAGGTTGTGGCTTTCCCTTGGATAAAAATAGCATGAATGCATATTTTTTTAACTTTTTATTAAATCACCATGTGGAAAGTTACAAAGTTCTCAGGTTTATATGTCAGTTATACAATATTCAAACACCCATCGCTTCACCAGTGCCCATATTCCACCACCAGAAACCCCAGTATACCCCCCGCCCCCACCCCCTACCCCCTACTGTATAACTAATGAATTTCACTTCATTTTTTCTTTACCTTGATTACATTCCATAATTCAACACAAAACTCACTATAGTTGTTGGAGTTTCCAACCAAGAGAGACAGAGCAACTACATTTGATAATTAGTTTTTCATTGCTGGAAATGAAGAGATATGTAGCCCCACTGCTACAAGTACATAACTCTCTCTCTCTCTCTCTCTCTCTCTCTCTCTCTCTTTTTTACCTTTTTCCTTTTCCCTTTTTTTTTTCCTTTTTCCCCCTCATCCCCCTTCCTGCGCCTCATAGTATGGTGTACGCCACGCCGTGTCGGCCAGCGTGGAGCTTTTGCTTAGTTCACAGTCCAGAGGTGGCTGCTACATTAAAAACCTTCAATATTTCAACAAAAACTTACTGTTATTATTTGGAGTTTCCCCCCCAAGTCAGACCTGTTCAAATGGAACCATTTCACATTGCTGACAATTATAGATGTTAAGTCGGTTTTGGATTTCTGTATAAAGTCCAGGGAAAATTCTGCCAGAAATTACATAGCCCAGCTCACAGTCCCAGTGCATTGCTGTAAGAAGTCTCTGAATTCAAAGTCTTTAGGCGCAGAGGGTCCGATTCGCGCTCAGCGGCTCCGGATTTATCTGGGCTGAGGGCGTGCCGGTTACGTCCCCTTCCCATGAGTTCCTGGGAGCCCCCAAAGTAACAACCGAATACCTGTGGGTTTGGAGTCACAGAAGATGGCGCCTGCCACGTGGGTGCCGCCAGGCCGCCGCTTTCCGTGCAGGAAGACAGGGTGGGGAGGAAAAAAATCCACCCCCGGCAGCACAGAGTTGTAGCCCAGTTCGGTGTCCCAGTGCATCGCTATCGGATGCTGCGCTGGATGCCCGAATGTGTTACAGCTCTGGAATCAAAGTCTTTAGGCGCAGAGGGTCCGATTTGCGCTCAGCGGCTCCGGATTTATCTGGGCCGAGGGCGTCCCGTTTATGCCTCCTTCCCATGAGTTCCTGGGAGCCCCAAAAGTAAAAACCGAATACCTGTGGGTTTGGAGTCACAGCCATGAATGCATATTTTGAATAAAAAAAAATTCCCCTGTAACATGTGCTCTCTCTATAACTAAGGAAGGATATTTTCTTCCTATAGTGACAGTTGTAAGGACCAGTTTCCCTTGTGTAAATAATTTTTGATTAGGTCACCAAATTAATGCCTAAACCAAAAATGTCAGGATTTTTTTTTTTGTCTAAAAAGTACTTAAGCATCACTTTGTTCAGGCTGAGATCCCTTCTACATAATGGTATCTTATTACACATAAAATTAAATGTCATCATTTTGTTCTGTCAATGTGTCTGTCTAATGTTGGTTTAATTATTTTCTGTGATAAAAGCCGAGAAAAGTAGAGAATTTTTATTCCTCCCAAGCAACATTATATATTATCTAGCATAAATTTTAAAAAAAAGAATTGATGAAAATGTCAACAGCCTAGAGAAGTAATCAAATATTAATTTCAACTATTAGTTTCTTTTCTATATACTTACAAGTATTTTGTGCAATTGGTAAAATTATTAAAGTCTCTAAACTAGTCAGTACTCAAAGACTGATTTGGGATGTTGTATTTAAAAATAAATCTGGGAGTCAAATGTGCACACTATTGTAAACTTGTTACCTAACCTACAGTAATAAATGAATAAGTAAGTAAATTGGAGGTGAGAAAGTAGAAAAAGAATGAAAAAATTAGATCTGAAATGCTTGAACGTAAGTTTTCTACTATAAAGTAATTACCTGAATACAACTAACATTTAGCACACACACGTGACATTTAAGTTGTTCAACAGTATTCCTAATAAAATTAAAATGTTCTTGATATCATTAAACACTGGTGTGTATTCATTTCTAAGATGTTATCTGAGATATCATACAATTAGTATATTTTTATAATAAGACCAAACACATAAAATATTGATTAACAGGTTGAAGAGGGGAGAGCTGGTAAGGTACTACATTGCATCCGGACAGCGTAAGCTTGATTTCCAGCACCCCATACATTCTCCTGAGCCCACCAGGAGTGATTTCTGAGCACACAAACAACAGCAACAAAATCTATGAAAATCTATAGAGCAAGGGTGTTGAAGACATGAAAAATAGCATGCTCATTTCTTATGAAAACAGTGGAAATCCTAAAACTTCACTTTAAGTAAGTTTAAATTTTAATTAAATTAAATCTTGTTGCTTTTTACTAGGGGGACCTGCCAAATGTTTTTCAGGCCCCCTTGGTACAATTCTTGTGATACTCAGCCAACTGAACCTATGATTCAATACTAGGGTCCAAGGAAACTGCTCATTCTCAGCTGTGCATTGACAACCAGAGCCATCCTGCTGGTGCCCGAGGGTCACTGGGACTATACCAGATGCTCCTGAGGGCACCCCAGGTTTCTCTTATAGTGCATTGGAAGCATGAGGTGACAAAGATCTAAGTAGGGTCAGGTACATATATAGGGATATATCCTAACCAATGTACAAGCACCCCAGACCTACACATTGGTATTTAACAAACTATAAAGCAGTAAAGAAAATGAATGAATGGCCATAACCATATTTTAAAACACTAAAAAAAAAAGTAAATTTATTTCAACATTTAATAATGATTATGGGGCTGGAGTTATAGCACAGTGGGTAGGGCATTTGCCTTGCATGAGGCCAACCCTGGTTCGATTCCCAGCATCCCATATGGTCCCCTGAGCACTGCCAGGAGTATTTCCTGAGCACATGAGCCAGGAGGAACCCCTAGCATCGCCACGTGTGACCAAAAATTTAAAAAAAAAATGAGGGTTTATATCTGTCAAACCACTTTCTCCCTGAAACCAAAAGAAAAGCTGAGTAAAATGTAAATGGACACCCTCCCCACAAAGCAATGCATGACATCTGGCACATTTTCTCAAGGTGAAAAGAATGAAAGAACCTAGGGATAGGGTGACTTCCCATGTGTCTTTGACAATTGAGGGCCAGGTGACAGAGTACCTGAAAATTTGTGTATTTTGAGTTATCTCACTGCCCTAGGAAATATCTTTGGGATCCTAGACTTTGTCAATGATGTGGCATAGAAGAAAGTAGAACAGGCTCACAAAAATTAAGGAATTTTCCATAGAAATAAAGGTGTACTCAATCTTAGTCCTATATGATATTTCAGAATACAAATATCTGCTGCACAACATAACCAATAGTCAAAAGTATTCTGTTGAATGATTAATAATTTAAAAGGGTAGATTACATGTTAACCTTCTTATCCCACTAAGAAAGGGACCTAAGGAAATTTTTGCAGATGAGAAAACTTGTTTACCACTTTTATTGTGTTAATGGTATGAATGTTTCTTATCTTACCAATCACATACAGTAAATATGTTCTTTTTGAATATTATTTTTCCTCAACAAAGCTAGTTTTTGGGAAAAAAACAGAATAAATAGGTACCTGTATTAACTATTGTCCCAATATCAATCACCTAAAATATTTAAATGAGTGATATTATCCTGGATTGCTATTTAAAATGAAAATAAACCTTCTCTCGAGAAACTTAATATCCTTCCAAAAAATATCAAGCTATCTAAAGAACAATATTGCCAATATAAAATATATAAAACAGAACCATGAGCTAGAGCAGAGCATGTAGAGCATTTGCCTTGCACGCGGCTGACCCGGGTAGCCCAGCAAGCTATCAAGAGTATCCCGCCCGCACGGCAGAGTCTGACAAGCTACCCGTGGTGTATTTGATATGCCAAAAATAGTAACAAGTCTCACAATGTAGACGTTACTGGTGCCTGCTTGAGCAAATCAATGAACTATGGGATGACAGTGCTACAGTGCTACAATACAGAACCATAGAAAAAATTTAAAGTAATGGAGGTAATATTTATGGTAAAAAAGAGGCCACAGTCTATTTGAGTTATAGAAACAGATTTTTAAATATGTGATAAGACATTGAAC
The DNA here is from genome assembly GCF_027595985.1 of Sorex araneus. NCBI lineage: Eukaryota > Metazoa > Chordata > Mammalia > Eulipotyphla > Soricidae > Sorex > Sorex araneus. The sequence continues at coordinate 29,129,876 of NC_073308.1, forward strand.
GCTTGTATCTATGCAACAGATCTCAGAAAATAATTTGGCTTATCTGATAACCATGAGCCAATTTGCAAGGAATCTGGCACCAAAAGAATTTCATCTTCAGTTAATACCATAGAGCAAAATTCACTTTGAGTAATTTAACTTGTCCATATTATATAAATTGAAACAACTATAATATAGCATACTATAATTCAAGTTATTAAACATATTTTAATGTTTTAATTTACAAGTAAGGAAGCAAATTAGTTCGTACTTAAAATAGAAGTCCTACTTTTCTCATATTTCCATTCTGATTTATTGTGACATAGCACTTTAGCAACACATTACATTATTACCCTTTCCTATGTTACAAGATTGCAAAAATAATTCAGCGTCAAGCATATCTGTTTATTCCTTTTATAAGAATATTTTATGACAACCCCCCACCCCCACTTTCATTTTGTTTTGTTTTTGTTATAGCCAATGGTGCTCAGGAGTTACCTGTGGTCATTGCTTAGAGGTCACTCCTGGCAGTGCTTGGGGACTCCGTACATGGGATCCAAGGTGGGTCTATCACATGCAGGATAAGCACCTTAATCCCTAATTATCTCTCAAACCTTTTTTGTGTCAGCATTGTTGCACATTCTCAGAGAACTCAGTTTATGCACAGAAACATTCTTGACCTTGAGGCTTTTATGTGCTAATGAGCAAAGTGTATCTTATACAAAAATTATGTGCTTTAGGACCACTCATAAAATTTAGGGTGTAATTATAGTCAGGTACTCTAGAAGATATGTGGCAGTAAGACACACTTAAAAATTAATTTCTACCCTCTGAGTAATTTGAAGTAAGCCTAATTATTGCTTGGGTATGATTGAAGAAAATATTAGTTTCTTTTTCCCTCACCGATGTAATCCTCATCTCTTAACTTTACACTAATGGGGAGGAGCAGTAGTGTGGAACTTCCAGAATGCCTGATAATCATAAAGTCATGAATGCTTGCAAACAATTTATATGCTATAGATTTTAGTAGCTTCACCTTCCTGGTAATATTTTGCTTCAGTGCACATTAAAATTAGTTTGCATTCTCTGTGTACACACTATCTAGTTGATACAGAAACATGTCCAGGAAGTTTGCAGTGTGGTTAGAAAAAGCCCTTTCGGTAGATAATACACAGGGCAAACAATCTGAATGCAGTTAACACACAATCAGTAGTCCATAAATCTGCTGATATGGTTGTAGAGTCAGCAAGAACAGTATTTCTATAACCATAGCCTATATTTCATCTCCCCTTAGCCATATGTAAACAAACCTAAGTAATGTCTATCTAAAATTCTATTGAAAAATTTATATTTATTACCAAGCAGAAATAGAACTTTCTAAAGAACAGAAAGAGTCTCCAGTAATAAGCAGAATCTGAATTTGGCCATTGATTTTTCTTTCCTTTTTTTGGCAGTCTATGGAACAAAACTAAGTCTAGTGAAACTTGGTTAAGACAGTGTGCTGTTTTCATTTCCAAAGTTTAAAATAGTGGTCTACTTTATGAGAATTCAAAGTGCAAAATTATGAAAGAAAAACACAAAAGTTAGCAGTAACTTAATCAACCAAAGGATATTAATATCATATATACTTGATTAAACAATTACTTTCTTCATATAACAATAGCTCAAATAATTATTGTAATTTTCTATTTTTAAAAAACTTGTTAAGGTAGATGAAAAATTTTATTAGCAACAAGCCAGCAAGTTGAAATATGGTAGACTAAAATCTAGAGAATCATTGTAGCTCTATGATCTTAAGAATATTGTTTAGAAAAAAAATAGGAAAGAAATGGAAGGTAGCAAAGCATTGGGCATTAACATGATGAGGAAATTCTCTTGTGAGTGTTCCCTAACATCCCTGCAAATGTCAATCAGACTGATGATTAAAGATTCAGCCTGAGTTATATTCCATGTAACAGGCTTTGGGAAAAATAATATAAAGGAAATGTTTGATTCCTGACAAACTATACCCCCAAATATTAGCAGATTTTTAAATTTTGCTTCCAGTTCTTAATTCCATATGGGTTGTTTCAGCAGGGGTCAAATAGCATGTGAGATCCATATCGTAGTGTCTAGAGAATGATAAAGCGTTTGGAAAAATTCTCCTAGGTTGTGTTTTATTTTTTTCTGAAGGTGAGGATAGGTGAGAAAGTATCAGATTTTAACAGAAATAGAAATTATAAAAATAAAAGAGTACTGAGAGTACATCAGGATACATGGTAGACATTGCCAGTGATTTTAAGACATTAAATATTTCAGTTTATTAGTCATGATTTTCATATGATTTAATGTGGCTATTTTTTCCAGGAAAGGTAGATTTAATAGAGTCTTGGGGGGGTTAAATGAAAAAAGTGAAAGAGAATTGAGAGTAAATATAAATAGCTAAAACAAAAGACTTTTTGAAAAACTGGTTAAGTAAAATATGAGTGAGTGGGCATAGAACCTGTGAATTGTTGATTTGGGTAGTATATATCATAAATTGGAGCCATTTTACCACTAAGTAGAAGTAAATTGTTGGAAATTTAGGAGTTTGCTGACAGAAGCTGGGTTTCTATCCCTGATTACATGGAGAATTGGCTATTGAGGGTGACGAGGGAGAGATGAGTGAGGAAAGCGAGCCCCAGTGATGCTTCAACAAACAGAAAGGAGGGATCTATGAGTGAGCAAAACTCTCTGGTGCTAAAAACTTGGAAGCAGTTGAATAAGAAGAAATATGTGGAACATTACAGAAGGAGTTAAAGCAGAAAAGTTCCAAGTAAACACACACACACACACACACACACACACACACACACGACCAGGAATCACAGGATATTCTCACCAACATTCTCGGTCCTCTGAAGTACAAGAGTGGGTGATTTTCAGGAAAATAACTCTGAGCTACTGACAAAAACTTCCATCCTCCAAAGACCAGCCATCTGCCTACTGCATTAAGACACTGTGCTTCTGTTTCTCTTCCACCTACAAACTCTCACATGAGTCTCTCAAATTGGCAGAATGTTGTTTCCCAGCTTTCAAATCCTGTAACAGATTAGAAAGCATAAAGAATAAATGGTGTGGCATTACCATCAGAAAAATAGGTATAGTTGAACCTTACAGTTATATGTACATCGTATTCTTAATATCATATCTACATTTAATAATCTTAGCAGCAACAAGTTACAGAGGAAATGGACTGAAAATAAATGACATAGACCTCTGTTAGAAATCCAAGTACTTTGCTTGATGCTGTGAACCTTCGCCAGGATTGTCTTGATTTACCTTGTAAATTCACCTTGAAAGAAAATTTACTCTAAGTGGCTATCTTGACATTTTGCCATGGTAGAGAAAGCTTATGCCCAATGGGTAATAATAGGTGCAGAATGTACAGGAAATATCTAGCCAATAACTGACAATTTTTGAGAGATTTTATCAGATCCAAGATGTAACTAAATAAGTAGCTTTATTCTTTGCCTTTACCTAAATTGTAGATCTCCATACTGTTTGTGTCATTTTTTTTCAATCTATTACTTTTCCCTTCCAAATTGTGAATATTTTGCAATTTTTTTGGTATGGAGTTATATTGATCTCTATTAATCTTTATAAGATATCTAGATAACTAGAACAATTTCTTGGACTTACAACTTTTAGAGGTATTTTTATCTTCTTAATTGATTATACTGCACATCTAACAAAGTAGGTACTTTGTTAGATTTTTTTTTTTGGTCAACTTAGGTATAGTCATTCTTCATGATGATACTGGTGAGATACAGGAAAATAGCACACATAAAATAATACATTTCATGGACAGAAACATGACTTTTAGAATATGTTTAATAATTAGCATTCTAAATGGCTGTCATGCAATGAAAGTAGCAGATACAGCAGATCAGTATAATGTACCTGAGCTGGGGAGATAATCCAAGATGTTTGGGATTAAATTATACTGATGAGATCAAAGTTCTCAAAAGCCTAAGACAAGTTACTTAAAGTTCATTAGTGCAAATGCTATCTGAAAGAATATTATTTTGTAGCATTTCCTAACTTGTTAAAGGTAAAACAAAAATGCCAATTAAGTAAGTTTTAAGAAAAGGATTCACTGCCATCAGCTCAAGCATTTTCATTCCTATTATCAAAGTTCCAATAGGATGCCAGTAAGAAACTTGATTTTCATGTAAAATCCATGAGATCATTAATTCCATGTGTTTTGTATTTTAATATTCTGAAAATAAAATATAGATTTGTATTACATCAGCCCTTTAAAAAAATTAATAATATTTTTCTTAGGAGTTTATAGACTTTCTGTATCTTTCTCACCATGCCTTAAGCTGAGATGTGAAAGGCATAAGCTTGTTATCTTCTTCCTGTAAGTTTGACTCTGTGATGGGAAATGTAGCCCGCCCACTAGTTCTTATAGTCATTTACACAATAACATTATATTGTAGAACTTGCTATTCACCAAGTCCTTTCCTCTCATACACACATTTCCAGCTACATATAGGTAGTAATTTTATGCACTATTTGTAATCTGTAAAATAATCAACATGCAGTCCTGATTGATAATGAAGTCATAATTACCTTTAAACATAAGTAGATCAGTTATTCTTCACAGATTACATTTTAAATTCTGCAAGAACCTCTAGTGGTATGAATAGCAGTGAGGAGAGAAATAAGAAAATGTCAATCACTCTAGATGTTTCATAATAAAAGTAATTTAATTCAGAGAATTAGCAACATACAATTCTGTTGGAAGAACAACTCTCATTCAAAAAGTCTGAAAGAGGGAGATTCACAGAAAAGTCAACACTCTCAGCTTTTTCAAAAGCTACAGAGGAAAGTGATTCTTAGGCTAACTCACAGAAACACTTTAAAAATCTGCCATTTTCCTTAAGTTTGGGATTTAGTGGATTTGGCAATGGAACAAAAATGACCCCTGATTCTATTTTTCTTGCATCTTATAAGTCATTTTTAGAAAATGACTTACAAGGTCTGCAAAAAGAAAAGAGCTATCTTAATTCTCAACAGAAAATTTAGTGTAGACATTGAAATCTTTCCAATTATGTGGAGAATAATGTTAAACCAGAAATGGGGAGGAGGAGATAAACATTTAAAGAATAAAGAAGAGAAGAGATAGCATACTAGATTTAGTTTTTATTTTTCCTTAAAATATTATTTCCTAAAGACTTCTCACTCTTTCCATGGGAAATATTATTATTTTCTTCTTAAAATGAACTGAGTGCTTAGAGTAGGTAAAAGGATATACATGATAACCTTTCAGTATATCTGCAAACTGTAACCCCCAAGAGGAGAGAGAGGGAGAAGAGAGAGAGAGAGAGAGAGAGAGAGAGAGAGAGAGAGAGAGAGAGAGAGAGAGAGAGAAGTGCCTGCCATTGAGGCAGACTGGGGGAAGGGCAGGACAGTGACAGGAGGGAAACTGGGGACATTGGGTTTTATTTTGTGTGAGAATTTTTTTTTATGTTTAGCTTTTTGTGTCATACCTAGTGATCCTTAGGAGTTACTCTTGGCTCTACACTCAGAGTGGGTGGGGGACAATATAGGATGCCCAGAGATAGAGCCTCAGCTGCATGCAAGACAAATCCCCCTAACCTTTTCTTATCACTCCATCCTCAACACTGGGGGCATTGGTGAAGGGAGATGTACCCTGGTAAAGAGACTGGTGTTGAAATATTATATGAACTGAAAACAAATCATGAACAACTTTGTAACTATGTGTCTCTCTGTGATTCTATTTTTAAAAAATCACTGTCACATTTGCTGACTCAAAACAATGAGGTTCTTGCCTGTCTTATTTATTCAGGTAGAACTTCAAGTACATGCAAATTAATTAATTGTATTTTGAATGTTTAAACTCTGGAAAATGAAACTTTTGCTAAAATCATATATATTTATAGAATTTTAAAACCTATGACATCACCCTTAAATTACATTTTCTAGGTTTTTTTATTAATTGCATTTTTTATATCTCTATTGTTTTCTTCTATCCTTAGACAATTAGACATATTTTACAAAGACAAAAGCATGCTTTTAAATGATTTATTTAGCAAACTAATAATTTAATTTCAGTACATTTGTCTATTTGTGAGTGTGGATGTTTCTTTGGGGAGAGCAGACTTCATGGTTATTATGACTAGTATATAACTTGTAAAATGCCTGGAAATAGGTTTCTAGGTCATCCTCACACTAGCCATTTGCTCTTAGTCTAACTTACTCAAAACTTGTGTTCTGTTTCCTCACATCAAAACTGAGAGAATAAGAAGTTATAGTTTACTACAAATATAAATCTAATGGTAGCTGCTCATAGAGATGTAAAAATTATAGTTCTTAGAAAGACCAATCACAAGAGTAAGCAAGGTCATCTTTACCCTTAGCTCTAGAAACCATGTTCTAAAGATCTGCCTTTAACGCTTTGTAAAGAGAAAATAGTTATTCCAACCTCCCCGTTGTCCTTTGTAGGTCCCCTATTCTCAGCGTTTTCTTCTTGCTGTGTCTTCCCTTTCAAGATTTCTCCAAAGTACGTGATTTGTGTGAAATGAAGTCACACAGATGGGCTACAATTGCCCATGCCCTGTCTTACCCTTGACCGATAGATACTAAGTGAGTCACAAAGCCTGTGATGCCGGCAAAACCTAGAGTCTCTTAGGAGGTTCCTGATAGTTTTGAGACTACAGAGCTTTGAAAAAGCTTTTCAGAGAACCGCAGATGTGGAAAATAAAGAGCAGCTGGGTTTGGCTTGAAGCGTGCACCTGGTACATTTTAACCTTCGCATCCTCTTGTTCACTCTATGGATTATGAAAAAAATTGTATTTTACTTCCTTTTTTTAATGAAATCACCCTGAGATACACAGCAACAAAGTTGTTCACAATTAGGTTTCCGTCTTACACATTTCTAACACCTGCCCTCCAAAATTTTTAATAATGCATTCATCTATAGCTGCTCTCTTCTTTTTCATTTTATTTTGTTTTGTTTTGGGACCACAACCAGAAGTGCTTAGGACTTACTTTTGGTTCTGTACTCAGGGATAACTCCTGGTGGTTCTTGGGAATCAAATTGGAATTTTAGGGGGTTTTTTTGTTGTTTTTCTTTTTGTTTTGAAATCAAACTGGCTGTTCTCAGTGCTTCTCCTGGCTCTGTGCTCAATGATTACTCTTGACTGTGCTCAGGATTTGGATGTTCAAATTTCAGTCAGTCAGGCAGGCAAGATATAGTGCCTGACTAAGGCAAGCACCTTACCCACTGTATCATGTCTCTGGCTGCTCTATGTCTTCTTGTTTACCAACATCTGAGCAGTATTGCATCCACATTTTTTAGGATTTTATTTGTATTACTATTTTAACCACTCTCCAATACCTAAGTGTTTCTTATCTAAGGATTTCATATATTCAGCAATACGTGAGATAAAATAATACAAAAACAGTACACGTTGAAAGACATTCATTTTACGAGGTTTTAGAAAAAACATAGTATACTGGGGCCGGAGCGATAGCACAGCGGGTAGGGCGTTTGCCTTGCACACGGCCGACCCGGGTTTGATCCCCGGCATCCCATATGGTCCCCAAGCACTGCCAGGAGTAATTCCTGAGTGCAAAGCCAGGAGTAACCCCTGAGCATCGCTGGGTGTGACCCAAAAAGCAAAAAAAAAAAAAAAAAAAAAAGAAAAAACATAGTATAATTTTATACCAGCTTGAAGAAATTGAAAGAATCAACTGTGATATAGTACATTAACTGGTACAACAGAAGACAATCCAGGTTTGAAGGATAAATGTGAAAAAGTATAAGTCAGCAAGGAAGACATATGACAGGACTATGAAGCAAATGTTTAGTGTCAGAGATTTAAGACTAACCAGAAAAGTAGATTTAAAATAAGGGAGAAGAAACTTACTTCTTGTTCTTGCACACAGAGGGGTGATTTTTCCTGTAGTCTGGTTGATATCAACCTTTTCCTTTGAAACCAAACTAAACTAGAACAGTAAATAATCTGGAATGCCTGTGTGTTAAGTGCATCACTGTGCAACTATTCTCTACTACGTGGTTTCTTTCTGTGTTCATGGTGATCATTTACATTGTGGATCCATTAAGCCTTTGGTATTCGTCCCTATTCCCTCAAGTTTCAGCTACTTAGTACAGAAGATAACTGTGCAAAAGTGCAACACTGTGGTGATAGGACCGTGACTTTAAACTAGGAATATGAAGGATCCCAACACACCCATCACGTAATCCTAAAGTGAGTACAATATCAAACAAATGCAGTTAATGAAGGCATTCTAATTTGTTATATATTTGCTCTAAGACCATACTGCCACGTGCTAGGGATAGCTCCTGGCAGTACTAAAGGGGTCACATGCAGTGGTGCTCACACTCAGTTCAACTGCATGTAGGACAAGCACCTTCACCCCTGTACTATCTCTCTGGTCTCTCCCAATATTCTAATTCTTAGAAGATTAACTTCTCTGGTTCCTTTTACTAAACTTAACTAATTAATGCAACATGCTGCAGCACAGGTTCCTATTTCAGTCTCCCATTTGTACTGCAATAAACTGAATGAGTCTGAATAAGCACACTCACTTTTTTAATAGTGTTTTAAAAGAATATATTGTTCCATATGGAATTAGGTTGCATCATCATAGAAAGCTGATGCGCTGTTGGTTGCTCTCCAAATTTTATGATCTTTATTTTATATTCATTTATCCAACAAATATTTATCCAAGTCCGTACTGCATACTTAATAAGATAAGGCCCTGCCCTCGAGGCTTATTATGGCTCTGGGGATATTGTTTAGGAGGCAAGGAACTGGTTACTGTGGATCAGAAATTAATTTCTTTTTCAACTACTGAAGCATAAAAAACAACAGAATGCATTTATAATCTTAGTTTAGAGAGTGATCTTAAATAGAATGCAGAATGCAAAACTCATAAAGAGATATTATAATTTGATATGCTGTAAGTTATGGCATCTGTGGAAGACAAGTAGGCTCCAAATTAAGACAAGTGATAAATCAGAAGATATTTGAACAAATTAACAAGGGGTGAGCATGGTCTGAGTAAACAGATTCTTGTGCAGGACCCAAAGGAGTATAATTGTTTAAATCCACTTAAATAAACAGTTTGATGGGATGTAGTAAAATTGAAATTAAATATATCTACCTCACAGAGGGGTTCCCAGGTTTATGTGGACCGATGATTTTCCCAAAGTGAGACTTAGCCTTTTCATTCATTGTGCATGGGTTGACCACAAAGTTTCCCCAAATGTGGGGTACTCAACTTCATGATTTTTCATGGTAGGGGACTGAGTTCAACACTATGCCTTGATTATTAAAAAATAATTTTAAAAACATTAAAAAGATTTGTAAACATATTTCTATTTGGGGGTGTTATATAGTTCGGCATGACCAGTGTGATTTCAATGAGTAAAGAAGCATTCATCTCTGAAGCCGGAGCTATAGTATACTGGGTAGGGGCCTTGCCTTGTATATACCCAAACTAGGTTGGATTCCAGCCATCTAATAAGATCCTCCAGGCATTACATATGCTTCCCAAGCACCAGCAGGAGAGATTCCTGATTGCAGGACCAGGGGTAACCCTGAACACTACTGGGTGTGCCCACCCCCCAAAGGAGAAATTTCACCCCTATGCACAACAAAGCTTTTTTTAAAAAAAGGTGTTTCTGGCTCCGCCGAGATGCGACCGAGGTGGCCACACATTCGTATGGCCGCTCTGCAGCTAATCGATCGACCAGGATCCAGAGGCCAGCTAGACTACATTTGGTACCAGCAGCTGCTCGCAGAAATGTCTCTAGACTGTGAACTAAGCCATAGTTCAGGAAGGGAAATGATGTGATTTCTAACATAAATCTCCCTGGACTTAGTTACTAAAATACTAAGATACAGAAATCCAAAACTGCACGGCTGCTATTGTGGCCACGCAACTTCATATCTCTTCATTCTCAGCAATGGAAAACTAACTATCAAATGCTTCCTTTCCAGCAGAGCTGTTTAATTGGGAGAAAACTCCAACAACAATAGTGAGTTTTGTGTTGAAATATGGAATGTAATCAAGGTAAAAAGAAAGTGAAGTGAAATTTATCAGCTACGCAGATGGGGGTGGGAGTTGGAGGGTGGGAGGTATACTGGGGTTTTTGGTGGTGAAATATGTGCACTGGTGAAGGGACGGGTTTTCGAGTACTGTATAACTGAGACATAAGCCTGAAAGCTTTGTAACTTTCCATGGGGTGATTCAATAAAATAAATAAATTGAAAAAAAAAGAAATGTTTTATGAAAGTTAATCTGTCAGTTTCTCTACTCAAAATGTTAAAAATGGACACTTTCCTCCATCAGCTTCAAGTATGAATATTTAGTGCTGGGAAATTACATGGATGGAAGGACAGGTGTTGAAACATTGTATGAAACTCAACCATGAACAGCTTTGTAATGCTCTATCTCGTGCAGTTTCATTAAACTAAAAATTAATGTTAAAAATACCGAATATTATATTTTTCAATAAAAAGGTGTTTCTGTGTTTCACTTGTAATAGAAAAATAATATGAATCAAATAAGTGCTTTTGAAATAGATTTAGCTATGCTATATCTATTCTATGGAATTTCATAAGTCTTAAAAGTATGACAGCACTACAGTTAATTGAAATAAAGCTATGACATATTTAGATTCATGAAACATGCATATAATGGTGAAAAGTAAAAAGTTTAAAAATAAAGCCTTTTTTCTTCCTTTTCTAGTAACAGATAATTCTAGGGGGAAAATATAAAATAAGACTAGAGTTTAACGCAAATATGGATGGGCCCATAATCTTAGATGAACCACTCACATCATTATTATTCCATTTGTTACAGTAATTTTTCCTTAACTGGATTAGTCTAGATCAGAGCTTTACTGGTTAGCTGGTGATTTTTTTCTCATTAAAAAAACATTATTAGGTAAATTTTGTTAAAACACTCCCAAACAGCTCAGAGATCTGTAGAATTTATGTAGAAACATTTAAAAAAAAAAGGAAAGAATAAAACATGGAGGAAGAGGGAAAGAGGAAAGAATGGTAAACAGAAACCAACCTTAAGGTGGTAGGAATAAGTGCACAGTAGATAAGTGGCTTTCATATGATTGTGACTAAGCTGAATTTTCTTATTTAAATAAAGAGTCTGGGACCAGAACAATGATATAGTTCAGAGGGCCTTGCACTCAGCCACCTGGGTTCCATCCCAAGCATCTCGATTGGCTTCCTGAGCACCACTCATGGAGTAATTTCAAAGGGCCACGCCAGGTGCAAACCCTGAGCATCTCCACATGGCCCCTAACTAAATAAATAAATGGAAAAACTAAGATTTAATATTTTAGAGTTTCTTTAGCCAATCATCTGTTTTCGGGCACTTCTGGTTTTTTCCATATTGTGGCTATTGTAAACAGAGTGGCAATGAACATGGAAATGCAGATGTCATCTCTACTATACCTTTTTGCCTCTCCGGGATATATTCCCAGAAGTGGTATTGCTGGGTCAAATGGGAGCTCAATTTCTAACTTTTTGAGAATCGTCCATATTGTTTTCCAAAAGGGCTGAACCAGTCGGCATTCCCACCAGCAGTGAAGGAGAGTCCCTTTCTCCCCACATCCACGCCAACACCGGTTGCTTTTGTTTTTTGGGATGTGGGCCAGTCTCTGTGGTGTGAGATGATATCTCATTGTTGTTTTGATCTGCCTCTCCCTGATAATTAGTGATGTTGAACATTTTCTCATGTGCCTCTCAGCCATTCGGATTTCTTCTTTGGAAAAGTTTCTGTTCATTTCATCACCCCATTTTTTGATTGGGTTGGCAGTTTTCTTCTTGTGGAGTTCAACCAGTGCATTGTATATCGTTGTTATCAACCCTTTATCTGATGGGTACTGCATAAATATCCTTTCCCATTCTGTAGACTGTCTTTGTATTTTGGTCATTGTTTCTTTTGAGTTGCAGAAGCTTCTTAGTTTGAGATAGTCCCATTTATTTATCGTTGTTTTCACTTGCTTGGCCAGTGGTGTGTCAGCTTTGAAGATACCTTTGGCTTCAATGTCGTGGAGAGTTTTGCCGACCTTGTCTTCAATGTACCTTAGGGATTCTGGTCTGATGTTGAGGTCTTTAATCCATTTTGATCTGGTATATTTACACAATGGAATACTACATAGCTGTCAGAAAACATGAAGTCATGAAATTTGCATATAAGTGGATCAACATGGAAAGTATCATGCTCATTGAAATGAGTCAGAAAGAAAGAGACAGACATAGAAAGATCGCACTCATATGTGGAATATAAAGTAGCTGGAGGTACAAGTTTACAATGTTGCGATTCCTGGCAGACATTTCTCTGGACTTAGTTACTAAAATACCGAAATCCAAAACTATGCTGCTGCTAGTGTGGCGTCCTGACCTCATATCTCTTCATTCTCAGCAATGGAAAACAAATTACCAAATGCTTTCTTCTCAGCAGATCGACTTTAGGGGGGAGAAACTCCAAATCAATAATAGTGAATTTTTTTGTTTAAATATTGAATGTAATCAAAGTAAAGTGAAAGTAAAATGAAACTTACCAGTTACACATGCGGGGTGGGTGGCTGGGGAGGTGGGGGGAAGGGGGGAGGTATATCGTGATTCTTGATGGTGGAATATGTGCACTGGTGAAGGGATGGGTGTTTGAGCATTGTATAACTGAGACTTTAACCTGAAAGCTTTGTAACTTTGCACATGGTGAATCAATAAAAGAATTTAAAAAAAAAAGATTTAATATTTTAAAAGTTATATGTGAATGACACCAAAAATTTTGAATCAAAGAAAAGGGAAAATTACATGAACAGAAGACCCAATTCCACTTGAATATATATATATACACATATATATGTTTGTGTGAATAGATAGATAGATAGATAGATAGATAGATAGATAGATAGATAATATATAGATAGATTGCTTTTTGTCACACCTGGCAATGATCAGGGGTTACTCCTGGATCTGCAATCAGAAATCACCCTTGGCGGTGCTCAGGGAACCATACAGGATGCTGGGGATTGAACCCAGGTTGGCCAAATACAAAGCAAATGCCCTACACGCTGTACTAGCACTCTGTCCCCTCTACTTGAGTATATTTAATCAAAAGAAATTAAGATATGTTTACACAAATATTTGTATATCGATGTTTATGCACCTTTTATTCATAACAGACAAAAATTGAAAATAAATTAGACATCAGTTCAAAATTTGTAAATGGATATCCAGATTGTGGTACTTTCATGCATTGGGACATTACTTAGCAGTAAGAGAAAAGAACTCATATAAGACCATATTTAAATTTCAAAGTCATTAAACTGAGCCAAAGAAACCAGATACAGAAAAAATACATACTTCATGTTTTCATTTAAATAAAACTTAAACTGAAAGAATTAATTTGATCTCTGATAGAAGGTTGTTCTCTCATTGCCCTTCACTAGTGGTGCAGGATGAGATGTTTGGAGACAGACGAGAACTTGGGAGAGTGAGAGAAACATTCTGTTTTATCATGGTAGTTAGGTGAATATCCTGATTTTTCAAAACTCACTAAATTATAAATAAAGTGGGTACATTTTGTTGTATGCAAATTAGCACTGTAGCACTGTAGCCCCATTGTTCATCCATTTGCTCGAGTGGGTGCCAGTAACGTCTCCATTGTGAGACTTGTTACTGTTTTAGGCATATCAAATACGCCACAGGTAGCTTGGCAGGCTCTGCCGTGTGGGTGGGATACTCTAGGTAGCTTGCCAGGCTCTCCAAGAGGGGCGGAGGAATCCAACCTGGGTCGGCTGCGTGCAGGGCAAACACCCTACCCACTGCACAAATTAACCCTGGTTAATTATAATCTAGAAAAGGAAATATACATATATTATATATATTTTAACATGCTATATCTGTAAGTTTGCTCGGGACCAAACAACGACTGCCTGATAAAATAGCCATACTTTATGAACCAGAGAATCAAAGATCTCTCTGTCCCCTCTGGCATGAAATAAAGGGCTCTATCCCATTCCTAGCCTGGTGCCGCCCCCAGGCTCTATTCTATGCTCATCAAGCCTACCACTTCCTTTCCTGCCCAAGACAACTTAAATATCTCACTTAGCCTCTTCCAGGGTGCAGCTCTACTCCAGCCTGACCAGAGGTCATAGCGTCCTCCAGGAGTGCACCCCAACATATTTCTCCTGTTTTTTCAGTTTACTTGTCTCTGTCCCTCTGTCTGCGCCAGGTGAGATCTCTGACCTATCTATATGTCTATTTAGAAGCCTGTTTTGGCTTTAAAGGCTGAGAGCTGACTTTCATGTGTAGAAGCATTAGAGCATTGTATTGTCCTTTTCATAAAGTGAAGTCTGAAGAGAGAACAAGTCAAAGCGAAGGAAGGAAGAACAATGTGTCTGACAGAGGAATCAAAAGGTAGAGATTTAAAGAACAGATGAGAGATTCTGGCTTATTTGGGGCACTGTAGAGTTCAAAGGAGAATGAATAGGTGTGAGTGACAAAAGGAGAATCAAGAGAGAGTGCTTGATCTGGGCCTTGCATTAGAGATTATCTTTATTTTGCCCTTGAACATAAAAATTTTACTCAAGAATATAATCCTTGCCTCATTTTCATCTGTCTCTTAATATTTCACAGTTTTGAACATTGTCATATGGCATTTTGATGTCTAAGGCTGTCTGGTGTTTGTACTGACTCAGAAAAATAAAGTTTTCTCTGCCATTGGATTAAAGGTCATATTTTTATCATTTGTAATTAACATAATTTTCCTTAGTCAATATGTCCTAACAATTTGCCAATTACTTTATCATTGATGGTTCCTTTATGACAAATTGTGCCTTTTGGAAATCTTCCCACACAGGCAATGGAAATCTTAGACAGATCCTCTAGGCTTCATCTTTTCTAATCGCTTTATAACCTCTACTTCCATTTCTAATGAGTTTTGATGGAAATTTTTATGCCTGTATTCTCCCCTAATTTGATTTTCTATCCTATTAATAACTCAGTGGTTTTATTCCTTCATTATTGTTTTATATTCAGCAAATGTTTTTTTGTGCCAGCATGTATTCTTTCTTTTTTATTGCAACTAGCTTTCATTTCATAGATATATGAAATTCATAGTTTGCTTATATTTAGTAATTGAATTATATTATATTTAGTAATTGAATTCATAGTTTGCTTATATTTAGTAATTTAGTATTTAGTAATTGAATTAATCTAAATTTCTATCTATATTACATGTCAGTCAGGGTTCATCAGAGAAACAGATGACAGGAATATCTAATGTATGTGTGTGTGTGTGTGTGTGTGTGTGTAAAGGAGAGAAAGAGAGACAGAGACTGAGAGAGAGAGAGAGAGAGAGCGAGAGAGAGAGAGAGGGAGAGAGAGATTTTATGAAACTGGACCATGTGCTTATTTACCTGTGGATGTAGGCAAGCAATTACAAAAAAATTTTATCGGTATGTAGTTGGAAAATAAGCTAGGATCTTTTACAGTCTGAAGAGAATTCTTTCTCCACTGGGAAACCCACATTTTCTCTTAATCTTTTCAGAGGATTGCATATGTCCATACCCATTATTAAGGAGAATCTTCTTTATTTAATGTCAACAAATTATAAATTTTAATCACTTTCACAAAATATCCTCTTCACAATGTTTCAGCTAGTATTTGATTGAATAGGTATTTATAGTCTAGAACCATCATGAATTTTTACATCAGTTAATGTTACAGTCATACAAAATACTTTTACTTACATTAATATAGAATTGTGTCAATGTTCAGATTTGATGTTAAAAATTAATTTAATTAGATCATCTAAGTCCATCTTAAAATGTCAAGTAGTAAAATAACATCCTTTTAATAAAGAAACAATATTGGTAAGAACGCTTTCTCTGCATTTTTCAGGTCTAATATTTATTTGAAGCTAAGGTGATAGTATGGAATTGGGAGGGGATATTTGGATACTGATTTGAAATTTGTATGTTTTTCTATGTCCTATTACTTTAAAAGAATTAAGCCACCATCAGAGTAGACCAATATGATGAACTTAGTGAGTTTTATGAAAGCAATATGAAAATTATATTAAAATGCTTACAAATAAATTATGCTAATATTTGATTAAAAGTAATGGTCAATGATTATTAATAAAACAAATAGTGCCATCTACTGACTACACAATTTTAATTTGAAGATTGCCATAAACAATTTTACAGCACATAATTTTTCAGTGCTATGGTGCTATAGTTATTCATTTGATATTCTGAATTATCTAAGGATTTTTTCTTCATTTCATAGAATCACAGTTAAATATCTAGTTCTGCTTACCGAAGTGGAATTTACATGTCCTTTAACCAAATGACTGCCACTTTACAAAATCACTGTCATCAGGAAGAATTTTTTTAAGTGCCCTATTGTTCTCAGAACTACGTTGTAAAAGAAGTGTGTTTATGTTCTTCTCATAAACTTTATGCAGGTTGATGAAACACAAAAGCAATTAGATTTTTCTGCTTCCTTTCCCCCCAAATACACAGGTTCAAATGATTAAAGAAATGCAAAGATTAATGTAACTTACTAATAAAGGGGAAGCCAAATCTTCTCATATGTATAGTTTTTTATAAGTTAAGGGAGTTAGCATTAGCTCCCACCGCCTTAAACTCCAGATGAGATTTTAAAGAGATTGAAACTTCTGAAAACACAAGGAAATAAAGATAACAAGAGAATGTAAGTACAGTATGATGCATTGTATCTAAATAGGAGTCTTGGTTTCAAAGTGTAGAAGCATACAACAAATTAAATGGTAAAATTTTGGCTGTATGGGGAAGTTTCTAGAAGCAGAGCAAAGAAATGCAGATTTGTAGTGTGTATTAACTTCTCCAAGACAAGGGATATGGGTGTGTATAATGTCTAGAAGCTGCCTGTCAGGACTTTTTCGTGACAAAAGTCCATAAGTTTGGTGAACCTGACCCTTTGTACATTTATGCCCCTTCTATGTCAAATGATTTAGATTAAAAGCTTAGAACTGAATTCTACTAAAACACATTAATCTTTTTTCGGGGAATACTCTAAATCCTGGACTTTTCTCCCTTAATAAGTTTGTTCCTGGAACATAACTTGGATCTCAATAAGAGGAATTGTGTGAGCACAACATTTAAAATTAGATGGGGGCCAGGGAGATAGTACAGGGTTCAAGGCATATGTTTTGCAAACATGACCTGATGGGCCTAGTGGTCCCAGCATCTCAGGACCCAAGCAACAGCACACTCTTGGACTTTTCGTGAAACCACCAGTTTCCTGAGCACTTTGGAAGGCACCCCACAACCCCTCAAAAAAGACAAAAATGGGGGGGGATGATAGTACAGCAGCTAAGGTGCTTGCATTGTGCACAGCTCACGCAGTTCAAATGCTAGCACCCTGTATTGTCCCCAGAGTCTCTCCAGGTATGATCCATGAACACGTGACAGGAGTAAGTGTAAGCATTACTGGTGTGAGCCAAAACAACAGCAAAAGATAAAAAAATGAAATCAATACTATGTTTTATCCTATTGCCTTATGCATTATTTAGCAGAGTACTTTCAAAAGAGGGTTGTTCTCAGAACCCGTTCATTTGTCTGTGTGCCTTATTTGAGTTGTTTTCAGGTCTACAGTAATGGGGAATGATATATAGTGGATACAGCGAAGGGTTTATGATTTAAATCTTAACCTCATGACCAGCATGTAGTCAAATCTTAACTGCTTCAGTTTATATCCCTGGATGATGAAAGATTAAAAAATGCAGGGGCTTAGGAAAAGCTTGATGATTAAACTGATAGCTACGAGCTATCACTCTGGAAGAGATTCCAGATATAAACTTGTACTTCACATGAATTTTGTCATGAGAAGAGCAACTAGTAGGAAGTATCTAAAAACTAATAACTTTGAATATGATAAAGCCAAAATTTCTCTTTCCATCAATTAGATATTTAATACATCATTGATTAAATTCTCTATATAAGGTGACAATGCCAGGTTTACCATCAAACATAAAATTTCTGACAGAATCTAAGTGCAAGATAAAATTTCAGGCCGAGTGCATTTTACAGAAGAAATTTGCAATTAATTGTTTTGCACTGAAAATGGCAAAATATTAGAATTTCCTAATATAGGCTAGACAGCCACAAATCACGAAATCCCATTGATTGTCGAATTTCTCAAGCTGTCTCAGTAACCTCTCCATTCATCCTATCTATCCCTGAGATTTTAGAAGCCTCTCTCTACTCGGCCTTCCCAATGATGCCACATTGGAGGCTCTTTCAGAGTCAGGGAAATGAGATCCAGCTTGTTACTGGCTTTGGCATATGGATACACCATGGAAAGCTTGTGAGCTCTCCCACGTGGGCAAGAAACTCCCAGTAGCTTGCTAGTTTGTCCCAGAGGGAGAAGTAGGTTATAAGATATCGCTTCTGGGAGCTTGCTT
The DNA here is from genome assembly GCF_027595985.1 of Sorex araneus. Lineage (NCBI taxonomy): Eukaryota > Metazoa > Chordata > Mammalia > Eulipotyphla > Soricidae > Sorex > Sorex araneus. Next base: position 29,148,359 of record NC_073308.1, read on the forward strand.
TTAAATCTCTGGATGTTGGCCATTGATGGGATTACACACACCTGGGTTCCTCTGCCAGTACCTTCATGCATGAGGCTTGTCTGAACATGTGAAGAGGGGCCTTGAGCTTGGCTGTGGCTAGGTTTCGGTGGTCTTCAGCCCCTGGGAGCTCTGCTCAGGGCAGGGAGGGAAGCTGGAGCCCATCCCCTCCGAGGAGCCCCGGGAAAGACAGCCAGGCGTGTGGGCAAGAGACTCTGCCAGGCTAGACAGTAATCTTTAAATATATAACACCTAGTATTTGTACCTGTAAATAATACCTTATATTGAAAAAGTGATTTTAGATATTTTTAATTTAAGAAGTTTAAAGTGTGGAGATTATCCTGGATTATCCATGAAGATCCTAAATGCAATCACAAATTGCCTAATAAATGGAGCCCCAAGCAAGGGAGTTTTAGCGTGATAATCAAGAAGGTCAAGTAAAGAGGCGGAGAGACAGATTTGAATATGCTATCCTTGAAAGTTCGGGTACTTTGCCACAGGCCAAAATATATCAGCACCATCAGAATGGGAAAGAAGCTAACACTTGATTTCAGCCCATTGATAGTGAGTCAGACTGTAGAACAATTGGAATACATTTCTAGACTTAATTTATCATTTGTGCAATAATTTGTTATAGCATCCCTAAGAAACTGAAAAAACGCAGGTAGTTTTTATTTCTAATAATGAACATAACTTAAATGCAATTGGAATCATTAGTACCATGCTAATATTCTGAAGGAAAAAATTGAAGCCAGTCTTAATTCCTTATATTCTATCACTCCCCAAATTGTTATACACTTCCCTTTGTTCACTCTGCTTCAAGAAATATCTCTACCTTATTATGAGTTTTGTTTTCTCTGCAGGGAAAGCAAATATTATCACCCAGGGACTAATATTATCTGAATATATCACAAAATAGATACATACAGGATAATGGCAACAAAACACAAATAACACTCTAATAAATAGTCACAGTCCAAACACAATCTCCAAAGCAATCTCGATTTTCTATGATTCCAAGTAGAGTAGAAATGAAAGAAATGAAGTTACCATCTCATTGTGGCAAGCCTTTCTTTGAGCTAAATGGATTATTGGAGATTCAGTCTTTCCAACCAAAACCTAAGTTATAACTTATGCCTCAGTTCCTAGTCTATCATGGTAACAGTGTTGTAGGCAAGGGAGGCTCTACTGAAGGTTATGATTTCTTGGTAGTCTCTTACAGCTTGATCCTCAGTAAGGTGAAAACACTAATAGGATTTAATAAGACTGAAAGGTTTAACACCACTGTAAACACGTAGTCACCTTGCCATGGTGGGAACACGTCTCAAGGTCATTAGAAAAGTAGATAAGCAAGAGTAGCCTTGCCCATACTAAATATTCTCATACTTCAGGTATTCAGGTTTAAAATGCTAACTATCTGAAAATTCCATTATCATTACTATGATGTCAGTGACTTTATGCTCACATTGATATGCTCTTAGTAGCACAACAGTTAACAATTAATCATCCAGCATTTATCATATTAATGAGTATATTCGACTTTAAAATAATTTTGTCAGAACAAGTTAGAGTCAAGTCACAAACAACTTGGTGCAAAACAAGTATTTTAGGGTACTTTTGAATATACATTTGAATCCATAACAAATCACAATAATAGGCACAATAATGTGCAAGTATATTTTAGATTTGTACACTGTTTTCTCTGATTGGAACCCAATGAAGTGGATGTTTTTCTCCCAAACATCAATCATACTGATGAACTCCCTTCAATATTATCCTCTCTGGGATATGCCCAAGTAACTAATAACATTGCAACCTATTCCCTCCGTCAGCATAACAAAGGAATTGCTTTTTTTTTCTTATTTTAATCTCAGTTCAATCTCCATAATATGCTGTCATTTGCTATGTTTATCTCATAGCCTTTCTGTTCCCTCTAGTATATACATGATATAACAGACTTAAGATATAATTCTTCGCATCACTGAAGTATTCCCTATGCCTAGAGTAACATTCAGCACATAATAACAATTATTATTATTTTCTTAAATGTCTGATGGAAAGAAAAGACAGAAGAGCCTACTGCAGTAAGTTAAAGATAAAGAGATATTTAGCTATACAAAAATGAATTTCAACTTTCAGTTCAAGATATCATGTCACATCTTTTGTTTTTACGATTTTAAGTTTTGTTATTGGCAAGCTTAAGATGTAACCCTTATTACTAGGGTCTCTATATGAGCTGTAAATTGTAGAAACACTAATAAAGAGTTTAGAAAGATCATAATAAGGTGGGACAGTGACACTGCACTGCTGTATTTCAGAAGAACACAAAGCGTAAAGGGATGAAAACAACATACAACTTCCATGGCTGTCCAGTGATGCACAAGTGATTAAAAAAAAATCACCATTGGTACACAGGGTCTAGTCATTTGAATACTGAGGACTAATGGCATTTGCCATTTTCAGTACCATTTAGTTAATATCCTACATTTAATTAATTACCTTTTTCTCCAGTTTTGTCAAAAACTGTCTTTCATAAGATATAACAAAATGTTTGCTTAGGTACAACATGTTTTACCCCCCCCCTTTCCTTTTTTGATAAAATAAATTTTAACATTAAAGAAATCAGTTAAAGGGAATTTAGAATTACTTTTCTTTTTAGGATGATATCATTATCATTATTCAAATTAGAAATTAACATCATATTAGCAGGCTTAAAATTTTATTTTAGGAGAAGTGAGCAATTTATTACCTAATTCTATTTCAAAAAGGTGCATTTGAACTTGCACATTTAGATTTTAATGGTTAAAAATTTCCTCAGGGAACGTTATAGATCATAAAATCTGATAAATAATAAATTAGAGGGCACTGGTTAAGAGTAAAGAAAGTTTTATACTTAAAAGCATTTTTGCTTCAATAAATCTTAAAAAGTTATATGACAATCCAGAAAAATAATATGTGCTAAGCTTTTGCCCCACGCCGGCTAACGGAGGAAATAACCTTCCTTCTTGGTCTCTCTCCCCTCCGGGAGAAGGCGTGGTGTCCGACATTTTGTGGGTCCGTTGAGAAGGTATGAACTTTGGCGCGGAAAAAAAAAAAAATGTGTGCTTTGAACTTGAAACAGCCGCGGGATACAGGGCCAGCCCCAGTCGGGGCCGCGCGGCCGCTACCGTGGCCGCCCGACATTTTATCTCTTCATTCACATCAATGGAAAACTTATTATCAAATATTTCCCTATTAATAGAGCTGTATTCTTAGGGGATAAATTCCAACAAGAATAGTGAGTCTGTTTTGAAACTCTAAGAACAATAGTGAGTTATGTGTTGAAATCTGGAATGTAATCAAAGTAAAGAGAAAAGGAAGTGAAATTATCACTCACCTATGGGGTGGGTTGGGGGGTTAGGGGTGGTCTGTATACTGTTTTTTCTTTTGTTTGTTTGTCTGTTTTGTTTTTGCTTTTGTTTTGGTTTATATTGGTGGTGGAATATGGGCACTGGTTAAGGGATGGGTGTTTGAGCATTGTGTAACTGAGATATTAGCCTGAGAAATTTGTAACTTTCCACTTGGTGATTCAATAAAATAAAAAATAAAAAAAAAAAGAAAAATAATATGTGAAGAAAAGGTTATAAAAGTGCTATATTTAAAATAATCATATAAATACTCAAGATAAATCACAATGTCATTGTCTTTTTGAAACAGACTATTATATGTGTTGTTGTACAAAATATTAATTCTACAGAGCATAATTATCTGAACATTAGTAAAACATTGAATTTGGATACGATATAAAATGAATACAAGAAAAATTTAATATACCTGATTTTACACATTAGTTCTAATCTAGTGGATGATGAGCCTCTTAACTGAATTATTATGTGTTAAAGTGCACTTGTCAGAAACACAGTAATTGAATTAGGTCCTGCAAACATTAAAATGAGTAAAAACTGATCCTTGTTTTCTCTTGGCTGCTCATAGTTTCATAGAATAAAGGTACATAAATAACTAATAACACTGTAGCTCTGTCTTCCAGTTGTTCATCAATTTGCTCGAGTGCCAGTAACGTCTCCATTGTGAGATTTGTAGTTACTGTTTCGGGCATATTGAATACACCACGGGGAGCTTGCCCAGCTCTGCCATGCAGGTGGGATACTCTTTGATAATTTTCTAGGCTCTCCGAGAGGACAGAGGAATCGAACCCGGGTTGGCCGAGTAAAAGGCAAATGCCCTACCTGCTATACTATCTCTCTAGAATAAAATTATGCAATGTGTTGACACTGTTTTAGTCTCAGCTATTTATGAAGAAGCAATTGAGTGACTCTTCCATTTCTCATGTTTTCCTTTTTATCAAAAAAAATCATACAAAATAACTATTCTCAGAGAGGAAATATTCTAGAATCAACCTATGTCAGTATATTAAAGTGTATAAAAAGCACAGGTGGAGCAGAATACATACAGGGTATAGATATGCCATTAATCCAGGAAGGAAGTAAGGAGAACAACAAGAGTTTGAAAACTGGGTGGATAATAGCAAGTAGACACAACAAATTCAATCATTGTCACTGTCACTCACTAATATGTCACTGTCACTGTCACTATCATCCCATTTCTCATCAACTTGCTTGAGCGGGCACCAGTAACATCTCCATCTTGAGACTTTTTGTTACTGTTTTTGGCATGTCGAATACGCCACGGGGAGCTTGCCAGGCTCTGCCATGCGGGCAAGATACTCTTGGTAGCTTGCCGGGCTCTCCAAAAGGGGTGGAGGAATCGAACCTGGGTCAGCTTCGTGGAAGGCAAACACCCTACCGCTGTGCTATCACTCCAGCTCAAAAATTCAATAGAAACATTAAATAAAAGGATTAGTCCAAATATAAAATAATTGTGTGTTTGAGCAGATCTCTTGTTCCAGATATTAAATTGTATGATAGAATACTTAAATGCTTGGTATGTGTTTGGGTATTAGGGGAGGTAGATAGTGAATATTTAGTCAAATCCTTACAAGATAACAAATATATGCACAAATGTAGAGAGAGGGTTCAACTGCAACCAATAGAAGACCAATTAGAGATGTAGATAACAATTCCAGATTACAAGTGGAGCAAGGGATAATAGGTTGCACATTAAGAAAATATATATGGTAATATTACAAACTAAATTTGAAATAAGAATTGTATGTATATGTGTATGCACTCACTTGTATGTGTTTGTGTGTGCGCACGTGTGTGTGTATGGGTGATCCATGGATCAAACACAAGGTATCACATCATTGGTTTATACTTCACCACTGAGCCACAACTCTCAGCCCCAAAGTTAACAACAACTTTGCATTTTATCACATTTATGAAATATGGTGATGAAGAATTTTTATGTTTAATATGCCATTGGTTATATTAAGCTAACACAAAATATTAAAATAAGCATCAACATTAAAGTAATGAGTCATATTAAATTACCTTCATAAATTGGGGATTACCACTACACCCCAGAAATAAGAAAAAATAGGACAGAGGCATTGGAAGATAAATTAAGAAACTCTTCAAAGAATTCAGGCATAACATTTAAATCTAGTTACAGAGATAATGGGACTCTACACTAGGCTGTTTTCACTCGGGTGCCCCAGAGTGGGGCGGGTGAGAACCCTCCCCACCCCAAGGGACCCAGCCCCGGCAGTCAACCTCTACTACCCAATGCTCCAGGCCACTTTCTGGACCTTGCGACACATTATAAGATACTTCCTACCCATTTTCCATATTTACCAGACCATATTTGATGGAGTTCAGAGAGTAGTCAACAAATCATAGAGAGTAATACACACACATACACACACACACACACACACACACACACACACAAATCTCAGGCAAGCTACCGAGAGTATCCCACTGACATGGGCAGAGCCTGGCAAGCTACCCGTGTCGTATTTACTATGCCAAAAACAGTAATGATAGGTCTCATTCCCTTGAGCCTGAAAGAGCCTCCAATCATTGGGAAAGATGAGTAAGGAGAAGCTGCTAAAAATCTCAGGGCTGGGAGGAATAGAGACGTTACTGGTGCCCGCTAGAGTAAATAGACGAACAAAGGGATGACAGTGATACAGTGATACAGAGATAATGTTAAATTTACTCACCGTGGCCAAAAATATCAAAGTACCTTTTCCAAATGAAAAGAGAAATAATCATGTAGGGCTAGAGAAGTAATACAATAGCATGCAGCAGCCTGGGTTCAATTCCCTGCACACTATAGTCCCCCAGTCGCTGCCAAGAGTGATCCCTGAGGGGAGATAGACAAACAGACAGACAGATATAGACCATAAATCTATCACATTTTATAGAACTGTCGAGAATCATGCTGAGTTATACATGAAGTTATGTTGGGGACTGCTCAGGACCCTGAACAAAAGAGGACCCCGAAACCTTTACCCTGGACAAACCAGAAAATTCCATTACCAGCTTTGCTTGACCTGAGGCACAGGTGCCCTTGTGACAAAGGAAATAGCCAAACTCAAGAGGTAAAAGTAGCCCAGGGCAGTTAACTAAGAGACGCCATTAAGCCCCCCATTAAGTAGAATACCTTCCTCTACCTTGTGCATTCCTCCTGCCAGATGCTCCTGCCAGATAAACCCTTGCCTTCCTCTCCCCACTATTTCTCAATCTACTCTTGAAGAATGTTGTAAGCCCACCTAATACACCCCGAACCTTTCCTTATTTGGTCTGAGAAGACACTTCCCTGATGATTGACAACTTATGTACCAACCCCCTGCTAAGAAAAGTATAAAACCAGCGTGGCAGTTAATAAAGTTGCCCTTGATCGGCATGTGTCGTCTTGGGCCCCCTATTTATTATCCTCACTAGTTTTATTTCAGGTCGGAACCGCTCACAGAACCCACCCAATTAGGAGCGCTTTCCACTGTTGTCTCTCCGCGGGCCGGAGAGATCTCTGGGGGAAAGCGCAAAGTTATACAGAAGGAGAGGAACAGATGCGCAATAATCTCTGTCTCTCACAATCTCTCTCACATAAGGAGGAGGCATAGTGTGGAAATAGCAAATGCCAAAGGCAATAGAACCTGAGAACTGGTCACCAGAAAATGAGTTTTGGTGGGTGTGGGTGTATAGCTGTAGAGGGCCCAGGGGGGAAGATACTGGATCCATGGTAGGCAAGGGAAGCTGACAGGGGTGTGGTGTTGGAAAGGACACTGTACCAACAAAACCCTGTCACTAAGAGTACTATAAAGCACAATGATTAATTTTTTTCTCAAATAAAGAAAATTAATGCAGTCATGCACAAAAATTATTATGCACATAGCAAGTAGTTTTTAAGGGGCAAACTTAATATTCATATTTGACACATAATTAACAAGTGCTTTAAATCTCGCTTTACTTAAATCATCATCTATAACGGGAGTGTGAGCAGCAGGGACAGTGGCTCTTTGTGTAGGTCCATGGTTCCCAGGTTCTTCAATACTTTCTAGGATGAAAATACTGTGTAATAAAAATTCTCAGACTCAGTTGGAAAACAGAAGAGAAAGGAAAAGGAACTCCCCCGAATTAACTACAGTTCATCTTTATTTATTTATTTATTTTTTTATATATAGGAAAACTGGATATTTGTGTTACAGAGGAGGTAGGAAGTAAAAGACAAGACATTTTTTGTTTGTTTGTTTTCTGTAGACCTTTATGATGAAAATTGGGCTTTATAAATGAAAATTGACCTCTTAGAATTGGTAAGAATGTTACAGAGAATGCAAGGTTCTGAATACCTGGCCTTTTGCCATTTGTCTTAGCAGCTGGTGAGCCTAAACTCAATCAGAATTTTATGACACTTGATCTTTGTTAGCTTCTTGTTTATCTGAAAGAGCCCAGAAACTTATAAGAAAATTAAAAATGTAGTATGAGGGCAGTCAAAAATGAGACTGTATATCACAGCCTGCAAGTGGAAACAGGCTTCCTCTATCAGAAGCATGTGAAATAAATACAGAGAAAGAATATAAAACCAATGTGTAATTTGTAACCAAATCAATGAGGAAAATAAAGTCAAGTAACATCTGATACTTCACAATAAGCATTCCATTCAAAGCTCAAACTGTCTTTGAACTTCTCTATGGGATTAAATATAAAATTTGCATTCAACGTGTCTGTATGGTTGTATCTAAACGGATTTCTTTTGTAAGGATTATGCCATTCATAGAGGAATGTTTCTGCCTATCCCAAATTCTACTGCTCTCAAATTTTAAAACATAATTTAAATCCAGATTTGCCAATGGAAGGGAAAAGTATTTTTGAGAGCTTATGGGAAGGTTTAAAACAGACAAAAGCATTCTATTGTAGTGGCAAATAAAAAGCTGTATGTAATGAGAATGATGAAACCGTAAGGAAAATTAAGGAAATGTGACGGGGTCTGAGAAACTGAAACTGACCCCCTAAATTAAACAAGAGAAGGGAGAGAGAAGCATTCTTTTTATGACCCCAATTAGTGGAGTTAAGGGCCCACAGGTCTACAGGATTTCTGGGAGTATAACGGGCCTGACAGATGTCTGGGCGCTCAAGGGAGAAGCAATTGGAGGCCACAGCAAATGGGCAAGATACACCGACTCCGGCTGTTTTCCCTTGAAGAGCATATGTAGGAAAGATGCATTAACTGTTTTTGCCAATTACCTCTGTATCTCCTGTGTTACTGATAATTATGTACATAGTTTGTAGCCCACCGTTGGAGGATAACAGAGAAACCCTCTCAGCAAACGAGGTTCCAAGTCTCTTTCTTTCCTGACTTGGGGTCCTCCGCGCTGAGCTTCTAATAAACTTACTACCCTATCCTGAGCTCTCTCTGGTACTCGAGGCTCGCACCAGCACAGCACTACCACTACCATATCCATTCATAGGTACTCCGGGTATAAGATTTTCTTCTATAACCACACTTATGATGTAACTTATGAGTGCATTTTGTTTTTAACCAAAACATAATATTATCATATTTTTAACTTATTCATTTATCTTAGAAAACTAAAAAATAAAATTATGTTGACATGTCACTGTCACTGTCATCCCATTGCTCATCTATTTGTTCGAGCAGGCACCAATAACGTCTCTCATTGTGAAACTTGTTACTGTTTTTGGCATATCCGATACTTCACCGGTAGCTTGCCAGGCTCTGCTGTGCGGGCACGATACTCTCGGTAGCTTGCCGGGCTCTCCGAGAAGGGCGGAGGAATCGAACACTAGTCGGCTGAGTGAAAGGCGAAAGCCCTACTGCTGTGCTATTGCTCCAGCCCATGTCGACATGTAGAGAAATTAAATAAAATCTTAAAAGTCAGAGTGTACCATTCACCTAACAGAAATTCATATTTTCTGAGCAAATAATTTCCCTCTGTGAGAAATCATAGCAGCTTTCTCTACTCTCACTAGCCGTGAATAATTGAAGGAACCCAGGCATGAACTGCTGTCAACATCTACAAAATAACTGAACAATTAAATTAAGTAGGTCTATAATACTGCAAGTTGGACTTTTTGTTTGTTTTTATTGTTCATTTTTGGTTCACTCCAGCGATGTCAGGGCTTATTCCTGTTTCTGTACTCAGGGATCACTCCTGGTAGTGCTAAGGGAACCAAATGCAGTGTCAAAGATTGAACCCAGGTCTATCATATCCAAAGCAAGTACCTTATTCATTGTACTATTTCTCAGGTCCCGTTCAATTGCAATTATAAATTTTCCAAACAATAGTATTATTTTTTCTTCTGTTCTATTAATCTTTACACTGAAACAAGAACGATTAAATTATATTCAATATTTCTGTAATTTCACCTATATAAATCTTCAATGACTAATTTTCAGAATTTTGTATAATGAAATTAAAATCTTTTAGTAAATCAAAAATTCCATTGGCAATGTCTTATAAGAAGTTTGTAATTAGTTTTCAAAACATTAATCATTATCTTTAGGATCACCTTTACAAAGTATTTAATGTTATTTTATATTAATGAAAAATCATAACTCTACTATGAATTCTGAAATATGTGCTATTTCTGGGGAGATAAAAATGATTGGAAATTCAATTTCTAAGTGAAGGGAGATAGGTGTAAACAAGAAACAAATATGAGTTAAGTAAGAAGTTAATTATTAAGTTTATAGGATTATTATTAGGATTTATTAGCACTAAAGGATTATTCTATGAAGTTGAATCACAAATACTGTTTATCTTAGGTTGTTTTCTTGTGACTCCTGGGCAGCATTTTCTTTTTTTTGGTATCAGAGTAATTAAGTCTTTCTGCTGGCTGCATATCTTATCAAATACCAAAAGAATGTATACAAAAGGAGTTTTTATTGCTTCTGATAATTGGAAAAGAATTTCTTTTTAGAAAAATTGAAAATAGCTATTGCTAACAAATTGGAAAGATGTAATGGAAAGAATGAATGTTTTGCTTCACTTCTTTTTTCACATCTAATATAATAAATGGGTGATTAAAATCCTATTTTTAAGGATCATATTAAGTAGATCATTGCTCCATAAGAAGTCATTATTGAACAATAATTTGAAAGAAATTAGTATCCTACATTACAATAAATAACACAACTGGTTTCATGAAGTTTAGTGATATTTAAGAGAAAATCAGTATATAGTTTCACACCAGATTAATATTTAAGAAGACTAAAGAAATTTTGTGAATGAATGCTATAATTTGTATTATTTTTATCATTCTTCTAGTAATTTTCTTCACTAATTAATCAATCTGAATAAACTAGAACTCACATTGTCCAATATTTATTCAATGGCTAAGTATAAACCAAGTACGACTTAAAAATAAGTGCTTTTTCACTGTATCACTGTCATCCTGTTACTCATCGATTTGCTCAAGGGGGCACCACTAACATCTCCATTGTGAGACTTGTTGTTACTGTTTTTGGCATATTGAATATGGCACCGGTAGCTTGCCAGTCTCTGCCATGCGGGCGAGATACTCTTGGTAGCTTGCCAGGATCTCAGAGAGGAATGGAGGAATGGAATGTGGGTCTGCCACATGCAAGGTAAACATGCAAGATTTCTGCAGGGAATTACTTGTGTATATAGCATATTCAGATCAACAGGAGGCAATTCACTTACCTTGGTAGGAGAAATTAACTGTGAAAAATGTCAGCATAAATATACTTTATAACACACACTATTTTATCCTTATTTAGTAGAATAAAGCAACAACAACAAAAAAATGGATTTCTACATGGTTTAGGTGACTATTTTCTTTTTCTTTCCCTTTGGTTTTAGAGCCAAACACAGTAGCGTTCAGGCCTTACTCCTGGCTGTGTGCTTAGGAATCACTCTGAGTTCCAGGCAAGCTTCTTTCCACTCTACTATCTCCCAGATCTTGGTAATTTCATTCTGATGAAAATAAATGTCGATAATCGTTTGACTCTTTGGTCAGAGAATATAAAGCCATTTCTTTGGGGGGGTGTTATTTACTGCTATTAAAAAAGGCTTGACCTTAAAAGGCAGAAATAAATATGAGGAAACAAACTTTTTTTAAACATAGTTCATGTTCTTTATGTGTTCAAAAACAGCCCAAAATAATTATATTGTACATGAATGTAAATGATAAGCATATCATTATTATGATCATTGCCGTCTGTTCCTGGAATTCCATTGCATCAATTGTCACTGGTTTATAGTCAACCATTCTGAAGGTAATTGTGTCCAGACAAGCGTGATGGGGAGTGGGACAGTGCAACAGTGGTCAAAGGAAACAGAAGTATTGGTGGAAACTGTAGTGCTAGAATGTCTTATGCACGAAACCCTACCATTAACAGTTTTGTAGACCATGGTATCTGAAATATAATTTATGTAAAAATAGTAGCTCATTACTGTCACATGCAAATACAAGCCAATATGCAGTGCTTTGGGTAATTGATCTTTTTTATCAAGATTTAATATCCTTTAGAGATGAATAATGACTTATTTGGAGACTACACAGCCTTTTTCCATATTTCTCTATTGTTTCTTTCATCAACCATAGGTAAAAAATAATTTGTGGGTCTATTAGAAAAGAAAGAGATGTAGGAATATTGACTTTATTAGTTTTAACATTTTAATTTTAATTGTAAAATTTGTATTATACATTGAATTTTATCTCAGTGAAAATAGTATAAGTTCCCAATATGAGTCTATATTCCAAAGAGCTGTTATATCTATCTTTGAATGTTGCATATTTGACAATTCACAAACCATGATGGTAAATTCAATTCAAATAATTAAGTACTTGAAAATTTCAGCTAATCACTTTTTAAAATTTAATGATGCCAGCTTATTATTCAAAAAAATTACGCACACACACACACACATATATATATCATAAATATTCTCTTCAATCAGAAATGTTTCAAGGTTTAGTAGAAACACTTAAAAGTGATATGTATGGTTGGGGCTGGCGAGGTAGTACAGCTGGTAAGGCATTTGCCTTGCATGTGGCTGACCTGGGTTCGATTCCCAGCATCCCATATGGATCTCCAAGCACCTCCAGGAGTAATTCCTGTGTGCAGAGCAAGGAGTAAGCCCTGTGCATCGCTGAGTGTGACCCAAAAAGCAAAAAAAAAAAAAGCGATATGTTTTATATAAAACTTTTTAAAAATTGAATAATAAATATATATTCCCAGTTATAAAGAAATTTGATAAAAATGTTGGAAATGGTAAAATATTTACTGTTAAAAACTATTTTTTGTTTAGGAGGAAGCTACAATATTTTTTGTGTACACTTTCATTTCTAAGGTAACTTTTAAATCTACATTTCTGTAAAATAACATAATATTTGCTTTGCATCTAATATTTTAACATCAAATTCATGATTCTTTTGGTTTAGACTTCTGATGACTTATCTGCATGCAAAATACAAAATAAAAGCTGCAGTTTTATTGATTTTCATTCACATATTCATACAAGTACATACACACATATATACATATTGGTAGTTATCTAAAATTTTTATTTTAGAAAAATGCAGTTATCTTAATAAAATGTTCATGACTCCATTTAGTCACATGACTAAAAAATTAAGTTTTGTCTTCACATACAGCAAAATCTTCATAGGGGTTGGTGTTCATCTCAAAGGTAGCTTTGTGACTCCAGGGGACAGTACTGTCATTTGGAAAAGCACTGCTAAACAATAATGTTTTTAGAATCACTTAATTATTCCATTATGAATTAAGTGTCATAACATTCAGTAATATAATAACAGAATCTTCCAGGTGCTCTGAGTAGACATATGTAGGAAATATATTAAATCATCACTAAATTTAAAAAGAGGTTGCAGATCTTACTTGCACATTTTATTTTGTGCTTACTTGGCACAAAGACACTCCAAATCCCATCAGAAATAATTCCGATAAACTTTATAGATGAATATTGTATAGATGTAACATTTTATACTGAATAACATAAAAAAACAAGCATGTGTACTGGAGTTACACTTTTCATACTAGAATGTGAACCATAAATATTAAATAGGTGCAAAGTCTTGGGGGGAATTCCTGGTTCTTTAAATCATTCAATGAAATGGGGAAAATAATAAAACAACTAAGTCCATATGATAATGATAACAATTGATTCAACCAGTTTGTTAGAAGCTGAGGAATGCTACATTTATATATGCTAAAAAGAAAGATTTACTGGAGGTCAGATTTGAAGTTGTTAATCTCAAATATAGGTCAGATATTGGGAAAAACATAAACTGCTTACAAAATAAGAAAATAATGTTTTAAAGAGTGTTTTGAATTTCAAATTAGGTAGGAAAAACCATGATCTGTTCATAACCCATAAAAATGGTTCATTTCAGGTAAATTTTCCAAAATCAAGACTAAGTAGTCAAACAAAAAAAAATTTTAAAAATAACTAAATTCAATAAACATTAGGGAAAGTCACCAGCAACTTGGGTATCTGTTAATTCTGATTCACATAAATACAGACAGAGGATTCAAATAAATAAAATTTATCTGTTTTCTAGTCATAATTGACATGCAATTTTATGCAGTATAATTTTAAAGGCCAAAGCAATAGTACTGTTGGTAAGTTACCTGGGTTCAATTCCAAGTACCACATATATTTTCCAAGCCCAGCTGGGAGAGATTTCTGACCAAAGCTGGGTATGCATTATCCCCTGTTTCATATTCCCAATACATAATATATATACAAAGTATACATACATATATAGTTTTAGAGATCAATTTTAATAGACTCTTATCTTAAGCATTATAGAAAATTGCTGTGTAAACTGCTTTGGATTCATTTCTAGAACAATCCTAGTAGTTTTACAACAAGAGTATTTGCAAAGAAAAGGAATAGAAATCACTTTTCTAATTTCACCTCAATTCATCTTCCTTCAGGGAGAGATATTGATGCTGTTTTAAAAAATGAAGGTCTGTGTCATATATTACATTAACAGAATAAACAACATTTATAAGTGAAAAGATTTTTTTATTATCAGATGAACCAACAGGTATTGGAATAATATAGTAAAAGCCATTCATTTGGGCGAAAAGCACACTGTAAATAGTCAGTGTTTGCCTTCAGCATTGGTTATATAAAACTGGAATAATGTCTCTAAAAATTTAAAATCTTTTAATGCATAGAAATGACCACAGAGGAACTATTTTTCTTGCCATGAAAGCTAAGCTGTCTGTTGCCTTGAGGAAAAGAAAATAATGAATTTGGAAAGTGACATTCATATTTTAAATATTGCCAGGCTTGGTGATTTGTTTTTTATTTGTTATGTTCTCATGTAACTTGGAAGAAACTAGAAATGAATACTGATTAGAAATTTAATCAAAGAGTAATGAATCCTTTTTTTGCCCTTTTAAAACCAATATTATCACACTTTTTCCTGAGTCCATACTTTGTAATAAAGGTTAATGAAATTAGGACTGTGATGCAGATTCACAAATGATTTTTTTTAATAAATGTGCCTAAAATGTGCCAAGATGTTATGAGAAGAGTGCCTTTCAAAACAATTTTAGGTTGCAAGTTAGCTTACAATTTGAGAAAACTAAACAGATAGAAAACTCAATGATATAATTTTATAATCTGATGATTAAATACAGTTTATCTTTAACCAGATAAAACAATTTTTCTTATTCTATGACTGAAACCCAATTATAAACAACTTTTTAACTGTGTATGTCACAGTGATTCAATTTTGAAAAAAATAATTAAAAAAGCAACAATGATAAATGAATTTAATTCAATGTCATAAAAAACATTTCTCTTAGAGGATCATCATATTTATTTCTTTTAAAGCAACATATTTAGAGATATCTATCTATCTATCTATACATATATATAAAAATACAGAGGAGGGGATAGAGAGGCATTGATGTGGTGTAATGAGAAAATTGGAATTAATGTGTCACTTCTACCCTTCTTAAATCTACAATCTAATCATTAGAGCATACGCATTTATATGACAAGTATGATCTCAGATGTGAGGAGACCACATAGCTATGAACACTAAACCAGCATTTATGCTTTTGCATATTCTTTAAAAAGAAAAATTAACATTTGTCTCCAAGATTTAACTTGTCATCTTGAATTCTTCCCCAAAGGAATTGATAGCCATTTGATGATTCTAGCGTATGATCATGTTTATGAAAATAGCATGTTGCAGCATCAGTGTCAAAGGTATTAATAATGGCTTGGCAGCTTTTGTCTCAGGTTAATAATCCATCAGTTCCTTCTTGCCTCCAAAGACCTCTGGCCCTTGGGTTTTTATTCATTGTGCTACAAGCTGTACTTTCTCCTACCTTTCTCAGCCTCTTCAGTGTTTTTAATGCTTGCTGATTTGCTCTCTTGTTCATTGTTCATTTTCCATGATATTTCTTTCCTTGTTTGGCTTTGTGTGGGAGTCACGCCCAGCAACTCTCAGGGCTTACTCCTAGCTGTCTGCTCTGGGATCAGTGCTGGCTTTGGGTGCCATATGCAGTGCCAGGAAACAAATCCTTTTCAACCGTGTGCAAGGTAAACACCTTCCCGCTATCCACTGCACTATATCTCAGGACCTTCCAGGCATTTCTTAAGGAAGGTGAAGAAAACTTTTAAGTAATTTAACAATGTTCAGTTTATTAAATAATCTTGTAAGCTGTAAGAACACATGTGTAGCTACCACAAAGGGAAGAGAAGGATAGAGGTAATGAGGTGAAGTTTATAATAGGTCTTTGATAGTACACTTAATATATATATATACATATATATATATATATATTTGTAACTGTGCACACTGTATCCTATATAATGGTATAATGCAATGTTATTTTAGCAAGAAATTTTTCAAATAATAAAATGTACAAATGTCTGTGACATATCTTATTTAACTTAAGATGGTGTGAGTATATTCTCAAAGTTAGCAAGATTCTTTCTTTCTTTCCTCAACATTATGAGCAACAAACGTCAGAGACAATAAAACCCGAGAACTGTTGAGCAGAAATCGATTTACCAAGTGTGTGTGGCAGGTGAGAATTGGCAGGGAGAACAGACACTTTGGTGGGCAATATGGAGTTGAAAATTAAACGAAAGACTCTGAAGGCAGCTCTTGTCTTCCACAACCGAATGTAATTGCTTAGCAATGCAGTGTAAAATTGATTTCTAATCATAAGTAGGCAATGAGCTTTTACACTCGTAAAAATCTTCTGAAATGTTAAGTTTTCTTATTTTAGGGGCGTCCTTCAGCAGTTGTCAGTGGGTGCCATGGAAGGACACTCTTGGCTGTGTAGTTGTGAAAAGCTGCTTTAGCTCTGCAGTGCTCACAACCTCCAGGTTCACCCTGGAAGAACTTGAGGATTTGGGGTTATTTGTGATTAGGAGACTATGTACCCACTCAGAAGGGAGCACTTCCTCTTCTCTGCAATGAATAGAAATTATAGTGATTATTACATTAAGTAATTATCCTGAATAATTAACTTTGTTCCATAATTATTCCCGCTAAATTTCTATTGTCACTCTATTTTGATGGTTTTCTTATTGTGGTTTGGGCTTTTTTCTGTTTAGGTCACTATTTTGTTATCCTCTTTTATGATAGAGACTTTCCTTTTAAGTGGTGGTGTCTGGCTCTCAAGGAATGTGGGCTGTTTACCATTGTTTTAATTTGGGGGGCACACTCAGTAGAGCTGAGGACTATTAGTGATCACTCCTGGTGAGGGGACTAATGTGATGTCAAGGTTTGAATCCTGGTTAGGCAAGTGCAAGGCAAGAGTCCCACCTGCAATACTCTCTTCAATCCCTCATTAGAAGCTTTGATATAAAGTAGTTAAAATATTGTTAGATACTGTGGTTCAATGTACAGGAGATAAAAGCATCAGGCTAGAGAGTAAAATAAGGAAGGATCAACTTTATCTTGTTAACTCCTGCAAATGCTACTTTATTTACCTGTGCAGGTGTCAAATGGCCAAAGTAAGCAATTTAAAGTACTTTCTCTTACTGTCCTGGAACTCATATATAGAATAAATGATATATAGAACTGATATGTAATGCATCTTTCTTTTTTATTCTAAAAATCAGAAAGTAATTATAATGGCAAACAATGTTTAGATCACAGAACTGAACATTTTTCTACAAAGAATGAATCAGGAACCTAGTACAGGCTCCAAAGAATGTCTAAATATTGGTATTTTTAAATTTGGGGAGATGGGATGAAAAAGATGAAGTAAGTGGAGACAAAATTAATTAGTATACTAGCAAGCTTATGTACTTCCTGACTATACATAATTGGTTACTGATTGTATCTCCTAGAGTAAAGGTTTTTCATTCAGATCATTTCTCAAATCATTTGGTGATTTCTTAAAACAATTTTGTGTTTATCACTTCCAAAAAAATTTAACCTAGCAAAAGCTAGACAGGTAGCATGATTTCCTGAAAATACCTCCTGGTTTCATTTTTGAGAGACTCCACAATGTGAACTTTTCACATTCTATGTAAGTTTTCTTGTTCCCTTACTCTTTTAAACAAAACTCCAAAATAACATTAACATTCTGAAACTTTGGAACATCTACACAATGGAATACTATGCAGCCGTTAGGAGAGATGAAGTCATAAAATTTGCTTATAAATGGGTAAATATGGAGAGTATCATGCTAAGTGGAATAAGTCAGAAAGAGAGGGACAGACATAGAGGGACTGCACTCATTTGTGGAGTGTAGGGTAACATCACATGAGGCTGACACCCAAGGATGGTAGATATGAGGGCCAGGGGGATTGCCCCATAGCTGGAAGACTTCCATTTACTGAAGCCTCTCTGAGACATATCTAGGAGTCAGGGTGAGTAGGAGAGGTTGGTTTGGGGAATATGGGGTTTGGGGGAGTGGGTTCCAAATTAATCCTAAACTCTTTCAGAAACTTGTTATTTTGATAGTATGTTTTTAGCCTTATCATACTTTAATTATATATAGACATGTGCATAGGTATTTGTGGGTATATAAATACAAACACCCAATTTCTAATGAATTTCCTCATACACAATCTTATGAAGTAGAATTTGTTTTAATCTATCATGTTGTTCACCACTTCTAATCAGTAATAATGTAGGCCTCACACCATTGCATTATAAGATTGTCTTGCTATTGGCGTCTGTTTCCCCAGAAGTTGATCTGAGTTAAGTATTTGATGAAAGAGTAGACTAATTGACACACTAAAGTATCTCCTAGACACGTCGAGTCCCTGGCTTCTGTAGTTTACTTGCTTACTATGGAGTGATAGCACAGTGGGTAGGGCGTTTGCCTTGCATGCAGCTGACCTGGGTTCGATTCCTCTGTCCCTCTTTCTTGGAAAACCCGGCAAGCTACCGAGAGTATCTCACCCACATGGCAGAGCCTGGCAAGCTACCCGTGGCGTATTTGATATGCCCAAAACAGTAACAACAAATCTCACAATAGAGACCTTACTGGTGCCCACTCAAGCAAATCGATGAACAACAGGAGGACAGTGCTACAGTGTAGACCCGGGTTTGATTCCTCCGTCCCTCTCGGAAAGCCTGACAAGCTACCAAGAGTATCTCATCTGCACAGCAGAGCCTGGCATACTACCCATGGTGTATTCTATATGCCCAAAACAGTAACAAGTCTCACAATGGAGACGTTACTGGTGCCCACTTGAGCAAATTGATGAGCATATTGAAGACAGTGATACAGTGATTATTACATTTTAATTATGGTGTTTTTAAAAATGAATCATGATTTTGTGGCCCAACTCATCCAGGCCTATCAAAGGAAGAATTCCTGTTGATGATTCAAATGTTTTTTTAAAAAATGTTTTAACTTTGTGCTGTCCTAGGACCCAAAAGATGCAAGGAAGGAGCTTTTCAAGGTGATGCAAGTTCCAAACTGACAGTGGCTCCAAACTACTGATGCAATCAGTGAGGCACTAATACATTGCAGGTTAGAAAGACAGTGTGTGTTCTTCCAAGTAGCAGGAGCCAGTGAATATTCCCTATCATGGCTCATAAAAACCACAAATAAGCCTCTTATCTGAAACTCACTAGGGCAGCCTGACCACCCCAATCATATTAGGCCTATAGTCCATTCACCACTACTCCAAACAACATTGCCCCTCAAAACACAAAAGCAATCATGAGCACAAGAAACCAAACTGCAAAGGTAACAATGGTAAAGCAACCCAGAAACCTACCAGGCTTGGTGACTAAAGGCACTAGCCCAGATGACCAATCAGTACTAGTGAGCTATATAAAGTCCCCAACAAGGAATTTAGGATGGACCTTTTATTCATGTGGACCTCAAACAAACACCATGAAAAAAATATGAGGATATGAGAACAGAAATAAGGAAAATGCAAACATAAATACAAACAGAAATGTAAGATCTGCAAAACTTGGTATGTGAAATGAGAAATTCACTGGGAGGCTTAGGCATCAGAGTAACAGCTGCTGAGAACAGAATCAGTGAACTTCAATATGAGGTACAGAGAATCTTAAGACAAAAGCAAATGATAGAAAAGAGCCTCATAATAAACCAACAGATGACAAGAGAACATTTGGATAAAATTAATAACAACATAAGAATCACTGTGGTACCAGACTGACAGTGGAAAACCCTGATGAAGTCATCATTGTCAAAGTCATCATTGCTGAAAAGTTCCCAGGCACCCAGATCTAGGAGGCCTGAAGGGTATCAGCTAAAAGAAATCCAAATAAAAATACTCCCAGACATAACCTAATCAAAAAGACAAAAATTACAGATAGAGATAGAATAGATAGAATAATGAAAGCAGCAAGATTAAAGAAGGAAATAACTCACAAAGGAGCATCCATTAAGATGTACAGCAGATTTCCCAGATGAAACCCTGTGGGCCTCATCTGGAAAATGGTGGGACATGGTTAAAAAACTCAATTAAATGAATGCCTCACCAAGAATAAGATACACAACTAGACATTTATTTATACTTGAAAAAACAGTACGCAGCTTCACGGATAAATAAAAATTAAAATATCAGAAACTTCATAGACTCAAAACCATTGCTACAAGGACTAAATGGGCTACTTTAAGACAAAACAAATCCCTCAAGCACACCAAACTTCTGAAGAAATATGGGGCAAAAACCTGATAACAATAATCTCTCTAAATGTCAATGGACTAAATGCAACAATTAAGAGACACAGAGTGGCAGAATGAATTAAAAACTTGAACCTAAAACTCTGCTGCATGTCAGAAACACATTTTAACAGACATAGTAAACACAGACTCAATGTCAAAGATTTAAAAATAATTCTACAAGCAAACAACACCCTCAGAAATGCTGGGGTGGTCAGACTAATATTAGATCATATATACTTCAGGCTAAAGCAGGTTATAAGAGAGAGTGAAAGTCATTTCTTAATGAACAAAGGATATGTACATCAGGAATAACTCACACCCCTAAATGCATATGCACCTAATGAGGGATTAGCATAATACTTAAAACAACTGCTAATAGACTTGAAGAAAGATTTTGATAGCAACACAATAGTAATTGGAAATTTCAATACAGCTTTGTCACTTTGCAACATATCAACAAGACTAAAGCACAGTAAGGAAATACTTTATTTGAGGGAAGAAATGAAAGAGACTGTGTTAGTAGATCTATCTATCTATCTATCTATCTATCTATCTATCTATCTATCATCTATCTATCTGTGTGTGTTTATATGTATGTGTATCCAAAGGTGGGTATAAATTTTTCTCCAGTGTACATGGGCATTCTCCAGGAAAAAATACATGCTGGATCACAAAGCATGCCTCAATAAAATTAAGAGAATAAAAATTGTATCAACTATCTTTTCAAACCACAATGCACTAAAAATAGAAGTGAACCACACACAAAAATGAGAATCAAATCAAACACCTAAAAATTTAAAACCTCATTAATGAGCAACCGTGGGGGGGCATTATAGAGGAAATCAAAGAGGAATTCAAAAGATTCCTGGAAATAAATGAGAATGAGGACAAAAGCTACCAGAACTAGTGGGACACAGTTGAAGAAATGTTAAGAGGAGAGTTTATAGCTCTGCAAGTATTTTCAGGAAGGAAAAAAAGGACCCACATAAATAATTTAACCTCAAAGCTTAAGACCTTGCAAAATGACCAACAAAAAGGAATCCAAACCAGAAAATAGGAAAGAAGTAATAAAACTTAAGAGCAAAAATCCCCCCCCCCCAACAAATGAAAATCGTCCAAAAGATCAATGAAATCAAAATGCGGTTCTTTGAGAAAATAAATAAGATTTATAAACTACTAGCAAGACTGACAAAGAAATACATAAAGAGAGCCCTAATAAACCATATCAGAAATGAAAAAGGGAACTACACAATAGAAACTACAGAATTCTGTAAGATCATCAGAGATTACTTTGACAATCCTTATGCCATGAAACAAGAGAACCTTAAAGAAATGGTTAAATTCTTGGATTCCTATAACCTCCATAGGGTGAATCAAGAAGATTTGAGATACCTGAATGCACTAATGACAATTGAAATTGAAATGTAACCAAAGTCATCCCCAAAACAGAAGTCCAGACTGAGATAGATTCAGAAGTAAATTTTTCAAACAGTTAAAGAGGACCTACTGTAATACTTCTCAAACTTTTCCATGAAATAGAAGAAGCAAAAATACTCCAAACAGACACAGTTTCTATGAGACAAATATCACCCTGATACCCGAAGCAGAGATACCACCAAGAAAAAAAAAAGAAAATTCTAGATCAGTATTTCTGATAAACACAGATGCAAACAAATATCTTCAACAAAATGCTTGCAAATATTTTCTTACAATTTATCAAAAAGATCTTACAATGAATCCAAGTAGGATTCATTCCAGGGATGCTAGGATGGTATAACATTTGCAAGTCAATCAACATAATACAGTGCAATGTAAAAACCATATGGTAATATCAATTAGATGGAGAGAAAATATTTGACAAGATACAGTACCCATTCATTTTTTAAAAAAATCTCTCAACAAAATGGGAGTTGAAGGAACTTTTTCAATATAGTCAAATCCATAGGCCCACAGCAAGAACTATTCTTAAAGAGGAAAAATTAAAGGCTTTCCCCCTAAGACAAGGCATAAGTTTGCCCACTCTCATTACACCTATTCAATATAGTACTACAAATACTTTCCATAGCAGTTAGGCAAGAAAAAGTTACCAAGGGCATCCAGATAAGAAATGAAAAATTCAAGGTCTCACCAATTACATGATACTATACTGAGAAAATCTCAAAAAATTATTTAAAAAACCTTAGAAATAGTAGATTTATATAGTAAAGTGGTAGCTTACAAAATTGACACCCAAAAGTCCATGGCTTTCCTATATAAAAATAATGAAAGATAGAAAAATAATCCTGGAGTTTATAATCATGCCTCAAAAGATAAAATACCACAGAATCAGTTTACCTGAAGAAGTGAAGGACTGATATGAAGAAAACTACAAAACACAACTTCAAGAAATTAAAGAGGACACGAGAAAGTGTAAACACATGCCCTGCTATGGACTGTGAATATTAACATAACCAATATGGCAATACTCCCCAAATCATTATATAGATTCAATGTAGTCCCTTTAAGGATACCCATGACACTTTTTCAAAGAAATAGGTAAAATGCTCATTAAATTCATATGAAACAATAAACCCTCACAAATAGCCAGAGAAATCCTTGGTAAAAAGAAGTTGGGAGGCATCACCTGCCACAACGTCAAACTACTTTTTTTTTAATTGCTACAAAGGAGTAGCAATTAAAACACCATGGTATTGAAATAAAGACAGACCGACAGATCAGTGGAACAGAGTTGAATATCCTGACATTGACTCTCAAATATATGATCACCTAATCTTTGATAAAGGAGCAAGAAATATGAAATGGAGAAAGGAAAGTCTCCTCAACAAGTGTTGCTGGGAAAACTTGACAGCTACATGCAGAAAAAAAAAATGAATTCAGACCTCTTTCTAATGCCCAGCACAAAAGTCAGATCAAAATTAAAGACTTCAATATCAGACCTGAATCCATAAGGCCATAGAGGAAAATGAGAGAAGGCATTTAGAATAGAAAAGGGACTCCTATGACAAAGATAGTTGGAAATGATCACTCTGGATGAGAACTGTGTGCTGAATGTAGGTATAGGAAAAAACAGAATAACATCTAGTGTTGGAAATCATAATGCCCAAATGGGGGAGGCAGAGAGAGAGAGAAAGAGAGAGAGAGAGAGAGAGAGAGAGAGAGAGAGAAGGATGGAGAGAGAGGGGGAGGGAGGGAGGGAAGGAGAGAGGAGGGAGGGAGGGAGGGAAGGAGTGGAGGGAGGGAAAATGCCTGCCTGCCATGAATACAGATACAGGTTGCGAAGAAACTGGGGATATTGGTGGTGAGAAATGTATACTGGTGGAGGGATGGGTGTTGCAACATTATATGACTGAAACTGTATCATAGACAGCTTTGTAACTGTGTATCTAATTGTAATTCAATTTGAAAAAATGTATCAATTTACTAAATTTAAATTTATTAAATTATTTCTTATATGCTAAGAACTGTACTATAAACTGGGATTAAGTTTCAATATCCATCAGGAAATGTTGCTACTTTCAGCAGAGCTAGCAAACAATTGGAGAGCTTGATCATATTGATATATTATACTCTGATGCAGACTTTAGACTTTCTGGAACATTGTTTCTCAGGTCCTGTATGATGCTTCATGCTCTCTACTCCAGTCCTGTCACTGAGAACTGTGCCTAGCAAATTGTTTATTACTCTCATGAGTTCAGGCAGTTTAAAACAGGAGTTTGGCTTGTCATAAACTACAACTATGACCTTACCTGAATTGCTCTGCCAATTCGGAACCTTGTTCCACTCTTATTCCTGCATACCCAGTAAAAAGGAAATGTCCTCCAAATAACCCCTTATGAATTCATATTCCTGCTTAGTACAGAGCAGTGTTGCATCCCTGGTGTGCTTTAGATTTTGGCATAACACTTAATTTATTTTCATATGCTGCTTTTTGTATCCTATAGGCACATCTGAAACAGTAATAGCTCTTGTCATCTTTAGTCCAATGTGTTTGCCTAGCTTGTTTCAATGCCTGTGGATTACGGAGGTATACAGAATGCAAAATTTTTGTTTTCCTAGCAAAACTATTTTCTAGAAGAAATCCTAAACCTTCGATATTAAAAGTCAAATTTATTCAATATATTCACATTGCTGTATGTGAAAAACCTGCTTGGCTTTTATTCTGAAAAATAAAAAGCTACCAATTTATTCTGAGAGGCAGTATAATGATACTATATTATATTGAGGCAATAAAATGAATGGGATCTGAAGCCACTTTGACTGATCCTGATTTTTCCTCTTCTTAATAGTGTAATAGATTAGCTAACAATATGTTTTATTAGCACCTACCTATGAAATACAGATAATCAGAATAGCTGATGCTTAAGGTTATTTAATTATTTATATGTACATATATAAACAAATGATACACATTATAGAAGTATTTCTGCATTTATTATTTGGAGTCACACAAAACAATGAGAACAATTACATTAATATCTAAAAATTTAAGTGAGGGGCTGGAGCTATAGCACAGTGGGTAGGGCGTTTCCCTTGCATGCAGCCCACCCAGAATCAATTCCCAGCATCCCACATGGTCCCCTGAGCATCAGGGGTAATTCCTGAGTGCAGAGCCAGAAGTAACCACTGTGCATTGCTGGATGTGGCCCAAAAAGCAAAATACAGCCCTTTTGGAAAACAATATGGTCAATTCTTAAAAAATTAGAAATTGAGTTCTCCTTTGACCCAGCAATACCACTTCTGGTAATATATCCCAGAGAGGCAAAAAAGTATAGTTGAAATGACATCTGTACTTACATGATCATAGCAGCACTTTTTACAATAGCCAGAATTTGCAAAAAAATCCGAGATGACTGGTTAAAGAAACTTTGGTACATCTACACAATGGAATACTATGCAGCTGTTAGAAAAGATGAAGTCATGAACTTTACTTATAAGTGGATTAACATGGAAAGTATCATGCTAAGTGAAATGAGTCAGAAAGAGAGAGACAGACATAGAAAGATTGCACTCATCTGTGGAATATAAAATAACAGAATAGGAGACTAACACGCAAGAATGGTAGAAATAAGTACCAGGAGGTTTGCTCCATGACTTTGAAGCTGGCCTCACATGCTGGAGAAAAGACAGCTCAGATAGAGAAGGGAACACCAAGTAAAGTGTGGTTGGAGGACCTGCTCAGGGTGGGAGACACATGCCGAAGGTAGACTATAGATTGAACACGATGGCCACTCAATACCCCTATTGTAAACAACAACACTCCAAAGGAGAGAGAGAACAAAAGGGAATGGCCTGCCACAGATATGAAGTGAAGGGGGATGGGATGGGGAGTGGGAAGCATACTGGGATCATCGGTGATGGATAATGGTTACTGGTGGAGGGATAAGTTCTTGAGCATTGTATGACCAAAACACATACAATGTTACATGAAAATATGTAAATCTGTAACTGTGCCCTCACGGTGATTCACTAATAAGAAATAAAAAAATAAAAAAAGCAAACTAATAATAATAATAAATTAAATAAATGAATAAATGGATTTAATTTTATTTGTAATACTTCATTTTAACAATGGAATAAACCACCTGATTTACTTAAGCATTTTTTCCTGCCCCTCTAACTAATGAACTATTACCCTACTGTTCAAATATGGTATGGAGTATTAAATTTTATCCACATTTCACTAATTACTGACACTTAGATTTATTTACATTTCTTATAATGAGAACAATTATTTAATTGTGAGTTCTCTTCAATAAGTATAATTTTAAGCAATAAGAGATAGAGGTGGAGAGTGAATGCATTTCCATTCAATTACTAGTGGAAAAAGTTGAACAGTATAACTGCATTTGACTTTAACGGAAGCACCAAATCCTTAGGTTAGCTCTCTTTACATTCTCTAGTTAACAAATAAAGGTGCCTTGATCAATATCTTGATATTTACTCTTTGACTAACCAACAAATATTTCCAAAGTACTAGCCAATACACCCTTTCACCATTTTAGTTCATAGGAAGCTGTGGTTAAAGTTACTTCTGAAATAATAAATGTTTTCAGTCTCTCTTAGTCTGTTAGTCAAATGATCCCATCAATGTGATTAAGAATTTAAATTTTAATAGTTATGTAATGGCAAACACCCAAAAAATAGAGACTTTAAAGAAATATCATTTTTATTATAAAAATAATAATAATAATCAGCAGGACTATATTTTAAAGAAAGTTCTGTAAATTTCTTAGTCATTTAAAATTAAAGAAGTGTCCAAGCAAAAACCCTTGGGGTCAATAAGGTATAATGCCTTTCGTAAAATATGAACAGATGAATTGGGAAGGAAATACAATAGTTGTATGAGAATTTCGTCTCACTCAGTCCTTCATTATCTCAAATAAGCCAACTTATTTCATGTCTGATTATGTCAGTATAAATCCTATAACCATGATTTAAATGCAAAGAAAATCACTAGAAAAGAAGACTGAGAAGTTTCATATTACCAGGACATAATACTACACTTTAAGTGTATTATAACACCACGCTTCTGAGGAATGCTAATTGCTTTTGATTAACTCAGTGACTTCTGCACCACTGATAACACTGAGGGTTTGTTGTTTCAAATTATTGTTGCTCACAACGTTCTTTTCTTAGATAAAGATGATTTAAAGTACCCCAAAAGGCTTTCAACTGAGAGTCAAATCACATTTCATTTTTTCTTATAATTAGGAATTCAAAAACCATATAGTTCTAATTAAAATTAAAAAACATAAGTGCAAAAAATGTCAAGCTTATTATTATAAGTATCATTTACTTATTTCTTTTTATAAATTAGCTTCATTAAAAAAGTATTCATCTTAGAGGAATATAAATAAACAGAAAATGTTTTGCTGTATATTTGTGTTTTACAAGGTCATAGCTCTGGTGCCACCTAAAAATATTTGGACATTATCTGTTTAGCTATTTTCAACCAGTTATACCACAAATCAATTAATCTTTACATTTTTAAAAAGAATTCTCAATTTTGAAATCCTTACCAAGGCTAATATAAATGCATATAACTTTGAAACCATTATAAAAATAATTATCAAAATAATGGTTTCAAAGTGACTCAAGATATTTTAGTTTTTGAACTACCACTTTAGCAATGCTGCACTGTCCTCCCATTGTTCACCGATTTGCTCGAGCGGGCACCAGTAACGTCTCCATTGTGAGATTTGTTGTTACTGTTTTTGGCATATCAAATACGCCATGGGTAACTTGTCAGGCTCTGCCATGTGGGCGGGATACTATCCCTAGCTTGCCGGGCTCTTGGAAAGGGACGGAGGAATTGAACCCAGGTTGGCCGTATGCAAGGCAAACCCCCTACCTGCTGTGCTATAGCTCTAGTCCTTGATCTCCCACATGATTCTTTATTGGAGATTTAATCTGCTGCTCCACTGTGTTTCAGCAAAATATCCAGTATAAAACTAAACATGATACCTTAATCCCAATTGAAGGATTCTGCTGCTTTTAGAAAAGCTATAACAAATATCATGTTCAGTTTCTATGTCGTACCTGCTATGTATTTTGTGCTCTATTCATATTTTCTTAGTATGAATTACTCTTGAGTTTTGAGAAAAAAACTCAAAGTAAAAGAGAATAACATCAATTTGAGAATATTATCAGCTGAAGAAAAGATATTATGTCTGACAAATCATTGCAAAATATCACATTATAGAATATCATAAAAATGTAAATATTTTATATAAAATAAATGCTTATATTAAAATCTAAAGATTTCATGGAAGTAAAACAACATTCAAACTTAAGGTCTTTACTAAATAAATATATTTTTAGGTGATCTTTTTAATTGTCACTTTGCAGAGGTAAGTCATAGTTTCCACTTTATTTTAGTTTGTGTCCTTGCATGCCTATGATTGTGTTACTATATTTTATAGTTTGCTATCGGTTGACCTTTGGTTGACTTTGATACCACTAGCTACCTTTGTACTAGCCTATTATTGTATTTTATGGCCATGCTATGTGGTCATCTATTGTTAGCCCTCCTGAAAATATGCCAGTATAGCAGTGAATGTGATTACACAAAACCAAAGCAAATCATACTCATTTCTCCCTAAAAAATATTTTTGGACTGCTATCATTTCTCAAGTGAAATTTTTGTATAGTAGTTTTTGTATAGTATCAATGGTTAGTTTTGAGTGATATTTATGAAGATTATATTTTCACATGCATCCAGGCATAAATGTGCCTATCATTTCAAGACTTGAAGTGGTATTTGCATTTGAGGCAACACTTGGCCACACCCACCTAAGCTTAGAACTTCCTCATGGCTCTGATCTGAGTGATCACTCCTGGCAGTGCTCAGGAGCCACATGTAGTACTAGAGCTCAAACCTGGGTCTGCCATGTAAAAGTACATGATTTACCCTCTATACTATATCTAGTTTCCTGCCCCCATGGGACGGCCTTGCACGATTCCCATGGTGTATTAATATGCAAAATCCAGTAACAAGCTGGATCTCATTCCCGTGACCCTGAAGAGCCCCCAGTGCAATATTGTTGGGAGGGCCAAGTCCAGATGGACTTCTAAGATCTCAGAGAAAGGACGAAATGAGATGTTACTGGGCCCGCCCGAGAAATGGGTGATTAAGGGGCTATCATGATCATGATTGTGACTATATCTATACCCTGATATTTGACTTTTATGTCTTCCTGTTCTTTTAGGAAGTTATTAGTTTAAACAGTGATCTCAACCACATGTCTAGGAACTGGTGTCAGTATACAGGAGGAGAAAGGTTGAAAATCATTTGTCTACTGCCTCAGTTATAACTTCCAGATCCTGGAACATTATACAGAGCAGGAGCCCAGTCTGGAAATATTACAATATAGAAGAATGCTGAGTTAAAATAAGCAAAAGTTACTTTATTTTATTTATGATTGGTTTGTTTTTTATCTTGTTTTTAACTCCGACAGTTATCAGGAGTTATTTCCAGCTCTGTGCTTGGAGGTTACTCCTGGCACTGCTGGGGTGTGGAGTTGAGAATCAAACCCAGGACCCAGAATGAAAGTATCTGCACAGCCCACAGACATCCCAGAAAGCCATCTCTCTGTCTCTAAATTTATTTTAAGAATTTCAAAATTATGTTGTGCAAGTAGCATTATCTATAGTACTGTTAAAAATATAAATCCGAGTTATTTTTAATGAATGTGCTTGAGTGATCTCTGAGACTTTTTAAAGAGCTTAAGCAAATTAAGAGAAACTCTACACACACACACACACACACACACACACAAACACAAAAAATACCTCTATATTCAAACATTTTAGAACTTGCCTAATAGCTGAGGTTAATGTAAAGAATAGAAAAATAGTATTCTTTCAGTCAGTCCCAGCAATAGCAATCAAGTTGTTCGGCTGTATTTTCATGCCATTATTTTGTGGATGGTAAACAATCTAGACAGTAGGAATGAAGTTCAACATAGTCTTAAGCATACTGTACATATGCAGCATGCTGCAGTGTTTCATCAAATAGTTCAATATTTAAAATAATTTTCATGAGAGAAAAAGAAAGAGAAAGAGAGAGAAAGAAAGGGAAAAAGAGAGAGAGAAAGAAAGAAAGAAAGAAAGAAAGAAAGAAAGAAAGAAAGAAAGAAAGAAAGAAAGAAAGAAAGAAAGAAAGAAAGAAAGAAAGAAAGAGAGAAAAAAGAGAGAAAGAGAGAGAGAGAAAGAGAAAGAAAAGAAAGAAAGAAGGAAAGAAAGAAAGAGAGAAAAAAGAGAGAAAGAAAGAAAGAAAGAGAGAGAGAAAGAAAGAAAAGAAAGAAGGAAAGAAAGAAAGAAAACGAGCGAGAGAGAAAGAAAGAAAAAAATAAAATAAAATAATTTTCATGATATTTTTCTATTATAATTGAAGGTGCTCTAAATCAGACCACCACAGACTCAAAATGATCTCTATAAAATCTGTCCGGCATGATATTTTACTTTGAGAGCAGAGAAAGTCCTGGGGACTATAAAAACATACGTGCCTTAGTTTTCAGCAAATTTTTGTTTGTTTCTTTCTTTCTCTTTCTTCCCCTTTCCTAATAAAATATAGATCCTTATTCCCTAAGTTTTGTTGTTCCCCGAATAGACCAGAATCAGATTCTAGTTGTTCCCTGCTTTTTAGAACCTACAAATGTAATCAGGGGAGGTTGGCATCCCTATACAAGCTTATTTATGAGTATATTAAATATATCTGAGGCAATCTTATTTGCTCTGAGAGTATAGATAAAGAAGCCTTCTTATAGTTCTGTGAAGTCCCTCCTCACCTATTTTCTAGAACCCTTTATCTCCTTCCTTTGAGTCATGTACCTCTTTTTCCCTGACTCAAGAAAGGGCCTGTGCATATTATTAATTGAGTTTTCTTTGGCAAACACATCTGATGCTGTTTTGATGATTCTAACAATCCTTGAAGCATACACAGAAGCGGAGAGTACATCCTTGCACCCAGACATGCTTTGATAGAGCTTCATGGACAAGTTCTCATATTACCTCCTCTTTACCTCTGGGCAGATGCACTAATCATTCAGTTGGTCAAAACATCCAACGTGACCATAGCAGGCATCTCTTAATGGGGAAAATGTGTGATAATCTGTAAGAGAAAACACACACACACACACACACACACACACACACACACACACACACACACACACACCATTAAGAAAGGTATTAACTGAGTTGAAGGACCATGTAGTAGGCAAAATGTAAGAGCAACTCTGAGCTCATATGCCACATGCAAAGAAAACATTATTTCTTTGAGAACTTTTATGAGGAATCTTATCTACTACCTATTATGCAGGTACTCTTCTCTCTCATAACTATTAATACTTATAAAATGTTTAAAAAACAGTGCAGAAATACTGAACTTTTAATTTGAACATGCGTTCAATAGGTTGTACAGAAAATTCTCTATTTCTGGGGATATCTGGTTTTCCTGTTTTAAATCCTGGACAAAGGTAAGGAATGGAATTTATGAAATGTGTTACACTGTTTACAATTTTTACTCCCCCAGAATCATCACTACAGTTAGTTTCTTTCCTCAGCTTACAACTTGTTCTATGCAGTTTGAAAATACCAGTGCTATTATTGAAAAGACTACTAATATTTTTTCTCCTGGGAATCCTCCCACAGTCAATTCTTTGCACATATCTTGACGACTCAAAAAAGAGAAAAGAATAAACTAGGTTCCTGGGAGTATGCAGTACAGAGAGTCTCTTAGACCACCTCTGTGGGCTTTTGTTATGCCATATTTTCACTACATAATACAGAGTCTATCTCAGGAGAAAATGATGCATTGTATCTTTCAGTGTTGAGCATAGATCGAATATGCAAATCCCTTGTGATGTTCTGAAACTTAATGCCTTTAAAACAATACACTTCATCACCTTAGAAAACCTTTTCCATTCTTTTTGTTTTCAGCATCTCCCATAGCAATTCTCAGTTTGACCCACGTATTACCCAGAAAGTAAAGCCCTCTGTATTTGAACTGGACTCGGAGCATCTCATCAATCATTTTACTTCTCTAGTCAATCAAACTTATCTGGGAAATAGCATAGATGGCTTTGATCCAAATTCATGAGTCAGAATACTGTCTGTAACTGGTCTAGTTTTGAGAAGGACATCAAACTTTAATTGAGCTCTCTCTACAAAATACTTGACAAGTACTTTTCAAACTATCCAGATCTCACCAACAAAAAGCTGGGAATTCATCACAGCTAATTTCTTATAATATAAACCAATAAATGTAAATGTGGGATCCCAGAGAGCAAAGTGAAATAAACAAAAAAGAGTGGAGTCTGAATAAAGTATGCAGTTTAATTAATAATACTAAATCAACATTGCTTCATAATTTGTGAATAAAAATATGATGTTGTTTTATAAAACTTGTTTTTTCTGTTAGGGGGGACACAGACAGTAGTGCTAAGGTGTTACTGCTGTCTCTGTGGTACATATATCACTGGTGGTACTTTGCAAATTGGCCAAGCATATGTAGAACCTATTGAATTGTGTTTCTGGCCCTCTGTGGCAAAAACCTGTTAATGAGAACATGGGGTGGACAACATAGAAACTGTCTGCACTACCTTAACAGTTTTTTTGTGAATCTGAAACTATTATAAAATGTGAGTATTTAAATGATTAAAATGACATATTTTCTTTATATACATTTTTATCTTTTATAACATTCCTGTAAATATAAAAAAGTACATTTAAATCATACTGAATTCAGTTTCAAACCAATAGATAATGAGTATATTCTAGGTATTCCAGATGTAGAAATTAGGTAAAATCAAATTTTTAAGAGTATTTAAAATCAATAATTGTGGGGTAACAAATTAATCAAGAAGCTAGAAATCTAAAGCATAGCTGATTATTATATAAAGGTAATTTCTCAGTACTGCTGACAATATTTATAAGTGTACTATTTTTTTAATTTTTAAAATTTTTTATTTTATTTTATTATATTGAATCGCCGTGAAAAAAATACAAAGCTTTCAGGTTTAAGTCTCAGTCATATAATGATTGAACCCCCATCCTTTCACCAGTGCACATGTTCCACCACCAAGAACCCCAGTATACTCCCCTCCCACCCAACCCCCACCCTAGTAGCTTATGATCTTCATTTTATTCTCTTTATACTTTGAATGCATTCAATATTTCAATAGAGAACTCACTATTATTGTTTGGAATTTTTTCCCAACTATCAGGCCTCCTGAAAAGGCATCATTATAAATGTACTATTTATTCTTACTATAAATTGAGAAATACTTGTTAATCTGGGAATTCTAAGAAAATTTTTAGAAAGAAATGTTTTATTAGTTTGTCTTTGTTACTTGGACTGGAGCAATAGCACAGCGGGTAGGGCGTTTGCCTTGCATGCAACCAACCCGGGTTTGATTCCTCTCTCCCTCTCAGAGAGCCGGGCCAGCAACCAAGAGTATCCCACCCACATGGCAAAGCCTGGCCAGCTACCTGTGTCATATTAAATATGCCAAAAACAGTAACAACAAGTCTCACAATGGAGACATTACTGGTGCCTGCTCAAGCAAATTGATGAACAACCGGACGACAGTGCTACAGTGCAGCACAGACTTTATTACTTAACAATTCACTACATATTTAGTAAGTATATGCTTAGTGGGTCAGTCTGCATACCTCTAAAGTATATGATGTATATTTATATGTAGACCCTTACACAATATGGAATTCTCTCAATAGACATGGCTTTTTAGAATGTGTTTTATAGGAGGTTGTTTATTCTTTTGGTTTTGGGCCACACCCATTAGTGCTCCGGTATTATTCCTCTCTACACTCAAGGATCACTCCTGGAGTGCTTGGGTGACCAGAAGGGCTGCCAGGGATCTAACTGAGATCAGCTGCATGCAAGGCAAATGCACTACCTGCTATACTATCTCTCCAGCCCCAGTATATGGATTGTCTATAAAAAGCATACTAGTGGGAAACATGAGCTGAAACACCAAATTGTTTTATGGAAAGAAATAAAATGGAAATATTTAGTCATAACATTCAAGAGTTCAAACATTCCTTGAGGACAGAATATTTTCTACACACTAGTTATATAAGTATTACATTGAAAATGAAATTGGAATAGTGAACTAATAATGTAAAGCTCAAAAAAAAAAAATAAAAGCATATAAAGTGAGTAAAAAGAACTGTAATACTTTACCACTCCTTTTCCAGTAGTGTAAAAAACTAAAGCTCGCCGAGGGGCGAGTGCACTTGCAGGCTCTTCCGGCGGCTCTGTCTCACCGCCCACGTTTGGTGCCCTGGAACTGCAGTGTGTGGACTGGATCAGGACGGCCGGTGGTCAAGGAAAGACGAAGGAAGAACGAGGACCAAGCTAGTTGCTGATCAGTTACCGTTTATTCAATCTTCAAACTTTCTCATCTCCCGCACTCCCAGCTCTGGCCTCTCTCTGGATCAACTGCTGCTTCTTTCTGGCTTCTCTGTCTCCTCCTTGTCTCTCCCACCTTGCCCTCTAGGCTACACCCAGCCAGGTAGCAAAATCAACATAAGAAAGCCCTTCCTGAGGGCAAGGCATTCCAAAGCCCTTCCTGACTCTTAAGGTCTTTTTCTTTTCCTTAGTCCAAGAACTTATTCACATATGAATGCTAGTTATTTTTGTATGGACATAGCAAGGGATACATTGAGGCTTGCAAGGCAGCTCTCCTAGCAACATCTTGTCACAGGCTCAGACCACAGCACTCAGGCCAGATTAATCATTCCTCACCCTAGCAGGGTCCGAATCATGACAGCATTTATCCATGATCAAACTCTTAACTTATAGTTAAGCATTAGGCACTTTGGCCAGGCCCATCTCGATGCCAGGGTAGCACACAACTCACCGCTTGCCCTGGGTCCTTCTTGTCCCCTGTCGGGACCGTGCTTTGGAGGTGCTAGAAAGTAAGGGCAGCTGAGGCTTAGGTCAAGAGAACAGATGCCCTGGAGGAAAATATCAGGTAGAGTCAAATGACTCCCAGGTTACAAAAGCATAATATTTGTTAAGTCTTCCTGTGTCCACACAAAAAGGACTTGCTCTGAATAAACTATGCAAAGGACTCAAGGAGAAGAGAAAAACATTATTTACAAGTCAACAGAACACTAAGAAAGAAGCTACAAATAAACAAAGAGGAATAGGAGCACTGTAACGGAGGTAACCCAATAAACCTAAACTACCTGAGGCTATGTCATCCTACACAGTAGAATTGTTTTTAAAATTTAACTCCTTTTGCCTTTTCTTTGGATCATTTTCAGGACAATAACAATGTAGTACTCTCCTGAAGCAACTTTGTGTTTCTTTTTGTTTATTTTACTGCTCTAATTTTAATTTTTCTGATAATAAAAATATTGCAAGCAGTTAGTGGAGCAAATATAGCAAATCGTGATTCCCAGCAGAGTCCACCAGAAGTGATCTCTGTGCACAGAGCCAGATGTAGTAAGCCCTGAGCACTGCAGGGTGTGTTTCAAAAACACAAACAAACAAAATCTAACTATAGTGAGATTCTGTAATTAATACTCACCTGAAGGATTAATAAAAAGGAGAGTAAGTTCTATCAGTACCATTTAAAATAATGAAGATCACCCAGATCTTGAAATATCTTCAGAAATAACTAGAGAAGCCTCTGTGAAGGCAGGGCATTTGTCAAGAGTGAGCTTTTGTACTTTTAAGCCACCCCCTCTTTGTCATGTGAGACAATTTTCTTCTCTTTTCTTGGGGTTCCAGACTCCCACTGAAACTTAAGGAAACTCCTGTAGAAACTCCCATGTAAATGTGGCTAAAAATATCCCATATGAACACTAAATAATTTGATCTTTTTTTCCTATTTAATAGTTTGATATTCGTTTGCTTTCTTAACCAGCCTGAATTGAGCCCAAACAGGTAAATTAAAAATTTCTCCTGTGTTCCTCTAGAGCAATTTTAGTAAACTCTGAAACTATACAATATATTTAAACTTACATATATAAATTCTATAACCTAACAATCAACACTTGGATTTGTGTAAAATGCATATAAATAATTATATATTTGCATTGTACATAATGTATTTTCATCTTACACTTTTTAATAACACAAAGTAGTAAACAACCCCGGTAGCCATTAAAGTGATTTATTAGTATGAATACATTAGTGGAACTTTATCAATAAAAGACTAAAGTCTGTGCAAGAATATGAACAGATTGTTAAAAGGATAAATTGGAGCAAAAACAAGACACTAAAGAATGTATTTTATGATTTGATTCATAAAAATTTCAAAAACAGAAATACTAGGTGTGTTAAAATCTGCATCGTTTACTGTTGTGAATAAGTGAGAAACTCTTGACTTGAAGGAGGCAGGTGATAGATTGCTCCTGAGTTTATAACAATAGAATGTTTGGATCTGCTGATGATTTAGTGATAGTTATGTTCATCATACAATAGTTCAGTCAACTTGACATTCATGGTTCATCCACTTTCCTGTTTGAATATTAAATGTCAGTGTAATATTTCAAAAAATAATTAAGGTAGTCTAGGTGAGATGGTTTTAAGAAATCATTCCTCTTAATATTTTATAGAATAATTGTACAAAGGTACAGTTATTTTCACTGTATCACTGTCACTCTCACTGTCATCCTGTTCATCGATTTGCTTTAGCGGGCACCAGTAACGTCTCCATTCATCCTAGCCCTGAGATTTTAGCAGTCTCTCTTTACTCATCCTTCCCAATGGTGCCGCATTGGAGGCTCTTTCAAGATTAGGGCAATGAGACCCTTCATTGTTACTGTTTCTGGCATATTGAATATGCCATAGGAAGCTTAAAATTTCTACCCTGTTAAATTGTTTTGGTATCCTTAAAAATAAAATATATCACATATTTATATTTAGTGAATATTTCACTAATTTTTACTAGATTCAGTGTAAGGAAATAAGAAGTTAAGAACATCATTTTATTGGTAGAATGCCACTGAATGGCTAGTCCTATATGTGTCTCTTATGACATAATTATATTTTATATTCTTGAAAATGTACAGGAAAACTCAAATAGATAGCTAAAATGTTTTTCAAGTCAATATATTATTGATTGTAGCCATTATAATATTCCAATATGTGGTTTTGAATTCACATAAAGTTCTAAGTTATAGCAATGAAACTGGATGCCTTAGAAAGCCAAAACTGGTGGTGAATAAATGGTCAAAATATAATAACAGCAGGTATAAATGTAAGCATTTTCTGGGCTATAATGTCTACTGATACACTATATTTACTTTAGGAAACTATGTTTTTATAAAATGGCTTCTAGAAATTATAAATACTCAATATTATATTTTTCAGAAAGAAAATAACCAATATGAATCACTGTATCACTTATCACTGTCATCCTGTTGCTCATCAGTTTGCTTGCATGGACACCAGTAATGTCTCCATTGTGAGACTTGTTGTTACTATTTTTGACATATCGAATGCGTCACGGGTAGCTTGCCAGGCTCTGCTGTGTGGGCGAGATACTCTTGGTAGCTTGCCGGCCTCTCCAAGAAGGTTGGAGGAATCAAACCCGGGTTGGCTGCATGCAAGGCAAAAACCCTACCCGCTGTGCTATTGCTCCAGCGTGAGGAAAATCATTTAAAAGACAAGATCGGATTTAAAATCTTGGAAGTATGTATTCATTTCACTTAATTATTGTTATCATATTTTAGCTTAAGGTTTTGGCCCATATACTGCAGGGCCTAGTTTTGGTTCTACCTCTCAGAGATCATTCCTGGTTGGGAGTTGTGCACTGCCTGGTACCCAACCAATGTAGTCTGAGTACAAGGGGCCAAGTACAAAGAACTCTTTGTACTACAGTATAGAACCCATACCATTAAATTTTAATTCAACATACTTAAAAGTTCCAGATTGAATGGATACTGAAACATAACAAAAAGTCTCAGCTCTTTGAAAATAACTCTGAAGGGTATGTGTGAAAAGCAGTGGAGAGCTAATAGAACAGTTTGAGATTAACTTCTGACTCCTAGCAGATATGATGACATGAGAAGGCTTAACATCTCATTTCTTTTTAAAACAGGACATGTTGTTTACCTGGAATGTTTTTAATTGGCATGATTCTGGGCCTGGAGAGATTGGAAGGTAGGACGCCTGCCTTCCTTTTTTGCAGATACTAGGGTTCAGACTCTGGCACCTTATCTCTGGCACCTTATCACCCCAAGTCCCACTGGAAGTGATCCCTGAGCACAGAACAGAATGAAAGCCTTGAAAAAACTTGGGTATGGCCCCAAAACTAAAGAAACAGACAAATAAGCAAAACCCAGATAATCATGATTCAGATTGCTTAATATTTTTCTGCCTGGGGATGTCATAGGTAAAATTCTTTTATTTTTTTTGTTGCAAGTCTCTAATAAAGACCTAATATTTGACTCATTATCTTTGCTGTTTAATTATTTGATCATTTAAATCATTATTTTATTAATTAGTTCTGACAGTATAAATACTATGGACATGAGTTTTAATGTTAAGATATGATCAGAAGAATTCTTTTTTGAGTTTTGTTTTGTCACCCCTAATAATAAGGCATTGTTTTATGTAAATAATACATGTTCATTTCAACTGACACAAAACTTTTATTCAATTTTTTCTCTAATATTCTAATTATTACTTTGGTTTAAGGGTATGTTGTTCAAATATATCTTCACATAAATGATCATTTTTATGATCCAATTATAGTCCCCAATATGATAACTAGTATTAAATTTGCTAATCCATAGAGACCTATCTCACTACAAGTACATTAATCAGTATAATGAATGCAGATGAATGTAATTGTAAATATGCTAGAGAAAATAGAAAGAAAATGCATGTGATTATCCTATATAGCATTCGAATTCTCAATATCCTTTTTTTTTTTTTGTATTAACCAAGATGAGCAATTAAGCGAAAGCTTTATGAGAGAAACAGAATTTAAGTATACTATTCTTCAAGTAAACAGTTTCTGTGGATATGTATTTTGGACAGTATATTGCTGTAGCTAATATACTAGAAATATAAAAGTAACAAGTTGTAGAAATCTCTGTTTAATGAAGCAGAAATTTTGTATAAAATATTGGAATAAATGCTAAATAACTAAGTATATAAATACAGATAATGATGAAGTATTACCCTGAAAATAAAACCTATGCTAGTAATTTAAGAGTGGGGTCTAAGATATGTGATTTAATCCAGAGTAGTCAGAGGGAACTATACCTGCCCTTGTACTCTCAGACCTCTATTCCACATAATATAAGGTGAATTAACTTAGAATTTAGTGTTGATTTGGAGAAAGGAGAGAATGATCACCCAATTTAAGTTGAGTTTCCTTTAATCTTCGATATGCCAAAAACAGTAACAACAAGTCTCACAGTGGAGACGTTACTGGTGCCCTCTCAAACAAATAGATAAACAACAGGGTGACAGTTCTATAGTGTTTCCTTTAATCTTACAGTTTAAAGTTTAAAATATGCAAACAAAGAAATGACAATATATCATATGACTTACAGATATATACCTGAAATTCATCATTATAAACATTCATATGGAGAAAACTGTGGAATTTCCTACCTTAGTATAGTTTTAGGACTATTAGAAATTTTTTTTAAGGCTCAGAGAGAAATTTACTGCTAGACATATATTATATAACTATATGATACTCACATTTTATCACTTACTTCACTGTTAGGGTTAAATAAATTTTTTATAACAATCTTGTCCATGTGAGCTTTGAGTTGAGTCCTAAATAATAAAAAAGGGATAGATGTCTGAGGATCAGGAGAGAGAGAGAGAGAGAGAGAGAGAGAGAGAGAGAGAGAGAGAGAGAGAGAGAGAGAGAGAGAGAACTAGGGCATATTTTAGGGTGGAAGAATAAATGTAGGTAGTATCATGAAAGGGCATAATGAAAAAATAAGATTTAATTTTAAGCTGGGGAGTCTCAAGATTTGATTTGCATCTAAGTAAATTTGAGTGATCACATTAGCGCTTGAAGTCAGGACATGTATGGAAACAGAATTTTTCTTGTAAAGATGAATCAACCCTTGGAGTTGGATAGTGAAATGGAAGCAAATATGGCAAAATCAAGCTTTATTTTGGAGATAGAATTAGTAATTACTAAGGGAATAACGGTAGAGAGTGAGGACATGAAATGAGTTAAATAACTCCTAAAACTGGGCATAAAAGAAAGGTGACAAATACAGAGAGTTAGAGAAGTGCTGCTTGATGCTTGTGCAGGTTTTAAGAAAGAGGCAAGAGAAATACATATTTTCTAAAATATCATCTAATGTTTTGTCAAAGCTTACTAAGTAAATATTTTCTAAAATCTTCACTCTAGGAGAGAAGACAAAAGGACAGATATCAGCATAGGCACATTAAAGATTTACTGACTGCCTTTTTTGTTGGTTTTGGTTGGAAAGAAGTATTCCTTTTATTTTCAGGCATTTGGGAATAACCTAAAATAAGAAGAGAAACTTAAAGTTCTTGGCGAAGATTATTTCAGAACTAAAATTTTAAGAAGCCTCGAAGGATATGAGAATGACCAAGAATTTGAGAGCTGATCAAGACTTAATACAAATAGGAAATATTATGTTCCAAGAAAATACGAGAGACAAAATATTAGTGAAGATTGTTTAGTAGAGAAATTATGAAGCATTTTAGAAATCTCGCCTGTATTATATCTTTCCACTGGTTTATAAGAAAAAATTTATAATACTGAATTATTTGACGTTTATGAAGAGAACAGAAATATGAACCAATCTCATTTGGTAAAAAAAATTACAGAAAAATGTTCTAAGACCGAAGATAATGATATTGTTTCTTTTATAGATAGCATATTATCCTCCC
Source organism: Sorex araneus (assembly GCF_027595985.1). NCBI lineage: Eukaryota > Metazoa > Chordata > Mammalia > Eulipotyphla > Soricidae > Sorex > Sorex araneus. The sequence goes on from NC_073308.1 coordinate 29,189,316, forward strand.
TCAATATTGCAAGTGTCTTTAGTAAGAATTCATGATTTCTGGGTTTCTTAGATATCTAATGAATATTTTAGACTATTCTCAATTTTTAAATAAATTGACATATTCATGTAGAAATAAAGACATATGGGAGATTTGCGTAACTTGTTTAAAGTGAGATGTTTAAAAGTTTCTTACAATAAATAACTACAAACACCTATTACATCAATAAGACTACTCAGCCAAGATGGTAATTGTGATGTAATCTTTCCTGGATGAATCGTTAGGGACTGAGCAGGTGGTGACGTAAGTAATAATTGATGACTCATGTCTTTGAGTAAATGTTCATTTGAGACACATATCGTTTGTCTAATGTTAAACTTTTCTGTCTTGCCTGTGTGTGTATGGAGGTATATAGCTGTGTGTATGTGTTTTGCTACAAATTGACTCAGAACCTCATACATACAAAGCATACGTATTTTAACTCTATTTTGTAAATAGTCATTTGCCTAATCTGAAATTCTAAGCTTTAGCAGAGTGATGTTAATCACATATTTTTATCGTTGAACTGGAAATAAGCTAAGTAAAATAAAATTACAAAATAAATCATAAAGAAATTAAATCTATATAGTTATTGGAAAGAAACATGTTCTTGAAGAGTTTCAATATGCAGGAGACTTTTGTTTTAAAGCTGAGTGAAAAAGCAAGGCATAATACACAGGAAGTCCTTTGAACACATCTTACTTTGTTCCAAACAGGTTAAGACCTCAAAACCCTATACTACTCAACATGACAGAAATAGATAAAACCAGGAAATCGACGAAATGAAAAATTATTAAGAAAAAAATCAATATCATATTTTACTTCAAAAATCTAACAAAATAGCCACTTGTTGCATTTGAACATAAATCTTATCGTATTCTCAAAAATATATTTTTCTAATAAGAAATCAAGATCAATAGAGAATCAAGAGCATCTGCTAGAGAATATATAAGTCAGCTGCTCCATAGAAAGTCAGTTAAGCCTGAAACATACCTAGTCAGTTCTGTACTCCCTCAGACTCCTAAACATTTGTCCTAGACATTTATTTCTGTTCAATAGGAAAGGAGATAAGATGAGAGTGTAACCAGTTTCCTATAAGCACCATGTCACAAACATGAAACTGAAAGAAGGTAAATGACTCTGATTTGTCAAGAGGCTATCTCAAAGATCTGGGTTTGTTTATTTGCATTAAATGAGACCTACTAAAAGTGCTGCCGCAGCAAGTGATAATAATGATTATGATGATGATGATGGCAGATTATTGCTCAGACAATTTTTAAAATTGAAAATATAATCCCCGGTATGTTCACCTATAATCAAAACTTCTCACTGAATGTACTATAATGAAACTGACAACGGAGTTTCATGATTCTGAGACCCCACATCTTGGAAACAGTTACATTTTTGAAAGCTTCTGAAAACAGAATATGAGCAGTTTAATTTTTGTTGTTGTTTTATTTTGGGCGCCACATGTGGCAGTGCTCAGGGATCACTCCTGGTGCTCTGGTACCATGTAGAGTGCCAAGGATCGAACACGGATTGATATGCATGCAAGGTAAATGCCCTACCTGCTGTACTATTGTTCTGGCCCCAATTATAGGATGGTTTAAAACAATATTTGCTGTCAAATGACTCTGTAAAACCTCATAACAAAACAAGATCTTTACTTTTTTTGTTTGGGATATTGACTGCTGCTTTTCATACAGGGTTGTTTTGAATGCTAAGTGTAAGGATTCAAATTATTTCCCTAGCATGTGCATGCGGCCAACTGGGATTCAATTCCTCCATCTCTCTCGGAGAGCCCTGCAAGCTTCCGAGAGTATCCCGCCTGCACAGCAGAGCCTGGCAAGATACCAGTGGTGTATTTGATATGCCAAAAACAGTAACAAGTCTCACAATGGAGACGTTACTGGTGCCCGCTCGAGCAAATCAATGAACAACAGGACGACAGTGCTACAGTGCAGCATGTGCTTAATGCTCAGAAAACTATGTTGGATGCATTCATGGCAGGCCTCAGGTTCTATCAGCATACATTCTACAGGACTGTGTTGCTCAAACAAGAACTATAGACCATCTTAATTCAGTGTTTCCCTTAGTGAAATCATGGACAGATCCTAAAAGCACTGTAGCACTGTCCTCCCATTGTTCATCAATTTGCTTGAGCGAGCACCAGTAACATCTCCATTGTGAGACTTGTTACTGCTTTTGGCATATCGAATACAACACGGGCAGATACTCTCAGTAGCTTGCTGGGCTCTCTGAGAGGGAGGGAGGAATCGAACCTGGGTCGACTGCGTGCAAGACAAATGCCCTACTCACTATGCTATCCCTCTAGCCCCGAAACCAAGGTGACTGAATTGCCTAGAAATATATAGAAATGTTAGCTGACTCAATCGTGTTTATTCTGTAGTACTCAAGACATTTACAGCGTCATTTTCCCCCTCATAGTGTGCAGAGAAATGCTTCAACTTGCACAGTGGATTAAAGTTTAGTAAGGTCAAATAAAGGAAAGGATTCAGCTGATAAAGCCTGGAATATGACTATTTCACTCTTCATTATTTGCTTTTTATTTGATTATGAATACAAAATTAGGACAAATATTTTATATTTTGATGTAAAACCCTTAAGCCCAGAGATACTTTTTTTTCAAAAATATTTTAGAAAATACTCATCGTATTAAAAATGTTTATGCCACCCTGATTTACCCTCAGATGAAAGATGAGTAACATAGGAATCTGAAAATTGGTGCACTGAACTAGCTGCATTTCTCTTGCAATAACTTTATTGTTTTTTGAGCACATCATTACACTATTCCTTAACATAAATTCTTAAAATTATTCAAATTATATCATATATGTACTTCATATCTCTGCCTGAAAGGTTTCCTAAAATTATCAAAAGTACACATGTTTCAATATAAATCAATGATATTATTGAACAAAATAAAAATAACTTATGGACAGAGAACAACTATATTTCTGTCAATATTTCATTTCTTATATTGAAATTTGTTCTTACCCTGAATTTTCTGGTTACTGAAATTTTGGGATTACACACTTGATTCACATACTCATTGCGGGTCCTGATTGATATGTCATTTCTTTCACTACTTTAATGGATTCATTACATAATATAGTAGCATACTAATCTGTATGTAACTTCATTTTCCTGTTAAATGTTTTTGTTTCTCCTTTGAAGTTTAAAAGACTTAAAACATTTAAATAGTCCCTTTGGTTCCAGATTACAAACCGTTTGTTTGTTTGTTTGTTTTGATAAATTCTAAAATCGATTTGTCAAGCAGGTCATTAAAATTCAGAATTTAAAAAACTAAGCAGAAGGCCAGAGCATGCTACGGGGGTAGCATGTTTGCCTTGCATGTGGCCAACCAGGCTTCAATTCCTAACACCACATGTGGTCTTCCAAGCATAGCTAGGAGTTGTTCCAGAACACAGAGCCAGGAGTGAGCCCTAAGCATAGCCAGTTATGGCCCAAAAATGACAGCAATAACAACAACAACAACAGAGGAGCAGAGGGGTGTCTTTTTTCATTTGGTCTTTCCCAACATCATTTTTGTTTAATCCACATAAAGTAATTATAGTCAGAGTAGAATAGCTGAAAGCATCATTAAAATAATTACTATACGCACAAGGAGATAATAAAAGATAAGAAATAGCAACTTTCACTTCTTCCTGAATATTAAGGGAAATATGTATCCATGAACTGAAATAGTTGTACATGTATATGTGTCTGAATGGAACTTTGTGTATTATCATATCATCCTAAAATGTAACCGTTACATCAAATGCTAATTCCTTCATTTTGCATTGTTAGGTAGCATTGGGGGATGGGGAGCAGGGATTTGAGGCCACACAGACCTGTATTTAAGGACTATACTGTACTATGCTTGGAAATATCTCTGAGCAGTTTCTAGAAAACCATACACTGCCAGGAATTGAGCTTGGGTCATCCTTATGCAAGAAAAGTACTTTAATCCCTATATGATCTTTCTGACTCTGTTGTAACTTTAATGAGATTCTTAAAATTTAAAAAAATGTTGATACACTATTTCCAAGAACTTCCATTTCTGAACTCTGAGAGATTATATTATTTTCACTTGATCACGAATTTTTAACTGATCCTAACTCGAAACAAAACAATAAAACTGTGGTTACCACTATTAATCTGACAGAGAGCATCTCAGTGATTTATCTAAACATATTTGACCTAGGCAGTTATATACATCAAACTATCCACAATTGATGATCCACTGAGGTCTCAGGTTTGAATTGCGCTGTTTGTGTTGAGAAGTCTAACAGCATGTACTTGTGCAGGACTTAAGTCATTATTTTCTTCAGATCCACAAACGTATGTGTTTAGGTATATTTGCCAAAGAATAATGAGCTTTCAGTTGCTATCACAGGACTCACTCCATTAAAAAATGCTCATTAGTAACATATTTGTTTATGTATTGAGTGAGGACTGCATTATAAATCGTTATTTCATTTTGGAGCAGATGAGGCATGAAAAATTCCAAGCAAACCTCAAGCCATCATCATTTGGGCTAATCCAAGTGGTTCCAGGAAGTTTTTTAACATCATGATTTTATATGTAATGGAGCAAGAAGAGAAAAATCTTGTTTCTTATTTGCAAACCTGCTGTGATCAGCTCCCTACAGTCAAAAAGAACTGAGGAAAATTGGCCAAAAACACCCTTTTGAAGATGGTGAATTGAAGTTGACTGTCATGAGGAAAATACCTCACACAGAGCCATGATTATGGATGGCTCTTACTAAAATGAGCTCTGATGCCACTAGGATACATGGTACTTTAGACTAAATTGATAATTTGTGTTCTGTGCTAACTCTTATGTAATTTTGGAAAATGAATTATTAAAACATAAAAACAAACACCTTTTTTCTCTAAACATCACAAAATTTTTAATTATTTTATAAATATAGCACTAATTTATCTTGGATTTTTTTCCCCTCTGTTGTTTTTTCCTCACCTAAACCTCACAGAAATTAGCAATTTATACCAGATTTGTTATGTGAAGAAAAGAGAGGAGAAATATTAAGCATTATGACCAATCTCACAGACCATAATTCAAATCTAAAAGTCACGATACAAACAATAAAAAGGATATAACTATTGTTGTGAAAAATTGATTTAAAATTATGAGCATTGCATAAACTAAAGATTTCTTTTTAACTAGAGATTTCTTTTAATTTTAGGATTAAAGACTAAAGGTGTGACATGGATAATAAATCTTTGTTTGAAAACATATCTGTAAACCAACTCAATGCTTAATTTTAATTTTAGTTCACCAAATAGGTAGCACTATATATTGTTGTATAAAACTACCTAATATATTTCCTTTCTCCATTCTTTCCAGAAATTATTGAGGAGAATGGTGGTTACTGAACAAGTGTGGGTGGAGGGAGGAAGAGGAGAGTGGGAAATATAAGTAGGGTTATGCTAAATGGTGAAATTTTCTGGGGACCTTCCACCACCAGTCAATATGAATTATCAAAAGCAATCTGCTACCTGAAGAAACAAAGAAAAACAAGAGAAGATATTAAATAACAATTTTCAAGAAGCTAAATATACTAGACAATGAAGTATAATGACCTATTTTTTTTTAAGTCAGAAACAAGGTGAACCTTATGGGGGTCTGAGAGACAGAACAGAGTGTAAGGTGTACCTTGCACAGAGCCAAAGTAGGCTTGAGTCCCTGCACCATATAAGGCCCGCAGAGCACCACCAGGCTCCATAACAGACTAGATGCAGGGTAAGGAGTAAGCCCATGCACAGATGATGGGTGTGGCTTAAAAGAAAAACAGCATAAACAATCGAAAAATAAAGGTCATCTTTTCAATTATCCCACGTTAGTACCTAAAGAGACAACTTTTAGACTTTAGCACAGGAAAGTGGAGATGAGGAAGAAACCCGAAGATGCCTTTAACATGAAATAGAGCGGAGTTTAGGAATACCAAGGCAGATTACGTTTGCTTAAGTATTTGAGAAGAGAGAGTTAAACAAAGGGAACGTTTTAGAGAACTATAGATAGGCTTTCTTGTGTAATCAGCTTAATTCTGATAAGTAAAAAGTGTTAGAACAGTAATTAGATGAGAAAAATGATCAATAAACAGAGAGATTATATCTGTATATATTGTATTGCCCTATAAATAAGGTTATATCCATATAAAATGCAAAGCCTTACCACATGATTAAGAAAGCAAATATTGATTGACTATAAAATACCCAAATCTTTTAAGTTTATAAAACATTTCTATATAAATAATAATATTTATAGTTTATAACTTAAATGATGGATAAGTTAAATGATGGTAAAGATGTATCTTTTAATGATGACAGTAGTAAGAAGAAAGCCACTTAGAATGAATCAACACAAAATATAACCGGGGTAGAAAACAAAGTTATTTTATAATAATAAAAGGTTAGTTTTTCAAGATAACTCAACAAATGATGAACATGTATAAACCTAATAATAGTGTTTCAAAGGCCTTGAGGGAAAAAAAATGAATAGACTGTAGGAAGAAAGTGACAGATTTACAAATATAATCAAATATTTCACACCTTTTTTTATAATTCTTTATTATAAATATATAAAAATTTAAATCTCATCTGTAGAGCTAAGTTATAGGAACAAACTTAAAAATATGGGAGAAATAAATTTCTATAGGAAGAGAGGAAAATTTTTAAATTGAAATATTCATTCCTTTAATAAAGCTTTTCCAGAGGTAAACACATAACAAACTTTCTAAAATTGTATTCTTTAAAAATGTGACAGGGGCTGGAGTGATAGCACAGCGGGTAGGGCGTTTGCCTTGCATGCGACCGACCCGGGTTCGAATCCCAGCATCCCATATGGTCCCCTGAGCACCGCCAGGAGTAATTCCTGAGTGCAGAGCCAGGAGTAACCCCTGTGCATCGCCGGGTGTGACCCAAAAAGCAAAAATAATAATAATTTAAAAAAATAAAAATGTGACATTTATTGTATGGGAGTTCTAATTTAATAAAGCTATTTAAAATAGGAAGATGAAAAAATGTGAGCTGTTTGAATGAGAATAAGATACCTTTGGTGAATTAAAATTTCAACTGTTTGTGGCATTGACAACATTTTATAGTGATGTGATGTGCTTAGCTGCTTAAAAATAAAAATTGATAAACTTATGAAATCATTTGTTTGTGACAGATTTCAATAGTTTTGCCATACAAAATAACTTTTTTAAATTTTTTGCTTTTTGGGTCACACGTGGCGATGCACAGGGGTTAGTCCTGGATCTGCACTCAGGAATTACTCCTGGAAGTGTTCAGGGGACCATATGGGATGCTGGGATTCGAACCTGGGTTGGTCGCATGCAAGGCAGACGCCCAACTTTACCGACTAAATCTTTTATGTGTCGAATTCATTTACATTTAATGCTCTTATATCTAAATCTTGCACATCTACTTCTGAGGTTTTGCTTCTTGGAGGACTTGGATCATTACATTTTTTATGCAAAGATGCAGTTAAAATATTTTTTAAAAAGACAACAAAAATAAGTATGAGGAAAACACATTTATGATAAGTCTAATAAACTTTGTCAAGTCAGTAGAATTAATAATTTTAGCAGAATCGCACGTGTGACCCAAAAAGCAAAAAATTTAAAAAAGTTATTTTGTATTCTGCTACTAGGAGAGCAAAAATTTATGATGTTCCAGTTCAAGGTGTAAGGCACGTTTGAATTATGAAGTAGTTATGACTTTTTAAAATTAATTTTTATTTATTTGTTTGTTTGATGAATCACCATGGGGTACATTTACAGACTTACAAACTTTGTGCTTACATTTCAGTCATACAATGATCGAGTACTCATCCCTTTACCAGTGCCCATTCTCCACTGTAGGTTGACATTACTTTGTCCTTTCCCTCCTTGCCACAAGTAGCTTGTCCCGGTTTTCCCCGGAGTTTAGGCTTACCCCAGTCACACCCATCAAGGTTTTCCCGAATCTCTCCCATCCCTTTGTTTAGCTATAATCACTTCTCCATGCTCTCTTCCCCAAAAGAGTTAATCCTCGGCTTTCCCTTAATCTGACTCTGCTAATTTGCAAGGTCAGACCTTCCTAGGATACTGAATTTATATTATATAAGTTAATATTGCCTTTTTCCTCTTCTTGTGCCTTTTGAATAATTTACTTTAAAGCTATGTCTGTTTTGTATAGACACAAGAAGACAATATTATGCTTTTATAACTTGGGAATTAATTGGCCTCGAATATTATTCCCTCCCGGGCATCTGCTTTCTCCACTTAAGCTCAGTTGCCCTCAGTTCCTAGCACCCCAAAAGCAGGATCCCGACGAGGGACGGGAAGGATCCAGGGCAAGCGGTGAGTTATGTGCTACCCTGGCATCGAGATGGGCCTGGCCAAAGTGCCGAATTCTTAACTGTAAGTTAAGAGCTTGATCATAGACAAATGCTGTCATGATCCAATAGTAATTATGAGACTAGGACCCTGCCAGGGATAGGAAAGACTGATCTAGCCTGAGCACTGTAGTCTGAGATTGAGATGGCCCCAGGAGAGCAATTCTATAAGCTTTAATGCATCTCTTATTGTGTCCATACAAAATAATTAATATTATGAATTCTTATATGTTTGCTGGCTGAGGAGAAGAGAAACACTTTCATGGGACTCCGCCCTTGGGTGGATCCTCCTGCTGAAAGAGAATTAATTCCTAGGAGAAGCATCCCCTAAGGGAAAGGAACCTTACCCTATTGATGGTGACCACACCTACGTGTACGCCCCCCCAACCCCGTCATGCTGTGGAGATTTAACTAGGCTGTAAGAGTGGGTTGTTTGGCCAGATCCACAGGGGCCAGAACCACAGATCCAGAGAGAGACCGAGAGCCGGGAGAGAAGCAGGGAGAGAGAATGAAATAAACTGATCGAGCAACCAGTCTGGCCTTCTTCCTTCCGTCGCCTTCTCTTGACCGATGGCACACACAGTGGTTCCGGGGCACTGGACGCGGACAGTGAGACAGAAGTGCCCAGAGAGCCCTCGAGTGCGCTCGCCCCTCGGCGTGCTTTAGTTTTTTACACTCCACCACCAATAGTTCTGGTATCCCTCCCACCACTTCCACCCCATCCCCCGATACCCCACCCCGCCTCTGTGGCAGGGCATTCCCTTTTTGCTGTCTCTTATTATGTGTGTTGTGGTTTGCAATAGAGGTATTGAATTGCTGTCATTCGGTCTGTAGTCTGCTTTCAGAATGTATCTCCCCTCCTGAGCGGGCCCTCTAAGCACCCCATACTTGGTGTCCCTTCTCTATCTGAGCTGCCACCCCTGCATGAGAGGCCAGCTTCCAAATTGTGGAGCAATCCTCCTGGTATTTACCTTTACAGTAGTTATGACTTTTGATTAACAGGTTGAGAAGGAATTTTGACAATGGGAATGGATGGAAGACATGATAATCGAATAAACTAGGTCAAGAAATTAGGAGATCTGAGTTTTAAAATAGCCATCCACAGAGATATTAAAATAATCAAAAATCATCAAAACAGACATTTTAGTGGTCGGAGGTCATGTGGGGGAAGGGTGATGCGGGCCAAATATAGACTAGAGACCGAACACAATGGCCACTCAACACCTTTATTGCAAACCACAACACCTAATCAGAGAGAGAGAACAAAAGGGAATACCCTGCCATAGCGGCAGTGTGGGGTGGGGGGAGACGGGACTGGGGAAGGGGGGAGGGATGTTGGGTTTACTGGTGGTGGAGAATGGGCACTGGTGAAGGGATGGGTAATCGAACTTTGTATGGGGGAAACATGAGCACAAAAATGTATAAATCTGTAACTGTACCCTCACGTTGACTCACTAATTAAAAATAAACTATTAAAAATTAAAAAAAAAGATTTTCAAAAAAAAACAGACATTTTAGCAGTTAGATGTCTAATCGAGAATTTTACCTGCAGAAGAATGAAGAGGCCTTCTGGGTGTCTGGGAGAGAGACTGGATGGCTCATTACAATTAAATGACATGCATAGTGAGTGATTTGAGAAAGAATGAAAGAAAAAAGTTCTTGAAATAGCACAGTGAACAAGGCACTAGAACACAGATCTACCACTGATTGTAAACTTAATAAACTTAAACTTAATTATTATTATTAATAATAAACAATATTAAGGAAGTGTACAAAATGTCATGTGATGAGAAGGGTGTGGCATCTTATGCTACAGTTACTAAATTCTGAGTTATTTTTGCAGAAAGTAACAAATTTAATTATAGATAAAAGCAATTAGTCTATTGAACATTTTTAAAAAATTGCATTTAAGATAATAAACCAGTATGAGCTTGAACCTAAATTGTGCTACCTTAGATTCTTTATGCCTGAAATTTACTTTCAAATTATTTTTATTCTTATTTGAGAAAAATAAAATTTTACCCAGTTTTGCATTATAAAATTCAACTTATCCACAGACAACAGTTACATTTAATTAGACATCATTTTCATAAAAGTGTAGCTAGCCAGAAGATAACATTTCTATGAGTACCCTCAAAAGTTTTGGGTTTATCTCTGTTTACATTTGGTTGGTCAGTTGTGTGTCATCTTTGAAGATACCTTTAGCTTCAATATCATGGAGGGTTTTGCTGACCTTGTCTTCAATGTACCTTATGGTTTGCGGTCTAATGTTGAGGTCTTTAATCCATTTTGATCTGACTTTTGTGCATGGTGTCAAGTAGAGGTCTAAGCCCATTCTTTTGCATATGGTTGTCCAGTTGTGCCAGCACCATTTGTTAAAGAGGCTTTACTTGCTCCACTTCACATTCCTTGCTCCCTTATCAAAGATTAGATGATCATACATTTGGGGTTGCGAGTAGAGATATTCCACCCTGTTCCATTGGTCTGCAGATGTGCCTTTGTTCCAGTACCATGCTGTTTTAATTGTTACCGCTTTGTAGTAAAGTTTAAGGTTGGGGAAGGTGATGCCTCCCATCGTTTTTTTTCCAAGAATTGTTTTAGCTATCCGGGGGCGTTTGTTGTTCCATATGAATTTCAGGATTGTTTGATCCATTTCTCTGAAGAATGTCATGGGTATCCTTATAGGGATCACGTTGAATCTGTACAATGCTTTGGGGAGTATTGCCATTCTGACAATGTTGATTCTCCCTATCCATGAGCAGGGGATATGTTTCCATTTCCTCATGTCCTCTTTTATTTCATGGAGTAGCGTTTTATAGTTTTCTTTGTAGAGGTCCTTTACTTCTTTGGTTAAGCTGATTTCAAGATACTTGATTTTCTGGGGCACGATTGTGAATGGGATTGCTTTTTTCATTTCTGTTTCCTCTGTCTCATTGTCTGCATATAGGAAGGCCATGGATTTTTGGGTATTGATATTATAGCCTGCAACATTTCTGCACCGCAAAAGATACAGCAACCAGAATACAAAGACAATCTACAGAATGGGAAAAAGATATTCACCCAATACCCATCAGATAAGGGGTTGATATCAAGGCTATATAAGGCACAGGTTGAAAAGGCAGTTTCTTTACAAGAAGAAAACATCCAATCCCATCAGAAAATGGGACGAAGAAATGGACAGAAACTTTCCCAAGGAAGATACAAATGGCCAAAAGGCAGATGATAAAGTGCTCTACATCACTAATCATTAGGGAGATCCGATCAAAACAACTATGAGAAACCACCTCACACCACTGAGACTGGCACACATCCAAAAAACAAAAGCAACCAGTGTTGGAGAGGATGTGGGGAGAAAGGGACCCTTCTATACTGCTGGTGGGAATGCTGACTGGTTCAGCCCTTTGGGAAAACAGTATGGACGATTCTCAAAAAATTAGAAATTGAGCTCCCATTTGACCCAGCAATACCACTGCTGGGAACATATCCCGGAGGAGCAAAAAAGTATAGTCGAAATGACATCTGCACCTATATGTTCATTGCAGCACTGTTTACAATAGCCAGAATCTGGAAAAAATCCAAATGCTCGATAACAGATGACTGGTTAAAGAAACTTTGGTATATCTACACAGCTGTTAGAAAAAATGAGGTCATGAACTTTGCATATAAGTGGATCAACATGGAAAGTATCATGCTAAGTGTAATGAGTCAGAAAGAGAGACAGACATAGAAAGATTGCACTCATCTGTGGAATATAAAATAACAGAGTAGGAGACTAACACCCAAGAATAGTAGAAATAAGTACCAGGAGGTTGGCTCCATGGCTTGGAAGCTGGCCTCACATGCTGGGGGAAAAGGCAGATCAGATAGAGAAGGGAACACCAAGTAAAATGTGGTTGGAGACCACACGCAGGAAGGAAGATGTGTGGTGAAAGTAGACTAGAGACTGAACACAATGGCCACTCAATACCCCTATTGCAAATCACAACACCCAATTGGAGAGAGAGAACAAAAGGGAGTGCCCTGCCACAGAGGCAGGGTGGTGTGGGGAAAGATGGGGTTGGGGGGTGAGAGGGAATGGGCACTGGTGCAGGGATGGGTTCTCGAACATTGTATGAGGGAAACACAAATGCAAAGGTGTGTAAATCTGTAACTGTACTCTCACGGTGATTCACTAATTAAAAAATAAATATATTTTTTTAAAGTTTTGGGTTAATCTACTATAAGTACAAGAAATAAAGAATAAAGAGGACATCGTTTTTTTATGATTGCAACCTTACTAATTTAAATCGACAGCTATATTGATTAAAGAAAAGATCAGCATTACCTATACGGCAATATTTTACAGAGTCATAGATTGGTCATGAAGTCTGGGACAGAAATATAAACAAAACCAAAATATTATTTGAATTAGGAATATTAAGATAAGCAGTCCAAATGAGATTTTGTGGAAACAATGCTTTGAAATGATCTGCTATGGATTTTCCTACCTTCCAGCAGTAGCAAATCTAAGCTGCTACAGTCAGTGTGTTACTGTCCTACATAATTCCAGCACTGTGATGTGCGGTGGAGAGAATGTTTGTCTTTGCATCTAAAATGTCTTCTTTGCATCTCCTCTCTTCCTGGGCACTCTTCAGCCTGATCTATACAGCAGATTTTCCTACCTTCTTCCCTTTCTACCAAATACCTCTAGCAGTTTTTCCTTTAATTTCACAGTTCCTCAACAAGCCTCTTCTTTCAAATTTACCCTCCAGGATCAATTTACCTTGAAATAAGTGTCAAACTGTAACCCTCCACAGTCTGGCAATATCCTTTGTTCACGCTGCTCTTTGGAAGTCTCCAGTTGTATTATACTAAAACATCTGAGTGGCTGTCCCCTTCAATAAAGTGCAGGCTTTAGCCAGGAACATTTCAGTCTTGCCCTTTATATGCAGACTAGAACAATGTGTGTGGAGGGGAAGGGGCTGGGGGTGGTGCTTAGTGATTGTTGAATGAATTCTAAGTTTGCCTTTCTTCTTTCTGTTTTGCAGGATCAAGGAATTTTACAATATCACCTGCAAGATCAAGTGAAGGGTGAAATATATTTGTTGTTAATTTTAACCTGAACTGCTCTTCCCCAGACTCTTTGCAGACCTGTGAGAGTGGTAAGAGTTACAGGACTTATCCAAGCTACAAAAGAAATCTCAGCATCAAAACCAGATGTCAAATGGTTTCTTATCTTATAGTCACTGAGTTTTTTCCTTCTCTCTAATTGCATTTTGTATCACAAACTTTAGCAATACTTGTATTTCTGTCTTCTACTGGGTTTAAGAGCTAATGATCTAATAGCCAGTTCTAGATTGTCTATTTAATAGATTATTTTAAATGCATTTTTATGCTATGCATATTTTCCTTTTTGATCTACCATCACACTAAAACGGTCCTGACACTTCTTTAATAAGTCTTCATCAAAACTTTGCCAATGCATTGTGAAATAATTTTATTAACTGAATAAAACACTTGATTACAAATGTAAGTCACTGTTATTGATAAATCATTTGCCCATATAAATTTTTAATAAAATTGAGTTAGTAAAATTTATTTTGTGTTTTCATGCCACACTCAGAGATAATCAGGGCTTACTCCTGATTCAGTGCTCAGGGATCACACCCTCTGATGCTCAAAGGACCCTCTCTAGTGCCAATCATTTATTTATTTATTTATTTATTTATTTATTTTTTGCTTTTTCGGTCACACCCGGCGATGCACAGGGGTTACTCCTGGCTCTTCACTCAGGAATTACTCCTGGCGGTGCTCGTGGGACCATATGGGATGCTGGGATTCGAACCCGGGGCGGCCGCGTGCAAGGCAAATGCCCTACCCGCTGTGCTATCGCTCCAGCCCCATCTAGTGCCAACCATTTAACCTGAGTCAGCTATGTGCCAGGCAAGAATCCTACCCACTACAGTACCCCTAAAGCTACCCAAAATATCTTTTATTTGAATTTTTGCTTTTAATTTGCATAGTGTTAACTCAATTTTAATTTAAATAAGTCAGCGTAAATATTGTTCTGATGTAGAGCGATCTTTAGTCTAAAATTAGTGAGAAAGATAAAACTTTACTGTCAACATTGAATAAGAAAGTCACAATTAATACCAATATTCTTTTGACATCATGGAGAGGTTTCTGTGTGATTACATGCCCTTACTTTAATTCATTCATTTGTTTTTTGCCCCACCAAGCAGTGTTGAGGAACTATTCCCAGCATAGTGCTTGGAGATCACCCGTTAGGATGGTGGGGAAGAAGGGGAGGTTGGTGGCGAGGGGGCTGTATACAACGCTTCAGAACAAATCAGCCCTCCAACACGTAACGCATGTACTCTTGTCTGGCACAGTGCATCTTCTGGCTGCATGCTTTTTATTTTTTCCTTGCTGTAGGAATAAAATAATTACTTTTTCTCTTCTAGGCTCATAAGTGAACATAACCATTGAATAATCATAAAAAAAACATTAACAGGGCTGGAGCAATAGCACAGCGAGAAGGGTATTTGCCTTGCACGCGTTCTACATGGGTTTCATTCCCAGCATCCTATATGGTCCCCCGAGCACCACCAGAAGTAATTCCTGAGTGCATTGAGCCAGGAGTAACCCCTGTGCATCTCAGGGTGTGACCCAAAAAGCAAAAAAAAAAAAAAATAACAGGAGGGAAAATGTTGAATTTCATACACATGGACCTCAAAGACATGATTTGAAGATAGTCAGAAAGCTGGCTGGGACTTCAGATAGGTAAAAAGATAATTCATGGGAGCCTCAAAGAGTCAATATTTGGCAAACACGTGTTTGCACTGCCACACACATTCATTTTTCAGACTGAAAACCGCGTCTGGGTACCAGCTCTCTTCCTGGTACTTGTCCCGTTGTACCAGGGGACAAGTCCCCTCCCCCAGCAGCCCTTACCATTTGTGGCTAGTCAGTGGACTTGATAGGCAACTTGATACAACAGTGAAAATGAAAAGAAAAAAAAACACAAAAGAAATGTTTCATACTTAAGCAACGACTCTGCCTGGAGTACAGCACATGATTACATCGACCCGTTAGAAGCAGAGACACTAATTAAGACTTGCAAACTCAAATTCCTTTCCAGCAAGGGGGCCATCTCAGTAGTTTCTAGACACGACCCTTCGTGTTTCACATCCCCTCACGGCTTGGAGAAACAAACCGAACTCCAGCCCAGTAGCACGATTCTTCTTTCACAAGAGCTGGCCATTTGTTAGGATATTCCACTGACATTATTGTTTTTAACCCAACACATATGCATAGACAATTTTATGATAGAGCCTAAAGAACCAGTGAAATGGTGCTACTTCATGATTATAGAAAAGAACATTTGAAAGTAAAGCTTAAAATATCTTTTTTTTTCTGGTGCATTTTAAGGTTTTACTTTTGCTTCAAAAGCAGTCAAGTAATAAATAATTTAAAAATCAACATAACCAAGCAACTTATTATTGGACACACCACAGTTAACTTGCAGTATTATGTCGAAAATAATAAGGTTGACAGAAACAAAATTTATAAGGTGGCTCTAAGAAATAGAAATTTATGACACTTTTTTACAATAAAATAATCATTAAAAGTTAGTGTTCTAATTAGTTAGATATCTTTAGGAAAGTACTTTTGGTTTTTTATATTATAATTTTCAACAAAAAATATGAATATGTAGCTTATTGGAAAAATATAATGATCAGAAGGAAAGACTGTACTATAGATATACTTATGAGCTGAACTATATTCTTAGAGTGAAAGAATATGATTTCTTTATTTTCTCACTCATACTATTAGTTTTACATTTAAAATAACCTTATGAAATAATGTCATTGATTTTACCAGCAATTATCTGATACAAAAAAGAATAAATCAATGATCTCAGGCCCCATAACTCTGAATTTTGATGTTTTTCACAAATTCACTAGAAATATAGGCCATCAATAATATGAATCTTTTAGATAAAACTACTGCAGATTTTTTAATGCGACATATTCATGTTATGAGAGAAGCAAGAATTTGCCACTCTTCTTGCTTATCTATTTCCTAGCTTCTTAAATTGTGGGTCATTTTGTTGTCCCATAAATGTGAGGGTCCCCAAAACTCTTTAAATTGCTTTTAAATACATATCTTTATAAGAAAATACTTGATTTCTACAGATATTTTATGACATCACATAAAATTTTCTCAGAAAAATGAGTGATTAGTGAAAAAGAAAGTTAAGAAACCCTAGGTTACAGCAATAGGTATGTTGCAATGAAAATATTTTGTCCTATTATGGTTCTTTCAGCACTAAGAAAGCACTTGGAGATAAAACATTTTCTGCCTTAGGATTACCAATAATATCACCATGACCAAATAGCTCATTAATTCTATTTACATTATGAATTATAAAGTGGAGAGGCAAATAGCTGATTTTTTTCTCATATCAGCGAATTCAGAAGCATTAACTTTATATTGTTCATAACTGGGACCCCAGGGTTTATGTGACTGGCTACAAAGGTAGTGATGCTTTTTTGAACACATCTGGAGTTACCAAATAACACCTCAGAGTCTTGCCAACTAGACCACTTTCCCAGTGACTTTGATGATCTTATTTCCATTTATCAAATAAACAAAAGAAAAATATGTTTTAAAGAGCACTTTTCTAGTGACTTTGATTTTCTTATCTCTGCTTAACATATGAGTAACTAAATTATAGTACCTTTAAAATGATCAAACAAATGATGTAAAAAATTTCTGGTTACCCTGTGATATACATTTAATAATGCAAAAAAATGACTGTAGTCTGGCAATAAATCACTGAATTCTGATGACCATACATAATAAGAAACAGGACAGCTAATACAGTAAATGGGAGCCTATGGTACTTTTACCACCAGGCACCAGTTTCAGTATTCATGTCTCATGAACTTGACTAGTCAGAGAGCATAAGTAACTATAATGAATTTAGTTGTGTCCTACAATATTTATATGTTGAAAGTGGATAAGTCTTCAGTCACAAAATAGCAACCCCGGGTGAGTGGCCCAGACACCAGACCCCACCCCAAGCCCGACTCTGCAAGTGCCCTCCCCTGCCGAGGTGCCCCTGGAACCACTGCCAAAAAGCCCCTACAAACCTCAGGAGTGCATCAGAGGGAACTCCAAACTCTAGCAGAGACTTAAGTAGCCTCTCCAACCATCAGGTACGATAACATGCTGGGCGCGGCCTTGGGGCAGTTATTTTCCCCTTTTCAAGCACATTGGACTCACAGCTCAACCTCCGTTGCCTGATTCTAAAGAGGACATCCCGACTATCCCAAACACAGTCGGCCATAGACCACTAGCCCATTCCAATCAAAATATGCTGAAAACCCACAAAAATAACAGTGAACACAAGAATCTGAATATGCCTTTACTGAAAGAACAGACCCTCTGAAGCTGCACTACTGTGCCAATATAAAGCAAAGAGGAGCGCCAAAGAGGGAGTATTTTAAAAGAGAAAAAAGGAGACCGCCATCAACCTATCCCATCTAGAATCCTCTCTTGCAGCAAGAGAGGGTAACTAATAGTGAACTGGAGGGATCCACCTCCATAGTACCACAGCAACATAAGAAACAGCACAGATCCCCCTTCCCCCCATGAGGAGTGGATGAAAAAAAGACCCCTGAGGCTTCAACAGGGAATTCCCACAAATATAATCTTTCCAATAAAAAATTCGGAGATAAAATGTTGAGGATATTCAATGAGCTCAAAGAAATGGTGGAACAAGCATCCAATAAAAGAAAGGAAGACATGAAGGAAACAGTGGAATGGACAACCAACAAAATACAGGAAAAAATGAGAGCAGAAATAAGAAAGCTACAAATAAAATGTCACTAATCAAAGATTGATAGATGAAATTAAAAACTCCGTGGGCGTCCTCAATAGTAGAATGATAAAAGCTGAACACAGAATCAGTGAGCTTGAAGATGAACTGCAGAAAGCATACAAGAGACAAGATTAAAAGGTAAAAGGAGTTCAGAATATCATGAGGGTGAATAAGAGACCTAGGGGATGAATTCAAGAGGGACAACATAAGAATCATTGGAGTACCAGAAGGACATGGAGGCAACACCAAACAGTTAGAGATATTGCTGAGAAGTTCCCAGACCTGAAGAATGCAGGTATCCAGATCAAAGAAGCCCGAATATACTAGCTAAAAGAGACCCTAATGAAAAGACTCCAAGACACATCATAATCAGAATGACATATTCCACAGATAAAGACACAATACTGCAAGCAGCAAGGTCACAGAAGGAAATCACATACAAAGGAGCATCCCTTAGATTTAGAGCAGACTTATCAGAGGTAACTGTCTGAGCCCAAAGACAATGGGGAGATATAGTGAAAAAAATCAATGAAATTAGTGTCTCACCAAGAATACTCTATCAGGCTAAACTCTCACTCAAACTCAAAGGAACAATACACTATTTCATAGATAAAAAACAGCTCAGAAGCTTTATAGACTTAAAAGAAGGACTAAAAGTGATACTGTAAGACAAGAAAAAAAAAGAGAGAAAGAAAGAAAACCCTACTAGCACAACAAACACCTACTGATGGCACAAAACCCCATGACAATAATTCTCTCAATGTAAACGGTCTAAATGCACCAATTAAGAGACACAGAGTATCAAAATGGATTAAAAAACTAAACCCAACATTCTGCTGCCTACAAGATACATATCTTAACAGTCAGAGCAAACACAGACTCAAAGTCAAAGGATGGAAAACAATTCTGCAAGCAAACAACCCCCTCAAAAAGAGCTGGGATGGCCATACTAGTATCTGAGAGTATCGAATATAGGCTGAAAAAGATTAGAAGGGACAGTGAAGGTTCTTTTTTAATAATCAAGGGATATGTATATCAGGAAGAAATCACACTAGTAAACAAAACACACCCAATGAGGGGCCAGTTAAATACTTAAAACAACTGCTAATAGACTTCAAGGAGGACATTGGTAGCAACTCAATAGTAGTTGGAGACTTCAACACCACCCTATCACCTTTTGGTAGGTCAACAAGACTAAAACTCAGCAAGAAAGTACTGACCTTAAAGGAAGAAATGGAGGAGAGAGGGCTAGTAGATGTATACAGGGCTATTCATTCCCAAAACATCGAATATACATTCTTTTCTAGTGCTCATGGAACATTTTCTAAGATAGACGCACTGCTGGGCCATAAAACATACCTCAATAGACTCAGAAAGATAGAAATTGTATCAACTCTCTTTTCAGACCATGATGTACTGAAGATAGAACTTAATCACACACAGACACGGAAGATCAAATCAAACACCTGGAAACTAAACAGCCCCATGTTGAACAATAAATGGGTCAAGAAGGAAGTCAAGGGGAAAATCAAAAGATACCTGGAAACAAACGAGAATGAAGACCTGAGCTACCAGAACTTGTGCTAAAGCAGTGTTGGGGGGAAATTTATAGCTCTGCAAGCATTTCTCAGGAAGGAAAAAAGGGCCCACATAAATAGCCTGACTATACAAGTCCAGATCTTAGAAAAGGACCAACAAAAGGAGCCCAAACCAGGTGGAGGAAGGAAATAATAAAACTGAGAGCAGAGATCAATGACATGGAAGCCCAAAAAACAATCTGAAAAATCAATGAGTCCAAGAACTGGTTCTTTGAGAAAATAAACAATATTAATAAATGACTAGCGAGACTTACAAGGAAAGAGAGAGAGAGAGAGAGAGACAAAGAGAGAGAGAAAACCCTAATAAACTGAATCAGAAATGAGAAAGGGAACATCACAACAGAAACTAAAGAAATTCAAAAGATATTCAGATATTCAGAGATTACTTTGAAAATCTGTATGCCATGAAACAAGAAAACCTAGAAGAAATGGATAAATTACTAGATTCTTATAACATACCAAGACTGAGCCAAGAAGATTTGGAATACCTAAATAAACCTATCACTATCAAGAAAATTGAAACAGTAATCAAAAATCTTCCCAGAAACAAAAGCGCAGGTCCAGATGGATTCACTAGTGAATTTTTCCAAGCATTTAAAGAGGACCTATTGCCAATCCTTTTCAAGTTTTTCCAGGAAATTGAAGAGACAAAAAACTCTCCCAAACAGTTTCTATGAGGAACATATCACCCTAGTACCTAAAGCAAACAGAAACACTGCAAAAGAAAATTACAGGCTGATATACTTGATGAACACAATGCAAAAATCCTCAACAAAATATTAGCGAATAGAATCCAATGTCTCATCAAAAAGATCATACACCACGACCGAGTGGGATTCATCCCAGGGATTCAAATATGGTTCAACATATGCAAGTCAATCAATATAATCCATCATATCAATAAAAGAAAAGATAAAAACCATATGATCATATCAATAGATGCAGAGAAAGCATTTGACAAGTTCCAGCACCCCTTTATGATAAAAACTCTCAGCAAATTGGGAATTGAAGGAACTTTTCTCAATACAGTCAAAGCACAGATTGATACCACAACCCTATGGTATCAATTATCCTCAATGCGGAAAAAATAAGAGCATTCATTCTAAGATCAGGGACAAGACAAGGATGCCTACTCTCACCACTGCTATTCAATATAGTACTGGAAGTACTTGCTATAGCAGTAAGGCAAGAAAAAGGCACCAAGGGCATCCAAATAGGAAAGGAAGAAATCAAACTTCAATATTTGAAGATGCCATAATACTATATTCAGAAAACCCCAAAGTCTCTACCAAAGAGCTCCTAGAAACAATTGACTTGTATAGTAAAGTCACAGGCTAGAAAATCAATACCCAAAATTCTATGGCTTTCCTATACACAAATAATGAGAGAGAAGAAAGTGAGATGAAAATGGTAATTCCGTTCACAACCATGCCTCAGGATATCAAGTACCTCGGAATCAACTTAACTAAGGAGGTATGAAGAAAACCACAAAACACTACTTCAAGAAACAAAAGGAGACACAAGGAAATGGAAATACATCCCCTGCTGATGGATTGGGAAAACTAACATTGTCAACATGGCAATAGTCCCCCAAAAATTATACAGATTCAGTGCAATTCCTACAAGGGTATAGTCTTCAAAGAAATTGATCAAACACTCCTGAAATTCATATGGAAAAACAAGCCCCCACGAATGGCTAAAGCAATTATTGGGGAAAAAGAGATGGGGGACATCACCTTCACCAACTTCAAACTGTAGTACAAAGTGGTAGTAATTAAAACAGAATGGTATTAGATGCAAAAAGCACAGTAGAAATGACATCTGCACTTGTATGTTTATTGCAGCACTATTTACAATAGCCAGAATCTGGGAAAAAAATGAGTGACTGAGAACAGATGAGTGGTTAAAGAAACTCTACGCAATAAAATACTATGCAGCTCTTAGAAAAGATGAAACCATGAAATTTACATATAAGTGGATCAACATAAAAAGTATCATGCTAAGTGAAATGTGTCAGAAAGAGCTGGACAGAGACAGAATGACTGCATCCATTTGTGAAATATAAAGTAACATAATAGGAGAATGACATTGGTAGCTGATCTCATGTGCTGGGGGAAAAGGCAGGTGGGAGGGAGAAGAGACCACTAAACAAATGATAGTTGGAGGGATCACTCGGGATGGTAGGTGTGTGCTGAAAGTTGGCTACAGGCCAAACATGATGGCTGCTAAGTTCCTATGTTACAAACCATAACACCCCAAAGAAAAGAGAGTTACCGGGGAATGTGTCTTCCACAGAGGCAGGGGGTGGGAAGGGGTGGGGGTGGAGGGAGGAACACTGGGAACATTGGTGGTGGAGAATGGGCACTGGCGGAGGATGAGTACTCGAATATTGTTTCATTGCAACATAATCACTAAAATTTGTAAGTCTGTAATGGTATCTCATGATGATTTATTAAAAAAAACAAACAGAAACAAAATAGCAACCCTCTACACACACACACATACACACACAATAGATAAATAAATGAATAAATAAAAAAAATGGTTTGCCACTAACCCAAGTTTTCTTGCTTTTGACTCATTGGTAATAAATGAGATTTCCAATGGCCCCCTCCTTGGGTTTGATTAATTTGTTACTATTAAATTAATAAATTAATAATTAATATTACCATTTCTAATGGTAATAAATTAATACCCCTATCCCTTCCTATCCCTTGCCTTTGTGGAAGACACATTCCCCCCTTGCTCTCTCTCATTTGGGGTGTCATGGTTTGCAACATAGGAACTTAGCAGCCATCATGTTTAATGTACCATTAAAATGATGGTAAAACGACTTAATTACATTTAAAAATTTAAATTTATCAAAGTATGTGGTAATGTATACAGATACAGTGTCATGATTAAAAAAGCCAAAAGCATAGGCTACAGGTTAACAGAATGGGAGCTTGAATCTCTGAATCAGGAGTGGATCACACTCTGAACAGGGCAAATATGCTACACTGAGCAGTTTCCTAAATTATGATTCCTCCAGGATTTTTCTGGAGGCCTCATCATCTAGGCATGGTTGGTGATTAAGTACTCCTCTGGTGCTGCTCCCCTCTGGTGCTTAACTGTAAGACTCAGAATCCTGAGACTAATCTATGGCTCAGCCTTTCTAGTGGTTAGCCTCGTCTCAGAGTCATCCAAGAGTTTGTCCAGATTCATCTCAATGGAAGAAAAAAATGTTTCAACGATTAACAGTTGGGAATTTACATCGATTATAAAAACGCTGCTTGAATGGCAGGGTCAAATAAATTTTTAAACAAGAGATTATTCTAGAACTCTTAAAGTTTAGGAAATTGCTATGGTTTCAGAAGCTCGATGCCATGAAGTAGGTATAGAAAAATATATATTTTTCTTTCTTGTCGTTTTAATTTATTTTATTCTTTAATTAGTGAATCACCATGAGGGTACAGAGTAGATTCACACATTTTAGAACTTGTTTTTCCCTCATACAATGTTTACAAACACATCCCTCCACCAGTGCCCATTCTCCTTCACCAATAAACTCAGTAGCCCTCCCACCCCCCAATCCCATCTCCCTTCCACCCCACCCTGCCTTTGTGGCAGGGTACTCCATTTTGATCTCTCTCGCTCCAATTGGGTGTTGTGGTTTGCAATAGGGGTATTGAGTGGCCATTGTGTTCAGTCTCTAGTCTACTTTCAACACGCATCTCCCTTCCTGGGCAGGATCTCCAACCACATTTTACTTGGTGTTCCCTTCTCTATCTGAGCTGCCTTTTTCCCCCGCCTGTGAGACCAGCTTCCAAGCCATGGAGCCAACCTACTGGTACTTATTTCTACTATTCTTGGATATTAGTCTCCTTTTCTGTTATTTTATATTCCACAGATGAGTGCAATCTTTCTATGTCTGTCTCTCTCTTTCTGGCTCATTTCACTTAGCATGATACTTTTATTGTTGATCCACTTATATGCAAAGTTTATGACTTCATCCTTTCTAACAGCTGCATAGAATTCCATTGTGTAGATGTACTAGAGTTTCTTTAACGAGTCATCTGTTCTGGGGCAATCGGGATTTTTCCAGATTCTGGCTATTGTAAACAGTGCTGCAATGAACATATAAGGGCAGATGTCATTTCGACTATACTTTTTTGCTTCTTCGGGGTATATTCCCAGTAGTGGTATTGCTGGGTCAAATTTTTCAATTACCTAATACAGGTCTAGTAAAATAATAAAGCAAATTGGTTTAATGTCTAAACTCAAATTTCTCAGTTATTTAGGTATTGAGTAATATTTTCTTTATGTCATACACTGGCATAAAAATGAAGCAACCCAATTTCTAGTGTTGAGAAATCATCAGTGAATTGAATATGTTATCAAGTGAAGGTAAACCCAATGAAATGAATAATCTACCGATTAGAGATATGGTAAAACAAGAAGGATTAAAAACCATCCCTAATGATTTGTAGTCAATGATAGAATCATTCTGTATCTTATTTGTGCTGTTAGTTCATACACATTCATATTTGGAATAAAATTTCAAACTTGAATAGAACTACACATGTAAATATATTTAAATATGAACATATAAAATCTATTGAAATAGGAACAAAACCTATAACTAATAGGAGAGTAGCAAATATATTTCATGATTTTTGTATTGTGTTATGCTTACATGTGTATAGGAAATTTAATAATGTGTTACAGTGAAGTAGTTGTAACTTTTATAGAACAAGATGCCATGTAATAATTCCAAAAATATTGATTAGGCTCTCAAACAAAAGATGTTTATTTTTGTTTTTATGTTAATATTTTGGCAAAACACATCAAAATACTATATGCTAAAATTTTACAAATGTAGCAGCCTGGATTATTATAAAAGACAAACATACATTAAGACATTAAGATATTTTGTAAATTTAACTTTTTATTCATAAGATTTTAAATAATTTATTCATAAATATCTCACAGATATACTTATGCACTTTTTCTTGAACAAATGTTTCTTTTGAGGGCAACAGAGCTAATAGCAAGGCTAAGGCACTTGCCTTGAATGCAGACACCCCAGTATGATCCCTAGTCACCAACAGGTCTCTGTATAGTGGCAGGAATCATCCATGAGCACTTCAGGGTGTGGTTCATTTTTACCTTTACCAAAAAAAACAGAATAATAACAATAATTTTAAAGCAACTAAGTGCTTAGTAGTTTTTTAGATAGATACTGTCTAGACTTTTAAAATATCACTGTCATCTCATTGCTCATCGATTTGCTAGAGCAGGCAACAATAACGTCTCCATTGTGAGACTTGTTACTGTTTTTGGCATATCAAATGCGCCACAGGTAGCTTGCCAGGCTCTGATGTGCAGGCAAGATACTCTCAGAAGCTTGCTGGGCTCTCCTAGAGGGACAGAAGAATCAAACCCGGGTCGGCCACATGCAAGGCAAACACCCTACCTGCTGTGCTATCGCCCATTTCAAAATATAACTAAGTTTAAAGAGAATGATGAAATGACTATATAAAAGTATGCCAAGAAATTAAAAACTGGGATACAGAGAGGGAAAACTACTTATTTTGACGGTAAATAACCATCTTAGTAGACAAAGGGACTATTGAAGCACTGAAAATCAACAAGTTCATGAAAACAAAGTCAAACTTCTCATTCACATGGCAGCAGGCATAACATGATTTCATTATAAATTATGTTCCACGTTATGTTTGAACTTTTTTGCATTAACTTGATGTAAAATAGTAGTCTTGTAAATATTCTATAGGAAATTATTACATCTGTCATTCTTTTAATAAGAAATCAATTGACCTGAGATATTTTGAACTCCTAATTTTCTATTTGAATTGTTTTTTCTTCTTTGTTTCATTTACACCATCTATTTATATTTTTAGATTAGGGGAGAGATGTTAAAAATCATTCTCTCTTCACTTTTAAGATAAGAATGCATCTCAGAAGAATTTCTCTTCTTGAAATTTATTTATTTTTAAAAATACAATCTTCACAAATAATATAGAAGTTTATTTTTGTCATTCACATGTGCAATTGTGATAGAAAACTGCTTCTATAATAGGATTATATACTTTAATAGGATTTAATTCTTAAGAGTAATATATTTCAGTAACTATGAGCATTAAATATTCAAAATAAGTACTCTTGGAAACATGCCATATTTAGGAGAAATGCAGCATTTTTGAAAGTATAATTATAGAGTGTTTTATTCCTTTCATGTATCTGTTTTTCTACTTGTTTTGATTTTTTTTGCCTTGAGTTAAAAAAATGCTTCTGATTATATTCTTTTTGTTGTATTTGTAAAGTCTTTGGAGAGAAACTGGTATCGTGCTTGTGAAATCATTTATAGAGAAACTAATATGTGAGTCGAAATAGTGCTACACCAGTTTCCATTTTATTTTTCTGGCCAGTGTTCTGAATTCAGTAATATGCAATTATAGTAACTGCCAAAATGAACACTAACTCAATAGAAATAAGAAAACAGGCCTGGTGTTCTTGCTTCTGAAAAGTAATTACAAAGCTGCATCAAGAAAATAAGAATCATCATGTGAAAAAATACGAAAGCCAAGCTAAATAAAAATGCTGCAGAATTCTATGGCAGGATATAAAGTCTATTTGGACAGTTACGTACAAAGCAGGTCAACAGAAAACTATTCAACATAATGTGTCTGTAAATATCTCTGAATTGGTTTTCTCACATTGCTCTGTGTAGGCTTTCTTAGAAGACCATTTTGGTCTGACACAGAGAGATAGAAGGAACATTTTCAGAAGTGGTTGTTTGTGTTTTTATCATAAAAGAAAAACCAACCAGCCATTCTTTCAAGAGTTCTCTAACCTGAACCTGGGGTTGTGATTACTGCCTCAGAAAATTCTTCTACTTTCATATTGATAGCATGTGTAGTTCTGAATATTTTACATCATTCCTAGATTCTTCTAGCACTGATATCAAAACAAACAAACAAAACTACCCTGAGTTCCTCAAAGATGGTCTCAGTATTTCTAGATTAAACTAATTTTTACTTTTGCAATTAGGACGCAAGGAACAATCACAGTTTTTATAAGGATCTATTTTGAATGATCAGTGTTCCTGGGATGCATTTCTTTCCTCCCAAGAAAGATAATCCTTCGGAGAATCTGCACTTGACGAAGTTAATTGTTACATTGTTGCTTATTATAAAATATAACTTTAAGGGCTGACAAGATAGTATGCAAGGTTAAGTGTTTGCCTTCCATACAGCCAAACCAATTTTCATTCTCAGCATCATATATGATTTCCAGAATATTGTCAGGAGTGAGCCCTGAGCACCAAGCTAGAAATAAGTCCTGAACACAGCCACTCTATTTTATCAATTCATTTTTATTTTAAAAAAATTTAAGTTGGAGTTGGAGCAATAGCACAGCGGGTAGGGAGTTTGCCTTGCATGCGGCCAAACCGGGTTCGATTCCCAGCATCCCATATGGCCTCCTGAGCACCGCCAGGAGTAATTCCTGAGTGCAGAGCCAGGAGTAACCCCTGTGCACCGCCAGGTGTGACCCAAAAAGCAAAAAAAAAAAAATTAAGTAAATAAGAATACAGATAAGTGTATACAAAAATATTTTGTTAAAGATATTATGGAAAAATATTGAATGTAAATGTATTCCATTGTAGAATATACTATGTTTTCAGATTACTTGTTAGTATTTATTAGAATATTGAAACAGGACACCATAATTCTTAATGTGCATTTGAACTATTGAGTATAACAATAAAATGGATGTCCATTTTTATAGCATGTAAATTTGAAATTTATCAATAACATGGAATCTACTTAATACAACTCTGAAATTTTCATTTTATTATTTTGTTGTTTGTTTTTGTTTATTCGTGGGCCATACCCTAAGTTGTTCAGATGTTACTTCTGGCTCTGAGGTCAGCGTTACTCTTGGGGATGTTCAGGAGACTCTATGTGGTCCTGGGAATTAAATCCAGGTCAAAGAAAAGCAAGCAACCTACTTTCTACACTATCTCTCTGGCCCCTCCTTTCATTCTTGGCTTCTGGATAAGTTTTAACTATATATGAAATTTATATCTGATTTCTATTTATTCCTTTCCAACTGATTAAGATTCAAATATAAAATTCAAATATATAAGCATTATAATGTTAATTTTGTTTATGAAGTGCATTAAACAGCATCACATTGAACATAGCCTTCTGAGATTAACTTGCTCACAGTATTCTGTTTCTCAAAATTCAATTACTTTGGTTCATGCAGCTATTGTTCACTTAACATACTCTAGTCCAAATTACAAAGCACAGAAAAAAAAAGACCACCGTCATGCGTTCAATTAAATCCAGTCTTTAATCATTTAGGAACCTAATTTGGGGTCATGAATAAACAGCACAGAGGTAGATTGAGATACCATAATTTCCATCTGTTTTTATTAGCATGATATTCAAATAACATCATTATGTACACAATCAGCATTCAGAATTACTTGAGGACATTCTTTTTAAAATGGCAGATGTGGAATACCTTTCACAAGTCTGAAGTGCTTACATTTAAAAGCATCAGAATCATATACACATTTATTACCACCTATGGAGGTGATGTAGAGCATGTCTTCATGACTTCACCTAACCCTAATGACTTCTCCAAAGCCCCATTTTCAAATAATTTTACATTTTTGTTTAGAATGTTGTCATATGAATTGGAGATGGACATACGACCCATAACAATAATTTAAAATATCCTTTTTTTAAAAAAGCCATATTAAAGTATCCCTTGATTCCTCTTTTTCTCTGATCATAACATTGCTGCTTTCCTGTGGCTGACATTTACCTGGAATCCTTTACTTTCATTTTCTTTCATTTTCTCTTTGTCAACTTTTCTGTATAACTGTAATTTAGTGGAATCTTTTGTGAAATGTATATGCTTGACTTCTTTTCCAAGTCTATTTTTCTTTCATGAGGCAAATGCAATATTCATAGTTGCTGTATTTACTGGTAGCTAGGCTTTTATCTATTTTCTGAATTTATGTTCAATATTCATCATTTAGTTTCTGTTTATTTCTTCTACGCCCTTTTACATTTATTCTATCAGTTACCTGTCTAAGGAAGCAATATACATTCACTTCATTTTTTTTCCTAACTCTTTTACTTGATGCACTGCCACCCTTATTTATCTCTTGCAAATGTTGAGAATCAACATTTATATCTCCATTATCAACTTATATCTCCATTACTCGAGCAAAACATTACTTTCTGTTACCTATCCTCATTCTTATTCATAGGAAAATAAGAAGAAAATTCTCAGAGAGAGTTTAAGGTAATAAAGTCTATGAACATTGCAAGTTCAAATATGCTTAATTGTAATTTGAATGAAAACGAAGTTCTAGAACGAGAAATTTTCTTTCGCATCTGAAATGTTTCATTATATATTAGAATGTTACACCGATAATAATAAGTCTTACATGGGCCTAGAGAGAGTTTAACAGGCTGGAACATGCGTTTTGCATGTGAGAGGGCTAGATTTGATTCCCTGGCACCTCATGGTCCTCATCTACCTCCAGGACCACTGAAGCAGAAGTGGCCTTACTCACAACTGGGTGTGGTCCCCCAAAGGGAAGTTTCCAAATTTCATCAGCATGTGACTCTGTCTTCTCTTCTCACAGTTCTTCTAACTGAAATATCACTGTGCTGCTATAGCTTCTACCTCTCCTCACCCCCTGGCTGCTCCCACTTCTTTCTTTGTCTCCCTGTCAGCCTTTGAACCCCTTTGGACTGTCTATGTCTCCACCACTCTGGAAAGTACTATTTTTTATTTATTTATTTTTTTGCATAAGAAATTAATGTGGAACTTTATTTAATGACCTTTCTTTAGAAATCACAAATATCTGTGGGTTTATATTTCTTTTATTGACATTTCTTATAGTAAACAAGATCTGTTAGATCTGTAAGTTGAATGTTTTGTTTTCTGTGATTCTAGTGAGGACTTAAACATTCTAAACTTACTATGATTGTAGCATTATACTATAACTTTGGAACTAGGGCTTTTATATTGTGGAGGTTATTTCTCTTTCTTTTTTTCCTTTTGTCCCTGACAATTACAGCAAGATTACTGAGTAACTGTTTCCTTTGAAAAACTTCCTGTTGTTTGGCTTAAGAAATTAATATTCCTTGATTTTATTTTAGAAGTCCAAACTAACACACACGCACTTCTTGGCGGACTTTTTGTGATGCTGTATAATTTCTAGCGCTTTATGAAAAGTTTCATATATACTTAGCATTTGACTGTGTGTAGAGATCTAATAGGTACAATAATTCATAGTTTAATTTTTTTCTAGTTTTTTCATGAGAGTAAATGATTCTCATCAAGTGAATAATTGGTAGTAATTATTGTAGGTAAAGGTCATAGATCAGGGGTGGGGAGCTTTTTGTTCTGTCAAAGGCCATTTGGGTATTTATAACACCGTTCATAGGCAATCCAAAATGGGCGTATGGGCTGCGAGTGGCCATCAGAAGCATATATGTCTGGCCTATCATCATGTACCACATGATTGTGCTGGTCTTATATGGCCTTCAGGCTTGATCTTATGTTCTCCACTCCTGGCACAGAGACCTAACCACTGCCATAGGCTCCTTGTAGAATTGCACTTGGAGAATTTTTTGGTACATAGTTATTACTGTCTGTTGGTGTAATTTTATCTTAACATTTGCAGCCTTTTCATTTTACCACTTCTAAGTTCTCAGCACAGTAACATTTAAAGTCATGCTTCTCTGAATCATTTCTTCACTTAAAAAAAAATTCTTATGCCTCTGTATGTTACTCTGAGTTAATCTTATATGTAATTCCACTTTTTTTGTTATTTTGGAATTAGTTGTTCTTTTTTTCTAGTTTTTCAAACTGAGGTTAGGTTATTTGAGGTTTTTTCATGTTTCCAGATATAAGCATAGTAATAAGCCTGTATGACTATGAACTTTTTTAGTGCTGCTTTTGTTGTGACAGAGAGTTTCTATTTGTGATACTCATTCATATTTGTTTTGAGGAATTTATTTCTTCTTTGATTTCCTCATTGATTTAATACTTATTTAACAGTATGTTGTTCAGCTTTCAAATGTTGGCACTTTCCTCAAATTTTGTTTTTTTTAATAAAAAGACTATTTTTATTTTTATAAAAAGATTATCATTATGAATCAAACATTTGTTTTATTAAATGTTATGTTAGATTAAATGAGTCAGAAAGAGAGAGACAGACATAGAAAGATTGCACATATCTATGGTATATAGAATAACAGAGTGGGAGACTAACACCCAAGAATTGTAAACATAAGTACCAGGAGGTTGACTCCATGGCTTGGAGGCTGGCCTCACATTCTGGGGAAAGGGCAACTCAGAGAAGGGATCACCAACTTTAATGCAGTCGAAGGCCATGTGGGGGAAGGGAATTGCGGGCTGAATGAGGGTTAGAGACTGAGCACAGTGGCCACTCAACACCTTTATTGCAAAACACAACAGCTAATTAGAGAGAGAGAACAGAAGGGAATGCCCTGCCACAGTGGCAGGGTGGGGTGGGGGGAGATGGGATTGGGGAGGGTGGGAGGGATGATGGGTTTACTGGTGGTGGAGAATGGGCACTGGTGAAGGGATGGGTTCCTGAACTTTGTATGAAGGAAGCATAAGCACAAAAGTGTATACATCTGTAACTGTATCCTCACGGTGATTCACTAATTAAAAATAAATAAATTTAAATAAAAAAGAATTTTTACAATTAAGAAATTAGATATTAAAATATTGATTACATTATTTCTTTTACATTTCCATCTGGAAAGTACTATTTTTATTATAATCAAGTTATTTAGAAAGGTATCTGCTCATTTGGAATTATCACATGAATCATGGGAACTTCTGATTAGATTCCCCATATGTTTCATTTATTTTCTTCTCCAATTCTTTATTTTATTTGCCTATTTTTATATTGTGTACATACTTTTCAGTTTTATTTAGATTTTGAATTAATTTTTCAGTAATTATCCAAGCTTCTCACTGAGGTTTTCATTTTCTGTTTAATCTATGCCATTTTTTTTTTTTGGTCTATCCTGGTTGTAGGACTATGATTTTTTTCAGATTCTCTCTTTCCCATGCTGCCCAACCCCGAGGGGTAAGTGTGTGTGTATGTGTGTATGTGTGTGTATATCTACTTTTTTAGATAGATAAGCAATTCAGCATTCAAAATTCAAGCATTCAGAATTCAAAAAACATTCAAACATTCAGCACCTAGATAACAGTTGTTGCTTCCCAAGACACTTGAGGGTACAATTGCTGCTAGGGGTTATACCCAGAGTCCACAAACATAAGGCAAGAACTTTATAAGTGAATCACATCCCAGGTCGTGTCTTTGCTTTTTGTACTTTGTTTTTCTTCCTCTCCTAAAGATATGAGTGTTCTAGTCACTTATAAATCTGGCCCACCAACCCCTGTCTGTTCTCTGAGTATCTATTTCATTTCATCTCTCTTTGGTCATAGAATAACCGTGTGAATTAATTGTGTATTTCAACATATTATAGGTTTATTCCTGAATTCCTTATTTTTAAAAGTTTAAGTGAAATATAATTCTAAAGGTACTGATGGTCAATTTAATATTTGATGGATCTATATAACAAAGCTAAGTAAGACAAACTTTGTGGAGATTCTGTTAAGCTTTGCTTCAAAGTATTCTTCTCTTTTAACCCTTTCAGCTTCATATGAATGATTCTGTGTAGTCCTTGAGCCAATTTGATCACTATTTTAATACCACCTCGTGAGAACTATTTGTCCTGCACAAAATTTATTTCTGTAATTCAATCCAATCATCAACTAGTAATTTCTTTTTTTTTAATAATTTATTTATTTTAATTAGAGAATCACCGTGAGGGTACAGTTACAGATTTATACACTTTTGTGCTTATACTTCCCTCATACAAAGTTCGGGAACCCATTCCTTCAACAGTGCCCATTCTCCACCACCCGTAAACCCAGCGTCCCTCCCACCCTCCCCAATCCCATCTCCTCCCCAACCCACCATGCCACTGTGGCAGGGCATTCCCTTCTGTTCTCTCTCTCTAATTAGCTCATCAACTAGTAATTTCATAGTAGACTTTGACTTAGGACATAGACCTTATGATTCATTTCTTTGATGTGGGGGTGGGGCAGGACCACATAAAGCAGTGCTCCTGAATCACTCCTGGCCGTGCTCTACCATCTGCAGTCCAGGGATGATGGATCAAACCAGACTGATGCATGCAAGGCAAGTGCCTTACCTCTTATGCTTTCTTACTGACCCGTAAATCCTACGGTGTTTCACTAAAGAAATTATGCTTCCTTGAATTAACCTCTTTTTCACTGTCAGCTACTTCTGGTACCTTTATATATTTTATCCAACATTATAACATTGGCAGAGCTTATTCCTCTGTGCTTTTCAAGCTACACTCACAACTTTGGATATCTAACTCAATCTAATGTTTAGGGATAGTCCTATATTTTTATGGCACTGAATTTATCCTTTTTCAGTATTTTTTCCTGATTTCTAATTTTATACATTTAAAGCATCTGGAATCTACCATGCAAAAATTATCATCCTAAACTTACCACTTGCCCTTGTAACCATTATAATTAAATGGCAATATTGTCATTCTATATTTAAGCTGGCCAGTCTTTTGCTCACACCATTTTTCCAATCAGATAGAAATTTCTACTAGCTCTATCTTCTGAACATATTCTGCTCTTACTACTTTCCTGTTACTATTCTCCCATGCTGCCCAACCTCAAGGGGTGTGAATGTGTGTGTGTGTTACTATTACTGTTACTATTTTCCTCAATCATGATACCCTACATGAATTGCTAGTCAGTTAACTGATATGTGTCCACCACTCACCAACAACTGTCACTGTCACTGTCATCCTGTTGCTCATCAATTTGCTCAAGCGGGCACCAGTAACTTCTCCATTGTGAGACTCGTTGTTACTGTTTTTTGGCATATCTAATATGCCACAGGTAGCTTGCCAGGCTCTGCCGTTTGGGCGAGATACTCTCGGTAGCTTGTCGGGCTCCCCGAGAGGGAAGGAGGAATTAAACCCGGGTCAGCTGCGTGCAAGGTGAATGCCCTACCTGCTGTGCTATCGCTCCAGCCCCACCAGCTACTATCAAAGAATAATAAAATAATCAATTTTATACTGGACTACTATTCAGAATTGTAAAACATGAAAACAGCAAACTCTGGGGCAAAGTATGTAAAAGTTGTCCCTGTGACTAAATGATGATATGAAATTTCTTCAAACTTTCATAGAAATGGAAGTGTTTTGGGAAAGAGCTTCTTACAAAATATAAAATGCTAACTGTGAAACTGAAATTTTTAAGCAAGTACAAAATATCCAAATTAAAATCCAATTGAATGGAACATATTTCACTGCATAATCATTATGACCACATAATTCTTTTACCCCTTTTGCACGTAATGCTAAAATAATATGAATGGTCAGAGGGAAGGTTTGGAAAACTAGTACAGTAGGTATTTTTCTTGCCTTGCATGAGACTGACCTGAGCTCAATATCCAGCAGCCCATATGGTAACTGATCACAGCTGGATGTGATCACTGAGTGCAGAACCAGGGATAAGCAGGGAACATTGCCGGAAGTGGCCCCTAAGCAAAAACTAACAAATAAAAAATCAGTTGAAGAGGAACAAATATGGAATTATGACACTTTTCTGTGGCAGAGACAATCCAAACAAGAGAAAAGGCAATACGAAGTAATGACAAAGTCTTGGTCTTTGATTTCAACTCTGAGATTATCAAGCAGTGGGAGAAGGAAGGGGGAGGCCGACTAGTTAGTGGGGGATGGCTCTGAATCACTTTGGTGGTTGGTGGTAAAGATGCAAAACTGTAAAAATTCACGCTATGGTAAGCAAACATGTAACTTAAACTAGAATGAAATTCCTTAGTACTTGACATAGTAATCACATCCCGCTGCATGAAAAAGAATGGCATAAAATCTGGGATGGTTATGCAGTGAGATGCAGTATGTACATGAACTTCTGATCAGATATAATTATCACTTTCCAATGTGCATAGTCTTCTGAAGTGCACGTCTGATGAATGAAAGCAGTATTTTCAAGAAATATTTTGATCATCACTACAAATTCCATGTGTCGGATGGAAGGTATCTATATTCTTTCATTTAGAAAGCCATCATAAACAAAATTCTAAGTTGCTATCAAAAACTCAAGACCGAAGAAATCAAGTTAGACAAAAACCCTTTAAAGATCAGTTACAAAACATTTTTCTTGCCCAAGGTTTCACAGTGTGCAATGATAAAATACTCCTGGCATAATGACCTTAGAGTTAGACTTTGTTACTCACCTAGTGCAGACAAAATCTTCAGAGGACCACAGATGGTGTAGATTTTTAAAAAGTATTCTGAGCTGAAATATGATGATTCTAACTGCAGTTTTGCAGTTTAACTAAAATATCTGTTGTATAGAGGAACAATGAAATTGACCTCTTTGAGTTTTTTTTTGTAGAGCTCTCTGTCTGAAAAATAAAACCCCATATGGCTCAGACTTCAAATGATAGTTTAAAAATTGAAAATGTGTTGACTAAACCAAAACAATGACAATTTTCAATTATAACCTGAGCAATTCAAATAGGCACAATTAACATGTTTCAACCAATGTGGATAAAATACAAAGTTAAAACTATATAGATATAGTCTAGAGATCAGAAAAACTCATCTAATTCATAATTATGTTCATTTGATACCTGCTAGCTACCTAATACAAGCAATTTTGTGTGATTTTTATAGAGGGGAAAAATCAGAACATTATTGAATCTCCTAGAGAGAAACAGCAGGAATCTTATCTAAGCTATTGTTGATTATCCTGTATTCTTAAAATTTAGCTCTTTAAAAAAAATTAGTGCCAGAGCATTTTCAAATCACATATTTACTTTCAGTTCATCAATTTAGAACAAATATTCATAGACTATTGTAATATTTTTTAGACTATATACTCCAGTTAACAAAATTACGGAAAACAAAAAGTATGTGATTTCTTATTTCTACTTATACAGTTTTTTTGAACACAGCAAATTTTAACTTTCTATGTTAAAAGAACTTTGATGTCAGAAAAATTCAATATTTCAAATATGGTAATTCTTTTAAAAGTGTACCTATCCCATGACAGGCTAGTACTGTACAATGAACTGTATCCCTGTTCATATCTTATCTTCAACATATTTTATGATATTTTTTGTTATAGTATAAAAATGGAGAAATTTTATCAGATCTCATAAAGTTAATCAACACAACATTTTTTATGAATTATTTTAACTTTGCTTTTAGCCATTTTACTCTCATATATTCTACTTAGCACAATTGTTTTATATGTTCTTGGTTTTAGTGGGTCCTTTCAAAAGTGCTTTTCAATACCTGATGGTACTTGGGGGCCTCTGGGGCTATATACCCAGCAATGCTTAGGGTACTTGGGGTGCTGGGTTCAAACTGAGGTCAGCCGCATGATGCACAAACTGTGTCTTAATACTGGCACTATCTTGGTAACACTTAGAATTGTATTCTTTATAGTATCACTTAAATTGTACTTTTAAAACCTTTCCTTGATTAAATTAGAGGGAATACTATTTTTTTTCAAATTTTAGATCACACCCAACAATGCACAGGGGATACTCCTGGCTCATGCACTCAGGAATTAATCCTGGTGGTGCTTGGGGGACCATATGGGATGCTGGGAATCAAACCCGGGTTGGCTGCATGCAAGGCAAACACCCTACCTGCTGTGCTATTGCTCCAGCTCTGGGAATACTATTTTTGTTAATGACCAACTAACTCTAGAAGTTATAGTCCCCTTATTATATATGTTTGCATACTGCTGATATATACTTATTTTTATGTTACCTTCTTAAATTCATGTATCCATTCAGCTTTGCTTAATATAATTCAGTAATGATTGTTGACACTAGGAATCCAAACTTAAACATGATAAAGCCTCCATCTGTACTCAAGGACCTATTTTTCCTCTTAAGAGAAGCAACAAAAGACTACTCACATCTGCCTTCATGAGTATAAAAGAAAGTAAGAAACAGGACAATGATGCCCTTTTCTTTTATAGGGGCTGGGAAGATCTTTCTGATCAGGTCCTTTCACATTTGTTTGATGGACCTGTCACAAAATTGGTACTATATCTTATATTTTTTATACAACCTCCAGAGTTCTTAGATCTGGCCTATAGGCATAGGGCAATATATGTACTATTTACATGTGGTCATTGCCTAGCACTTTCATGCCACTGACAGTGGTTTTCTTCCTTTGAGACAAAATTAGCACTGGTGGTTCCTCCCCATTCCCCCATTACCTTTCCATAATGGCCTCCTAGCTGTTGAGGAGAAAGGTCTCTATCCATCTTTGCTCTGTCCTTTCATCTTTATTCCTGAGAAACAAACTCTATCAAAAAGAAAAAAAACACCATCTGTTATTCAAAGTTATCGATGAAGATCAAATGTCATGAAAGTCCATGTAGGATGGCTGTATATTCTTTTTTTTTTTTTTTTTTTTTTTGCTTTTTTTTTGGGTCACACCCAGCAATGCTCAGGGGTTACTCCTGGCTTTGCACTCAGGAATTACTCCTGGCGGTGCTTGGGGGACCATATGGGATGCCGGGGATCGAACCCGGGTCGGCCGCGTGCAAGGCAAACGCCCTACCCGCTGTGCTATCGCTCCGGCCCCGGCTGTATATTCTTTGTGACTCAGTTCTTCTGTCAGAAGTCTGTAAAGTCACTCCATCAATTGTAAACACTCTAGCGTGCTTTCATCTTCTTATTTTATTCTTCCTTTTGAATTTAATGAGGAGCAAAGATTATTCACAGTGCTATTTTCAGGAACAGTGTAGAAGGGGCAGGTGCAGTGGGAGACAGGCAGAGAAACAGGCAAATAAAGGGAAGCTGGGGATGAATAATATTAAGGAATTGATACAAATAGAGCTCATTTGACAAACAAAGAACCAGTCACTGAATTAAATATCACCGGAAGATTGAATGATAATAGAAAATTTATGTGCCACCTTTTGTTGGGATGGGAGAACAACCTTAAAAAAACTAACTGGAATTTCTGTATGTAACTGAGCCTATTTGAGCCTATTACTGTTAATTTGCTGCAACACGACCCTCATCTCTGTGCTTTTTGCCATGAATTTTCATTTGCCAAACTAGAGAGATGTCTTTCTCTACTTGCATTACCATGTTTTATTCCACCTTTCCCCCCAGAATTTTATCTTATCCTGCTCCTTTAAATTCATTATTTAAAATTAATTTAGCACTGGTTTATATTTTATCTTGATATTAAAATGTCCCCATGGAAAAAATCTTACTACTGAATAACTGAATTAGCTACTATCTGTGAAAATATTTGGCAGTGTTCCCAACAAACAATAGTTTGATTCTAAGTGAACATTGTTTTCCCTTCTGACACACAATTTACTTCGAGAGCAAACTACTCTCCTATTAAAAATTGAATGTGTAATCAAGGTTACATACTGCTTCTTATAACACAGAGGTGACTTCAAAAAAGAAAAAAATGTATTTAGAGTAACACCTGCTCTATTTCCCAGTTTCAATTCTTTCTTTGTTCCTTGTTGGTTGGTCTATTATTGTGCCTTTCAGAAAGTAAATTGTTAGGGATGGAGATGAACCCAAGGTCTCCAGTATGTATTAATATGTTCCTACTATGTATACTAAGAGCTCAGGGATTCCAGGGTTCCTAGTATATATACTAGCATGCAAAGTAAGTATCCTAGTCTTCTGTGCCATCTGACTGGTCCCTTCTTCCTATTAGAATAGCATCACTCGAATTTCATCTGAATATGTAATCACAAAAATGCTATGTCCTCTCCCTACTCCTGAAGCTCACTTGAGTTGCCTTTCATTAAGTTTAGGTCACTGAGAAAAGAAAAGAATGAAAAATGAAGTGAAACTTTTCCATTTCAATTTAATAAATAGAATTAGGAAAAAAATTATCAGAAGTTAGTCTTGCACCACTTGACTTATTTATCTTAGCATAAAACCACCAAGGTCCATTACATTATTGCAAGAGATTAGAAGTTTATCCTTAGTGGCTAAATATTATTCCCTTAAGTTTATATGCTACATCTTCTATTCTTATTCATCCATCATTGGGAATTTGGCAAATTTCAAAATCTCAACTTTTAAAGAGTGTATATATGTTCTAATGCATGTAGTCTATGATTTAATTCATATGGAAGAAAATAAAATATGAACACATAAACTTAGCTCAGAGGTATAGTATAGGAGATCAGACTCTTGCCTGGCATGCAGCTGTGACAGCTACAGCCCTGTTGGAATCTTCAGGGCCGTTTCCAAGGATCACTCATTCTCAAGCACAAAGCCAGAAGAATTGCTCCTAGAGTACCCCTGGGTTTCATCATCATCACTTTGATCGTTGAATTTCTCGAGCAGTCTCAGTAACATCTCCATTCATCTTAGCCCTGAGATTTTAGAAGCCTCTCTTTACTTGTCCTTTCCAATGGTGCCACATTGGAGGCTCTTTCAGGATCAGGGGAATGAGATGCAAGATTGTTACTGTTTACGCCATGGGGAGTTTGCAAGGCTCTCCCACGTGGGCAGGAAACTCTTGGTAGCTTGCCAGGTTCTCTGAGAGGGAGAACTAGGCTATAAGATGTCGCTTCCAGGAGCTTGGTTTTATAGTCTCTGGATGTTGGCTGGCCATTGGTGGGATTACACGGGGCTGGGGGCAGTTCCTGGGTGTGACTGTCTAGCTACTGAAAAATGGGGAATCTGGGCGGAAGAGGCCCAGTCCCAATCTGCCAGAAAGTCTCATGGCCCCACTCCTGGCTGTTTTCCCCGGTCCTTCGTAGGGGGTTGGCTTCAGTTTCCCTTCAGAGATACCGTGGCTGAAGACCTCTATAGCATAGCCACAGCCATGGTCAGGGCCCATTTCCACATGTTCAGATGAGCCTCACACATGAACAAACTGGCAGAGATACACAGGTGTGTGGGACCCGGGGGTGAGACCTCCAAGCCTGCTCAGATCGGACCCCTGGGGTAGCCATAAAAATAAAGAAAGCATACAAAACAAAATTCAGACTGTAAAAGAAAATGTTTTTTTTAAGAAGGAAGAGTAAAGTGTGTTCAATGAATAGGTAAATGCATCAAGTGAATGGTAGAAAATGGAAACTAAAATTTTGGTGATAATAACAATACAGTGTAAATAGATGTATAATTACAATGCAGTGCACCTGAACCCTAATAATACTATAAATCAATTTTGACTCAAGGAAATTCAAGTGATAAAATAAAATGGACATTTTTGAAGTTTGAGTAGCTAGCTCCAGTCAGGCTATTTTATTTATCTCTAATAAAAAGTATAGAATTATTAAACATTACTCAACTATAAAAAATGATGAAATCCTTCCTTTTATAATAATATGGATGGGCCTAGAAAGCATTATGTTTGTTGAAATATTTCAAATGAAGAAAGAAAATAATTTCACTTATATATTAAGTGGTCATATATTAAATGAATACTTGAATCACAATAATATTTTATGCTATAGAACCATTTATATTTTTTCCAGAAAACAAGGGGGTGGGTATGTTATATAAAAGGAGTGAGGATGTCATATAAAGTCGGTGACTATCATGAGGCTGACATGAGAACAGTAGATACAAGAGCCAGCGGGATTGCCCCATAGCTGGAAGCCTGCTTCATGAGCGGAGGAGAGAAGGCAGATGTAATAGAGAAGGGATCACTAGGAAAATGTGGCTGGAGAAATCAGTCGGGAAGGGAGATGTGTGCCAAAAGTAGATAATGGGCCAAACATGATGACTTCTCAATGTCTGTGCTGCAAGCCATAATGCCCCAAAGTAGAGATAGAGTATGGGGAATATTGTCTGCCATGGAGACTGAGGGAGGGTAGGAAAGGGGGGGGTATACCCAGGATATTGGTGGTGGGGAATGTGCACAGGGGGAGGATGGGCGTTTGATCATTGTGTAATTGTACCCCAAACACGAAAGCTTGTAACTATCTCATGATGATTCATAAAATTAAGTAAATAAATAAATAAAGTTGGTGAATATCTCATATAAAGAAGTGACAATGCTATATGCATTATCTTCATGAAGGTTCTATGCTTTTTCTTCTTTGTTTCCCTGAATTGTTATAGACATAATTTGTGAACCAGCCCCTAATACTTTTACAAAGAAAACAGCTGAGTCTCTAAAGCAGAGTTCTTTGAAACTACGGCATAAGGGACCTTATGGATGAGACTCTTATTTGAAAAGAAGACAAACTTATAATATACTAGTCACTGCATTAGCACTGTTGTCCCATTTCCATCGATTTGCTCGAGCAGGCACCAGGAACGTCTCCATTGTGAGACTTGTTGTTACTGTTTTTGGCATATCAAGTATGTCACGGTTAGCTTGCCAGACTCTGCTGTGCGGGCAATATACTCTTGGTAGCTTGCTGGGCTCTCCAAGAGGGATGGAGGAATCAAACTCGGGTCAGCCGTGTGCAAGGCAAATGCCATACCTGCTGTGCTATTGCTCCAGTCACTGCCATTATGGAAGTTTTTTCCAAATATTTTGCTTGCATCCCAAATTGGTAGTTCTCATAAATTAGCTCGCATCAATATTGCTAGTATGACATTAATTTCCATTAAATGTAGTTTGCAAACACTAAACTGAAACACATCAGTATAGAACACAGAGATTATAAAATTTATCATATAACTATTTTCATATTTATTATATAACATCATATAACAAACTTTCAATAAGAAATGAGTTATGGAACAATTTAAAGACTGACCTGTTAATATATGATTTTAGAATATATAAATATAGGTTACTGTGACATGTAGGTTACTCTTTAATGAAATTAAGCCTGTGTTCAGGTTTTGAAGAACAGCAAAAAAGCACACCTTGTCTTTATAAGCAAGTCATATATAAACTATAATTTTAACCTAATCTTTAACAGATATAATAATATGAAAAATTAAGACAAATTTAAATATAATTCTCTTTATTTCATTCCTTGTTTACCTTTATTTGCTCTAAAGCAGTTTGGATTTAAAGGAAATATGAGAAGGCAAGTATAAGTACAGATTTGTGATCATGAAAATAAAGTTCATAGCCCACTGATGATTATGGATATAGACTAATTAGAGTCTAGGCAAAACATCAAAGTAAAGCAGAGTTAGGACTTTTTTCTTGACCCAGAAATAGGTAGAAAATTCCTTTCATATTGTTTGTTTTCCTTCATTTAAAACTGATAATGATATTCATTAATAATGCAGGCACAGTGATGGTGAGTCTCTGTGTTCATCCATAATTCCCAGGTTCTTCAATATTTTCACAAAGGAAAATGTTGAGCAATAAAAACGCTCAGACTTGGGGCTAGAGCAATAACACAGTGGGTAGGGCCTTTGCCTTGCACGCGGCCGACCCGAGTTCGATTCCCAGCATCCCATATGGTCCCCTGAGCACAGGGGTAATTCCTGAGTGCAGAGCCAGGAATAACTCCTGTGCATCACCGGGTGTGACCCAAAAAGAAAAAAAAAATGCTCAGACTCAGAACTGGAAAGTAGAAAAGTTTATTGAAAGTAGAAGAGAAAGGCAAAGAAACTCCCCACTCGGGGAGAAACGAGCCAGGACTAAGTTAGCTATGGCTAGGTTTGGGGGTTTTGGGTTTTTGTTTATTAGGTTTTTATAGGAAAATTGGGTCTTCGTATTACAGAGAATGCAGGAAAGTTAAAGAAGGGTTGATTTGTGAGTGTAGGCACATTTAAATGAAATTTTGTTTCTTTGCATTAATTATGTCTGGCCATTTGCCTTCATTCCCTGTGAGCCTAAGCTCTGTGGCAGAATTATATGATTCTGGAGAGTTGTTGACTTCCTGTTAATCAGAAAAAGCTAAGAAATTCACAGGAAGTAAAAAATGTAGGATGGATGCTGTCAGAAGTGGGACTGCTGGGACTGGAGCAATAACACAGTGGGTAGGGTGTTTGCCTTGCACATGGCCGACCAGGGTTGATTCCCAGCATCCCATATGGTCCCCTGAGCACCACCAGGGGTAATTCCTGATTTCAGAGCCAGGAATGACTCCTGTGCATCTCCGGGTATGACCCAAAAAGAAAAAAAAGGGACTGCTCCCAGCAGCTGGCAAGGGAAACTGAGGCTTCCTCTTTCATTGTCACCTAAGTTTATATTAAGTAGGTAGAAAATGCCTTGTAAAGTGCTATGCAAATGTGCTTATTTGGATGCTCTGTTCATCATTTAAATTGATT
The DNA here is from genome assembly GCF_027595985.1 of Sorex araneus. NCBI lineage: Eukaryota > Metazoa > Chordata > Mammalia > Eulipotyphla > Soricidae > Sorex > Sorex araneus. Next base: position 29,232,589 of record NC_073308.1, read on the forward strand.
AAACCAAGTGAACCCATGTCTCTTCTTACTCAAATATTCTAGTTATAATTATCTATTTATTTATAATAAGAAACAAGCTTATTAGGAAGGAAGTTATTTCATGTGTATGTGTACCCATTTACTATTTTGGTATACTTTTCCTCTCCCATAAAGTGAGGAAAATATTGTTTGCAAACATCACAAATCTAAATATCCAAATGAAAATCATTATTCCAAAGCCAATGGTTTTTCTTGATAGAGAAATTAAAAACCAGCTGTGCCAGACATTATGGAGAACATTACAGAGTGACTGATTTGTCCACAAATGAGTCATTTCCAATGAATGACATTCATAATGCTGCAGGTGATTTTCTTTTTTACAAACAAGAGTATTAAGATTCTTGAATTAAATTTTTCCCATCATAAAAGATTATAAATTTCCATACAATACTCTTTAAAGTTAAAAGGGAGGGTTCATTCTATCCTTTAATTGAAGTTCTTAGATTTTCTACTGCTAATGCAAAACCTTGCAAACATAATACAGACTAAGGTAGACAAAAGTTCTAGAGCACAGAGTAAAACATCTACAGAGAAACCATATTGGTAATAAGTTATATTTATTTAAGACAGATGACAGCTGGAAAGATGATAGGTGGGCCTATAGTTAGATGCATACAGATAGAGATATAGTCTTTCTCCCATGTGTTCTATAATATTTGTTGGTCAGCAATTATGAAAAAGACACCGACAAATCTGCTGAAATATCAGGACTAAATAATATGGAAAGTTCTTATCCATGAAGTCTACAACTTAACGATAGAAAAATGCATTCTCACTGACAATTTGTTGCTAAAATACATCACTGATTTTAGTAATTTACAGCTAGTCATTTCCCGCAGGTGGTCCAAATTAGTGCAGCATATTTTGACTCAGTTTACAAATACATATATTTTATTTTGCTGGGGGTATCTTTGGTCCATACCAAGAAGTGCTTAGGGAATACTTCAGGATCTATGCTCAGGAATCACTCTGACAAGTGTTCAAGGGATTAGATGTGGTGCCTGAGACTAAAACAGGGATTGGCCACATGTAAGGCATTTAACTTAATCCCAGTACTATCTCTCCAGCATCTAAAAGAACATATTTTAAAGTGTGTGCTAGGCTTTTCTAGTATTTGGGATAGAATATATGCTCTATTAGAATTTAAAGTCTTAAGAGAGACAGACATACAATAGTATATCAATTATTGCAATACACTAGGTGATTTGGTGATGTGGAGGAAATAATCCTGGTGAGAGAATAGAGTGTCGTAATATTTAATCTGAGAACTAGATCCGGATATTCTGAGCTGAGCCACACAGTGAAGGTGTTGAATATGGAGCCAATTTGGATAAAATATCGTCAGGCCCATAGGTAACAAGAAGTAGACAAGGAAGTGAGGCAGACGGGTGTTGCATGAAGAGCAACCTCTGCTCAGAAGAAAGGCGTGGTCCAGAGGCCAGCGGAGGTAGATGTGCATTATGTTCCTAACACAAGCTCTCTAATGCTACTTTGAGATAGAAAGAAAAGTCATTAATAAATTTTAAAAGCCAAATTTTGGGGACTGGAAAGAGAGAGAATGAGTTAAGGCATTGCTGACTTTCACGAACTGCACTGCGCTCTAGCCCAAACTCACCCGCTCTGTACATCAAAGACAATCAATAAAAGGTCAAACTGTCCCATTGACTTATAGAATCTCACACTATCCTTTCCAAGTCATTAGCACTTATCTCGGATCTATAATACATTTTTCTGCTTTGTCTTGCTGTTTTTCCATTTTCCGAACAACCAAATATTGGGAAGTCTTCCTCATCATTAAGAACTGTGCTGTTTTAACTTTCTGCAATTTGCCCCCACTTCCTCCATGGGCTCTGCTTCTGACCTGGGGATTCCTGCTCACGTGGGAACAGATGACTCTAACCTAACATCTACCGAACCTACACTCTTGTATTTATTTTGGAAAGCCAAGAGAACTGTGTACCTCTGGTTCGCCTCCAGATTATTTAAAGGGTTTGAGAGAATAGAATGAGAACCGACACTAGTTTCTGTGGCTTTCTCTCTTTATGTCGGCTACGGGGTTTTGAGTTCCTTATGGGAACTCAAGATTCTTCATTTTTTATTTTGACCAGAGTCCAGGCCTCCTTGGTAAATCCTTGTTCGTATCATCCAGCAGAGGGCGCCTAACTACCATTTTTACCATGTTCTTTCTTTGGTCAATTTTTGCAATTTCGACAATAGCTATTAGTTTTCCATTCCCAGGGTGTCCGTTAATATCTGGATTTTGTTGTAGACAGATTGGATCTTCCTCATAAAGAGATATCAGCGGGCTTGCACATATTCGCATAAACACTAAACAATAATCTCCTTATATTTATAAAAGAAATGTCATATATATATTTCAATAAATATAATACAAAAAAAGATGCAGAAGTGAAGAATTAGATGGAAAAGAAATATTTTGAGAAATTTTGAAATAAAGAGGAGTAGCTTAACTCAGAAGTAGAAAAAATGTTTTATTTTAATGTTTTAAAAAACAAATAAAGTTTTGTTTTGTCGATTTTTTTTGGGGGGGTCACACCTGGCAATGCACAGGGGTTACTTCTGGCCCTGTATTCAAGGAATCACCCCTGATGGTGCTCAGGGGACCATATGGGATGCTGGGAATAGAATCCGGTTCATCGGCATGCAAGGCAAATGCCTTAACCACTGTGCTTTTGCTCCAGCCCCTAGCCAATGTTTTTAAGATAAGGTAGTCATGAGGAAGGGGCAGAAGAAAGGAAAATGAATCAATCTAACAATTTATCTTCAGAAAGCATACTACAAAAGAAGTTTAACCAATAAAGTCAATTATATTACTACCTGTCTATATGTATTTAGAATATTTTAGCACTAAAATGAGCTTCCATTTTATCTTATAACTTGAATTTTAGAAAACTTTAGTTTTTTCATGTTTATTAGTTCAGATCAGTTTTTTGTGGGTATCAAATTTTAAAACTTAGCAGAGCTATATATAACTTTACTATATATGTATGATACACTACTAATAGATAAAATTGCTATATTTATAGTTATTTGGTTTAGTTATTGAATATTGATTTGTTGTTATTATAGGACCGGAGTGATAGAACAACTGGTAGGGCATTTGCCTTGTACACAGCCGATCCTGGTTCGATTCCTCCATCCTTCTCAGAGAGCCCAGCAAGTTACCGAGAGTATCCCACCTGCATGGCAGAGCCTGGCATGCAACCCATGGCATATTTGGTTTGCCAAAAACAGTAACAACGTCTCACAATGGAGACATTACTGGTGCCCGCTAGAGCAAATCGATGAACAGTGGGATGACAGTGCTAGTGCTATAGTTATTATAGCTGTTTTAGTTTGGTAAAACATAGCTATAGAGTTTATCTCAAAAGTCAGCTTTTATACTGCTATAATCTTAGTCAGATTACTTTTTTTTTCATTTTTTCCTACTGTACTTTCTGTCTGTTGCTGTTTTTGTTGTTGGCTTTTTGTTTGTTTGTTTGTTTGTTTGTTTGAGGCCATATCTGGTTGTGCTCAGGACTTATTTCTCAGGGACCTTCCTTTGCAGTGCTCAAGTATCTTCAGTATGCAAGGCAAGTGCCTTATCTGATATGCTATCTCCTTGATCCTATACTTATCTAAAGTACATTGACATGCTCCTTAATTGTATGTAACATTATTAAACCAAAATGCCACCAATAGCATTGATCATTAGAATTCCCCATTTGTCCATATTTAAAATGATCTATAGTTTCACTCACTTGTCATGATGCATTGTTAAAATTATTTGAATTTTTTCAGTATACTTGTGCTCAGTAACTTCCGTCAAAAATCAATAATTATATAATTAAAATACAGAAATCTCAATATGGTAACCTCCATCTTAAATTAAATTATAACATTGAATTTAACAATGGCGAGAAAATAAGTTCATTATAAATTCCATGAGTTATTCAATACTTGGATTATTACCTTTGGTTGAGAAAGAAAACTGTAAGAAAGTCATTTTTCATTCCCTGAGTGGTGTAATTATTTAACTTATTAGCAGAAATCAAGTTGACTGCTAAATTTTGGGTGATTCATACCAAGTAACTAAAATTTGCATTATTTTTCTAGTACCTTCTTTGATAATGCCAGCTTTGAAAACTGAGAAATGCTACAGGACAAAAGTTTGTAACACTAATGGAGGTTCTTTTTTAATGCAGAAAGGGTAAGCTAAAACACTTCTTATTAAGGAAACTCAATTTATCACAGCAGGTTTGAAAAGCTGGTGCAATCTGAATTTTACAAAAAGCTAATATTAAAGCTCTCATTAATCTCTCATCTAAGATGAGAGAAATTCCGAAAGTCCTTGAAATATGTTATTGCCTTTGAAAGTATTACTTCTGAAACTATTCCTTTTTTTTCCCAAAATGTTCTCCATATATCTATTTAAGGATATACTAAAACCTCGGCTTTCTTTCTTTGCTACTTTATTGTTTCATATTGAAATAAAACTAGTGCTAAATTAAATGTTTAAGAATGCTCAATAATGGTTGCATACAATTAAAACAACTTAATAATATCATTGAAATAAAGCTTGAAACTATTTTTCGAAATCTGCTCATCAGTTTTATTCTGATCTGGGAAAGGCTTTAAGCAGGAGCCAAATCCATAATGGCCCTACTAGTTCTCAGTTCAAATGCGGCTTTCTCAAATAAATTTTTACAGCCGTGAAAGCAAGAAACTCTTTAAATCCCTCAGTAAGATACTTTCACATGATGGAGCATAATAGGCAGAGAGGCCAGTCATAAAAGTGAGTAATCTTATGGATAATATCGCGTCCTGCTCAGGCGCAAGATCTACTATAGATCAAGAGCTTAATGGCCAGAAAACTGAGCTGTTGGGGTGACCCTTCTATTTTCGTGAAGTCCGACTGTAAAACATTAAGGCGTTGCTCAAGTCATCTGTCAGGAGATCGGTTTGAACTTCCTTAGGAATAATGATCAATTGATGGAGATAGAGGCGCCGACTTCAGAGCTCACTCCTGAACCTCACACAAGCGAGCACCGCTGCATGTGCAGTTCACGCCGGGAGAGTAAAAGGTCCCACACGCACCCTGCCCTCCAATAAAGATTTCACAACCCAGACGACATCTGCTCTCTTTGCTTTGGGGTTTGGTGTGAGCTTCTTTCCTGACCTTCATCCTCTGAGATTTACCTCAGTGCACACTGTTTAGGTCTGAGAAATGCCAGAAAACATCTCAACGGAAGCCCAAGTACTGTTCACCTTGGAGTCTTCTGGTGTCTTCAAGATAGTGCCATCACCCTTAACCAGGTGAACTTGGATTTCAGATTTCCGAGAAGGTGTAAGTCTCTTGCTTCTCATACCACATTTGGTATTTATTTATTCATAGTCTATCTGTAAACAAATCATGGTCAACAGCTGCCTTCAGAAAATGTCTTTGTCTCTTCTTTTTCACTCATTTCTGTTCTCTGAGCACAATTTCAGCCTCACACTGAAGTTTTAGAAAACTAACTTTGCAAAAAGATTATGTACTGGCTTGTCACGTTTGATCAATCTGTTCATTTGATATAAACGAATATATTTTATTTAAAGCCAGAGACCAAAACAACTGGTTAGTTTCTATATTGCTTATGCAGAAAGCCATTATTTTGACATTACTATAACTGGTATTTTTACCATCAACGTTACTTGAAATATCTATGCCCTTAAATTTATTTATTCATATATTGTAAAAAATAAAACCTTTTTCCATTAGACTTTGAAAATATATGGCTACAATATCCAATTTGCAATGTACAAACTCTGAATGCACACTTCAATCAGTTGTTTTTTTCCAAGACAATATTAAGTAAAACTTAATGTAAAACGTGAAATAAAAATGATAGGAATGTTTCTGACAAACAAATAAAAGTCACTTTTTGTTTCCTTTAGCGGTCCTGAGAGGTACTACAGACATTTGAGTGCTTGCCTTCACACAGCAGAATTCAGTTCCATCCCCCCCCCCAGTATATTAATAGGCCCCCAAGCACAGACAGGAGTCATCACTGAGCATCGAGCTAGGAGTAAGTCCTGAGTACCAAAAGGTAGAACTCCACAACATCAAATTAAAAAGAAATCCAGTAGAGCTGTGCCCAGAGTTTTGACTTAGGCAGATCATAAGATAACAAACAGGGCTTGTTTTAAAGCACCAATTTTACATTAATCATGCAGTAACAGAAAACAAATATGCATTGTACATAAGTGTATATTCAATGTCACAGGATTGAGTATATAATGGAAGAGTTAAATCTGCTAGATTTTAGAGAAAGTTCAAATTACTTAATTTTTAAAGACTAAAATTTAAAATTTTAGACTATCATATTTATACAATTTTAGTTTTTTTTTTTAAAAAAAAGTGTATCATATTAGTGAGATAGCACAGAGGATAGGGCATTTGCCTTGCATGTGGTCGACCCAGGTTCGATTCCTCCACCTCTCTCAGAGAGCCCGGCAAGCTACCGAGAGTATCTCGCCCACACGGCAGAGACTGGCAAGCTGCCCATGGTGTATTTGATATGCCAAAAATCGGTAACAAGAAGTCTCACAGTTGAGACATTACTGGTGTGCGCTTGAGCAAATTGATGAGCAACGGGAAGGATACACCACCAAACTCTCTCTGTCTCTCTGTCATCCCGTTGCTCATCAATTTGCTTGAGCAGGCACCAATAATGCCTCCATTTTTAGAATTGTTACTGTTTTTGGCATATCAAATACACCACGGGGAGCTTGCCAGGCTCTGCTGCACGGGTGAGATACTCTCGGTAGCTTTCGGGCTCTCTGAGAGGGGCAGAGGAATCGAACCAGGGTTAGCTGCATGCGAGGTAATCATCCTACTGCTGTGCTATCGCTCCAGCCCACCAACAAACTACTTAGAATAATACATTGGTGTTTAGAGTGTTAGTCAGGGTGACTGTCTTTCCTACAGAATACTCATTGGAGTGAGGTTAGGAGACGGCAGAGGGCTCTCACATGCGCCCGGCACACATTGCAGACTCTGTGGGAGGAGACAACTTTGAATCTTCAATGGGAAATGATCTGCTGAACCACTAGAGGAAGGAGAAAGCTCTTCTTACCCAGCAACAGCTCAACCAATGAGAAAGGTCACAGACCCACAAATGAAAACACGTACTTCAGGGTTGCTGCGTCTCCCAATGGTTTCTTTCTTACTTAAAAAGTTTGTAAACCTATATAAGGTGTATAGCTACAATCGATGAAGAAAGAATCTTTGTTCTGGCAAAATGTGCATATTTTAACACTAGGCCATGCTTTCCAAATAATTTTTTATTGTTCTTTACCAATAAATATATTTTCTGGTTAAATAGCAGGCTGCTTACTTGTTTGGGTTAGAAAACTTATTCCTTCCCCATTACAGAAATAAGAGTAGATATTATGTCTTATTTTTTACTGAAATATCATTGTAATTCTTTCATACCTATTTTTGAATAAATAAAAATATAACCTATATTTGATTCCCTAAATTAGGAAAATTTTATGTGGTATTGATTCACATTTTTTCATAAACTTTTATATATGTACTTTTAATTAAAAAAGAAATTTTTGAATAAAAACAAAGGTCTAAAATGTTGTTGGAATTAATGTAGTAACATATTTCCTCTCTTGCATATATTACCTGTTCAAAACTGGTCCTGAAAATAAATTCTCTTGATGAGCAGAAACTTGAATATGTCATATGCTAAGGAAGTCTTACTCTCTAAGCAATCACTGAATTGAGCCAACATTTCTGTTTGATTATTTGTTTTTTAATTAGTCTAGTTGATATACTGTCAACAACCTTCTGACTCTAAAATACCATAGTGAGTTCATTTGGGTTTTGTCATCCAAGTTAAAATTTTCTGAAATTACTTAGGGATTAATTAGTTAGAACTTTTTTTTAATTAGAAAATGACTGTTGGTTTTATGGATAGTGTAGGAAATATCCTAGCTGTCTGAGATCACATTTAGAATAATGATGGCTTTAGATTTGCCCAAAGGAGTGTAATTTGGGTGTGTGTATGTCTCTTAATTCTTTGTAGGATCTAGGAGCAATGAATAAAGAACAAAAAATGAAACTAAGGGAGTCATGTGAAATCATCTGCTTTAATTATTTTAAAGTTAAGTCTAAATATTTACTGAATAACATTGCTTAATATTTCCAATTGAATTTTAAATATATCATTTTATTTTTCATTGTTAATTAAATTATCTGTGAGAGTTGTGTAGATGGTCTTAACTAAATTAAGACAGGGATCAGAGAAATAGCACAAGAGTTAGGGCATTTGCAGTTTGCCAGTGTTTGATCCCACAAGTGGTGCTCTAAGGACTGCCAGGGAAATTCCAGAGCACAGAGTCATGATTAATCCCAGAGCACAGAGTCAGGAGTAAACTTTCCCTAGAGAAAGAAAGAACAAAAGAGGGGAAGGAAGGAAGGAAGGAAGGAAGGAAGGAAGGAAGGAAGGAAGGAAGGAAGGAAGGAAGGAAGGAAGGAAGGAAGGAAGGAAGGTGGAAGGGAGGAAGGAAAGAAAGAAAGAAGGGAGGGTGGAAGGGAGGGGAGGTCGGGAAGAAGGAAGGAAGGAAGGAAGGAAGGAAGGAAGGAAGGAAGGAAGGAAGGAAGGAAGGAAGGAAGGAAGGAAGGAAGGAAGGAAGGTGGAAGGGAGGAAGGAAGGAAGGAAGGAAGGAAGGAAGGAAGGAAGGAAGGAAGGAAGGAAGGAAGGAAGGAAGGAAGGAAGGAAGGTGGAAGGGAGGAAGGAAGGTGGAAGGGAGGAAGGAAGGAAGGAAGGAAGGAAGGAAGGAAGGAAGGAAGGAAGGAAGGAAGGAAGGAAGGAAGGAAGGAAGGAAGGAAGGTGAAAGGAAGGAAGGAAGGAAGGAAGGAAGGTGGGTGGAAGGAAGGTGGGTGGAAGGGAGGAGAGGTCGGGAAGAAGGAAGGAAGAAAGGAAGGAAGGAAGGAAGGAAGGAAGGAAGGAAGGAAGGAAGGAAGGAAGGAAGGAAGGAAGGAAGGAAGGAAGGAAGGAAGGAAAGAAGGAAGGAAGGGAGGAAGGAAGGTGGAAGGGAGGAAGGAAGGAAGGAAGGGAGGAAGGAAGGAAGGAAGGAAGGAAGGAAGGAAGGAAGGAAGGAAGGAAGGAAGGAAGGAAGGAAGGAAGGAGGGAAGGAAGGAAGGAAGGAAGGAAGGAAAGAAAGGAAAGAGGGAGGGTGGAAGGGTGGAAGGGAGGGGAGGTAGGGAGGAAGGAAGGAAGGGAGGAAGGAAGGAAGGAAGGAAGGTGGAAGGGAGGAAGGAAGGAAGGAAGGAAGGAAGGAAGGAAGGAAGGAAGGAAGGAAGGAAGGAAGGAAGGAAGGAAGGAAGGAAGGAAGGAAGGTGGGTGGAAGGGAGGAAGGAAAGAAAGGAAAGAGGGAGGGTGGAAGGGTGGAAGGGTGGGGAGGTAGGGAGGAAGGAAGGAAGGGAGGAAGGAAGGAAGGAAGGAAGGAAGGAAGGAAGGAAGGAAGGAAGGAAGGAAGGAAGGAAGGAAGGAAGGAAGGAAGGAAGGAGAAAAAAGAGAAAACAAGAAAAATAGACTGTTCATCCATACTGTTTGATGTGAATATTGAATTTTGACAATCATGTTTACATATCTACTTTTATACAAGTATAAAATATGATACTTACATATCATATTTTACTTTTTATAGGTTACTTTTGTATATTTTACGACTATGATTTTTCATAAATTTTACATGTCTAGTTTAAACAGTTAGACATAACAAATTTTAAAATTTATGATAAAATTACCATAAAATAGAGCAGTAATCAAGAGTCTATACTTATTTAAATAATTGAAATAATGATCAGTATAATAGGAGTAGAACCACATAGAAGGGAATATTTGAATGAAAATATAAAATTGGCCACCAGTTATAAAGGTCTCATGTACAAATGTCTTTTAAATGCTATTTAATATTTCTAGTCCAAGTATCTTCTGATTCTATATAGAATATAATGCCAACTGCTTTCATGTATAACCTTAAGCATACAAATGCATATACATATGCATATAAACAAGGCCAAATGTGTAGTATTTAATAGTCAGAGTTTCTTACTACTTACAAAATGAAAGTTGCTACTATTAATTAATGGCCAATTGTTACTGATATCATAGAGTACTGATATAATAAATCAGTCTTCAACACTAGGTTCTGCTATAATTATCAACTTCTGGTGACTATACTTTTCAATGACAAGTTGGTAAAAAGTTAATATGGGGATTTTGTGCTAAAATCTTTTCATATTAGTATAGTCTTAAAGACTAACACAGAATTGTGGTCTCTTTGATATATCCTGTTTTTATTCTTGAGATATGAGAAAATAAAGAATATATTTCAAGATTCATGGATATGTCATTTACACAAATACTAATATAAAATATTAAACACTTGTTTTCATATGACAGATTTAGCTCAGAGTTGCAATTTTTACAAGTAATTTTTCAATTATCAAAAAACAGTTTTGAGATTTTTATCATATTTTTATATAAATTTGGTGTACAAGTGGATGATAAAATATTTACTTGCTCACATATACAATTGTACAATTTAGTCCCTTATGATTAAATACAAAACAAATACTTTCCAGTTTTGTTCAAAGTACTCCGTGCTTTTCATCCTTGCTATCATGCTAAAAATTATCTAGAAAATGCATCAAAGGTAAGAATAAATGGAAATATGCCTTTATGGTGAAATATTATTAATTAGGTTATTTCAAAGATTTAAAAAATTAAAATATGGATAATTTAGATTTCGGTGTAACTCATGTAAATTAAATGATGGAAAAACTAATAAAATTCAAGAATTAATTTTTAACTAAAATTACCGATTAAATAATAAGCATCCCAGATAAACCTAACGTGCTTGATGCAGTGACCATAGGGAAAAAACAGAATAATATGCTTTTCAAATTGTACATCATGCAAGATTGGATTTTAATGTGATTCAAAATCTCAAAATAATGATACCAAATAAATACACAGTATAGTCAAAATGATATTTTAATAAGTATTTTACTTCATAAAAAATAAATATTTATATTTTAATTTGGGTTTTATTGTGTTGTTTGGTGTACTATTTACCATTTGAGTTATGACATTAATAATACTAGAGTAAATCAAACAGCTTAATTTCATTTTCACAAACTTTGCTTTTATACATATTTGCATAATTTTAGCAAACAGTAATCACACTAATTCATCTATCTATAATCTCCTTTATTCATGTCAGTCATAATTGCAGAAAATAGAAATTAACCTTTCTAAGAGCTCAGCAGCATAGTAGTATTTGGAGCCATGGAAAAGGTAGCAGGTGTGGTGATGGGCAACAGTTATTTTTCAGCCTAAGTAAACCATAATGGTGGCATCAAAAGAAAATTATGCTAATATAAAATTAATGCTTCCCAGCGCTGTTTTTAACACTCTGTACCAGCAGAATGATAATGAGAATTAAATTGCTTTTGAATTTTCAAATAAAATGTTTTATGTGAGGATGTCTTTTAGACTATTTTTAAAATTCTATGGTGCAGTGTTAGAACAGAAAGCAGAAATGAAGCACATATAGGTTGAATAGAACCTAAACAGTTACATTTAGCTAATATATTCTCTTACCTGATGAAAATATTAATTTTTATGAATAGAAAAGCCTTCAATATGTGTTACAATATTGTTAAATAACCCATTGAAATCTCTCCTCTAGATGTATTTTTTAAGATTTTTTTGTAATTAGCATTCTAAAAATATTGTGCTATGACTCAAATTTAAAGATGATTTTCAGGCTTGAACTTTCCCTAGCATGGTGGACCTCAAAAAAATATTTTCTTGATTTTTAGTTTATCTTCTTAAAACTTTTTAATCTGTGAGAGTCTGGCAAGCTACCGAAAGTATCCCGCCCTCAAGGCAGAGCCTGGCAAGCTCCCTGTGGCATATTTGATATGCCAAAAACAGTAACAACAAGTCTCACAATGGAGATGTTACTGGTACCCACTCAAGCAAATCGATGAACAAGGGAACGACAGTGCTACAGTACAGTGCAGATGACTCTAACTTCCTATTACGACAGTTGATGGTATTATATGTATGATATCATTCAGCAAATTCAAGAACATGAGATTACTAACACACCACTACTGGGGCCAGAGACAGTAGAGGGGTTACGGTTCTTGCTTTGTATGTGCATTGCTGGCCCCAGTTTGATTCCCAGCACAGCATATGTTACCCCAGAGCCATCAAGCATGAACTGAGCACAGAACCTGTAGTAGACCATGAGTATCACTGACGAGGCCCAACCTACCACACATTCACACCAAAAAAAAAAAAAAAAGAGTATTTGCCAATAGTTTCCAAGGATCTTTTTAGTATTTATGTTGAAAATGATATTGGAGTTCATAGTAGTGTATAAGGTTGGCTTTGGTTCTATTTTCATTTATGACTTTTTCAATTATTCTTAAATATTTATCTATTTTCAAATACTGAGTTTATAACAGGGTTGGAGCGATAGCACAGCAGGTAGGGCATTTGCCTTGCACGTGGCCAACCAGGATTCCATTCCTCCTCCCCTCTCAGAGAGCCCAGCAAGCTACCGAGAGTATCTCGCCCAAATGGCAGAGCCTGGCAAGCTACCCGTGGTGTATTCCATATGCAAAACACAGTAGCAAGTCTCACAATGGAGACGTTACTGGTGACCGCTCGAGCAAATTGATGAACGATGGAGTGACAGTGACAGTGAGTTTATAACATACTGCAAGTATATCAAATCGAGTGCTCTTTGAGACTACTGATTTAAACTAATCTTGCAAACATATCAAAAGTAACAAAAGTAATGATTGTCAAAACAAACCTCACTGTAGCCATATGAAGCCTTAAGTAATTTTTATTTTGCTAGTGAACAAACCTTATCTTTTTATACACAAAATCTTGAATACTGTTTCATGTCACACACTTATTCCTCAAATGATGGAAGTAAACGTTACCTATGTAAAGCTCATGTTAACCTGCTATAAAATCAAAGGTATACTAAACGCAGCTTTAGTATCATCTTCTGCTTGTGTGATTAACTCTTCTTCTATGTAATTTTTAGGTTATAAGTAGTTCACTAATATATTAACTGATAATTTTCTAAAAATGTTAAATTATTTTTCAGATATTTTTCTAGTTTATATAATTTTGAGTCTTGAATTTATTTGAAACATTTTCAAATGATTCATTATATATTTTTTTCATATTTTGTGTATATGATGAAGAATCAAATAAACTTAAAAAAATTACTATTAAATTGGCCCGACAGCTGACTTCCACAACTCAACTGCTGCGACGCTCCAGGCTACTTTCCACACATTCCGGCCGAGCTTCACGTATGAGTGAACATATTCCTAAACACATCATAAGACACTCCCTGCTCATCTTCCATAATTACCACACTGTATTTGATTGGAGGCAAGATGACGCCCACACCTCCCGAACCTCTGGCACTCTCCCGAACCCAGCTTACCATCTCGCCTTAGACAACGCGCGGCTTAGCACACCTGGCATGGAACTTTATGCATGATCCCTGCTGGAACTCTACACGTGATTCCTGATGGACACTGCCAGCTGTTTTGAAAGATTCTGACAGAATGGTGTCAACAGGGCACAGAGAAACTTCTGTAGCAGCTGCAGCATCACTGCCTGTCCCAGCGGGCTGAGTTGCAGTGCCGTGGGACATAGAACTGTGGCGGCAGTGCGCGCATGGCTCATCCACTGTGGGGTGCTGTCAGCCAACCACCAGGTCCCATGGGACTCGACCTGGCACAGATCCTCCACGATAGGATTCTGCTCTGCCAGCTGCTCAACAACCTTCCGGCATACTCTCTCAACCTCGAGGAGATCAATCTGAGGCCGCAAATGACCCAGGTGCTGCCCAAAGACGAAGGCAGTTGCGTGTTTCTCAGTGTGCAGATCATTACAACATGCCAGTCGACTAAAGCTTACATTCGTTAGACTGGGAACACCTGTAAAGGCGAGTAGAGGCTTCTCCAAAAGCTTCTGTCCCTCTCAGAGAGCCTGGCAAGCTACCAAGAGTATCCTACCCGCAAGGAAGAGCCTGGCAAGCTACCTGTGGCATACTCGATATGCCAAAAACAGTAACAATGACGGTCCTCATTCCCCTGATCGTGAAAGAGTCCTCAATATGCCATCGGGCTTGTGACAGGGACAAACAGATGTTGCTGGTGCACACTCTAGCAAATTGATAAATAACAGGGTGACAGTGATACAATGATACAGTGATTAAATTGGCACATTTTATACTCCTCTTAGGAGCTTCTTCCCTATTTTGTATTTCTTTTGAGAAATAAGATCCTGTTATTTATCTAGTGTTAGTTCCATTGTTGATGTTGGGGAATATGTAGCATAATTGAAAAATTAATTTCTAGCTTCATTATGTTGTATAGAAATAATAATGCTACTTGATAATGCACAATTAAACTCTTATTCTGGAAAAATACTTTGGTTAGTATTTAAATAAGGTAATAAGAACTTTAATATGTATTATAATAATGAGGATTGATAAGATTATAGAAACTTTCTATCCTGACCTATTGAAACAAGCACTGCTTCATTTTAAGTCTAAAATTACTTTTACTGAGTTTGTTTATTATATATTACTTAAAGTTTAATTTTTAAGTTTGTTGTTTACATACATATATGATGTTTCAGAGAATAAAAATAGATGTTATAGAGTTTTCGTTAATTGAAGAATTTACAGAAGTTTTCTTCTGTTGATAATTTAAGAATTTACAAAAATATAGGTCAGAGAGATAATACAGTGAGATAATACAGAGAGATAATACAGTGATTTGAATACAAGGTAGTTATCTTGTATTTAAATCACTCTTGTTCTATCTCTGGCACCATATAGGATCCCCCAAGCACCTCCAGAGTGAGCCCTAAGCACAAAGCCCAGACTAAGCCCTGAGCACAGTAAGAACTCAAATTAAAATAAAGCAGAAAGAGAGAGAAAGTGAAAGTGAGAGAGAAAGAGAAATTAGAAATTAATTCACAAAGTAAAAATTAAAGGTTAATGTTAAAAAGAAATGTCAAAATTAAACAAAAAATTTTATTTAATTTTATGACTGAAGAAAGAAACGGTTGAATCAAGTTATCTGAAAATTTTACTAGCTTTATTGTCTATTGTTAAGCAAATGCAACAAAGGGATACTGTGAAAAAAACAGATTGTAATGCTTCAAACAGAACTTACAGAATTTGTGAGTGAAAAAATACCTTATTAATTTGAAATAAAATTAGCAATACACTTCTAGTCAGTATTTTTCTACAGTTAAGGCTGAAGTTCCTAGAAATTTATCAAAATTATTACTTATAAATTCATAAATATCACTCCACCTTTCAAAAATCATAAATAAAGACATGGCATAGTGGCTGAGTTTGTTGAATTTAATTGAAAACATGAATATCATGTAAATCTTCCATAGGCTTAGTGATAATACACACATAGCAAAACAGTAGCAGTGTTTTATCAAGTTTTTAATAATTTAGCATAACACCTTGATGTCAAATGAAATTTATATTGACATAAAAACATAAAATGACATAAGTGCTTGTTTTTTCTATCATTATTGATATGGAATCTGCAAAAATAAATACATTGTAAGATAGGTATGAGGTAAATCAAAATATTAATGCAAAATCATTTTTCTGATTTTAATATCACTGAAAATGGCATATTTATCATTATTTATTCTAGTGTTTAGCAATTTGAAAAATATACAAGAAGAAAAATCAAATAATGTTTCAAATATATCAATACTTGTCATTTTGATATAAGCCAGTGAGGAGAAATAAAGAATTGACTCCACTGTCATAAATATGCTATATCAACATTTTATAGTTAGATGTTTAACTTCTTAAATTTGTATCTAGGAGTTTAAAAATCAAGGTGAGTCTTCCAAGCAGAAATTTGTTTCATTCTATTTCATTCTATTTCGTCTGGGGTTTCCAAGAGGCAGCTGGAAGATTTGGGTTCCTCCAGCAATTCTCAGCCAACTGGCTCTACTACTCAACATGAGAGCACAAGGAGGAAGTGATGCCACAGCGCCTGGCATTGCCTGGACAACCTTAGTGGGACTGAGGAACCTCGTTGGCCACTCTGAGTGGTGCTCAGACACTTATAGGCTAACACCCAATGATGCTGATGGGACATGTGGTACCTGACATGGAATTTGTTCCAAATGATGTCGGTGGGCCCACGGGTGACTTACGTGAAGCGGGGAGGAGAAAGACAGTCACTTTCTCCCCAGCCGCCTCTACCACCCGGGACCCAGGGTTACTGGGTTCTTCTCTTGCTCGCGGAAAAGAATTTCAGGAGTAGACAAGCAGTGAAGTAAATAGATTTTATTTAGAGGTTTCTGAGGGAAGGAGGAAGGGATAAGTGGAAAAGAAAAAACAGTAGGAGTAACGCGCTCAAGAAAGAACCTGGGCTCCTCTGAAAATGGAGAGAGCTCTACAAACATCCTAGCACTGCACACGAAAGTATGAGAGTACACATCTCAAGGGGGAGATGCGGGCGACACATGTGCTCAGCCACATGGCACAAGCAGCACATGGGCTCAGGCAGCATATGTGTGCCCTTCCTTTGTTCAAGGTGTCTTTTATAGGGTTTCTTCAACCTGCCCCCACCCACATGGGGTTTCTTTCCAGGTAAAAGTTCATTGCTAAGGTTACCAGGGAGGTTGGGAGTGGTGATGGCCTTCTTTGGGGAACCTCCTGGGGAGGGGTCCATTATCCTCAGGGTCTGCTGATGGTTTCTTCCCAGTCTTTTGTTTTCTTGAATCTGCAAATCTTAAGAGTCTCCTTCCCGAGACTCTGTTAAATCTCAATTTTCATTGCCAAGGGCCTTTTCCTATCTACCTGCCTACATCACAACCACATACAAGCCATGAGCCTTAACTCCTATACTACCTCCTCAGACCCCACCACCAAAGAAAACACCTGAAGAAACAAATATTGATTTGAGGCTTCTAAAAGGTCTGCAATGTAGTACATTTTGGAATATGTGATTATGATAGAAAGATGTCTAAATTTGCTTATTTTTTAATGTTAGATGTTAACAGGAAATCAAACTATTACTAGATTAGTAAAATTTCCTTTAAATATTTTTGTAACAAATACATTTTTAATTATCACCCCTTTGAAATTTTTGTCACTTATTTTATGTCATTAGTGCTTGAGTCAAATGACCTGTACAAGATGGCACAAATCCACTTTTATAATTAGACAAGGAATATTTAAATAGAGATATTCAAAAATATTTCATTGGAAAGTCAACCAGACATCAATGCATTTATTATTTTTTTAAATTTATTTATTTTTAATTAGTGAATCACCGTGAGGGTACAGTTACAGATTTATACACTTTTGTGCTTATGCTTCCCTCATACAAAGTTCAGGAACCCATCCCTTCACCAGTGCCCATTCTCCACCACCCGTAAACCCGGCGTCCCTCCCACCCTCCTCAATCCCATCTTACCCCACCCCACCCTGCCACTGTGGCAGGGCATTCCCTTCTGTTCTCTCTCTCTCTAATTAGCTGTTGTGGTTTGCAATAAAGGTGTTGCGTGGCCACTGTGCTCAGTCTCTAGCCCTCATTCAGCCCGCAACTCCCTTCCCCCACATGGCCTTCGACTACATTATAGTTGGTGATCCCTTCTTTGAGTTGCCCTTTCCCCAAAATGTGAGGCCAGCCTCCAAGCCATGGAGTCAACCTCCTGGTACTTATTTCTACAATTCTTGGGTGTTAGTCTCCCACTCTGTTATTCTATATTCCACAGATGAGTGCAATCTTTCTACGTCTGTCTCTCTCTTTCTGACTCATTTCACTTAGCATGAAACTTTTCATGCCGATCCACTTAAATACAAAATTCATGACGTCCTTTTTTCTTTTTTTTTTTTTTTTTTTTTTAAAGAAATATTTTATTGAACCACCGTGAAAACAAAAAAAATACAAAGCTTTCAGGTTTAAGTCACAGTCAAATACTGATTAAACGACGTCCTTTTTTCTAACAGCTGCATAGTATTCCATTGTATAGATTTCAGCCAGTCATCCGTTCTAGGGCATTTGGGTTTTTTCCAGATTCTGGCTATTGTAAACAGTGCTGCGATGAACATACATGTGCAGATGTTATTTCGATTATACTTTTTTGCCTCTCTGGGACATATTCCCAGCAGTGGTATTGATGGGTCAAATGGGAGCTCAACCTCTAATTTTTTGAGAGTCGTCCATATTGTTTTCCAGAAGGGCTGAACCAGTTGGCATTCCCACCAGCAGTGTAGAAGGGTCCCTTTCTCCCCACATCCTCTCCAACAGCGGTTGCTTTTGTTCTTTTGGATGTGTGCTAGTCTCTGTGGTGTGAGGTGGTATCTCGTGGCTGTTTTGATCTGCATCTCTCTGATGCTTAGTGATGTAGAGCACTTTTTCATGTTCCTTTTGGTTATTCGTATTTCTTCCTTGGTAAAGTTTCTGTTCATTTCTTCGCCCCATTTTTTGATGGGGTTGGATGTTTTCTTCTTGTAGAGTTCAACCAGTGCTTCATATATGCAAACAATGAGGCAGAGGAAAGGGACATGAAAAAAGCAATCCCATTCACAATCGTGCCCCAGAAAACCAAGTACCTCGGAATCAGCTTAACCAAGGAAGTAAAAGACCTTTACAAAGAAAACTACAAAACGCTACTCCATGAAATCAAAGAAGACATGAGGAAATGGAAACATATACCCTGCTCTTGGATAGGGAGAATCAATGTTGTCAAAATGGCAATACTGCCCAAAGCATTATACAGATTCAACGCGATCCCTATTAGGATACCCATGACATTCTTCAAAGAAATGGATCAAGCAATCCTAAATTTCATATGGAACAACAAACGTCCAAGGATAGCTAAAACAATTCTTGGGAAAAAGACGATGAGAGGCATCACCCTCCCCAACCTCAAACTTTACTACAAAGCAGTAACAATTAAAACAGCATGGTACTGGAACAAAGGCAGAGCCGTAGACCAATGGAACAGGGTGGAATATCAACCCCAAATGTATGTTCATCTAATCTTTGATAAGGGAGCAAGAGATGTGAAGTGGAGCAAGGAAAGTCTCTTTAACAAATGGTGCTGGCACAACTGGACAACCACATGCAAAAAAATGGGCTTAGACCTCGACGTGACACCATGCACAAAAGTCAGATCAAAATGGATTAAAGACCTCAACATTAGACCACAAACCATAAGGTACATTGAAGACAAGGTCGGCAATGCATTTATTATTTTTAACAAAATAATTTGTATTAGCAATTTTAACACGTTCATATGTAAGATTCTATCATTAGAATATAGCTAAACATAAGTTGAAAATGCTGTGTTCTTATGTCTTGTTTATAATGTGTATTTCACAATAACTAGAGAAATTAAAAATGAATTTTCAAATTTAAAGATTAAACAGAATCTGCTTCAGTATATTTGATTAGAAAAGTTATGTGAAAGTCATATGTAACAAATATATAGATATAGATATAGATACATATATAGGAGACATGTCATTTCAAAACAAAATTACTGATATCAAAAGAAGAGGCAAATATTTTTAAAATACATATATAATCATAATCAAACATGGGTTTCTCTCAAAAAGTATCACTGTATCACTGTATCACTGTCATCCTGTTGCTCATCGATTTGCATAAGTGGATACCAGTAATGTCTCCATTGTGACACTCATGGTTACTGTTTTTGGCATGTCGAATACGCCACGGGGAGCTTTCTAGGCTCTGCCCTGCGGGCGAGATCCTCTTGGTAGCTTGCTGGGCTCTCTGAGAAGGGTGGAAATATTTTGGATTTTGTGGAAGAAAAAGAAGTCTTGTATTTGTGCATCTGGCATATAAAAAATAAATTCTAGAAAGCAACAGATAATGCAGGAAACCAATATAAAATTCCTTAAATAAAAATAGATGAGATGTGATTGTGGATTAGTCTGAATTAATATCTATGGATACAGTTACTACAAGGTAAAATTTTGAAAAAAAAATTTAAATATTTTTAAGTGTAGTCTAGGTAACATTGTTATAATAGCATTAACATGTGTGGTATTAATGTATAAAATTATTGAACCCCAACACTGCCAAAGAGGTGGCAGGATTTTTTATATATATAATTTTAATATATATTAAATTGCTTATTTATGATAGCTCTAATATTTAAAACATGAGATTTAATGATATAAGCGATAACTCAGTTGGAAATTGAAAGAAGCCTAAATTTGTTCTAATATATTTAAGTTTTGAAGTGAATAAACTTTAGTGCCTATAAAAATCTAGGCTCTTCTTAGGAATTTATGTCAAACCTGAAAAATCATAGTCAGAGTTTTGAATATGGAGAAGTTGTTAGAAGAAAAGATTACCAAAGGAAAACCATAACATAAAATGTAAAATAAAAATCAAAAGGAGTATTCTTGTAAATAAGAGAATCAGAAATCAGAGGAAGGGAGAAATTAAGATACATAATGTAATGGCAGGTAAATACTCTCACTACAATTAAAGGGAAATACTAAAAAAGCTACAAACATGCATATAGTTCTTAATTTATCTAAGATGGAAATCAAAGTAAATTAAAAGAAAATAACTTCAATAAGGGCATGAACCATTTTCTAGTTTTACATATATTTATTATGATTTTCTTCTCTAGGGGCATTTAAGTCCCCACATGATCTAAATTTCAATATTTAGTAGGCACAAGGTATCTTTCTGGGAAAACAGGAACTAGCAGACCAATCTGGCAAAAACATGTTGTCAAAGGTTAAACAAAGGTTAACAAAAACATACTTTCCCTCAGAGGACTTTTTTTCTGCACCTTTAGAGGAATACAGAGGCAGAATGCATATAGATTAAACAGTAAAGGCAAACAGAAGTATTCCATTATGTTTTAAACTAATAATTCTAAATACTTAAGTGAAAGACTCACTAATCTGGGTAAAACAGATAGATCCAGCTGCAAGATAACTACAAATAATCTACAGATAAAACACAATTCCAATAAGAACACTAACAGTTTCCTCAAAACACTAATAGGTTGCTCAAAAAAGAAATTGAGCTTCAATAGTAGATATTGAGACTCAACAATACCATTCCTGGGAATATACCCGAGGGGACCAAAAGCACAATGCAGAAAAACTAAGAGCACTTTTATGTTTGTTGTTGTACTATGCACAATAGTCAGAATTGGGAAACAAGTAGAGTGATTGAGAACAGATGACCAGATAAAGAAATTATGATATGTCTACGCAATGACCACTGTGCAGCCACCAAGAAAAATGAAGGCATAAAATTTGCTTAAACATTGATGGACCTGGAGAGTATAACGCTGAGTGAAATGAGTCAAAGGAAAAAGGACAGGCATAGGATAATTGTACTCATTTTCAGGATATTGATTTTTTTAAAAACTTAGTATGAGACGAATACTCCAAGACAGTGGAAATGAGGGCCAGGAGGACTGGTCCGTGGTTGGAAGCTTGTCACAGTCGGAAGTTAGGACAGAGAAGGAATCACTGTGACAATGGCTGCTGGAAATGCTCACTTTGGACAAAAACTGAGTGCTGAAAAAAAGTAAAGTGATGTATATGATAGACTTTCAGTACTAGTATTGCAAACCATAATGCCTAAAATGAGAGAGAGAGAAAGAGAAAGAGAAAGAGAGAGAGAGAGAGAGAGAGAGAGAGAGAGAGAGAGAGAGACATGAAATGTGCATGTCATAGAAGCATGGTATGGGAGCGGGATGGCAGGAGGGAAACTAGGAACACTTGGTGGTGAGTAATGTACACTGGTGAATAGATGGGTATTGGAACATTCCCACACGCACAAAAACCACAAGTACAGGTATTTTTTTTAAGAAGAAATAATATAGCAGTGGAGAAAAGGTAGCATTTTCACCAAGTTGTGGTGAAATAACTAGATATGCATAAGGAGAAAAAGAAAATAACTGATTGACAAGCTTTACATGCTTGACACCCATGTCTGATCTTTGGTACTACATGGTCTGAATGAGGTGTCGTCCTGAGAACTGCCAATAGTTCCTTCTGAGACTGTGTGCCACCAATTGTCTACCTTGGTCTATACTCTTTCTTCTTTGTAGGGGTATTTGAATTTTAATGTCTCCTCAACTTATTTTTTCCTGAAAGCAAATACAGAGAAATAAACTTACTTTTTCACCATCCCCAGACTTGGTCAATATGGATTACATTAAAATAAGCTCCACAAGAAGTATATATGGAGCTCTAGAACATCTTTCATTGTCTTCAAAATGTCAGTCAGTGGTCACATTGCACACTATAAGATGAGACTCTGAAGCATCTAAATTACCATATAGCCTTTAGATTTCTGAATTTCAATCAACATTTATATTATTTTTCCCTCATTATAAAAATTTTACATGTGAACTGTATATAGGTTGTTAATATATGTATATATTAGCATGTATTAGTGTGTATATATATGTATATATATATATAGAAGAGCATTTGGCATTCATGTAGTTAATGCATAATGAGGAGAAAACAATATAGTATTATAAAAAACAGTTACCGGAATTTTTAAGGAGGCCAGAGGAGGGGGGTTGTACCTATATTGGAATCCTCCTTCTGAATAGTATCACCAACCAAACATTTACAAACGTGATGCCACAGAGATGTGCATAGCATTTACACATGTGAGTTTGCTCTCCTACCAAAATTATTTTTTTCTGCCGTTATGGGAGCAATTTCAGAATACCTGTACAGATGGTTTAATTAATAGCTATCCTAGTCAAAACATTTTTGAACCATCCAAAATTGTTAACCTAACAGATGTAACAATACACATAAGTTAACATAGACTAGTAATGGGTTAAAAACAACTGTCAATTTGAGAATTTTTAAGTCAAAGAATATTTTTTTTCAAAATCTACCAATAGTTAAGATTTGAATTATTTGTCTTTCAATGTTAACAAAGTATAAAACAGTTAGTAATTTAAAGCAGCATTCTTTTATGATTTCACAGTTTCATGTCTCAAGAGTTTGAATGTGGTTTGGCTAAATCTTCAATTAGGAGTATTTGATATATCCATGTCAGTAGGTTGTATTTTCATTTCAAAGCTTGAATCCAGAATCCTCTGCTCTCAAAGCTTCTGTGATTGGTTTTTTGCAGAGTTCATTATGTAAGCAGGGCAGATGGTTCAAATATTTGCCTGAGTTTTGACTGGAGGTTGCCCTTGACTACTAGAAGTTGCCCACATTCTTTTGCTGCTACAGATTTTTCCCTATTAGGGTTTTGATTTTCCCCTACTAGGGTTTTGATTTAAGTAAACAGGAAAATTTCTAGATCATATCTGAAAGCAAGCCAGAATCTTAAAATATATGACAAAGAAATGATATCATCTGGTCATATTCTGTAGGTTAGAAGTATGCTACATCATTCCCTACCTTGAAGATAAAAATTACTCAAGGTTCAGAACATTTTTGAACTATGCAATAGGATTATTTATTGCATGGAACTGATAATTGATACAATTGGGTACAAAGCAGTTGATTTTATGACAACTTGATGTGATTAAATGATCAGAATCTGTAACTAGATTGATGTTATAGCTCAGGTTGTCTCTTTGCTGTACGATGTCAGACATGAAAGTACACTGCTACTTAAGTATAGCAAGTAATTCTCTTAATTCTTCCATATATATTTTTACCTGTAGGTATCCTCAGTAATAGCACTTTAAAATACCTCCATGTAGCTACCTTCTCCCCCCTCATCTCATAAAAGGAAAATTGAAATAAGTTGCTGTTTATCTATAAAAATTTACTAGTGAAGAAAAAGATCTATCTCCTCGACAAGCAGGAAACAATACAAGGCCTAGTGGCACTGCTGCCACAGGCAGCACTCAGTGACATCATTACAGAAGCCATTAAAACATTGAACTATACTCCAGGATTCAGGCTGCAGCAATTTTACTGTATTGTATGGTCTGTGAGGGTTTCGCACCTGTTTTTCCATCAAAATTATAGCAAGAAACTTCTGGAATTTAAATAGGCTTTTGCTTACACTTGTTTCTCATTTCTAACATATAAAAAGGCAGAATTGGAACTGGAGACGTAGCAGAGCAGGTAAGGTGATAGCCTTGCAAGCAGCCAACCTATGTTTGGTCATCAGCATCACTTACAATCCCAGTGTCCATCAAGAGTGATTCTGGAGCACAGAGCCAGGAATAAGCCTGAGGAACATCTGGGTGCTATGAAAAACAACAACAGCAACAAACTAACAAATCAAAAGGCAGAATGTAACATCTAAGACAGTAAACTTTGTAATGCTAATAAGGTAATTATTTTAAAGTTATTCCTCTGTTCAAACAGGAAAATAGTATCTGTAAATATTCTCTGATGCTAAAATTTTTTTCCTAATATGACCTATAGTTATATTTTACTAATTTATTTGTGTGCTATTTCAAAATTTAGGCTAAGTTGTATATTATCACAAAATTTATATTAAGTTTTAAAGTACTATTTCATCTCTATAATTTTAAAAATCTAAGTAAATTAAGAATTCATTAAAACCAGCATGACTTTTCACTGTACTTTAGGGGAATAGCTTACTTATTATAAATAAAACCTGTAAAAACACTCTTCCCTTTTACTAATGACAAGCTTATGTTCTTATCACTTTGTAAATATTAATGCCATGTTAACTTTTGTCCGTGGAGGACTTAGATATCCTCGAACATATCACTGTATCACTGTCATCCCATTGGTCATCGATTTGCTCGAGCAGGCACCAGTAATGTCTCCATTGTGAGACTTGTTACTGTTTTGACATATCAAATATGCCAAAACAGTTTGCCAGGCTCTTCATGTGGGCAGGTACTCTTGGTAGCTTGCTGGGCTCTCTGATAAGGGTGGAGGAATCAAACCAGGGTCAGCCACATGCAAAGCAAATGCACTACCCACTGTGCTATCACTCCAGCCTCCTAGAACATATACAAAGCAAAATATAATTTTACTCTAGTGAGATACCTGCTGATACACAAAGATAATAGCAAATAGCTTACTCTTTTAATATATCATTGACATTGCTTTTGAATACTACTCAGAAAATATTTGCAAATAAAAATCTGAAATTGAACTCTGACAAAATGTTGTTATTGCTAAGCAGGTATAACTTTTTAAGTCATTCAGGTCATTGCAAACTTGAGGTAGAAAAAGTAACTTGTAGAGTCATCAGGATGCTCTGATGTAAGAGAAAAAAGAAAAGCACTGAGTATTAAGCATAATGATCTGCACCTGGTTTAAATCACGTCCTTCTTCCTAAGCATCAACCATTTTGGAATACAAATTTCACTGCTTGCACAGCTGGAATATAAACTTACTTTCTAAAGAGTGGAAGGTTATTAAGAGTACACAAATAAACCACAACTTGATCTTGCACAATTGAACCATGAAATTTACAGAGCAGCAGGATTGTTTAAACTGTGTTTGGTTTGTTCAGAAATACTTTTCTTAAATCGCCTAAAAGTAAACCCAGCAAAGACTATTTCATCGCCTGTCTGGCATTGATTTTCAAGGGCTCTATAAATATAAGAGCGATTACTAACCAATGTGGGAGCTATTGCTGCTGCCCCATAATAAGCCTTCCTGTATAGTTCCAAAGGGTAGAGATTCTGCTACCAAGGGAACAGACTTGATTTTCCACTTATCTTTTAATGACTTCCTGCAGGCAGAAACCTGGAGCCAAAATCCTACTGACATCTGTTTGTTGGTATGGGTCTTATTTAGAACCCCAGTACTTGGTAATTATTCATTATTTGTTGGCAGTAGGATTGTGAAGCACACAATGTTTTGCAACATTTAAGCTATAATAAATAAAGGAATAAACAAAACTCCTTTCCGAAATACTCATTTATATAGAGCATCAGCAAAAACAAACCAGAGTGCTTCTAACAATTTATTGCTGTATAGTCACTGCTTAAAGTTCACATTTATCATTAACAAGTGCAAGGAAGAAAATAATTAGCTTTTTCATTTTAAATCAACTCTGAGATTATAATAGTCAAGGACACTTCACGTTGTAATTTATGATAATATGTAAGTCATTCTAGAGTGTTTTATTTTATTCTTCTAATGTTTATTTTTAAGACACCATGATTTTACTGGATCATAACATATTTTGACTTGGAAATATAAATTTGAGCCAGTTTTCATCTCAGAGATACTAGGAAAACTATCAACCTTTCTGAACCTTTTGTTCATATATTAGATGACATAACAAAATTTATTTCATAAGGTGGTGAATAGGTTAATAAACAGCTTAAGAATTCTGTTTACTCCCTAAATTCTTCCACTACTTACTTTGAAAAGTAGTTTACAGCATGAATAAATTTAAATGCTGACCAAATGAAGTTTAGCTTTGACGGACAACCCAATTCCATTCAATTTAAGATAATATTTGTAGGGCCATGGAGATAGCCCAAAGAAATAGAGAGCATGTCTCTATCTGTGGAGATTTGGGCCCCAGAACTGTCTGGCCCCTGGAACAATGTTAGGGATAGCCATGGTGGCTTTCAAGCATGACTGGATAGACTCTCCACACACACCAAAAATAGCTTTGTGACTCAGGTTTATGATAAAAATATTAGTCAGGCACTTGCATGTGAGAATGGGAATGGACCATGTGATATGAGAACCTAAATATGTCTTCCAAAAAAACTTAGAATATTTACTTGCCAAAATGAGTTGTTTTGTTTGTTTGGGGGACATACCTAGAGATGCTCAGGGCAAACTTCTGGATCTGTGCTCAGATGCTATTCTGGCAGGACTCAGGGGACCACACAGGGTGTTTGGAGATTGAACCTGGGTCTACTGCATGCAATGCAAGCACCCTACCCTCCGTACTATGGTCCAGTCTCAAAAGTGGTTAATTTAAAGATTCTGAGGTAAGAAATTTGCTCTGGAGAGCTTACCTGAGTCCTAAGAATGTCTTTAGGTCCTTTTAGAGAAAAGTGAGGTGAGAATGAATACAGAAAGGAATACTTAAAAGACCTGCAATGGAGATCCTTGGCAGATGCTGGAAGTTCCAGAACGCTGACAGCCTTCAGAAGCTGCAAACAGGCCAGAGATTCTCCCTCACACCTCCAGAGGGAGCACTTCTCACAGCTTGATTTAAGCAATCTGCTACTGATTTCTGGACCCAGAGCAGGAGAGAGTTGTTTCTTCATTTCCTTTCTATTTTTGCGGGTGGGGTAGGCTTTGGTTTGGGGTCACACCTGGCTATGTTGAAGGCTTATTCCTGACGTTGTGTTCAGGAGTCACTCCTGGTGGTGCCAGGGGACCATATGCATTGCTAGGGATAGAGCCAGGGTGGACCATGTGCCAGGCACATCCAACTCCCCTGTACTGTCTCTTCAGCCCCAAGAGTATGTTTTTTGCAATTCATTACTATTGTCATAAATACGCCTTATTGCTGACAAATAAGTGTACTAAGAAATTATCAATGGCGAACAATAATGAGAAATCAACTAGTAGATACACTGCTTAATGGTTTTTATAAATTTAACCTTTTACTGGGCTGGAGTGATAGCACAATGGGCAGGGCGTTTGCCTTGCACAAGGCCGACCGGGGTTCGATTCCTCCGCCCCTCTCAGAGAGCCTGGCAAGAGTACCTCAAGCGTCAGAGCCTGGCAAGCTCCCCGTGGCGTATTAGATATGCCAAAAATAGTAACAAGTCTCATTATGGAGATGTTACTGGTGCCCGCTCGAGCAAATCGATGAGCAACAGGATGACAGTGACAGTGACAACCTATTATTTATTAACTGTAGTAAATTCTGAATTGCTCTAATATCTGGCTATAATGTTCCAGACTAATGTTTCCTGTTTCTTCTCTTGATTTGTATCTTACCTAGGAGCTGCAGATATGTTACAGGGGTTCAGGTACTTTTCTTACATGCATCCAGCCTCAGATTGATCCCCAGAACTTCATATGGTCCCCTGATTACTACCACAAGTGATGTTTGTGCATGAGCCAGGAGTAATCCCTCAGCTGAGTTGTGGCCCCCCAAAAATGATCAAAATTAAATATTGTCTCTCTCTCTCTCTCTCTAGACTTCTGAGTTGTGAAACTCCTAAAGCAGCACCAACAAAGAATGAGAGAGGAGCATACATGCCAAGTCTGACAGACTCTTGGAAATCTATATACTAATGATTCACTAGGGGACTCTGAGGTGGAAAGGCTATAGATGGATCCTAATTCCCTGGTAGAAGCCATGGTTATAGCAGTATAGCATGCATAAAATAATAATATTGGTACCATTAAATTAAAAAATAATAAAGCTCTGGATCTTCAAACAAAGTGGACATAAATGACTGAGTACTACAGGTGCTACAGGACTATGAAGTAATAACTGTTGAGTCATATATTATGACAAACCTGCTTTTTTGATACATAGACTCACTTGAAGGATATTGTGATAAAAAATAAACCAGTGAATTGATATCTCACCTTCACTCAATATAATTTATGCCCTAATTATTATAATAATACTTAAATCTCCAGTCCTCATAATCTCAAAACTTTAATATACTATAACACTCAAATAAAAAAAGCTCTCAATGATAATTTATACTATAAAAAACCAGAAAAGTTAATTTTCTCACTAAGTAATCTAAATAGAAGTACACATTTTAAAATAATCTGTGTTCTGCCAAAATAAATCTGGAGCTGCTGAGAGCGAAACGGACCCTCTGCACCTGAAGACTTTGATTCCAGAGACCTTCTAACACATTTTGGCATCCAGCGCCGCTTCTTACAGCAATGCACTGGGACTGTGAGCTGGGCTACAACTCCAGGTTGCCCGGGGATGGAACTTTCCTCTCCACCCTGTCTTTCTGCATGGAAAATAGCGGCGGCGGCAACATCCACATGGCAGGAGCCACCTTTTAAGACTCCTAACCCAGAGGTATATGGTTTTTACACTTGGGGCTCCTAGGGAATCATGGGAAGTGGGTGTAACCGGCACGCCTTCGGCCCACATAAATCCGGAGCTGCTGAGAGCAAAACGGACCCTCTGCGCCTAAAGACTTTGATTCCAGAGACCTTCTAACGCATTTTGGCATCCAGCGCCGCTTCTTACAGCAATGCACTGGGACTGTGAGATGGGCTATGCAATTTCTGGCAGAATTTTCCCTGGACTTCATACAGAAATCCAAAACCTCGCGACGTAACATCTCTTAATTGTCAGCAATGTGAAACGATTCCTTTTTAGCAGGTCTGACTTGGGGGAAAACTCCAAATAATAACAGTGAGTTTTTTGTTGAAATATTGAAGGTAATCAAAGTAGCAGCCATTTCTCTGGACTGTGAACTAAGCAACAGCCCCACGCCGGCTGAGAAGAGGAAATATCCCTCTTTCCCGGTTGTTTCCCATTTTCGGGGAGAAACGCAGCGTGGCGTCCACCAAATATGAGGGGTGGGAAGGGGGATGAGGGGGGAAAAAAAGAAAAGGAAAAAGGAGCAGTGGGGCTACATATCTCTTCATTCTCAGCAATGGAAAACTAATTATCAAATGCTTCCTTGGTAGTAGGGCTGTCTTTCTTGGGGAGAAACTCCAACAACAATAGTGAGTTTTGTGTTGAAATATGGAATGTAATCAAGGTAAAGAGAAAATGAAGTGAAATTCATCAGTTATGTAGTTGGGGGTGGAGGGGCGGGGGCGGGAGGTATACTGGTGTTTTTGGTGGTGGAATATGGGCACTGGTGAAGGGATGGTGTTTGAATATTGTAAAACTGAGACATAAGCCTGAGAACTTTGTAACTTTCCACATGGTGATTCAATAAATAAATGAATAAATAAATAAACCCTTATTTTATTATTTTTTTTTTGGTTTTTTGGGTCACACCTGGCGATGCACAGGGGTTACTCCTGACTCTGCACTCAGGAAATTACTCATGGTGGTGCTCAGGGGACCATATGGGATGCTGGGATTTGAACCCGGGTCGGCCGCGTGCAAGGCAAACGCCCTACCCGCTATGCTATCACTCCAGCCCCAATAAACCCTTATTTTAAATAAAATAAAATAATCTGTGTTCTAACATAATAAACAAACTTCAAATCTGTATTTTTACAAGCAGTTAAAGTTACAATAAGGATTCTTACCTTAAAAATCAATCATACTAATAAATAATTAAGGCTTACTCAAATGTTTGTTAAAATCAATTCATTGAAATGAAACAGATGTGAACAAAAAATAAAACACTTAGATATTGATCTGGGACAACATAGCAAGCAAACAAAAATGCTAGTTAATTTTTTTCGACAATACAAATTTATATCATGTAATTCATTTTCTGATTTTGAAAATATTTCATTGATTAAATATATGGCATATACAGTAACTAGATAATAGATTACTAAAATTAGATGAGATTGCTGTCATTGTTTTAACTGATTGGAAAAGCAAATTAACTTTAGAGATTAAAATTATAGCCTAATGAAACTATGTGTTAGCTATTTTCAGAAACTTTTCATACAAAATTAATTCAATTCATTTTACATTTGCCATAAAATTTTCAAATTAAATCAGTCATTTTTTTGTGAATAATCAATATCTTGACCTTTAGTGATAAGAATGTCTTTTCAGGAATGTTTATTGACACCATTTTTTACAAAGTTGCTCACAATAGACTTGTTTCAGACATGCAAAGTTCCAATCCTACCACCAATTCCCCTTTCCCTCCACCAATACCCCAAGGTTCTTTCTTATCCCTCAGCCTGCCTCCTAGGCAGGCAGATAAATAATTTATTTCCTACTAGTTGGTTCAATAAAACTTAAAGGAATTGCAGATAGACTTATCAGAAAATAAATCAATAAAATTTAATTTGTGATGATTAATTACTGTTATTAATCTTTTTTTAATGATGTAGGAGTACTGCTATTTATTCAGCCATTGATTAAGCTGATTGAATTAAGCATGAACTCCACTCTCTTATTAATCTTACTTAATTTAGTAGAGGACCACCATATGTACCATTAGTGAGTGCTGTACTCAATGCCACATGATGGGAAGTTTCTCCTGTTCTTTAAAGGAGCTCTTTTAATGCACCCTGACAAACTGCTTTCAAGGCTATGAATTCTCCAAGCTGTTGCCTATCCTGAAAATTCTGTATATTTCCTAAAAATATGTTATAATCTACATGGCTAGAGTATTTTTGGTGAGATGTTCACTTTCTTGAGCTTTTGTGCTATATCGTTCTATATTCTTCTGGCTGATAGAGTCTCATTTGATAGACCTGCTGTATCTCCCTTGGTCTTTCCTTTGTATGTAAGTTCCTTTTTTGATCTTGCTGCATTCAATATTCTGTCTCTATCTTTGGATTTTGCCATTTTGAGTATATTGTGTCTTACAGTTTTCCTAATTGGATCTATTTTCACTGAGATGTTTTGAGCCTCTAAGATCTTGGTGTATGTAATCCTCAGCTCTGGAAAGTGCTTTAAGATGATTCTTCATCACACTTGCCTTCCCATTCTTTGGAGACTTCAATTGTTCTTATATTGTACATCTGAACTCATCCCATAATTTTCTCGTATTCTGTTCATTTCTTTTCAGACAATTTCCCCTTCTGTTGTTCCCTAGCAGTTTTTTTCCTTCTCATCTTGAGTTCCTTCATCTTTTATTTTAATTTATTAATTAGTGAATCACCATGAGGGCACAGTAACAGATTTACACATTTTCATACTTGCGTTTCCCTCATACAATCTTCGACCACCCCGTCCTCTACCAGTGTCCATTCTCCACCACTAGTGAACCCAGTATCCCTCCCACCTCCCAATACCATCCCCCCCCCACCTCTGTGGCAGGGCATTCCCTTTTGTTCTCTCTCTCCTTTTGGGTGTTGTGGTCTGCAATAGGGTATTGAGTGGCCACTGTGTTCAGTCTATAGTCTACTTTCAGCACGCATCTCCCCTCCCGAGCAGGTCCTCCAACCAGAGCTTACTTGATGTTCCCTTCTCTATCTGAACTACCCTTTCCCCCAGCATGTGAGGCCAGCTTCCAAGCCATGGAGCCAACCTCCTGGTACTTATTTCTACTATTCTTGGGTGTTAGTCTCCTACTCTGTTATCTTATATTCCACAGATGAGCGCAATCTTTCTATGTCTGTCTCTCTCTTTCTGACTCATTTCACTTAGCATGATACTTTCCATGTTGATACACTTATATGCAAAATTCATGATTTCATCTTTTCTAACAGCTGCATAGTATCCTATTGTATAGATGTACCAAAGTTTCTTTAACCAGTAATCTGTTCTCGGGCCCTCGGGTTTTTTCCAGATTCTGGCTATTGTAAACAGTGCTGAGATGAACATATAAATGCAATGTCATTTCGACTATACTGTTTTGCTTCTCCAGGATATATTCCCAGAAGTGGTATTGCTGGGTCAAATGGGAGCTCAATTTCTAATTTTTTGAGAAGCGTTCATATTGTTTTCCAGAAGGGCTGAACAAGTCGGCATTCCCACCAACAGTGCAGAAGGGTCCCTTTCTCCCCACATCCCCTCCAACAGCAGTTGCTTTTGTTCTTTCAGATGTGTGTCATTCTCTGTGGTGTGAGGTGGTATCGCATAGTTGTTTTGATCTGTATCTCCCTGATGATTGGTGATGCAGAGCATTTTTTCATGTGTCTTTTGGCCATTCGTATCTCTTCTTTGGAAAAGTTTCTGTTCATTTCTTCGTCCCATTTTCTGATTGGGTTGGATGTTTTCTTCTTGTAGAGTTCAACCAGTGCTTTATATACCCTTGATATCAACCCCTTATCAGAGGGGTATTGGGTGAATATCCTTTCCCACTCTGTAGATTGTCGTTGTATTCTGGTCACTGTATCTTTTGCGGTGCAGAAGCTTCTTAGTTTAATATAGTCCCATTTGTTTATCTCTGTTTCCATTTGGTTGATTAGTTGTGTGTCATCTTTGAAGATACCGTTAGCTTCAATATCGTGGAGGGTTTTGCCGACCTTGTCTTCAATGTACCTTATGGATTGTGGTCTGATAATAAAAATTAGAGCAGAAATTAATGACATGGAAATTCAGAAAACAATCCAAAAGGTCAATGAAACCAAGAGCTGGTTCTCTGAGATAATAAACAAGATTAATAAACCACTAACAAGACTCACAAAGAAAGAGAGAGAGAGAACCCTAATAAGCCAAATCTGAAGTAAAAAGGGGGACATCACAACAGAAACCAATGAAATTCAAAAGATCATCAGAGACTACTTCAAAGGTCTGTATGCCAGGAAACAAGAGAACCTAAAAGAAATGGATGAATTCCTTGATTCCTACAATCTCCCAAGACTGAACCAAGAAGACCTGGAATACTTGAATAGGCCCATTAATATCAAGGAAATAGAAACTATAATCAAAAGCCTCCCCAAAAACAAAATCCCAGGTCCAGATGGATTCACTGGTGAATTCTTCAAAACATTTAAAGAGGATGCCAGTTCTCCTCAAGCTTTTCCAGGAAATTGAAAAAACAGTAACTCTCCCAAACAGTTTCTATGAGGTACATATCTCCCTAATACCAAAAGCAAACAAAGACACCACTAACAAAGAAAATTACAGACCAATATCTCTGATGAACCCCGATGAGAAAATCCTCAACAAAATATTAGCAAATAGAATCCAACAACTCATCAAAAAGATCATACACCATGACCAAGTGGGATTCATCCCGGGTATGCAAGGATGGTTTAACATTCGGAAATCAATCAACATAATCCTTCATATCAACAAAAATAAAGATAAAAACCATATGATCATATCAATAGATGCAGAGAAATCATTTGACAAGATCCAACATCCGTTCATGATGAAAACTCTCACCAAAATGGGGTTTGGAGGAACTTTCCTCAAGATAGTTAAAGCCATCTACCACAAACGCACAGCAAGCATTATCCTCAATGGGGAAAAACTAAGGGCCTTTCCTCTAAGATCAGGGACAAGACAAGGATGCCCACTCTCACCACTTCTTTTCAACATAGTACTGGAAGTACTTGCAATAGCTGTTAGGCAAAAAAAGACATTAAGGGCATCCAGATAGGAAAGGAAGAAATCAAACTCTCACTATTCACAGACAATATGATAATATATCTAGAGAAGCATAAAACCTATACTAAGAAACTCTTAGAAATAATAGGCTTGTACAGTAAAGTCACAGGCTATAAAATCAATACCCAAAATTCATGGCTTTCCTATATGTAAAGAATGAGTGAGAGGAAAGGGACATGAAAAAAGCAATACCATTCACAATCATACCCCAGAAAATCAAGTACCTTGGAATCAGCTTAACCAAGAAAGTAAAGGACCTCTACAAAAAAAAAAAACTATAAAACATTACTCCATGAAATAAAAGAGGACATGAGGAAATGGAAACATATCCCCTGCTCATGAACAGGGAGAATCAACATTGTCAAAATGGCAATACTCCCCAAAGCATTATACAGATTTGATGCAATCCCTATAAGGATGCCCATGGAATTCTTCAAAGAAATGGATCAAGGAATCCTGAAATTCATATGGAACAACAAACACCCAGGGATAGCTAAAACAATTCTCGGGGAAAAGATGATGGGAGGCATCACACTCCCTAACCTTAAACTTTACTACAAAGCAGTAACAATTAAAACAGCATGGTACTGGAATAAAGGCAGCGTTGCAGACCAATGGAACAGGGTGGAATATCCCTACACACAACCCGAAATATATGATCATCTAATATTTGATAAGAGAGCAAGAAATGTGAAGTGGAGCAAGGAAAGCCTCTTTAACAAATGGTGCTGGCACAACTGGACAACCACATGCAAAAGAATGGGCTTAGATCTCGACCTGACACCATGCACAAAAGTCAGATCAAAATGGATTAAAGACCTCAACATCAGTCCTTCATTTTCTTGTTCAGCTTCTGTTATTCTGCTATTCAGAGCTTCTATTTGCATTTTTATATGACCATGTTCATTTCTGTCATTTCTGACTGTAGAATTTTTTTTCTTTTTTCATTTGACTCCCATACTTACTTGTGCTTTGTTGACTACGTGTGCTATTATTTCTTTGAAATCATTGAACATTTTTATCATAATGTCACTAAAGACCTAGCCTGAGGATTTACTCATGTTGTTTAAGTCTTCAATGATACCATCTTTGCTCATTGAGCTTGATGGGCTTCAAGTGGGAACCAGTTTTCCCACTGGTTTTCTAGAGTTCTTTCTGTGCTGGGCATAAGGTGTTGTAGTTAGCTTCCTGGAAGATGTTAAGAGATTAAGTCAGACTATTCTCTGACTTCTCTGCGATCCTCACAGTATGACAGGTAGAATAACCGTTAGCAGCAAAAAAAAAAAAAGTGTAATTTTTTTTACTAGGTCTATTGTGTGGCCTCCCAAGGAGC
Source organism: Sorex araneus (assembly GCF_027595985.1). NCBI lineage: Eukaryota > Metazoa > Chordata > Mammalia > Eulipotyphla > Soricidae > Sorex > Sorex araneus. The sequence continues at coordinate 29,268,162 of NC_073308.1, forward strand.
TGTGTACTTCCAAGAACTGTGGTGTGGGACCTTAATATAACACAGGTTGGGTTGGAGGCTGCTGCGATCCACCCAGTACTGGAGTGCTCTGCCTCCAGTTCCTGAAGAGGCCTGGTGAAATCAGTCAGTGCCAAGGCTCACCCGGGATGGTAGAGCAGCAGAAGCTCAGGGAGGAACTCAGGGATATAATTCAGCTAATACAAATAGGTGGGGTGAGCTTTTTGTTTGGTGAGGGGTGTTCACACTCAGTGATGCTCAGGGGTTACTTCTGGCTCTGCACTCAGGAATTACTACTGGCGGTGTTTAGAGGACCAAATGGGATGCTGAGGATTGAACCCGAGTTGGCCATGTGCAAGACAAATGCCCTACCTGCTTTACTATTGCTCGGGCACCGGAGTTGGGCTTTTTTAGTTTAAAACATTTCTATAACAATATAAATATGCTTTATACCAATTTTAAAAATGATACATTACAGTCAGATTAGCAACTTCCATATTGGAGATATTTGGATCAGTAAAATATGACAGTGTTCAATTTGTATCTTATCTCCATGGCTATATTAGATATAAACATATTCATGAAATATATCAGGCATAAATCAGGTTGACAAGCTGATTTTCAGTCTTAACTGCCCTAAAAGCTATTAAAAACAATTTCTTTGTGACAATGAAGCTTGTTTTAAAATTGCATTTGAAATACAAACATAAAGGATAATACCAATGTGAGAGATGACCATTTTTCATAGTGGGAAGGCTGTTGTTCATGGGAGCGAAATAACATCCAAGAGTTATTTTGGCATAATTTTGTGTGCTTCATGCTTAGCATCTTCTGTTCCCTCCTAACTTCATAACCACATTCTCATGAACTGTTTCCTATGCATTTGGCTGTGTGTTACAAGATAATTATAATTAACAATAATGATCATAACCATAACTGACTGAAAGTGGTTAAATGAAGAATGTTGTGTCTTTCCATGGGTAGAGTTGTGATAAGCGGGCAATGTGCAGCTAAATATCAGTATGGGGTGCTGCTTGCTCTCTCATTTCTACTCTGACATTGCTGGAACATCAGTCAGTGTCTCCTCCAGGTCACATGGTGGATTCAGGAATTTCTAGCACTCACCGTGTTCAAAAGTACAACAAAGTTTACAAACAATCGAAGACAAAAAAAAAAAAAGCAATCACAAAATGGCAAAAAGCTCTCTTGACATTACTTTTTGCAAGATTCATTTCTCCATTGACCAATACTCAACCATAGATCAGCTGAATGCAATCCTGAAATGGAGCTTAATCAGGACTTTAAAATTTCAAACAAAAATATAAAACTCTGCCAACAAGGTAGAATCAAGAAGTGAAACATCCTTAAAGGAAAAACAGAAAACCCACTTTTGTTCCTATATGCATCACAATTACAGTATTTTTTTATTTTCGTTCTTTCTATTTTTTGTTATCAAAATCATCAATGACATTTTAATTAAGAAAAAATAGGGATTTCCAGGATAATTAGTGTTTGATTCTTATGATGCCTTAAAACTGGGCTGAAGATTTTTTTTCTATTTTCTGGTTGGGGGGGTGAGTTGGTGGGTTGTAGGCAGTAGTGGAGCTAAAGTATTTGTTTTTCCCCTGTAGATTTCAGAGAGATAATACAATAAGAAAATAATGTAACATGAGAAGCAATTTGGAATCCAACCAACTGTCCAGATTGTATGATTCATTGTTAAGCTTAATAGAGGCTAGCCCAGGAAATGTTCCTTCAGGCAACAGACTTGCTGGACATTTTAGTCATTTTTACTTTTAAAAGAATAATTTTTAATTTCAATATTGACCAATTTTTGTTACCCTGAACTGAGGTATTCTGACAGGTACACTATTTATAACATTGGATAATGGCAGTTTCCCTAAGGGTTTCTATAATCTATAGATTATTTTATAGATTTTAATTCCCCCATATATGTTTTCTTAAAAATCAGGTTGAAAGAGACTGAAAAAAGCAATCAGATGTATATGCATGTGCATGCGTGTTTGTGTATGTGAAACTCTAAATTAACACAAGATACTCAACCAAGTTAGACCCCGACACTCTAAGGCATACATGCACACATAGTATTTGGGAAATACTGGGTTAAATAAAGACCAACAGGTTCCTTACTTATGAATCCTTAAGACTCATTGAAGATTCTTTTTGCACTGTCTTTCTCAGTAAAGGGTATTTGTTGCATTTTCTATATTAATTTGAAGGCAGCATCAAAATATTTTCATATCATCCAACCATCAAATAGTCTGAAATAAGTGCATGCTCTACTGAGCACAGTTTCCGAGACATGTCACACATAGTCTCATCACTGCACTTCTGATTTGTCAGTTTCCTCATCTTGGAAAATCCTCCCAGATATCTGTGTGAGTCATTTCTACTGTCAATCAGGTAACTATTCATATGTTACTTGTGAACATAGGAACAAATGAACAAATAATCATATGTCCCCCTTTCAGTTTTGTCTTTTCCCTGTTCAAATTGGAGGTTACACATCCTTAAAATCATTATTCCCTGGTTCATATTATTTTTCTCAATAGCATTCATCACAATCTAATATCCTATGTATTGACTTATTTATTTTGATGTTTATCACCCCTCATAAAAAGGTCATGAACAGAGATATTTTGCCTGCTGTGCTCATGGATACATCTCCACACCCAGAATAATACATAATACGTGGCACACAGAAGGCAATCTATAAATATTTATGCAGGGAGGATAGGAGAAGGAACAGAAAGATGGATAATAAGAATAAAAGCTGTTTAACTCATTACAAGATTAGTTCATATAACTTAATTTTTAATTAGTTTTGATGAGCTAATGTAGCACTGTAGCACTGTCATCCCGTTGTTCATAGATTTGCTTGAGTGGACACCAGTAACATCTCCATTGCGAGATTTGTTGTTCCTGTTTTTGGCATATCGCATATGCCATGAGTAGCTTGCCAGGCTCTGCCGTGCAGTTGGGATACTCTCTGTAGCTTGCCAGGTTCTCCATGAGGGGCGAAAAAATTGGACCTGGGTTAGCTGCGTGCAGGGCAAACGTCCTACCCATTGTGCTATGGCTTCATGCAAGCTAACAGTGCTACAGAGCTAATGTAAGTTCATAAAATTACAAAATATACTTTTAGATGTTCTCTGTCCACTTAGGACAAGATAACCTCCATGACCATCACTAACATTCGGGAGTGATCAAATATTCCAACACACTCCCTCTGCATCCATTTGCATCTGTTTTTGGAATTTAGTGGTAAGAATTTGAACCTATCATTAGGTTTAATAGATATTTCAGCAGAAACATATACCTACACATGGTTATTTCTGATAGAACAGAAAGCAAAACCAAAGTTGCAAAGTTGGTGTTAATAAAAATTATTTCACGAGAAATGAACCATGAACAACTTTTAGACTTCAAAGCATGAGATTGAAGAAGAATATGACAAACATTTGAACCTGCAGCACTAATCAGTCATTAGGTACTGAACACTGAAGGAAATCTAGTAAAGTCACATTATTTACCAATGCCATATGAATTGGTAATTCATATTTTAATAAAAATGTCAATATTTCAATAATATCAGAAATAATATCAGAGAATATTTCTGATACTCTCCATCAATATAGTGAATATAGAGAGAGGAAGTGTGAGACTAGAGATGAAAAAACTATACACTGAGTCACCTTTTCATTTTCATGTCTGGAATCTTTTATGCATAAAACAAACTCAAATAATTGATACACCCTCAGGGTAACATTTTCAGCATGGTATGAAAAAATGCTAAAAAGATTAAAGCTTATCCTTATTAATAAAGCTATTTGCCTAAATAAATCACTGCTGTTAAGAAACAGATCTATAAGTTTCAACAATTTAATTTTTAAATGACACTAAATGCTTTTCAAACAATTGTTTTTAACATTTCATATCAATGGAATCATATATTTTTGATAAAATAATCTGTGCAAGTCTTTTTATCCTAGTTTATTTAGCATTTAGGATGCTAGAGAACATAATCAGATGATTGACATATAGGGAGTAAGACCTATCTTTTTTCCTTTTTTTCTTTTCTTTCTTTCTTTTTTTTTTTTGGTTTTGCATGTGGGGCCACACCCAGTAGTTTTCAGGGTTTATTTCTGATTCTGTCCTCAGGATCACTCTTAGTAGCTCTGGAGGAACCATACGTGTGGTGTCACTGCATGCAAGACTGCTGTTTACTGCTCTGGCTTTATGTAAACATTTTTAATGTGTTATCATGAAAAATGAATTTACTAAATAGTCTACCAAGATTGATTTGGTACTTGAGCATTAAGAGGATCACAGGCTCTTTGAGGCTTTTTCAGGGGGTATCATGTCCATGTGATTTACAGAGGTAAAACATTCCAGCAGAGGCAATCTCTGGGAGAGATAAAGTCAAGGAGACGTTCTGTCTCCTAGGGAATATCTATATTGCTTTTCTCATTTCTTTTAGTTGTATATATCAAATAATTAATTCAATTAGTCAGGCAATTAATTCTACTTTTTACTAATACTTACAGTTGTTTGGATAAGCAGAGTAAGAGACAAGGATCCCAAAACATAGTTTTCTGGGCTCTGACAGCAACTGAGGCTATTACTGTAAATCCCAGACTAAGACCTCAGGCCAGTTCAGCTTGTCCTTCCCCCTGGGGGTCCTTAAGTTATAACAGCATGCATCAAGATCATGCATTTATGCTTTCTACAATGTCCCATTTTGATGCCAGAGTAGCTTTGCCACTTGCCCCGGGCCCATCCCAGTTACAAGGTGGGATCTCTTTTTGGGGTTAAAAACTTTGGGGATTAGCAACTGAAGCCTGACTCAAATATTATGACCAAGTAATTATGCCCAGGCTTAGATATATTTCAGAGTCAATCAACTCCCAAATATTAGGGGCATAGCATTAAGGTCTTTCTGTGTTTAAGCAAAGAACATTGCTCTATAGTAAAATATCAAAAGGCTATAAGGGAAATAGAAAAGCAAATAATTCATTACAAATACAAAATCCAGAATTACCAGAAAGTTTTGGCTTATAAGTAACCAAGATTGACTTGGTGAACTGTGACAATGAGGTGTAAAACACAAAGGAAAGGTTAAAGAAAAACTCAGGGGATTAGGAATGCTCACAAGAGCACTGTGAGCTTCACTAGGGAGAGGAGAAGAGGCAATTCACTGATGAAGCCTAAAACACTTAGGGTTAATACCAACACTAGATGTCTTAGATCTCCTTGATTTTGGCATCACTAAAGTTAGTGGAAAATATTGTGAAGTTTCCAATTTTGGTAAGCACATTCTCCAAGATTTACTTTAAAAGAACTTGAATATAGATGAAGCATTTTGAAGCCAAAGAGTATTTACTATTGTCTCCTCATGTACAAATAAATATTTACAAAACTGTTAATGAGCATAAGGATAGTACTTGGCAGTCATTTTACTTCATCAAAGAACCTCCTATTCATGAAGATTTTGCTCTAGCCAGATAGAAAACCTAGATTTGAGATAGGCATTATTTGTCAAGCAATACTATATTTTATAACAATAGAAGAACCAATTAATGACATGTTATAAAGCATTTCTTGTCACAATCTCTCCTACACATTTTTGGTTCAAAATATTATCAGTAAATTAGAAATGAATGATGTTCAGGGGTTTATGTTACTACAGAAATTTATTATATTAACATAGGAGTTGTAAATTAATAATATTATAAAGTACAGTTGACTTATTTCTTTTTCTAAACTCTGGTATTTTCCTTAATTTTTATTTCTATTAAAATTTCTAAAATTTTCAACCATTAGTTTTTTAAAGTTAGAATATATACCAAACAAGATTAGTACATAAGAAAATGAATAGTTATCATATTAGCACCTTGAAAAAATGCATGCATTATTTTTTATATTTTGATTTAGAATATTTTGTTTATACTTGCTTCTTGACTTTTTTGTTTAGCTTGTTTAACTTATTTTAGATAATTATAATATAAACCATAATTTTATATTGAAGGTGAACATTCATACTATATTATCTGAGCCACCTATTATTTTCTAACAAATATATAGAGATGGACTATCTCAACTTTCACAATATGACTTCCTGAAGATGGGACTCTGAAATTACTTTTTAATTAACTACTTGGGATTCCAAACTATTGGGGTTTTCAAACAGTCTTCTTCAAGTATTTTCCTCCCCCTGAATCTCTACCTTCTTGAACTAGTATTTTGAGGTGAAATAAAACATTGAACACTACTTAACATCAAGATTAACACACTGTGCTGGGTGTATTGATGGCATTTATAAATAGATTATAAATAAATTCAAATTGTGACAGCAATTTCTTAGCCTCTTCTCTGGGGACATTTAATATTTCAAATTTATTATATTTATCTTGACTTATTTTCTCTTCATAATCCCGTGAAACTTGTTTAATAAAATATTACCCAACAATTTTAAAGAATACCCTCAAAGTGAGATTGAAGCAGAAGAGGGCCCCACAGGAAGGAAAGAGAGTGAAGGAAGCATCCTTTCCTAAACTGTTTAGTGGAAAAAAGAAATTTAATTTAGTCAGTTTGTTTTATCAGAATTTTTCACCACTCATTCATTCACTCAGTGAGTTGTTCAGCAAATATTTATTGACCTGCTTCCCTGAACAGGTTTTAACAGAAATCAAGATTTACCTTGTGCATATTATCCCATGGGGAGAATATGTAAGGGATCGGTCATAAATAAATGTGTGCTGTTTAAATAAAAGTTCTCTAAGATTAAAAACAAACAGAAGCTAACAAAAGTCATGACTTTTTGTGATTTGTTTTAGGGGACCACACTCAGTGGTATTTAGGGCTTACTCCTACTTCTGCACTCAGGATCACTCCTGGAAGTGGTACTTTCAGGATCATATGCGGTGCAGGGGATTGAACCCAGGTCAGTCCTGGGCCCTCCCCACAACACTTTGCTTTGGCCCTAAAGATTATGACTTATATGACTTCAACCAGGATAGAGAATTTGAGGTATTCTTTTAGAGGGATAGAGAAAAAAGTCTCTGACTTTAAGAAAAAAAAAATCCGCTAAAAATAAAAGGATCCAGTCTTGAAATCATCTGGATGAAGAACACTCCTAGAACTCCTAGAGCTTTTTATTATTTATTTATTTACTTACTTACTTATTTATTGCAGAAACTGCAAAGTTGAAAACAGATCTGAGTTTGCATGTTTTCCAGTTTAGAATCAACAATGGGCCCAATAAGCTAGACTAGAATAAAAAGGAAAGGCTGAGAGAAAATTTGGCCCAAATCAGACCACCTGCGGTCTTAAGAGCTCAGTGAGCAAGGTAGATCATGACTTTTATTCTTTAATGGTACAAATAACCTCTGGAATTACCATGTGAGGAAACAATATCTCATTTGTCAAAATCAAGCTAAGATTCTGGTAGTCAGTTCTAGCATAGGATGAAAAAAATTATGGGTGTATTTAATAGATCCACCCCAGATAGCCAAGAAAGAAGAGTTCAATGCTAAGGCCTGGCAATAATGTGTATCTCAGGGTCAGGAGCCTAAAGATTATAGCAGGGGTGAGTAGAGGGGAGAGTGACACGTGGTGCTAAGGCTGGAACTTGGGTCCCTGAACAAGCAAGGGATGATCCTGAACCCTGGGCTCTCCCCAACCCTGTATCTGGTTTCATGTGTGGATGGTGGATCAGTTGGATCCAGGAGCTTCTAGCTGTGCTCTGGAGGCACAACTAGATAAGTCAACAATTTTCAACCGGAGGAGCTCTCAGTTCAATGTGTAGGCTGAGGAAGCCATGACGTTCAGGCCTCACTGTGCTTGGACTCACCTGGTCCACCTTGGCAATACTTAGGAGCCTTCACAGCCACACCTGATGGTGCCTGGATGCTTCCAGGTCTGTATCCAACAATCCTCTGGGGTCTGAGTGACCTGAGGTTCCAACCAGGGTCAACCATTCAACGGCAGGACTGTTAACTGCACCTCTCTCTTTCCAGCCAAATCAAAAACTTCCAGCCCAAATGGATTCATTCTAATTTAATTAATTAGATCAAACCTAATCTGTTTTCTTAAATAGCACCCAAACTAATTGCTTTATACAAGTATGTGTATGTTTCTTTCTTTTAGTTATTAGTCTGATTCAAACTGCACTATTTTAAACTGCTTTATAGAATTAAATATAATAAAATTATAAGAGTTTATTATTACACAACAAAAGATTAAATCTAAAATGAGTGGGTCCAATAATAAATCCAATAATCATTTTGTTAAGTACCACATCATCTCACAAAATTGTGAGTGAATACAATATTAAAGTGATTGTCAAGATAATTACAAAATATAACATCAAAAGTGTTATAATGGATAGAATACTAGTGTTCATTTTCTCATCAATCTTTAGATCTTTAAGTCACATATCAGATACTTGTAAAATCCAGTCACTAGTTATTTTTATGCATTGCTTCCCACTATATCTAGCCATTCTTAAAAGTGTGAGTCTTGAGAACTGCTTTTAGTGAGAGGAAAATAGACTACAAAGAAACATTTGTGCTTGCTCTTCAGTTCCCAAATAATTCTTGAAAATTAAGCTCAAACTTTAGAAAAAATAAGCTCAATTTCCCAATAGATTTCACATAAATATCATTGCATACTGCATAGAAATATTTCCCAGAACCTGAAGATAAATGACAGCGGAAAAGAATAATAGGGATGGAAGGAAAGAGAATGGAAAAAAAAGATGGAAGGAAAATATAGCAGATAGAATGAAAGGTGTGTCATTTGTGGGAATATAAAGTAACAGAATGGGAGACTAACGCCCAAGAATAGTAAAGATAAGATAAACTGTGGATTACTCCATAGCTTGGAAGCTGGCCTCACATGCTGGGGTAAAAAGCAGAAAAGCAGCTCAGATAGAGAAGAGACGACCATGCAAAGGGTGCTAGGTGGGCCCACTAGGGATGAGAGATGCGGGCTGAAAATAGACTATAGACTGAACATGATGCCTACTTAGTACCTCTATAGAAAACTACAATACCCAAAAGGAGAGAGAGAGAGCAAAAGGGAATGCCTTGCCACAGAGAGGGGGAGGGATGGAGGGGACAAGGTGGGGGTGGTGGGAGGGATGCTGGGACCATTGGTAGTGGAAAATGGGCACTGGTGGAAGGATGGGTACTCAATCATTGTATGAATGAAATGCAAGCATGAAAGTTTGTAAGTCTATAACTTTATTTCACGGTGATTCACTAATAAAAAAATTAAAAACAAATTTAAAAAAAGAATGGAAAGTGTGTCTGAGACAGCCAGATCAATAGAAACCACTGGGTGAGTTAGATTCCTACTTAGGTTGCTAGCATTATATGGGGATGCTCTGGTCTTTACACAGAGCCACTAAAACTCTTTCACATAACATTAGACTAAGTTCCAAGCACAAATTCAGCACAAGCCCCTTGATTCTGGAAATCCCAAGTAATTCTAAGGTGTTCTTTTACTGCCTAAGAAAGATATTGACCACAGGAAAGGGCAAGGTGAACTCCAGAAGTTTTTGGAACCACCAGCTATGACTGTGTACAGTTCTCCATTGAATGGCTTACAAATCTTTCACCTGTCACTTGCAATTCAGGAGGGTTTGTGTGGCAGCAAAATAACTTTTATTTGTAGTCTGCAGATGTTTATTTGTAACAAGTTTGTAGGCTGAATCCTCCTGGTGCTAAACAAATGTTTTTATTTCCCTGAAAGTCAGATCTCTGCATAAAATGGTAACTTTCAAGAGTATCTTTCACTGAGGACCTATAAAAAAAGTCTAATTTGAAATTCAAAAATGATCTGTGACTTTCTTGTCCTCTGCTGCATTTGTTTCCCTAGAGGCAACATTTGCTAGTAGCTTTGTAAATCCAGGGATGGGGAGTATATAAAAAATTCAGAAGGAAACGTTTCTGTTAGGCATCATCATGTATTATTTGGCTCTACTAGTATGATAGCTGTAAATATGTAAAGGTGTGATATGCAAGGTATTTTTGTAAATAATTTTTGTTAAGCAAAAATATTGACAAACAAAATCAGCAACAATAACTGTATGTGACCTTAAAATGAAAGGGAATTAATTTTATTATATTTTATGTCTATTTTTGTAGAAATAGAAATCAAACACCTGTAATTCAACCTGAATTTTCTTATTTAATTCTATTCTAGATATTTCAATTTATTATTTTTATTATGTTCAAACAAACAGAAACACTGTAAGAAAAAAGCTAAGCTAGTCACTATATTTAAAGAAGACTATATTTTAAAAGACAGATAAGACAAGCACATCTAAATTCATCTACCCAAAGTTATTTTAAAACTGAATAAAATCAACTATATCATTGTAGAAATAAAAGCAACAAAAAGAGTGGGCCCTTTTTCTAAGCAGGCTTTGGAAAGAGAAGATGTCATTTTGAGAAACTGAGTGCTTTAATTAGAGAGAAGTTCCTTGACTATGCAGTGGAAAGGAGACATTTATTTTTTATGTAGAATGGCTGATGGTCTACCTGCCTGATGGGAAGAATTACTAGATTTGACATCCTAAGATAATCTTCAGTATACTGTGAGATACGTGATTTTCTTGAATTTGTCTGTCCTAAATTCCCAAGGGAATCCTTGAGCATTTACAACATGGCAAAGCATTCCTCATGTAAGTTGACTTAGATTCAATGTCATCCTCAGGAGAAGTTGACATGGCAAACTCTGAGTTATGGCATTCCCCTGAGAAAATGTGTGAGTGTGTGTGTGTGTGTGTGTGTGTGTGTGTGTTTGTATGTATGAACAAAGACTGGGAAAATACATATATTTCTTTAAATGTCTTTCTCTACATTTGTTAGGATACCTAAAATTTGTAATGCCAGAGTGTATAGAAAGATTTTTCTCACTGTCACACATGAGAATAGTTGTTATATTTAAATACTGGCATTGCCAATTATCTTAGCTATTTAACTAAGTGCATCTAGCTCAAGGAAATAATTTAACAAGGAATTGTATTCAGAGCTTCCTTGATGACCAAGTTCTTCTTTTCCCCATCTATGATAATGAGATTTAAATGTGGATTTTCAGTTCTGCTTGTACCTTAAAAATAAATGGAAAGAAACTAATCTCACCTCCTTAGAAATCCTGTGCTTTAAAATGGTCACCCTATTCAGAGAGGTTATATGACTTTCATTGCATGCATTCAACTCTGACTCAATCCCTGACACTGTCAGAAGTGACTGCTAAGCACAGAATCAGGAGTCATCTCTAAACACTGAAGGATGTGATCCACTGCTTTTCCTAATAAAGAGAACCAAACAAAATAAAAATGTCTTTTTTAACCAGAACAACTTTTAATTTATAATAAGTCATTAAATATAAAATACTAGCACCAGAAAAGGTTATATTATGTACTTATAAAATCATGACACACTTCTGTTGTTAAAGCTACATCACCAAATCTTATTTTACTCTCTCCCCATAAGACTATGGGCTCCTCAACAAAGAGAACAGTTTCTCAGTTAAGCCATGTGCTTAATAGTACTTACCATTATTATCAGCACAGTCTCCCCTTATATTAAACATTCCGGGGAACCTATTAAAGCTAATATAACTGAAAAATGTAATTGTTAAGCTGTGCATTTTCATTTCAACATGATAAAAATTTATGTAATCAATTAAACAAGTAACGATCATGATCACGAAATCCCGCTAATCTTCGATTTCTCAAGCCGGCTCAGTAACCTTTCCATTCGTCCTTTCCCTGAGATCTTAGAAGTCTCTCTCAACTCTGCCCTCCCAAAGATGTTACATTGGAGGCTCTTTCAGGGTCAGGGGAATGAGATCCAGCTTGTTACTGGCTTTAGCATATGAATACACCATGGGAAGCTTGCAAGGCTGTCCCATGTGGACAGGAAACTCTTAGAGGCTTGCTAGTTTCTTCCAGAGGGAGAAGTAGGCTACAAGATATTTTCAAGGCTGAGTGCTTCTGGGAGCTTGCTTTTAAGACTCTCTGGATGTTGGCAGTTGATGGGATTACACACACCTGGGTTCCTCTTCTGGGACCTTCATGCGTGAGGCCTGTCCGAACGTGTGGAGAGGGTCCTCCAGCATCGCTCTAGCTAGGTTCCGATGGTCTTCAGCCACCAGGAGCTCTGCTCGGGGTGGGGAGAGAAGCTGGAGCCCATCCCCTCTGAGGGGCCCCGGGGAAGACAGCCAGGATAACAGTAACAGAAGTAAATAATTTAAGATAACTTTTAATTGCTAGTGCTTGAAAATCTAAATATATATATTACAAAAGAACACACATCAGCATAATTTATGTGATGTTTGAGTTTGCATTTTTATTTTGTATGATCATTAATTAATGACCAATACTTTATAACTTATTAATTTAAAATCTTAGGATATTTTTGCTCTTGGTGAATCATTCACAATACTAAACCACATTGATTATGATTAAAATAACATTGGACATTTACTTTGAATCTATTATGGAAGGAAACAGTAATGATTACAGGAGTCTACAAGCTCAAGTAAGACAAGATATCATTTCCAGCTCCGTGCTCAGAGATCACTCCTGGAAATACTCAGGGAACAGGTGGTGTAGGGATTTAACCCAAATTGGCCTTACCAAGGCAAGTAACCTGTCCACTGTATAATACCTCTATGATGCCTCTAAATTATTTTAAGATGGCTAAAATTAACTTAAAAGGAAAGATATTTTAGACTATGCATTTTCTCAAGTGAATCTTTCCCCAATTTTCTCATTTAAAGGTAAACATTGGGTGCTGGCACAATAGTACAAGAGATAGGGCATTTATTTCACATGCAGCCAACCCATGTTGGATCCTTGGCATCCCATGTGGTCCCCCAAACACACCAGGACTAAGTCCTGAGTGCAGACCAGGAGTAATGCCTGAGCAATTCCAGGTGTGACAAAAAGAAAAAAAAAACACAAGAAAATAGTAAAAGCTAGAATAAGACAAAACATGTGCAAAGGCAGTAGAAATGCTAGTGTTGGAGACAAAGTTGGTACCTAGTCGACCCCAGCTATATGTTTTCCCCTGAGAATTGCCAGTACTGATTCCTGATCTCAAAGCCTGGGGTTATCACTGAGCACTTCAGGGAATAGTTCAAACGCACTCACCCCCTAAAACATATGACTATATTGGTGTTTGTAATGACAAGGTCCTTGGAATAGTGGTTTTTTTTTCATGTAGTCCCCACAAAACAGTGTGTATATCTGAAACTGATTTTCTTATCTAAACACTAAATAAACCTCTACTGTCTAGTAACTTTCATTTAAATTTCAGTATAATCACATGAGTTAAGTTTACCAACTTTTAAAAAATGAGTTTCAGCAAAGCAGTGTTATTCTACTTGTGCAGTAGAATAATCTCTTTAGTACTTAGGTAGTTTTTAAAATATAATTGTCCATAGTTGCCCAACAAACTTTTTTTCTTGGCTTTTTGAGTCATACCCAGTGATGTACAGGGTTTACTCCTGGTTCATGCACTCAGGAATTACTCCTGACAGTGCTTAGGGGACCATATGGGATGCTGGGAATTGAACCGGGTCAGCATCGTGGAAGGCAAGTGCCCTACCTGCTGTGCTATTGCTCCAACCCCCACATTTATTAGCATAAGAGAATATTACAGCACAGTCCTAGATTTCTAGAATCTTCAAAAAATTAGATCAACTAACTTGTAAAATTAGGTAGCCACTTTTTCACTAAATTAATAGCATGCCTTAAAATATAAAATGATGTGGACTTTAAGATAATTGTCTATCAAATAATATATAAAATTCTTAATAATTTATATCTTATTGATTATAATTTCTTTCAGCAATTTAGTCTAAGTTGTATTCCAAATAACTGTCCCTCTTCAAAGATCACAAATTTGTTAAATAAATTTTGAGAAGCATAAATATGTCAATTGTCTTTACCCTACTTAAGTAAATATATATGGAGAAACATTTGAAATCCAATGTATAAGAAATAATTTCTCTGACAAAGACTGAATCAGTGAATGGATCTGAAGCAGTTCATCTCATTTGGCTACAAATTGAAAAAAACTAAAGTGGCATAAACAGTAATTAAATTTAAGGCAATGTTCTGCAATGCTTGTTCAGCTTCCGAAAATAAGCAGCTACTTATAAAATGTGACAATCTCTTCCTCTTTGTAAAGGAGCAGAAAATTTCACAAAAGGCAGAAAATCACATAAAGGGAACACATTTTTAGAGATCTGTGGATGAATCAGAAACTTTAATTTGAACAAGCAGAAAAGTATGATAGTGGTTTCTGTATAAAGATGATAGAACTTCAGTATTTTCCATTTTTCTTATGTTTTCAGATACAGCCCACATCCATAAAACATTTTAGAAAAAGTATAAACACCACTGTATCCTTTTGGCATGACAAATAAACTGAGTACACAATTCAACATAACATCTAGAACCATTCTTCATATACCTCAATGGATAATGTTCATAACTTATTTCCAGATTAAACTGCTGCAATGATTTCAGAATAAAATGTCATGTTTAAAATTTTAGCACATCTTCTAGTGAACTCAGAATGCTTCAAACAAGTCTCTTCTTCCTGATGAAAACTTTGGCAACCACCCCTGAAATCCTGGTTTTAATCTGTCAGCTCAAACTTTCAGGATTCTACATTTTATAAAGTTCACTCAGGGTTGTTTTCAGATTTAACTTCAGAGCTAGCATTCCAGAGGACCTATTTTACGGTGACCTTCTTTTCCATATTCTCTATTCATGTTGAAAATCTAATAAACAAAAAAGCAATGGTAATAGTTTATTGAACTGGATTTGAAAAAAAACCTCATCTTGTCTTTTGCTGGCAATATTAGGTCAGGATACCATCAACAATAAAGTTCTTACCATTAGCTCTTAACTAGTTTAAGATTTTTCCAAACATTGGTTATAATTTCTCCTTTTTTGAACAGAAATGATCTTAACTCCCACCACAATCTTAATATTCAGCTACCAAAGTACTCCTAGGAAATAAGGGCTCAAATCTTGCTTACCATTCTGCATCTAATTTAAACCCTTCGGAGAAAGGTTCCCAAAGATGGTTCTTCAGAATTTATTTACTTTTATTTATACACTGTGAACAACTTATTTCTCCTAAGACCCAAAACACACAAAACAAATTTAAATAGGATGTTTTATCAAATCAGAGATGACAACTTCAAGGATGGAAATAGGAAAATAGCTTTTTTTTTTTCAGCACAACACCATCAGGCTGAAATGATAGCTCTGGGACTGGGGTGACAGCTCAACTTACACATCACATACATGCCCAACACTGCCAGGTATGGCCCTGGTATCCCCAAAAACTTCTGTGCTGGGTGTTGGGGTCATCGTGAGCTTCAGGACCACAAGGACTAGCCAATAATAGCCAATAGTGATGATCTATACAAATACTTTGGGGAAATCCTTATTTTTAAAATTATATATAATAAAAATACATAATTATATACAGATAGATGATAGATAGATAGATATTTTGCACCACACCTGGTGATACTCAAGGCTTACTCCTGGCTCTACACTTAAGGAACACTCCTGTTTGGGGGATCGTGTGAGGTGTCAGGGACTGAACCTATGATGATCATGTGCAAATCAGTGTCCTATCCACTGCTTTGGCCTGACCAATATATTAATACAGAACTTGAGTGTCCATTATACTGCTATGACTGGCCATTAATTTTTAAGTATTTAATAGAGAAATATAAGTACAGTTAATTTTAAAATTTATTTAGAATAAGTCAGAATCAATCTAATATATATTTAGTTTCTTTTAAATCATTTTATTTTCTCTTTAAAAACAAAAATATTTTTGTTCTAAAAGGTGTCTGAAGAGTAGCTAAAGTGCCAGCTATTACTTCAAATGTTGTAAAATCATTAGACAAGATATTTCAGTGAAATATCTTGAAATTTTGAATTTCAATCACTCATTGAAATAAATAATTTTAGACATCCAGAAAAAAATATGAGATAACTATATATAGGGACAATCTAAGGATATCTATATGCTTCTACCATTTCTTACATCGATAGTACTGTCACTGTATCACTGTCATCCCGTTGGCTCCTAGATTTGCTCGAGTGGGCACCAGTAACGTCTTCATTGTGAGACTTGTTGTTACTGTTTTTGGTATATAGAATTCACCACGGGTAGCTTGCCAGGCTCTGCCGTGCCCGCGAGATCCTCTTGATAGCTTGCTGGGCTCTCTGATAGGGGCAGAGGAATCGAACCTGGGTTAGCCACGTGCACAGCAAACACCCTACCCGATCCAGTAACTCTTATAAAACCCTAAATCATATTATTCATATATTTGGAGAAAAAAGAAATAACATTTCTACAGAACTAACATTATAAAATACTAGGCTATTTTATAGATGTTATAAGTAACATCTGACATGATCCAAAGAGACATGATTTAGGATCATCTGACATATCCAAAGAGAATTATAATATCAAAATTATTCATTAATTTTCACTGTATTCACTATTTATTCAAATAGCATATGTAGTATATAATATCTTTGAATAGTGTTTGGGAAGAAAATGTTCCAGTGAAATATTTATTCTTTCTATTGAAAATTTGAGACATGAAAATTGTATATTGCTTTAAAATTAAAAAAAAAAAACTAAGTAACAATAAGTTAAGAGAAGCACAATCTGAAACAAAAATAGTTTTTGACCTTATACAACATTGCCAGATTTTCAGTATCAGGAATACATTTTATTTTCAGCATAGGGTCAAGTGGATTGCAGAGTGCAGTGTCAAAGGAGTTTTTTGCAATAAAAACAATTTTGTCATATTATGTGCTTAAGAAAATAAGTCCTTTAAGATAGAAAAAGTTTGTGATGTAGTTCTTAGTTCTCTCAAAATCTAAATCAACACTAAATATGAAAAAGACTAAACAATGATAGCTGTCATTGTCACTGTCATCCTGTTGCTCATCAATTTGCTTGAGCACGCAACAGTAACGTCTCCATTCTGAGACTTGCTGTTACTATTTTTGGCATATCAAATACGCCACAGGTAGCTTGACAGGCCCTGCTGCACAGGCGGGATACTCTCAGTAGCTTTTAGGGCTCTCTGAGAGGAACATAGGAATCAAACCCAGGCCGGCCACATGCATGGCGAACACCCTACCATTGTGCTATCGCTCCAGCTCAACAATGATAGCATCTCATAAAATTCTGTTTAAATGAATTTTTTGTTGTCCCTTGGTTTTTGTTCTGTTTGTTTTCTGGTGTGTGGGTAGCATTCTAAAGGAAAAATTCGCTAGGAAAAAAAAAGTTTTCATTTTCTATCTGTTTGGTTTGTTTGGGAACATACCCAGCTGTGCTCAGGGTGTCCCCTGTAGCCTCATGCAAGCAAACACCCCACCCACGGTACTATTGCTCTGGCCCCTCGGTTTTCAGTTTTAAGGATGATCACTGATACTAATAGCAAAAAGTATTTATTATAAGATTTTACTATTGCAAGATAAGACAGGTTTTCAGAAGTAGGAGTGTAGTACTTTAAGTCCATATGTTTGAACACACAATTATTAACCCAAACGAAGCCCCAGAGAGCCAGAGCTAGACACAAGGGTTTAATATATACTTCCCGAAGCAGCAACAAGGTTACTCAGCAAAGTCAACGGAGTCAGGAAACAATTCCAGTGTTTTCTGATTAAGCTACCTTAACCATGCCAGAACTTCGAGGGGAGGGCATAGCTATGCCTTACAGACAAAAGTATATTGAAGAACAATCTGCGAGTCAGAGCAAACATGCCATACATGTTTGGGCATGAAGGGACTGTACAGGGCACGCAGATGTCCTGCAGGGCACAGAGAGCAATAGAACCTCTAGTAGTTAATACTTCTATGAGCCAAGAAAGTGTCCCTTGGGGCCAACTCCCACTATCAACTCGAGTTTCCCTCCCAGTAGTTTGAGTGTTTCAGTCACTGTCTTTCATCCCCTGACCCATACTGGGTTCCAGGATGGTGTTGAAAGAACCCCCTCGGTCCTGACCGCTACGGCAAGTAGCTTCAGTATAGCAGTCTCCATGCTATCAGTATAGCTGTCTCCATGCTATGTTTCAAACATTCATGTAAATTCCTGGGCTCTTCCTGAGACTAGGGAAGTTGACAATTTTCCAAGACAAAAAACCTGGAATCACAGGAGACTAAGAGACAAAGGGGCAACTCCTGCACAAATGGTAAGATATGTAGCCTAAATGGTCACAATCAGCCTGAGCAGGAATGCAAGATGTTAATCTTATTTTAACAACAAATATTGACCTTAAATTAACAAGACATCTCTGGGAAATAAAGGACGTACTTTGATAAGTAATAGAAAGACCTAATTTTCTTATTACAAAAAGAGCACAATATGGGTCAAGTTTTACTTATTTCTATACCAAGTTCTTCCACTGATGGTGAGTTCCCCTCCCGTTAACTTTCCATGAATTTTCTAGTTTCTAACTCTGAGTGTGAGCACCTTTGTTATTTATTAGTTTCAGTGTTAAAACACAGAACCATCGTCAGTGCTCCTGCATCCATTTGAAAATATCAAGCTGTTTAAATGAATGCTTTATTTTACAACTGCTGTCTAAAGTTATATAATGATCAGGGTCCTGTGAATTGGTCATATTATAAAAAAATCAGTACAATACAGAATGCTAGCTATATCAAGTAAGATAAAATATCTTTCAAGTTATACTATTTACACTGTGGCAATATAAAAATTTAGACATAAAATAAAATGATTCACTGTAATATTCAAACTGCTATTAAAAGAATAATATTAAGATTGACAAAGATAATAAAATACCTTAACTTAACATTATATATTATATTCCCCTGACCCTGAAAGAGCCTCCAATGCAGCATTTTTGGGAAGGACGAGTATAGAGAGGCTTCTAAAATCTCGGGGCTAGGATGAATGGAGACGTTACTGAGACCATTGGAGAAATTTGATGACCAATGGGATGATGATGATGATGATGATGATGATGATGAACATTATATAATGAATTTAACATTACATCTTAATAGGTTATATCCCAGAATTAATGTACTATGATCATAAAAATCATCATACATATTAAGTCCTTGTAGGCAATGATCTATTTCTTTTAATTGTGTTTAAAAATTTGTTCATACTTGTGTAGTAAGCATCCTTTCAGATACCCACTGATTCCCACGTGCCAGATATTTGAGACCTTGTGAAATGTCCTCCACTAGAGTGTGGACTGAATGTATGGACCTGTTTCTACAAAAATATTTCAAACGTTATGAGATGTCACCATTTAGTTTGTCTACAATGTTTGCAAAAAGACTGACCTGACTACTTCTCATTTTCTGTTGTTTTCTTTGAAAGAAACTAGTCATTATGCTGTGATTTGCCCATGAAATGTGAATAATTCTTTTGAAAATAAGCAGGGAAATTCTACTTATAAGCATGGACAATGTTTACCATACTTACCCACCTTAACCAACCTAATTTTTTTTCTGATACTGAAAAATAAAAGGTAAGTTACCATAAATTCTGGGGCAAATATATACACGAAACAAGCTTTCCTTTCATAATTTTGCCTAAGAACATTTTCTTTATTGTAGGTTGAGCCAGGTTAACCTATCAGAGATGGCATTCATACTAAATTTTAAAGATAGAGATTGATATTTGGAGAGATAAAGGCAGCTGAAATTTGTGGAACATACTCAATGAAGAGAATAAAATTATGCAAAGATTTTGTGTGTGTGATTCAGCTTAGGCTGCTCTTTAAAAAATAAACCAACTTTCTGATTACTAAACTATAAATCATTGGTAAAAGTTCATGAATCTAGATGAAGAAAACTTATTAAGTAGCTCCAAGTAGTATAATTCTCAGAACTTGAAAAAAAATAGGTCTTCTGAGTTCTGCCCAGCCAACTGTGAACTCATCTCATCCAACCTGGAAACTTCAATAGCAATGCCAGAAGAATGACTAAAATATTCATGGATTAAAAACAACTCTTAGGCCTGACTTAACAAATCTTGAAATTTAAAGGCAATGAAGCTTATATGAAACTAACTAAATGCCCACTATAAAAAAGCCAATATTCCTTCTAGAAATCCATATTGTGTATGAGATACAATGTTCTTTTGAAAATCACTATATGCAAGCAGAAATATGTGATTTATAAGTAAAGAGCATTGAATCATGCCTTAATGGAGCAGAGATTATAGAGTTGGAAGATATAGATGTGAAACATCTTAAATAAAAGTGTTTAAAGAAAAAAACTTTACCAGACACTGTTTACTATGCATGTCATTAGAGCCTCAGAAAAGGCAAAACAATAAAAGCATTTAAATAAAATATGAAGAAATAGTTGCAAAATTATGTTTAAAAACAATTCAGCACTATAACTGTACAGATTAGAGTAATTCGTATCAATGGAGACTTTTAGAAATACAGCATATTTTGTTTGTGAAAAAGATGGTATATTGTGTGTCTGGAGCCCTGGAAAAAACTTAATGCAAATATTTCAGTCTTGGAGTGTTTACATTGCATTGCGTAGAATGATACACTTTTGTTTCTTCAACAAACTATCCTATCAGCTCAAATACAATCATCAACAGGAAAAAGAGCATCAAATATGAAAGAAGAGCAGAAAACAAGTCACAGGAAGAAGAACAGCACATACTTTTAAAAAGTAGTGAAATATATGCAAATTTATACAAAAGACAATTTAGGAAATTGACACATTGATTTCGTTGTTTTGATATTTATATGAATGGTGGTTTCCGATGTTACCTAATGTTCCCCAGAAAAATACAGTGTTACATATCATTTGTGAGCACAAATTTATTGTTAATATGTAGAGTAGTGTGAAAACAAAAAAAAGGTTAAATCATACACTATCAATAATAAATGTCTTAAAATAATAATAAATTAAATTTAAATTAATTTTTAAATAATTTTTACAAGAAGCATCTCAATGTGCATGGTCTGGAAATACGAAATATTTTTTTCTCCTTGTTGACCATAATTAAAATGCAATCTGTGTTAGACTGTGGTCATTTTTCCGTATGTAAATATGGAAACTCATCTTTATATTTTCTTCTAAACTTTAATATTTTGATATAACAAAGTACTTATTTTATAAAGAATTACTTATAAATGCTTATTATGGTATTTGACATTAATAATTAACTATTAACATCTTCTCATGTAAAATCATAATTAACAGATTTTCATTGACTTAGAACCCAAAACATTTAGTTCTCTTGCACCAGATCCCAAAAGAAGTATCATTGTCAGATTCCATTCTTTTCAATGTATCAGTGTGCAATATTTATTACATATATATTAGATATTGGTTCTAAGAAATGAAAATATTGATCCTTAATAAAACATACTCTGCCTGTTATATATTAGTTTACAAATATTCTTCAAGGATTTGCTACACATGAACTGAGATTCTTCATATTAATTAGAACCGAATTCAATACTGGAATAAATTTGCTTCAACTTTACATATTCTTCTTACCATTCATGGTTCAGGACTTCATCTTAAAAGTATGTTCATCGCAGCACTGTTTACAATAGACAGAATCTGGAAAAAACCCGAATGCCCCAAAACGGATGACTGGTTGAGGAAACTTTGGTACATCTATACAATGGAATACTATGCAGCTGTTAGAAAAAAGGAAGTCAAGAATTTTGTAGTTAAGTGGATGGGCATGAAAAGTTTCATGCTGAGTGAAATGAGTCAGAAAGAGAGAGACAGACATAGAAAGACTGCACTAATCTATGGTATATAGAATATCAGAGTGGGAGACTAATACCCAAGAACTGTAGAAATAAGTACCAGGAGGTTGACCCCATGGCTTCGAGGCTGGCCTCACGTTCCGGGGAAAGGGCAACTCAGAGAAGCGATCACCAACTACATTGTAGTCGAAGGCCATGTGGGGGAAGGGAGTTGCGGGCTGAATGAGGGCTAGAGACTGAGCACAGAGGCCACTCAACACCTTTATTGCAAACCACAACAGCTAATTAGAGAGAGAGAACAGAAGGGAATGCCCTGCCACAGTGGCAGGGTGGGGTGGGGGGGAGATGGGATTGGGGAGGGTGGGAGGGACGCTGGGTTTACGGGTGGTGGAGAATGGGCACTGGTGAAGGGATGGGTTCCCGAACTTTGTATGAGGGAAGTATACGCACAAAAGTGTATAAATCTGTAACTGTACCCTCACGGTGATTCTCTAATTAAAAATAAATAAATTATATAAAAAAGTACCTTTTTAGAGCCAAGTAAACAATTCAGAGTATAGAACTCATACCTAACATGTGTGAGATCTCGAGCCACATTCCTGCCTTCACAGTAATCCAAGGCGTGACCCTAGAAGCCTCCAGAACACTGGGGATGGCCCCTAGTTATACAGGTACTGTGCTACAGGTGCCAGTTTCAAAATAAACTAATTTCAGAGTAATAAAATTGATGTTAAAAACTGTCAAGACTGGGATGCATGTACTCTTAATTCACTATTTTGTATTTTATGACAGTATTATTTTTAAAACCTAGGTTGTAAAGTGTTATCTTTAAAAACTAGGGCTGTACCTGCTTTAATTAACTGGAATTTGACACATACCAGTGATGGTATAGGTGCAGAAACTTTGTATACCAGAAGCACAGTGACAGTATTGTGACCATATTACCTCAATAACAAAATATTTTTTAAAAACTATAATGGGAACATTTTGTGCCTGATTATACTGTAGACGTGTTTTGAAACTTTGTAGATGATTGATACATTTTCAGATGACTAGAAGTAAAAGAGCATCTTTAATGTTTCTCTAAGATTTAAAATAAGAACAATTTAATAAGCTTCTGCCAGTTGCAATACTGGAATTGATGTACATTTTTTATGAGAAGTACATATTGGGTAAGTTTTTATGATGACTTTATGAGATCTAACCCCTTGAGTGCTACCAAAGTTTCAGTGCAGACTTAAATGATGATCATGTTCATTTTTCATCTCATTGTCTACACTTCACTGCCTTTAAACATGTAGAGAATCACTGGGTTGCATTGTCCTGATAGGCTTATATTAATTACTTTGTAAAAAAATTAGTTCAGTATTATAACTATCCAAATATGATGATATGCAAATATGATGTTTAGCTATAATGAACATTGGTCTATTAAGTAGATAAAAACATGCTAAATATTAAAGTGTTATTACATTTTAAGAGACCCTAACATACATATTTATTATATATGTGAAATTTATAATTAATATTGGTAAATGACAATTCATAAATAATGTCTAGAGATTTTACATAATAAATCACTTAAAAGTGTTTAATCTTATTTCACTATTTTTAAATAATTCATATCCTCTGGGCCACACTTGGCAATGCTTGGGGCTTTACTTCTCCTGGCTTTGCACTCAGGATTTACTCCTGATGGTGCTCATGGATCATATGAGAAGCCAGGGATCAAACCCAGGTCAGGCACTTGCAAGACAAATACCCTACCTTCAGTACTATCACGTCGGCCTCTTATGTTATTTAGGAAGTTATTACAGATAAATATTGCTAGTAATTTTTGGTCATAGTTATACTATGAGAGAAAAAAAGTAAAACTAATTTAGCTACAACAATGACTAGACCCAGAAACATTCAAAATTGAAACTGGTAACAGAACAACTTGAAGTGAAATCTATACGTCGTATCTAAGCGGAAATGAGGCATCCATTACAAGGCTCCTCTGTACCCAGAATAATCACATATTTTTTGTTGCTGTTCTGTTTGGCTTGGTTTGATTTGGGGAACACACCTGGCAGTGCTCAGGGGTTACTCCTGATTCTTCCCTCAGGGAACACTCTGGTGGGGCTCATTTCGGGTGCTGGGGGTCAAACCTGTGTTGGCTGCTTGCAAGCCAAGAATTCTGCCTGCTGTATTACCACTGTTACTCATCAAAATGGCCACAGTTTTTATGAAGGCTCTTTGATTCTTCATAATTTAAAGATTATTTAGAATTATATCCTCATACAGAAAGTCCTTACTGTGCATAAATATTTAAATGGTTTTTTAAAAGGTGTGTGGGACAGGAAAAAAAAACAAGTTAGAAGAACATTTAACAATTTTTTAAGCACACATATTCAATTAAGAATTTAAAATTAGAGTATATAATATAGAATAAAACTACGATCCCAGAGAAGTAAACACTTATACAAAAATAAAAACCAAGAACTTAAGCTTTTTTGAACAATAAGTCAAAAGATTATTGTGTATCAGGGAATAACTTTGATATGTAATAAGTAAACTTGCCAAGATATGCCATTCTATATTTTTAAGTCCAATTCAAAGTTGTCATTCCAAATGAGTTGAACTATAAAAATCAATTAGCACACATTATCAGAATTGAAGATAACATAGTAGAATGAAGAAATGTTATGTGTTTATGTGTGTTAATTTGAGCATGATTGTGATTTTTAGTCTGGTGTTTGTATATGATAGTGAGAACATCATCACTAATCACTTAGAACTTTTTGTAACAATTTGTAATGATATATAAAGCAATTGTCACATTCCCAATTCAATAACCCAGACTTTATAATTTTATGTTGGTGAAGTGGTCTTGAGTAAATAATTATATACCTGAATTGACATTAGTTTGAAGTAAATTTAAAATTCAAACATGCTTCTAGAAATCTTTTAATTAAATTATATTTTTATGTTTGATTACCAGCGGGTAGGGCATTTGCCTTGCACACAGCTGACCTGGGTTTGATTCCTCTGCACCACTTGGAGAGCCCGGCAAACTACCGAGAGTATCCTGCCCACATGGCAGAGTCTGGCAAGCTCCTCATGGTGTATTCGATATGTCAAAAACAGTAACAACAAGTCTCACAGTGGAGATGTTACCGGTGCCCGCTGCAGGAAACTGATGAACAAGGGGACGACAGTGCTATTATCAGTCTAGAAAAATGTGAAATACAAATGATAAGAACACTGTAAGTACACTTGGATTTTGAAAACTGTTCTCTCTACATATCACTAATTTTTTTAAACTATTTTCATACAATCAACCAACTAATTATAATAAGTTGAGTTATAGGAAGGGAAATTAAATTACAAACATTTAGTCAGTGTAGAACATAGCAAAATAAGAAAGGTAAATGACTATTGAAGAGTAGAAGTGTTTATAATTTATTAAAGGCAAAATATGTCAAAACAAAAAATAGTGATATTTCATATTTTAAATTTGTTAAAATTAATAAATTTTGATGCACCTTTTGCATGAAAAATTGATTCAAGAGAGTACTTTAAAAATCCACAAGCGTTGGGGCTGGAGTGATAGTACAGTGGATAGGGCGTTTGCCTAGCACGTGGCCGACCCGGGTTCGATTCCCAGCATCCCATATGGTCCCCTGAGCCAGGAGTAACTGCTGTGCATCGCCAGGTGTGACCCAAAAAAAAGCAAAATAAATAAATAAATAAGCAAACAAAAATCCACAGGCATGCATTGCATATTTTGAAAATGGATCTTCTATTTCCAGGTACAGTTTAGAAATGAGAAATTAAAATTTTGTGGATCTTAAAACCCTCTATTTTTCTCTATATTTTGCTTTTGAATGCATTCTCAACATGTCCTAATTTGTTTTCATCAACTTCTATGTTTCTTTAAAATGTTGGTCAGAGTGTGTCATTGATAGCCTAAGGGTTTTCTAAAGTGATTTATTTCATACTTGCTTTTGTCCTTTGAGTTTTACGGTGTCTTACTCTCACCAAGATGTTTTGATACTGTGTACGAAACAACTTCAAAAAGCCAGAGAAGTTGTACTTCTAGCGCATTAGAAGATCATTATAGCTCATGTTTTATTTCTGTAGCTTGCAAGTATATTTTTAGCTGCAAATTTATAGACATGATGATAGTGCAGAAAGCCAAATTCATTAAAAAGCTTATGGTATATGTAAGTTTTCCCATAGAGCCTATTATCTTTTTCAAATGAAAACATTTTTCTTTTATGCAGGTAAATATTACACCTTGATAATTATAGCAAATCTCACCTCTGCTTAATTTAATAAAGTCCTAAGCTTAGTTTTTTCTAAAAAAAAAATTGCAATGTAGTATACTATTCAACAAAATGTATGCCATTAATAGTAATTCCTTACTGTTAAAATGATTCTTTTCGGGCCAGGGGGATTGCCTAATAGCTGAAAGACTGTGTCATGAGCGGAGGGGAGAAGGCAGATGGAATAGAGAAGGGATCACTAAGAAAATGAGGGCTGGAGGAACCAGTTGGGACGGGAGATGCATGCCGAGTAGATAATGGACCAAACATGATGACCTCTCAGTGTCTGGTTGCAAGCCATAATGCCCAAAAGTAGAGAGAGAGTATGGGGAATATTGTCTGCCATGGAGGCAGGGGGAGGGTGGGAAAGAAGGGGTACACCCGGGATATTGGTGGTGGGGAATGTGCACTGGTGGTGGGATGGGAGTTTTACCATTGTGAGATTATAACCCAAACATGAAAGCTTGTAACTATCTCACAATGATTCAATAAAATTTTAAAAATTTAAAATAAATAAATAAATAAAATGAAATGACTCTTTTCATTTTAAGTTGATATCATGTACTTTATGGGAGAGAGACAGACATAGAAAGATTGCACTCATCTGTGGAATATAAAATAAAATAACAGAATAGGAGACTAACACCCAAGAATAGTAGAGATAAGTACCAGGAGGTTGGCTCCAAGGCTTGGAAGCTGGCCCCACATGCTGGAGGAAGGGGCAGCTCGCATAGAGAAGGGAACACCAGGTAAAGTGTGATTTGAGGACACGCACGGGATGGGAGATGCATTCTGAAAATAGAATATAGACCAAACACTGTCATGAAACGTAGACATGTCTGCAGAGGCAGCAAAAGAAACTTTTAGGAAAAATAAAGCTATATTACTAAATGGAAGATAATAGCTATACATCATGTATCTAGCAAGAGACTCTTATTCAAATTACATAAACAGTTCACAAAATAAATAACCACAAATAAAATCCATCAAAAGAGTTAACAGTTTATCTGTGTAGAAAATTGGAGAAAATAATTATCATGAGTTAGAGCAATAGTACAGTTGATAGGACACTTGTCTTGTATGTGGTATCTCTTAGTTTGATACCTGACACCACATATGTGTAAATGTAAGTTTTCCCTTACATGGGCCAGTACATGTTAGGCAAGTATCTGAACCCCTGTACTACATATCTAGCCCAAATTTAACTATTTCCTATTTGCTTATTTCTATTTCTTCTTTTAACTATTTCTTATCTCAAAAACTTATATGCAAGAAGTTTAAGATAGTTTTTATAATTAATACAATTTCTCTTTATACATATATTTTCAGATATATATTTTTAATGAGGTATGTCACACTGGTTACTAACATATGACCAGAGTTTCACATATGCAACATAATAATTCCATTGATATAGATTAGTAAATGATTACAACAACTGGAGACATCTATCACCATAATAGTTACAATTATTTTCTTGTGATGGATTTTAAGATGAACTGTTTTAGCAACCTTTTAATATGCAATATTGGTTTAGTTGTTGTCACTATGTTATACATTATGTCTCTTTGAATTAATTTATTTTAGGACTGGACAATTGCATACTTTAATCCTTGACTCATTTTGCTCACTTACTTCTCCTTGTTTCTGGGAATTACAAGTCTGTTATCTAACAAAGAGATTTTCTCATTGATGATTCAAAATGTATGTGGGATTACAAAATATTTTTCCTTTTCTGTATCATTTATTTCACTTAGCACAGTACCCACAAATTCATTTACATTGACACAAATGACATTTTATTTTTTACTTGCAAATTACTTATAATATGCACAAATAACTGTTTTCTTTGGCATAATTACATTTTATTCTTCATTTTTTATGTGAGTAATCTTTTGTGTACCTCATCATGTTATAATAAGGGGCATTTTGGTATTATTAAATATCACTTGAAATATTTTAGACATTTTAGTGCAACCATCATTTTAGCATGATTAACTTTATGATTTATTATATCTAAGAGAGTTTTCAGATTATAGTGCAATTTTTATTTTAGTAAAAACTTTGTATCTGTCTTTTTTCCTTAGTTCTTATTTTCTGTGTGCATGTGTGTGTGGGGAGAGAAAGAGAGGGAGAGAGAGAGAAAGAGAGATAGATTGTGTAAAAATTCTAAAGGTGTTGGAGAGATAGCTCAACAGAATGAGCATGTGGTTTGCATCCTAGAGGACCAGGTGCAATCACAAATGCTATGAAATATATTCCACGTATTACATAGTAAAAAGTAAGAATTAAAATGCTTATTCCATTCCACTCTTGGATATCTATACTGAGAACAAATAAAATGTCAAATAAAGATATTTATATAATTTTATTCATTTCACTAATTTAAAACAAAAACCTTAGAAGAACTGAAATGTTCAACAACAGATGAGTGGATAAAGATGTTGTGTTTTATTGTGTGTATATGTGTGTGTGTCTGTGTGTATTATACAATAGAAAACTATTTAGCTATAAGAAAAAATAAAATCTTCCATATTGTTACAACTTGGATGGAAATAGAGTCTGTTGTAATAAACAAAGTAAGAAAAGGACAAATACCAGATGAACACCCTCAGATGAAGTTTGCATTTACATAAAGAAAAAAATGGGCAGTAAACAATTAAAATAAATCCATAAATTCTGCCACCTGAGTTAACCAAGGAAGGGTATGGAGGGAGGACTTCTGAAGATGGAGAGAAAGTAGTCAGATGAGAAGAAAATTGGGAATGTTGGTGAAAGAATATTGATACTTTGCTTGTGAATGTGTATATGATCACTGTATAATTAAATTGTAAGTATCAATCCTATTGTAAACTGTATTACCACAATAAAATAAAAATGCCTACTCCAAATTATGTTGTTTGGTATATGATACATATCAAATGTGTTTGTACAATAAAGTAATCCATACATAAATGGTCTCATTTTGTTTGAATGTATGTAGTAGCCTCTAATTTTAACTCATATAATAATCATTAAGACTTAAAAGTTTCATTTTTTCTATTTCAAAATTAGTGTTGGAGATACACACTAACTTACCATGATTAAACTAACAGTCCATTCACCTTAGAGTTTAAAAATTAAACTTTGGTTAAATAAAATAAGACTATCTGAACTGAGTTATTCATCTCCTTATATTTTTCTATGTTAGTATTCTTCACCTTCTAAAATTTATCTCTAATTCTCATTTAATATTTAATAGTTTAACATGTAAGCGGCCTTAATTTTGGAATCAGTAACCTGACATTTAAAATAAAAAATATTGCAATTACTTAGTTTAAACTCTTGAGTTTCACAAGTTGAAATTGTGAAAACATCTTTTTAACATGACTGTGCGTAGTTTCCAATGGTTAATGTTCTTTGCCTGACTCAAAATACCTATTTAAATAAATTACACTTTGTGACAAACAAATGTTTTTTCTAAAATAACTTCAGACTGCAGCATTGTGACCATTATCGGCAAGTTGTCACCATATTCAACACCTGTCTTCTTTTTTTTTTATGTTTTCCTTTTAGGAAGTTGTGTACAACATTGTTACTGATAGGGCTTCATGCATAAAGTATTCCAGCACCACACCCTCCACCAGAGTATGTTTCCCTCCATCATTGTCCTAGTGCCACTCCCAACTCATCCTAATCCATCCACTGCCCAGTCTCCCACCCACATGGTAAACTTCCTACTGAAATCCAATTCTCAGTTTCTGTTGCTTTTGGGCATTTGTTAAGCTTCTACTTTGTTTCTTTCTATACCACATATTGGAAAAATCATTCTTTCTCTGTCCTCCTCTTCTGACTACCTTCACTTAGCAGGATACTCTCAAATTCATCCACATAGCAGCAAATTTCATATTTCATCTTTTATAGTGGTATTGCAGTGTGTGGCTGTACTAGCTTCTGTATCTAGTCATCTTTCCTTGGACACTTGGGTTGTTTCCATATTTTTCCTATGAAGAATGGCAGTGAGCACAGAAGTGGAAATGTCTTTTCTGAATGAGGATTTGGGCCCTTAGGGTTGATGCCAAAAAATGGGATTGCTAAGTAAGACCAAATCTCAATTTCAAGCTTTGTGTTAGGTAATTGGAACCAGTCACCATTTCAACCAGCAGTGAATGAGAGTCCCTTTTAACCCACATCTATGTCAATAACAGTGGTTTCTGTTCTTTGTAATGTGTGACAGTCTTAGCTTATTGTTGATTTGGCTTGCATTTTCCTGATGATGAATGAAGTGAATCACTTTTTAAATATACCTTTTGGTTATCTCTGTCATTTTTTAGAAAGTTTCTGTTATCATTTGCCCCCAATATTTTGATGGGTATGATTGAGTTCCTTTTTTCTTGTGTAGTTCTACTAGTGCTTGGATATTAAACTTTGGTTGGATTAAGTGTGAGCAAATATTTTCTCCCAGTCTGTGAGGGTATCTTTTTATTATGGTTATCCTTCTTTTTAAAACCATGCAAAAAATTTTTATTTTGATATAGTCCAATTTGCTTCCCTTTGCTCCCATTTGCTTGGAGCAAAAAAAAAAATCCCATTGGGCATTGAATCATTGAAAATATCTCTTGATTCAATGTCATGAAATGCACAACTATGTTTTCTTCAATATGACTTATTGATTTGAGTCTAATGTCTGTGATTCATTTTGCTTGGCTTTTGTGAATGGTGTTAGAAAGTTTCTAAGTTCTTTAATTTATTTACTTTTTATTTATTTATTTATTTATTGCTTATAACCCACTAGTTTTCCAAACAACATTTGTAGAAGAGACTCACTCTCCTTATTTCATTTCACATTTTTGTTCTTTTATCAGCTGTCCATATACTTGAGGCTCTGTCTCTCGATTCAGTTCTATCTCATTGTCTGAGTCTATCATTATAGTAGTACCAAATTGTTTTGATTACTACAACTATATAATATAGTTTTAAGTCATAGAGAGAGAAGCCTTCCATCTTCTTTATTACAGTTTTTGCTATTCATAAGCAACATTTATGGGTTCCCATAAATATTTTGACAGTATTTAACTAATATCTTTATAAAACACTTGGATATTTTTATAGGAACTGAATTAAATCTGTATAATACTGTGGTGGACTGGAGCAATAGCACAGCGGGTAAAATGTTTGCATTGCACGCAGCTAACCCAGCTTTGATTCTTCCATCCCTCTTAGAGAGCCCAGCAAGCTACCAAGAGTATCCCGCCCACATGGCAGAGCCTGGCAAGCTACCCATGGCGTATTCAATATTCAATAAAAACAGTAACAACAAGTCTCACCATGGACATATTTCTGGTGCCCGCTCAAGCAAATCGACGAACAACAGGACGACAGTGCTACAGTGCTATATTCATCTATCTCTAAAAAATCCGATACTTTTAAGTCTACTAGACACTATGCCTTGCATTGAAGTCCTGCATTTCTTAGACTTCTAATGGTTGAGCAATTGAAAATTACTCTTTTTAAAAACAGTTGAAGCTATAATGTATTATTTTTAGAGCAAATTGATGAACAACAGGATGACAGTGCTGCAGCGCTGCTTTTCCTCATTCTATTTCTAGTGCTACAGTGATACAATACTTTGGTCAACTGTCATTTTGACAGTACTGATCATTACAATTCATGGACAGAGGGTGTGTTTCCACTTCCTCATGTCCTTTTTTATTTATTTTAGTAGTGATTAATATTTTTGTTTGTGTAAGTCTTTAACATCTTTTGTCAAACTGATTCGTAAGTACTTGATTTTACTGAGTTACCTTTGCTCCTTAAACTCAAGGTTGTGCTAACTGAATGTGGGTGTTGCAACAATTTTGGCATCAAAGCAGGCCACTGAAACTCAGTGACAAGAAAAAAATTCAAAGCCAACCACATAATGAACTCTAATAAACTCATAAAGGATGAAAATGAGTTACAAGTACAAAAGTGTAAAGAAGCCCTGCTCCAGATAAAGTGAAGTTATCTCTAAGTATCATTTACCACTCCTAAACTAAGAGTCATCATTACAATTCTGTTTACCAGTGAAGAGGTTTTGCTCCTACTGTTTTGAGCAGATCCCCTGTAGTTAATGATTCTACACAGGCATTAATCATATCCTCTATCAAGTAGCCTAATGGTGCTGAGAAGGTGGTATCATTATGGTGCTAAATTATCTTTTGCCTGACAGGATATTAAAGGTTTTCTTAAAAAAATAATTATTAAGGAGATAGGTAATAAGAGCAAGAAAATGACATTAAAATATTGCTTTAATTTTCATTTAGAATACAATTATTTGCAGAAAAGGAGCTGTCCTTTTTATCTCTTCTCCTTATATCTTGTCAAGGTAGAACATATTCCAGGTTATTAAGTTCAGATTCAGTTTGGAAATGAAACATGTGCTTTCAAAGTATGTTGGAGTCATACACTTGGTACACTAAGATTCACTTATGAAATTTAACTGGCTAATATTTGAATATCAAAGGCATATTTTGCTGGTTTCATATAGATGAAAGTGGCTTCAGAACTCTAGAGACCTGTTTTTAATAACTGACATGGGGCCAGAGCATTAGTACAATGGGTAGGTCCTTGCTTGCGGCGAACGGAGGTTCAATCCCCGGCATCCCATATGGTCTGCTGAACACTTCCAAGAGTGATTCCTGAGTGCAGAGCTAGGGAAACCCTGAGCATCGCCAATTGTGGTCCAGAAAGTCAAAATAAAATAAAATAAAATAAAATAAAATAAAATAAAATAAAATAAAATAAAATAAAGGCAAACAGCACAATTTAAGTATATATATATATATATATATATAAATTAATTGACACAAAATGTTAGTGGTGGTAGAAATGCTTTGTTAGAAAGGATTCACCACATGAAAATTAATTAGTTAAAATTGAGTAATTTCAGAATAATATAACTCAGGAAAGCATAGATTTTAAGAGTAAGGTTTGTAGGGCATAACTCACGTTGAAAATTAATAGTTTATCTTTAAAATAAAGAAAATATCTTCCTTATATTTGAAAAACCTTACTTATATATTTAAGTCTAAGTAATTATGAAAGGATAGTAGAATCAATTTTTATGTCGTTTTTATTCTTTCTCCTATGTCAGCTATATAAGCAATGAGCAACTCTTGTTAATCTTACCTCTTATACATCCTTCAAACTGTCTTGTGTCCTAGACAAAACAAGAACCACCCATTTTCCCTATCATCTTTGTTTTCCTTTTATGAACTGTCTTCCTAGTGATTCTGCTGTCTTCACACATAAATTTTCTAACCTACATTTTCCCATTACATGAAGCTCATTTTCTAAAACACACACCATGTCTAGCCACTCTCTGGGTTAAAAACTTGGTGGGTCCTTTGACAGTTAATTTCACATGTCAGCTTGGTTAGGTTAACGCTCAGTTGTTTGGACAGAGCAGAGTAGATGTTACTGTGAAGAATAGAAGATTATTGATGTAGACAGCAGAGAAAAAAAGTCTGTTAGATTTTAGTTTCATATTTCCATTAGCTGTTCCCAAACAATTCAGTGACCACCTTAAAATCTACCTTCTTAACATAAACAAACAGAAAATGATCACCCCCCCAAAAAAAAAATGCAAAAAGATTACTACTGACCTTCTAGATCATTCTAACAAAATAGGTACAGTATTATTTATTTTGAAAAACACTGGTTTGGACCAACAAGAATATTATTGATTTGCATTTTGACTATGTGTATTAATTTCCTAGGACTCTCATAACAAAATGCAGAGCTGGTGGCATAGAACAACAGAAATATTGCTTTGGAGCCTCAAAGTCTAAAATCAAGGTATGGGCAGAATTATGCTCCTTCTGAATGTCTTTGAAGAAAATCTTTCTTTTCTGCTTTGGTGTAAGCTGGCAATCCTCAGCATTCTCAGCAGCAGCACTAACCTATACCTCTGTCATCACCTGGCATGCTTTCCTCTTTCTCATTGTGGGCCTGTGTCCCCATATCTCTCTTCTTATAGACAGGTAAGAAATTTAGGGCCCCTACGAATTAAGGATACATCTTAATTCATCTTAAACGACCTATTTTAAAGACAGTTATATATTGAATCAAGTCTTTCTTATAAATATGCAATGATTGTCTATTTGTTTCTGCTACTGAGATTCCTTTTACCTGGTGTCAATGGTGGTGCTTGCTTACACTATGATCTATACATGTTTGAAAACTGTTTAAGTAGTTTTATTATTCCTGTGTCTAAATGCTTTGCTTAATTCAAGTAAAATCTATTAATCACACATAGATTTATGTCACAGTTTTCTTAGTTTTTAAATAACTCCTTAGAAAAGAATATTAGGTGTTTTCTAGTGTCTGTATTATGTAAATCTCTAGGCCCTTAGATAACTAATTTTCTATACATTTTCTTATATGTATAGTTCTGTTTAAGCTAAAGGTTCATTGTATCCCTTAGCTTTTAAGTACTTTAGCTTTTTTAGATTATTTGAGATTTTTTTCTTTTATACTCATCTTGTTGTTACAGTAACGTCTCACAATGGAGACATTATTGGTGCCCCCTTGAGCAAAATTATGAACAACGGAATGACAGTGCTACAAGTTCTACAATGCTATATTCATCTATATCTAAAAAATTTGATACTTTTAAGTCTACTACACACTATGCCTTGCATTGAAGTCCTGCATTTCTTAGACTCCTAATGGTTGAACAATTAAAAATTACTCTTTTAAAAAAACAATTAAAGATATAATGTATATTTGTATAACTGAGATTTAAACCTGAAAACTTTGTAACTTTCCACATGGTGACTCAATAAAAAATTAAAATAAAAAAAAGATATAATGTATTATTTTTAGTACTTTTCCTCATTCTATTTCTAGAGAGGTAAAACTGAAAAATAGTAATACCTATGGCAAATTTATTTTTACTTCAATTTTAGTAATATGATCAAAGAATAATTAAAATGCTCATATTCTTGTCAGTGGCATTTAAATAAAACATTCACTGGAATATGTTCTTCAGAAAAATATAAAGACTTTTAAAGTTATCAATGATCTTAAACTGAAGTTTTTATTTCATCAGTCATTAAAGCGAGACTTGATGTTACATATTTTCTAGCTAGCTAATAGTTATTTTAATTCTTAAATGTCTTATAAAAAGCTCTATGGAACATCAAATAAGAGGAATGTTTGCATACATTTATTTTAATATAAAATGCCAAAATGTATATCAAATTATACAAAATACTCACATAAATTCTTTTAATTTAAAAGAATTTCTTCCATCACACTCAAGTGCCTTTAGGTAGAATTTGTAATTCATTTGGAATTAAAATTCTTTTTATTTTCAAGGTCCTTCTTGTGACAGGAAGGGATTATCCTTAGGTCTCCTGATCCCTGCATGCACTGATTATGAATTTGCATTTAATAAGCACAGGTCTGACCTTAGAGTTCACAGAAGTCTCAGATAACACAATAATTTGAAACTTGGCTTAAAATCCCCATTAGGTCCTAGTGCAAGATATTTAGATCCACCTCCCTTCCTCCAGCAGTGATGCATTCCATCACATTCGTAGTCTGCACTGATGCATGGTTTATGTACCATTCTTCAAGATATTTATGACCTTTTTGGTGCAGTTCGGAAAATAAATTGGTAGCTAAGTTCAAGATCTCTGTCTACCAACCAGTGGTCCTTAATTAGTCATCATCCAGCTCAGTGTTGAGGCAGGAGACGTTACTGGGATAACTCTGGTACAGTATTTGGGGCTTGCTTCCAGTGATGCATAGAGTTACCCTGTGGTGTCAGAGATCAACCTGAAGTTCTCACACACAAAACACGTGTTGTATACTTTGAATTATCTTCCCAGCCTTCAGGGTACTTAATGAGCTCCAACAGAAAGTGCTAGAGTCTGAAGATGGAGAAGCTTTAAGTCATTTCTGCATAAGATAATACAGGTAAGTTGGGATTTGTGCAGAGAGAAAGAAGGACTTCCTAAAAATATTTTCTCCTCTCTGATACATGTAGCCTTTTCTTAGCCTTCCCTTCTGATATGGGTTATTCAACCTCATTTGTACTCTTAGGAAATGGTCCAAAATAACTTGAATTTATGTGTGACTAAAGGTATTAAAGATTTACTTTCCCAATAACTTTGAAAGATGTTATTATTTGCATTTCACAAATGATGAAACTGAAACACAGAAAAGAGTACATTCATTTAATCAAGTCAACGAGGTCACTATTACAGATTCTGATTTCTTACTACAGTGAGCACTGGTTAAAAAAGTAAGTGGAAAACTTGAGACCTAAGCACTTAAGCAAGAGACACAAAGTGCTCAGTAACAAGGGCATGGAATAATTTGCTTAGATCTCTTCCCTTTGGATGATCACCACTATTTAGTAATATCACTCTGGCTTGATTTGTGCATTTACCTATTTTCCCATTTTATTCTAGTTATCCCCTTTGCCAATACTCTAATTCAAAAACTATTTGAACAGTGACAATTTTCATGAGACACTTTCAATGCAAAATTATTTACTTAACTGGAAAATGAGAAAGAAATCACCAGTGTTTTTATTGCTTACAAGAGAGAATCAGACAGCAATTTGATAGATCTTGGTGTTCACATAATTAACATGGAACTTGGAGGTTCATAAAAAATAACAACACTCAACAGACCTCTATGACACCACATAATAGATTGATTTTTAATGTACTATAGTGATTAGTCTTAGTGAGCAGAGATCACCAGCTATAATTAGTTTTGGTGACTTAGAAAAAGTATTATCTATGGTGATTGATGATACTCCTACTATGTATGTGAAAGTCAATAATGAAATTAAATTACATTCAAAACATAGAGGTATTTTATGTCATTTTCTCTGTGCATCGCATATTTATTATCCTTATCTGAGAATTCAGCAGTCATGTTTTGGCCACTTTAATTTTATTTCAATGCCTTTATTATATAAATATTTTACTAGTTATCAATTAGAAAGTTTTAAGTTTGACATGTAGTGCTGCTTTACATATAATTTTTTTATAGAATCTCCAAACAATTGTTCTGATTAAAGGATATTTACTAAAATATTTTCTTTTAGAAATACTTAAATTTTCCCTCTCAGACTGCAATTATTTCAGAGCTAATTGAATGAACTAATGACTAAATCAGTCTAATTTTCTTGATTCATATTATAGAAACTTCTATTCTAGAAAATCACATAACTTGTTAGCTTAGTTAATTCTACTTTTCAGATGCTAAGATAATGAACACAGTATGTTCTCAAATTTATATGTAAGTAATTTGTCTAATCTCTTAAAAAGAACATGATATATTAAATTGACTTGGATACAATACTCCAAATTGTAGGTATTATCCTATCTTCTTTTTCCCAGATTTGTTTTCTTAACTGTTCTCTTCCAACCCCCAAAAATATGTATTACATAAATTCTGCATGAAACACATAGTATTTAACTTAACCCATAGAATTTTCCATCCAACCTGGAATAATATGTCATGAACCTCACAGAAGACCAGAAATCTCTAATAGTCTGTGCACATGAGTGTTTTAACACTTTTACATATGATAATTTTGGTCCTAGCATATTAGTTTATTTATTTAAGTCCTTTTCTTTTAGGGGGCTCACGCAGTGGTGCTCAGGTCTTACTCCTACCTCTGCACTCAGGGTTCACTCATGGAGGTACTCAGGGTACCATATGGGATGCCAGGGATCTAACCCTATTGGCCACATGCAGGGCAAGTACCCTATTAATGGTACTATCGCTCTGATCACTCTTAGTTCATTCTTTTAATAAAATGAATACACTACACGTTTTCTGCTCCAGATAAACATAAGATTTGCCTGGGCCAGTCAAATATTTCTGGAGCTGATACTTGTCAGTTTCAGAAGTAATGAATAAATTGATCCTCTTCCTCCATCAGGAGAATCATAGCAACATTTATTGAGACAAGTCACCATCAACTAGATTGTCTCCAATGAGCTGTATGTATGTTAGTCAGGCTTCTGGCAGGAAATAGAATTCAATTTGCTTGGTTCAAATAAAGACCATTTCATGATTAGAGAAGCAGGGCTAGGTTTATTGCAATAAATGCTAAGAAACAAGGGAAATTGCAATAAACGTTGAAGCCTCTAGAGACAGCAAGAACTGAATGTATAAAAGAAAGAGAATAAAGTCATACAGCAGGTCAGCAATAGCTACAGCTATGGAATAGAACCATGTTATCAGTTAAGAACCATGTAATCAGACACTGGCAAAGATATGACATTGAAGAAGGAAGAAGTTCAGAGAAAATCTCTCTTCTATAACATTCTGATCTCCATTAGACGCAGTCATTAATTTACACACACATTTACTAAGGCTCTATAGTGATGCATTCTTTTGTGTTGCTTCTTTACACCTAGGAAATACTAAGACCCTGGAAATCTGAGTGGTTTCATCCTACCTATCCTGACTGTCAATACAAAACAAATACTAGTGGAAATGGGATGTTTTGTAGCAAAAACCTAAACGGTGTGGCAATTGTTTAGCAAATGTTTAGACTTAAGTGAAGAAACAGCAGAGACTAGAGACATGGCTTCTGCATAATGCACTGGTAAAATATGGTAAAAATAATATTACACTGGAATGTTTAGAACTGAGTCATGAACTTCACAATATTCACCGAGCAAACAATTTAAAAGACCAACATCTATGTTATATGTTGTTTGCTATTAGTCATGGAATGTGTTTGACAGGTAACATGAAAAGAGGTGAGTTTAGAAATAACTGAATGTATAAACATGAACAAAATAGGAAGAGATAGTTTGTAAATTCAGCGACTTGTAAGGTTCAAAAAAGTAACTGCTTCTGAAGCCTACTATTACAGAATTACATTGGGAAACAGTTTGTGTGGCAAAAGCTGATTGAAACTCAGCCTTGCATCAAATAATAAATCAGAGCTATAGTCAACACAACCATTGTTAATATCTCTGAATGGAATGTCAGAATAGAAATCCATCTAAAAGGGGTGCCTAGTAAATCTTCATTTAGAAAATATAACTCAGGGAGAAAGTTTGAACTGTTCTCCGGACTGAACTGTGGATTATTATCACAGCCCTGGTAAATAACCCGGGAATGTTCTCTTAGCTTGAATATAATTCTCAGTTTAGGAGTCTCTTAAGCATAAAGTGGCAGAGGGTCAGATTCAACATTTGCTCTAACATTTGAATGTACATTTCCATATTCTAGAGACTAGTACAATATTTTTCATTCATTTCCCAAATTTCCTTTCAGCCAAGATGTGAAATAGGCTTAAGATTTACCAATCAGATACATCCCTGTGAGACACAGCTTTATAAAGGACATAAAACAAGGAGGTGAAGGAAATAGCACAAAAGGCATCTCTTTTCTTATCTTATGTGAAAAATGCATTCAGTGAGTCTTTTGGGCATTTTTATATTTATCATCATTTGGAAACAATCAAAACTCAGGATCATTGTGTTTCTCAAGTGATGAATTTGCTTATTTTCTATTATCCAAAAGTGAGATGAAAGAAAATAAATTAGAGTTTCAGTATTAAATTTCACTGTCTCCACTGGTTTCCTCTGGTTTCAATGTCTCCACTGGTTTTTGACACTGCTTTATACCTTGCTTTGCCTGACTTATTTTAGCACTCTGTGTTCTTTGATGAGTAGAATGCAGCATCCTCTGTTCTGTTTGGTCAGTTATTTCCATCACATACCTTCCATCTTCTGGAAATGTATGGGAGCTATTATCTACTATTACATTTTTTCTTACTGTTTTCTTGCCTTGTTTGTATGACTATAATATTTATTTCCTAACATCTCAATGGGATAAGACAGGTTGAAGTACAAATATATTAAGTATAAAATCATCTAAATTTAATTTTAATCCTTCCCCTGATTATCTGTCTGTTTGTAAATATACAACTGGATACAAACTAATTAAATCATATTACATTAAAAGTATGTTTACATATTAAAAAGCAATAAGCACAGACGATAATAGCTATAGACACTGAATGATAAATATCATTGGCCCAAGCCCTCATTTTCTTTGAATATCAACTTATATATTAACAATTAATTTATACTAACTGATTCTAAGGTAATTTCTGACACCAAGAACCATTAGTTCATTTTTCAAACCATTTGGTAGCTCAGCAACTTTTTGTTGAAACTCTTTCTGATTTCTTTGGCAACTAAGCGTTCTAATTTCCATTCTAGGTATCAGATTATCTTTGTCTTTTATTATTCTTTGTATACTTAATGTTTTTTTTTCTCAAATTCTTCTTCTTTTTTTTTTAAAGAATTCTCCTCTTTTGGGTGTGGGGAGGGGGTAGAGAGTCACATCGGATTGTGCTCAGGACTTACTTCTGGCTCCATAGGCAGTCTGGGGATTGAAACCAATAGGCTGCATAAAAAGCAGAATGTTATCTACAGTATTCTCTCTCCCTTCTCTCCTATTGCATAATCTTAATATCTACTTGTTTTCACTCAACACTTAATCCAAATCTTTTTCTTTAAATGGCATCATTAGAAATCATCAAGGCTAGACTTGGCTACAAACTGACTAGTTATTATTCACATATGAGTAAATTAAAGTCAACCCAGAATGACTAAACTCCTTATCCATGTTTTTCTATGTTTCCAATTCAGCATTCATTTTTCAAAAATTATTGCTTTGTGGGACACACCCAGCAATGCTTGTTCTAGTAGCACCGGGGATCACTAGACTCACAACTGGCAAGACTCCATATGCCACCTGCAGTGGGGTAAAGAAAGTTCTTTCCCTCAGGGGATGTTGCTTCTAGGACAGATTCTTTTTCAGCAGGACGACCCACCCAAGAGAGAAATCCCATGGGTGTGTTTCTCCTCTCCTTGTCCAACAAACATATAAACATTCACAATATTAATCATTTTGTATGAACACAGTAGGAGATAAATTCATTCCTGGGCATCTGCTTTCTCGATTTAAGCCTCAGTGGCCCTTAGTTTCTAGCACCCCAAAAGCAGGATCCCGATGAGGGACTGAAATGGTGACCCACCCAAGAATGAAAAATGCCAATAGTGAATTATATTTGGGAAGGAAAGAACAGAAGCATCAAGGACAATTCCTCAATTATTGTACTATACAGCTGAAATCTCTACAGGCTTATATGGACTGGAGCAATAGCAAAACAGAGAGGGCATTTGCTTATAGAATTGCTCTCCTGGGGTTCATCTCAATCTCAGACTATAGTGCTCAGACCAGATTAGTCTTTCCTATTCCTAGCAGGGTCCTAGTCTCATCGTTGCTTTTGGATCATGACAGCATTTGTCCATGATCAAGCTCTTAACTTACAGTTAAGAATTGTGGCACTTTGGCCTGGCCTGTATCGGTGCCAGGGTAGCTCACAGCTTGCCCTGGGCCCTTTCAGTCTCTCGTTGGGACTCTGCTTTTGGGGTGCTAGAAACTAAGGGCCACTGAGGCTTAAATCAAGAAAGCAGATGCCCAAGAATGAATAATATTCAGAGGCAATTAGATCCCAAGTTATAAAGCCTAATATTAACTGTCTTCCTTTGTCCATACAAAAAGGACATTGCTTTAAACTAAACTATTCAAAAGACATAAGAAGAGGAGAAAGGCAATATTTCACTCATACATATAAAATCATAGATTTCTGAAGAATCTGTCCTTACAGAGTCTGATTAGTGGGAAAAGGTGATAGAACAGTTGGGGAAGAAAGCATAGAGAGCTGTTTATAGATAAACGCAGTAGAATGGAAGTGCCTCAGGAGCACTGTGATAAACCTAAGCTTCCTGTGGCAAGGTGAACAGGACATACCAATGTTGTCTTAGAATATTTAGAG
The DNA here is from genome assembly GCF_027595985.1 of Sorex araneus. Classification (NCBI taxonomy): domain Eukaryota; kingdom Metazoa; phylum Chordata; class Mammalia; order Eulipotyphla; family Soricidae; genus Sorex; species Sorex araneus. Next base: position 29,310,154 of record NC_073308.1, read on the forward strand.
ATTATTACCAGATAAACCTAAACTCTTTGCAGCAAGGGAGAAAGGACAAACCAATGATATCTTACAATTCCCCACTATTCACACTTTATTATATGAGCCTGTAGCACTATAGCACTGTCATCCCATTGTTCATCAATTTGCTCGAGTGGGCACCATTATCGTCTCCATTGTGCAACTTGTTGTTATTGTTTTTGGCATATAAAATACGCCACCGGTAACTTACCAGGCTCTGCCATGTGGGTAGGATACTCTCAGTAGCTTGCCGGGCTCTCCGAGAGGGACAGAAGAATCAAACCTGGGTGGGCCACGTGCAAGGCAAATGCCCTATCCGCTGTGCTATTGTTCCAGTCCATATAAGCCTATAGATATTTCAGCTGTATAGTACAATAATTGAGGAATTGTCCTTGATGCTTCTGTTCTTTCCTTCCCAAATATAATTCACTATTGGCATTTTTCATGTTCACTTCCTAAACATCTCCCAAGATGTTTATTAATCATATTTTACATAATATTTTAAATCACATTTTTGCATCTTTTAATTTATATCAATGCCATATGCTCAAATATCACTGTATCTTACCTAGAATTATAAAAAAATAAAATTCTAGTCTTACTAATATGTCCTTTCTGTTCTCCATTCAGCTCTCATACTTGAAAAGGAATAGGCGTTTTACAAATCACATCTGCTCATGTTGCCCTTTACAACCTGCCAGTGGATTTCTGTTTCTCTTAGAAGAAAGTAAAAGCATCCTTCAATTGGCATGCAAGTCCTGCGTGACCCTTCTCCAGCTGTCTGAGAACATTTTGCAAGTCATTATAAATAAGAGTTGGGGCGCCACACTGTCTGTGTTCAAATAAAAACTCTCTCACACTCTAATTGTATGACCTATGTGGGATATTTTTTTCTTTGAGTCCTGGCTCCCCTTGAGTTATTGGGGGTATCTACTTCACATAACTCTCAAAAACTGAGTAAAAATGCACACAATATGCATTGAATGGGTTCCTTTTTCTATTAGAAATCCATTTAGCATAGTACTTTTTTTTAAATTTTCCTTTATTACTCCCTGGCAAGCTCCTAGTTTTACCATATTTGCTTGATTTAATTAATGAAAATCTCATGCTGAGCCTTCCATCAGTATTTGTTCCTGTTCCCTCCTCTGCCTGGAAGTCTGACCCAATTTCACCCCTGTCCCATTCTATCTTTAGGTCCCTATTCTTCTAGTTTTTCTTATCATAAAATCTATTTTCCAATGATAAGATTTTTATGAACTTTTTACATAAGCTTACAATTAAACATCTGCAATTTCCAGAAATCTGTACAAACTCTCTCATATACTATGTTACAAACAATACCATAAACTATATGATAAACTATGAATTATGAGATATCTTCTATATCATGTGTTCCTAGTAATCATTACTATTTTCTTATATAATTCTCTAAGGTGTAGGTTTTCCTAATGATATTAAGATAACTGTGCTTGATTTATTAGGGGAAATTAATCCAAATTTTGGAATGCAGAGGGAACATATTTTGAATATTTTGAATGTCACTCCCAATTTATTTCATTCTCTAGGAGAAGATCTCTGAGAGGAATTTTGCTGTTTGCTATTTGATTAGTGACCAGAAGCTATAATAGAGACATCTTAATTTGTAAGTTTTTTCACCATAAAATAATAAAAACTAGGGGCCAGAGCGATAGCACAGCGGGTAGGGCGTTTGCCTTGCACTCGGCCGACCCGGGTTCGATCCTCGGCATCCCATATGGTCCCCCAAGCACTGCCAGGAGTAATTCCTGAGTGCAGAGCCAGGAGTAACCCCTGAGCATCGCTGGGTGTGACCCAAAAAGCAAAATAATAATAATAATAATAATAATAATAATAATAATAACTGAATGCTTTTTTGGTTTTTTGGTTCTTTTTGCCCTGTAGAGTACTAGCCAGCTTTATATCTAATCTGATATTTTTAATATCTTTATTTGACCCTTTTTAATGTTTAGAAATAAGCTATCAGTCTTTGCAGTGTTTGTGGCTACATTGGCTGTGCTCCAGAATTCCTACCGGCTCAGTGTTCAGGGCTCACTCCTGCTGGGGCTTAGGGAACCGCTTAGCATGTCAGTAATCAAACTTGGGTCAGCTGTCTGGAAGGCAAGCACCCAACCCACTCCTCTACTGTCTTCTCTTGTCCAAGTTATCACATTTTTAACTAATTCAAATGTGTCCTACTCCCTCTCAATATTAAACTAAATTTAAATATATTTATTTGGTATTATCATTAGAGACTTGAATTTTGTTCTAATTTTTATTTTGACATAGACAATGAGTTTACATAATAGAATCACTGTTTTGTTACAGAAAATTGATGATAACCTAAAAATGATTGCCTGAAAATAATGATAGCCTGAAAATCTGTCATCTGATAATATACAAAAAGTAAAAGCTTATTTTAATATTGTTTTCCTATTTTATAATATAGAGTACACTATCAGAATTGAGTTAGTTCTAGCTTATTTTAGGTTGTCTCAGACACAACAGAACAAAGTACAAAACTGCAAATAGAATTGTGAGTCTATGATTTGAAACGGCAAAGAGAGCAAGCTTTTTAAAAGAAAGTTCCTTAAGCTTTTATTTTTTATTTATTTATTTATTTATTTATTTATTTATTTATTTATTTATTTTTGTTTTTGGGTCACACCCGGCGATGCACAGGGGTTACTCCTGGCTCTTCACTCAGGAATTACCCCTGGCGGTGCTCAGGGGACCATATGGGATGCTGGGAGTAGAACCCGGGTCGGCTGCGTGCAAGGCAAACGCCCTACCCACTGTGCTATCGCGCCAGCCCTCCTTAAGCTTTTAAACTATAAAAAAATAAGTATTAGTATTTCGAGAGAAAAAGAAACTTCTAGGAGGTTTCAGAGGTGCTTTGAGTTCCAATCAAGAGAATTGGACATATTTCCTCTTCAGATAATATGACAAGAAGACATTCAAAATACCCTCTCAAATTACTTTGGCTTCCTTTTTATGAGAAAAATATGAAATATTATTGCCTAGTTCATATTTTTATCAAGAACAAAATACTAAATTGCTAGCTATTATCAAATTAAATCAATGATAGAGTTATCTGAGTTGAAATTGGCCTTCTGTTGAGAATGGACAATATTTAAGTTTGTATATTTAAGATTTAAGACTTAAGATTGTAACACAAACATGAAATCTTGTATCTATCTCATGGTGATTCAATAAAATTTTTAAAAATCCACACTTCACATAGGTTTCAATTAAGACAAGGCATATGTCAAATAATTGTGACCCTATCCTGTTTCACTAGTGGCTAAGGAGAAGAGGTTCCAAAAATTACAAGATGTCTGGGGCAGAGGTCCTGGCAAAAATAAAATGCTACTGAGCATCAGTTCTCTGTTTCCAAGGTAAAGGGCACTGACAGTACTGAGAAGTGTCTATGGAACACATAAGGCAGAATCATATACTGACTGTTGGTCATGATTAGAAAACAGAAAGTGTGTTTAGGTCCCCAGTCCCTGTTGCTGCAGAAGTTATGGGCGAGTTTCTTTTTGTTGTTGCTGTTGTTTTTCAGTTTTTCTTTCGTTATTTTTTTTGTGTGTGTATGTGAAGCAAGATAGTATTTATTTACTGACACTTTTTAGAAAGATGGAATGCTGGAGGGTGGCAGAGATTGATAGGAATACTTGTTCAAAATAAAACAAGTGCTTAAAAGAAGCAAGAAAGCCACGGGAGACACAGAGACAAACAAGCAAGATATATGTTGAAGGGAAAACAAGGGCTTGAAGAGCAAGTTTGGGGATTCTGTTGGGTTTCTTCTGTTTGTATATTTACAAGGCACAGTTCCTTCAGGAGAGTGTCCATCCTTGGTTTCCATTCAGTTGAAAGAATGTCTTGTCATTACAGACCAAAGCCATATAAGTAACTGCTGACTTGCATTTTAGTACATGAAAAATCACCTTGCCTGACTGGATAATAGGGACTCCATTGCCTTTACCTGCCTTCACATTCTCCCGACTTTCCTGCCACCTCCCTATGAGAGGCCTGGTTTATCTGATCCATGATCAAGCAAGATAGCACTATAGCACTGCACTGTCCTCCCGTTGTTCATCTATTTGCTTGGTGGGCACCAGTATTGTCTCCATTATGAGACTTGTTGTTACTGTTTTTGGCATATTGAATATGCCACAGGTAGCTTGCCAGGCTCGGCCATGTGGGCAGGATATCTTGGTAGCTTGCCGAGCTCTCCGGGAGGGATGGAGAAATCAAACCCGGGTCGGCCGTGTGCAAGGCAAACACCCTACCCACTATACTATCGCTCCAGTCCAAAAAAGGTAGAGCCATGGAGAATTTAGTCCTTGGCTCTTTCTCTGGTAGGAAGGTAAGAGAGAACTCTTTCTAAAAATCCATAAGAAAGTCATTTCATTCAGGTCATTTTGAACTGACTTTCTTTAAAACCATATTTCATTAAATAATATCTTTAAATCAATATCCTATTTCACTTTTCACGCTTTCAAAAATTACCTTAATGAGCTAATACGCTAAGGGAAATTTTTTCCAGTAGAGTGAGGAAACACAAGAAAATACATTAAGTGAGGAAAACTGAAGACACCATTCTGATACATACATCCAGGGCACTTTATCTGTAGTTGTTCGAAATTTTTTTATTTTAAATGATGTGTCACGTGATTGCATACCTATTGCCTTTTAATATGTTTTCCTCTTACAGATTTTCACTGGCTTACAGCTAGCTAACAATTTCTCAAGTGACAATTTTGTGAACTGTTTGCTTAAAAGGAGGACGGAGTGCAGATTAGGCAGAAAATTGAATAATGCTCTAGTTCCTATACATGATTCATTGTCCAGACAGCTACTTACCACCGTTTTCCTTTACATGTGTTTCTCCAGGAAATGATCAAATATCCCAAGAAGTACGTAGAAAATACCAACTAGTTTTAGAGTGAAAAATGAATTATTTCTAAAATATTATATCTGCAAAGTTGTTGATAAATTAAATGTGTCTTTCTTTGTCCCCAGTGATGCTTTCTTTACTGGTATTGACCCATCTAGTTGGATTTTATTGAGGCTCTATTATGGAATGAAGCATCACCACTAGAATTTAGAAGACAGTGCTCAGTTGTGAGCAGGGACAACTGTCAGTTGTGCTGTTCCAGTGTTCACACACCCTCCCAACAGCTGAAGAGTTGGGCACCAGAAGTGTCATGCCAGAAAGTTTTAATTCCATCTTGACATTGTCAACAGTGTCATCATTGGTCAAGTTTCTCTCCTTGAAGTGTAAAATTCCACCATTCTCTCATAGTTAATTGAGTTTCACCACACACTCTCATTTTGATATTTGTTATTCATCTGCAATGAATCCAAAACCCTATAATCAGTGAGAACAGGGTGCTTTTGTTTAGGTGAAACAAGTTATAATTAGAGCTAAATGGATTGCATGCTGTTATACTCCTGATAACTATCAGTAACAAATGAACCATAAACGCATACACATTTCCTTTGAGATCAATTCAAGAAGAATTGAAAAACTGTAAATAATTAGACAAAATTCAATATAGTGTCCAAACAGTACAGCCCCAATTAAAATGAATGCAGTGCATAGTTTCCCTTCAGGATGAAAGGTTAATCAAGTTCCCTTAAAGGAGAATGTGTGTCAACAAAACTAAAAATAAGTTAAATTTGAAATATATGTGTGAACATATGTGTGGTTACAAAAGAATGAAGAGAAAGGTTCTGTAATCACCCTGCTTCCCTTTCTATAAACTATATATTCAGGAAGTTTTGAAGGTTCTGTTCTTAAGAAATGTATCAATGGAACGAATGAATAAAATATCCCATGATAGAAAATATAATTTAAAGGATTTGCTCAAGAGGAGAATAATGACTAGGCAAATACTTGCAAAAATTACAGAGTCTATCTTGAGAATTTGGAATAGAGTGTTTTTCAAGAAGGCAGGTATGAGAAGATCTATATTTGGCATAAAATAAAACAAGTAAGAATTCATATTAAAACGAGAGAAAAATCACTTTTCTTATAGACTAGTAAATTGCAATCGATACTCAGCTTGTCTAGAAGTTGAGATATTGTTATCAATTTACTCTGCATTTACCAAAGAAATATCGTACTGAGCTAATTATGTGCTGTTCTCACTTTTGAAAACTAGTATTATCAAACAGTGCTTTTATATATATATATATATATATATAAAATTCCTACAGTAGTGAAATAAATGCTTTGTGCTTCACAATTTTACCTGAAAGCTATATAGCATTAAGACCTAATGGTTAGTGAAAATAAGTTACATTCATGTATTGTTCTGACTTTCATTATTTTTTGCAATATGTTTGTGAAAAGGCTGTATTTAAAATGTTATTTTCTTCATTAAGATCTTAATTTTTATAAATTATAATTTTTGCTTAGGTTCCTAACTTCATAATTTATTAACAAACACAGAAGATCATGTCACTGTGGCCAATGACTATTGAGTACTTACTATATTCCAGAAACTTTTTGAAAAACTTGATATAATTTGCTGATCTATAAAACACATCTTGTGGTTTTTTAGTTTTTTGTTGTTTTTTTTTTTTGCTTTTTGGGTCACACCCAATGATGCTCCTGGGTTACTCCTGGCTCTGCACTCAAGAATTAACCCTGCAGGTGCTCAGGGGACCTTATGGGAACCTGGGTTGGCTGCATGCAAGTCAAACACCCTACCGTTGTGCTATTGCTCCAGCTCCCTATACATCTTTGAGACCAATATCCTATTCTTATCTCAGGTTAGAAATGAGAAGAAATAAGGAAGGACATTCGTTAAATTGCTGGCAGCAGAACAAGTGAGGAGCTATACAAAACACTAAGTGAGAAATCCTTGAATGCCTGAATAAGTACATGCCCATATCCCTCTGTTACAAAAGAGTCACTGGTCACAGTCATCCCGTTGCTCATCAATTTGTTCGAGCGGGCACCAGTAACGTCTCTCATTAAGAGACTTATTGTTACTGTTTTTGGCATATCCAATACGCACGGGTAGCTTGCCAGGCTCTGTCGCTCCGGCGAGATACTCTTGGTAGTTTGCCGGGTTCTCTGAGAGGGGCGGAGGAATCGAACTCAGGTCGGACACGTGAAAGGCGAACTCCCAACCGCTGTGCTATAGCTCCAGCCCACAAAAGAGTCAAAATATAAATTTTTATTTTTGAGCCACGTATGTTGGTGATCAGGGCTTGCACATCCCTCTGTACTCAGGGGTTATCCCTGGCTATGCTGCAGACCATATGGATGCTGAGGATGAAATCCAGGGAGTCTGCATGTAAGGCATATACCCTGCCTGCTATATTCTCTCTGGCCCATATATTTATATTTATATGAATATATTTTTATATATTTATATAAAATATATAATTTTATATATTTATATAAAATATATAATTGTATATATTTATATAAAATATATTTATTAGACAATGTGTCAGAAAAAATCACCAGGAAATTCACAAAGATGACATTATTTTAACAGAAATAAGTAAAAACACATAGAGTAAAAAAATTGTATAAGTGTCAGAAGGAAAATAATGGAGAGTATAAACAATTAGTTTCAGTATTTGTACAATGTCCTAATATGATCACAAATCCAACAGAGTATACATAGAAGTATTATTTTGAAATATCATTAAGAACTTAGTATACTGGGAGTGATTTTCAATACAATGGCTAAAAGGAAGGAGGAATATGAATTTATCTAGGCCAAACTATATTTTTAAGACTTACAGAATTATTTGTTTTTTGTATGACATGTAATAATTTCAAATGAAAATGCCCTATTTTGGTTACTATGTTTTTAGACAACCATTTAGAACTATATTGTTTTGCAAATATTGTAGAACCAAGTGTAAGAGCACCTCTCTGTGGCTGGAAACTAATATTATTTTTAAAATAGAAAAACTGATTTTTTCTAGGCATTTTTTCAGGCAGTAAGATGACTTCTTTGAATTTTTGGAGCTGTTTTCTTTTCTCCTATATTCCAAGTTCTCTCTATTTAAAATAAAAATATTATAAGATGAGAAAAGCAAAATTTGGAGTTTTATGCTAATCCTGACTTTAGACGAAAAGAATGTTATGACTTTGAAATTTGAAGAAAATTAAAGGTAAATTAAATACACCTACTTTGTTGACTTGTGTTTAAAAATACTACTTATGTTTAAAAATATTACTATCCCTTTTCAGAAAACACAAAAAAAATTTCAGTATAGATTAAACAAAAGGGACAGAATCACTGCAGAATTATAATTGAATACTGTGGGTTTCAATTGTGGTTATCCACTTATTTATTTGCAAACTTCAGTGTTCATAGGTCATGTAAACATAACAGTATAGATAAATGTGATAGAGTACTTTAACTGTATTTTCTCTTCTTTATTACTTGCTTAATAATATTTTCTTTTCTCTGGCCTATTTATTTTAGGAATACAGTAAAAATTGCATATAACATACAAAAGATGGGTTTATTGGTTATTGTTTTACTAAGCCTTCTGGTCAACTCATTACTAGTAGCTAAGTTTGAAAGGACACCTAAATTATACATGGATTTGTAACTATTTGGAACTCAGCTTTTAACCCTCAGTGTTGTTCAAAAGTCAACTATTGTGCTGAAAGTTTACATCAGTGGTAGGATGCTTGTTTTGCAAGCATCCGACCAAGATTCAATCCCTGGCATTTGGTCTTCCAAATATAACCAGGAGTGATTCCTGAGTACTAAAGAAGTACTAATCTCCGAGTAGAGCATATGTAGACCCCAAAACAAAACAAAAAGTCAATTGCACATACATCTATCCAGGTTTTTTCTGTGCCTTGTGAACTCCGAGCTCCAGTATCAGACACAAAACAACCTGTACCTAAGCCTTTATTTGCATAAGGTCAAATCTTCATGTTTTTGCCTTATATTGGAGCTTGAAGCTCACAAAGTGACATTCAGTATTTAAAAAATCACAGGCTAGAAGAAAGAGGAACAGTCTAAAACCTATGTCAATTCTTACTTCTGCTGATTTCGGTTATGTGGACAGTCAGCAATGATCAAGATCCTTCATTAATACACCAAATACCCTCACATGTCCCAAAAGTAGAAGCTGAAGAATGACATCAAAGAAAAGGTTATGATTAAAAAGCCGGGAGCTGCCTCACATCAATGAAAAGAGCCCAAAGGGGAGAAAATAAATGACACTATAAGAGCTATGAAATAGCTAATGCCTTCATGGCCTGTCAAGGTTCATCTCATATTTGTCACTAAAATTTGACATGCTCATGTTCATGGCCGATTTTTTGGTTTATTGGACCAGCCAAATATCCCATCCCAGTTGCATGGTAACTTGGGGGTTACATAATCAAGTTTCAATCTGTACATAGAACCCCATAGCAGAATGCACTAATTCTAAAAGGAATAGCATTTATACAGAAGACTTTGGTCCAAAATCCTAATGAATCGAGTCGCAATTTATAATTATCTCTTGAATTCTCCTATCAACTACCCTATTTGCCATCAACCCTTCAAACACATTCATATATGCTGCAATGTCTTAAGGGTTTAAGTCCAAGTTGTTATGCTGTCAAGTGGACCTAATACATATCCTTTGCTTAATCCTGACCCAACTCAAAGCTGCAATTTTCATAGTCAACTTGGTAAATGGTTTGGATGGTATACCAAAATAAGAAACTCCACTAAATCCCTATTGTTCTGAGGGTAGCTCAAGTTCTTGCTTGTAGGCATCTTAATTTTATGATCTATAAATATGCTCATTTCTAATATATAAAAATTCAAATATGATTTGAGATTTGTATAATGACACATGATCAGGAAATTTCAAAATGTCTCTTACCTTAATGATTTTATTTTTCCTAATCAAAAGGCAGATATGTTTCAAGAAATGCTTCATTTGTAGTCAATATGGAAAGTGTGTATGATTTCTGGTTATGTGAGAAGCTCTTTGCTTAAATTTCTAAAAATGTAGTTTACATAATAAATGCATTATTCAGTAAATTTATAGTTCATGCTGATTTCTTTTGTTAATAAAGTAAAAGAACACAAAAGCTGTTAAGTAAGAACCCCAAAATTTTATCATTTTATTGATAAGTAAAGCTGTTGGAGGTAATTTAAAAGTATACTGAAAATTTTCCCCATAGAAAATCTTAAAGCAACTATGTCTTTGAAGACGTTGAAAAATTCTACAGTGAATTTGAATGAAAGAAAGAAATTAAATGGAAAAAAGGATGAGGAAGAGGAGGATAAAGTATATATTTTCAGCACTGATAGGATAGTATATAGAACACAAAATAACAGAAGAGAATTTTCTAATTGATGCTTATAATGCAGAAATCACAAATATTTAAATTCTTCACTAATATTTAATAATATATTTAATAAGTGTGCTTTTATAGTAAACAGGGAATTTTAAGGAAAAGTTGTTCTGTTCTCTATATTGTTTGCCTACATCTGTTTCCAACTTCAAAGGTTCTTAGTAAAAGAACTGATAAGCACCTCCTCCTCTAGTTCAAGCACCTATTCTCACACTCCCTGCTGTGATTTTTACAGTAGTTTATTTGAAGACTGTATAGTGTCTGATCCTTCAGGAAACCCTTTGTGGTGATCCCCTTTAGTGAGCAGGGCTACTTGTAAGAGGACAAATGATTAACTGCACGTCCTCCTGCTGCTCTCAGCAGCTAACTCAGTAACTGGTTGAAACAGATGTTGCTCCTTTAGATCTTTAAGAACTATAATTGGGTGAGAAACTAGCACATTTCACTAAATTCAATTTACTATTTGCATTTATTTTTCTAGAAAACTCAAAATCCAAGTAAATAAAGTGTTTTTAATGACACAGGGTATGAGGCAGGAGTAACCATCCCATGCTCCTCCAAGCACCACCAGGAGTAATTCCTGAGTACATGAGCCAGGATAACCCCTGTGCATCGCTGGGTGTGACCCAGAAAGCAAAAAAAAAAAAAAAAAAAAAAGAAGAAGAAGAAGAAGAGTGCCTTATGTTAAAAGCATATTATTTAGGGTCATTAATCATACCTCAACTATTTTCATATAAAGTGGAAAGTTGTATAAAAATTTAGTTTTAGAACATACAAATAAATTCTGTAAAGTCATAATTTTGAAGAGGACTTGGAGCTAATATTTAATACTTAGATATTTCAATATAAAACCTGTCTTAATATATTTACCTGGTGAATTACTTAATATATTAAAATATATGTTTTGTTTCAATACATTCTGCAATAATTCTGGTATAATCTACACTAAAACTAATTTGTGTAAAACTCATAATTATACATCTAGGGAGTCACTGACTTAATTTGCTTCAACAATACATGGTAGATATGACAAAGAAAGTAATCTTTCTTACTGATTGAAATATATTTGGATATTTAGCAATATCTATTTTTAAAAAAACTTTGTCATTTAAATGAGAGTTTGTGGGGCATATTAACAAGTTCAGAACACCTGACAAAGTTCTTTTCTGTCTTAATAAAGTCATAAAATATCTTTCATTGGGCGGATGGAAGTTACAAAGTGATAGCCACAAAGTAAGTGTAAACATTACTATTTATTTGAGTGATATGATCTTTCAAATAAAGCAGGTAGGAGAAGGCATTTCTAAAATACTTAACCAGACACAATTATTTTTTATAGTAAAACATAAAAAAGTTAACCCTGGTCAGCTGTGTGCAGCAGTTTCATCAAGCACCTCACCTCTGCACTGTCTCTCCAGCCCAGAACTGTGAATACTAGGAGTGAAGGGAACTCAGCTTGTGAGGAATTCGAGCATCAGATCCTTAGAACAGGCAAAAATGCACTCCTGCCCATTGTTTCCACTCAAAACGTGTGAACATCACCAGATGTCACCCTCCACAAGAAAAGTAAAAACAAACAAAAACCCCAGGTGAAACGTATAAAACACAAAAGATTCTTACCAGATCCATAATACACTCGACATAACACACAACTTGCATAGGGCATGTGTCTATAACATATAACATATAACATGTGTGGCATGTAATATAGCACATAATACATGTAACAAATCTTTACTTGAACCACCACCAGGTTGTCTCTCATATTAATGATAGCAGCTGATGTCTTTGTTGGAAGATGAAAGAACAGGATAAACACGGGGGTTTTTTTTGTTTGTTTTTCAGGGGAGGGGCACCAAAAAAGTGCTCAAAGGGTCCAGTGGCTTTTATTGGCAGTTCTTAGATAAACTGAACTGGTAGTGAGGCCCCAAAGTGCTGGTTCTATATGACTCTTCACTGCCAGGGATCATTCAAAACACCCTGGTAATGCTTGGAAGTGCTGGGGGCGTCCCCCCCAAGACTGCACCCAACTGTGGTACCAGGTATCACCTAGGGTCCATCAAAAGCAAGGCACATACCCTAACCCCAGGACAGTCTCTGGGGCCCCCAAATATAACTTGTTAATTTTGAGAACTTTCATACAATAGTTCAACTAAGACATCAACTCCATACAAAAATATCTATATTTATAAATGCAAATTGCATAAAACCACAAAGTCTATGCCTAATTTGAAGTGGTAAAGGCTAACACATTAATCTGGATATCACATTTGCCTTAGTCCTGGTTCTTTATTTTATGATATCCAAACCCTGAGTATTTTTTCAGCTGCAAGGTACACAAGTTAATACTTGTTTATTATATCTAGATAGAAAACACATTGCAAAGTAAAACTACAAACCAAAACTAGAACTACAGGGGGCTGGAGCAATAGCACAGCGGATCACGCATTTGCCTTGCATGCAGCCAATCCAGGTTTGATTCGATTTCTAGCATCCCATATGGTCCCCTTGATGTAGGCTGGTAGATAGGGAAAGGCCCTTGACAATGAAACTTAGATTAACAAAGTCTCTTGGAAGGAGAATCCTGAGACTGACCTACCCTGTAGATACAGAAAACAGACCTGATAAGACCTTGAGGAGGTTGGACCCCCTCCCCATGAAGTTCCTGGAATTCCATCGACCTCTCCTTTAATCTGATTAAAATGTAATACAGCCTAAAGAAGACCCAGCCTCCCTGGTAACCTCCTTAGCAACGGACTTTTACCTGGGAAGAAGCCCCCACGTGGGGGCAGGTTGAAGAGATCCTATAAAAGACACCTTGAACAAAGGAAGGGTGCGCATATGCTGCCTGAGCCCCTGTGCTGTTTGTGCCACGTGGCCGAGCCCATGTGGTGCCCAAGCACATGTGGTGCCCGAGCACATGTGTCGCCCACATCTCCCCCCTTGAGATGTGTACTTTCATGCTTTTTGTGTCCAGTGCTAGGATGTGTGTAGAGCTCTCTCTCCACCCTTGGAGAAGCCCGCGTTCTCTCTTGAGCGCGTTATTCTTACTATTTTCTCTCTCACTTATCCCTTCCTCCTTCCCCTAGAAACCTCTAAATAAAATCTGTTTACTTCACTGCTTGTCTACTCCTGAAATTCTTTCCCAAGAGCGAGACAAGTACCCAGTAACTGGGTCCCGGGTGGTAGAGGCGGTTGGGGAGAAAGTGACCGTCTTTCTCCTCCCCACTTCACATAAGTCACCCGTGGGGCCCACCGCCATCACCCTGAGCACCGCCAGGGGTAGTTCCTGAGTGCAGAGCCAGGAGTAACCCCTATGTATTGCCCGGTGTGACCCAAAAAGCAAAAAAAAAAAAAAAACAACCTACAATGTAAACAAACATTTGATACTGCTTATTAGTTGTGCTTCATTTATTTTATCATATTTTTAAGAGTTCTGTTTTGTCCTCCGTTATTCACAATACTGTTAATGATAAGATTTTGCTTTTATTAGTTTCGACCCAAAATTAAGTTTAACATAAAGTGTTTAATTTTATAGCACTTCAAAAACATGACATTTTAAAAAAGATATTTTACCAATGATTTCAAATGGACCAGGAAATCAAATAGTCTTTCCTAGGTGATCTTGTACTTGTTATCTAAAAAGTTTTTTCTAAACAATTCTTCAAACTAAGTGTAAAAAACAGAGATTGTTTCTGAAAATAATAAAAGAGGATTCTATATAATACCTTTGAAAAGAAGACACATATCAAAGATTTTAAAAGCATAAAAATTAGCATTCAAAGACTGCATTAAATTCACAGAGAATTTTCACTGAATGAATAAACATATGGAACATGTCACCAAAGAGACCAATTAAAAATAGGATAAATCAAAAGAACTGTCATCTCTAGCGGAACACGAGGATAAAGAATAAATAAGAACAGAAAACATAAGGACATTTTTCTTACTGACATTTTTTTTTAACTGTAGGTTTGTTGACATGGTTCCAATATTGTTAATGCTTGTGATTTTTGTGAACAAAGTTTCAGCACCTTCACCACCATCAAAGAGCCCAAAACACCTTCATGCCGCCACAAGACATGGTCCTTGTGTCCTTTCTAGTCTGTCTCTTTCCTCCAATTTCCCCATCGCCCCAATGCTTGGTAATCTCAGAACTACAATCAAAGTCAAGGGCTTGTCATTACCTGATAATATCTATTATTTTTTGTTCTGTTTCTCTATATTATTGACAAAATTTAACCTTTATTTTAGAAATCTAGAATATTCAAATGAGGCTCTCTGTTGGTAGCAATTCTTAACAGCAATTTCACCTTTGCATATACTGTTTCTCAGCTGTGACCACAACCTGAACATTTGATGATCAGACCCAGCACATATAGTGTAGCTTAGACCCAGTGGTGCTGGGGGGATCCAACAATGCATTGGAACTACCAGCCCAATAGCCAGCAGTGTTCAGGGAAGCCGTGAGGTGCTAGGGATCAAACTTGGGGCCTCATGAAAGGTACATGCACCAACCCTTTGACAGAGCTCCCTTGTCCCAATTTAAATGTACATTTTAAATATTTAAATTGAAAGTCAAATTTGAATATGTGATGCCATTTTAAATTAACATTTTCTTTATCAGAATTATATTCTAAAATAGTCACTTTCATCTTTAATCTCTCATTATTTTCATGATTATTCTTAGCTAATTACCCAACCTTCTGAATTTTCTTAGACCAAAATGAAGATTTATATAATCATTTCTACTATTATCATCATACATCAACCTACATACATCTACATATTGAGATAATAATTGGTACAAGGTAGATACAACTTCCTTTCCTTTTTAAATGCCTCTACCATTTCTCTGAATATTATTTAAATAACAAGAAATTCTATAGTGTTGTTGGTACGGGCATTGTGAGAGGCTAGATAATATATATATTGACCTGTGCCTCTGCAATATGGCTTCTGAAACCCTAAGTTTTCTGGGTGACATGAGCATCATCTGTTCTAATGAGGTGACTGAGCTGATCCCTATCGAGGACAGGTTGCCAATGAGACAAATCAACAAAACATGAGTGGAGGCTGTTTCAAAATTCCAAAGCCAATTCTCCTAAGGGAGAGTGTTGAAAATGAAGTTAATGACTACTGAAGTTAATATCATATCAAGGAAATATCATCTCCACAAAATTTCTCCAAGTATAGAGCTTGGTAATCTTTTAGGTAGATGAGCACATGACTCTAATTGGAGGCAAAGCACCCCAAATCTGGGGTCAGAGCTATTGCCGTAGTCCTTTCCAGATCTCACTCGATCACTCTGTTTTCTCTTGAATATCTATTTGCATAATTTATCATAGTCTTGCAAGTTTTAGTAAATTTCAGCATTTCCCTACTTCTAATTGACCCATCCCAGCAAATTCATTAGACCCAAGAAGAAAAGGATGTTATGGGAAAGGATACTATTCCCATAGGAATCAAAGATTGTGATTGATTGCCCAGTAGGAAAGAAGTTTCAAGTAACCTTAAGATTTCCTGTTTGAATAAAGCATCTGAAGTGGGCAACACTCTCTTAGGACTGAGCCCTGACTCTGTGAGATCTAATGCTATTTCTGGGTATAGTTGGGATTGAGTTAAATTGTAGGACATCCAGATGGTGTTTCAGAGAATTGTTCAGTGGAGGAAATTTTGCACAACTAGCTGAAGTGGAGAGAGAGGTGAAGAAAGCCTTGAGTATTTCTAAGGCTGGTATCTTATCTTTCTGTTCAACTGCAAATTCTTCTAAACTTTCAGCTAATGTTTTCAGAGTCAGCTGTGTTTGTATCATATAATGGCACTTGTTCTTTTTGATGTTTTTCTAGTAAGACAACCAATTGAGAAAAACGGTAATTTATAAGAAGAAAATTTTTGTTTGGTCAGAATGTCAGGTATGCTGCAAAATGAGGTTTGAATACCTTGAAATATATACAATATCAAAAAATTTAAAATCATAAAGAAAAGGCCAGCATCTTCAGACACAAAAAATGGACTGAGCAAAGAGTGTAGGCAGCAAAGATACATAGAGACAACAATTGAAAAGCTAATTTCAAAAATTTAATCTTTGTACTTACTGTGCTTAGTTCTATTTATTATAACATGCTTATCCGTTTTTTAAAAATAAATACTCTAAAACATTAAAATTAAGATATAAAATTAAAAATTTAATACGTATTAAACATTTAGCAGAAAGCTATTTTCGAGACTAATATTTACTTACTTAATCTATAAATGATTGCAAACATTGGCTTTGCTTAATGGACATAGTTTCAGTAGGACAAAGTATATGAGTGACATTTCTCCAGAGTCTAAAAGTTTATTCCTATGAACATTCTTTTATTTGAACTACCCCAATTTTTTTTTTATTTTAGGCATTGTGATTTACAAAGTTATTCATAGCTGAGTTTTATAGGTACAACAATATCTCAACGATCCAATCTCCAGTGTCAAATTTCCCCCACCAGCATCTGCATCCCACCTCTCTCCCCACTTCTATCAGCATGCTCTGTGGACTTCAATTTTTAAGCAGTACTCAGAAATTAAAGTACAGAAAGGATATATTTATTCACAAGATGGTCATTCAAAATAAAAAAGAAAATACTGCAGAGTGATTTAGAGAGTTACACTTAAAAAATATGAATGTGCTCATATTAGAGGTGATTTGGAACAGATATAGTTGGAAGTATACATGTCAGTATTTTTCATTTTTTGGTAATGACCCATCGAAAGGAAAATGGTATTATCTACAACTTTATTCATTTGGGTGTTATGCATTTGGTTAGTAAGTTTCATCTGAAAAAAATGATAATGTGTAGAAATGTTCTCTAAAAAATTTCATACAGCAATAAAAAATTTTTAATAGTAAATGAAATCTCTAAGAGTTGCTCTTGATATAAATTACATTGTATTTCACTTTGTTTTCTATTTTAATTTATAAAAAATGGAACTGGCTACTTCTATAAAATAATTTATGTGCTAAGATGATATCATATGCAGAATGTTATACACTATAAATGACATATTCTGTGTGATTTCCAAACTATGATTAAAATGTCATAAATATATAAATGGAAAATAACCAAATTACTCTCTAAGTTGATCCTGGCACATGTGCATATAATCAGTACATTAAATGGAGCTATTCACAAAGTAAAGAACATAAAAAATGTTTGTTTAGTGAACGGAGGAATATAAATTTTAGTAGACAAGGATCTGCTTATTTGAATCATTCATATTGGATTCAAGTCAGTAAGATTACTGAAACCAATCTGTTCAAAATTCTATATTAAGCAAACACGCAAATCCAGCTTAAGCCAAAAAAAAAGGATATAGAAAATTATGAAGAAGACATGAGCAAGGCAAAAAGAGAAGGGGGTCAGGAAGAGGAGGAAAACAAGAGAGAAAGAACATTTGCCATTGACCTTGATATCTAGAGTCATCAAATCATTCTCTCTCTTCTCCATCTGCCTGGTATATCTGTCTAAGTTTCTACAAGGGAGCCAGAGATACTACAATATGTCTAGAATAACTTTCAATCGGAGTGTTCCCTTAGGGATTTGTCTTAAGATTTACATATAACATGAATTCCCATGAAATACTTGCAAAGCCTCTATTCACAGATTATTTTTCCATAGCATCCTTGACTACATTGTAATACAGAAATTTCTCTAATACTGTGAGGAACTGGCCCAGGACAGACCACAGGAATCTGTTTAGCTTTCTTAAGACTCTTTTTACAGGAGCCCTATTGTAGAATAACTTGTCTATCTGTCCCTGAGCAAGGAATTTGGATACAGGCAACCTGGGTCACAGAAAGGGTGGTGGTCAGACCAGATAACAAGATGCATATCACAAAACCCATATCACAAGACCCATGTCACAAGACCCAGGACTGCCCCCAGAACCGGGACATTCCTGAATATTGGCGAGAATGCTGATCTCTAAAACCATAGGCTAAGGAGTGATGTCCTTTTAAATGGATTGGTTAAGAGAGTTTGCAATATTACAAATCTATTGGCTATGAAATGTGCGGGCTCTGCTCTAACGGCCGGGATAGGCCTATATAAGATGTCTTTTGAAGAAGCTCAGGGTCTTTTGCCCAACCTGCTGGACCTGCATGTCTACGTAGGCAGCTGGACCCTGGCTAGCCAGTCTAAACCCTGCTTGCTGTTTGCAGTCTCTGGAGTCTCTTTGTCGTTATAGGGAGATCTCGATCCATGCCCTAACAATACAATTATGAATAACTTCTAATTAATAATTAAGACATTTCTAGTAGACAAAATTACTAAATTAAACAAGCAAACTAGCAACCCAGCAGAGATTGTGTCTTATCCTATATCAAAGATGCCTAGAATGCTATAGAAAACTAAGTCATTATTTACACATTTGCTTAAATGGCTGTTTCCATTTTTATCAGGATGAACTCCTCAACTACACTTCCAAACTTTAATTCTCCTTTCAAATATCCATCTCTGTGGATTTTCTAGTAATTCTTAAATGATAAATTACAATTCATAAGTTTTCTTATCCTTTAATACAGAAAAAGTGTGTTCCCCAACTTTTCCCCCAGTCTAAGATGTAATAAAAACATCATAGTATCCTTTGTGAATCACTTAATAGTGCAAACAATTGCAGGATGTTGCTAGAAATAACCATTATCATTATGAAATTATTAAGTAATCATAATAATGTTTTAAGAAAAATACTAAAAAGTACCACCATTGATTTTTATAATGAAACTGGTTGGAAAGATTACGTAATTGTTGGGGATGTACTGAGCTATCAGGGTGAGCCCACGTAGACTATACTACAGACAGGAACATTTTCCCCCTTCAAGCTGCCTTCAGAAAAATAATTTCAGTATATTGAAAAGAGCAGTTTTCCTTCTCTCACAGAAGCTGGACTGGTCTTTGACATGCAGACCTCTGCTGTTAGCCAGGCCTGACCTTTGAGATTGCAAAATGCAGGCTCTGGCTCAGCCTAGTCTTTGGGATGTAGATATCAGGTGCCTGCCCAGTTTGTATTTGAAGTGTAGATTTTAGGTGGCCGCCCAGCCTTGTCTTTGGGATGTAAATCCAAGTGCCTGTAGCCCAAGAAAGGTTTTGGGTTTGGCTTTGTATCTTTTTCCCCAGGCTACAAGCCTGCAGGTACATGGAAACAACATATTCTACTGCCTCAATGTTCTTCCTGTAACTTCTTTAGATGCCTTTGGTGATGTCACTGTATTGCGCCCTTTAGAGGTACCATGATCAATAAAAGGAGATCACAAGGCTCTCTACCTTTGCCAAGAGTCAGAGAGAGCCTTGGTCCTCCATGAAATACATTTCTTCCACGTTCCTTATCTCAGCGCCTCCAACCACAGGAACATTCATGCAACAGGTAATAATCCCATATCACATAACCAGTATCAGAAACACTATTATAATATTCCTATTCACTATTATCATTGGAAAAATACTTCTCCCCATTGAATAAGTGAAGGGAATACCATTTCTCAAAACCAACCATAATCCTTGGCCTGAGTAACAAATACTTCCTTCACCCATGGTGAAAGTAAATGACAATTTTGAAGAAGAGGATGTGAATAGGCTCCTTTCTTCGTTTCCTGCTCTCTTATCTTACTTCTGTAAATGATCCTCATTCTGTCATATTTCACTTTCTAATTATTCTAGGGACTTCCATAATACCCTGAAAACAGTCTTCTTCCTACCTTCAGAGGTATTGTCCCTTCTTCCTCCCTTTTCAAAGCACATTCTCTTTCCTCAATCCAATTTTATTCCCGAAATAGTATGCTCATATTGATGAGACTGTACATATTCATTACCTTTAGTAATCAAAGGCTACTAAAGTAGCCTTTAGTAAAGGCTACAATTAGAATTTGGGTGTGAGAAACAATATAACACTAAAGTCTTCTACATCAGAATGCCTCATTAACTTTAGATTTTCTTTTAGATATTAGAATTATTTCTAATTCTATAAATAATATATAACAAATAATATAAATAATAGAATATAAATAATAATTCTGCATTATTGTTTTTATAATAATGTTTTGTTTTGACAATACACGTTTTCCACCTTATTCATAAGAAATAAGAAATATAAAATCTGTCTTCAACAAATTAAATAGTTACTTTTTGTGCCACTGTAAAGACAAAATGTAGGTTATTTCTTCTTTTCCTTCATTGATACATTTATTCAATACATATGTTATTATGTAGCTGAAAAGTTTCTCAATATTTTTATATTCCGTAGTCAAAAGTGCACATATAATATTGCAAATGAATGGTTCAATTTCAGAACGGTTGTGAATATCATTTAAGCAAGAGGTTCTGTCCCACTTATTCTATCAGAATTTCTTTCCTTAAAGAAACTTTTTATTTTAGTCTATATATCACATAACAAATTACTACTGTCCTATAGACAGAAAGGCAAAAATCAGCTTTAAGCTTGATGTTAAATTGATTGACTATCTTTAGCAGACACAGACAGAAAGAAGAGAATTTTAAAATCTTATTATCTCCTACTATGAGGTTTTATTTTATATCCTCTCATACACAAAAAAAGTAGTGAAAGCATTAATCAATTGATTTAAGTATAACAGAATAGAAGTATTTAATCCTGCAATGTAGAATATTTTCATACTGGTTGTTTTATTTTAGTTTTAATTTATTACTTGAATCTAAATTATAAGTATGCTTATTTGATTGCAGCACTACAATTTTTGATATATTGAAATTTAATCTATTTTTTCTATTAAAGCTTTGCACTTTTACTTAATAAGTGAAAATTGCATTGTAACAGAAAAGCCTATTTTCAATGGAAATCTATTTTCTAGTATCCTAATTAAGTAAGCAAAAAAGTAAATAGATTTTATAAATAGCCTTTAAATATAGTTTAACATTTCTTGCTATTATTCTTCCCTATTCTGTTATTATTCATACATTAAACTATTGTTTTATTCCTGCAATTATTTTAAACCAACATTATTTTGGGTCAATATAAAATTCAGGTGGTAGGGGCTGGAGTAATAGCACAGCAGGTAGGGCGTTTGCCTTGCATGCGGCCGACCCGGGTTCGATTCCCAGCATCCCATCTGGTCCCCTGAACACAGCCAGGAGTAATTCCTGAGTGAAAAGCCAGGAGTAACCCCTGTGTATTGACAGGTGTGACCCAAAAAAGAAAAATAAAAAAGAAAGAACAAAAAACAAAAACAAAGAAAATCAGGCAGCATTTATTGTACAGTTTAGTACAGTTATTATTATAGTACAGTTTAAGCAAATTGAAGAGAAAATAGAAAAACACCCGATGCTCATGAATTGAGAATATCAACAATGTAAAATAGCACTTTGATCAAAAAACATAACACAGATTCAATACGATCCCATTCATATTTCAATGGCATTCTCACATAAATCACTTGCATCACTTGTCATCCCGTTGTTCATTGATTTGCTCGAGTGGGCACCAGTACCATCTCCATTCATTCCTGTCACGTGCTAGTGTAGCCCAATGGCGTCTGCTCACTCCAGGAACACGAAGAGCCTCAAACAGCTCGTTCAGGGTCTTGACGAAGAAGTCTGACCATCTCGTAGTGGGGGACCAGGCTTTCTTTTGCCATCCATGGAGTCCAGTGGGTAACGGCTCTCATCTCCTAATCACATTACATGTCCGCCCGGCTGATTTTCCCCCTCAATGGTTCACCACCTCATCATGGCGAGGGGATGGCAATGGTGCCAACCAGAGAAGAGTGAACCAATACGTGCTACCCAGAGATGCAGGCAGGTGCAGAGCTGAACTCCTTGCATCTACTGTGTCGATCTGGCCAGTACTTCCTACACGTGAGCAGCGCGTCCATGCACACGGTGTGTGGCATGTTTGTCAGCATGCAGATCGTTATAACATGCCACCCACATGACAGAGCCTGGAAAGCTACCTGTGGCGTATTAGATATGCCAAAAACAATAACAAAAGTGGGCCTCATTCCCTTCACATAAATGGCACTATATCACTGTTGTTCATCAATTTGCTTGAGCGGGCACCAGTAATATCTTCATTGAGAGACTTGTTGTCACTGTTTTTGGCATATTGGATATGCCACGGGTAGTTTGCCAGGCTCTGCCATCTTCACATAAATAAAACTAAAAATCCTAAATTTACATGGAATCACAAAAGGCTTTTAAAAAGTCCACATAGACCTAAAGTGAAGGGGCTAGGAATGAGGGGAAAAAGCAGAATTTTGCTCTCTGAATTCAAACTCTATTACATAATTATGGTTCAAAATATTCTAAGCTTGAAATTGTAAAGCATACAAACTGATGAAATAAATTGGAAACCCCAAAAGTAAGCTTTCACATATATGGGCAACTGTTGGGGACGGGCCTAGGCACCCTCTGCCTCTGTCCCTGTAAACAGGGACTGGGTGAGGAGGGGGTCTAGGCACTCCCTACCTTAGTTCCTGTAAACGGGAATGAGTATGGAGAAACGTGGCATGAGGGCGAGTATCCCCTGACAGCCGACCTTAACAGGCGGCCGAAGGGCCACCATGCTCTGGCGACCTGCCTCGTGAGAAAAGCTGAAGGGCCACCATGCTCTCGCAGCTGGATTTAAGAGGAGGCTGAAGGGAGGATTGGCTCGCGTCCGCCATGGCCATGCTCAAGGCCACATCTGCTTTCCCATGTTTCTCAAGGCTGAGAGAAGGAACCAAAAAACAAGTAATATTGGCAAAAATGAAGTTGCCTGCACCGCTTGATTAATAATGTTTATACCACTTATGTAACCTGCTGATCATTGCTAAAATAAGACTATATAAACCCGCTTGAATTTCAATAAACTTGCTGTATGCCGTATGTTGCATGCAGTCCTCCCTAGCCCACTCAACTCTCATTCCCTCTCTCTGGCCGAGGTTCAAGTTGGCCGCGCAGGCCGTGGCAGGCAACTAATTTTTGACAACAGGAAGTCAAGAACATAAAGTTAAAAAATTCTCCAATCAAAATTGCTGGGAAACTTAGACCACAAAAAATAATTCAAAATTGACTCAATTTTAAATGCAAGGTTTGACAAAATACAAAGAAAACACAAGTCATAAACTTATCTGCTTTGACATTTATCTTATTGAATATTCTCTAGTGTAGAAAATATATTTGTTCTGGGCCTGAAAGATGACAGTACAGCAGGTAGCGTGATTGCCTTGCATGTGTTGATCTGGTTGCAACACCACACTTCTTATCCCTGTGCACAGAACCAGGAGGAAGCCCTGAACTTTGCTGGGTATAGATAGATACAAACAAATCTGAACTTCACTCCTTGAATGAAATTTATTTTTTAATTTCGAATATATTTTGATTTGAGAGAACTGTCACTGTCACTCTCACTGTCATCCTGTTGCTCATCAATTTGCTTGAGCGGGCACCAGTAACGTCTCCATTGTGAGAATTGTTATAGTTTTTGGTATATCGAATACACCATGAGTAGCTTGCCAGGCTCTGCCGTGCAGGTGAGATACTCTCAGTAGCTTGCCAGGCTCTCCGAGAGGGGCAGAGGAATCAAACCCGGATTGTCCACGTGCAATGCAAATGCCCTACCGGCCCTGCTATCGCTCCAGCCCTTTGAGAGAACAAAAGTATTAAAATGATAAGTTTGAATACGTCTTATGAGTACCTATATTCTTTCAAAGAGCTCAGAACTACTTTTTAGAATACTGTGAACTTCCTAGACCCTCCAGACTATTTTCATCCTCTATTTTGAGTTTATGGCACTTTGTACACTAAACTGATCCCAGTTTAACATAAATCTTCATATATCTATGCCTTCAAATTTCCTGTAGCCCAAGTGAACTGACAAGAGGGATTTGGAGATCAAGAGAAAGAATGCAGAGTGCAGAGTTGTCAAGAGAAAACAATGAGTTCTAACTGGGCAAATTTGCATGGAAAGAATCTCACAATCTATAGAGGGGATTAGGATACAGTGGGTGTCCGGTAGCAGCACCAGGAGGAGTCAGTGAGCAGCGGGAGAACTTTAAAGGCAGTGGTATTAGATGGTTCCTAGCTCCCAGGGACACAGATGGGAGAGGACTTTTACAGGGTATACAGAGCAGCAGCTTATAAAAACCAGAGTATTGGAGCTATGTATAAAACCACTGGATTTGTGAAAATTGAGAGTGGTGCCAGAGGGTTTCTGAGCTAATGAGTGCCAGCTTGCTAAAAAGAGTAAATAACATAGAGTAAATATGCAAAGGCCAACTTTAGCTCATTTATATAGCAATTCATCCCCTCCTTCCTGTTGTTTTCGAAATCAAAATGCCTATTATTTTCATAATGCCTGAAATTAGAAATACTGAATAAACATCTTCAAAACTCAGAATCCTATATGGGTAAAATCTAGAACCATAAAGGTATTCTGTAACTAATCTGACCCTGTGGTTGATTAAAATTTAGAAAATTCGTGAGAAAAGGAGGCTTTGATTTGTTCAGTTTCTTTAAGGAGTTAGGTGATATGGGGCATCTTTATTGCAAGTTCCAACCTCTCCATTCAATTTAGCATTTTCTAACCACAATATACTTAGTGAACACACAGACCTTTACCCCACAAGCATCTTAAGTAATTTGGTATTACATGAAGCTGTCACATCTTGGCCCCAAAGAACAGTAGAATATAGAGATGGTTTCCAGTTGTTGTTCCATTTATTTTATTTGCATAGAATACTTCTCAGACACGTTTGCATTTCTTAATATTGCTGTGTGTTGCCCCATATATATGAATTACCTACAGCCCCAAATTGGTGACTCTAGGAGAAGTAATACTAGAACAAGTAGGAAAACTGAATTTCCAGTATTGAGAGCTGTGGGTAGTAAGGGTTATGGGGAAAAGAACCTCAGTAGCAGAGCAGAGTCCAATGGCTGAGCAAAAAAAAAAAAAAAAAGAAGAAATCTGTCAGTGTTTTGAGCTCAACCAAATGTTGGAATATATTGTCCAAGTTTAGATAAAGAATTCATAGTTGAAACAATCTGATTCTTTCCCAAGACCACCAGCTTCCTGCACTCTCTGTGTTGCTTTATTCTCCTGCATTCTCTTTGTTGCTATGAAACTACATTTGTGTGGCTTAATTCTAGCTGGCATCAACAGACGTATCCAAAGCTACACTGAAATATGCCTGCATATTATCTGTTTTGAATTCAGCACTTTAGTTAATTAAATTCGTCATGAGTACAGCATATTATTATCCACATATTTACATGAGATTAATATCTAGACATTGTTGGAAGCCACTAGGGATAGAGTCTTCCTGGTAAGCTTGCAGAGGAGAGCTATTATTCTTTGTGAAGTACTAAAATGATGTTAGCAGAAGAAAGATTATCTGTGGTGAAATCAGCTGTCTTACATATTGCTATGGCCAAGGCTCCATGCAGGTTTGATTTGGTGCAATTGGGCATTCCTTCTATTTTAGATTAACAGGAGCCAGAAGTTCCCTTTTCTGCCAAGTGGCAATAGCACATCATTGGGTTTTCATGAGCCATGGATCTGGCAAAATTTTCAAAAGCTCTCTTGGTAGTTTGAACACCAGACCTTCGAAGTTAACATTGATTGGCATTTTTTTATTAACGATATTATCTTACTGTCGCAGACATTATTTTTAAAAAGGAAAAAGAAAAAATCAATGGGCCTTTAAGTTCAATTGAAAATGGTTAAAAATATTTCTTTCAACTGTTAAAATCATTCTCAGATTCCTTATTACATTAAATACATATTCCTATAAGATTATTACGATTCAAAGTATTTTAATTCACAACAAATGAGACCAACTGTAGAAATATTGGGAGTTCTGCTGGTGTATGTATATGCATCAAAAACTGTCAGTTTATTCAGACAAATGTGAAAAAACCTTGCATAGGAACACAAACATAGCGGCCCCCGACATAGTCCTTATCCACATGGTTTCTCCACCTTTCCCCAGACACAGTCAAGAAGCGCAGAGCTTACACACTTCCCTCTTAATGTCTTCCTGACCAATACCTGCTTGTGATCCCCCATCCTTGAACCACATTCAATCTGGCTCCTGGTCCAGCATAAACAAGTAAAAATTCTAATGGTATCTTCCTGTACTCTTACTCTACAAAGTAAGAGTACAGGAAGAATCCTGTACTCTTACTTTGCTTTATCATAGGAATGCTGGAACATATAAGGAGCTGATCCCAGTAACTAGATCAGATTGTCCCTCATCTTGGTGAGATCATTTGGCAATACTGAGGGACCAGTCATAGAACGCCTGTGCTGGCCATAGATCACTTTGCCTTGTGCGTCCTCCTTACTTAAAAAATATGCCACAGTGTCAACAGTATATTTCATGGAGTAGCATCCTAGACATGGAGAAATTTTCTTGCTATTGTTTGTTTTGTGGGTCACGCTCAGAGGTGTTCTGGACCTATTACTTCTCTAGGCTCAGGGATCACCCCTAGTATGTTCACGGGTCCTATGTGCTGCTGGGGCTCAAAACAGTGTGGGCTGCATTCAAGATAAGTGTTTGCACCTCATTGCCAACAAGATATGTTTAAAAAGATGCCAATGTACATGACAAAGAGACATGAACATAAACTAGATGGAAATCTGGTGAACTACTGGCCAGTTAGATCAGCTGATCCCACTAACATAATCACAGATATTCACTCTAAAGACTGCACTCCTATTGTACTACCACAAACACATCCAATCTGACTAAACCAGACTAAGATATTTCTTTTGACTCATTAAGTGAGTTTCAGGCACTAACAGATCCCTGAGCAGAGAGGCGCTAGGAATGCTTGGATGAACTCTGCAATAATTGCAAAAATGAACTACCAGGACTTTTTCATCAAGAAAAGCCCCATTAACTCCTACTTGTGCAAAGAATTTGGGACTAATGCAATTATGAAAAACATCTATACTCCACCTTCCCCCAAAAAGCCACTCTATACTTCTTTTTCCACTCTGGAGAAAGCCATCTTCTATCTTGAATATCTTTTTCTCTTTCCTTCCCTTTATTTCCAGAATAAAGTTGGTTTACTGCACTTCTCATCTCCTAAAATTTTGTGAGGGAGCTTGCAGGAGAAATTCTGGGAGAACTTCCATAGAATTTAGAACTGACTTTCCTTTCTGCAAACAGTAATGCATTCCTTTATGCAGCCTGGTTCCATGGCTCTTTGCGAAATTGGGTGGCAGGGATCATCCCCTACACTGCTCAGAACACCCACAACCTAGGAGCGGTTTGATGAGGTCTGTAATGTGCAAAGTCCAAAACAGGCTTCCCTCAGTCCTAGACATCTCCAAACACTTCCTCGGGAACTTCCCTGAACTAGAAAAGAAAGAGACACTCTGCTTTCTTCCCCTTTCACATGACCACCCGGGGAACCCTCTTCCTTTGCTGGGTGTATCATGTCTAAACTGACAACACCTGTAAGATGCCTCTAACTTAATTTCACTTCAAATAAGCAAAGCAAAGAAGACTATTATTAGCAAACAGAACTTTATGCCAGTACCTATCAGTCTCATTTAGCGCAATGCCAGAGATTGTACTCAGCGAACATTACTCTCAGTATGCTCATACGATTAAATTAAAATGCTGTAATTCAGAGACAATGTCAGCATATTCTACACTTAAGAGACAAGCTTATAGCTATGACTAACCCCTGGATAGTGAGAAAAAAGTTTTCCCTGGCAATCAGGATAACCTTTACAACTTTCTAACCTCTTTTTCTATTAGGTATAACTACCAATCTCCCCTCAAAAACAAGTTCGACAGCTACCTTAAGAATAGAAGAGAGAAAAGGGATGTGGGACAGTGGAAAGTAGGATTTTTTTCCCCTTGGTGATATCTCTATTGTTTGGTAAGGAGATATAGGAGAGAGAACTCCAGAAAGAAGCAACAGCATGGGTTTTATAATTATAGGTTTCTAGCAATGACCAGCAGATGAGAGGAAAGGTTTTTGCACAATGCAAACTGGTAATCTCTAAAACTAAAACTCTGCTTGTTTAGGATATTTTTAGAATAATTAGATCTGTAAATGTTTGAGTTTAGGATCAACAGACTTTTGAAGGAACAAGTCCCAGCTTGCTATGAAGAGTAAATGTAGGAACAAAATATGTCTTTGGCTTATTTTATGAACAACCAGAATATTGAATGGCACAAACATTTATTATGGTTTAAGAACTTAGAATATTGGTTTAACAAAGAAGATATAATAAATGCTTGTGGAAAAGGAAAGCAAGAGGCATGCAGGCTTGCAGAATTAAGAGGTAAAATACCTTAACAGGCAGGGCCACTGGAAAGAGTATTCGCATAAAAATTGACTGAAGCTGAATCAGTTCTACCAATTACTGACTGTCAGACAAGAATCTGAACTTTTGTACCCTAGATAATCACAAGGAAATTGGGTGTAGTAAAAAAAATAAATAAAATAAAATTTTATAGCATTTTATTTGTTAATATTTATAGTTGCAATGAAAAGTATTGTATAATTGTCTTATAGAATTAATCAAGCATACATATCATTTAAATGCCTATCATTATAGAAGCAACATATTGGTACAGTATATGTTTATCTTTGTTCTGTTATTTAATAACCAAATTTATTTACTTAATAAAGATATTTAGCAACCAAAGTGATTCTAAATATCATAAATTTTACCTCCTACTTTTCTTTTTTTTTATTTTTAAATTTATTTATTTTTAATTAGAGAATCACCGTGAGGGTACAGTTACAGATTTATACACTATTTGTGCTTATACTTCCCTCATACAAAGTTCGGGAACCCATCCCTTCACCAGTGCCCATTCTCCACCACCCGTAAACCCAGCGTCCCTCCCACCCTCCCCAATCCCATCTCCCCCCCACCCCACCCTGCCACTGTGGCAAGGCATTCCCTTCTGTTCTCTCTCTCTAATTAGCTGTTGTGGTTTGCAATAAAGGTGTTGAGTGGCCGCTGTGCTCAGTCTCTAGCCCTCATTCAGCCTGCAACTCCCTTCCCCCACATGGCCTTCGACTACAATGTAGTTGGTGATCGCTTCTCTGAGTTGACCTTTCCCCGGAACGTGAGGCCAGCCTCGAAGCCATGGAGTCAACCTCCTGGTATTTATTTCTACAGTTCTTGGGTGTTAGTCTCCCACTCTGTTATTCTATATACCATAGATGAGTGCAATCTTTCTATGTCTGTCTCTCTCTTTCTGACTCATTTCACTCAGCATGAAACTTTTCATGACCATCCACTTAACTACAAAATTCTTGACTTCCTTTTTTCTAACAGCTGCATAGTATTCCATTGTATAGATGTACCAAAGTTTCCTCAACCAGTCATCCTTTCTGGGGCATTCGGGTTTTTTCCAGATTCTGGCTATTGTAAACAGTGCTGCGATGAACATACATGTGCAGATGTTGTTTCGATTGTACTTTTTTGCCTCCCTGGGATATATTCCCAGCAGTGGTATTGCTGGGTCAAATGGGAATTCAATATCTAATTTTTTGAGAGTCGTCCAAATTGTTTTCCAGAATTACCTCCTACTTTTCTCTCTAATTTATCTCTATCCCCTGTCTTCAAGCAGCCACTGTCTCTTCCACAGGCCTGAAACTCTTCTCTCAACTCTGACTCCTTTTTTGTTTGCTTCATATTTTCCAAATGTGATTATGATTTCTGGAGTAAATCTAAATTCATATTTTAATAAATTTTAATACCTTATGATAAAATTCTCATATTTTCAATGGCCTGTCCATGTCAGGCTTGCCTAAACCATAAGCACCCACCCAATATCTGGTCTTACTTTCTGTACTTCTATATCAGTCTTTTTTTTTTCTTTTTGGGTCATACCCGATGATGCACAGTGGTCACTCCTGGCTCTGCACTCCGGAATAACCCCTGGTGTTACTTAGGGGACCATATGGGTGCTGGGAATTGAATTCGGGTCGGCCACGTGCAAGGCAAATGCCCTACCTGCTGTGCTATTTCTCCAGCACCTATATCAGTCTTTTAAAACTTCTGGTTCCAAAACCAACCCATGATCTCGCACCCATGAACGCTATCACTTATCTATTGTACCCCACTGTGTTCACTATAAACACTCCATCTTTTACAATAAAAAATAAATTAACACATCCAAGCCTGAATTTTTCCTACCTTTTTTCAAATCAGATAGCTATAAATTTTTCAGGGAACATTTCTAAAACTCACACAACTTGTCATGTGTTTTTACTAAATTATGCATCTATTTACATAACTTTTCTAGTAATGCTTTTGCAGCTGAGAATATTTTTCATTAATCTGTTTCCCACGGTGAAATGTAAACTTATTTAATTCTGAATGGCAACTCATTTTCTGGAAAAAAAAGATGAGTCAATATATGTTTTAGAGAAAAAAAATAACTACATAAAAACACATTCATTATTTCCACGAGTCAGGTAGGATGCACAATGCAATATTGGCCACACTTTGGCGTGTATATCCATTTTTAGGATACTTATCACAAATTTCTAACTTGAAAACCAATTGAAAATTTCAAAACTTCAAATTATATTTCAGTATCAAAATAATTAATCTTACCCTTCACTTACTGGCCCACAGGCTTTTAAAATTAAGTAATTTATACATATTTGTCAATTGTTAAGGATTTATAAAAGAAAAGATAAAATTATATGTATAAAAATAATGTAAACTGTCATATGAGAAAAAAATAAGACAAAATGAGAATTTAAGGGGAAAAGTTAGCTAGAAAATTCTAGTGCTGTTCAAGTTATCACATCATAATAGATAGCAAATTTTATAGCTATCCAAAGGCTGATTCTCTCATGTGTTCATACTGGCTGTGTTATGCTGTCAAATAGTGCAAGTATTATCTTCTTGTATTAAGAACAAAGGAAGCACATGATAACTCACCTACTTCTTTGTGGAAATATGTCATAGAATATGCAGAAAACTATAAGCACAAACTAAGTCGCTACAGTTCCAGGTATCAGCAATCTATATTTACAGTCATTGCCAAAATAGGAAGAGTGAGTAGGTGAGGATGTTAAGCAATTTACCATCAAAGTATGATTCTGCTATAAACTGATGACAGTTGGATTTCCAATTCCCTCTTTATTTTTGGTTTTGTTGCAACAAATAGCTCTGTCTGCACTCAGAGATAACTCCTGCTAGGGCTCAGGGGACCATGTGGGGTGCCAGGGATCAAACTCAGGTCATTAACATGCAAGGCAAGTGCCCTGCCCTCTAAATTATTGCTCTAGAGCCTTAAATGTAATGTTTGGAGAAATATTTATTGTTCTTTTCTTTCTGCCCTAGAGAAGCCCTGAACAGGGCAGCATCATTTCAGCCTTGCTTCAGCAATACCAATCCTAGTATTGGTATTACTAGAATGAAAAATATTCTCCTAGTGGACCATTTCTTAAGAACCATTTTTTTGGACTATAGAAGTATCAATTAATCCTGAATTTATGATTATAACTTTATTCTCATTAACTCTCCTTTGACTCTAAGAGTACATCCCAGTGGTGAAAAAGCCACACATATGATTTGGGGCTAGAAAATAAAATTTTGTACAATCTTCCTATGTCCTACCTGTTTGAATTTTTAAATCCTTAAAACCAGGCCATTTAGGTTTCTTATTCATAATATGGAACCAATAAAAATTTCCTTATAAAATTTTTATGAGTCTCTAAAATTATTAAAATTATTCCAATGCTATTTTTTCTTTAAAATAAAGATGTTCACAAAAATAATTGTGTGAATGAGTAACATGAACTTTATCGGGTATTTTCTTTGCTATAATCTTCATATATTTGAAGTGAAAAGTGTTTTCACATTGTCTGAAATACAGTTTGATTAATGAAAGCAATATTTTATAGTGTATATCACGATCTCCAAAATTAATGAGATTAAAATTTTCATTTTATAGTCAATATTTACCATTATATAGTGGTAGGACTGGGTTCATAATATATCATTACTTGGCTCAGAGCTAAAATGAGACTTAAAATCATGTTCATAGCTTCTTCTGTGAATCATCTTGGCAAGTTATTAAAATCATGTGAGATAGAAAACTGACGAAAGTCCCAGACCACTGAATCAACAACCTTTTATTGAACTCTTTTAAAAGATTTTACCACGAGTAATACAAAAGGTATATCACAAAATGATTCCTACTTTCAATTGCTTTTTCACTGTAAAGTAACAACTATGTATCCTCTGAAAATGAAATCATTTTTGCCACTTATCTGAAGCAAGAGTGGAAGAAAAAATCCTGATTAATCTCTTTTTAAAGAAAATAAAAAATACACTGATTTACAAACTTTGAATTTAGCATAACATTTTTACTGCTATGTGATGGGCATAGGTGACCAAATATTAATTTATTTTTATATTAGGACTCTAATCACTGTATAAATCACTGTATCACTGTCATCCCGTTGCTCATCAATGTGCTCGAGGGGGAAAATAATAACATTTCCATAGTGAGACTTGTTGTTAGTGTTTTTGACATATTGAATATGCCATGGGTAGCTTTCCAGGCTTTGCTCTGTGTGTGTGTGTGTGTGTGTGTGTGTGTGTGTGTGTGTGTGTGTGTGTATGCCTCTCAGGAGATTGCTGGGCTTTCCAAGAGGAATAAAGGAATTGAACCCAGGTCGGCCTCATGTAAGGTGAATGCCCTACCCGCTGTGCTATCACTCCAGCTCTGAAAAATCATTAGCATACAATAAATTACATATGTTTAAAGCATAAGATTGAAATGAAAGAAACTTTCTTTCTTTCTCTTTCTTTCTTTCTTTCTTTCTTTCTTTCTTTCTTTCTTTCTTTCTTTCTTTCTTTCTTTCTTTCTTTCTTTCTTTCTTTCTTTCTTTCTTTCTTTCTCTTTCTTTCTTTCTCTCTTTCTTCCTTCCTTCCTTCCTTCCTTCCTTCCTTCCTTCCTTCCTTCCTTCCTTCCTTCCTTCCTTCCTTCCTTCCTTTCTTTCTTGCTTTCTTTCTTTCTTTCTTTTGCTTTCTTTCTCTTTCTTTCTTTCTTTCTTTCTTTCTTTCTTTCTTGCTTTCTTTCTTTTGCTTTCTTTCTCTTTCTTTCTTTCTTTCTTTCTTTCTTTCTTTCTTTCTTTCTTTCTTTCTTTCTTTCTTTCTTTCTTTCTTTCTTTCTTTCTTTCTTTCTTTCTTTCTTTCTCTCTTTCACTTCTTGTGGTTATTGAAAGAAATTTACTTAGAGAAGTTTGCAAGGTTAATGAGAGAGAGAGAGAGGTAGAAAGAGACAGAGACAGAGCAAGAAAGAAGGAAGAGTTTCAAGAGAAAACATGGGCTTCATTATGATGAAAGCGGACAATAACTTTTTGGAGAAGATTACAAAAACTTTCTTCAGACCGTCTTGACTTGGAAATCTCTGAACCAAAAAAGTTAATTTGGATATTGTCTCAGGGAAAGCCTTGAACTTCATGGCCCTTTCATATTCTTCTCGGGATCTTTAAATTATCCTGTACCTTCTCCTTTTCTAAAAGGGGTCCATTCTTGTGGTTGGTGCCTCATTTCTGGCATGTAATCAATATAAATATAGATTTAGCAGTTGTCTTTTGATATAATATAAAAACTGGGAGTCAGAACAAGTGGTATTATTGCAATGATATCAATGACAATTTTAATATGATACTACATAAACTATAAAAGTTTAAATAAAAATAAAATTAAATCTATAAACAAGCATGTTAGAGTTATCTTTAAGGTGCAAATACTAATATATATTCACAATACTTTTCATTAACCGTGAAGGTAAAGAACTTAAGAAAAAAAAAAGACATTGAAGAACTGCCTAATTTCCCCAAAGCATTGATGTTAGAAACAATTTGAAGAGGAAAGGAATTGTGCATTATAGTTGCATAAGACAGCTAGTCCCAGGGGCATTATAAAAATCAACAAGTACCATTTTTGTCATGCTACTGTTACCTTTCAGTGTGGTTGAGACATCTGACAAGCAGACTCCATGCAACAATACACCAACTCCCTAGATATCTGAGGCTTTCAGCAATCTTAATCCAGTTTGTTGGATTTCAAAAGTCTAAAAAATTAGAAAAGTTGTAGGGGGTCTGTTGGCAGTATTTTCCACATCTACATTACACAAACAAGAATCAGTACTCCAGAGTTGAAAAGGACTCATAAGTGTACCATCTGTCCTTATTTTTGTTAAAACTTTTGTTTGATCACCATTTTCATTCTCAACTGAAATAATCGTGGGATTTTTTTTCTTTTTGGGTCACACCCGGCTATTCACAGGGGTTACTCCTGGCTCATGCACTCAGGAATGACTCTTGGTGGTACTTAGTGGACCATATGGGATGCTGGGAATAGAACCCGCGTCGGCCGAGTGCAAGGCAAATGCCCTACCCACTGTGTTATCACTTCAGCCCCAATCATGGGAATTCTTAACACAGATCAAAGTGGACCAACAATCATAAGTCAGGTTTCCATTAGTTTTGATTTAATGCCCATG
Source organism: Sorex araneus (assembly GCF_027595985.1). Lineage (NCBI taxonomy): Eukaryota > Metazoa > Chordata > Mammalia > Eulipotyphla > Soricidae > Sorex > Sorex araneus. Next base: position 29,345,037 of record NC_073308.1, read on the forward strand.
ATGGTACTCTGTACAAAGTATAGTTTAATTTTGTTAGATACTCAAACTTCAAATTTAGGAAGTAATAGAACCATGAAAAAACATTTTTTTCAACAATTCTCCAGCATCTCTCAGTTAATATACTTAGTATCCTAATCCAAGTTAGCATTGCCTTTTACTTTGACTAACAAAACAAATTCATGTGCATTCTTTCTAGAGTTTCTTCTAATCAATTTGCATTCACAAATTTCACTCTAAAATTAAAATATGATCAGGTCACATCTCTTCTTGAAACCATAAAATATTCCAACTGATTTTTCTTTTGTGTGTGTGTGATTCATTTAGTCTATCTTGTTTAATAGTATTAAAACATCATTTTGTCCCATGAAATTAAATGTTTAAAAGAAATAACAAATTCTTATGTGGGAAGAAAAAACATCATTGTAATTTCCATGTTATTACTTTTTTAATTTATTTTATTTTAATGAATTATAGTGAGATACAGTTAAAGATTTACAAATTTTCATGATCACATTTCAATCAAACAATGTTTGAATACTCATCCCTCCACCAGTGCCCATTTTCCACCACCAATGTTCCCAGTGTCCCACTTTGATCTGACTTTTGTACATGGCATTAGATAGGGGCCTGAGCCCATTATTTTGCATGCAGCTGTACAGTTTTGCCAGCACCATTTGTTAAAGAGGCTTTCCTTGCTCCACTTCACATTTCTTGCTCCCTTATCAAAGATAATATCATCATACACTTGAAGGTGTGTGTAAGTACAATCAACCTTATTCCACTGGTTTGTAAATCTGCTTTTGTTTCATTGCCATGCTGTTTTAATTACTACTGCTTTGTAATACAGTTTGAGTTTGGGGAACGTGATTGATGCCCTCCATCTTTTTTCCCCCAAGAATTGCTTTAGCAAGTCTTCCCACTGGTTTTCCTAAGGGTCATTTAAATCCTTGTTGATATTATCTTCAGCAATAACCTTTAAAATTTCTTTTCAGTCCTTAGAGTAATCACACTACGTATAATATTAACCTTCATGCAACATATGCTATTATACTCTATTTTTAAAAAATTGATTGATTGATTGATTCGCCGTGAGCTACAGTTACAAAACTTTCATGTTTGAGTTTCAGTCATACAATAATTGAATGCCCATTCCTCCACCAGTGCACATTTTTCACCACCAATGTCCGCAATACCCCTCCAACCCCCGTCCTAACCCTCCCCCTGCCTCTATGGAAGTCAGTTTTTCTCTTATTCTCTCTCGACTTATGGGCATTATGGTTTGCAATACAGATAATAAGAATCTATCATGTTTGGTCCTTCATCTACTTTCAGCACACATCTCCCATCCCGAACGAACGATCCCTCCAACCATCATTGACTTAGTGATCTCTTCTCTATCCCAGCTGCCTTCTCCCCCAGCTCATACGGCTAGCTTTCAACCATGAAGCAATCTTTTTGGCCCTTGTGGTTGCTGTCCTTGAGTGTTAGTCTCATATTATGATATTTTATATTCCACAAATGAGTGCAGTCATTCTGTCTGTCCCTCTCTTTCTGACACATTTGTTAGCATGATACTCTCTACATGACCATCCACTTATAAGCAAATTTCATGACTTCATTTTTTTTAACAGCTGCATAGTATCACATTTTGTAGATGTACCAAAGCTTCTTTAACCAGTCTGCTGTTCTCGGGTTGTAGGTTGTTTCCAGATTCTGGCTATTGTGCTGCAGTGAACATACAGGTGTAGAGGTCATTTATACTGTGCTCTTTGCACCCTCAGGATATATTCCCAGAAGTGGTATTGTGGGGTCATATGAAAGCTCAATTTCTAGTTTTTTAAGGAATGCTACTACTGTTTTCCAAAAAGGCTGGGCCAATCGACATTCCCACCAACAATGAAAGCGAGTCCATTTCTCCCCACATCCATGCCAGCACTGAATGTTCTTGTTCTTTTTTATGTGTGTGCATGCCAATCACTGTGATGTGAGATGATATCTCGTTGTTCTTTTGATTTGCATTCCCCTGATGATTAGTGATGTGGAGTATATTTTCATGTGCCTTTTGGCCATTTATTATGCTCCGTTTCAACAATGTTCTTTTTTCCACTAACCTGGCATCAGTTTCTACTTAAATTCCTCGCTTGAAGTTCTATGATGGAGAAGTGTTTTCTAATGTGAGATGCCCATTTTATGGTTAAACAGTAACTTATATTTTGCTTTTGTAACAAATTACTAATGACATGTATTATTTTCCAAGATATACACATGCACACAAATATGTGAACTCATATATGAGATGCTAATTGAGGTACAATTTTTCTTAATCCTCAAAATATTGGTGATCTTTTTTTGCTTGTTTGATTTGGAGACAGAGGTGCTGAAGGCTTACTCCTGACTCTGTTCTCATGAATCACTCCTGAAGGGGTCAGGGAATTATATGAAGCCCCAATGCTCAAACCTGATTGGCCCTGTGCAAGGCAAATCTCTAGTCTCTGTACTATCTCTCTGACTCTCATGGGTGGTTATTATCAATTTTATGTTGTGGATGTGAAAGCAAACAACTTTTCTAATGGCATATAAAGAAGTACCTAATTGCTTAATTGAATAATACCAAGTAAAGAGCTTGTAATAGAGCAACCACCTAGAGATTCTAATCTGACATAATTTGTCCTATTACATTGAACTATGAAGCCCTGAAAATTTTTGTCACATTTCTTTCTTATAATATCTGACTACTGTATTCTTTCAAAAAATTTCTAATAGCTGACACACAAAATAAAGTATTGTTCTATTACTAGGGTTTCAAGTTAACGTCATAAAATTAACTCATCTAAGCAGTACAAGATGTACACTAAACTGTTTTTAGAATTCAATCCAGAATTCAATTTAAAATGCAGCATAAATACTATCTTAAATGAGTAATGGAAAAAATGAAGAGATGTGTATTATTAATACTATAAGAATATTTTAGTCCTGTAGCACTGTAGCACTGCTTTGTTCATTGATTTGCTCGAGTGGTCACCAGTAATGTCTCCATTGTGAGTCTTATTGTTACTGTTTTTGGCATATAGACTATGCCATGGGTACCTTGCCAGGCTCTACTGTGCAGGTGGGATACTCTTGATAGCTTGCCGAGCTCTCTGAGAAGGACGGAGGAATCAAACCCAGGTCGGCCACGTGAAGGGCAAACACTCTACCTGCTGTGCTATTGCTCCAGCTCATGTTAGTCCTATGTGTAAATTAAATTTAAACTAATGATTAACTTCTAAATATTTAATATAATGCCTACTAAAGAAAAAAAAGCAACGAAAATCTTGGAAAAAGATCCTAACTTCTCACATAAGAAGTGTATATTAACAAATACTCTGCTCTAGATTACATGAGTATTGAGAAGTAACAGAAGAAAAGAACTTTAATATTTCCCTAGCATCAGAGCAAAATGATGGTAAGAGATTCAGGCACTAATCAAATTGAACTAAAATAAATAGAAAATCATAATAGTGATAAGTGAACACTGAAGAGGTAGTAAAAAGGCCAAAGTGCAATAAAAATTTTCATAAGCCAGGGCCATAGCTATAGTGCAGTGGGCAGGCGTCTGCCTTACACATGGCTAAGGTGGGTTCAATCCCCGGCATGCCATATGGTCCTCCGAGTACCACCAAGAGTAATTCCTGATTGCAGAGCCAAGAATAACTCCTGAGCATTGCCAGGTGTGACCCAAAAAGCCAAAAATAATTTTTTATAAGCAAATTTAATATAACAATGACTGTTTTTTCTTTTTCAGTGTGTTAATTTGTCCTTGGAGAATGAAGGTGTTTAGAAACATACAAATACTCATAACTATATGAAAATGCACAGATTATATATAATAATATACACATATAGACATAGTTTTAAAGATTGAATCAGTAATTCTAGAAATTTTGAGAAAAAGCAAAATATAAACTCAGTCCACAGTCTAAGCAGAGAATATTAGCCTACTAGGGGTCAATATAGACTTTTAGCCTTAGTTTTATTTTTTCATTTTATTTTAGTTGATTTTATTTTCAACTATTTAGAAATAAGTTTTAATTGATTGTGAAATTTAAGTTTGCTAATCAAAAATGCACACATGGCTAAATATTTTTAAATATATATTTTAATGAAATGGTTTGAGTTATGTACAGAGTAGTACATTTGGTTGCTTATTAAATATTTATAACCTAATGCTTTATAAAAATTTTATGTAGTATATGCAGTAATAGCAACATTGTAGCTTGTTAGTGTCAAATAAGTAATTATTATTTTAATATTTTATATTTTGTACACATTTTTGTCACACCCACAAGTGCATAATTGATTGTTTACGATGGAGGTTTAATTAAAAAATTCCTGACTTGTTTAAAGAGTTATATAACTTCCCATTTTATAAGATAATAACTCTCCAATTAATACTTGCTACAGAAATAACATGAGATTTGGCAATTCAAGAAATACATGTATAATTTCTGACAATCACTAATTAAATAAAAATCATTCTATTTAATTTACATTCAGCTTTCCATATATATAAAAACCAGATATTCTAACATTAAACTTCAGTATTATTTTAAAACAAAGGCCATATTAGGAGTGGGGCAGGTGGGTTTGGGGTCACCTGATGGTGCTCAGTGCTTATTCCTGACTCTACTTGGGCCCTACTTCTGGCTCTATGCTCAGGAGTCACTTCCTGATAGTACTGAGGAAACTATCTAGGATGTCAGTGATTGAACCTGGCAAGGCCTTTAACCTCTTGGAGTGATTCCAAAGCACAGAACCAGGAGCAACTCCTGACACTAGCAGTATGTCCCACTGCCCCCCCCAAAAAAAATACTAAAGAAATAATGATTAAATCAAAGAAATAAATCTAGTATCTAAACTACATGAAGCAATAATTTGTTTTTATTATTTGAATGACATCACTTTTTTAAATGATATTTGGTAGCTAGACATTAAGTTCTATAGGAAAACAGACAAAAGCAAATAAATCACTCCTCATCTTCGAAATTGTTAACTTCGGGTTACTGGAATTTCTGGATTTTTGAAAGTTCTTATATACACAGTTGATAGAGAATATGTTTCAATGTTATTGAGATCATTATTCACCCATATTATTTAACACTACTTCAGCACAGTACACTTGTACATCCATGTGCACAGGATATTCAGTATCAAATGCACCCAATGGCTTTGTATATAATGAATCTGTAGGCAACAGTGTTCCAAGACTGCATCTTTTTTTCTTTTTTTATTTTATTGAATCACCATGTGGAAATTTACAAAGCTTTCAGGTTTAAGTCTCAGTTATACAATGTTCGAACATCCATCCCTTCACCAGTGCACATATTCCATCAGCAAGAACCACAGTAAACCTCCCCCCCACCCCTCCAGCCCCCCACCCCACCATTGAATGTAATCCAAGTAAAGAGAAAGTAAGATAGCATCTTAAGGAAAGCATACCACCTTAGTTTTCTTTCTTTAAAGATTATAATGCGACCTGATTTCCATTTTGTATAAAGAATATAATACTTATGAAGGAAAGCAGAGTAAAAGAATGATATCTGTATGGCAAGAGATTTGACTGAAAGAGAAATAATGAATTTCTCTCTGACTGCATCATTTGTACTAAAAATCCCCATTATGCAGACCTTAAACACTGAGGTATATTAATATTTCAGAACCCTACATGAATGGAGATATGTGTGCTCACATTCTAAAATGGCACATTGTAAAAGGGAATTTTCCAGTGAATTGACACAGGCTCACATTTTGTCTTTGAGCAAAAGGAATAAGAGTTGACCTCAGCACTATAATTGATTAATCCTGGATCAATTGAAGCAAGATGCATTCAGATAGCATAAAGATAATTATTAGGAATGTGTCTTTTCAGATAAATGGTTTATGGCATCCATTACCTTATGTTTTGCTAGTCTGACTTTTTAAACAATATTTTATTGAAGATTAGAGAGAGAAAGAAAAGACTGAAAATATGAACTATCTCAAGGGTTTGGAATAAATATCTTCTCTGTCATAGCCAATACATGAGATATCGCATAAAATGTTTTTACACAATAGATTCCAAACAAATTATGTTGTCTGTTTTGTATTATTCATATGTAACCCTTGTGACTTTTATTTTTGCCAGAAAATTTTAAGCTTCATTTTTAAAGCTGCAGCTAAAGCATGCCTAATTTCCACAAGATATTATATGTTCCTTTCTAATATTATTTTATTGGTCTTTGTGAACCATTTTTAAATTTAATTGAATAAAGAGATAGATATATTACATTGCAACTGCATATCTCAGACATTCATAAATTATGCATCTATTAAAATGAGAATCATAAAATTCAAGGATTTTATAGATTTTTTTCATGGAAATTTCTTTATGACCCTTTGGTTTTTGCTGTTCTGAAGATAATAAAAAGAATAACAGAATGACCTTAGTGATTTTCTAACTTATTAAATGAGTTACATATTCCTGCAGTGGTTTTATTTTAATTTTTGTCTTCGTAGTACCAGGAGTCAGTGTAGTATATTTTTAACAGTATAACTGAAAAGCATGATTACTATAAATAAACTATTATAACTGAAAAGAAAATAGTATAACTAAAACCCAGGTTTCATAACTGGAGAGACAGTACAGGTGTAAGGCACTTAACTTGCATGTAAACTTGCATGTAGTTGCAATGGCTATGACCTTATTTGGAATCCCTCACATCTCTTATGGTCCCTTGAGCACTGACAGAGTTTCACTCCATGAGCAATGAACATTTGAGCACAGCAGGGTGTGTCTTCCAACCCAGAAAGAAGGAACAGAAAAAGAGAAAATAAAGAAGAAAGGAGGGAAGGATGGAAGGTGGAATGGCAGGAGGAAGGATGGAACGGAGGGAGGGAGGATGGAGGGAAGGAAGGAAGGAAGGAAGGAAGGAAGGAAGGAAGGAAGGAAGGAAGGAAGGAAGGAAGGAAGGAAGGAAGGAAGGAAGGAGGGAGGGAGGGAGGGAGGGAGGGAGGGAGGGAGGGAAGGAAGAAAGAAAGGAGGGAGGGAGGAAGGGAGGGAGGGAAGGAAGGAAGGAAGGAAGGAAGGAAGGAAGGAAGGAAGGAAGGAAGGAAGGAAGGAAGGAAGGAAGGAAGGAGGGAGGGAGGGAGGGAGGGAGGGAGGGAGGGAGGGAGGGAGGAGGGAGGGAGGGAAGGAAGAAAGAAAGGAGGGAGGGAGGGAGGGAAGAGAGGGAAGAAAGGAAGGAAGGAAGGAAGGAAGGAAGGAAGGAAGGAAGGAAGGAAGGAAGGAAGGAAGGAAGGAAGGAAGGAGGGAGGGAGGGAGGGAGGGAGGGAGGGAGGGAGGGAGGGAAGGAAGAAAGAAAGGAGGGAGGGAGGGAGGGAGGGAAGGAAGGAAGGAAGGAAGGAAGGAAGGAAGGAAGGAAGGAAGGAAGGAGGGAAGGAGGGAGGGAGGGAGTGAGGGAGGGAGGGAGGGAGGGAGGGAGGAGAGAGGGAGGGAGGGAAGGAAGAAAGAAAGGAGGGAGGGAGAAAGGGAGGGAGGGAAGAAAGGACGGAAGGAAGGAAGGAAGGAAGGAAGGAAGGAAGGAAGGAAGGAAGGAAGGAAGGAAGGAAGGAAGGAAGGAAGGAGGGAGGGAGGGAGGGATGGAGGGAGGAGGGAGGGAGAGAGGGAGGGAAGGAGGGAAGGGAGGAAGGCGGAAGGGAGGGAGGGAGGGAAGGGAGGAAGGAAGGAAGGAAGGAAGGAAGGAGGAAGGAAGGAAGGAAGGAAGGAAGGAAGGAAGGAAGGAAGGAAGGAAGGAAGGAAGGAAGGAAGGAAGGAAGGAAGGAAGGAAGGAAGGAAGGAAGGAAGGAAGGAAGGAAGGAAGGAAGGAAGGGTACTAGGGATAGCACAGTGGTAAAAGTTAATGTCTTTTAAGCTTGGGGCCATGAGTTCAATGCTTGATGATGCCCTCATGATTCTGACAGTACAAGTAACTCTGTTTTTTTGAATTCTAGTGGCACAATGAACTGTGCAATCTCCAACACATCATAGCCTGGTTTGTGTGGATAGCACAATTAGAGTGAGACCCACTAGAGAAAAGCCATGCAAGCACCACAACTGCAACTGTGCTACCCTAGCAAGTGTGTGAACACCACAATCAAGCATTTGTGTTACTGTGACTGTTGGTCAATAACAGAAGAGGAAAGCAAAAATGCATTTCAAAAATCTATTAAAATTTTGGTGAGATTTATATATATATATGTATATTTTGTTTTGGTTTTGTGTCACACCTGGTTGTGTTCAGAGCTTACTTCTGGCTCTGTGTTCAGGGATCATTCCTGGCTCAGGGGACCAGATGGTGTGCCAGGCATTAGATCCCAGAAGGCCACATACAAAGAAAACTAGTTACTGGCTGTCATCACTCCAGCACCTCCTTCAAACCTATAAAAATTTATATGTGAAAAGCGAAACCCTATTTTATAAACCTAGATCATTGCCTCCCACACTTAAACTCAAGTGGACAGATCACAATTACCAAAAACAGATGATTCCATTTCCCCCTTTATCTGTTAGAATTTTCTTCCACAAAGTGTTAGGACTTCAGACAACCCCCCCACCCCAAGCCTGACTCCTTAATTTTGCTGAAGCTAAAATAAGGGAATCACATTCAAGAGAAATTTTGAGTGATTGTACAAAAAATAGACTCAAATGAAAACCTTTACTAGCATTAAGGAATATCTTTTAGTGATAGAACATAACAATTATGAATATATGCACCTAACATAAAAACAAATAAATTCTAAAACAAATATTGACAGATCTAGAGAAAATATACAAAATTACCTACAGAAAATGCTTTCTACACAAGTCTGATGCCTCTAAAATAATTTTGTGGAAAATTATTGATAACTGAGGAATACATTTATTCTATGCCCTAGATAGTAGAGCAAAATACTCTAGAGCAATGACCTTTGAAATCTTCAATTTCTTATTAGTAACTGAATTTTTCCACTGAGTTTTTTTTACATAGCTTGGTCAAGAACTCTTATCAATCTTTGAGCTAAAGGTCAGAATGCTCTGCCATGTAATATGTGTTTTCATTATTTCCTTATAAACTATGACATTTTGAAAATGTCATATAAGAGAAAATGATGTTATTCATTCATTATTGTATATATAGTAAGAAAAGTATTGCATGGGATATATGTAAAGTAAGTTGATGCTTTGATATGAATATGCGGTATTAAATAACAGAATGTAAACAGTTAAAATAAACTTTCTTAAATATATATAGGCATAATGGGTATGTTTCTGGTATCTAAGAGTGCAGATTAAAAATTGTCTACATTTCCACTTTAAAATGTCCTACATATAAATTTCTTATGAATTCTAAAATCCTAATCCTAACAAATTCATGAAATTCATATGCAATCTTGAAGAAAGTAAAAATTATTAAGGTGTATGGTATCAATTTAAAATAAATTATCATATATATTTCCCAGCAAATGGCATAAATAATCTTCTCACAAAAAATGCTTCTGCATGATACTTTTAAAAAGAAAAATTTATTAATTTTCTGGTTAACGGTTCTTAATATATTCTATTGATTTTGAAGTATCCAATTTTGATTTCTATTCAGTAGATTTAGAAAGCAATTTTTTAAATCACCTGAAAAAAATTCTGAGATCAGAGAAGTTTGTGTGCCTTCTGGTAGCTTGACTGGATATTAAATAAAAACTCTGAAGGCAACTGGTAGGATTGCCCCATGTAGTTTTTCATTTGAACTGGCATTTATATTTTTAAGACCACTAAATCATTATTCAGAAACGTAGTATTTGCAACATTAAGTTGTACTAGTAAATGTATTTATTCTGAATCCTGGATTTTAAAACTGTGTGAAAAAAATGTAATATTGTATGTTTTTCAGCAGCTTTTTCATGCTAGATGAGTATGGGCTCGTGTGAACTTTAAAAAGCAGTAATATTTTATCATATATATTTTCCAACAAATTGCATAAACAATCTTCCCACAAAAATTGCTTCTACATGGTACTTTTAAAAAGAAAAATTTATTTTCATATACATGAAAATATATATGATATAGGAAATAAAGTACCTATGGAAGGTGTTGCGTGAAAATATGCATTACAGGGCACACATTTTTTTAAGCTAGACTCAGTAAATTTTATTCCTCATTTCACCATTATATTTAATAAGTGAAGCCATTTCTGCAATTTTCTATTGCATAAAGTTGCATCCCAAAGAGAATTAGTATTGTCTATTGATTTTTAGTATTCTATATAAGATGATATGATTACTATCAATAAATTATTCATATATAAAAATTACACTGTATTAGAGAGTTATTGCAAAATACAAGTATATACAAGTATAAGCAAAAACAAACTTTGGTATTGATTAGCCACTGATCATGATTTGACTCAACTAATATTCTTCATTCTTGCTTTAATTGAGAAACAAATACCAATGATGCCTCCTGCTGGAAACTGCTAGAAAATGACAAAATTCTGAGAGAAAAATTGCAAGGCAGGGATACATTCCTTGAAAGTGAAACACAGGACAAAAGAGAAAATGCAGTGGAGAAGGACTTTGCCTTGCATGCACTCTGGTTTGATAGTTGCCATGATATGTGGTCTCCTGAGCCGTGCCAAGAGTAATCCCTAAACCCAGAGTCAGGAGTAAGCCCTCAACACCACTGAGTGTGACCCCTTTGCCAAAACAGAAGAAAAATAAACAAACAAACAAAAATATTAAGTTTATATATAAAAGCAGTTTTTTTATAAAATGAGCTCTTGTAGTCTAGGTCATTCTACTGGTAAATGATGTCAATCATTTAAGGAAGAATAGAAAACAGTCCTACAGATGTAACGTAGTTAATCTGTTCTCCTTGGTAAGTTAATACTTCCTTCCAGTGAATTCCTGGCTTATGTTTTATTTTGGATAGTAATCACAGAATTATTAATGCAATTATAAAGGCATGTACTATGTGGCAGAAACTAGGAACCATTTTAAACATTCTTTTTATTCAATACACTTAAACCTATCTTTTATCCCAACAAAATGGTGAGTTTGAAAACTGATTTTCTAAAAAAAAAACTCAACTGAAAAATATAATTAAATACAAATATGGAGATTATTGATAGATCCATCAACAAAATATAAAAGCAATATATATCTACCTTTCTATCCAACACTAGGACATTCAAATATAAAAAATAACAAGAGACATTCACAACAATAGAATAACTCAAAGGACATCTCAACATACAACTTACAACAAACAGATCATATACACAAAATATTAACAAAGAAAAATGGCATTAAATGAACTAATTGACAAGATAGACCTACATATGTAGAAGCTTTCATATCAAAAGAAATAAATCTACATTGTCCTTCAGTCCACATGGAACATTCTCAATGATGACATATATTGGGAAAAAATAGCTCTTAATCAATATGCTAACATTTAAATCAAATCAAGCATCATGTCTAATCACAACGCTATAAAAGTAGAAATCACTAATAAAGAGATAATAGGCAAAATCCCCAAACATATGAACACTAGACACCATGCTTCTGAATATCTTTTGGTCGAATAAAGAGATTAAAGAAAAATTTAAAACTGCCTCCTCGAGGGTTGGAGAGATGGTAAATGAGATAAGGCACATGCCTTGTATACGACTTTCCCCAGTTCATTTCCTGGCACTGAAAATGCTCTACTGAGCTCTGTCAGGAGTATTCACTGAGCACAAAGCTAGGAGTGAGCCCTAGTGCAGACAGCTGTGATCCAAATTTGCCACTCTCCCCAAAATGTATTGTGGTAGCAAAAAAATGGTAACAGTAAAGAGACAAACTCTCAAAGACTTTGGAATATAGCAAAAGCAGTATACAAAGAGAAATCCATTGCTACACATCTCTACACTCTGAACAAGAAGTCTAATGTCACATTTGAAGAAAACAGAAAAGGAGAAACAAATAGAAGAAAAGACAATGGAAGAAAGGGCAATAATTTAAAATTAGAGTTTAAATAAATAGAATAGGAAATAAAAACAGATGATTCTGAAAGATTCACTGAGAGAAGAAGAGAAAATCCTGATTAAGAGAAGCAGGTTGATGGGGCAGAGAGATACGCAAAGTGTAGATCACACTTATTGCATGTAGAAGGTCTGGGCTTGATCTGGGGTTCAATGCCTGATACTGTGTGTTCTCCTGAGTAAAGAATCAGTAGTACCCCTGAGCAAAGCTGAGTGTGGCATAAAAAGACAAAAAAAAGTTATCTGAGATGAAAGAGAGGTGGTAACAACTGGACACTGCAAAATTCCAAAAATAATAAAAGACAATACCGCTACATATAAGCAAACTAGACAATGTCAAAGAAATGGACAGATATTTTGAACCCTACGATGTCATACTTCTGATGCTAAACCATGAAGAAATAGAAAGATTTAGCGGCCAATTGTAAAGAAATCATAATAATAACTAAATATCAGTTTTCCAAATCATAAACACCCAGAACTAAATAAATTCTCAAGTAAATTCTACAAAACTTTCAAAGAACTAATACCCATGATGCTCAAACCCTTCAATTTCTCTCTACACATTTTTGTGAAATACCAAAAATACTAATTCATAAGAATATTTGCATTCTTCTTCACAACATTATTCACAGTAACCAAAACATGGAATCAACCTAAAAGTCCACTGATGATGAGAATAAAAGTTGTATACACAGTGATTCAATTTTTTAAAAAGTTGTGGTATATATATATATATATATATATATATATATATATATATACACTTAGAGAAGTAGTACTCTGCCTTTAAGATGAACTTAGTCTTTTGGGACAAATCTGATTGAACATGAGATAATTATGCTACCTAAATAAATAAGAGAAATGCAAGTACTAGACAGTTTTGCCTATATCTGTGTGTAAATAATAAAACAAACTGGCAAAAATAAACACGCAAACAAAAACCTAACATATAGTCTTGATGAACAGAACAATTAGTTTCCAAAGATTATCTTCTATTAGTGAGATAACACGGTGTATGGTGATTTCTGTTCTTATATGCAAGGTTTAAACCATACCGAGGTAAGTCTGTACTTCTGTAAATCATCACAAATTAAAAGTAAACACAGAAAAAAAAGTAGATGGACAAAATTTTTAACAACTGAAATACACACACACACACATACACACACACTCACAAAACTGAGAGGGGTGGAAGTGTTTCTGAAGAACAAGAGAAAATATTCTAAGAAACAAAAAGATAAAGCTTCCAGAGTCAGTACTATCCTGAGAAAATAACTTCAATTTTATTCATTATACCAGAATGGTCAAAATTTCTGCTCAGATTCAAAAGAATGGATGAAGGCACTTTACTTTGGATGGTGAATAGCCAGTCTTACAATGCAAAAGAGTATTCCCAAAGGGAGTTACTGTTGCAAATCTCTTTGTAAAACATAATTTGTCACATAAATATTTATTGAATTTCCAACATGTGAAATTGTTGGACACCTTAAGATAGGTAGTCCCTGAACCAGCTAACAATCTGTGATGGAGTTGGGCAGCAGAAATGTAGCTAATATAATACAAGGTCAAAAGTGTGGATCATTAAATGCAAAGGAGCATGGTACCTTAGAGTTTCAAAGAAAATAATCAGGATTTCAGTGGGACAGAACTGAACAATGATGCATGCAATAGCTGAATATGAAATAATCCTTGAATAGTTATATAATAATTTTATAGGCGATAGAATAGGATCAACTTGTTAATGTATGTCATTTCTTGAAAGAAAAAAAGTAAAAAATAAATAGGGAAAAATTGTTGAATCTTATTAGAATAATTTTTTAAATGTTTATAGATGAGCACTAAGAATTTTAAAATAAATAAGGCAGGAGAGATAGGCCTTGTATCTGGCCAAGTTTGATCCCTGTAGCCACATTTGTATCTTTAACCTCAACTAGGAAGGAACCCCCTAAGTACCCTAAGAATTATGCCCTAAGCACTGGGTGTGGTCCCAAAACCAAAAATACATTTTTTTAAAATAAAAACATACAGGAATGTGGATCGAGTAAGTACCTATTATTTGAGTATCAACAGTACCTCAAGATGTGTTTGCCTTACATATAACTTTACTCACATTATCTCCATAGGTATCCTGTCGGTTTTATTTCAGATAAAGGAAATAAAGCTTCTAGAATTTTAAAAAAGCAATCCAAGTCCAGTTCCAGACTGGAAAATTAAGAACAGATTTAAAGGTACTTGGTACTTGCGGATTTAGTTTAGAACTAACAGCAAGGGCCAGGGGTATAGCTTAATGGTGTGGAGTCCTTGTCTCAGATGTGTGAGGCCCTTGATTCAAACATGAAAAACAAAATGTTACCTAGTGCATGTGTGTTTGAGACATAGAGGAGTGGACCAATACTCCCAAACCAGAGTCAGAGATTGATCAGCACAGTGCAGATTTGCAGAGACACTTGAAGATACGTTTTTTTAATCTTTGAGATGCCAATAAAATTTTTAAAAGATCTATGGTAAAAGTAATAGCTGTCATCATGTTGTTTGTTGACTTACTCCAGCGGGCACCAGTAACGACTCTATTACACTCAACCCTGAGATTTTAGCAGCCTCTCCTTACTCGTCTTTCCTAATGATAGGAGGCTTTTTCAGGGTCAGGGGAATGAGACCTATCGTTACTGTTTTTGGCATATCAAATATGCACGGGTAGCTTGCCAGGCTCTGCCGTGTGGGTGGGATACTCTCGGTAGCTTGCCAGGCTCTCCAGAGGAAAGTAATAGCAAACACTATCAACAGAGATATGATGGCATCAGAGCAGAGACCAGTGAGAGCTGGATATTAAAAGCAGGATAAAACACTCCAAAAGCTCGGCTAGCTTGGCTACCAAAAATATGTGAGAGGCAGGTGCAGTTTATGATTGACCTGGCAGGCAATTTTACTATCTGCAAAGAAATGTGATTATTTATGAATAAGCCAGTATGAAACTTTCAGATGCAGTTTCTCCTCTCTGTTCCCCATCATGACAGAGATTTTTGATAATTGAAACACCACAAGAGGACCTATGAAACTATTTCTAAATTTTATTAGCCTAGCTCTCTCAAAGAATAATTCAGTATTTTTATGGGAGACAGATGGTAATTTTTCAGTGAAATACTCATCTTCACTTACAGAGAAAATGAGTATGGTAACATTTATTACTGATACATCAAAATGATCTTTGCCTGTATAAACTATATTTTTATAGGTTTATAAAGTAATAGTTTTATAGTAAGTTCAATTAAAGTACATATTACAGCTGGCACCTGTCCGCCGCCGCCGTCGGATCCTGACCAATCTCCATCCTGCAGGTAAACAGGCAATCCCTTGGAGAGCCTGCCTCAGCGCGGAGAAGTCCCCTCCCCGCCCCCTGCCCGCCGCGGCTCGGGGCTTCTCCTGAAGCCCCTGCCTGGCACCTGTCCGCCGCCGCCGTCGGATCCTGACCAATCCCCACTCTGCTGCTTAGGGGCGTGTCCTCATCTCAGGGGGCGTGGCCTAAAAAGTGGGCGTGGCTTCTTTCCCGAGCGGCCAACGCTAACGCGGCCGCAGTTATTCTTTGCTACCTCAGCTCAATCCGTACTGTGTATTCCTTTCAAAACTCACTTTTGCAATCTCAAACATTTACGCAAAATAGCCATTAGCTTAGGCTGACACTATAAAAGCTATCAGTGAATAAGGGAAGTTTAGCACAATCGGAGCCCCTTCTTCCCACAAAAAGGAAGAGGAATAAAGAACTACAAGGTTCCAACTCTGCACTTCCGTGACAATATGAAGAAACAGCGAAAATCCCCTCCACCAAGAGAGGGAGAACAAAAGATACTAGAAACCTCAAAACAGTCTCCCAACATCTACGACCTCTCAGATAAACAATTCAGAGAGGAAATATGGAGGAGAGTCGACCTACTCCAAGCAAATATGGAACAGACATCCAATAAATTAAGGGAGGAGATGAATCAAGCGCTGGAACGCTCTACCAAGAAAATACAGGAAGAAATGAGAGCAGAAATGAGAGCAGAAATTTCAAACCTTCGAACCGAAGTCTCACAAATAAAGCAATCGGTAGATGAAATAAAAATATCACTAGATGCCCTCAACAGCAGAATGACTACAGCCGAAGACAGAATCAGCGAGCTTGAGGATGACCTGCAGAAAGCTTACAGACAGCAACAAATCATGGCCAAAGACCTCAAAATGGCTATAGAGCGAATCAGAGCCCTGGGGGATGACTTCAAGAGGAACAACATAAGAATCATTGGAGTACCAGAACCACAGGGAAGTAACCCCAATGAAAAAAACATAGTCAAAGACATCATCGCTAAGAAATTCCCAGAGCTGGAGAAGGCAGGCGTCCAGATACAAGAAGTCCGAAGAGTGCCAGCAAAAAGAGACCCAAATAAAAAGACTCCAAGGCATATCATAGTCAGAATGGCGGATGCTGTAGATAGAGACACAGTTCTACAAGTAGCAAGGTCAAAGAGGGAAATCACATACAAAGGAGCACCCCTCAGATTTACGGCTGATCTGTCAGAAGAAACCCTCCGAGCCCGAAGACAATGGTGGGACATAGTGAAAAAACTCAACGAAATGAATGCCTCACCAAGAATACTTTATCCGGCTAAACTCTCACTCAAACTCGAAGGAACCATACACTACTTCTCGGATAAACAACAGCTCAGGTCCTTCATAGACTCAAAACCAATCTTGAAAGAAGGTCTAAAGGGGCTACTGTAAGGCAAGGAGGAGCCCCATAAGAACAACAAATCCCACAGAAAGATGACACAAAACCACATCACAATAATCTCTCTCAATGTCAATGGCCTAAATGCACCTATCAAGAGACACAGAGTAGCTAAATGGATCCGGAAATTAAACCCAACATTCTGTTGCCTGCAAGAAACACACCTGAACAAACAGAGTAAACATAGACTCAAAGTCAAAGGATGGAAAACAATCCTCCAAGCAAACAACCCCCTTAAAAAAGCTGGAGTGGCCATCCTGGTATCCGACAACATAGATTTCAGGATGAAAAAGATCAAAAGGGACAGCGAAGGTCATTTTCTGTTTATCAAGGGATATGTACAACAGGAAGAAATCACACTCTTAAACGTATATGCTCCTAACGAACGACCGGCTAAATATTTAAAACGACTCCTAACAGACTTCAAAGAGGACATCACTAACAGCACAATTGTAGTCGGAGACTTCAATACGGCCTTATCACCTCTAGATAGATCCACAAGAACAAAACTCAACAAGGAAACACTGACCCTGAATGAAGAAATTGAAGAGAGAGGCCTAATAGACCTATACAGGGCCTTACACCCCAAAAAGAAAGAATACACATTCTTTTCCAGTGCACATGGAACATTTTCAAAAATAGACCATGTACTGGGCCCCAGAACATACCTCAATCGAATCGGAAAAATAGAAATTGTATCAACCATCTTTTCAGACCACGATGCGCTGAAGATAGAAGCTAACCACCCACAAATACGGAAAATCAAATCAAACACCTGGAAATTAAACAATTCCATGTTGAACAATGAGTGGGTCAAGAAGGAAATCAAGGAAGAAATCAAAAGATACTTAGAAACAAATGAGAATGAAGACACGAGCTACCAAAACCTATGGGACGCAGCTAAAGCCGTGTTAAGGGGAAAATTTATAGCTCTCCAAGCATTCCTCAGGAAGGAAGAAAGGACCCACATAGATAGCTTGACTTTACGACTCAAGACCCTAGAAAAGGACCAGAAAAAGGACCCCAAACCAGACCGAAGGAAAGAAATAATAAAAATTAGAGCAGAAATTAATGACATGGAAACCAAAAAAACAATCCGAAAGATCAATGAAACAAAGAGTTGGTTCTTTGAGAAAATAAATAAGATTGATAAACCGCTAGCAAGTCTCACAAAGAAAGAAAGAGAGAAAACTCTAATAAATCGAATCAGAAATGAAAAGGGGGACATCATAACAGAAACCAGTGAGATTCAAAAGATCATTAGAGACTACTTTGAAAGTCTTTACGCCACAAAAAAGGAGAACCTAAAAGAAATGGATGGATTCCTTGATTCCTACAATCTCCCAAGACTGAAGAAAGAAGACCTGGAATACCTGAATAGACCCATCAATGTTAAGGAAATTGAAACGGTAATCAAAAACCTCCCCAAAAACAAAAGCCCAGGCCCAGATGGTTTCACTGGCGAATTCTTCCAAACATTTAAAGAAGACCTATTGCCTGTTTTCCTCAAACTTTTCCAGGAAATTGAAAAAACAGGAACTCTCCCAAACAGTTTCTATGAAGCACATATCTCCCTAATACCAAAAGCAAACAAAGACACCACTAAGAAAGAAAATTACAGACCAATTTCCCTGATGAACACCGATGCGAAGATCCTCAACAAAATACTAGCAAATAGGATCCAACAACTCATCAAAAAGATCATACACCACGACCAAGTGGGATTCATCCCAGGGATGCAAGGATGGTTTAACATTCGGAAATCAATCAACATAATCCAGCATATCAACAAAAGGAAAGATAAAAACCATATGATCATATCAATAGATGCAGAGAAAGCATTTGACAAGATCCAACATCCTTTCATGATGAAAACCCTCGCCAAAATGGGGTTTGGAGGAACTTTCCTCAAGATAGTCGAAGCCATCTATCACAAGCCTACGGCAAGCATTATCCTCAACGGGGAAAAACTAAGGGCCTTTCCTCTGAGATCAGGCACAAGACAAGGATGCCCACTCTCACCACTCCTCTTCAATATAGTACTGGAAGTACTTGCGATAGCTATTAGACAAGAAAAAGAGATTAAGGGCATCCAGATAGGAAGGGAAGAAATCAAACTCTCACTATTTGCAGACGACATGATACTATATCTAGAGAAGCCTAAAACCTCTACTAAGAAACTCTTAGAAACAATAGACTTATACAGTAAAGTTGCAGGCTACAAAATCAATACCCAAAAATCCATGGCCTTCATATATGCAAACAATGAGGCAGAGGAAAGGGACATGAAAAAAGCAATCCCATTCACAATCGTGCCCCAGAAAATCAGGTACCTCGGAATCAGCTTAACCAAGGAAGTAAAAGACCTTTACAAAGAAAACTACATAACGCTACTCCATGAAATCAAAGAGGACATGAGGAAATGGAAACATATACCCTGCTCGTGGATAGGGAGAATCAATGTTGTCAAAATGGCAATACTCCCTAAAGCATTATACAGATTCAATGCGATCCCTATAAATATACCCATGACATTCTTCAAAGAAATGGATCAAGCAATCCTAAAATTCATATGGAATAACAAACGTCCAAGGATAGCTAAAACAATTCTTGGGAAAAAGATGATGGGAGGCATCACCATCCCCAACCTCAAACTTTACTACAAAGCAGTAACAATTAAAACAGCATGGTACTGGAACAAAGGCAGAGCCATAGACCAATGGAACAGGGTGGAATATCCCTACACACAACCCCAAATGTATGACCATCTAATCTTTGATAAGGGAGCAAAAGAAGTGAAGTGGAGCAAGGAAAGCCTCTTTAACAAATGGTGCTGGCACAACTGGACAACCACATGCAAAAAAATGGGTTTAGACCTTGACCTGACACCATGCACAAAAGTCAGATCAAAATGGATTAAAGACCTCAACATTAGACCACAAACCATAAGGTACATTGAAGACAAGGTCGGCGAAACCCTCCACGATATTGAAGATAAGGGTATCTTCAAAGGTGACACGGAACTAAGCAATCTAGTAAAAACAGAGATCAACAAATGGGACTACATTAAACTAAAAAGCTTCTGCACCGCAAGAGATACAGTGACCAGAATACAAAGACTATCCACAGAATGGGAAAGGATATTTACACAATACCCATCAGATAAGGGGTTGATATCAATGGTATATAAAGCACTGGTTGAGCTCTACAAGAAGAAAACATCCAACCCCATCAAAAAATGGGGCAAAGAAATGAACAGAAACTTTACCAAGGAAGAAATACGAATGGCCAAAAGGCACATGAAAAAGTGCTCTACATCACTAATCATCAGAGAGATGCAGATCAAAACAACCATGAGATACCACCTCACACCACAGAGACTAGCACACATCCAAAAGAACAAAAGCAACCGCTGTTGGAGAGGATGTGGGGAGAAAGGGACCCTTCTTCACTGCTGGTGGGAATGCCGACTGGTTCAGCCCTTCTGGAAAACAATTTGGACGACTCTCAAAAAATTAGATATTGAATTCCCATTTGACCCAGCAATACCACTGCTGGGAATATATCCCAGAGAATCAAAAAAGTACAATCGAAACAACATCTGCACATGTATGTTCATCGCAGCACTGTTTACAATAGCCAGAATCTGGAAAAAACCCGAATGCCCCAGAACGGATGACTGGTTGAGGAAACTTTGGTACATCTATACAATGGAATACTATGCAGCTGTTAGAAAAAAGGAGGTCAAGAATTTTGTAGTTAAGTGGATGGTCATGAAAAGTTTCATGCTGAGTGAAATGAGTCAGAAAGAGAGAGACAGACATAGAAAGATTGCACTCATCTATGGTATATAGAATAACAGAGTGGGAGACTAACACCCAAGAACTGTAGAAATAAGTACCAGGAGGTTGACTCCATGGCTTCGAGGCTGGCCTCACGTTCCGGGGAAAGGTCAACTCAGAGAAGCGATCATCAACCACATTGCAGTCGAAGGCCATGTGGGGGAAGGGAGTTGCGGGCTGAATGAGGGCTAGAGACTGAGCACAGCGGCCACTCAACACCTTTGTTGCAAACCACAACAGCTAATTAGAGAGAGAAAGCAGAAGGGAATGCCTTGCCACAGTGGCAGGTTGGGGCGGGGGGGAGATGGGATTGGGGAGGGTGGGAGGGACACTGGGTTTACGGGTGGTGGAGAATGGGCACTGGTGAAGGGATGGGTTCCCAAACTTTGTATGAGGGAAGTGTGAGCACAGAAGTGTATAAATCTGTAACTGTACCCTCACGGTGATTCTCTAATTAAAAATAAATAAATTAAAAAAAATAAATAAATAAAAGAAAATAAATGAAAAAAAAAATAAATAAAGTACATATTACATATTTACTTAAATTGCAAATATAAATAAGGTTACAAATTTAATCACTATCACTGTCATCCCGTTGCTCATTGATTTGCTCAAGCGGGCACCAGTAACGTCTCCATTGTGAGACTTGTTTTTACTGTTTTTGGCATATGGAATATGCTACGGGTAGCTTGCCAGGCTCTACCATGCAGGCGGGTTACTCTCGGTAGCTTGCCAGGCTCTCCGAGAGGGACGAAGGAATCAAACCCGGGTCAGCCGTGTGCAAGGCAAACCCTTACCCACTGTGCTATCTCTCTAGCCCAGAAATTGAATATCAAATTAAAATGTAGATAATACCAATAGTGGACTTTCTAACTCACATGTCTCTAAATTGTGATTTAATATTTGTAGGGAGGAAGAAATGTTGATTATTCTATAGTGCAAATAGGAAACTAAAAGTCCTGGCTAACATCAAGTGCTTCCTGACATGATTCTCGACCAATAACTGTGATCATCACGCCAAAAGTTCATAACCTTAATATAACCGAGAGGAAAGAGTAGGCAGACCCAAGTAAAGGGAACTTTGTAGACAATGACATTGTGACCTTTGAAAAATCCATGTCAAGTAACCAAAGAAGGAAGACATTCTGAAGTGAGGAGATTGAAGAGAATCCAATTTAATAAAATCATGGTTTATCTTAATTTTCTTGTTTGTTTGTTTTGGGAGGGTCCTATCTAGCTGTGTTCAGGGCTTCAATCTTTTTCTGCACTCAAGGAAGAGTCCCTGGCAGTGTTCTGAGAACTATATGCAGCGTCCTGGATTAAACCCAGTCGGCCACATGCAAAGACAAGCACCTAAAAACCTACACTTTCTCTGTGGCTTATAATTTGGCTTTAAATGGGGTTCTTGAAACAGGGAATATTTTCTCTTAAAGACATGAATAAAACAATGGCAAGTTTTGAGTGCACATAGATTAGAGATTAATATTGTTTCACTTCTTTTTTTTAATTGAATCACCGTGAGATACATTTACAATAATTTCATGTTTGAGTTTCAGCTATACAATGATCAAACACCCATCCCTCCACCAGTGTACAGTCTCACCCCCAACGCCCCCAGTGAAAGAATGAAACAAATGAGATAAAACTATAACTTTGGGAGAATCACATTTCATTCATTTGGGTGGGAACTCTATTATTTTCAAAATTTTTCAGTATGCCTGAAATTTTATTCATTTGGGTGGGAACTCTACTATTTTCAAATTTTTTCAGCATGCCTGAAATTTCTCAAGATAAAATATTTTAAAAAATTATAATTTTTGTCTATTTCTATTTTCCTTAAATTATCTCAACAAAAGAAAAGTGAAATTAAGTACAATGAACTAAACTGAACAAACAGAAGGATGCTATATAGGATAGTCAATTACAAAATGTAAACCCCCACCATCAAAATCAGTGCTAAGTCATTTCATTTCATTTCATTCTTATCACTGTGTCACTGTATCACTGTCATCCCATTTCTCATCGATTTGCTTGAGCGGGCACCAGTAACCTCTCCATTGTGAGATCGTTGTTACTGTTTTTGGCATATTGTATACGCCACGGGTAGCTTGCCAGGCTCTGCCATGTTGTTGAGATATTCTCAGTAGCTTGCCGGGCTGTCGGAGAGGGATGGAGGAATCGAACCCAGGTTGGCCCGAGTGCAAGGAGAACGCCCTACCCACTGCCTTGTCACTCCAGCCTATATGCCACTTTAAAAACTTTTATTAATATTAATTAATTTTCTATCATACTATTTCAAGTAAAAATAGTACTCTATACTACTGAGAGTATGGAGCCCACACGGCAGAGCCTGACAAGCTACCTGTGCATATTGGATATGCCAAAAGCAGTAACAATAAGCTCTCAATGAGAGATGTTACCGGTGCCCACTTGAACAAATCCATGAGCAACGGGATGACAGTGACAGTGACAATGACTATTTCAAGTTAGATAAATTCAACAAATTACCATGTATCAGCTGGAGCGATAGAACAGCAGGTAGAGCGTTTGCCTTGCACACGGCCGACCCAGGTTCGATTCCTCCATTCCTCTATGAGAGCCCGGCAAGCTACCGAGTTTATCCCGCATGGCAGAGCCTGGCAAGCTACCCATGGCGTATTAGATATGCCGGAAACAGTAACAAGTCTCACAACGGAGACATTACTGGTGCCCGCTTGAGCAAATCAATGAGCAACGGGATGACAGTGCTGCAGTGCTACTACATACCAGCAAGACAGTTTGTATTCCTGAATGGGCATAAATAAAGCGCAGTACAAATTTGTTAAATCATAGTTCTTGGCCATTCAGGTGAAAACCACATTGAAATTCTTTGCGTCTTTTTGCTTCTGAGTTGTTTTAGAGATAGGCGTAAATAATTTCTTCTTTAAAGATCTTATTACCTTTATTCACCTAATAAAAATATTCATGAGTCATGTTAAAAACTCAGGGGAGGTCACAGCAGTTCTGCCTCTGTCACACCTCTAGTTCTTGAAAACTCTATTCTCTTTCAGCGTTGGAATACTCTTACCCTCAACTCTGAATCACTCTTGTTTTTTCTACTCCAAAATTGTTCCTACTTCTAGTGTGAGCTGTCATGGCTTAGTATAAATAATGTTCTTTTTTGTGGGAACGCAATGTCAAAAACAGGTACTGATTCGCTTTTCCTTTGACTCTCAGCTGTTAGCACAGTGCCTGTCGAGTTGAAGAGGCTTATTAATGATGCAAGGAACCACTGAATATCGATGGGGATTTTGATGTTAGACACACTGGTATGAACTTCAGTAAATTACTTAACCTCTTCTAAGATGAAGTTTCCTTATATGTCAAGTGGGAAGAATATTTTTTTTATCTCACACAGTAATATTAAAACTCAATTCAGTTACTATATTTTTAAAAACTAGCCAGCCTGGGGCCAGAGCAATAGCACAGCGTGCCCTTTCACTTACCTTGCAGGTGACCAAGCTGGGTTGGATCCTTGGTAGCCCATACGGCTCCCAAAACCTGTCAAGAGTGATTTCTGAGGGCAGAGTTGGGAGAAACTCCCTGAGCATCGCTGGGTGTGGCCCCCAAACAAAAAAAAAATTTAAATAAAAAACTAGCCTGTTCTCAGGGAACAATGATAGAAAAAAAAAAAAAGAAAAAAAGCCTTTCTAGAACTAAAACTAAAATACAGTCCCTTATGGCTGAAGAAGTTAATTGAATGACTAAAACTCAATCATGAAAGCTTCGTATTTGTATCTCATGGTGATTCAATAAAAAAAATTTAATAAAGATGTTAATAGAGGGGTGGAGAGACACTGCAGCAGCTGGTACGTTTGTTTTTCAAGTGGCTGAACAGGATGCCATCCACTGTACCAGGCAGGGTCCCCCAAACCCTCCGGGAAGGATCTGTAACTACAGAATCAAGAGGAAGCCCTGAGCACAGCCACATGTAGCCCTAATTTAAAGCAAAAAGTTGATAGAATGTAAAATAAAATATATCTCTTGAGAAATAAATAGCAAGCCAATCAATGATCTTATCCTTTCTTTCCATAAGTAAAAAGTACTTTAAAAATGTTTTCAAAAAATAAATAAAATAAAAAATAAAATGTCTTGCCTCCGCGTGGAACAATAAGATGAAGATATTGTAATTTTTAGTTGACTTTCATAATGCAAAAATAAAAAGTACTTTATTTAGTATTGTTATTATATTGAAATATATCCACATTTCTTTGAAAGGGATACTTAGATTTTTTTTATTTGGTTGGTTATCCGTTGGTTTGGGTTTGGGGGCCACAACCTGCAGAGCTGAGGGCTGACTCCTGCCTATGTGCTCAGGGATCACTCCAGGCAGGCCTCTGGATCATATGAGGTGCTCAGGACCAAACTCTAGTCAACAAAGCAAGAGCTCACGGCTACACAATTTCTCCAGTCCCTAGAGAAAGTCCGAATGAGTCAATTGTAGGGTTAATTGTAGGGTTAAGTCCATAGTTGGACTTAACATAGTACAGACAAGTATTAACTCATTATAATATGCACCAGAAACTTATATAATGTTACAGGATGCTGATACTAGAGGAAAACTATTTTTAAAACAAAATAGATACAATCTTACAGTTCCTTCTTGAACACTGGTACAACAGAGGGTACAAAATAAATCTTTTGTTGCAATGAAATACTTTGTGAGATCTAATAGGTTCCTTCCTGTTCCACCATGTGTGTGTCATCTGTGGCAAACTCTTCTTGCAATGATTTCAGTGGAGTGGTAACACTGCTTATATGACCACCACACCTGTTAAAAAGTAAAGATTCTGGGGCCAGCGAGTACCATGGGCAGGGCGCTTGCCTCGCATGCAGTGTACCTGAGTTTGATCTCTGATATTCCACGTGGTCTCCTGAGCACTTCCAGGTCTGATCCCTGAACCCAGAGCCAGAAATAACCTCTGAGCATCACAGTATGTACTCCTAAAACCATCAAAACAAAATAAAAACCTATAAATATGGCTTTAAATAGTGAAAAGTTTCAAGAACAAATTATTTAGAAGTTATAACCCAGAAAAAAAGAAAAAAGTGTGTTGTTAGCAAAAATCTATAGGACTAAACACTAAGTCAAGATGTAGAAAAAAGGAAGATTCCACTCTCATAAGGTATTATAAGTTGATGTATTGATAATATGTCACATGATGCAGAAAAGGCCTGGTTTAGTAACCAGATAAGCAATAGTTTCTTTGTCCAAGTTGATGAGTCAACAAATTTTGCCAATAGTTTTCATAATACCTCTTTTAAAGTGTTGACAAATGATAAGATAATTTAAAACTTTTCTCTTGAAAAAAAAAATACTCAATAGGTAAGGATCAAGATAGGTTCAATATGTTTCTCCAGATCTGGAAATAATAGCTGTCTCAGAGAAAGGTGTTCCTTTATTGATGCCTCATAGTTATACTGACTTGCTGCTTATGGATGCAAAAATATGCATATCTTCCATAAAATATTGTGAAGTCACTGAGTATAGTATATAAAATATTAAAGTAATTACTTGAAAGAATTATTTTAGACACAGTATACGCTTCCAAGAGCAAAAAAAAAAAATCTAAGAACCATCCCACACACAAAAAGACCTATTCCACAATGGCATAATTACTTGAAAAAAAAAATAAGCTATAGACTCCACATGCCAATCAATAAAATGATCAGTGTACTTGAAGACAGGGAAATGAGATATAACCGGATGTCAGCCTCTAAGGACAGATCTTAATTAGTTAAAGGCAAATAGACAGAAGTTTCCAGACATGGCATGTAATATAAGCAAATATATAAATGTGTATGCTTTTGGCATATTGAATTCCTAATAAATGGATGCTTTATTATTTTACCACATCTTTAACACATCCATATATCTTTCAATATATCAGTGGTATGCTAGAGGATGTGGACCCAAGAAAAGTAACGTGATTGAGCAGGTTTGTGGCAGTAAACCTTGGTCAATAAGATCTGATGTATTGGATTTTACACTAATGGTATTTTCAATATGTCAAGGATGCTAGAATTATTAAGAATAGCCTTTCTATTAAACTTTCTGATTATATGTAGCAGATATTAGACAATATATGTCTAACATATATGTCTAATATATATTCAATGACTACAATGAATGAATTGTGGCTTAATCTCTAGTTTGAGGTTTTTTTGTAAGTCCAGATATTGTTATTTGAGTCAGGCACACAGCTAAGAATGCGAATGATTCATTGGATGCCTTCTGTACTCATAACTAATGACCATGACAGATGGAATATATTATAGTTGGTTCATAATCTCTGAATATTCATAGTACTTCTTGAATTCAATTTTAAATGGGGAATAGAAAGTTTTGTCTACTGTAGATCAGTTTATACATAACAACTTTAGATATATTTTGATTATTCACATTTAGCTCCAGGGCTGTTTATAACAAAAAACTTACCATCATTTTCCCATTAGGGAATTATAGTTTTGTGGGAATAGAATTAAAGCATAATGATAAATGACTAAATGGTTATACATAATGATATATAGGAACATATGAAAAATGACCTAACCCAGATTTGGGAGAATAGGAAACTATTACCATGGGTGAATTCTGATCATTAAATAAAACCTAAACAGAAAGCATAAGGAGGACATTAATTAAAAGTGGGAAAGATTTTCTGTAGCACAGTTAGTAAAATATAACTTTAATTAAGAAATGTAAGTAAACTGTTCTTTCAATTCCAGAAGTTTTAGTAGTGTTGAACCAGAGTACCTCATCCAATGTTAAAGTGGATTTTGTGAAATATGAGGCTGGAGAGACAAATGATAGTTTGAGGTCAGCGTTTACATTCAAGATCCCCTAAAGGATTATAAGAATATAAGTAACGTAACAGGAAAAGTTATACACTGTAGGAAAAAAATTATTGGTTCAGTTTCATCTAGAGAGTGAATCCGAGTGGCACCAAATTGTCAGCAACAAGGGAATATGCAGGGCTAAATGTGAGAAGTCAAAACAAGGTCAATGATGGCCATGAAAACAAGACAGTATTTGTTGGCAATGCATTATTTGAAAGGTCTGGAAGTGGGTTTGAGAAACAAGAAATAATATAGCTATAGATTTAAAGGTACATGAGACCCATAGAGGGGTTTACGGGAAATTTACTGTATCCGGAATTAGAGACACAGTAAAAATGCCTAGACTGAGGTGCTGGACACTGAGCACCATCCAATTTCAAGATCTGTTATGAACTGGCATCTTTAGGAAAGGAACTAAACTTTTCTTAGAAGGAAAAGAGTACAGACGAAATATTGCAAAGATGTAAGACTATGTTTTCTTATATAGTGAGAAATGCAAAAATCACAAGCAAAGATTCTGGAGAATGGGAGGTTGGGCTTGAAAAAAGAATCATAGAGTATTTTAAGGGTAAGAATTAGAGAGAAAGGGATTGGAGATGGAACAGTGGACAGGACACTTGCCTTGCATGTGGCTAACCTGGGTTCATTCCCTTTCACCCCATATGGTCCCCTGAGCATTCCCCCAGAAATGATCCTGAATGCAGAGGTAGGAGTAAACCCTAACCTCCACCAGGTGTGGCCCCAAAAACCAATAATAATAATGATAATAAAGAAATAGGTATCTTAAAAAGATAATATAGTGAAAAAAGAGCAAAAAAGCACAAGGATGTAAGCAAGAATTATTTCTCAAATATTCAGACACAAGTCAATGCAAAATTGCCCAGTGAATGTACAAAGTTAAATCTCAGGCAGAGAATAGAGGTTTGTAAAGTTAGCAGCAAGGCTAAACTTTTTTGTGTGTTGGTTTCCAAAGGTACTTAAAGATAAAGGCATACAACTCTCACCTAGAAACTTTTTTTTTCCTTCATTCTAATGAGTTGAATTGTCTCAAAAAACTTCGAGTTTTAAGAAAATATTTGATTTTCTATGTGTGCAATATAATAATTGCATTTCCCAACTAGCTATTGGATTCTGGAAAATTTTGTTGTTTACTGTGTACTATCTGTACTTAGAAAGAGAAATACTGCCTCATTACAAAAGAAAAGAAATTAATGGGGCTAGGGAGATAGCTCAAAAAGAGCACATGCCTTGCATAGAAGAGGGCAAGGTTTAATCCCCAACATCACATAATCCTTTGAGGACTTCCCAAAGCAACCCCTGAGCCCCTCAGGGCATTGCCCCCAAACAGAATAGAAGAAGAGTATACAGTGTGTGATGCCATTAGCTTGAATACGTGACAGAGTAAAGATACAACTGTCATGGAGGACACTGCGCGAAGTAGGTAGCAAATTTAACCTGAAAGAATATAAGGAAGCAGCTGGAATTACTCAGATTAGAACACTGGAGCAGAGGACAGAATTTGCTAACACGTGGACTTCAGAGAAGGGCCTGCTGCTTGTTGGAGCTGGCGTCTCTGAGTCTGGGGACACACCCCTGACTGGACTCAGACCTTTGATTTAGGGTGGCTGAGGAAGCAGCGGGAGACTGTCCCTCTTTTGTGCTGGAAAAACTCCAACTCTGGATTCAAATTTTGCCACCAGGAGAAGCACCTCCCACTTCTGCTCAGTCTCTAGAGGGAATCTCGCAGAGCCGAGCTCCTGGGAAAGGAAGGAGGAATGATTTCCGAGTGACTAGTTTCTCTTCAGCAAATTCCAGTGGTGATGTTTAACTGGGACACAGCTGGCTATCTGATTGTGTTGTGCAGAGTTTCTGCCCCACTGTCCCAGAGCCAAGTTAAAGAGAGGAGGAATTATATCTAGAAAAATACTATACAATAAGCCCAATATACATTACTTAAAGGGCATAAAGTATTTCTAAGCCAGAAAAACATTTCATATGTAATTCTATGTGTATATGTGTGTGGTTTGTAAGATGTACAATATTAACTCATATTTGCATGCATATATATATACATAATTTATTTACTACAAATATTTCCTTCAGTAATTAAAAAGCTCTTTCCCTTAGCCATCTTTGACATAATTTTTCTTTAACGCGGTACTGCAGATTTATTTGAAATATGCTTTTCTGCCACTGTTTCTTTACCTTTAGTAATCTAATTTAATGTTTGGACAGTCTTCCAACAGCAAGAAAAATTACACATTACTGCAATAAAACCTCACTGGCCTTTGCAAATGAAAAATGTACTAATATCTAGCTCGCAACTTGAGCTGAGCATGCTGCTTCATCAGGAGAGAAAGGAATCAGCGAATCTGCCATCTGTCAGCTCTCTCCCAGCACAGACTCTCCTCGCGCCTGCTACTTCACCTGTGAGCAGAATACTCGGAAACATCGTTTGCCTGGACGGGATCGAACGTTTGGCTTCTTTGACGACAGAATTTGGAAATCTATTTGTCGATCTTCAATTATGCAATTGATGTTTTCTCTTTGCATGTGCACTTTTCATCAAGATTGAATAAGCAGATTTTAAAATGTATATTGTATTTGTATTCACTGAGATAGAAATAAAAGGCAAACATTTATGCTCTATTAATAAAATCACAGGGAGAGCTGCAAAGGAAAATGAATGTATATTTAGCAATGTGGACACGATTCCACATTGTGCTGGACCCCAACAACTTGGAACCAAGTTTACCAAAAGATTAAATGGGCAAAAGTTAGGTATGTGGGAGCCACACCCATATACCACCTCTGGCTGAGCTGTATTTTGCCAGTCTGAGTTCTAAAAGTTTGCTTTGCTGCAGAAAAGAAAAGAAAAAAAAGCAACAAAAGGTTTAAAGAAAGTAAATAATAAAAAAATAATAATAATATGTATTTTTTAATTTTCTAATTGAATGCACAAAGTCACTTCTAGATATTTTTTTCCTATAAGAAAATGTGCCAAAGCAAAATATGATGTGATTAAAGGACATGCAAGTCATTTCTTCACTAAAACTTTAATGAATACCTAGTAAATTGTTAGAGATTTAAAACGTTAGTATACACTTAACAAACATTTCAAATTACAAAGAAATATTTGCTCATGTGACTTTTAAATGTCAGCGATGCTAAAGCATTGGAATTTTATAGTCATATGACCTGAATAGTTCATATTATTCTTTAATGAATCCTGTTCTGAGACTAAGCAAAGCTGTATAGATAACCAAAAAACATATGGCTAAAATTAATCTTGCAATAGAGGATGATTCATTTAAAAATCTAAAGTTATGAAAATTTAAGTGATATTACTTTGGTGGAGGACTTGGTGTTGGAAGTTCATGTGCATTAAACCCGATCACTAACAAGCAGTATTATAAATCAGAGTAGCACTGTAGCATTGTCATCCTGCTGTTCATCGATTTGCTCAAGTGGGCACCAGTAAGGTCTCCATAGTGAGATTTGTTGTTATGTCAAATAAACAAAGAAGCAATAAAAATGTAAAATCAATATTATGAGAACAAAGTAAAATTCAAGAAAAAGAGAATAAAGTAAAGATAAGGAACAATAAAATTAAGATAAAGATATTAGGTAAAGATAAAGAACAACTAGAAAAACAAAAGAAAAAACTCTTGAATAAAGAAAACACATTGATGGTGCCAGAGGGGAAGAGGTTTGGAGAATAAATGAAAGATAAAAAGAGGTCAAGTATCTGATAATAAGTGAAAATCAGACTTTGGGTGATTATTATACTGCAGTACTTAGAGATGTAGAATTACAATACTGTGCACCTAAAATTTATATAAATTTGAAAACCAGTATTAACTCAATAAACCTTTATTTTTGAAAAAACAAATTTCTGAATCATCAAAAAGACTTTTTAATTAAAAGAAAAAGATGGGGGTATGGTGCCGCCAACAGGTCAACCTGTACCTGTGGGACAAGTGCATCGCAGCCTGGTGGTGTCTTCATGTTTCCTAACACCCCAAAACTGCCACTGTGCCAGACCCCAACAACTTGGAACCAAGTTTACCAAAATATTAAAAGGGCAAAAGTTAGGTATGTGGGAGCCACACCCACATGACATCCTGGCTCAGCTACACAAGTTCATTTATTGGCCTTATTTAAAGACCTAAGATAAATCTTGAAAGAGGTCAAAAGCCAAAGTTAATCTCTGACCTGTGCATGGCTGAACAGACGGGGGTAAATCGAATCAGGGCAGGTTGGCCTGTGCCTGCCCTGACAGAGCCCCCAGCAGCTGCTTGTTTTCACAATCCAAAATCGCCTTCATACCCCTGGCCTGATTCCACCGTCTCTGGATGCACCTCACCAAGATATAATGGGCTGAAAATTCAGATATGCGGGTTTTGTGACTGAAATCTCCAGGCTTCCTAAGGGTTGAGGTGGGCTACCTCCCCCCACTTCCTAATACCTATGGAAGCACTGGCAGTCACCCCCAGGAATCAACTCCAGTGCCACCCTGTAAGCTCTATTACTGGCCTTGCTTCAGAGACCCATAAATGACTCTTGAAAGAGATCAAAAGCCAGAGCCACAGCAGTAAGTTCCAGAAGATACCACAGAGCTAGAGAGCTCCCTAGGCCCCATACTGAGCCAATTTCACTAGGGCACCCCAGATGGAGCAGGTGCAGTCTCCCCATCTACTCCAGATGGAATCCTGGTGACCAAGAGCTTCCACACACAAGGCCCAGGTATGCAGGTTCATGGACTAAATCTCCATGCTACACAGTGGCAGAGGCACCGGGCTGTCCCTCCCCAGCTCCTCACCCATTCCTCGGCCCTACTGTCACACCCACAGCATGCCTCCGGGCACCATCTTAGCGCACCAACAACCTTGGTCCAGAAACGCCCAATTGAACCCCAAAATGCATTAGTGCCCTACATTAATGTCTCTGGAACCCACCCATTTACAATCTAGGATTCCAAAAGTGTGCGGCCATGGCACCCATGATATTCACAATGAGCAATGGACAATAAATGATCTAGATCTGCCCCTGGAAGGCAGGCTTGAACGGTGGTGGGAAAATTCAAGCAAAACATAATGCCCAAAAGTAGAGAGTATTGGGGAAATTGCCTGCCATGGAGGCAGGGTAAGGACTGGGATGGGGAAGGGAGGAATATACTGGGGATACTGGTGGTGGAAAGTGGGCACTGGTGGAGGGATGGGTGTTTGATCATTATATGGCTGAATATCGAACATGAAAGCTTTGTAACTGTATCTCACAGTGATTAAATAAAAAAAGGCAATGTGAAGTTCATGCCCAATTCAAACAGCATAATCAATGGCTGAATATATAGCAGTACTCCTACATTAAAAAAGAAGAAAGAAAAGAAAAAGATGATTGTTTGATTATCCATTTCTATGTGTGTAGGGAAAATATAATTTGATCAAACTGGAGTACACAGTGTA
This sequence comes from Sorex araneus, assembly GCF_027595985.1. NCBI lineage: Eukaryota > Metazoa > Chordata > Mammalia > Eulipotyphla > Soricidae > Sorex > Sorex araneus. The sequence goes on from NC_073308.1 coordinate 29,378,038, forward strand.
ATAAGAACTATTTTCAGAATTTTTATACTGAGGACTGTTAAAGAAATATAAGACTATGATAATATGACAATACAGACATTTTGGAATAAAAACAGACCCTTCATACATGCCTGAGTTTTAATCATATCAAAAACTGCAAATCAACAGTTAATCTAATTTTTTCCTAAAGAATTAAATCATGACAGTAGAAATGAAGGCCAGGTGGACTGAGCGACAGTTAGAAACTTCCCATAAATGGCAGGGAGAGAGCAGTTAGGACAGAGAAGGGACCACTCCACTATGACAGTAATAGTTGGAAATTGTCATTCTGGACAACAATTGAGTGTTGAAAGCAGGTAAAGTGATATACACGATGACCTTTCAGTACCTGTATAACAAACCAAGAGGAAGAGAGAGTAAGTGAGAGAGAGAAGAAAAGTGCCTGCCATAAAGGAATACTGATGGTGGGGGGGTGGAAGGAAGGAAACTGGGGATACTGATGACAGGGAAGGTACACTGCTGAAGTAATGAGTGTTGGAACATTGTAAGACTGAAACTCAACTATGAACAACTTTGACTATATATCTCACGGTGATTTAATTTTAAAAAAGAATTATATGTTGTGACTGGCATTATTTGTTAACATGTATCTCTTAAAATGTTTTTACAAAAAATAAATAAATAAAATTAGAAAATAATAAATAAATAAATATAATGGAAAACTAATTATCAAATGCTTCCTTAGTAGGGCTGTCTTTCTTGGGGGGAAACTCCAACAACAATAGTGAGTTTTGTGTTGAAATATGGAACATAATCAAGATAAAGAGAAAATCAAGTGAAATTCATCAGTTATACGGTTGGGGGTGGGGGGCGGGGGCGGGGGGTATACTGGGGATTTTGGCGGTGGAATATGGGCACTGGTGAAGGGATGGTGTTTGAATATTTTATAACTGAGACATAAACCTGAGAGCTTTGTAACTTTCCACATGGTGATAAAATAAAAATTAAAAAAAATTAAAAAATTAAAAATAAATAAATAAATAGATATATTTTTGAAATACTTTAGTGAGAAATTTTGTTGTTTTTAAGGTTTTTTTCTGGGCCTTTTTTCTGGGGGGGGTAATATTTTTCATGTCACACCTGGCTATATGCAGATCTTAATCTTGTTTCTGTATTCAGGGGATCATTTCTAGTTATGCTCAGTGCTGGGAATCAAACCTAGGTAAGCCACATGCAAGCAAAGCATTGTACTACTTCTTTGTCACATTAGTAAGAAATTTAAAAGGACTCAATATATATGGTAAGACAACCAGCCTTCAAAATGGCTCCAGTGACAAATGGCTTGTCTCTTGGCATTCAAGTTTCCAGATATCTATCCCAGTCTGAATAGGTCTGTAAGCAACAGGACATTGCAAAAATACTGAGCATGATAGCAATAGAGAACTCATAACAGACTTTGTGTTCTTACCTTTACATGCACTTGTCATTCTCTTGGGGAAGCTTGTTGTCAGGTAATGAGGGTTTCTAAGAACTCTCGTGGGGTTCAAAGACTGAGTAAATAAAGCCTTCCATCCTTCCATCAAGAGCTGGAACAAAACTAAGGCCTCCTGTTAAAGACATGAGAATATTCCCTGTTACAAGTAATACCAGTTTAGTTTTCAGCTAATTGTTGTCCTTGCCAATCTTGACTGTCGCCTCATTAGCTAGACTAACTCAATGAACTTCTCTAATAATCCCAATCCTAATGTACAAAAACATTATTTAAATGTTGATTTAAACTACTATATTTTAATCAGAGGCATTTGTAGGAAGATAATATAAATGCATTTAAATAGGACCTGAGTGATAAAGTAGTGGGTAGGGTGCTTGCCTTACAGCAGCAGAGGTGAGTTCAATCTCTATCACCTCCAATGAGCCCCCAGTCCATCAGGAGTGATCCTTGAATGCAGAGCCAGGAATAAGCCATGAGCATAGCCAAGTGTGGGCCCCCCCAAATGAAACAGAGATAATAAAATAATGTATTTAACATTAACCTTAATATTAACTTAATATTAATATTAATATACTGATGGGATAATTTTTAAGGCATCAATAGGTAACTAATATATACATATTGACAATCTTTTAACCAAATAGCCCATGACACTATCAAAGAAGAAAGGAATAACTGCATAGATATAACAAGTAGGAAAGTTAAACATGACCACTAATAATATTAGTTGTAGCCACAAAATCATCCAGAATATGGTTTCTCTAGTGAAAAATATCTAAAGACTCAGTAATGTTATCAATACAAACCTGGGAATGAGAATTTATTTAAAATGAAGCTGGTAAAATGATACACACAGTGGATGTGAGTAGTCATTTGAGAAATGAGTCCAAAAGATTGATTATTAATGACTGAAAAGTTTAGGGAAAATGCAGCTAAAATCAAGGCAATGAGAATATTACTGTGAGGAAGTTAGATAGCAGATGTGTCAGATAAGTGGGGTCATCAGCTCAGATGAATGAATCACTATCACTGTCACTATCATCCCATTGATCGTCAGTTTGCTTGAACAGGTCCAGTAACGTCTCCATTCGTCCTAGCCCTGAGTTTTTAGCAGCCTCTCTTTAATTGTCCTTCTAATGGTGCCTCATTAGAGGCTCTTTCAGGGTCAGGAGAATGAAACCCATTATTGTTACTGTATTTGGCATGTGAATATGCCACGGGGAGCTTGCCATGCTCTCTTGTGCAGGCAGGAAGCTCTAAGTAGCTTGCCAGGTTCTCTGAGAGGGAGATCAAAGCTATAAGATGTTGCTTCTGGGAGCTTAGTTTTATAGTCTCTGGATGTTGGCCATTGATAGGATTACATGGTGCCAGGGGCAGTTTTGTGGGAGGGCCTGCCTAGCTACTGGAAAATGGGGGATCTGGGCGGGAGAGGCCCAGTTCTGATCCGAGCAGGCTCAGAAATCTCAGCCCCAGGTCTTGCACACCTGGGTTCCTCTGTTGGTTCCTTCATGCATGAGGCTTGTCCAAGCATGTGGAGAGTGGCCTTACGCATGGCTATGGCTGGGTTCTGGAGATCTTTGGCTGAATGAATAGGAGAAGCCAAATAAGCAAACCTACCTGTTTAAGTGACAACAATCCTGATTTCTAACAGTGAGAAGAATCCTTGACTCCCTGCAAGACAGAATGGATCTACAGTAGAGCAAAGAGGTCACTTGCTTTAAACATGGCTATTTGGGGTTTGATACCTTGTACCACTGTATGGTCTGTCGATGTAGACACGTAGACAGGGAAAGGCTCTTGGCAACAAAAATTAAGGTCAACAAAACTCTGGGGAAGGAAAGTTCTAAGGTTGATCCACCCAGTGTATACAGAAAACAGACCTGATAAGACCTTCAGTAGACTCTGAGGAGATTGGACTCCTCCCCATGAAAAAAAAATTCCCTAAAAATCCTCGGACCTCTTCCTTAATCCAATTAATTTTAGTGATTCAGCATAAAGAAGATCCAAGCAGGACAAAGCACTATAGCACTGTTGTCCCATCGATTTGCTCAATCGGGCACCAGTAACATCTCCATTGTGAGACCATTGTTACTGATTTGGGCATATCGAATACACCACTGGAAGCTTGCCAGGCTCTCCAAGAGACACAGAGGAATGGAACCTGGGTCGACCGCATGCAAGGCAAACGCCCTATCAGCTGTGCTATTGCTCTAGCTCCAGCTGGACCAAAAGGTCAAGAAGAGGAGTTTCAATGGCCAAACTCAATTCTACCTACTTGGCAACAACTGTAGCAATGGACTCAACTGGTTGGAGGCCCCAAAAGGGGGCAGGTTGGCAAAGTCCTATAAACACCACTTGAACAAAAGAAGGACTCCCATACACTGCCTGAGCCCATGTGCTGCTTGTGCCCATGTTGTGGACAAGCACAAGTTTCGCCTGCATCTCCCCTCTTGAGATGTGTACTTTCTTGTACTTTCATGCTTTCCTGTCTAATGCTGGGATGTGTGTAGGGGATCCCTCCATTCTCTCTCTCTCTCTCTCTCTCTCTCTCTCTCTCTCTCTCTCTCTCTCTCTCTCTCTCTCACGTTGTCTCCTACTCCATACTTTCAAAAAACCCTCCAAATAAAATCTGTTTTACTTCACTGCTCATCTACTCTTGAAATTCTTTTCTGCAAGCGAGAGAAGAATGCAGTAACATCTTTCTCTCCTCCCAACTCACGTGAGCCACTCGTGGGGTCCACCTACATCACTCTGAACCCACAGGTGTGATCCCTAAGCATAGAGCCAGAAGTAAGCCCTGAACACCTGCAGTGTGACCCCCAAATCAAACAAAAATTTTCTTCGTTACAATCAGTAAAGGCAATTCAATTCCAGGTAAACAGTGAGTAAACTCTTACCTGATTACAAGAGCATTATAAGACCTTAACCTATCAAAAGTCATCATACCCTCCCTACAGAAAGCTTGCCTCCAGCACTGTAAAGGCTGACATTTATCTTGGCAACCTCTGGAAATGACTGCCTATGGTCCGAATCTTAGATCCCAAGAAATAAACACCCATTTACCAAGGAAAATGAAAAGAAGTAGGAAGGAAAGACGTCTGAAAGCCTAACGCCAGCAGCCAGAGGCAGTAATCCACGCCCTTGGATGCCCACTCTGCTCTGTACCTGTTTCTCTTTCTAATCAATGCTTCACCTCACCCAGCTCCCTCTTGCTTCTTTCAGTTTTTTCAAAGAACAATTGCAGTAAATCCAACACTTTATCTATGACGTCTTTCCTGGGGAAACACAAGAATCAAAGGCCAGTGAATGTGTGTATCCAGCCTTCAATAACACTCTCCCAATTTTACAACACTTTTTAAAATTAATACGTAGCTTATAAGAACAACTATAATGTGATTGTAATATGGAGACCAAATTCTAGACTATTTATTTTCACCAGTTTCTAGTAAATTTAGTAAATTCAATGAAATTTCAACCAAAAAAATGGCATAAGATTTCTTAGAGAACTAGACTAGGTAATGAAAAAATTTATTTGGAGAAATAAAAGATGTTATGATTCAGAAAATTATGAAGAATGAAAGTGGAGTGCAATTCTCCTCATCACATGTCTTTCTAAATTTGGTAGGAATAGATTAAATAAAAGTTGATATAGAAATATATGTAGGTTTGTGGCAGAAGAGTACTAAGAATAGTGAAGAAAATATTTGAACTGGCTAAATATATGAATATCATTATATCAAATAGTATAGATCAAATAGATATATACATCTATATAAATTTTAGTGTCCATGTGGAAAAGACTAAATTATTTTCCTAGTTCAATTCTTACCAAGGAATATAAAAATGGTAAGAAATGAATGTAGGATATCAAGATATAACATGTGGGTAAGGTACATGCCTTGCAGGTAGCTCACCCCAGTTTCATGTCCCCTCCATCAACAAAATGAGTTCCCTTGAGCATTTCCGGTACAGCCTTGTAACTCCCTAGAACCACATGATGAAGCCACCACATCCCCAAGAAGCACCAGGATGGTCATTCTCATCTCTACATACCTGGACCCTTGCATTGAGCCACTGGTTGGTTAAGAATCACAGGGACAGAACCCTTGGAATCCTGAGAACTGGTGGGGAATATCCCTCAAAAATATCTGTAGCAGGGGCTGGAGTGATAGCGCAGTGTGTAGGGCGCTTGCCTTGCACACAACCGAACAGGGTTCGAATCCCAGCTTCCCATACGGTCCGCTGAGCACCACCAGGAGTGATTCCTGACTACATGAGCCAGGAGTGACTCCTGTGCGTCGCCGTGTGTGACCCCCCAAATAATAATAATTATAATAATATAATATATATTATATACAACATATAATATAATATATATTGTATTATATTATAATATAAATATAATAATAATTATAATGGGCTGGAGCGATAGCATAGTGGTTGGGCGTTCGCCTTTCACGCGGCCAACCCGAGTTCGATTCCCCCGCCCCTCTCAGAGAGCCCGGCAAGCTACTGAGAGTATCCCGCCTGCACAGCAGAGCCTGGCAAGCTACCCGTGCGTATTGGATATGCCAAAAACAGTAACAATAAGTCTCTCAATGAGAGACGTTACTGGTGCGCACTCGAACAAATCAATGAGCAACGGAATGACAGTGACAGCATCCTACCCTGATCTGGGTCTTCACATAATTATAATAAAAAAAATTTTTTTTAAATCTGTAGCACTGTAGCACTGTCATTCCATTGTTCATCGATTTGCTTGAGTGAGCACCAGTAATGTCTCCATTATGAGACTTGATGTTACTGTTTTTGGCATATCGAATATGCCACAAGGAGCTTGCCAGGCTCTGCCATGTGGGCGGGATACTCTTGGTAGCTTAGCGGGCTCTCTGAGAGGGATGGAGGAATCGAATCCAGGTAATCAATGTGCAAGGCAAACGACCTACCCACTGTGCTATCGTTCCAGCCCTCACAAAAATATAAAGTATAAAAATTTAAACCATATGAGAAAGAAATGGAGGCTAACTTTAAGATATTGGAAACAATCACTGTCACTGTCATCTCGTTGCTCATGGATTTGCTCGAGCGGGCACCAGTAACGTCTTTCACTGAGAGACTTATTGTTACTGTTTTTGGCATATTGAATACGCCACGAGTAGCTTGCCAGGCTCTGCCGTGTGGGGAGATACTCTCGGTAGCTTGTCGGGCTCTCCGAGAGGGGTGGAGGAATCAAACACGTGTTGGCTACATGAAAGGTGAATGCCCTACCGCTGTGCTATCACTCCAGCCCATTGGAAACAATGAACATTTTAAAATTAGTTACAAAGGTCATAAATCTTATAAGAAAATATTTTAAAATGTAACTACAGTAGTACATTTGTGAAATTACTTTAATAGAGAAATAAAGTCATATATATTAATAAAGAATATTCACAGTGTATATTAGGAGCAAGAGGTTATTTTTCCCAATAAATATAAATAAAACTATTAAAGAAAGTATTTAGAAAAGTAAACTAAAATTAATATAAGAATACCAGCTTATGCTTTAGTTTCCATTGATTTACTTCTGGAGCATATTTCAGAATGATGGTTAAAGTTCTATATATACAGTGCTCGTGAAACCTTTCCAACAGACTTTTTCTTAACTATCACAGGATTCTTCTTAAAAGCAGAGTTGTGAAGAAGTAGGCCTGAATAAAAAGAAATCTCCTCCTGGAGAATTATAACAACTTGTAGAATGCATCTGTAAGTCTATAAATATTCTTCCAAATTGTCCCAGTTGATATGTATAAAAATATGTATGTGAATTGGGACTACATCAGAATCAGAGGAAGCATTTTTTTGGGTAACATGTGACTTCTCTCCCATTTTTAGAAGAAGAGTTCTCCTACTCAAGTCAGTTCTGGATTTGGCTAAAGCTAACACTCCAACAGCAGCCGCTAATTTTGTTATAAACCAGATAAATGTCAATATTTGTTAATTACAAAATTAGAATGATAAAATTAGATGTGAATTACATTTTTATATAGAATTAAATGGCAAACTTAAACCTACTTTCTGATTTTCAATGATGGTTCCATAAACACTGTCCACAGCTACCACCTAGCTTCACTTCATGCATTCATCCTTGTTTGAAATGCCAAAAGTAAGCACTGGAGTGGTATTATACTGAGTAAACTAAAATGAGTATCATTAAATAAAATTACAAATGGCAAACACAGCTAATAGTTGAATAAATAAATATAAATAAAGCAGTCTTACCAATGGAACTCGATTTTTGTTCAAGGTACCATAACAAATAGAGCTAAAACCCAAAGTAAGGTGGACAACGATCATGAATGTCTTTCATAAAAAAAACAAAGAAAATAGAATGAAATGTAGTTCTGTCCAGAGTGGTAGATTATAGAGCTTAAGCAATAGTATAGCAGTCAGTGTATTTGCCTTGCACGTGGTCCACCTGGATTCTGTCACTAGCATCCCATAGAGACCCCAATCCCTGCCAGAAGTGATCCCTGAGAGCAAAGCCAGTAGTTAGCTCTGAGCTCCATTGGGTGTGACACCCCTCTCCACCCTGCCCCAGCCCCCCACCCCCGAAAACTGAAAAGAATGAAAGAGCAAAAACCAGAGTGGAGTTTGTTAACCTGATCACAATAGCATCAATCAATTTGGCCTTTATTAATATTATATTTTGGTCTTGTAGTTGGCGTAGGACAGGCAAGCATTTCGAATACTTTTCCCGGCTTCTGCTGCACTGGCCAACACTCCTACTCCTCTCTCTTTGAGGTCTTCCTTTATCTCATCTCTGCACAGCTTTGTGAGCTTGAACGTTAGCTTGTGGTTGCCTGAGGCTCATGCCAAACCACATTGATGAATGAGCTCGAGAGTTTCCGAAGACAGGCGTCTGTTTGTGGCTTTCTCACTCTCCGCATTCTTCGCACAGACATGGGGGTACTGAACCAGTAGATCGTATTCCTCGTCAATGTTGTCAAGGACAGCATCTTCCCACGTTGCTGCAATAGTGCCAAAGAGCTCCAGTCGGTGGTCATTCTGGGAGTTGTCTTCTTAGACTTAAATTTTGCAGACTTTTCTCCCCGCTCTGTGAAGTAGAATTTCAAAAGAAGGAGACGGTGATCTGATCCCATTTGGAATTTTGGGACAACAGCGACATCGGTCAGGCAAAATCTTTTATTGAATATGATGTGGTCAATTTCATTGTGGAACTGTCCACCGGGAGACTCTCATGTCCAGCGTTTAGATTTGGCCTTCTGGAACTGTGAGTTACCATGGATGGTCTTGGTCGACATGATGAATTCAGACAGTCTCTCACCCTGATCATTCCATTCTAGGCCATGTGTCCCAATGTGGAGTTCTTCGGGCGACCTTCTTGGACCTATCTTGGCATTAAAATCACCAACAATGATCTTGTAGTAGGTGTGGGCTTCTTTATAGAACTTCTCCAGTTCCATGTAGAATCTCTCAATTTCTTCTTCATCATAGTTGGAAGTTGGTGCATAGACGATGAAGATAGAAACTGCAGGCAATGAGCCACATCCATTCTAGCGTAATCGTCCAATTCGGGTTGTTAGGCATTCGAATGAATTGATGCTCATGGCCAAGTTCATGTTGACAAGGACACCAACGCCACCAACGCCTCTGTTGTCACATGTTCCGAGGAAAAGTTCTTCTCCAGTGTCGAAAATGGCATGATGTGATTGATGTCTCCTCGTTTCGGTCAGACCAATGCTGTCGTACTTGATCTTCTGCGCTTGCACCATCAGGTCCTCGACGGATGCTTCTGATGCCAGTGTCCATGCGTTGAAAGTACAATCATTTTAGTTTTTCTTCATTTTGGCAGTCTAGTTAGTCCCCAAGATTTTTTTCCGATGTTCCGATGGATCTATCACATCCTCCAGAAAGGCAATGGAGAAAATTTTTCATGACTTCTACTCAGATCTCTTTGAGAGCCATGTCCACCTGCCCAAATTCTGCAGGATGGATATGTCGTTCCCAACGTTCTCCCTTCTGAAATCCGACATGCCATTTCGCTGGTAAAGACGCGAACAGCACCTGGTCTGGACAAGGTCAGACCCGAACACCTGAAGAATCTGCCGCCAGTACTCATCAATACACTCCTCGACTCTTCACATGCTACCTGTCTGAATGCAAGGTTCCGTCCTTGTGGAAAACCAGTAGGACCGTTCTGTTGTACAAGAAGGGAGACATCCACGACATTGGCAACTATCTCCCAATCTGCCTGCTGTCTGTGGTCTACAAGTTATTCACTCGTGTCATCCTGAATAGAATAGGCAGAACACTAGACGGAGGACAACCATGCGAGCAAGCCGGGTTCTGAAGGGGATTCAGCACGATAGACCATATCCACACAGTGACCAAACTCACTGAAGTTTCGAGAGAGTTCAAGATGTCGCTCTGTCTAACATTCATCGACTTAAAGAAGGCCTTCGATTCTGTTGAGACTGAGGTGGTCATCAAAGCCCTGGCCAAACAGGGCATTCAAACTCAGTATATCAAGATCCTCCTCGAGCTGTATTGTGGATTCACCACTGGGATCTCACCATTCTACAAGGAATTGATCATTGATGTAAAGAGAGTAGTGTGGCACGGTGATACCATTTCAAAGAAACTCTTCAGCGCCGCCCTCAAGAACATCATGCGACGACTGGAATGGGAAGGAATAGGAGTAAAGATATATGGTTGGCAATTACACCACCTCCATTTCGCTGACGACATGGTTCTCATAACACCAAACATTAGCCAAGTGGCACAAATGCTGGCTGACTTCGACAGCGATTGTGGAAAGGTCGGATTGCAGCTGAATCTCAACAAGACGATGTTCATGAAAAACAAACTGGTCCGTGAAGCTCCATTTGCTCTCAATGGAATGAACATCTCCGAATGCAGCAGCTATGTGTACCTGGGTTGAGAACTCAATAAGAGGAACAACTTGGTGCCAGAACTATGCAGGAGGAAGAGAGCATCGTGGAATGCATTCAAGAGCGTTAAACAGGTGGTTAAGAGAACGAAGAACCTCCGACTCCAGGCACATCTTTTCGATTCCACCATTCTTCCTGCACTAATATATGCCTCAGAGATCTGGGCCCTACGAAAACAGGATGAGAATGCTATCAGGGTATCCCAAATAGGAATCAAAAGAGCTATGCTGGGAGGATCATGTCTCACTCAAGTGAGAGAAGGAATCCGAAGTTCTGACCTCTATCGATGGTCAAAAATCAGGGATGCTGTCTTGTTTGCCAAGGCATCAAAAATCAGATGGGCCGGTGATGTAATTCGATTCAGGGACAACCACTGGATGAGAGCTGTTACCGAATGGATTCCACGGAACATCAGAAGACCTCGTGGCCTCCCACTAACTAGATGGTTAGATTTCTTCGTCAAATCCATGAATGAATGATTTGAGACTCTTCCTGTTCCTGGAGCAAGCAGGTATCATTGGGCTACACTAGCTCGTGACAGGGACAAATGGAGATGTTACTGGCACCCGCTTGAGCAAATCGAAGATCAACGGGACTACAAGTGATACAAGTGATTATTATTTTTTAAATCCTACCTTGTATTTCAGTTCCCTGAGGGGAAAATCAACCATTAGTTAGAGTGGAAAGATGGAGACATAGAAAGAAATTATTAAGACCCCCTTTATTTTCAATGACCCAAACAGAGGAAAAGTCTTAACTTTGCTTTTAGTTTGGCTTTAATTGTTGGAAGATTGGGAATTTCCACCATACCTGATAGTGCTGAGGAATGACTCTTTTCTCTGTGCTGAGCGGGTCACTCCTGACCCCTGATTATAAAACCATAAGCAGGGCCAGAGATCAAACTGGGACAAGAACTGAAAAGTTATAAATTAATAAAGCACATGACTTGAAAGAGGAGTGGGGAAGTACTGGCATAGAAAGTGAAAAAAAAATACATGAGCAAAAGAATGATGACAAGTGAAGGAAATTGGCTTGGGAACTTTGACATGGCCATTCCTAAGCCAAAAAGCAAGCTGAGTCTAAGTATGATACCAATGCAACTGTATGGTGACTTTAACTAGTTTGGGTATATAGTGTTACTAGAAAACCTATCAGAGTAAATTGTGCCAATTCAAATTTTTATGCACCATTTGAGAGAGAAAATGAGATCCAATATATAACTAACATCAAATATAGTATCTTAATGAAATACAGGCAGGTGTGTAAAATATCAAATTTATAAATTGATGTTGCAAAGCTACATATTTCCACTGATAGAAATATCAGTCCAATTAATAGGTATGTATTCAAAGAAACTAAAATATAAGGGCAATATAAAGTAAATCATCAAATGAAGTCATTTCTCTTTGATAGGAGGAACAACTGTGGCAACAAATGGTGAAAGGTAACTTGATCATTTAAAATCTTGTTTGCAGTGGCCACTAAATGACAAAATGTGAAACCTTCTTATCCATCTCATCATCTTATGAGAGCATAAAAGTTGAGAATTTTTCCTTCTTGATTGTACTAGACTAGGCAACTCTCTCTCTGTCTCTTTGTCTCTCTCTGTCTCTCTGTCTCTGTCTCTTTCTCTCCTATGAATGGTAGCTCCTCTCTAAAATAAAATGTGGTCTTCGATTGGTGATATCATCTATAAATTGAGAAAGTGAATTCTCTAAAAATTCACAAAATATTTGCTTTTATTTTCTTAAATTGTGCCTATAATTACAAATTCATCTTACTTGTTTATTTTCTACTTGATTCTGGGTCGAAGTAAGATGGTAACATTCACACCATAGTATGGTCTTGTGTATTTTCTAGCAAAAATAATTATTGTTCATGAGATTAATTTTCCTGCTGATTCTTTTCTACCTCCCTGCATACATTACATATGTTGTTTTGTGCCTAGAGTGTTCTAATTTTAGGTGCATCTCAGTCATTGGCAGTAGCAGTGAACATGAGGGCAGGGGAGAAAGCTGAGAAATAGGATAAACAACTGAGGGAGTGGGGGTTGTAGTTTAAAATTTAAAATGCTCAAAAGCTTGCATAATATTTGACCAGAAATTTGGAATACAGGGAGGGAGAAAGTTGTGCCAAAATATTGATTTAAGAGGCTCTTTAAACAAGAAACAGAGAGGAGCCAGAGAGATAATAGAGTGGGCAGGTGGTGACCTCCCCCTACTCCCCCCCCCGCCCCCCGACACAGCCTGCAATTCCTGGAGCACCATCAGGGGTGATACCTATGTGCAGAGCCAAGAGTAAGCCCTGAGCTAACCAAACCAAAAGCAACAACAAACAGAGATTAATGAACAAATGAGAATCTGGAGGCTCTTTGAGGAACACCAAGAAGATCAGTGCAGGATTAGAAGCTCTCGTGGCAGGTTGAGCCATGAGAACATTTCAATGAAATGCAGCCACCTTGCTGTGGCCTATCTTCCTTCTCTGCAGTTAGCTCCTAAAACCTTCTCCTTTTCTTTGCTTGACAAAATCCTAAGACAGTTTTATTAAATTATAAGAGGATTTTATCAGCCTTTAAGCCATGGTATGCATGGCTTAATAAAAGAACATAAGGGCAAAGCATACTTTCTATACAGATGAAGTCCTGCAATTCCTGATGAAAAGAGTTGGATGGCGTCAGAGGACTCAGATACCTTTGTCTGCACTCTCGCCATGCACTTCAGATTGAGCTTAGAAAACATTTTTAAAAAACTATTACAACTTCAAAACAGAACAAAACTCCTGAGACTTGAACAATGAAGCAATGTAAAAATCATAAACTTTCCCAACCCATTCAGTCATTTTTTACAGTTCTCATCCTAAATATCTTATGTAGCATCTTGTCAAAGGAGCCAGATAATATAATAGTTTGGGGGAGGGATTAAGAAGCTAAGTCTATGTTGTTATAACTAGTATCCTTCCATCGATCTCACACAATTCTGTAAAGTTGTTTTTGTTCTGAGATCACTAGTTTTTTTCATTAAAAACTAGTTTTACATTAAAAAACTAATTTTACATTGTTTTGACATTAAAAAAAATTACACTGGTTTTACATTAAAAAAAAAGAAAGAATCTCTTGACTTCTCTTGGTTTTAGAAGCTAAGATACAAATTCTTCAGCTCAATCTGAAGAGGCTCAATCTGAAAAGGTCTTTGAATTTGGTCCTGACCTGATCCCCAGACTTTCTTCCTAACTCAATCTTCCCCATCATTATAGTCGAGTACAACAGATTCAGGGGCTGGAACGATAGCACAGCAGGTAGGGCATTTGCCTTGCACTCGGCCAACCTGGGTTCGATTTTTCCATCCCTCTCGGAGGTCCTGGCAAACTACCGAGAGTATAGTAGTAAATCCACCTGCACAGCAGAGCCTGGCAAGCCACCCGTGACATATTCAATATGCCAAAAACAGTCAAGTTTCACAGTGGAGACATTACTGGTGCCTGCTGGAGCAAATCGATGAACAAAGGAACAACAGTTCTACAGTGCTGCAACAGATACTAACTTCCACTGCACATTAGATTTACCAGCATAAAAATGACGATGCTATAGCCATCCCCTCAAAAAATATTCAACCAGAATCACTGTGAATGTGAGTTGGGCAGCAATGTTTATAAGAACATTCTAGATGAATCTAAATTCTGGTGACAGAAAAGTGAGTCAAAACACATTATTGCCACACATTGCTTTTTCTGTTGTAAATTTAACTTGATTTTCAGGAGTACAGATTGATTCAATGTCAGAAAGCACGCTGAGCCATTCACTGTTTCTCAAACATCGTTTGGTCTCTTCCTTCACGTGTCTTTTCATTCTGCTTGAAAATATTTCATGTGCTTTCTCAAGCTGGATGCCACCTATGTATATTTAAGAAGGGTGCTAGGAACTGCTCACTGAAAATGGCCACAAATCCACAGGACTTAGTAATTTCTCACTATAAACGCCACTTGAAACACTGTACTTTTTAAAACATTGTACAAAGTTTACAACTCCTGACAGCCTACTATTACACTCTTAAGGGCAAAAAACCAGATGTTTTGCATCTGTTTATCAGCTCTTTTCCTCTGGAGAACTACTTTCAACGAGGCAGAAAGAAAATTGGAGGAATGTGGCATCCCAGAAGGCGATGGAAGACAGATTTCTGAAAAGGAAGAAATAATCAATTTGTTAAATGCAGCTGAAAGGTTAAAGCAGATTCGGATCAATGATTGATAATTAGATTTAGCAATATGAAGATTATGTGTGAGTTGGAGAGGTAATATAGTGCATTGATTTAGAGAGGATTTCATGGGCATCTGGCTGAATTTTATTCCCACTTCCATTTCTTATTACCAACCATGCAGATTTTTAAGAGGATTAAATAAACTGCCAAATAGTCTAATCAAGTGCTTCAAACATAGTCTGATTCTAGTGTGAACTATTATTAGGAATAATTTTATTCAAGCACTTTGGTTAGAGTGTTATGAATAGAAATCAACTTGGAATGAAGGTAAAAAAGAAGAAAAGAAGTGATATGTTTTATTTTGAGTAATATCACCTTTCAAGAAGCAGAAACCTGATTGAGACTCAGAAAACAATATTAAACTAAGACACAGATTTCATTTTTCCAATAGATAAATAGCATCATGCTCGTAAAGGCATTTAGTATTTCAGTATATATTTTTTTTCTGGGCAGTAAAACTACTAAAATTATATCATGGAGGGGGTGAAATACATATGGCAATTGGTGTACAACAGAATAGTCAGGCCTTAGACATGCAGTAATCTATGAGAAAAATAGCTTTTAAACATTTTAGGAATAGGGCTCATAAGTGGGGAGAAATGGTGAGAACAGGGAAAAGGAATCCAGAATAAGAAGGAAGAAAGATGATATCTCATTGTTGTTTTGATTTCCAACTCTCTGATTAGTGATGAAGAGCATTTTTCATGTGCCTTTTGCCATTTGGATTTCTTCTTTGAGAAAGTTTCTGCTCATTTCCTTGCCCCATTTTCTGATGGGATTGGATGTTTTCTTTTTGTAGAGTTCAAACAATGTCATCTCATAACACAGACTGGCTCACATCCAAAAGGAAAAAAAACAAGTGGTATTGGTATTGATGTGGAGAGAAAGGGACTCTCCTTCACTGCTGGTGGGAATGCCGACTGGTTTCAGACCTTTTGGAAAACAGTATGGACGCTTCTCAAAAAATTAGAAATTGAGCTCCCATTTGACCCAGCAATACCACTTCTGGGAATATATCCCTGAGATGCAAAAACGTATAATAGAAATGACATCTGCACTTGTATGTTCATTGATGCACTGTTTACGATAGTTAGAATCTGGAAAAAAACCGAGTGCTCAAGAACAGATGACTGTTTAAAGAAACTTTGGTACATCTACACAATGGAATACTATGCAGCTGTTAGAAAAGATGAAGTCATGAAATTTGCGTAGAGGTAGATCAACATGGAAAGTACCATGCTAAGTGAAATGAGTCAGAAAGAGAGGGACAGACATAGAAAGATTGTACTCATTTGTGGAATATAAAGTAACAGAATGGGAGACTGATACCCAAGAATAGTAGAGATAAGTACCAGGAAGATTAATCCACAGCTTGGAAGCCGGCCTCACGTGCTGGGGGAAAAGGCAGCTCCAATAGAGAAGGGACCACCGAGCAAAGCGTGCCAGGAGGGCCCACTTGGGATCGGAGATGTGTTCTGAAAGCAGATTATAGACCGAATAGGATGGCCACTCAATACCTCTATTACAAACCACAACACCCAAAAGGAGAGAGATAGCAAAAGGGAGAGCCCTGCCACAGAGGTGGGATGGGGTGGGGTGGGGTGGGGGTGGGGTCGAGGTAGGGGTGGTGGAAAGGATACTGGGACCATTGGTGGTAGAGAATGGACACTGGTGGAGGGATGGGTACTCAATCATTGTATGACTGAAATGCAAGCATGAAAGTTTGTAAGTCTATAATTGTACCTCATGGTGATTCATTAATAAAAAATTATTTTAGAAAAATGAAGGAAGAAAGAATCATCAGATAATAGAAAAAAAGTTGCTGGGTATTTAATGGACAGATGGAGATACAAAATGAGGCTCCCCAAAGAAAGGGCAATAATTGATCTAAGGAATTCTATCAATATTTCTGGTTGTGGGGAAGCATAACAAACCCACCTTAAATGTAAGATTATAAATTTAATCATGAATAATTAACCAAAACTTGTGCATGGATCTCCTGCCTCAGTCAGCAGATCAACTTCAGAACCAGAAATTTCATAGACTTGGAATACAACAGTGTGCTATGAATTTGGCTAAAATACAGAAAATAAAGTGCTGGGAATGGGTGAAAAAAAAACTGGTTAAAGTTGTGAAAAAATAATAATAACTTTAAGATTTTTGGAAGCTTGATGATAATATAAAATGCATGACAGAGCCTGGTGATCTAATGCCAGACAGACGTGTAAGTTTAGGGAATTGAATTCATGGGTCTCTCTCTCTCTTCTTATTCATACCATACGCAGCTTACCTGTCTATGGTTCCTCCCATCAACATTCCCCGTCACTGTTTCCTGCTCTGGAAAGCCTCCCCAAGCCTGTAGATCGAATTGAAAGCTCCTCCTTTTTAATTACAATCCATTAAAATCATTGAATTATTCATCATATTTGACTTAATGGAACTCCACACCAGGCTGTTTTTACTCGGAGCCCCCCAAAGGGGGGCGGATGAGAACACTCCCCACCCCAAGGGACCCAGCACCAGCAGCCAACCTCCATTACTCAACTGCTGCCACACTCCAGGCCACTTTATAAGATGCTTCCTACCCATTTTCCACAATTACCACACCATAATTGATAGAGTTCAGACAGTAGGCAACAAATCATAGAGAGAGAGCCCGGCAATCTTCCGAGAGTATTCTGCCCTCTCACGCAGAGCCTGGCATGCTACCCTTTGTCTTATTCGATATTTTAAAAATAGGAACAATAGGTCTCATTCCCCTGACCCTGAAAGAGCCTCCAAATCATTGGGAGAGACGAGTAAGGAGAGGCTGCTAAAATCTCAGGGCTGGGAGGAATAGAGACATTACTGGTGCCCACTCGAATAAATTGATGAATAACGGGATGACAGTGATACAATGATACAATGATACTTGATCTAATAGGCTTGATTATAAGCTGCTTAAGGCAAAAGTAAATGCTTTCTTCAATGGCAAAATTCCTATTAAGAAGAAAACATTCAAAACATGTTTTGTTTTGATAGGCAAAATCTATTTTGAAAAGAACATATCTGAGAAAATCAAAACCATCTTGGTGTTTCAGCATAATAACAGCCTCAAAAGATATATAGAATTCCCATAACTTAAATCCCAGAAGTAGTAATGACAAAGGCACTTGAATATTTGACTAGATTTGAGATAACAAGATTATTCCAAAATATCTTATGTAATCACAGGATCCTCTTAAGAAGGAGATAGAATTTATGTGGGTGGGAGCAGGGGTTGGAATGAAGCACCTGATAAAGGAAGGCCAGGCCATGCTCCAAGAATTGCAAGCAGCCTATGGACCTAGAAAAGCTAAGAAATAGATTTTCCTTTGGAGACTCAAGAGAAAGACACACAGTTTAATTTAGTCTCCGAAGACTCTTCATTGAACCTCAAATTCCAAAATTATAGGATAATATATTTGTGTTGTTTTAAGCCAATAAATTTGAAATAATTTTGTCTTTGGTACCAGTAAGATACCAATAGACATGGAAATTAAATTCGTTATTCCTTCAAAAGTAAACAGAACATTTTCTACCTCAGTAAAAAGACTGAGATTATACTAAGGAGATACCATTGCCTAGAAGGCTCGAATTCTATCTCAGTCCCACAAAAATTCACAGTTTTCCTCTGTCTTCTCTTATTTCTTCATGATGGAGAATTAAATGAATCTTATTATGTGACATAGTTATACCTTCTTGCCATGGCTGTAATAGTATATAACAAAAGCCTTACCACTACAAACATGTTTCATTTTACTTGTAGATAACATTCTGTATTACTTCCCTTCTTACACACTTTCTAGCAATTCCTTAGATTATTTAGTCCAGAAACTGGCAAATGACATGCAGTTGAATTCATATTTGAAAATATATTGGCAACTAGCTCATAACTTTTTGCACAGTCAGTTGTGAAAGTGACTTACAGTGACAAAATATATTATACACACTAAAATATTTAAACTTCCTGGACATATCATGGATTGTGAAGCAATGGGTATTTTTTTTATGCAGCTAAATACATCTGCAGTGTGATGGCTCTCATAAGTAATAATCAGAATTGCCTATCAGAGGAAAATGATAAAGTTATTTACAAAGGGAAAACTAACCCAATAACCTAAGGTGTCACAATTTTATGCAAAAATAAAGTAAATCTGGCAGCAAGAATAATGAAATGAAATCTTATATTTCACATGGAAAAAAATTTTACAAAACTATTTATGTAGGTTTTCTGAAACAGAATTCTCAAAAATTGCATGTATTATTAGTCAAAGAACTGACTCTGAAAGTCCTTGTGTTGCTTGAATTATGGCTCTCCAAAATGTCTATAGAACTCTCCTGTCTTTAGCATACTAAAGATCACCATCTAAATGTTTCCTTCTCAGTTACTCTAAAATAATGCCTAGTACATCAAGTGTCTTTTTTTTAAAAAACTTTTTATTAAATCATCATGTGGAAAGTTACAAAGTTCTCAGGTTTATATGTCAGTTATACAATATTCAAACACCCATCCCTTCACCAGTGCCCATATTCCACCACCAAAAACCCCAGTATACCCCCCGCCCCCGCCCCCTACCCCCTACTGTATAACTAATGAATTTCACTTCATTTTTTCTTTACCTTGTTTACATTCCATAATTCAACACAAAACTCACTATAGTTGTTGGAGTTTCCACCCAAGAGAGACAGACCTACTACATTTGAAAATTAGTTTTCCATTGCTGGAAATGAAGAGATATGTAGCCCCTCTGCTACAAGTACATAACTCTCTCTTTTTTTTTCCTTTTTCCTTTTCCCTTTTTTTTTTTTTTCTTTTTCCCCCTCATCCCCCTTCCTGCGCCTCATAGTATGGTGTACGCCACGCCGCATCGGCCAGCGTGGGGCTTTTGCTTAATTCACAGTCCAGAGAGGTGGCTGCTACATTAAAAACCTTCAATATTTCAACAAAAACTTACTGTTATTATTTGGAGTTTTCCCCCCAAGTCAGACCTGTTCAAAAGGAACCGTTTCACATTGCTGACAATTATAAATATTAAGTTGCGCAGATGTGGCAGCGTCCGCGCGGTTTTGGATTTCTGCATAAAGTCCAGGGAAAATTCTGCCAGAAATTACATAGCCCAGCTCACAGTCCCAGTGCATTGCTGTAAGAAGTCTCTGAATTCAAAGTCTTTAGGCGCAGAGGGTCCGATTTGCGCTCAGCGGCTCCAGATTTATCTGGGCCGAGGGCGTGCTGGTTACGCCCCCTTCCGATGAGTTCCTGGGAGCCCCAAAAGTAAAAACCGAATACCTCTGGGTTTGGAGTCTAGAAGATGGCACCTGCCACATGGGTGCCGCCAGCCCGCCGCTTTCCATGCAGGAAGACAGGGTGGGGAGGAAAAAAATCCACCCCCGGCAGCACAGAGTTGTAGCCCAGTTCGCAGTCCCAGTGCATTGCTATTGGATGCTGCGCTGGATGCCTGAATGTCTCAAGTGTGTCTTATGTCTGTCATCCTTAATTTTGTGGAATTAATCCAACCCATCCAAAACCTGCTCTCTCTCTGGAAGCCCCAATTTTACTAAGTATTGAGCAGTATTTGTTATTGTTATGCAGAGTTTTGAAAAAAAGTTTTCATTTAATTTGACCTATGACTCCCATTCATTTATATATTTCTAAAAGAATTTTTTTGAATTCTTGATTTTTTAAGAGAAAATTTTAATGAAAATAATACCACAACATTATTTCTTACAACTAGAAACTCTAGTGGAATTGTTTTTAAAGAAATAAAACAATTATTACATTGCTTTACTTTCACTTTAATAATGTTAGTAGATTTAATTTAATACTTTTTAAAATTTATTTATTTTATTAAATCACCATGTGGAAAGAAAGATCTTTCCCCTCCTCGGCTGGCATGGGGCTATGGCTTAGTTCACAGTCTAGAGACCTTGCTGGAAGCAGTTGCTGGGCTCTGCTGCTGATCGACCATGATCCAGGGGCAAATTCTTGATTTTTTTAATAAAAATTTTGTTAACCTTTATTTTTCCATATTGTCAAATTATTGCCGTAATCAACTAATGTTTAAGTGGCAATCATAAATGTATGGAAAGAATATACGACCAACCAGGAATCATTATTTAGCTAGGCATGGCAGATAAGTTATGTCAATTTTCATCTTGAACTTCATTCTCTTCTTTTCTAAGTATCAATATCTGTAAGTTGTGTTAAAAAGAAAGAAAGCTTGCTATAAAAAAAAGTAGTGTGAATGCATCTAATACTATGGTTGATACATTTGTAAATGCTACTTTCTCTCCTGATGCTCAATATTAATGTTATTTTCAACAAGACAAGCCTTAGCAAAAGGAATGGGGATCACTATACTTATTATTGGTATGTTGGAATCTATCGGTAAATATAGCAGCAACAATAATGACCAGCATCCATCCCAAACACCTGATTCCTTTAGCTCTGTAATCCTTATGTGTTGAGAACTTCTACTGATAATTGCTGAGGTTTCATGAAGCCAAAAGTATTTTCAAAATAATGTCACAGTAGTATTTGACTTTTTACTACTGTTCCCTTATAAGCATCAAACAAAATAACTTTCCAGAAGTTGTAAGATGACTTGGCAATGGAAGAAAGGAAGAATAAGTACAAGATTCTGGTTCACTTCTATTAAGCAATATTCAAGAGATTTTCAAAGATACAAACATACTTCTGGTCATAAAAATATATTGTTAGTTGCATGAGTGTAATCATTGTGTTATTGTTAATTTTAAGAAAATTATTTAAAATTTTAAATATCTCTTGAAGCTGGAGAGATAGTGCAACAGGTAAGTTACAGTGCCTTGCATGTAACTTGACCCTTATTCGATCCCTGGTATCCTATATGGTTCCCTGAACATTGCTGGGAGTGGTCAAATAACAACAACAACAAATATTTAAATCCATAAAGTAAAATTTTAAATATCTCAACTTTACTTGACAATGGTTTGAAGCGATAGCACAGCGGGTAGGGTGTTTGCTTTGCATGCCGCCGACCTGGGTTTGATTCCTCTGCCCTCTTGGAGAGCCCGGCAAGGTAACAAGAGTATGCTGCCCGCTTGACAGAGCCTGGCAAGCTACCCGTGGCGTATTCAATACGCCAAAAACAGTAACAACAACTCTCACAATGGAGACGTTACTGGTGGCCACTCAAGCAAATCGATGAGCAATGGGATGACAGTGATACAGTGACACTTGGCAATAGAGCAATTCAGGTAATCTATAAACAAATACTCTGAGAGGCTCCTTAGTGATTTTTACCAAAGTAGTTTTAAGAAGGATTTGTAAAATGACCTATTTGTAAAATGGTTAATTACCTTAATTTAGGTAATTTATAATACGTCCTTAGAATTAATTTATAATACGTCCCATAGAGCCTATGTTCAACCATAATAGAAATCACTGTATCCCTGTATCACTGTCATCCTGTTGTCCATCGATTTGCTGGAGTGGGTGCCAGTAACGTCTTCATTTGCCCCTGTCACATGCTAGTGTAGTGCAATGGCGTCTGCTCACTCCAGGAACATGAAGAACACGTTGTTACTGTTTTTGGCATATCAAATACATCACGAGTACCTTTCCAGGCTCTGCCTTGTGGGAAAAAATATAAAGTAAAATAAATTAAATTAAATTTAAATTAAAATTAAGAGGTCACGTGGCCGCAAATGCCAGATATACACAAAGTAATGCTATACTAGACTTTAAGTGAACCAATCAGTATTTGTGAAGCTAATGAAGGAAGTCTTTTTAGAGGAGAGAACACTGGGGTATTCTTCCTTCAAACCACTTGAGTCCAGATCAATTTTTCTCCCCAACGTTCTGGGACCCCATCCAGAAATACAACCCTTCAATCAGGCAGAAATTGTAAACAGAGAATTCATCACTTGGGTGTTGCATCTTCTTCTTTGTCATTGCAGCATGGATACTAGTTTTATCATCTTGGAATCAGGAAATAGCCTAGTCCCTTTCTATCAAAGCAGCATGCCCCTAAAGAAAGGCTGCTTGTCTGATGCCTGTTGGAGTGATAGTATCTCTACAAACCCAAAGAACCTTTAAAGTTATTGTTTCCCAAATCCTTTTTCTTTATTTATTTTTATCTTGGGTCCTTCTGTGCAGTGCTCAGAGTCTGAGCTCAGAGGTCTCTCTCATGGATGCTCAGGGAACATACGCTAACAGGGATCAAACACCAAACAGAGGCCTTCTGAATGCAAATCTTGCACTCTACCCCTTGAATATTCTCCCCAGTCTTTCCCCAGCCAATAATGTAACATAAAACAAAAGATTTAACAAAACACTGTAACATAATGTTTAGGTCTTGTAATTAGTGCTTGTTTTAAACAATCATTTTTCCAATGTGGGTGACACAGAATGGGTATACAGCCTTAGGTGCAAAGAGACACAGATCACCTAAAGAATGCAGACTTCCCCGGGGGATTTAAAAAGAGGAAATTTATTTTCCTCTGAAAGGAGGATGATGTGCTGTGTGTAGATTTATAACGATTAAATAAAGATTGGAAAGATTAGATGCTTATTTTTAATCCCTGCCAGTAGGACAGTTTGTTCTGCTTGGGAGCCTCTGTCGGAAAGCATGCTGGTTTCCTTATTCTAGAGCGATGCTTTCCAACGTGACTTTTAAGCACTTCCTACCTGAACTCTAGCTTCCCTTTATCCATTCTCTATGGAACTGACATGATGAAAACAACTACCACTCCTTAAAGCCTGGCAAGTTCATGAAAAGCAACGTGGTAACTAGACTAGAAGGAGCTAGACAGTCTGACAACTAAAGAAAATGAAAATTCGGTAAAATTCGAAGAAAGTCTAGTTTAGTTCACGGTAATTGCCAATGCTTTAGAAATTTTACATGTTTTCAAAATGCTCTAAGTGTTTCGCATTCACACACGCTGAGTGAGGTATACTCAGGGACTTTATGCACAATTTTGTAACTTTTCCATAAATCAATAGCTCTTTTAAAATTTAAAGAGCATGAAAAATTAAATGAGAATTCACTCCTTTTTTTTTTTTAATCCATTCAATGGTATTTTACTGTTTTGTAAATTGAAATCAAACCCTCCTCATAGCTCTCAAGGTCCCCGGACACTGTGTTTCCATCTCCTACGCCCTTCTGTTTTCAGCACACTTGTGTTTATTTTTCTGACAAATATCAATGTTTGGGGCTGGAGCAATAGCACAGCAGGTAGGGCATTTGCTTTGCACACGGCCAGGTTCAATCCCCAGCATCCTATATGGTCCCCTGAGCACCGCCAGGAATAATTTCTGAGTGCAGAGCCAGGAGTATCCTTGTGCAATGCCGGGTGTGACGCCTCCCAAAAAAAGAAAAAGATAAATATCAATGCAATTTGTACCTAAAGTAATTCATATTTGGTTCTCCTTCCTATTGAAGCCTCTAAATTATTCTCTGGCTGGCATTTTCCATCATTCATCCATAACTTAGTTTAGTTTCATCAGAAAATATAATCTCTTCTTTCAGTTATCACTTCCCTCTTTGACCTTGGTTTATTTATATATGCATATTATTAATACTATGTATGAAGTTGTCACTATAAGAAACAGTTTTTCTCCTTACTACAATACATGAATCTTTTTCTGTTTCTCCCAGCTCTTTTTTGAAGAGTCCTTTTCCACTTGGCTTAACTCTTAGAAGGAATATAGATTTTTTGGAAGTTAGCATAGATATTTTTCATATTGAGCTCAGATTGTGCTTAATGTTTTTTACTTTATTATTACTATAAAAGACAAGAAGATATACAAGAATGCTATGAAAGAATAAAATAAAATATAATGAACAAAAGAATTTTATTCAATTAAAAAGCTGCTGTTATGAAAAATTGGCCTACAGCACTTTCTTTTTCATTTGTATATCATATACCAAATATTGATGGTATGATATTGATTTGTATAAAGCAATCCCACTTCTGAGTTCTGCAGGAACTTCACAAACTATCTTGAATTCCATAGATTGCTATATTAAAATTAAGAGGCATAATATTTGAGAATAAAAATCAGATACACTATTTTTAAACAACAAACAAGCTTCAATAATTGAAACAGACATATAACATTTTTACCATGTAAATATTTTGCCATAAATTTATACTTATATATAGTAAATTTTGGGCTGAAGAGATAGTACTGCGGGTAGGGCATTTATTTGCCTTGCACGCAGCTGACCTAGGTTTGATCCCTGCCTCCCTTAGCACTTCCGGGAATAACTTCTGAGTAAGAGCCAGAGCACCACTAGGTGTGCCTCAAAACAAAAGAATAATAATAAATTTACTAGAAAAATGCCTGGGAACATTGGTGGTGGAGAATGGGCACTGGTGGAGGGATCATTGTATAACAGAAATGTAAGCATGAAAGTTTGTAAGTCCGTAACTGTATCTCATGGTGATTCATTAAAAAAGAAATAATTAAATTTTAAGAAATAAAATTTTCAGATGAAGCCCAAATCAAAGGTATAATAATAAATTGTTATCTTGCTATGCAAAAATTAAAAAGAAATTATGAATGTAGGAACAATGCTTATTATCAAAGTAGATAGGCAAATGTACATTTTGGAGCACACATGCAATTTCCATTGGTACTATTGATTCAAGCAAGAAAAGCTACATATGATTTATTTAAAGAAACATCTAATGTATAATGAAAAATAAATTGGTTTTAGCATCCCAAAGAATAACCAGGAATATTGCACACATTTAGGAACTTCATGCCTCAAAGTCATGTTGAATGAATTGTAATTCCAGAACTTGCACCCCCATTACTGTCACCATTAGCTCTGTTTCCTTGCATCTCGGCACCTGGCGCTGCTGTAGCCTTTCACCACACCCAACAGATTGGATTTTCCTATAACCCCTACGGTTCTGTTCCCTAGAGCCAGGGTTAAGATCTTGGCACTTCCTGGAACTCACCTAAATGAAATACCTAAACCTCAAGGATGCTTAGTAAGTAAGTGCTCAGTGTTTACAGTTTCAGTCAACTCTTTCTTTAACCTAAGCACAAACTGAAAGATCCTCTAAATAGATTAATGACACTCTGGCTCAAAATAAAAAAGAAGTTAATGGAAAAATTCTCATTTAAAAATTTTTATTACCATTCCAAAATTTACCAAAGTAAAACAGTAGAATACATGAATTTTACAGTTTATACATGCACGGATTGCATTGGTATAGGTTGGCATTGGTTTCCAAAAACAAATAAAATAGTTTTCACTTTTCTATCTCTAATTACAAAATATAGTGTAGAGTATTGGTAAAATAATGATTTGGAGATTCTTTTTGTGTTTGATGCGGTAAGTTTAAAATTAAAATTTTATTATGTTATTTTAAATATACTATACGTGAATTAGTTACTGAAATAGGAAAAAACTACAAAATATACTCAATGTCTTATCTGCAAAATTTGTGTATGAGTCTGTCTCTGTTTTGAAGTTTCTTATTAGAATCAATGATGTACTTTGGGTTTGGAAATTGATGAGCAAATTAAATCTCAAGCACGTGCTTGAATTACTCATTCACCCTTGGTCTAAGATGCATCTTATTCTAATTTCAAAACAACTGATAAAACACAGATTACATTAAAAAAATAATAAGGCATATAAAAATAATAAAGGATGTAGATTCATGAATCATATAACAAATCATACTATATTGAAAGGGATAAAATGCTCTGTTCACATTGAGCTTATTTGAATTAAAATGTACACAAATGATACCATTTCTTTGAAATTATTTTCTGAAAAAAAACCTGTAGAAAAATAAGTCATATCTATTTTTATAAAGAATTTAATATTTGGCATTAAATAGGTAAATTATGAGGGGGAAGTTGCAAAGAAAGGCACAATAATGAGCATAAATTTTAAGTAATAGTGATAAACGGTGCACAATTAACATTAACTTATGAGACTTCTTGGCTGGGGAACAAATTCCTGTTCTACCCTGCAAATTTATTCAAAGTGTCTTATAGGAAATTTTTATATTGAAAACACAAGCAAGGAAAATAGCATTTTGTAATTAACTGGGTCTTTGGTACCACATCACCAAAAACATAATTCTAGTGCCTTAATCAGTCCTTAAATTTTTTTATCTTACAGATACTATATTCAAACATAAGTAGTGAACATCGTACCTGCATTCTCAGAGCGTAGAATACAGTAGGAAACATATAAATTTGACAAATCATCTCATTAATTGAACAATTCAAATAGCTTATTTCAGATATTTCTTTAAAAATGTGCATGAGAATGTCTAATAATAGGTCTAGTTCGTTGTAGTGAAGGAGCTAGCAAATTCGCTGAAATTAAAAAAAAATGATTGGTAAGAGCAAAACCATTTCAACACACAGTCCTTTATGCTTTTTAGCTTTTGTCTAATGGTGACTGGGATCTGATACCCACGGGAAAGTTATTAGAAAGTAATTAGAAACTTATCAGAATTCACATTTTATATTTTCTTAACTACAATGAGAACGGATTGGCTGGCAAAGTCCAGCAAAGAAAGAAACAGTTAGGTGCCTACTGTGCTAATGTGGGGAGCCAGTTAAACTCTGAAATTCATTCTCTAAACTGAATTGGCTTGGAAACAGAGACTCAGATTATAAACCTTCCCTCCCACCCTAAGACCAGACTAAAGCAAGTTTACACAGGACAGAAGCGCTTTTGGAAGTCATGCGTGGGCTTGTTGGCATTGCTTAAATTGTCTGATGCCTAATCTTATAAAATGATTCCCCTGTTTCGGATTAAAGGAGGAGTTTAAATTCCCATAACCCGAGATGCTGCCTGCCTGAAAATTGAAAGACTTGGCTATGCCATCAGAATAGAAAGAATAAAACCCATCTCTCCCACCACACATACACTAAAATTATGGACTTTTTGCTTTCATGGAAAATAATCACTGTATTTCATGTAGTGTTTGTATTTTCAACAAGTGTTTAATTACAATTGTCAACACCTTTTTATTATTATTATTTTTTTTTGAGGTTTAGATTGCACAGTGGGTAGGGCGTTTGCCTTGCACGTGGCCGACCCGGGTTCGATTCTTCTGTCCTGCCCCCACAGCAGAGCCTGACAAGCTACCCATGGCTTATTCAATATGCCAAAAACAGTAACAATGAGTCTCACAATGGAGACGTTACTGGTGCCTGCTTGAGCAAATCGATGAACAACAGGATGACAGTGCAGTGCTTTCTTTTAGGGTCACACTCAGTGATACTCAAGAATTACTCCTTGCTCTGCACTCAAGAACTAATTCTTGTGATGCTGGGGAGCCCCATGGGATAACTTGAAGAAGGGCACTGCCGAGTCGTGCTATAAACCCCCAAATCTTAGTTTTTCTTTGAATGAACTACCCATTTTCCAGTAGCTAGGCAGTAACACCCACAAATTTCCCCCAGTGCCATGTAATCCCATCAACAGCCAACATCCAGATACTATAAAACCAAATTCCTGGAAGACATAAGACATATTATAGCTACAAGATGTCTATATATACATATATATATACTATATACATCTATATGTATATACTATATACATCTATATACATAGATAAATATGTACATAGATACAAATATATATCTATATACATCTTATAGCTAGGCTATAAGACATCTCTTGGAGAACCTGGGAAGCTACCAAGAGCTTCTTGCTCTCACGGGAGAGCCTGGCAAGCTCCCCATGTCATATTTATATGCCAAGTACAGTAACAATGATGGGTCTCATTCTCTTGACCCTGAAAGAGCCTCTAATGCCAGCACTATTGGAAAGGATGAGTAAAGAGAGGTTGCTAAAATCTCAGGGCTAGGATGAATGGAGATGTTACTGAGCCTGCTCAAGCAAATCGACAATCAATGGGATGATAGTGATAGTGAGAGTGAACTCTGTGTGTGTGTGTGTGTGTATGTGCGCGCGCATGCATGTGTATGTGTGTGTATCTACATGCATGCATGTTGGTAGTGAGAAGATGAGCAGACAGTAGGAAAGGCAAAAAAGAAACGAAGAAACTGTGAGGCCATTAAAGCAGTCAATTTAAGAAAAAAATAAAACTCAGCACTGTGATTATGAAAGCACTAAACTGATTAACTTGTTTTTTACTATAAACAGTTCTGAGTGTGTGACATCCAGGACTTTCATAATCATACTGAATAGTTAAAAAATCTCAGTATTTTTGAGAACCCCGATTCAGGCGAGCTACATCCTGGACATACAAGCCTTGACAATAATAACATCACAGGCTTAAAGATGTTCTGAAATGTCCGTTCATTCACATGGCATCCTCTGAAACATTCAACATTGGGTAAGAATCTCAAGCTCAAAGCCTGCAATCCTGTGTGGTCAGGGGAGCAATTTAATTATTTTAATCTGGGTGCCAACAGCGCTGAATTGTGTCCGTAAGATCTTTTACAGTAATTAGTTAAAATTTTTTGAGTTTCAAATATCTTTTAACACAAGTTCTTAAAATGACAGCAAAATCAATAATGATGGCAGTAATATTTAGTTATAATGATTATAATACAGACTGGAGCGATAGCACAGTGGATAGGGCGTTTGCCTTGCAAATGGCTGACCCGGGTTGGATTCCTCCGTCCCTCTGGGGGAGCCGGCAAGCTACCAAGAGTATCCCGCCCACACAGCAAAGCCTGGCAAGCTCCCCGTGGCATATTCGATATACCAAAAGCAGTAACGAGTCTTACAATGGAGTTCTTACTGGTGCCCTCTTGAGGAAATAGATGAACAAAGGGATGACAGTGTGACAGTGCCAGTGCTACAGTTATAAAATTGCCCAGTTAGCAAACCTGATTTGCAATTAAAAACTATTCTCTAATGTGCCACCAGATGGTGCTATTACAAAACAATTCCAAAAATCACCACATTACATTCCAAATATAAGATTCTTACACCCCCACATACACCAAATAAGCATAAACATCTTAAATTTACATCAGTCAGTGACTTTCCCCACTTTTCTATAAGTCAATATCTATTTCAGCTCTGCATTTCAGAAGTATTTGATTCCCATATTTATTTTTGACCATTTTAACATTCCTCAAAGGAGATCACTGTATCAATGTCATCTTATCATCCCTGTGCTCATTGATTTGCTCGAGCGGGCACCAGTAACGTCTCCATTGTGAGACTTGTTACTGTTTTTGGCATATTGAATATACCACGGGGAGCTTGCCATGCTCTGCTGTGTGGGCGGGATACTCTTGGTAGCTTGCTGGGCTCTCCAAGAAGGACAGAGGAATCGAACCTGGGTCAGCCGCGTACAAGGCAAACACCCTACCTGCTGTGCTATTGCTCCAGTCCTTTCAAAAACGAGTAGTATATATTTTACTATTAATTATTTTATATATGACCTTGTAGGCATAAAAATATTTTCTTTTCCAGTATCCATAGAAACAATTAAGGTGATGATCTCCAAACAAACAATTGGGGTAATAACAGACTCAGTAAGAACTAGAAGAATAATTTCACTAATCTGGTTAGGGTTCTTCTCACCATCTGGATCCTCATGGCCGAAAGGCTTCCTAACTAACAGAAACAGAACAATGAAGAGCCTTCTCCAAGCTCCACAGACATGAAGAGGAATCTTAAGAAATGACTGTGCCCCAATCCTTTCACAGATTACACTGTGCTCTTTTATGAGACTGCCATATGAGACTGAAGAATACGTGGGATCATAATGCTATCACTTGCACAAAATATGTGTCTGACAGTCCTACCAACCTTCAGTGGGTCATAGAGAATAGCAAATTTAAATATTTTAAAATATTTTTAAATAGCATATTAAAAAATTTGCTGAAGCAGAGAATAAATTGTACCAAAAATTTCAGACTAATGGTCCCCAAATTAAAAAAAAAATAGTATATTCTATGCATTATAAAATTTCCTCAACTGTAATTTTAGAGAGAAAACTTAAATTTCTCAAAATACTGATGAAACACAATCAGTATCTAGGCATTTTTCTATTGTAGCAACAATCCTGTCAACAGAAGCAGTCAGCGATGAGTGAGTTTGTGAGGGACTGTTTTCTTTAAATTTCAAAAACAAGTGGATTTATTGTTTAGTATTAAAAAGAAGTGGTAGCACAGTGGGTAGGGCATTTGCCATGCACACGGCCAACCGGGGTTTGATTCTTCCATTCCTCTTGAAGAGCCCGGCAAGCTACCGAGAGTATCCCACCCACACAGCAGAGCCTGGCGAGCTACCTGTGGCATGTTCGATATGCCAAAAACAGTAATATCAAGTCTCACAATGGAGACGTTACTGGTGCCCGCTAGAGAAAATCAATGAATAACAGGATGACAGTGCTACAGTGCTATTAAAAAGAAATGTAAAACACTGGAACATTGTTGAAAGAAAACATTGATGAAAGAAATAAACAAAAAGTAAGATACACCAGGTCTGTATGTCAGACATATTTGGAAGAAAGCTCCCCCTAGAGGGCTGGCAGTTGCCAGGATCGTGCCTGGCAGAACCAGGCAGGTATATGGTGTTATCGCTTGAACTCGGGGCCCTACGTGTTCCAGGCATGGAATCCAGCCCTGTGAAGTATCTCTCTGGTCCCCAAAACTATATTGTTAAATCCCAACTTTCCCCAAATTACCCTTAAATTAAATAAATTTAATCCTTATGAAAATAGTAGGTGAATGTACTTCAGTACTGGAAAATCTGATCCTAAAGTCACTCAGAGATGCAAAGATCCAGAATAACCAAGAAAACCTTCAGAAGACAAAGTTGGTGGACTCACAATTTCTGGTTTCAAAGAAAGTTATTACAAAACAGCAGAAATGAAGCAATGGGGTCCCAGCTTAAACAGAGGCAGAGCCCCAATCTGGACAAAGTGAGGGAAAAAGAATCACTATTCTCTGGAAAGTATTTACATCTTAATTCCACATAAGTTTTGTGAGAGACAATCCTTCAGGATGTGACATTAATTCACATGAATTTAAGCAGACTGGTTTATGGAGTTTAAGAGTTCTTGGAGTAACAACAGATGAAATCCAATCCAATTTGTGATTTCAATGCTTCACTTACGTTTCAAAAGTATTGGGGTATAGAAAGTAGTTCTGAAAATTTCACACAACAGAACACACACACAAAAAAATCACAATAATACAAGCAGACACATACATACACAGTCTGCTAAGCAATCATGTTTCAAAGAAGAGTAAAATGAAAAGCATATACCCATATTTGGAGTTGAATTTTCTACAAGTTTGGAGTTCATGAAACTAAGCATTGCAATCAAACAGTGACTTTAAAAATTAAGTTTGCTTATTTGCTGCCATGCTCCAGGCTGCTTTCCGGACAGACACATAATAAACACTTCCTACCCATTTTCCACCATTACTGCACCATATTTGATGGGTTTCAAATATGGTGTGAACCATAGGAACACTTAGAATAGTGATTGGAGGCTGACCTATAAGCCTCCATCTGTCTCGGAGAGCTCAGCAAGCACCAGGAGTATCCCACCCGCAAGGAAGAGCCTGGAGAGCTACCCGTGGCATATTTGATATGCCAAAAACAGTAACAACAATGGGCCTCATTACCCTGACCCTGGAGGAGCCCCCAATATGGCAGCATTAAGAGGACAAACAAGAAGAAACTGATAAAATCTCTGGGCCAAAATAGGCTGCCAAAACAAAGAAGGACTAAAATGACTGTTTGCCCTTTTAACGCAAGTATGCTGGCATCGGAAGCATCCATCGAGGACCTGATATTGCAAGCATGGAAGATCAAGTACAACATCATTGGATTGACCGAGACGAGAAGGCATCAAACACAACATGCTGTTTTCGACACTGGAGAAGAACTGTTCCTAGAAACAGGCGCCAGTAGAGAGAGGCATCAGTGGAGTCGGTGTCCTTGTCAGCACAAACATGGCCATGAGCATCATTCATTCGAATGCCTAACAAACTGAATCAGATGATTACACTTGAATAGATGTGGCTTGTTGCTGGAAGTTTCTATCTTCATCGTCTATGCACCAACATACAACTACAACAAAGAAGAAATTGAGAAGTTCTACATGGAGCTGGAGAAGTTCCATAAGAAGACCACACCTTCTACAAGGTCATTGTCGGTGATTTTAACGCCAAGATAGGACCCAGAGGTCACCCGAACCTCCACATTGGGACCCATGGTCTAGAATGGAACAAACAGGGTGAGAAACTGTCTGAGTTCATCATGTTGACCAAGACCATCCATGGTAACTCGCAGTTCCAGAAGGCCAAGTCTGAACCCTGGACCTGGGAGTCTCCCAGTGGACAGTTCCACAACAAAATTGACCACATCATATTCAATTGATGGTTTTGCCTGAGACGATGTCACTGTTGTCCCAAAATTTCAAACAGGATCAGACCACCATCTCCTTTGTGCGAAATTCTACTTCACGAAGTGGGGAGAAAGGGCTGCAAAGTTTAAGAAGAGGACTCCCAGAACGAATACCAACTGGGAGCTCTTTGGCACTATTGCAGCAATATGGGAAGATGCTGTCATTGACAATATCGACGAGGAATAAGATTGACTGGTTCAGCACCTCCATGCTTGTGCAAGGAATGCAAAGATAGAGAATGCCACAAAACATCACCTGTCTTCGGAAACTCTCGAGCTCATTCTCCAATGTGGTCTGGTGCGAGCCTCAGGCAATCACAAGCTAACGTCCAAGCTCGAGCTCGCAAAGCTGTGCAGAGAAGGGATAAAGGAAGACCTTAAAGAAATAGAAGATCAGCAGTGTTGGCTGATAGCAGAAGCTGGGAAAAGTATTCACAACACCCACCTATCCTTTGCCAACTACAAGAACAAGATGACTGCCCTCCAATGTCCTGATGGATCTATCACTTTCCAGAAAAGGTTATCCATGACTTCTACTCAGATCTCTTTGATAGCGACGTCCACCTGCTCACATACTAAATTCCACAGGATGGATATGTCATTCCCAATGTTCTCCCTTCCAAAATCCGACATGACATTTCATCAGTAAAGACATGTACAGCACCAGGTCCAGACAAGGTAAGACCCAAACACCTGAAGAATCTGCCACCAGTATTCGTCGGTACACTGGCTTGGCTCTTCACATGCTACCTGTATGAATGCAAGGTTCCATCCCAATGAAACACCATCAGGACCATCCTGTTGTACAAGAAGAGAGACATTCATGACATTGGCAACCATCGCCCAATCTGCCTGTTGTCAGACGTCTACAAGTTATTCATGCAAGTGATCCTGAATAGGATGGCAAAACACTAGATGAAGGATAACCATGGGTTCCTTGGCTCTTTGGTCTAGACAAAGCTGGGTTCCAAAAAGGATTCATCATTCATATCTACTTGGTGACCATGCTCATTGAGGTTTCATGAGAGTTCAAGATGCCGCTCTGTCTAACGTTCATTGATTTAAAGAAGGCCTTTGATTCTGTTGAGGCTGAAGCAGTCTTCAAAGCCCTAGCCAAACAGGACATTCAAACTCAATACATCAAGATCCTCCATGAGCTGTGTTACAGATTTACCACCAGGATCTCACCATTCTACAAAGAAGTGATCATTGACCTAAAGAGAGGGGTTCAGCAAAGCGACACCATTTCACCGAAACTCTTCAGTGCCACCCTCGTGATCATCATGTGATGACTGGAATGGGAGTGAATATAGATGGTCAGCACCTACACCATCTCTGCTTCGCTTCACTGATGACATCGTTCTCATAACACCTAATATCAGCCAAGTGGCATGAATGCTGGCCGACTTCGACTGTGAGTGTGGAAATGTCGGACTGCAGCTGAATCTCATGAAGAGAATGTTCATGAGATATGGACTAGATCCTGCTGTTCCATTTGCCCTCAATGGAACAAACATCTACGAATACAGCAGTTATTTGTACCTAGATCGGGAACTCAACATGACAAATGACCTGGAACATGAACTGTGCAGGAGAAAGAGAGTGGAGTGGAACGCCTTCAAGAGCATTGAAGAAGTGGTTAAGAGGAGAAGAACCTCCAACTCCGGACACATCTTTTCGACTCCACTGTTCTTTCTGCACTAACATACACCTCAGAGACCTGGGCCCTAAGAAAACAGGATGAGAAGCTATTTAGGTATCCCAAAGAAGAATCAAAAGAGTTATGCTTGAAATATCATGTTTCACTCAAGTGAGAGAAGGAATCTAGAGTTCCGACCTCTGTCAATGATCAAGAATCAGGGACGCTGTCTCATTTGCCAAGGCGTTGAAAATCAGATGGGCCAGATATGTAATGTGATTTAGATCACTGGACTAGAGCTGTTATCACATGATGATCTGGATGCAATGGGACGTCAAAAGACTGCATTGACGCCCACCAACGAGATGGTCAGACTTCTTTGTCAAGACGTTGAATGAACAGTTTGAGGCTCTTCATGTTCCTGGAGCGAGCAGACGCCATTGGGCTACACTAGCATGCAACAGGGATGAATGGAGACATTAATGGAGCCTGATCAAACAAATCAATGAACAATGGGATGACAAGTGAATTTATCTAATAAAATGACAACTTTTGTCTAAATAATCCTTAATTAAAAAATGATAAGTTCCATTTATATTGATCTCACTCTTGTTTGTAATTCACCTTTTCACTGATTCCACTGCCAATCAATCATTCATACATGCTAAATATCAAATGTTGCATAATACTTCATATCTGCTAGTCTGGAATTCAGGAATGACAAATTAAAGTCTATAAATATGTAACAAATATACTTTAGCACTTAAGTAAGGTACATGCTTTATAAATATGTTTATAAAGAGGTACTTAGTCATATGGAAGCATAGCCTTGTCAACAGTTAATATCATCAAGAAGATTCCTAAATGGAAGAATTTCTCAGTAAAGCCCTGTTCTGGTAACTGAAAGAATCAAACAACCGCATTGAACTTGCTACAATTCCAGGAGATTTATATCAGTGGAACATTCTAGACTCATACCTTCAGGAGTGCTGTGGAGTTATTGAAGATAACTCCACTGTTCCTGGTCTATAGCTCCTCAGGCTCTGAGCATGTCCGGAAGTAACTGGCTTGTTGTCTAGTCCTGTGGAGTGAGTCCAGGAAGATAAATTCTGTTTGGAGGCTGGAGAGAAAATACAGTGGGTAGGGCATTTGCCTTGCCCCTGGGGTCGGTCTTCAGCACCCCATTTGGCTCTGGGTTCCTGCCAGAAATCATCCCTGAATACAGAGCCCCAAGTAAGCCCCAAACACTACTGAGTGTGTCCACAAAGCAGAAACAAACAAAACCCAAAAGTATCAGGGGGTTTCCTACAGAGGTTTAGGGGAATTACTCATTTAAATTGACACCCCCATTCCTGAGGCAAAAACAAGTATGGATGCTTAGAGGCAGAGATAGCAGGGCTCTCTGCAGAATAAGGGATATCAAAAGACCATTTAAGAACACTATGACTTATGTATTTTCACACCTTGTAGTTTGTTTCCCTGTCTCCAGACCACTCAGACAACTGATATGCTAACCACTGTGCAATTATATGCTAACAACTGCACAAATTTTCTCCTCAATTTCAAGGAGAAATTTGATGATATCAATCTTCTGTTCATTTTTAACCTTATCTTGACCCTAAAACATGCATAGACATTTTACTGTCATCAGTATCCAACTATCTGGCCCCAATCTGACTTTATTCTTCCTTGGACACCCTGTTTATTTCTCCTACTAAAAGAAAAAGTCAGGCTTGTCTTATTTCACAAATTCTAATATTTCTGCCCTATGCTCACCTCTGTTTATATAGTCTGCCTACATGAACAATGATAATTTGTGGATACAGATTTTGGGAACTTTCCTGGGTCATCTCAAAGTTAGAAAAAACTGTATATCATGTATCTTTGATTGCTGCCATTAAATAACAAATTAATTTTCTCAAATCACTGTTGAATCATATTGAAATAGTTTCTGGATACCATACATAGGCAGGACTATAGCTGCTAAAAACACATCTAACTGTGGAATATGATAATTGATCACTTATACCTAGAAATACTACTTTTCTCCCTCACTCTCATTTTTTCCTTCTCTGTTTCTCTCTGTCTTTGACTTTCTTCCTTCCTTTCTTCCTTCCTTCCTTCCTTCCTTCCTTCCTTCCTTCCTTCCTTCCTTCCTTCCTTCCTTCCTTCCTTCCTTCCTTCCTTCCTTCCCTCCTTCCTTCCTTCCTCCCTTCCTTCCTTCCTTCTTTCCTTTCCTTTCTATCTATTTTGGGTCACTTTTGGCATTGCTCAGGGCTCACTCCTGGCTCTGTGCTCAGGAATCACTCCTGACAGGTCGAGGGAACATATGGTATGCTGAGTATTGAATCTAGGTTGGGTGTGTGCAAGGCAAGTACCTTACCAGCTAGCTAGAATATCTTCCCAGTTTCAGAATAATATTTCTTAAGTCATCTCATCAAATCTCACAACTATATGAAGCATATTGCTTTATATGACCACATCATTATGTAGATACTGGACAACAAGCTATGTAGCTTGTGTGGTGGTGGTACAGTAATAAATTGTGGGCAAAACTGGAGTATAATACATACCTATGCAGTCTGACTTAGGATGAACGGTCTTAATCACTTTTTGATAATATTAAAATAATCCCATAACATTAAATTTAATAATTTAAAATCAGATCTAGTAAAATAAATAAAGAACATAAGTCTACAAAAACCCACATTCCAGTTTTAAATTTTAAATCTGTATTCACTCTTTTTATGAATCACCATAGGAGAATATCAGACAAAATATAGGTGCTCTTATTGGCAACATAGTAGCTAATTGTTGACTCTATTGTTGGGTAAGTAACATTTTAACATCATTCAATTAAATATATAGAATAAATTTTGCCTTCTGGCAAATTCTCTGAAATGGAATAGAATTATTCAATGGTTATGTGAAAATTCCTTTATTTTATTCATTTTATGTTTTTTATCTTATTTTTGTAAGGAGGGTGAATTTTAAAAGGAACAAAACAGTTGGTATTATAAGCACTGAATAATGACTTATAATTCAAGTAAGGGACCTAGCTGTTGTAGATCATTTATCGCTATAAAATAGAGAATATTTGCATAGTATTTTCATTTACAAAGCAATTTCAAGCTCATGATCTCATTTATCTCTTTTATGGAGTTAGTGATTGGGGTAGGTAACATTTAATAGGCATTTTGTCAATAAAGGAGAGACATTTAGTGGAATGAAGTGAAAGGGCAAGGATTGTAATAGTAATGCTCCACAACAGATCTTTCCTCTTTAAGAAAGAAGGGTAATTTGCAACCACAAAACTTTGAAATGTACCTGTCAGGTGGCAGGTGGTTGGAATGAGGGGGTGGGAGCATGGGGACACTGGTGGAAAGGGAAGTTGACACTTTTTGTATGATATGGGTCAAAATACTTCCGGCTCTGGGCACATCTTTTTAACTCCACCATTCTTCCTGCACTAACATACATCTCAGAGACCTGGGCCTTACGCAAACAGGATGAGAACGCTATTTGGGTATCCCATAGAGGAATCGAAAGAGCTATGCTTGGGGTACCAAGTTTCACTCAAGTGAGACAAGGAATCCAGAGTTCTGACCTCTGTCAACGATCAAGAATCAGGGATGCTGTCTCATATACCAAGGCATCGAAAATCAGATGGGCTGGACATGTAATGCGATTTAGAGATGACCACTGGACTAGAGCTGTTACCGACTGTATTTCACGGGACGTCAAAAGAACACCTGGCTGCCCACCAATAAGATGGTCAGGCTTCTTCGTCAAAAGACCCTGAATGAATGGTTTGAGGTTTTTTTGGTTCCTGGAACGAGCAGACGCCATTGGGCTACTCTAGCACGTGACAGGGACAAATGGAGACATTATTGGCACCTGCTTGAGTGCAAATCGAGCAACAGGATGACAAGTGATACAAGTGATGTGTCAAAATTTTGTATGCCTAAAACGAAACTATCAGTAACTTTATAAATTATGATTCTTTAAATAGGAAGTTTAAAACAACTAAGAAAGAGAGAGGAATGGTGCATAAAAGCCATTGTTCCCCAAAGGAAATTGCATTGTATGTATATACTGCTTCACTTTGCTGTGTTCCCCAGGGTTTGAGAACTTCTGATACTCTTTCTTACTAAATTCCCCTTCAACTTATTATCATTTTACTGGGCCACAGAACATCATTCCCTTCCTGCCAGATCTCTTTTGGTTCAGTATTCCAGTGCATCCGATAACCACTATGAAATAACAAAAGTGTTTCCCGTAGCCAATGAATCTTAGTCATGTCATTGAACATAGAATACATGTAGCAAATGGAAACCTTTTGAAGGGGATTTGAAGCAGTTTTGTTGAATTTTTAAATTTTATTATTATTTTTTTTAAATCTTGGGATGCTTAGGGCTTACTCCTGGCTCTGGATTCAGGGATCACTTTTGGTAGGTTTGTGGGACCATATGGAATCCTGGAAATTGAACCTGGGTGGGCCACATTCAAGACACGTGCCCTACCCCCTGTATTATTTCTCTGGCCCCTGAATTTGGTGTTTTAAAAGTAATTTCTCTTATTTATGAATATATAAAAAATGGAGTAAATACCTGGTGTAAAAAACACGCAACCTGGAGATTCTTCTTGCAGCTATTTATTCAGAGACCTTCTCATGCATTCGGAAGAGCGGAAACGGGGAAAGAAGAGAAACGAGGGACAAACGAGGAGGAGCCTCTAGCTAGGTGACTTCCCCCCTTTTATCCCTCTCGCTGCTTGTTTATGCCCAAGTGTCTACAGCTGATAGGCAAATTACACCTTGTGGGCGTGACAGGACATCCTGTTTCCTTATTAGGAGTTGTTTTCGAAGCACGGTGCAATTAACAAGAAACAGGTGTTGTTTACGAAAATAAAATACTAGGTACAAAAGGTTCAATAACAATAGCAGAACACCTATTTTCTAGGACAGATACTCTTTCAGCAGGACCCATCAATGATGAAATCTCATGGTTGTGTTTCTCCTCTCCTTGTCCAACAAACATATGAGCATTCATAATATTAATCGTTTTGTATGGGCATAGCAAGAGATGCATTAAACTTTTAGAATTGCTCTCTGGGGTCATCTCAATCTCAGACTACAGTGCCCAGGCCAGATTAGTCTTTCCTATCCCTATCAGGGTACTAGTCTTGTCATTACTTTAAGATCATGACAGCACTTGTCCATGATCAGACTCTTAACTTATAGTTAAGAATGAGGCACTTTGGCCAGGCCCATCTAGATGCCAGGGTAGCACATAATTTACCGCTTGCCCTGGGTCCGTCTCGTCCCCCGTTGGGACCCTGCCTTTTAGAGGGCTAGGAACTGAGGGCAACCAAGGCTACAGTTAAGAAAGCAGATGCCCGGGAATTGATAATATTCAAAGCCAATTAAATCCCAATTGCAAAGGCATATTAATAAATGTCTTTCTTTGTCCATACAAAAAGGACCTGCTCTGAATAAGCTATGCAAAGGACTCAAGGAGAAGAGAAAGACATTATTTACAAGTCAACAGAACACTAAGAAAGAAGCTACAAATAAACACAGAGGAATGGGAGCACTGTGACGGGAGTAACCCAATAAACCTAAACTACCTGAAGCTATGTAATCCTACAACCTGGTACTAAATTGTTATTAAACACAGACTTTATATTAATTTTTCAGACTTTCAAGGTATGTAAATGGAATTTTGTGTTTATTTTTTATGGCCATATGAAGGACCACATGAGAATTTAGTTTAAACGGGAATGTGGCACGTGCACTGCATTTTGGAACGGAATTCAGGTTCCATTTTCAGCCGTAGGTGCCCTTGAGATCCTCGGCCGAGACCTTCGCTGCTACCGCCAGCGGGCGCATCCCTGCAGGTGACAACATGCCAATTGCCAAGCAGCTAGCTGACATTGCTTACAAGACCTTCTCCACCTCCATGATTCTCCTCACTGTGTCCGGGGGCTCCCTCTGCAGTGCCCGAGCCTACCAGCTTTTTGTAGCTAAGCGAGACAGGCTGAGGAAGAATGGAAGACTTCAGGAGTCCTAGAAAATCAGAGAGCTTTTTTCTCTGAGCAGAGTGCCTGAGGAATGCTATGGAAAGACCTCACCTGTAATTATTTCCAAGTCAAGAAAGAAGTATGACCTTAATAGTTTCCAAACCTGACGACAAAATCTGCAGCAAAAGGACTCGAGGGTGCTCTTGGGAAGGTGGGAGGCACCGGCCCCTCCCTCCGCTGAGATGTGACCCCGGGGCTGCAGCTGCACGAGCGTGAATCCAGACCCAGCTGAACCAAATTCAACATGGGCAGCTACTTACAGAATGTCTCCAGCCTGAGAACCAAGCCGTGACCCCATGCCCGCCCAGGAGGGGAAAGGTATTTCTCTCTCTCGCCTCTCCCTTCCCGGGGATGAAGGACGTGGGGACCACCATATTATGACGACCACAGATGGGACTTACAAGCTTGCAATGATCCAATATCTGGAAGAAATCTCCCTGGACTTAGTTGTTCAAGTACAGAAATCCAAAACCGCGCAGTAGCGCGACCTTATTTCCCTTCACAACAGGTCTGACTCTAGTGGGGTGCTCCTAACAATAATGGTGAGGATTGTGTTGAAATATTGAATGTAACCAAAGTAAATAGAAAGTAAAGTGAAATTTATCAGTTATAAGTGGGGGGAGGGTGCGGGGGTGGGCAGAATGGGAGGCGTACTGTGGTGTTTTTTTTTCTTTTTTTCTTTTTATTTTTTTTCGGTGGTGGGATATGGGCACTGGTGAAGGGATGGTTGTTTCAGCATTGTATGACTAAGACTTAAGCCTGAAAGCATTGTAATTTTCCACATGGTGATTCAATAAAATAAATTAAAAAAAAATAGTTTCCAAACCTGCTTGGAAAAAATATGCATGCTTTCTCTGGTACTGCCAACTTGGGGATGCTATCAATCATATCAGGAACGGGAAGGTGAGGCACACCTATTAAATGTTTTGCTCTGTAAAAAAAAATAAGAAGAATTTAGTTTTAAAAATCTGTACTGACAGTTTAGTATGAGCATAACAAATTTGATGAGAAAGGTGCATAGAAGCCCACCAAGTTCAATGAGTGGAAACAGTGACACAGAAGGCTCAGCTAGCACCAGTTCGCTCAGTAAATCCCCTCTGGCCTTAGTAATACCATTGTGAGATAAAAACACTTACCACAAATTTACTTTTAAAGGGACCTTTTATTTATTTATTATTTTGCTTTTTGGGTCACACCCAGTGATGCACAGGAGTTACTCCTGGCTCATTGCACTGAGGAATTACTCCTGGTGGTCTTGGGGGACCATATGGGATGCTGGAAATCGAACCTGGATCGGCTGCATGCAAGGCAAACGCCCTACCCGCTGTGCTATCACTCCAGCCCTCAAGGGGACCTATTTTTTTAAAAATACCATTTTCCATTTTTTTTTATCACAAATAATATGAAGCACATTTGTTTGTGCCTGCAAAGGGGGCAGCTTGGAAGAATGAGTAGGGAAGCTGGAGACATTGGTCATACCAGTGGCAGGACTGCTGTTGGAACTCTGAATGCCTGAAACATGTGTTATGAACATCTTTGTAATTTAGGGTGTTATTATAAAAATAACTAAATAACTGGGCTCAAATTTGAAGCCTATCATTTTCATCATTTTCTCTGCTTTTAAATAATAGCCCAAAGACAACTTTGTAAGTGGTAGCAAATGATTAGAGATTGTTCAGCACTGTTTTCACAGTTGGAGTCCTCTCCTCCCATAAATGATTGGAAAATAGTGAAGTGAAACATCAATGATAAATTCTTTTCCTGAATATATATAGCACATCTTCTTTTTCTTTTGTTTTATAAATGCAACATGGATACATGTGGTGAAATTGTTCCTATCGTATTCATAAATGAAATATATGGATATGATATGGCAAAATCGTTCCTATTGAAAATTTCAAATAATGATACAAGTTTTGAGGGCCAGAACAATAGTAGTGTGTAGAGCTTTTGCCTTGCACACAGACAATCTGTGTTTGATCCCTGGCACCCAGACACACTAGGAGTAATCCCTGAGCACAGTGCCAGGAATAAGTTCTGAGCACCACTGGGTGTAGTCCTAAACAAAGTTAACAAATAAAAAACCAAATGCTTTTCAACACGTACACACAAATTTACATTAATGTGACTCAAATTGCAAGAAGAATAAAATTGCAATAAAAAAATATAGCTTTTCTTTCAATATCAAATACTTGTTTAAACTTTGGAATGTTTTGTCACTATGAATTTATTTTCAATAAATTTTTTTAAATTTAGATGCACAGATATATCAATAAGCTAAAGGTGAAACTCAGATAGCAGTTCTCAGGTAGAGCAATCAAACATTGTTAGCTTTCTCTGGCACTGAGCTCTCTTCTGCTCCCTGATAATTGCATTACCACATCATAAACATTTGTCTTTGTGGATTTTTTGCCCACAAATATTTCTTATTAAAAATAATAATAAGGGGCCAAGCACAGAACATAGTGAAGGGTGAAGGCACTTGCTTTATGTACAGCAGAGCCTGGTAATATTGCTGGCACAAAATATGGTCCTCATAGCTTGTAAGATATGATCTCTGAGCACAGAGTTAGGAATAAACACACACAGACACACATACACACAAAATCAGTCAAATCAGTATCCAATTTCTCTTTTCTTTTTTTTTTAATTTTATTGAATCACCATCAGATAGTTACAAGCTTTCATGTTTGGGTTACAATCACACAATGATCAAACACCTATCCCTCCACCAGTGCACATTCCCCACCACCAATATCCCTGGTATACCTTCCCTTTCCCACCCTCCCCCTGCCTCCATGGCAGATAATATTCCCCATACTTTCTCTCTCCTTTGGGGAATTATGGCTTGCAACACAGACATTGAGAGGTCATCATGTTTGGTTCATTATCTACTTTCGGCACGCAACTCCCATCCTGACTGATTCCTCCAGCCATCATTTCCTTAGTGATCCCAATTTCTCTTTTCTATCTGCATGTGTTTGTATATTTTTACATTCAACTCAGAGTTTCCTTTGTTTGATGTTCAAAATTTATTTCAGCCATTCTAGTTTCTATTCAAAAACTGTAAATCAAGCAGTGGAAACTTCTATTTTCATCCACAAGTCTTGGTATTGGACAGTATTATTTTAAGACTTGTGGGGGGCTAAATCTATGAACTATCCTATAAGAAATTTTCAATATAAACCATTCACATGTAATTGTTATTGCTTCTTCTATCTAATTTCTTTCAAAATTCTTCCTTTGGTGTCCAGTGGTTATGCCAGTTCTCAAAATAACATATTTATACATCTCAGTTTGGGTTGTATTATATTAAACAACTATGTCATATGAAATAAAAATTCAGATCTAGAGCTAAGCGTTAATATATAAGAATTTATCTTCAATGTTAGTGATCAATTCATTGCGTTTGAAATATATACATCTTAACCCATTAAATGAACTAGGATCCTTGAAAGATTTCTTCTTTACTGGATGGCAAGATGTTTAATTATATCTAATGATCTTTTATTAGATTTGGAATTAGGAGTCTCCTTTGGGTGTCCCTTTTCCCACCTGGGAAGGAGGAGTGCTCTATATAGCTATTATGTGGTTTTCGAGAGATCC
Source organism: Sorex araneus (assembly GCF_027595985.1). Lineage (NCBI taxonomy): Eukaryota > Metazoa > Chordata > Mammalia > Eulipotyphla > Soricidae > Sorex > Sorex araneus. Next base: position 29,422,440 of record NC_073308.1, read on the forward strand.
TCAGGATATATCAATGGGGCATGGGATAAATTTACATAAACTGAGGGCATGGTGCAAAATTAGGGAATAACTGGTAGGACAGGGGACCATGGTAAGGAAACAAGCTCAGAAGGCCACTGAAATATATTTTAAAGAAATAGTGCTTCAAGTTATCTTTATTTTATACTAGCAATCCTCCATTATTCTAAGCATACCTTATGGTTATAAAACACTTTGTGGTATATCTGTCACTGTCACTGTCATCCTGTTGCTCATGGATTTGTTCGAGCGGGCACCAGTAACGTCTTTCATTGAGAGACTTACTGTTACTGTTTTTGGCATATCCAATACGCACGGGTAGCTTTCGAGGCTCTGCCGTGAGGGCTCAATACTCTCGGTAGCTTGCCAGGCTCTCCGAGAGGGGCAGAGGAATTGAACTCGGGTCGGCTGCGTGAAAGGCGAACGCCCAACCGCTGTGCTATTGATCACCAATGATATTTAGTTTGTAGAGTGGTGGTATATCACTATTTTTAAATTATTATGTGGATTCTCTCCTCTAAGGGGATCCAGACTAATACAGAGTTAGTTGCAGGAGTGTTTCCAAGGAGATAGCGCCAAGTGCCAATGTGGGATTTTTGTTACTGGTTTAATCCTGCCCTTGGATGTGAGTGGTCCAAATCTCCCTGGCAACAAGAAAGAGGGTGCTAGTAATCTGTGATCTACAGCAGCAGTACAACAAATGCAGCTGGAGACTGTGACTAAGAAGTAAGAATTAAAGCACACTGTCTTAGAGTTCGAAGCAATCACTGCATTTAAGGATAATCGCAGTCATGACTAAGTGGTGCCAGATGAGTTCCTCTGAGGTAACTTGAGAGTCACAGAAAGTTTGTCTTTTGAACTCTTACCTCAACTCACATCCAGAGAATGAGAGAAGGTCTAGAATAGCCTTAAAGGAATCTCTCTCTTTATTTTGTGACTGTGCTTTTAAAACTGAAAATCAAATGCAAAATTGCAGGTTGCTGAATTTCAGTAGAATTCAGTCTTTCCATTGAACTCTACCATGGGATGATTTATTAAAAGGATTTTTATGGGTTAGGCCATTGAGCTAGCACAATAGGTATGAGGCCTGCTTTGCCTGGGGCCAACCCAAACTCAATCTCCCGCACTCAATATAGTTCACTGAGCATAGCTAGGAATGAAAGCTGAGTGCAGAGCCAAGTATGCCTGCAGTATAGCCAAGTATGGTCCGAGAACAACAACAGCAACAGCAACAACAAAACTCAGAGGTAATGGGATGGTCAATTTACATTTCAACAAGAAGAATGCTCTTGAATGAGATATACCTTTAGGTTAGTGAGCTCAGAGTGAAATAGATTGCCCTCAGAAATAACTATTCATCCTATCAGTGTAACACTGGAATAGAGCAAAAGAATGGCTTTTAAGATCAGAAGAAATTATTCAGCACCTAGCCTTTGAGCTTGAATTGCATATCAACTACTTAGGGCTTATAGTCTAATGGCTTTCATTCTTGAACTTCAGATTTAGCGCTTCCTGTTTTTGTTTTGTTTCTATTGTTCAAATTAGCAAAAATAGAAGGAGAATTTTTTTGTTTGTTTGGGGTCACACCCGGCGATGCACAAGGGTTACTCCTGGCTCTGCACTCAGGAATCACTCCTGGCGGTGCTCAGGGGATGATATTGGATGCTGGGAATCAAACTCGGGTGGGCCAAGTGCAAAGCAAACACACTACCCGCTGTGCTATTGCTCCAGTCCCTAGAAGGAGAATTTTTAAAATTAGAAGAGAGAGATAGCTTAAAGGCTGAACAATTGCAATGCATTTGGAAGTTCATGATCGACATTCTAGCGCCATGATCCTAGTATCCTACATCCTTGTCCAGGATCCCAGCACCTCTAGGTGTGAACCACCAGCAGAGCCAGAGGGAACTCAGCACAATAGGTGTAAAAGGAAGGAAGGGAAGAAGGGAGAGAGGAGGAGACGAGGGGGGAGAAAAGGGGGAGGAAGGAAGGGAGTGAAGGAGGAAAGGGGGGAGGGATGAAGGAAGGAAGGAAAGAAGGAAGGGAGGGAGGGAGGAAGGAAGGAAGGAAGGAAGGAAGGAAGGAAGGAAGGAAGGAAGGAAGGAAGGAAGGAAGGAAGGAAGGAAGGAAGGGAGGGAGGGAGGGAGGGAGGGAGGGAAGAAGGGAGGGAAGAAGGAAGGAAGGAAGGAAGGAAGGAAGGAAGGAAGGAAGGAAGGAAGGAAGGAAGGAAGGAGGGAAGGAAGGGAGGGAGGGAGGGAGGGAGGGAGGGAGGAAGGAAGGAAGGAAGGAAGGAAGGAAGGAAGGAAGGAAGGAAGGAAGGAAGGAAGGAAGGAAGGAAGGGAGGGAGGGAGGGAGGGAGGGAGGGAGGGAGGGAGGAAGGGAGGAAGGAAGGGAGGGAGGAAGGGAGGGAGGGAAGGAAGAAGGGAGGGAGGGAGGAAAGGAAGGAGGGAGGAAGGAAGGAAGGAAGAAAGAGAGGGAGGGAGGGAGGGAGGGAGGAAGGAAGCAATGAAGGAAGGGAGGGAGGGAGGGAGGAAGCAATGAAGGAAGGGAGGGAGGGAGGGAGGGAGGGAGGAAGCAATGAAGGAAGGAAGGAAGGGAGGGAGGGAGGGAGGGAGGAAATAAATAATAATAAATGCCATCTCAGTTTATTGTCAAATTTTTTTAATGTTCTTGAATTCTCCATTATAAACTGGAATTGTGAGAACTGATGTAAATTCTAGGTGTTTCAATATACTCATATCCTGAATGTACAGTGTTTCCATTCAAGATCTCTCTTGAATAGCATTATAATAGGCATGGTTGATTGTATGGCCAGCTTAGAGTTATTCATACTATATATATTTGAATAGTTAGGAATTTATTATTGACCTTAAGGTGTCTGTGTTTTTATGTTTGTGTCATTTTCTTAAAAATATAGAACCTATCTTGATATGCTGCAGTCACATTGTGATTAATATTCTAAATCTGTTATTTTAATGGTACTGATAAGTTAATGTGAAAATAATAAGCATGTATGTGTTTATCCTAATACTTTAATATTAGGAAACAGCATATGCTCTACAAATATTTACCATGACTCCTCTAGAAACACTCTTATTAACAAAAAAAATAAATACATGAAAGTCACATGTAAGTAATCTTCTCTAAATTTATAATAGAATTAAGCAGAATTTATTTTTAACACTGCAAAGCAGTTGATTTGCCACTATATAATATGATAAAGTTCTAGATAAAAAGGCTTATTTTCTAAAAAATGCTCATTTTCCTGTGAGCAGTTTTTTGTTATTATGTAGTCATCCATAAGACGAGTCTCTAATTTACCAGTGCTTATAAATTTCACATTCCAAATCTTACAATGCTTATATGTATTAAAAGTATGTACAATTTTTATATTTAACTGCTTATATGCATATATTCATACACATATTCAGTAACAGTTACTGTTTCTACAAACAGAAAAATTAAGCAATTTAGGCAAGTTATAAATGAATGATGCCTACAGCTATGTTAAGTATTTTAAAATTGTATTTAACTTTCAACGATTCAAAATGCATTTTTGTTTATTTATTTAATCTTTTGGCATATCTTAGAATCTAAAAAAAGTGCATATTCAGGACCACAGCGATAGGACAGTGGGTAGGTTATTTGGCTTGCATGCAGCCAACCTGGGCTCCATTGCTGACATCCTATATGGTCCCCTAAGCACTATCAGGAGTAATTCCCGACTTCAGAGCCAGAAGGAACCACTGAGCAAAGCCAGATGTGGCCCCAAAACAACAACAAAAAAGTGCATATTCAATGGCCATTGATCAATATAGTAAAAGTTTAATACCAACTATATGTATTTGTATATCTCTCAGCCATCAGTCTGAAAGTCACCAAGATGGTCTTAACCAAATGTAAAGGAAATAGGAGAGAGCATAATCAAAGTAGAGACCTGATTTGGTTCTTCCTCTGCAGGACCAATGTTAAGAGAATTGGATTTAAGAGAACTTCATTTGCACACTCATTTGTCAGTACAAAAATCTACTTTTGTAGAGTAAAATAAATTCTAGATAACATTAAATGCATCATTTTAGAGCTCTGGATGTCTTTAAATTAATAAAGTTCAATGATGTCTACTTTATGACATGAATTTTCAACTCTTGAAATATTTTAATAAGCCTTTGATAGTTTTGCTTTTTCAACTTTGGGAGATACTAAAGGTAAAATAGCAATATGAGATAAGCATTTATTTTACTGAATTTCTCACTGTTGGTAATTTTCACCTAACTATTAAGTATTTTCATAATATAAATATTATAGTACTTAATAATAGGTAAAACACTCACTAGAAACATAGTTGGTGCTCCATGAATACTAGGATGACAAAATAAATACTGTACATTGTTTTATTAAGACTATTTATTGAATAATATACTGTCATTCTGTGCACAAAAGTAAAATATAGCAGGATCCAGTCACTTGTATTAACAACAGTTATGAATACCTCAATTAAATAGGGTGCTGTCACTGATACAGATTCTGATCATTCTAATGGATATGCAGTAGCATCTCTCTAGAGATTATTTTTATATTTTCCTGGTCATATTCAAATCAAGTTTTTTTTTACATGCCTATTTGAAAACTATATACCTTCTCAACTGGGTCTCCTTTGTTCTATTTTTTATCGTTTTGTTTCTTCTAAATTTTAAGGATTGTTTCATAATTTTAAAATATTAACATTCCTTTCTCAGATATTCCATTTTCTAATGTTTTCTCTGAGTCTATGGCTTTTTAAAAAAAATTTCTCTCGCTATCTTTTCACTGTTACTGTCACTGTCTTCCCGTTGTTCATCGATTTGCTTGAGCGGGCACCAGTAACATCTCCATTGTGAGACTTGTTACTGTTTTTGGCATATTGAATATGCCAAAAGGACATGAGGAGCTTGTCAGGCTCTGCTATGCGGGCGGGATACTCTTGGTAGCTTGCTGGGCTCTCCGAGAGGGGCAGAGGAATCGAACCTGGGTCAGCCACGTGAAAGGCGATTGCCCTACCCACTGCGCTATCGCTCCAGCCCACTGTCTTTTCACAGAACAAAAATTTTACAAATGTAATAAAATTCAGCCTGTCATCTTTGTTTCTAAAAATCATAACAAACCCAAAGTCATCTAGATTTTCCGCCATACAGTTAGAGTTTTGCATTTTACATTTAGATTTATGGTTTGAATTTCTGAGGAGTTAGCATTATGTCAGAAATTGTTTTTTGTATGTATATACAATTTGTTTTGTATGTGCCACTTATCAAAAAGACTATTTTAACACTTTTACAAGCGTTATTTTTCTGAAACTTTGATTTACAAATCCAGCTCTTTTAAAATATACCCTATTGTTTAGAAGGGGACTAGAAACCATCTTTCTGGTTACAGTGTGATCCAGTAGTTGTTATTTCTGGACTATTATTTCATGTGACACCTGAAAAGTCACTTAGTGGTTTAGTATTCAGGAATATAAATATTATTTTTACATGACATTAAGATCAAAGTAAGTTGAGTGGTATGTAGAGAAAAGGAATAAAAACATTGCATAAATTCTGTCCTTCCTGCTCTGAGGGGGGGAAAAAAAGGTATTTGTTTCATTTTCCTTTCTTCAAATTCATTCTCCCAACTCCTCTCAATCCACTTAAATATGTGTTATGTCTTTTCAAACAGCAACAATCTGTTTGGTATCTTCATAACTTAGAAGCAAAATTGATTTTTAATGCATGATCAGCTTCACATCTATTTTACTCATGGCAATTTTTTTTAATGGGTCACACCTAACAGTGCCCAGGGCTGAATCCTGGCTCTGTGCTCAGGGATCACTCCTGGCAGTGTTTGATGAATATCCTGAGTGCAGGGATCAAATCTGGGTTATCCACATGCAATGCAAGCACCCTCCCCACTGTACTCTCTCTCTGGCCCCCACATCTGCTTTCATACCTTAGTCATGGTTTACCATTTCATAACTGAAATGAGACTTTCCAGGTGGAATGAATCAGTCTACCACAATCAAGACAAATGCATAATTCCTGCAATATATCCCCAATCCACGTACTAATATGACTATTTTCTTTCCTTCGCTTTCGGCACTACCAGGGATAGGACCAAGTATACTAAGCAAGTTCTCTATCCTTTGGCCACATCCCAGGTGGAATAAGACAGTTTAATGAAAGATCACAATGAGAAAACGAAGAGAAGAGGTTTGCTACTGCTGAAGAGAGATTGTCAAGGACATGCTCAGTCATATTAGTTCTCATAGGCAAGCTCACACATAGACTATAGAAGAAATGGAAGATTTGCCTAGAGTTTCCTGTGGTGAAAAGCTAAACAGGAAAACAGGGATACTGATATTTGTCTTGATCTCACGAATTCCTGCAGGAGCACATATAAGCACATACCAGGGAGATCAGTCTCCTAAAAGATGAAGTAAATTTTTGGACAGTACCAACATAAACACTGATTTGGGGGAGAAACACTGATTGTATATTGAAGTGGGTTAAAGAACTGTAAACTAATTTTAGAGTCTCAGGAACTACCCTCAGCATTTCTGATTTAATTGGTTCGGAATATATAGGTTTGGTCTATACAAAAATCCTTTTTAAATGGCCCCCAGGGAGTCCTAATTAGCAGTCAGGATGGGAACCACCTGCCTTACAATGTACTTTGATCACCAAAAAGAGCTGAAATATCTAAGTCCTATTAGGCCTTTATTACTGTTCTCTCTATGCCCAAAGAGCTGTAAATTCAGTAATTTTAGCAGAGAAGGGAGGAAGCCCAAGATAGAAAGCTTCATTAACAACGTCACTATGATTATACTCAAATACTTTAGGATTGATGGTACTCTTCTCAACTGCAGAGTAGTACAGGGGTTAAGGTGCAACCCTCACATATGGCTGACCTGGTTAATCCTCAATACTGAGTGCCCCCCAGATGGGAGTAGCCCCTAACTATCACTAGTTGTGGTTAAAAACAAATTTGACAGGAACTGAAAACATACAATCTTTTAATGGAAAACCAATTATCAAATGCTTCCTTAGTAGGGCTGCCTTTCTTGGGGGGAAACTCCAACAACAATAGTGAGTTTTGTTTTGCAATATGGAACGTAATCAAGGTAAAGAGAAAATGAAGTGAAATTCATCAGTTATACAGTTGGGGGTGGGGGGCGGGGGCAAGGGCTATACTGGGGATTTTGGTGGTGGAATATGGGCACTGGTGAGGGGATGGTTTTTGAATATTGTATAACTGAGACATGAACCTGAAAACTTTGTAACTTTCCACATGGTGATAAAATAAAAATTAAAAAAAAAATTGACTGGAAGAGATGAATTTACCCTTTGATTCCTGGCAATGAAGTGTGTGAGAAATCCATCAAAATTTGTATTTGAAACATAGAACCTGAGTCAAGAAAGTCTTTGACAGCCCCTTCATTTTCAGCCCGAATAGGAGAATATCATCAGAGATTGCTTGACCAGGGAGAGGCACAAGTTCCTTTTAGCATTGTCACTGTCATCATCCAGAGAATCAGATGGCAGATTGAATTTTCACTCAGCCCAGTGAGTGGCCTCATTATTGGCACAGTGGGATGCTGGAACAGTTGAATATTTATTATTTCTCATGATCTAGTTGAAATACAGTTCTATATTACAGCACTACACTGATCCTAAATCCTTTTGACTGTTCGTATTAGCTGGGTATTCCCCCTTTCTTGGAATCTCCATTGCCTCTAACTCAGACATTCAGAGTTAAAGACTGAAGGCGGCTGCCATTTATATTCCTTTCCTAAAGTCACAGGGACAAATTGCCACAAATTAAACTGCCTGATGTTACAGTTGTTGCACAGAGAATTGATTGTTGTTGACTGTTTCAGTCTTTTAAGTGTTTCTTCTAATTTCAGGTTTTCATTGTCATTGTTGTTGCTAGACCACACCATTTGGTGCTGAGATGCAACTCCGGGACCTGCTTCTCATACTAAACTGAAAGCCAGGTCCCCGAAAAGTGAGACTCGACCGAAAAAGGATAACTCATGAAAATCTTTTATTTTTCATGGAGTGTTATAAAGGAGTTAGGAATATTTGGTTGTTCCAGTCTGAAATTGACAAATCTGATTGCTTTTGTGAACATTGCTTGTACGAGTAGAGGTCGTTACTTTGGTATCAGTGTGGTGTCAGGACACGCTTGGTTTCTGGTAGTTGTGTCTGGATATGTTTTATTCTTTACCAAAAGGCTGTTTGGTTTCAAACACAGGCCACAGAAAGGAACATTGTACCTGGTCTTTGGGTGTGATGGTTTCAAAATGTCATCTGTTACAAAATTGAACATATTCACAAGGAATATGATTTATCTGTTAGTTTCAGACTCTCATAGTTATGTCCTTCTATTCTGAAAAAAAAATCACCCCAAATTCAAATTACAAGTATTATTCCTTAGATCTCCAGAGAATTCTTAAGAAAGAAGAAGAAATTTGTACTCTGCCAGTAAACTTACCAGCTGTATCTGTCTTTATAAATTTGTTTGCATTTTCAAGTTGTCTCTCTGTGTTAATTTTACTTTTATTTCCCCCACACACCTTGTTTTCAACTTCAAAAAGTATCCCATAGTTTAAATTTAAAATTTAATGTTTGTTAATATATATCCAAGCTGAAGTGATAGCACAGCGGGTAGGGTGTTTGCCTTGCATGCAGCTGACCTGGGTTCGATTCCTCTGTCCCTCTTGGAGAGCCCAGCAAGCCACCAAGGGCATAATGTCCGCATGGCAGAGCCTGGCAAGCTCCCCGTGGCATATTCAATATGCCAAAAAAATAGTAACAACAGTCTCAAAGTAACAATGGAGACGTTACTGGCTTGAGCAAATTGACGAACAATGGGGGGACAGTGCAACGGTGCTACTGTGAGTTCACAAAATAAAAGTGGGTGCGTGTGTGTTCGGTGGCCAAGAACCATCTCCTGTCCTCCCAGGCCTTCCCAGCAGAGAGACAGAGAGATGGAGGACCACAGCCTGATTGTGAAAATGGCCCTTTAATGCAGAGCTGCTAGCATACTTATATAACATCTGAGGGGGGTTGAGGTAAGGACATAGGTGTGATTTATTATTTACATATGGAAATTTACATAGTTTATTTACATAGAACCCAGATGTATGCCCGTGGCTGAGACCTGCAAGCCTGCTCAGATCAGGACTGGGCCTCATTGCCCAGACGTCCCATTTCCCAGTAGTGAGGTGGTTACACCCAGAGACTGCCCCCAGTGCCGTGTAATCCCATCAATGCCAGCATTCAGGGATTTAAAAGCAAGTTCCCGGAACTTATATCTTATAGCCTATATCTTATAACCTGCTTCTCCTCTGGGAGAACATAGCAAACTACCAGGAGTTTCCTGCACACATGGGAGAGCCTCACAAGGTCCCCATTAATATGCCAAAACCAGTAACAAGCTGGGTCTCATTCTCCTGACCCTGAAAGAGCCTCCAATGAAGCATTATTGGGAAGGACAAGTAAAGAGAGGCTTTTAAAATCTCAGGGCTAGGACGAATGGAGACGTTACTGAGACTGCTCGAGAAGTTCACAATCAATGGGATGATGATGATGATGATGATGATGACGATTTACATAGAGATTGGGACATTCTCTTGAAGAGATTAAAGCAAGGACACCCTCTACATTGCTTTTATCTAGTTGTGTATGTTATCAATACTTGAAGTTGTTTGAATAAACACAGACAAAGAGACAAAGATCACAACACTTAGTTTTCTGGGCTCTGAGAGCAAGCGAAGCTTTTACCTTAAACCCCAGACTGGTCTCCTCAGGCCAGTTCAGCTTGTCTTGCCCAAGGGGGTCCTGTCTTTTAAGTTGTAACAGCTTGCATCAAGACCAGGCATTTACGCTTTCTAGACTGTCCCATTCCTATGCCAGTGTAGTTTTGCCACTCGCCCAGGTCCTGGGTCATTCCCAGTCCCAGGGCAGGACCTCCTTTTTGGGGTGTTAACTACTGAAGCCTGAGTCAAGTAATTGTAACCCACGCACAAGAGTAGATGTATTTCAGAATCAATCAACTCCCACATATTAGAAGCATAGCATTAATGGTCTTTCTGTGTTTTAGCAAAGAACATTGCTCTATAGTAAAATATAAAAAGGCTATAGGGAAATAGCAAAGCAGGTACAAATACACAGCACTTCAAATACAAATCATTACAAATACAAAGTCCAGAATTACCAGAAAGTTTTGGCTTGTAAATAATCAAGACTGACTTGGGGAGCTGAGACAATGAGAGTTAAAACACAAAGAAATGGTTAAATATAAACTTTAACTAAATTAGGGATGTTAGCAAGAGCACAATATGCTTCTCTGGAAGAAGAAAACGGGGCAATTCACTGGTGAGGCCTAAAACACTTAGAGTTAATATACAACAGCCAACAACAAATCTCATTTATTCTCTCACAGTGTGAAGACCAAAAATCTGAAGTCAACTTGCTGGCAAGGTTCATTCCTTCTGAAAGGTTAAGTGGAAATGTTCTCTTCTCACGTCTGCTGTGCAGAGGGAACAGGATTCCTTGGCTTCCAGCCACATCACACGAAGTGCTGCTCACATGATGTTTTCACTGTGACTCTTAAACAGATTCTAGGAAGAATCTCTCTCTTCCTAGAAGTACATCCATTATATTGAATCAATTCCACCTCAGTGCTGTGGGGCTTCATCATAAATTGATTGCATCTGCAGGAACTTATTTGCAAACAAGGTCAAATTTCAGGTTCTGAGTGAAGGACTCTGGGATTTAATTCAATGGTAGAACACTTGAGTTGCATAGGCCTGAGGGCTTTATTCCCTCTGTACTATGAAAAATAAATAAAAAACAGGCACACACAAAAACAAACAAAAAACACTGGCAAACAAAACACAGACTAAGAACCAAACCAAAAATAAAATATTCAGGGTCTAGGTGGATAAAAATTTGGGTGAGTTGTTATTGAACATAGTATATAAATATGGCAAATATTTATCATAGTAGCTGGTATTAGTGTGTACCCTATGACCTTATAAATTAGTCACAAATGATCAATTATAATTGAATACTCAGAAGCAAAATCACATGGGTAATGACATATTTCAATCTTGAGATGCTGTTTTGAAAAATATGATATACAATGTGTACTCATAGCCAAAATTAATTTGACTTCTACAATAGAAATTAGGGTCAGAGATGCAGCTCAGTGACAGAACCTTGCCCTATATCTGCTTTTCTCAGTTCCTGGCACCACAAAACCCTGTCCCCAAATTGTTTTAACTAATAGCTGCCCTAAATAATAAAAGATGCAGCTTAATGTCACTATCACTGTATCACTGTATCACTGTCATCCCGTTGTTCATTGATTTACTTGAGCGGGTGCCAGTAATGACTGCATTCGTCCCAACCCTGAGATTTTAGCAGCCTCTCCTTACTCATTTTTCCCAATGATTGGAGACTCTTTTTGGGGCCAGGGGAAGCTTAATATGATTATTCTTATTATTTTATGTCCATAGTGACATACTGTTTTGTATTTCTGGAGAGAAAGAGGTTTTTATTTTAGATTTTCCTGATTTAAAGAATTTAGCATATGAGAAGGATCTAAACAAGAAAATAACATCATCCAGAGAGTCTGAATAAGTAACATAGTTTTGTGTTCTCTCATTTAAAAGGGGAGAATATATTAAAGCTATTCATTTTACGGGACTGGAGGCTAGAGGCTGTTTTCTCTCAATCACCTTTCAACATGGCCAAATTTCTCCACTATTTACCATCTGCTTGTTCTAGGGTCAACTAGCTGCCTCCGTGACAACAGTCAAGTGATCCATAGCAGAATGCAAGATGTGGCAATTACTATATAGATAAATTGGGAGCAGTCATCAATATTGTAGATACAAAACAAATTACTCACCTTTGATCATCAACTGTATCCTGTAATTCATGTTGTGATGATATTGGAAAAGGTACAAAGAAACAATTGATTTCAAACTCCTGAAAACTGTTTTCTATTTATGATACAAAACAATGCTAAATTAGGGCCAGAGCGATAGTATAGCGGGTAGGGCGTTTGCCTTGCACGTGGCCGACCCGGGTTCGATCCCCGGCATCCCATATGGTCCCCCAAGCACTGCCAGGAGTAATTCCTGAGTGTAAAGCCAGGAGTAACCTCTGAGCATCGCTGGGTGTGACCCAAAAAGCAAAAATAAATAAATAAATAAATAAATAAAAATAAATAAATAAACAAAACAATGCTAAATTAGTCCACTAAGTTATTTGAATTTGGTAACTGCTACGGTCACTATTTTATACAAAAAGTAAACAAAAGGAGGATGTTGAGAAATATTGAAAGATGCCATGAAATCGTTATTTTTTTCAATGTTGAAAAACTGTTGAATGTCCAAAGTATTAGAAAGAAAGGCAGGTTTTGTCTTTATTTTCTTGTGATAGCTTTTTAAGAAAATCTGTACAGATATTTTAGGAAATAGTCATTTTTTTCCTTGTTCTTCCAGATCCTTGATAAACTTTTAGTAGCTTGTTATTTATAGTACATAGTCTCAAGCTTTCAGAAAACTTAAGAAAAAAATAATAGTATGTCCTTAAAATAATGTAACAAGATAGAATAATTTTATTAATTTTAGTGATAATAAATGTTAATAAATCACTTGTATCACTTGTCATCCCGTTGATCTTCGATTTGCTCGAGTGGGTGCCAGTAACGTCTCCATTTGTACCTGTCACATGCTAGTGCAGCCCAGTGATATTTGCTTGCTCCAGGAACAGGAAGAGACTCAAATCATTCATTCAGGGGTTTGACGAAGAAATCTGACCATCTAGTTGGTGGGCGGCCACGTGGTCTTCTGACGTCCCGTGGAATCCAGTCGGTAACAGCTCTAGTCCGGTGGTCGTCCCTGAATCTCATTACATGACCGGCCCATCTGATTTTTGATGTCTTGGCAAACGAGACAGTGTCCCTGATTCTTGAGCATCAACGGAGGTCAGAATTCCGGATTCCTTCTCTCACTTGAGTTAGATGTGATACTCCTAGCATAGCTCTTTTGATTCCTCTTTGGGATACCCTAATAGTGTTTTCATCCTGTTAAATGTTAATGAATAATATAATCATATTGGTACATAGGAAAAACACTTTTCAACAGATTTCTTGCCTGAAAGTTAGGTACCCTGAAATATTTTCATTCCAAAGTGATCAGGGAATCATCTTTCCTGATAGCCAAGGTGTTTGAGTTTTAATGATTCAGCAGTGGCTATTACTCTTTCTCCTCCTTCAAGCTGAATTGCAACATGCTTCCTAGTGCAAGGATAAATATTAATTTTACTAAGGTAAGAAATGCAATCTGCTTGTGTTTGACTTGGAGGACGTGCTGAACTTCGTAATGAACATTGTTCTTTAGCTAGAGATAATAAATCAGGCACAGCTACATAATTTTTTTAGCAACATGTTTTCCAGTAGCAACATCAATTATTTCAGCTATTTTGCAGCATGATTTTCAGAAAAACATTTAAAATCAACTAGTTTTCATTAAAAAATTACAGCAGAATTTTCTTTTGTCAGAAGTAAGTGATTTGTTGCATTTTTGGCCTAAGAGTATCTAATTCAAATATTTTCCAGGAGTTATTTTGTGGATATTTAAATCCCTTTTGATTTTGTTTGCTTCAAAAAATACTTTTTAAATTATGAATTTATATAATAAAATTTCAGATTGTTGTCTTTATTTTCCTATATATGTGTAATTACCATCACTCTAATCATCAACATTTCAGTACTATCCCACAATCTAAAATTTTTAGTAAGAAAACTAAGTATTTCTTTATGTTTGTATTATTCTAATTATGTACATTATATATTTTCCAATGAATCCATATTTTCATAATCTTTTATCCTAAAATGTCATATCGTTTTATGCATTTTATCTCATTCTACATAAAGGGAGCTATTTATCTTTCCTTTCTTTTTATTTTCTCATCTTCCTTCCTTCCTTCCTTCCTTCCTTCCTTCCTTCCTTCCTTCCTTCCTTTCTTCCTTCCTTCCTTTTTTTTTTTTGCTGAGCCTATGATTATTGTTGCATAGTAGAGTGTTTTGCTGAGTTTATTTCCCAAAGAACTACTTTCCATAAAAAAAAAATCTTGTGATTATATAATTGAATATTTGAGTTCGTCTTAAATTCATTGTGTTGAAATGCTATCCTCCACAGTATTACAAGATGGATGTTGCGAAATAATTAGATGAAATAATGAAAATGGAGTCTTTCTAGATGGGATGAATACTCCTCTAAAGCAACTAACAGAACATGCTTCTCTCCATAACTTGCCTGTGACTGTAAAGACAGCCATCCATAATCCAGAAAGCAATATCTCCCCAGAAAACAAATCTGCTGGTGTCTTGATCTTGGCATTCCCGGTTTCAAAGAATTGTGAAAAATAAGCGAGTGTTGTTTAAGTTACTCAACATATTTGTTTTAGTATTCTGAATAGAGTAAGGCATCACTGGTATTGAGAAGTAGGGTTACTGCTATCACAAATATGCGCAAATATGAAAGTAACTTTGTGATTGGATAATGCATAGAAGTTGAAAAAGCTTTCAGATATTTCATAAAATCCTTCGTTGCTTTGAATGGGCCATAAAAAGTAATTCTTGTGACAGCTCCAGAGAAAGATAAAGAAAAAGGAAAAAGAAATAGAATCCTAATCTCCTTAAAGAATACCTAAGTGCCCACAAATAGAATGTAGGTAGGCTTTCTAACGACATCTCAGAGTGAAATTAGGAACATGTTATTGAAACTGGAGAAGCAATCCATCCTTGTCAGAGGTGGCAACCACATTCTAGTGCTTTATAAAACAGAACTTGCAAGGGACAAAAATTGGTTTTTTTATAGCTGAGAAGCTCTCTAAGGAAAAGTTTTGAAGGTACACCGGGAATCCTTCTGATTGTTTATAGTAAAATAGAAGAAAGAAATAACTTAAAGTTGGAATTGTTAAGCTAAAGGAAAGCTGAAATAAAAAATTTGTATAATTATCAGTCTAGACATAGTACAATAAATTAAGACTCTCAGAGGTGAGATTAAGAGAGACAGACTCTAGGAATTTAGTATGGATCACCTAGCAAAAGAAACAACCAGCATTTTTGGTTCGTTTTAGTCTGAGGGTTACACTCAGCAGTGTTCAGGGTTTTCTTCCTGACTCTTTACTCAGGGATCACTGCTAGTACGGCTCATGGACCATATGGGGTGCCCGGGGATCTAACTCCAGTCTGCTACCTGCAGGGCAAGTACCCTACCCACGCTTCTATTTCTCTGGCCCAGTGAAGAATGGTGATGAAGCCAGTTCAGAGATTGCCAGAGCTCCCACTCCTATCAGCGATCCAGAGTCAAGGGCCCAGGGCACAGAGCACTTTCAAAGGAGCCCCACCGGTACCAGAAGACCTGGGCACACTTTCATTTATCAAAGAGGATTTTTAAAAACCATGACAATAATTAGTAACATAAAGTACAATTTGAAGATGGTGTTTCAAAGGAAACTTATTTTATTTGATGTTGAGGCCACACCTGGAAGTGTTCAGCAGCTACTTCCGGCCTAGTGGTGAGGGGGTCATTCCTGGTGGTGCTTGGGATCCCATGTGGTATCGGGAATTGAACCTGAGCCTCCTGCATACAAAGCACACATTTTACCATTGAACCACACCTGCCCCTTGTCCTGGACCGCCGAACATTTTGGATATAAATAAATAAATTAAATCAATTGAATAATACGTTAGTTCAAAGTAATTGCTTTACTTTAGTTAGTTCCCAAGTAATTGCTTTATTAGAACTGTTAGCTGTAGAGGAGAGAGGAAGGAAAGTAGGTGATCAAGTTAATCTCACTGGTCACTTTTAATCTTCAAAAGTAGTCAAAATAGATAAAGGACTAGCAAATAAGAGAACACAATAAAAGTGGACTTTTCTTCGTCTCCGTGTTTGTGCCTTGAAGGAGGGCACTCTTTGCCTCCTCACCACTGTCCAAGCAGACTGGAGTCAGCAGTGGTTTTCTTTTTCTTTCTTTCTTTTTTTTTTGAAGTAACAGATTTTATTTAGAGGTTTTTGAGGGAAAGAGGAAGGGATAAGTGGTAGAGAGAACAGTAAGAATAACATGCTCAAGAGAGAACGTGGGCTTCTCCAAGGGTGGAGAGAGCTCTACACACATACTAGCACTAAACACGAAAGCATGAAAGTACACATCTCAAGAGGGGAGATGTGGGCGACACATGTGCTTGGGCACCACGTGCTCAGCCACGTGGACACAAGCAGCACATGGGCTCAGGCAGCATATGCGTGCCTTATTATTTTTTTTTCAGCAGTGGTTTTCACCTGTACTCATATGGCCAAAAGAATCAACGAAAACCAAAGGGACAAAGATGCTGGGCAGCAGCTATGGAGAGGTCAGCCTGAGTGCTCAGTGACAGTACAATAATGACAGAGCAGCGAGAGACAGGGGGGACCCGTAAGAACTCAGAGGGATGGCTGTTTAGCTGGGACCTAGGTCAGTGCATCCCAAACTACCTGTGGTATAAATATCTGGAGGTGTGGGTGCAAATCTTTCATATGAAACTAAGGAATCAAACCATCTTGTCTGTGATGGAAGGCTGTGATGGATCAATTGTGCATAAATTGATCGACCACACTTCAAGCTACTCTGTCCATCCAAATAAAAGATTGGAGCAATCCTCTGAATGGAACAGAGATGAACAAGATTGTCGTATTTTCTCCAACTCTGCCACTTCGATTGCTGTCCTTGGTATTTGAAATCACATTATCTCAAATTTAATCAGGTGGAAAACTTCCCACACTTGTTTTGAAATGAGGAGCCATGCAGTGATTTCAGAAAGTGTAATATAGGGAACGCTAACTTGTGGCAGAGCTTCCGAGTAGCACAGACTGGTTCATAATAGAGAACTTGAAAATGTCAGTGAGGGTAGCTATAAAGAGACACATTGTCTTTAGGACTGATGTGATGGAGTGTCCTAATATTGAAGTCAAAGTTCTTCACGGAAATTTTGATGGAAATTTGAAAAGATGGAAAAATTGAAGATCCCAGTTTTGCACAAATATAATACTGATGATGTGCTCATAAAACTTGCCAAAATTCTGAGGAAAGCCACGATGTGGATTTGCCTCATTGAACACACAGCTACAAATCATGTGATGGGGATAACTAAAGGAAGTCGCTGGTCACTGGGCATGTTGACTGCTGTAAATACATTTAGAGCCATTCTCTGGAGAATCACCCACAGAGCAGGAGCGTCACCGATTTGTTGCTGGTTCTCCACAGAATAATGCTGCAGATTTTAGTCCTTTGCAAAAAATAGCAGAGTAGCCTGTAACACTTTTTTGTCTTCTGGATTTATGCATGGACTGGAGCAATAGCACAACGGATAGGGCATTTGCTTTGCACTCAGCCCAGCTGCCTTCAATTCCTCCATCCCTCTCGGAGAGCCCAGCAAGCTACCGAGAGTATCCCGCCTGCATGGCAAAGCCTGACAAGCTACCTGTGGTGTATTCAACATGTCAAGAAACAGTAACAAGTCTCACAATGGAGATGTTACTGGTGCCCACTCGAGCAAATAGATGAACAATGGGACGACAGTGCAGTGCTACAGTGGACTTATGCATAGGAAGAAAGAAAATCTAGTAAACTCTCTACCATGTGATACGACACTAGTTCTACTTCCTCGTTTCTCAAGATTTTAGTCGGTTTATTGGTTCTTTGATACATATATGTATACATATATATATGTTGAGATTTTAGATATACTTACCATGAGTAATAGAAGAAATGTGTGTGCTCCATTTTCCTGGTTTTGCATTTAAATTTATTTTTCTTTAAATGATCTGGCTTCTAAATTACTGTGCTGTAACATTATTCTGCTTTGTATAAAGCCTATCTATATCTAGCCACTCACAAACACATACACACACACACACACACACACACACACACTTCTCTTCCATCACCCTTGCTAGTTATTTTCCATTTACTTTCCCTTTGTTCATTATATTTCCCCATCTATGCCCTCCCTTCACTTTCTCTTCTTTACTTCTTTCTCCATTCTTGTCATGTAACTTATTCAGAATCTATTACATGAAGACACAATTCAGTGACATTTCTTTTATGACTGTCTTTTCTAATCATACCACCTTAGTGTTTATTTTGTTTTGAACAAAAAAATGACAACTTGTATGCTTCCAAAGTATACAGTGTTTAAAAGTTTTTGGCAAGGCACACAGCAGTTTTTCATCATCAGAAATAATTTTATTATTTGTTTCAAATCAATTGAATATAACTGGTAGCAAAATGGTACATTAACGATAAACAAAACCAATTCCCATAGAGTTACACAAGGACTATTATTGAACGTTTGTTTTATTTTCATATGCAAGAGCAATTATTTTTTAAAAGGCAACAGTCTTTAAAAGGCTTTTAAAAGCATGTTTTATTTTTTAAATAACAGACTAATAAACTACCTTTATTATAGCAAGCTAATATGAATTGTGTCAAATATTAAATTTGGAAGAGTGTTCATAATAAAAAATAAATATTGTAAAATTCATTAAACACAATTTCAGTTTTATAGGAAATATAGTCATCTCCTAGCTTAAAACCCGATTCTTAACAACTGTCATAATGCAAAAATAGCAAACTTGAGCTTTTTGGGGAAATAGAAGATTCATAAAATCTCACATTTATTCCTAAAAATAGTGGTAATGAATTAAAGAAATGGCAATTCAAACAAAGTTTACACTGAATATTGATGCGTGAATATTAAACAAGTATTGTTCTCTGTTACATATATTATCTCAATTTACCTTAAGTTTGAACAATTTATATGTGAATGTTTGTCAAATACAGTTTTTGTGTTTTTCAACAAACAGATGTAAAAATGCATATGATCTTCAAGATTTGTTTAAAATTTATGAAAATTTTTATAAATTAAACTTCCTTATCTGAATAGTGAAATGAAGGATATGCTTTTAAAGTAATTCTTGGTGTTCTCCTGATTCTAAATGAGATTAATGCAAAATACTAAAAGACAACAATAACAACAATTAGGTCTTTGATGTTCTCTAAACCAAAATATGTAATTGCTATAAAACTTAATTTTCCATTTTCTTTTACATTTTAATTTATGTAGAGCTACCTGGGGGATATTAAACTTTGTTTTGATATATTTACTTATTTTTTTATTAAGGAAATAATGCATGAAAACATTGCAGAAACTTCAAGTAGTCATCCCTGGAAATCAACATGCTTATTATACACTACATTAAAGTCACTACTAAAGTTCCAAATCTAGGGCCCGAGTAATAGTAGAGTGGGTTGGGCATTTTCCTTGCACGAAGCTGACCCAGGTTCAACCGCCGGCACCTCATACGGTACTCCAGGAGTGATCCTGAGTGCAGAGCCATCAATAGTCCTGAGCACAGCCAAGTGTGGCCCCCCAAACAAACAAAACAACAAAAGCATTCCTTTTAAATTCATTTTATTCTCATATGATCTACTTCTTTATAAAATGTCAAGAATGTCAAATTCAGCTAGAAAGGAAAAATAAAATAATTAGGAAAAAATGTATTTAAATTTACCGATGTCTCCTTTAATTACACTACCACTACTCGGCAAGTTGTGTTGCAGTAGTTTTTAATTTGTTTCTGTAGAGGAATAACAGCAACGAAAACAGAAGCAGTAGTGTCACTAAGAATCAATTTAATTAATAATTATCAAATCTTGCAAAACTCATGGTAAATTTAAATGGCAAATCTATTTATCTTAATGATGTGCTCTTTCATGCAATATCAAAACATAATTTCTGTAGATAATTTTCCTCAATAAAAATAAAAACTTTTAACTAAAATTTTTTGTGTGCTTATTTCAACACTGAAGTCAGATATGAGGGGTTTTGTGTTCTAAATGTTTTGCATTTGCAACAGCATGAAACTGTTTGAAATTTAAAGTCTCTTTCTAATGAATTATACTATTTTGATATATGAAAAATGGTCAAGCCCAAGAGTTTGAACAAACCATTACTGAATTTATGTGTTAGTATTTAAATTCTTTGATTCAATTCTAAGTCACAGTTATTTTTTCTATTCTTGGTGGTCTTTTAAGAGAACAATACTTATTTGCTCTTTAGCATACTGTTCTTGGCTTATGTTTTGGTTACTTTAGTGTAATAAAACATGCTATGAACATTTCAAGTTATGAAATGAATATATTAGGACACATCAACAAAAAATATAAAAGGACTTAAATATTCAATCTAAAGCAAACTATGATTCTTACACAAATGTTAATCATACAAGTTTGTTAGTCTTTGTGTAGAGAAGACTAGACATGATGGGCTCTAGTTTATAAAACAACAAGTTTAAAGAATATAATATATATTTCATTTTTAAGAGGAGAAACAACCTTCTATATCCATTTTGATGCACCAAAGATAGTGGATTTTTAGCTCTTTCATGAAACCTTAATACCTTGAAAAATGTCCTTATAGGTTTTGGATTCTTCTCAAATAAATAAATATTAAATTTAACTGTTTTAGTTTCAATTTAGGTTTTTACAATAATTCCACAAGTCTTCCAAATATCCGTAAGAATTCTAATAAATAATATATTAAATCTCAAAATAATCTATACTTCTAAGAGGATAGATATTTTAAAATATGAGATAGCTGAATATATTGTCATCTATTTTATTCATGCCAGTAATACTTTCCTTGCCTGCTATTTGGAACTACCTCAAGCAAAATAACTGTAGGAAAAAAAAAGTCTCATTTTCCTTTTTTTATCAAAGTTGAGTTTCCTCTCGAGAATCTGGACCACTGGCATTACAGATGCTGTTTTTCCGGCTGGGTTCACGGTTGGGAAGATATGCCAATGGATCTGGTCTGATTAAGTACCTAATAAAGAAAAAGAAAGCAAGTAACTGCAGTCAGAAGCAAAGATGAGGCCAGTTCACACTGAAATTTTTCATGGCTATTTCAAATGTATTTGGTCAGCTTTCAGGTTACCCAAACCAGCACTTCTCAACCAGGATCCTCTGGATCTCTGTGGGTGCTGAGGATCTTTCAGACAGAACACAGGTGAAAAACTGTATGGGTACAGTGGCTGCATGTGAAGACTGGAGAGCAAACTGGTAGGACAGGTTCACGCTTTCAGGCTTGTTTTTAATCATTCATAAATAAACCTGACTAAATGAATTTTACAAATCTTTAGAAAATAAATGTTCTATAATTCTATGAATTAATTATTTATTATGTTATGGAGGATATCCAAAATAATATTTTAGTTATCTGTAAATCAATTGCTTTAAAATTCTGGGTAGGCATAAGATATTATATAAAATATGGCACACAAGTCTCAATTTCTTTTACTAGTAAATATAAAACCGTTTACCTCCTAAACACACACATTTCTATACTGTTAGATTTTGTTTAAACGGGATGTTTTATTTCAACGTTCAACTGATACCCTGAGAACAGTTTTCTTGAGTACTTCTAAAATGCTGTGCTTAAACCTAGAATATTAAATATCACAAACCTCGCCCCTTCTCCTGAAGATCAGTAACTTTAATATATGAAGCAGATATAAGGAAGAACAGTAAATTATAATTACAGATGGACAAAAAGAACAGAACAAATTAGAGAATACTCCATTTAGATGTGACTGAGTTTGATTTACTGGATTTGCAAAAAACAGACGGCAA
Source organism: Sorex araneus (assembly GCF_027595985.1). Classification (NCBI taxonomy): domain Eukaryota; kingdom Metazoa; phylum Chordata; class Mammalia; order Eulipotyphla; family Soricidae; genus Sorex; species Sorex araneus. Next base: position 29,444,222 of record NC_073308.1, read on the forward strand.
TTGGCAATTCCAAACATGAACTCTGTAGCATAGTTTTATATTCATATTAAGGGGTACAAAATACATGAACAGAAACAAAAAGTGAGGGTGTGTTCAGAGAGATAGTACAACAGATAGGGGATTGCCTTGCATGAGACTGATCCAGATTCTATCCCTGGCACCTCCTATGGTCCCCCGAACAGTGCCAGGAGTAATTGCTGAGAGTTAAGGCAAGAGGACACACTAAATACAGCCAGAAGTCACCCCAAAATAAAACAAAACAAAGAAACAAACAAAGAAAAGCAACCAAAAAAAGTGAGCGAAAAGTGAGTGCACTAATGATGTGCTTTTCCTGTTAAAAGCAAAAGAAAAAATATTCATAAACATTTCCTTAGTGAAAATGGGAAAAAGCAATGTAGAATACTGGTGCCTATTTTTTTTTGGTTAAAAAGTGAAGATTATTGTCCTCGAATCTATAAACTAGATTTTGTTATTCATTCATGCTGCTTTGTAATTAATTTAAATATCAACAGCATTTTTGATCAATGAGGTAAACAAATAGTGGACATTAAGATTTTCAATGTCCTATCTCCAAATGATTTATTGCTCTTTGAGGCCAATTAATGTCATTCCTTCATTTAAAATGAATTTCTCAAAGCAATAAAAAGTTATTACTGAAGTTACACTAAAGTTCAATTGTCTCAATTCAACAAATAAACAAATATTTAGATAGAAAGTCAAACTGGAAAGTTCATTTAAAAGTAATAAAAAATGCCAATTTTTAAATGTATTTTTCTTGTATGCACTGCAAAATACATATTTTATTTGTAAAGTAAACAATTTGGAGGATTGTGGAAATAACTGCGATGGAAGAGTCCATGTGTAAGAGCCTGGACTCAACCCGCAGCACCACAGAGCCTTCCGTGACTGCAGAATATGGTGACACGTATGAGGGGGTCGACCACCACAGGTCTGTGTCTGATTCCGCAGCATTAGTGGCCTGAGCATGGCTGGGAATGGCCATTGACTTCTCTACCTCACTCGGCGTGTTCTTGTAAAAATATAAATAAAGACTAAACATTTGAAGAGTCATTTTATATTATAAAAATATGCTCATAAACTCTAAAGGCTAATAACATCTTTTCATTTCATCAAAAATAAGCAAAATAATTGCACTGGTTCAAGAAATCTACGATTTGTTAAGAGAGAGGCAAATAAAACTTTCAAAACCCTCTATTAATTGACACAATTATAGTTCACTTAAAAACGAGGTATACAAGGTTGGTATAGCATCATAGATCTAAAGGAAAATGTGTATAAACTTGGATGCAAGAAAATCTTCACAGCTTTGTTTAGTAGTTGTAATATATTAAGTGTAATGTCTAGAATCACCAGTTGAGTGTTACGTGCACCATAAGTAAGACATTTTCATCTACCATCAAGTCCTCCATAAATCCAACATCACCATTAGACACATTTTTGACAGTTTCTTTTTAAATCTAGCAGTTAAAATCATCATTCATCTTATTGCCCCCAATCAGTATCATCAATGACTAAATAAAGTACTATTAGCTTGACAGTTATATCTTAGGTTCATTACAGAAATTTTTTCACATTGATTTTGGGCAAAAGTTAGTTCTGCCGATAAGTTTTCCTAAGCCGTCCTTGAAATGCTTTAATTTTTCTGTGCTAAAATGGTACAACTCTTATTGTGTAATATTCACTCATTCTACTATTTTCTGTAATTTTGTATCTCTTCTTAGGGAGAACCATTCTCTGTCTTAGCTTTATTCCTCTAAAAGACAAAAGCTAAATATTTTCTATATAGAGAAAGCTTCTCTTTAAGTCCCTTGTACTCTATCTTTGTATCTTTCCTTGACAGTTGCATTTAGCACTTTGAATGATGTACCTCATCTCTAGCCGCATCATCTTTCTTTTCTTCTCAATCAGCAGCTCCACCTTTCTGCTTGAAAAATTGGTTCCCAATTCTAAGTTGTTTCAGTTAACAGTCTGTTTTTTTTATTCACATATATTTGATACTTTGAAACCACGCAGACTCCTTCTTTTACAATTTCCATATCAATGTCCAAATATCACATATTGCCTTCACATCAAATCTATGTAGAAAACTCCATTATCCTGATGCAGGCAACTTCTTGTTTCCCTCACCATGAATAACAACTTTTTAACTGGTTTCCCTATTTTTATTCATTTTGTGGTCACACCAAGAAGTCTTTGGGGTTTATTCCTGGCTCTGTGCTCAGAGATCGCTCCTGTATTGGCTCGGTAAAGAACATATGTGGTACCAGAGATCGAACCCAAGTTGGCTGTGTACAAGGTAAATGCGCTATTTTTCTTGTCCTGGTTTCTCTATTTTCATACATGCCTTCACCTTAATATTTTTTGATAATTAATTCTATTGGTTTTTAAAGCTGTATCCTTACTACTCTTTTATCCCTCACAAACTGGCAAAGGATAAAATTAGGATTCTCAATTTTGGTATATTCCTAGCTTTAGTTCTAAACCACTCACATGGGCTCATTCTATGCTCTTGAACATAATGTTCTCTTCTAAATCTCTGACGCTGGGGCCTCAGCAATAGGACAGTGGGCAGAGTGTTTGCCTTGCACATGGCCGACCCAGGTTCAGTCTTGGCATCCCATACGGTCCCCTCAGCACCGCCAGGAGTGATTCCTGAGTGCAGAGCCAGGAGTAACCCCTGAGCACCGCCATTGCCGGGTATAACCAAAAAGTCAAAAGAAAAAAATCTTTGACCTTACAAGGTAGAAAGATGTTTTGTGGACTTAAGCAATAGACTTTTGGATATTTTATAGACCTAAGATCCACCCCAAGATGTTTGGATGCTTGGCATTCACCTTATATTACTTAGGCCATTTGAAATTTATTCCCTTGGATGAGTGACTCTTGATTTAGTTCAGCCTCAGGGCCATATGCTTCAAGGGCAGATTTCTATTCGGAATTATTCTCCTATTCCAACAAGTGATAAAAATGCCTTTTCTAAATTCTTGCTACTCTTGTTTACATGTGTTTCCCATTGTCTATAAGATTGAGATTAATTTTTTTTGTCTTGTAATATCCTGCCAGAATCAAGTATAATAGTACAGTACAGACAGACTGTACTGATAACAATGATATTGTTGCCAAAATGTCATATTACTCTTTAGTTTGGCACCATGCAAAAAAGTGGAGCATTATTAATGAAACTACCAGATTGTGTGAAACACAGATTGCAGCTCTGGAATCAGTATGTTAAGCCAACTGTAATAAGTGTACATGTTTAATATATAGAATTCTATGAATAAAACTTTAGTCATGGGCCTCTCCCAATCAAGTATTTCTACCTATTTTACTTGAGTGTTTAGGAGTTCTAAAATAGAGGCAAATCTCATGGGATATTTCAGGTCTTATCTCAATCATTCTTTTACTATTACATATATTTTTCTCCTCTTTCATAAATATATTGTAAGTTATATAATACAGGATTCAAGGTCTCTTCCTTCCTTTACTCTACTACACTATTACAGTGATTTTAAATGGCATGACACTAAAGAAGACAAAATGCTTTTGCTTTCTGAACACAAATAGCCTTACATTTTCAAATATTTTTTCTACAATTAAAATGAGACTAAAATGATAAACACAAAAATATTAAAGTAAATAATCTGTTGGCTTCTAAAAATAAATGCTTTGCAAAACATAGAGATCAACTTACACGACGTCATTCAGCTCTAGTCTGGTATCTGGAGACGGGTTAATCAGTATGTAAGAGAGGGTACTTTGATGGTCATTCATTTCATCTAGAAGATAAAGAAATGACAAGTTTGTTGAAATACTTGTGGAAAATTATAGGAATTCATGTAGTACATCTTAGGTCCAAGCCACATAGTTGAAAAATTTGAAATAGTTTTTGCTCATAGTATAAGTGTGTTTGACTTAGTTGGTTTGTACTTCCCACCTTGCCACAGGGAGCTTATGTTTATTGGGCTTCTGCCATCATACTGCCCCTCATTCCCAACTCCTCCTGTCTCTTCTGCTCATCTCTCCGTGCTCCATATCTCTTGCTGCCGCGGTCTCTCTTGTCTCTCCACACACCTGCTCCTGATTCTTCCCCTACATTCTTCTCCCTCTGTCCCCTTCGGTATTACATCTTGCTGCCCTGGTCTCTCTCTTGCCTCTCCCCTAACTCCCCAGCATTCAGGGTGGACATCACACCCCGCCTGGTAGCACATTCAACATATCAAAAGCCCTTCTTGATCTCTGATCAGGCTCAAGGGAAGAAAATACCAGCTAGAGGTTTTACTCCTCTCCTTAGTCCAATAACTTAACATCTTAATTCACATCTTAATTCTACTTCTTAATATTCTACTTAATTTGACTTCTTAACATCTTGCATGGACACAGTAAGAGATACATTGAGCTTGTAGGGTGGCTCTCCTGGGAACATCTCATTATAGATCTCAGACTACAGTGCTCAGGCCAGATTAATCATTCCTAACCCTAGCAGAGTCCTATCTAGTTATTGCTTTTTAGATCATGACAGAATTTGTCCGTGACCTGTATTCTTAACTTATAGTTAAGTATTATGGTGCTTTGGCCAGGCCCATTTCGATGCCAGGGTATCTCACAGTTTGCTTTGGGTCCATCCAGTTTTTCGTCGGGACTCCGATTTTGGGGTGCTAGGAAGTAAGGGCAACTGAAGCTTAAGTCAAGAGAACAGATGTCCAGGGTGAATATCATTCAATTAACAATCAAGTTACAAAAGCAGAACATTAGCTGTCTTTCTGTGTCTATACAAAAAGGACATTGCTCTCAATCAACTATGGAAAGGACTTAAGGAGAAGAGAAAGACAATATTTACAAGTTAACAGAGCACAAAGAAAGAGGCTACAAATAAACACAGAGAATTGGGAGCACTGTTATGGGAGTAAGCCAATAAACCTAAGCTCCCTGTGGCAAGGCGGAAAGGACAAACCAATGTTATCCTACATTTGACCATTTTCTTTTTTTTTTTTTCTTTTTGGGTCACACCCGGCTATGCACAGGGGTTACTCCTGGCTTTGCACTCAGGAATTACCCTTGGCGGTGCTCAGGGGACCATATGGGATGCTGGGATTCGAACCCAGGTCGGCCACATGCAAGGCAAACGCCCTATCTGCTGTGCTATCATTCCAGCCCCAACATTTGACCATTTTCAAATTACTATTATTACAAATAAATCTGACAGGTATTAATTTTGTGCAATAATGATAAAAAATAAAATATTTAATTCTGTTTAGAACCACCAAAGCTGTATTTTTCTCTGTAAGATATGACACTGAAAATTATTCAGATTTAAAATTATTAGATACTATTTATTTTATTTATTAACCTTTATCAATTTTGAAATATAATTGTGGCTATAGAAATTATCCAAGAAGAGACATTTTTATTGGGTTATTTTCTGAAGACATTTATGACTTTGCCTTTGGAAAACACTGCAGAAGCATATCTAAATAGCTTTAAGACCATGAATATCTTGACTTTCTTAGATGATAAAACTGATAGAAAGCTTTACAATATTTCTGCAGAATGCAAGGGATGTGGTGGTGGAAAATAACCAAAAGCTTAAAAAAAGTCAAGTGAACTATCAAATCACTTGCTTTTGCTCTAAGACAAATACTTGTTCTCTTTCGTTAGTCATAGGTACCGCTCCAGTGACCACTTAATGATTTGGGAAAACAGGAGATTCCAGGGATCAAACCTAGCCGCCACCTTCGTCCCACTCCAATACACAAGACCTATATTCAATCACTAGAGTCTGTCCATTAAACATTTTCAAAATGAAAGACTGAGCCTTTAATTTTTTCCAGTTCACTCCAAAATGTCCTCTAGCTTCAGATGTGGACAGCTGACTTAGCATGAGATAGGACATTGGAGAAGAAAAGAAAACAGTACTTTGGAACTTAAATTTTCCAGCTTTGAAGTACATGCTGAGATTCTGATTAAAAAGTAAAGTGTAATTTACCAACTACACAGATGGGGTGGGGGACCGGGGGCAGGGCGGGGTGGGGTGGGAGGTTTACTGTGGTTCTTGGTGGTGGAATACATGCACTGGTAGAGGGATGGGTGTTCGAGCATTATGTAACTGAGACTTAAGCCCTAAAGCTTTGTAACTTTCAACATGGTGATTCAATAATAAAAAAAAAAATTTAAAAAAAGCCCAACTTAACAAGCCATGTGAACACATATTTAAACTAGCAGCATCCTTTAAGGATAAAGATTTTAGGCTGGGAGGTTACTCTTTAAAATTCTACTCTACAGATGAGGAGAATTTCAAAGATTAGTGCACACGTCTTGCACGTGGCAGGCCTGGATTCTGTCCTTGGCAATGCACGGTTCCCTGAGCAGCACTGGGAGTGAACCCTGAGACCACACTGGCAACAGCCCCTGAGCACTGCTGAGTAAGACATAAAATCCAAACTACACCAAACCTCTCTCTCTGGAACTAAAGCATCCTTCTAGCCATTTCAGTTGTTGACAAACGTGGTTCTTGAAAGACATACTAAAGTTTGTAATTTGATTAAGACCTAAGAATGGATTTTGTACCAACAAAGACATAATATTTTAACTGCAAAAGCTGAATTTATTTAAAATAAAAATAGAGTAGGTGGTAATAATTTCATGCGGTGAATAATATATATATTATTTTCATAAAATCCTATATTCATCAAACTAGAAACCCATCATTTAAATATGAAACAAAATACTTTGTTTAGTTTGTACAAATATGATAAGGCAGACAAACTACAGCATAATGGACTTAACATAAGTTTACTAATAGCCCTACTTTAACCATAGCAATGTGGCACTGTAGCACTGTCGTCCTGTTGTTCATAGATTTGCTTGGATGGGCATCAGTAACATCTCTATTGTGAAACTTGTTATTACTGGTTTTGGCATATCGAATATGCCATGGCTACCTTGCCGGGCTCCCTGAGAGGGACAGAGGAATCGAACCTGGGTCGGCCGCGTGCAAAGCAAACGTCCTACCCGCTGTGCTATTGCTCCAGTCTGCTCTAACCATAAGACCAACTAATTAGTAGTTATGAGTAACATATTTTGTTTCATATTTCTAGGGAATATATCATTACAGGAGTAAGAGTGGCAGGTAAAGAACAGTGCAGTGATATTATAGATACATATATTTATATATATATGATTAAAAACTAACAATGGGATGATGGTGCTACAGGTGCTACAGTGCTACCATTATAGCTATTTAAATTTTCCATGTAGTCCAGGAAATGTCCAACTAGGTCAAAATATGGTGGAGTTCAAGCCCAATCTCACTTTCTCTTTTATTTTTGTCTTGCTGTTGCAGTGTGTGGTCTGATTTCTTTTTGTCAAGATGCTCTACTGAGTAGCTCTGTGGTTCATTCTTTCTCTGAAACATTGTTTTTAAAAATTAAGAAATCGTTTTAAAGTCCATTGGGGCCATATATTAAAAAAAACACATTCAGCAATCTAATTTTAGAGTAAAGAGTATGGTATTTTTGTCTCTACTAGTCATTTCACTTTTCCCTTTTTTAAAATTATTTTTGAATTCTGAATGAAAAACTTCTGAATCGTTAAGTCTATCTTAGGCACATCACTTGTGGCCATATAAGAATCAAAAGATTAAATACAACCAATTGGATAAATCTAATATATTTAGGGAATAAAATTAATTTGCTTTGAAAAAACTCATTCATGAGCAGAATCAATATGCTTTATTTGACCTAGCAAGAATATCTGCTAAGGAATCTCTTGTGATGATATTCACAATCTTTTTCATCAGATGATACTAATTTAGTGATTTATAAATATTACTAGCCTTAAAATAATTTCTGACTTAGCAAAATAAAAAGCATCATATAGTACAAAATTGAAATTATATTTTTTGTCACTGACATAGTAATTTAAACAAAGATATTCTTATAGTAAAAACTTGAACACAATATAGTAGATTAAAATCTTCAAAAAATTTCTGAGACAAATTAAACAACTGCTAGCTGTATGTACCAAGAAACTCTTACTATGTTAATTGGCATTTACAATTATCCAAACCAAATTTTCACACGGTATATATTCTGCTTAAAGTTTTATGTAAATATGTCATAATAGCAAAGAAATAGAATTTTTTCATTTTGTTTTAGAAAATTGAGTCCAATTCTACACATGTGATTTACATTTAAGAGGTTTGTTTTGGCCTTTAAGTTTATCCTGTTCAGATTTATTATGGACATTTTTAAACAAGAACAATAAACTTAAAATAAATATAAACAACATTTATATATGTGCATAGATAAATTTTTCATACATTTGACTAGTTTGTTGAATTGAAATTTTAAAAAAACTCATGCTTATCTGTTGCATGATTAAAGAAACATTGCAAATATAAAGTTATTAAAAAGATTAAGAATAAAAATTTCAGAATGCTTATACTAAACCTATGACTTTCCCAAGTGCTTTAGATTGAACACATTCTTTGAACAATTTAAAAATATATGTTATACCCTTGGGGCTAGAGTGAGAGCACAGTGGGTAGGGCGTTTGCCTTGCATGTGGTCGATCCAGGTTCGATTCCCAGCATCCTATATGGTCCCCCAAGCACTGCCAGGAGTAATTCCTGAGTGCATGAGCCAGGAGTAATCCCTGTGCATTGCCCGGTATGATCCAAAAAGAAAAAAAATAGTATATGTTACATCCTAGAATAATGAAAAGTATATAGTATATAGGAGGTACTCTGAAGTCAGGGATGACACAAATCTTAGCCTTAATTAAGAAGCTAATAAATAGTAATGACTTGGATTTCATGATTGAACTGAATTTTTGGCACAACTGAAAATGAAAATATTTTATGTAATCAGAAAACTTTGCTAGGAAACTAAGCAAATGTTTGAAATGTTTTGCATTTTATCTTTCTTATTATCTATCATTACTATTTTCTGTGTTAGATTAGATATCTATCACTTGTTCAATCAAATAACTAAAAGAAACTGTCTTTCATGAAATTAGAACCACTACAAAGAGCAAGGACTGACTCACAAGTCTATCTCCTGCAATACTTTGAAAGAGCATACCATATCCCACTGTAGAAAGGCCCAAGTGTTTCATTCTGTTTTTCACAAGTTCAGCAAGCTCTTGTCTCTCCGATCTCCTGTAGAGGTTCAGTCGCTGCTGGGTAATTTTCTCTGCTGCTTTTCCAGAGTGTTTGGGACCTTTCCTGCTCAATCTGCGTGCCCACTGCATGCTCTTTCTCCGCAGCAAGGGGTGGTCTGACTGATCACTGGATGTTGAGTTACGGTGGTTACTCCGATGGTGACCTTGTTCTTTGGAATCTTTGGTGTCTTCCCATTCTTCCACGCTGATAGATATCTGAGACTTTAAAGGAAAAGAATAATGATGTTAGATATTTTAGGAATAATTGTGCCCTACAGCTGAATTGACATTTGTTTGAAAGTTCCTTTGTGTATAATCTATATAAATATATATACATATATGTTTTCCTGGCAGCTTTCAGAGAAAGAGCAAAATCATACTCATAGACACTTATTTTCTGTTCTAAGCATATCTGAAAATATGCTTCTGGAACTTAATTAGCATATTTCAAAAAAGTTTTTATGAAAGGATTTAATTTTTTATACATGAGAATTATCATGATTATCAGGATTGAGTGGTTTGCAATTTCAAACAACAAAACTAAGTATTTTATAACTTTCTTCAAATAAAGAGCACGGGCTTTCCTAAGTCTACTACAAATATTTCACATGAAATTGAACTAAGTATGTATATGTTTATATATATGTTTTTGTGGAGGTTGGGTCACACCCAGTGATGCTTAGGGTTTACCCCTGGATCTTTGCTCAGGGATAACACCTGGTGGTGCTGGGGACCATACGGGGTGCAAGGATTGAAGGTCAGGTCAGTCAATTACAAGGCCAAGTGACTTACCTGCAGTACTACCTCTCTGGATCCTATAGAAAATATTTTTAGAATTAATAGTTTTAAAGATTTATAAAGTATTGTTGTTTCTGAAGATGGTATTGGAATAAACTTCATAAAATGTAATATTTTAGTCTATATGATTCATCAAAAGGCATATTTTAATTCATGCATTAATTGTTCACCAGCATGAAATGTTTTCTGATAAATATATTTAAAATAGTTCAGGAACTGATCTCAGTATGGTAAGTAAAACATACTGTATGTATTAATATTTTAAAAATGTATTTTAATATTCCAAATTAAACTTAAACCATAGGCGGGAAGAACAATGAACAAACTCAGAAATTCTATTTTGATTTACTCTTACTACTAAATTTGATTTTGCAGTAAGAAGCTCTCCGTTCATTTTAGACCCTTGATAAATGAAAGCTTCCTGTTTTAAAATTGTTGCTTTTCATAGCAGAAAGTCATCTGAAAAACAACAGTGATCAAAGCAGAAACTCTTACTTCTAGAAGCATGCACATGCAAATAAACAGCTTCTGTAATTTCACTGTGCACAGAAGCAGCAGCATTCATGAATCTGCTAATTGTATTTCCCTTCTATGGATGGAAGTTAAGCTTCACCTATGGCATGCACATGTTGCTGGCTTTCAAAGTAATGGAATTTAAATTACCAATTTGAGTTAGGTCAGGAGGTAGATCCAATAAAATCCTTTAAAAGTGAATATAAATTATGGTAGCTCAGTCAGTGTCTTAATACAGTTCCTCATTTAAGCTATGAAATTTTCTCATAGCTAGAGTTTTTTAAAAAATCACATTTGTTCCAAAACAGTAATATATGAGTGATCTAAAATTAATTTTTATATTTTTTGATAAGAGAACATTCATGAGAAAGTTTAGAAAACTTTTAGCTTGAAGAATATAAATAGGAAAGATTAAGAATTTCAATGCCGTTGCTTTGCAATAATGTGTACCTTTATAAATCTTAATTTATCTTGGTTTTACCTACTTGATAGTGCTCAACATATTATATTCATATAATGCCACTTACAATTAAAGCTATAAAACATGAGTTAATAAGTATTGGGAGAGAAGGGGATGGTGGTTCTAAGGCTTCCTTCTACTTCTGTGCTCAGAGGATTACGAAAGAACAAACTGTGCTTGCCCTCACAAGAACAGAACAGCACCTTACACCCAAGTACTTACTCTCTAGCCTGCAAATAAATATTTTAAGGGATGGAGTTAAAGATTAATTTCTTTAATCTTTATACATAGGGTATAAATCACTATTTGCCTTTGGGACTGCGAGACAGGCATTCTATAAAGTAAACATGTAAAACATGAACTGAAGCATATGTATATACATGTATATACATATGTGTATATATATGCTACAGGGTACAGTATACCCTGTTCTTCACTTTTTTTATGTTCCCGAAGGAATGAAATATCATGCCTTATGCATAACATCCATTGCAAGCACAAGGCTTGTTTGTCAATAATTCTGTACAATCAGAAACAATTCCTTATAGAGTTTATCTTAACTATTGATCTGCAGATTCACCATTTTCAGAAATTTTAATAGGTACAGGTGACAGCTCAAAGAGTTGGAGTACATGACTGGTATGTGGAGACTCTGAACTCAATGCTGTTTCCTGACAGTGTCGAGTGGTGACTCTGTCTTAATTAGCACCATGCTGTTATACTTTTGAAAGAAAAAAGAAGTGAATTGTCTGAACAATTCACCCCCTCCTAAAAATTGAGTGGGTTTTACCTTATTTTTCTATGTTTGTGTGCCTTCCTTTCTTCCCTTGAATGTGGCATGATAAAGTACTTTATAAATCAAGATACACAATTTTTAAATGATTCACATAATATATAAAACTATATATTTCTTAGTTGTGTCCTTTCAACAAAATTGCTCAGCCACTATGTAAAAGGAGAATAATATCCATCATCTAACTCAGAGCAACTCCATAAAGTTATACAGTATATGCATTAAAAATTTTGTCAACCATGAATTTCTATATGTAATATTACCAAGGTTAGTAAGAATGACTAGCTACAAATATAAACTCTGGTAAGAAACGTTAGTTATTCTACTCTCAGTACTTTGTGTGTGTGTGTGTGTGTGTGTGTGTATGTAATATGTATGTATGTATCTATGGTTTTTATAAGGAAGGTCCACTTATAAATACACTTTCTTGCTATTATTTCATTATATGGCTGTGATTCTACTGTTCGCTGAGAATGACCTCATGATTTAATGGAAAGAATTTAGTGCTGGAAGACACAAAAATACTTTTATGGTAGAATCTTTCCCTGAACTTGGTAAAAGAGTGATGGAATTGTTGCAAGCAAATGTTATGCCTTCTGATTTACCTGGTTTAAATTCTAGTTCTTTGTATTTCTGTCTATGCAATTTAAACTCTCTAAGATGATCCTCATTTCTCTGTCTGAGACATGCTAATTATATCATTACTTTACTCAGACTGTTTCTTTCTGAGTAGATCTTAGAGATAATGCCTGGAATGTGCATAATATAGTGCTGGTCTCAGTAAATACTCAATAAATATTAATTTACATTATGACTCAAAATCTTATATGAAAGTCAATAAAAGGGTGAAAAACCATTATTGGGGCTATATAAAATGGAAAAGTTATCATGAATGACCCATATTTCGTTATAGTTGTCTCAGTGACAACATTATAAGAGAAATTAAAGTGCTCTAACAAATCCTTGAGGGATAAAAATTCCTTAGCTAAAATTTGGTGACTCTGGAAAACAAATATTTAAATAAAAGCAGAAATTTATGATCATGCAATTATAGCTTCATGAATATAGTGAGAGAACACTAGTAATAACTGGAAGCAATAATATAAGGGCTTTTAATAAAAGTAATAATAATAGGAAGTATTAACTATCTTGTACTTTTATTATTAGGCCTATTATAATTACTAACTTTGAAAAATAAAGATTTGGTATTAGTATTGGTGAGGGGAAAAGACATTTGCTTATTACTATGCTTTGATTTGAATATTGTGACATACATTATTCATATATTGACATCATAAACCCTAGAGATGGTGATAATAGGTGCTTTTCTTGAGAAGTGACTAGACTCTTCCCTCATGAATGGAATTAGTGTTCTTCTACAAGTGATCTCATTTAATTCCCAGATCCTTAGGCCATATGTGGACATTAGCTGAGTTGCTCAGTCAGATAAGGTCATAATCCTCTACATTACCACATTGATCTAAAACTTCTACTTTCCAGAACTGTGATTTCTGTGGACCTGAGAAATACTACCTGAGATAAAGTATTTGTATTGCATTCAGTTAATCCCAACTTCCTTCCTGGCTACCAATATGCCCTACCTAGTACTGCCCATGCACAGAGGTACCAAAATCCACAAACAAACCAAACAATATGTTTCTGTTGTTTTTAAACAACACAGTCTGTGGTAACTTGTTAGAAATGTCAGAATATACTTGACACATTTTAAAATAAATACTTCTGGGAACTTATTCAATGCATAATCAAAAATATATGACTACTTCTACAGTTTTCATATAAATTTAAACACTATTTTGGAAAGTTATACTATATCCAGATATTTATCTTAATATAATTGAAGAAGGCAAAATATTTCTTCATAAGAACTTGAAAACTTTATAAATGAGAAAATATTTCTCATGCTTTAAATAGCGTTTTTTCCCCCATTACTTTCTGAGAGGTAAAGGCATCAAATTTACAAAATGTATCAAACATTCTTTACACGTAACAGCAAAGTGACTCGATTCAATTTTTATTGAACAGTTATTCATGTCATAGGTTATTGAGCATTCATAGAACAAAGTGCATTTTAAAATAAATCAATTCACCCAGTGGTTTGAAAGTGAGTGTTTGTAATCTGGATTCATCACTCCCTTAAGAATAGTTTTATAGCTGTTATAATAGACTTAAACTGGACTATCTGATTTATGAGTGAATATATTTTGCATTGATTTCAAAGAAGAAAATGTAAGAAAATGGTGTTTGTTAAACTAACATTGAAAATGTGTTAGCTTAACATTTTGTAAAAGAATTTCTTTATTAAATTTTACATTAAAAAAGAATAAATGATAAGAATGGAAGAAAAATTATTTAAATTTAAATGCATACACCCTATGGCTAGGGGCTTGGAGTCTTCATGGAAACTCCAAACAATAATAGTGAGTTTTGTGTTAAATATTGAATGTAATCAAAGTAAAGAGAAAGTAAAGTGAAATTTATCAGTTACACAGGCGGGGTGGGGGGCTGGGGATGTGGGGGGGGGGCTGGGTGGAGCTATACTGTGATTCTTGGTGGTGGAATATGTGCACTGGTGAAGGGATGGGTGTTCGAGCATTGTATAACTGAGACTTAAACCTGAAACCTTTGTAACATTCCACATGGTGATTCAATAAAAGAAAAAAAATTGCACTGGGCTCAGTGAAAATGTCTCACTTGTAGGCTGCACAGCTCACATATCTGAGGCCATAGATTAGCTTCTAGCCATTATCCAAAAAACTCACTGAAAGGTTTTTAAAATTTTTACATATAAGGTTTCAGCCTGATTAATTTAGTGCATAATCTAAGAAGTGACAGAAAATACGAGTTACTCTAAATGGAATTGTATTTCTCAATACAATTTCAGAATTACAGGAGAGGAAACAGTATAATAATCTAAAAATGCTCTACATAGATTTAAATTCCAGGTTAATTTTTTTTTTATCATTTCAGACAAAGATATCTGAATTCGAACAGAGCTTGGGGATCCATATATGGTGCATGGGATTAAACCCTCAGAGACCATGTGCAAAGCATGTGTCTTACCAGTTGCACTACATCTCTGATTAACATCTGGATAGATATTTGTTTGTTTATTTATTTGTTTTTTGAGTCACTATTGCCTTATAAAGATCCAGACGACAAATTAGCAATTCTCCATCCATTCCTGATTTTGTATATTCTAGACATCCATTGCACAAGGGGCTGCAAATAAAGGCTTAATTTACTTCCTGTGAACACAAAATGAAAGAATAATTTCCACACACTTTAAGATGTTAAGAGGGTGAGAGCCATGACTATGTAGTTAAATTAGATCAAATAGACTGACTATGTTTAAATAGCTTTGGTAATAAGTGTATCTATGAGACTTTTATTAAAAGTAAAACATATTCTCTGGGGTTGGGTATTAAGAAGCTAAGAATCAGCAGAGATAGAAATATCATAAATAAGAATTATAAAACAGTAATAAAAAAGACCCAGGAGTAACAATTTCTACTAGGGAAAGTGAAAAGGAATACAGATGAGCTTAGGCTTATGGTGTATTTTGTGGGGTGTGAGATTAGAATGCATTTGAAGTAACTGAATATGTTTGTTTAACATCACAAATCATTTATCTAAAACAAGGAAAAATTGCTGTTATTTTATTTATAGATCTATGCAATAGATCTAAGGGAGAATTATCTGTAAAATAATAGAAGTAAAAATGTTAAAATCAAGAAGTAATTAAATCTAAGAATAAAAGGTGTATGGTGCCATCCAGCAGGTCAACCTGTATACCTGTGGGGTGAGTGCATCAGCAGCCCGATGGTGCCTTCAACCTCCCTGGTACCCCAAAATTGCTTCTGTGCCTCTGGCCAGACCCCAACAACTTGGGACCAAGCGTCCCAAGAAACTAAACGGCCAAAACTTAAGTATGTGGGAATCATGCCCACAAAAACAACCTCCAGCTCAGTTACACAAGCTCATCTATCAATCTTGTTTCAGAGACCCATAAACAAATCCCAAAAGACATCAAAATCAGGCCATTTAAAAACATTAATGGCCATGAGTAAGGCTCATAAATGAATCTCCGAAGAGAACAGCACACTGCAGAGATGTTTCCCCACCATGTGCCAGGTCGATATAACTGGGCACATTGGAGAGTGGCAGGTGTACCTCTGCCTGCTCCAAATGAACCCGACAGTTGCAAACCTCCAAAAACCACTTGCCACCAAGTTCACTGATAAACTTCACAGGCTCATCCTGAGCCTCCCATGCATGAGAATGAATCGGCTAAAAAACCCAGGTATGTAGGACTAGTGACTGAAAACTCCAGGCTTAATGGAGTTGGGATGGGTGACCGCCCCCCACCTCCTCGCCCTTGAAGTTCTCTTGTAGTAATGCCCAAGTACTGCTTCTGGGTGCCACTTAAGTGCATTAACGGTCATGATTCAGAGTACACAAGTGAATCTCTGAAGAGAGCAGCATGCTGCAGAGATGCCTCCAGATCCCAAATATTTAAAATATTTTAGAATTCCAAAAGACCTTGGCCGCATTTATGGCTGCATGACATCTCATACAACCAGCAATAAAAAATAAATTTTTTATCTTCTGCCTATGGGACAGGCTTGGGTGGTGGTGGTAAAATTCGAAATAATGGTGGTGGGATTGGTGTCGAAATGTTGAGTGAAAACAATTATTGTGAGTAACTTTATGAAAATAAAATTTAAAAAATTTAAAAACATAATATGGAGTTCATGCCTGCTTCAGTCAGATTAATCAGTGGCTGAATAAATATCAGCACTCCTATATTTAAAATAAATAAATAAATATCAATAAATAAAAAGAAAGAAAAAAATCTAAGAATAAGCATGTTTATGTTTACTGATGCATACAAAATACCTAGATTAGTACAACCAGTTCCCAGAGATGCTCAATGAATATTTATAACCCCAGATGTAGAGGGCCTGGTAGATATGAGTTTGTTCTTTGTGTTTAGAAATCAGAACAATGAAGATAGAAAATATAAGTTTGCCTTTCCTCAATGTAGAGAGCCATTGTGCTACACATAACAATAAACATTCTGAATAGATGTGTAGGAAAATAACAAAATACAATAATAATAAATTTAGTAAACACTTGGGTATAACGAAATATCCATTTCCTCAACTTCTATATTGATTTGCAAAGCACATGGAGATCTCAAAGATGATGAAAAGAGAGAGATAATGAAAAACTGGCAGAGCCTTCTAGAAGAAAACCTTGTGATTTAAAAAAAACATGGCTCTGGTATCTGCAGCACTGTAGCACTGTCATCCTGTTTTTCATGGATTTGCTCAAGCAGGCACCAGTAACGTCTCTATTGTGAGACTTGCTTGTTACTGTTTTTGGCATACTGAATACACCATGGGTAGCTTACCAGGGTCTACCATGCGGGCGTTACACTCTCGGGAGTTTGCTGGGCTCTCCGAGAGGGGTGGAGGAATTGAACCAGGGTCGTGTGCGTGCAAGACAAATGCCCTACCCACTGTGCTATGGCTCCAGGCTCTGGTATCAGACAGTAATAACTCCAAAATGTGGCCTTCCTCAGAGTCTCTACTCCTTTAAAACTGTAAATGGTGAAGCCATTTATAGCAGGTAGGCACTTGTCCTGCATGCAACTAACCCAGGTTCAATTCTCTCTTCCTAGCCTCTAGGAGTAATCCCTTTAGGAGTAATCTAGGAGCACAGGAGTAGGCCCCGAGCACTGTGAGGTGTGAACCCCAAACAAACAAAACATAATAGTATCTGCAATACTAGCCTATGATAAGAATCAAATAAAACAATGAAGTGCATAGATGCAGCAATAAAGCTAAGAAGAGGTTCTATGGAGACCCAATGCCATGTAGCTTAGCTTCAGATACACAAGGCAATACTTGCTGTCACAGGAGCCCCATCCTAGGAAAGGAGACAAAGGTGACCTGCTGCTGGTCCTTGGATGTGTGTGTTCTAGAACCAATCTCAGAGACAATGGATCAGACACTGCCTTTCAAGGAAAGATGCAGTAGCAACCTCTAACATGGGCAGGTCAGTAGAAATTGAACACTAAATCTAAGAAACAAACATCAAAAAGGTCAAGCAGAAATATCTGAAAATACAAAAGCTAATGACAAGAGCCTTTAAAGGTATACAGGATACTTAATTTGTAGAAGGCTGTATAATATTCAGAAAACTAGAAACAAATTTAAAACGAATACAAATTTTGGCTAAAAGTGATTTCAGAGACTGAAGAACAGAATAATTATGTAGTGGGTAGAAACTAAGGAAGACAAGTGAGCCCAAAGGACAACAATGTCTCAGAGCCTAAGAACAAACATTGAGCTAAAGCCAAAAGGAATCAAAGGAACAAATTTTTTGGAACTCAGGGAAATCATATCTCATACTTATTTAAAGGTAAAAAGCAAAGCTGGAGCAAACCGTGAAAGTAAACAGATGGAACGACAGGGATGAATATCTTCACACCAAACTGTTTTTAGAGTTTTTTTTTTAAAATTCAGAAAAATAATTGCATACAGCATATTAATGATCACAGTGCAAGTTTCTGCAGTGATCTTGAGGTAAGATATTTACTTAAGAATTGATGGGAAAATATTGAGGCCTAGAATATTAGCAATGAGCAACAATACAAGAAATATAAAAATGTATTTGGCAATTAACTGTTGGCTACCATTTTCAGACATTTAAAAAAAACCTGGTTTTTCTGCTTTGAAAGTGGTGAGAGAAAAGATGTTTGCTAAATTTAACAACAAAATTTAATTCAGAACATATGAATAAATAGAGAATTAGAATACAACCAAAACCCACATGAAAAGATTTGCTCCAGGGCCAGAGAGATGGTTCAATGGACTGAGTGGATGCTTTGCATGCTGGAAGCCTGACTTTGATTCTAGGAGTGACCTGACACCATAGGGTTGGGCCCCCCCAATAAAATAATAAAAGAGACACTCCAATTTCAAACATAATATTAAAAGTTTGTAACCACATGCAAACTTCATTCTCTCTGGAACATCTGTGATCCCTGTATTTCTGTAGGATGGGACTCATGACTGAGAATTCCTTTAAGAAGGATAATGTGAGAGTCCGGAGAGATAGTACTACAGGTAGGGTGCTCGCCTTGCATGCAGCTGACCTGGGTTCAATACCCAGCACCTGATATTGTAGGCCAAGCCCCTCCATAAATGATACCTGAGCACAGAGACAGGAATAAACCCTAAGAACAGCTGGGTGTGGTGAAGAAAGGAAGGAAGGGACGGAGGACAGGAGGGAGAGAGGGGAGGGGTGGAAAGGAGAAAGAAAGAAAGAAAGAAAGAAAGAAAGAAAGAAAGAAAGAAAGAAAGGAAGGAAGGAAGGAAGGAAGGAAGGAAGGAAGGAAGGAAGGAAGGAAGGAAGGAAGGAAGGAAGGAAGGAAGGAAGGAAGAAAGAAGGAAAGACGGAAAGAAAGAAGGAAAGAAAGAAAGAGAGAGAGAGAAAGAAAGAAAAAGAATGAGAATGAGAGAAAGAGAAAAAAGAAAGAAAGGAAAGAAAAAGAGAGAGAAAGAGAAAGAAAGGAAAGAAGGAAAGAAAAAAATAGGAAGAAAGAAGGAACAAAGAAAGAAAGAATGAGCAAAAGAAAGAAAGAGAGAGAAAGAAAGAGAATGAGAATGAGAGAAAGAAAGAATGAGAGAAAGAGAAAAAAGAAAGAAAGGAAAGAAAAAGAGAAAGAGAAAGAAAGGAAAGAAGGAAAGAAAAATAGGAAGAAAGAAGGAACAAAGAAAGAAAGAAAGAATGAGCGAAAGAAAGAGAGAAAGAAAGAAAGAAAGAAAACAAGAATGAGAGAAAGAAAGAATGAGAGAAAGAGAGAAAGGAAGAAAGAAAGGAAAGAAAAAGAAAGAAAGGAAAGAAAGAAAAAATAGGAAGAAAGAAGGAACAAAGAGAGAAAGAACAAGAATGAGAAAAAGAATGAGAGAAAGAGAGAGAAAGGAAGAAAGAAAGGAAAGAAAAAGAGAGAAAGAAAGAAAAAAATAGGAAGAAAGAAGGAACAAAGAAAAAAAGAAAGGAAGGAAGGAAGGAAGGAAGGAAGGAAGGAAGGAAGGAAGGAAGGAAGGAAGGAAGGAAGGAAGGAAGGAAGATGTGAAAACATTACTTGTAGCATATTAGTAAACTACTCCATGAAAAATTGTGTGCTATTTTAATACAATAAGTCAGATCAAATATTGAATAAATTTTGATTTTTAGAAATATATATACACACATATATACATATATATGATTTGAACTTGTTATATGTAACAGTCTCTACAAACAACCACAGGGGTTTGGAAATAGAGCAGTTAGAAGACCAACCTAGATTCAATTTCTGGCACCACATGGTCCCTGGAGAATTCTTGGGGTGGCCGTGGAGGCTCCGAGCATCACTAGGTGCAGCCCTGAGGCACCCAGCGGCACTGACGCCCCATGCCCTGCAGGGTATCAGCAGAATCTCATCCCCAGGCACTTGCACAATATTGCCAGCCCTCTAGGCTGAAAATTTGCCAGTGGGGCCTGAAACTCCTTCGCAATTTTTAGGATTAAAACCCCACCCCCACTCACCCATCCCCCAAATAAAGCAGCCACAAGATCTCTATTACAAATTTCCCGAATCCTGCATATGCCAGAAATATGATCCTTATTGAACTGAAGTTTGACATCAGTCTGTAGCAGTCAGCCTACTTAGAAACCTGAAGTAACTTCATGCCAACCACACCATGTTCTGTATCATGTGAACCATAATTTCAAAGAAAACTGAGCCCACTGTTGCAACACTTGTTCTATTCATACAATCCAGAGTGAAGCTTCCTTGATGAATGCTTAGTAAATTCCAAAGAACATATAGTATATGAATTCAAATTAAAGCTACAAGAAAAGTAAATTATCTCAAAACACTTTGGAAATTATGAAGATATAAAACTTTAATTCAAAATTCAACTATTTTAAAGATATGTGTGTACTGGTAATTTGCTGGTAATTTTGACATATAACCTATATATTTAATGTTCAAAATCTATCATTGCTTTGACTTCAAAAAGCAATATTTAATGTTGAAAAATTCTGTGTTTAAATTGGTTTCATTAGCTATACTTATACTATATTTAATTGTAATGAATAAGTTTTTATTACAGGTTAACATAAAGTACAAATTGAAGATTTCTTCATGATGATAGATTGAGATATTAAATAAAAAAATTAACATGGTTCAGATATGGTACTTATCTTACATATGTGAGGTCCTGGGTTAAATTCTTCCCACAAAATTAAAAGAAAGCTATTTAATACATAAAGTGTCCTAGAGAATCCATCACAAGGACTGACCACTCCTTTCTTGGGGGACAGCCCACAGTGAAATATATTAAAGTGTATGTTTTATGGCATATGAATCCTGTCTCATTCCATCGCAACTGACTCTTGAAGATGAACATCTTACTCATACTGGATCTAATAATATCACCATACAGCAACATATGTGATTGGATTGCATTAGTAACATATATTAACTATATGAACATGATGTGAGGACAAACAAGACTAATTCATGAGCCTATCAGGGAAAGTGAAAAAAAATACCAAATAGAAACTAGAAAATTTATCTAGACTCTTCTTTTTTTTTAAAATGTGAAGAAACAAATCAAATTATTTCTACTTTTTAAAACTTTATTGGCTCTAAATTCACATATAAAGTCATTTGAGGAAAAAGAGACAAACAGAATACTTACTTGTGATGCTATTTCTCGAGACTGACAGACACAAATGGAGGGAAAAAAACAGACAAAATACCATTTAAACAACTAAACTACATAGAATGAAACAATCAACAAGGACAAACTATGACAGATACATAACACACATAAACTAAAAATGTACTCAGTTTTTAATCCTAGAGATTTTACATAACAGTAGGCAAAAATAAGCTATCATTTTATCATTTTAAACGTTTAGCAGAAAACTTTTCTTGTTTGATCAGTTTTAGAATTTTGCTAAAATTGCCTTTCTAGGTTAGACAGAACGGGAAAGGAAATCAGAAGGAGTATGTAAAACAGATAGAACCTTAAGAAACTGCCATTTCAAATGAAATATTGTCCATGATTATTGACATGTGAACATATTAATTGGTTTTAATAATTTAAACTACATATAATATATAATTTATAATAGTTATAGTATTTATAACAGCACCATCTTCCCGTTGTTCATCGATTGGCTCGAGCAGGTCCCAGTAATGTCTCCACTGTGAGACTTCTTGTTACTGTTTTTGGCATATCGAATATGCCACAAGGAGCTTGCCAGACTCTGCTGTACGGGCAGATACTCTTGGTAGCTTGCCGGGCTCTCTGAGAGGGATGGAGGAATCAAACCAGGGTTGCTGCATGCAAGACAAATGCCCTACCCACTGTGCTATCGCTCCAGTCCAGTATTTATAATAATTTAAATATATTTAAAATTTAGATCTTCAAATGAGATGGTTTAATAAATCTTATGTATTAAGTCGATGTATTATTCTGCTAGTTTTGTAGAAATAATCTACAAAAGTCACATTAGCTGTACAGTCTAAAAATGAACCTATCCAGTCAACAATCATACCATAGTAATTTAGTATTACAAAATCCATTATTTTCCTTAGTTCAAAGAATGACATTTTATTCATTACTCAACAAATTAAATCATATTTCAATTATATTTGGTATATTTGTAACTCATTAGCTAGCATTCTACTGTTACAAATATCAAAAATGTATAATAGGCACTTCTTATAATTCCCTTAAAATTGACTCAGAATTCTTAACACGGGGAAGAATTGTTAAAGTAACAGCAGAGAATGATTAGTGCTTCATAACCACTCTGTCACTAATCCTTATAAAATAAGTTTGTTAATGGGGCTCTGTAAAAATTGTTTTTCAATTCTATGTAATGTTACTTTCCAAATTATTAATAATCATTGTAATATCCATATTTTTAAAAGCTACATTGTTTGCTGACTTAGTAACTAACCATCAAACATAATGATAAACTTATCATACATATTACAAAGTTGTTGATATTTTGATATACTATAAAATATTTGTTATTACCTGTTCAAATTTTCACTATGTTTACTTCAAGTAAATGTGATTTTTATTTTTCTATGAACCAGAAAGCTGGATGCAATGGGAGTCACACATTTCTACCCCAAACTCTAGAACAAAATAGGCCTAGTAATTCAGAATTATTCATACTTGTAAATATATGACATAGTATGGGAGATACAACCCTAGGGTGTCCTGGGTAGCATTTTAGAAGACAAAATGGTTTTTTTTGGAAAGTAGTAATGTACACATTAAGGGAAAGAGATAAACGTTATAAAAAATCTCACAGTTCAAGTGAGGTTTCATCACCAAAAGAAAGTTCAACAACAAACTTATATTTCACAGCTAAATAAAAAGTTGTGAACAGGTGCCAGGGAGAGTGCTGTGTCTCTCATAGAGTACGGAATGCCACAGAACAAAGACGAGAAAATGACGAAGCATAAAAAGCTGTATCGCTCTCTCAAATGAATTGTTTAACTCTATAAAACCATGGGAGAATAACCTAGAAACATTATGTTGGTTTATCTCTGTGATATTCTTCTATGTAATATTTATTTTTCATTTAAAAACCTATTCACTAAGTAAGACAGGATTTAGTATTTGGAACTGTAAAATGAATAAATGATCACTGAATGGGTCTAAAATTACTGCTTTATGGAAACAAATCTATTGTTTATTGTTTTCATTACTTAAATATATAGTTTAATAGGTTTATATATAGTTTTATATATGTATACAGTATATATATAGTTTCATATATGTATATATACAGTATATACTGTATATATACATATATGAAATATATATTTATATATAAAATATATTTATATATAAATATATATATTTCATATATATATATATAGTTTAATAGCACAGTGGGTAGGGCATTTGCCTTGCATGAGGCCGACCCAGGTTCAATTCCTCTGTCCTTTCTGGAGAGCCCGGCAAGCTACTGAGAGTATGCATTTATTTTCTCCTTTTTGAGCTAGGGCTAAGCATCTTTATGCCAATATTTGTAATTTCTTACTCCATTTTCAGTTTTTGCTTTATTTACTGACTTCTACTTATAAAGAGAAACTATTTTCTACTCCACTGTTTACCATGGCCAGATTCATAAATAGTTTAAAAAAATGAGTGGGTTAGATAAAATCCTGGGCATTTTATGAGTAAAAAAAAATGTGTAGATTAGGTATAGGAAGGGAGTGGAGCGGTAGCACAGCGGGTAGGGCATTTGCCTTGCACGCGGCCGACCCAGGTTCGATTCCTCCGTCCCTCTTGGAAAGGCTGGCAATCTACCGAAAGTATCTCGCCGGCATGACAGAACCTGAAAAGCTACCTGTGGCGTGTATGATATGCCAAAAACTGTAACAACAAGTCTCACAACAGAGACAATACTGGTGCCCACCCGAGCAAATTGATGAACAACGGGACAACCAACAGTGCTACAGTGCAGGTAGAAGAAATATAATTGCCATTCAATTTTTAAATAGTGCCTTTTCAGTGTACGACCCCTCTCTGACTCCAAGGAAGTTTTATTTTTTGAATAGGGTGGAAGCTGGGAATGTAAAATCATTATAATAAATTAATCTATAGTTGTGATCAAAAGATTTGAACAAAATGCAATGCTAAATGTTCCTTAGATGAGAATACAAATATTTTATAACCTTTTCCCTACCTATACTCAAAGCAGTATACAACAAAGTTCGGACTAAAACACAGTGACTGCCACAGATAGGCATGGCCACGTCCAAACTCATGAAGCCTATAGGAACTGTAAGAATATAAAACCGTGTTGTCTGGCAGTCTTAGTACTTAACCATGTTCAGTGGAGAAAGTACTTGTCTCTTCATCATTGACCAAATATGATTTTAGGTTTACTACTCCTAAAAGTTTGCCCATATCTGGTCAAACAATGTCACATAAGTAAAGTGCCCTAAACGCTTTCACTGTTAGGCGGCCCTGACTCTTAGTAGGCCTTTCTCTTTGTGGTGGGAAGCAGGCGGACCACAGCACAGACAAGGGGATCGACTCTATTTGTCATTCCTAAAGCCACACCAAAAAACAAACAAGCGAATAAACAAACAAAAAATCCAGCTCAGAAAACTGGAATTTCCTGCTGTCTTAGTTATCACTGATTTAAATGTTAAACTATAAATTTTAACAACAAAACTCTATTCTATTCTGCTTTTCCCCCCACTATAAATGGCTTCACTGATTTCATCACAGATTGGTTTGATTACTTAGACTACTAAAATGCACATAAACCGCAAAGCTGTCATCATTTTGCTGAAGATTTAAAGAAAAAAAAGCAAATGGCTAAGCAACATGTTGAATCTCTTTAACATATCTGCAGAAGAAAAGGACTCCAAGGCTATAAGTCCTACTTATCATTTCGTAGTAAATAATGCACATTGTAATACAAGGGTAGGAGATATATCCCCAGTTTTTATTTTATAATTTAAAAGGTGGTATTTGACTAAGGATGCAAAAACTATTCAAAACTACATAATGTAAAAAAAAAGCAATGTGATGTTTTACTTATAAATAGTAATTCTGTTCCGTATTATTAGATTCTAGTTTGTTTTCATGGTGCTTTATTCTAGGAAGGACCTGCCTTGCCCCTGGGGTTATTTATTGACTTTCCTTACACTCAGAGTTTGAGAAATGTGAATTTCAAGGCAACTATTTCTTCTTTCAGTAGCTTGCTGGGCTCTCTGAGATGGAAAAAGGAATCGAACTCGGGTCAGCCGTGTGCAAGGCAAATGCCCTACCTGCTGTGCTATCACTCTAGTCCCACCCATACAGCAGAGCCTGGCAAGCTACCTGTGTCATATTCGATATGCCAAAAACAGTAACAAGTCTCACAATGGAGACGTTACTGGTGCCGTCTTGAGCAAATTGATAAACAATGGGACGACAGTGACAGTGACTATCTTGTCTTTATTTTCCTTCATTCCTTCCTTACTGTGCAGTCATATTTGAGAGGGTTAGTCTACTTATCCTAAGAACTATTCTGATGAATCAGAAAAGTACTTATAATTAATTTGTTTATGGACAATCTTTGAAAAATAAAACCCCTGGATCCACAAAGCGCAGAGCGCAAAGTTTACAAACTCTAGGACAGTTCCTTAAACATCTAGTTTTCATAAAATTCCAATGTAGTTGACTAAAACAAATAGCAAGGTATTTTACTGCTGAGAATTGACACTAAGTATCAACTGGCTTTTGACTTCTATGGCATTTTGTTCAGAAAACAGTTTTGAAGACGGGGAATGGCAGTGTTCCATCAGATTAAACATGACAACGGGGGATATTTTGCAATTTGCAAACCTCAGACGTCGCAAGTTTCTGAGACTCAGTCCTGTAGATTCCAATGGGCACATCTCCAGTAGAAGAACACAGCTTCTGATAGAGTCTGGCATACGTCCTGATCCATAAGTCATCCTCTGTGATCTTCATCTGGAACACACAGGAGTACTTTGCACATTACATTTTAGAAATGAAAATCCAGCCCTTATTTTTCAATTCTGAAAGCTAGAATTTCCTGGCACTTTTAAATCTCAAAGTGGCATATGTTTTAGAGGGTTTGGGGTCTCATTCAATGGTGCTCTGGTGTTACTCCCAGTTTGATACGTGGTGGGGAGACTTCTTGGTGTTTCTAGTGGGGCTGTGTGGTGCAGGGGATAGAACCTAGGTCTGCACACAAAGGTACCCGTATTGCTAGCTTTTGGTTAAAAAAAATAAAAAGAGTAGCATTTTGAAGTGCTTTGCCATGTGTTAAACTTATTTATTTACTATCTGCCTCAGGCCCATCCTTGGTGGTTACACAAACTTTAATCAGTCAATTAGTGGCTCAATAAACACTGGCAAATGGCTAAGAAATTTGGAAAAGGTGGTGATGTTTCGAATGTTAATAGTTTCAACTGGACCTTAGAGAATAAGAATAGCCTATAAGCAATATCTTACAGCATAAGGCACTGTCCAGCACAAGAATCTGTTTGACCGAAAGTTCTAATAATACCCATATTGAGAAAGAAATGGAACAAAATGAGACCAGGGCAACATCAGAAGGCACAGCGAGGCGTGCTTCACTGCTACTCAAATGCTTGATTTGTTAGCAAGTCATTTCAGTAAATAAACTGGGACAGAGTATACTCATTAACTAAAAGGGTTAAAATGTGAAATTACTGGTTTTCTAAATAATGACATCTTATGCCAGAAGCCAGTACTCTCAAATTACCAGGTGAGAATAAATAACAGTTCTGAATTTTGCACAGAATATTAGCTTCCTTCAAAAATTGAAACAACATGCTGCTATTCTTGAGCATATATATATATTTTAAAAATACATGTGGCAAAGAACAGTCAAGAGTTCGTCAACTATTGATGAATTTCAGAACTACTTATCAGAACAATATTCTGCTCTACACATCGGAGCGATACCACAATAAGTAGGGCGCCTACCTTTCATGTGGCTGACCTAGATTCAAAATCAATCACCACGTAAGGCAGCCCAAGCCTTGCCAGTAATGATTCCAGAGCACGGAGCCAGGAGCAAGCCCTGAGCACTATCAGGTATAGCTCATAAAACCAAAACCAAAACAAACCAAATCAAATGAAAAAAATTCTACTCCATTAACTTACGGAACAAAGAAACCCAGATCCTGGAGTTGTGTCCAATCCCAACAGAAGTCTGGTAATAGAAATCATATAATCCTTCACAAAGGACTGTAACATAAGCAAAATATGTATCTATTACATGTATGTCATGGAGAAAATAGACATAAGAATATCTTGTGAATTCTAAAAGTTTAATTCTCATAAAATGTGGTGTTAAGACCACAAAAAATGAAATTTAAACTTATTTTAGCAGTGTCCTACACACATGAAAAATAAAACTATTCATAAGGAAATGTGGAAAATAGTTGTAGTCTAGAATATCCTGGTAGGTAAATATTTTATGGATGCTATTAGACATGAAAAAACCTTTTTTTATTTATTATTTTGTTATTCCTGGCACTGCACTCAGGAATTACTCTGGGTAGTGTTTGGGTGACCAGATGGGATGAGGGAATTGAACCCGGGTCGGTCTTGTGCAAGGCTAATGCCCTATATTGTACCTGATGTACAATTGCTCTGGCCCCAATAAAAATATTTTTAGACTGTATATTGACAACTATGAGATAAAGTAAAACAGATAGTATACTCACCAAAAAGTTTAATGAACTAAAATTTATAACGAAATACATTAACTAATTTTATTTTTGGTTTTGGGCTTAATAGAATCTAGTTTAGGGCTCAATATAGGAGCCAGGGAACATTGGTTGCTGGGGATCAAGCACAGGCCTCCCGGAATGCGAATCATAGACTTAAGCTGTTTGAATTATCTCCCATGCCCATCAATAAAATTGTTACTATTAGTCATTAGCGATGGAATAAAAGTATAACATTTAAGAATATCAAACATGGATATGTAATATATGTTATTAAAATAATTATTAGACTGCTATGCAGAATATATTTTTATGTAACTAAAATATTATTTAATATTTAGTAGGCTGGGCGATAGCACAGCGGGTGGGGCGTTCGCCTTGCACATGGAGGACCTGGGTTCGATTTTTCCGCCCCTCCCGGAGAGCTGGGCAAGCTACCAAGAGTATCTCGCCCCCATGGCAGAGCCTGGCAAGCTACCCGTGGCATATCCGATATGCCAAAAATAGTAACATGTCTCACATGGAGATGTTATGGGTGCCCGCTCGAGCAAATCGATGAGCAGTGAGGATGACAGTGATACAGTGACAGTGAATATTTAGTAAATAGAACGCTTCCAATATTTCTATTTATTTTTTCCCCTTATTCCTCTTTTGGGGCACACCTGGATATTCTCAGGGCTCACTCCTGGCTCTGTACTCAGGGATCACACCTTGCAGCTGCAGGAAGCCATAAAGGGGCTGGGGATTGAACCCAGGTCAGCTGCTTGCATGGCAAGTGCCCCACCTGCTGTACTAGCTCTCCAACCCCCGGTTTCCTTGTTAGTCTTAGCTAAATAAAATGAGACCCTTTGACCAAATTCAAGCAAATTTCAACATACTCTGTAAAATTATGCAACAAAATTGTATAATGTGTTGATAGACAAAGAGTGAAAAAATGAGTCTATATAAGTTATAGACTACTTATAGACTCAAAAAATGGTTTAAATAAATCTACTAGACTACTTGGATAATTACTAGCTTATTTTACCAAGTTGTCTCAGAAAATAAAACTCTCCTTATAATAAGAAATATAAAGAAATATCTTGAACTATTTTTTCAGGCAAAAATGGTTGTTAGGTTATTAAGATATGCTAGTTATAATAGCAATATATTGGGGTCACCAAGAGATGAATTGTGACATGCACATTCAAAGAATATTGTTCAGATGCTTTTGGAACTCTGTGTGCAAAAGAGAAGTGTTTCATCAAAATTTAAGGCACTTAACCCTATTATTTTTCAAAAAAGAAAGTCAGTATTCATGGAAGACAAAGTAAACTGAAGTAAAATATTTGCATACTAGTTTTAGTTCTTTTAGAATCAGAATAATAATATAGACAATTCAGTAATCTTCACTAACAGATCTCTAGTCCTGAGATAATTTCTCTTGTAATTTCCTCATGGCAGAGATAAGAAATTAGAGTAAAACAAAACATGAGGACAACCTCACTTGACATCATAGAATTCCACATAATTCAATCATGAGATGCTTTTCCAGTTTTAACTGGTATCTATTTTTATTGAATTTTTATAAATATTTACTTATTGCTTTCTCAGTTCTGCAAAGATAAGAACAAATATGATTAAAACCACATTATACTTTTTCAGGTGGAAAAAAACAAGACTTGAGAAAGTTTAACAAATGCAAAAACACGCTTCCAGGGGCTGGAGCAATAGCACAACGGGTAGGACATTTGCCTTGCATGCGGCCGACCCAGGTTCGATTACCAGTATCTCATATGGTCTCCCGAGCACCACCAGGAGTAATTTTTAAGTGTACAGACAGGAATAACTCCTGAGCATCGCCAGGTGTGACCCAAAAAGAAAAAAAGCAAACCAAAAAACAAGAACCTCCCCCCCAAAATACCTCTTAAGTTGTTTTTCTCTTTTCCTAAGTCCAAGAACTCCATCAACATCTTAATACTAGTTATTTTGTAGGACACAGTAAGAGATACATTGAGGCTTGCAAGGCAGCTCTCCTGGCAGCATCTGGCCAGAGACTCAGACTACAGCACTCAGGTCAGATTAATCATTCCTAACCCTATGAGGGTCCAAATCTAGTTATTATTTTTTGGATCATAACAGCATTTGTCCATGCCCAAGCTCTTAACTTATAGTTAAGCATTAGGCACTTTGGCCAGGTCTATCTCGATGAAGGGGTAGCACACAACTCACTGCTTGCCCTGGGTCTGTTCTGTCCCTCATCAGGACCCTGCTTTTGGGGGTGCTAGGAAGTAAGGGCAGCTGAGGCTTAGATCAAGAGAACAGATGCCCAGGAGGAAAATATCATGTGGAATCAAATGACTCCCAGGTTACAAAGCATAGCATTAGCTACAGTCTTTCTTTGCCCATACAAAAGAACATAGCTCTGAATAAACTATACAAAGGACTCAAGAAGATGAGAAAAATAATATTTACAAGTCAACAGAACACAAAGAAGTTACAAACAAACACAGAGGAAATGGGAGCACTGTGATGGGTGTAACCCAATAAAACTAAACTACCTGAGGCTATGTTAGCCTACATTATATATTCTGAGGTCTTTACCACGGGACAGGAGTGAGAGTAAATTCATGCAGCTGAAGGTGAGCACTCATACTGAGCACTGTGTTTGTCTTGTTGAGACCTTGGTGTCTGATCTATTACTGAGACTGATAATATCCTTTGCAACACAGTTTTCTTTGGGAATGCAAATGAAATGATGGTCATAGTAGACGATTTTAAATAGTAAATCACTACAAGAGTAGTCATTAATAACAACTCTTGAATTTATAAGCATATGTCCTTAAGAAGACTGATTTAATTAGCCTACCAAAACAGTTAAGTGAAATTTAGTATATTTTAATGTTTTTTATGTCATATTAGAAATTGGCGAAAGATTTATACGATCTGAAGATAAACCAGATCGCTGGAGCGATAGCACAGCGGTTGGGCTTTTGCCTTTCACGCGGCCAACCCAAGTTCGATTCCTCCGCCCCTCTAGGAGAGCCCGGCATGTTACCAAGAGTATCGAGCCCACACGGCAGAGCATGGCAAGCTACCCAGCAGTTCGGGCATTTGCCTTGCAAGCCGCAGACCCAGGTGTGATTTCTCCGTCCTTCTCAGAGAGCCCGGCAAGCTACTGAGAGTATCTCGCTCGCAAGGCAGAGCCTGGCAAGCTACCAGATCCGATATGCCAAAAACAGTAACAACAAGTCTCACAATGGAGCAAATCGATGAGCAACAGGATAACAGTGATACACTGATACAGTGAAATGGATTTGGTAAAACAGAAGAGTAAAGCAGCCTACTTGATGTCAGAGAAAGTATACTGGCAGGTACAGCTTTGAAAATTACTGTTCTAGCTCACTCTCACTACAGTAGCTTCAGAAAATGTCCTGTGCCTCTAGTTACAGCAAAAAAGCATGGGTCAAAACTAGAGCGAAAGATAGGGGGATGAGGAAGGTAATGCTATAGCTTCACTCCTATAAAATAGTTTTCTTTCCATTTCCGCTTATATAATAAAGACTTTTTTAAATGAGATTTTCATCTAAGCATAGCTAGAAAGGCTACACTACAAAAAAGCAGAGAACTTTGAAGATCACTGGTACATAGTGACATCAAATGCTACAGATCCAAATGTGTTCAGCTTCACCATTGCTTTTCGAGCAAGCTTCCTCTCCAGATCTTCCCTAAGAGATCAGAAGGTTGTGCATGTGGTCACGTTCCTTGGGGTGGAAGCCTGCCTCCTGGAGCACCCAGATAATGTGTCTGGAAACTTTCAGAGCAACAGCAGTGTTTATTCTCTTTTGCTGTGTTTGTTCCTACACTCATCTGGTATAAGCAGATGGTTCCTGACATTGCTAGAAGCAAACTCATGGGCATAATTAGCCCAAAGGCCAGTAGGAAAGCTTTGACTCTGCTTGAATTAGGTTGACATAGTTAAGCACGGCAGAAGAGGGTACATAAAATGCATAATGTAAAAAAGAGGGAAAAAGCGCCACAAAATACTCAAATGCTTAATTTGAGATCAATGTTCTCAAACACTTTAGATCTCTATGAGTATATTTTTTTAGTCAAATGGAAATACTTAGAAATTGTGCAATTACGTGAATCAGAGAATATGAAACATTACTGCTACCCAGTTTCTGGCACAGCTAGAATAAAAGATTGAAATGTCTTATTTTAAAGTAAAATGTCCATGAACTTATGCGTTCTGATGGAACGACTGTCACTTAACCACTCAGGAACAAACTAGATGTTCATAGTCATAATTTTAAAAATACTTTAAAATTAGGGCATAATCAGTATGTGCTTAAGATGTCTTTTGTTTATAAGTTGACTAACATAAATGTATCTTTACTTTAAGTCTGGGGAAAGATTGCATTGCATAGTGCTAATGTTTTGTTGTTGTTTTTTTTAAACTCCGCACTTCCTCCCTCCTCCTTATCTTAGTTTTAAATCTAGTAATGGGTGTGGAGAAATATGAAAGATGTGTTAAGATGTCAGATGGACACTGGAGGACACTGGTCCCAGAGATTGCCTATACATAATTTCATGGATTATTCTGGATAATTACAGAATTACAGTCTTTTTCTAACAAACATTTGAGACACATTTTTGTCATTAAATATGTGAATAAAAATACTGAGTTGCTCTAAGAGTAAACTTTAGTTACAGGTCACATGAGAAATAGTTGTCGTCTGGATGAAACCAATAGAATCTAAATGCAATATTGATATTTAAGAGTGAAAACAGAAAAAAAACCATACCTGATAGAGAAGCGTGTCCAACATGCTGATACTAAACACCCTCCCAGCAGCAAAAGGTAGTCGGAACATAAAGGCCAAGTTAGAACCTCGCTCTCGTTCTTTCTGTTCAAAAATTTGAAATAAAAAAAATATGTCACGTATTTTAATTTTTTAAATAGTGGCCACATCTGGCAATGTGGGGGTGGGGGGAGCGCTCAGAATACACTTGGAAGTACTGTAGGGCTACGTGATATCAGGGATCAAACATAGAATGTGAACACACTAGATATCTCTTGTAGTTGAGTTTGGCTCCAGATATGTTTGAAGATATGTTCAGCCTAAATTTCTTGACACGGGAGGTAAAAATATTGTTCATGATGTAGTCCTTAAGTTTGAATGCATTGTTTCTTTTATGATGATAGAAGTAATGTATTCCTTTTATTTTCATGACCATGTTTCCTTAATTTATTTACATACCACATGGTTAAGAAAGTTTCATCCATTCATACCTAAGATACTTCATTTTTTTTTTTGGGTCACACCCGGCAATGCACAAGGATTACTCCTGGATCTGCACTCAGGAATTATTCCTGGCGGTGCTCAGGAGACCATATGGGATGCTGGGAATCGAACCTGGGTCGGCCGCATGCAAGGCAAATGCCCTACCCGTGGTGCTATTGCTCCAGCCCCAATTCATCATTTCTTACACATATTTTTGAAAAGGATTTGAGGTGACATGATAAAAGAAAACAACACAATAAAACAATCCAATCAAATTGAAAAAGTCTATCACAATATTTAGAAAGATCTTCTTCTAGGTATTCTCCTAGGAGTAGGATTATTAGCACATCCAGTGGTTGCGAACTTTATCTCATCTAAGGCAGCATATCTTCATCTGCACTAGACACACCCGTCAGCTGACATAAAAGACAAAACATTGTGTGTGTATCTGTTTGTGTTACTGAACATGTACTATGTGGTATGTGAGTTTTTTTTTTTAAATAAGAGGGGGGAAAACCTCTTGCTATTTAACTTCCCTTAATTAATGGGGGCACCCGTGTAAGTCTGGTAGAACTTATGCAGGAAGCCAGGTTATCCCCAAAGAGCTGCTCACTTATGTCGCTAGCTATACTTTATTAAGAAAGACAAATAGAATTAAGAAAATGGAAACATCTGCCCACACTTGAAAGCAAGTAAAGACACTGTTTCTCATGGAGTCTTTCTGGAGGATCTCTAGGATCAGGAAAACTCAAAGCAAACAATCAAAAAATAAGATGAAAGAAAGACATAGTTTTACTCACTTTCAAACCATCTAGATGAATAAATTAGAAAATGCATTTTGAGAATATATTAAAGAATATACAGGCTGTTGGTAACATGGTGATATATACTATACGCTTATATAAATACTTGGAAACCTATTTCTAAATCTGAAAATATATTACATCATAGTAGATATAGCAGATCGATGAACGTGGGGCAGTTCTTGTCTACACCTGTATTTTTAACTATCTCCATACTCAAAGAAGCTATTCTCTCATCCAAACCATCTCAAGCAAATGTCTTCAATATGGTGCACAGGGTCCTTCTCTCCTCAAAAGATGAAGAGCCGTGGCCTCATCTGTCTCTCCATGGAGCTCGGAGGGCAAGTGACTCTCCACCATTATCTGCAGCAAATCTATTTCTTAAGATGTGACAAGCATCCTGGAGATCTGAAATCAGGAATCGTCACCACTAGTGGATGGAAACAGCTCCGATACAGCGATATAACCTCTGAGAATTCAAATTCCAGAATCTGCCATGGGGGTGGGAGAGAGAGCAAGATGGCTGCTGCTGACACATAGTTAAGGCATTTTCTTTGCTAGTGCCCTGGTGACTACTGTCATTTGATCCAGATCTTGTCAGCAAGGTTTATCTTGCCTCTTGAGTGCTTTCTCCTCTGGTTTACTAGTGATATCAAAGCAGGGCAAAGAGACATTTTATGCTTTTGCATTTTTCCCTCATCCCTTAATTTGCTCTCACGTTTTGTTCTTTTTCTCTGATGACAGTCTTGACTTCAATAGAACAAATTCAGTAATTAATTTGCACATAGTTAAGATCAGAGAGTAGTGGTGATTAGGTGGTGGAGAGGTGTAGGAGAATCTCCTAAGATGACAGGTATGTGTGTGAAGAGATAAGTCAGTGACAGACACAAGAGACAGGCACGGGGGCTGGGAAAATTTAGTAGAAGGCATGTGGAAGAAGACATGATATCAAGCACTAGCTAACAATCAAACAGGATTAATGCTAAGAAAGGCCATACTTTTGTAACTGTTAACAGAATTCCAAATCCAGTCTTCACTCTCCATGAGTAAACATTTAGCTTTGAGTTTTAAATATTTGACCTGGGACTTTAAATTCATAGGCTGCTTATACACTTTCCCAAATGAGTATGCATATCAACCACTGAATTAGCTTAATCTCAATCTTTACTTAAATGCATCCAGCAGACCAATTAGTATGCAGCAGTTTGGAGCCTGAATTCTAGAAGCAAAGGGATTGGAAGGGATTGAGGTTTATGTTGTTATTTTCTAGCTGTATGACACTGCCCACATCATGAAAAGTACCTATGTCCCAGTTCCATCACCTGTGAGAAGGAGTCATACCAGTGTCTCCATCCCATTGGTGATTGTGCTAAACAGAGCTAAAAGGCAAGCATATAATCACTGTCACTGTCACTGTCATCCAGTTGTTAATCAATTTGCTTGAGCAGGCTCCAGTAATGTCTCCATTCATCCCTGTCATGTGCTAGTGTAGCCCGAGGGCATATTGGGAGCTCTTTCAGGATCAGGGGAATGAGGACTGTTGTTGTTACTGTTTTTGGCATATCAAGTATGCCACGGGTAACTTGCCAGGCTCCGTCAATGTATATAATAAGCACCAATAAATACCACCCTCTATTATCATAATATTTTCATAATATGGTAAATGATCTTCAACTCAAGATCACTACTGAATTCCTTTTTTAATGTCACTTGGCCATTTTTGGTTTGTTTTCAACTGTGGGGTTTCCTTTAGTCCATATGTCTCAGCTAGTGGAGGATACTCCCAATTCTGTTCTCAAGTATTATTCCTGGCAGTGCTCTGGGGAATGATGTGGGGGATCCAAGCGGAGCAAATCACATGCAAGGACAAGCAAACCTTCATCCTTGTGCTCTCTCTCTGGACCGCTTCCAACTTTTACCAGGTTGGTGTTCCCCTTAAAGTTCAGATATGACTTCCCAAAGGGATCTGTTTTGTTTTGCTTTGCTCTTTATTTAAAGAAAATAATGAGTATCATTTGTTACTTGTTTGTTTGTTTTTGGTCACACCTAAAAGTGCTCAGGGGTTACCCCCGTGTCTGTTCTAAGAATCACTCCTGGGCAGTGCTTCGGAGACCATATGGGGTGCCTGGATTCAAATCCAGGTCGGCCACGTGCAAAGCAAGCGCCCTACCCACTGTACTATCTCTCTGACCCCTCTGTTCCTTTTTAATATAACTTCGTGGTGACTTCCATAGATTTCTGAAATCCATAATGCCTTGTTATATATTTATTTTATTTGCTAATATTCTGTCTGTGCTAATTTTGATTCAATTCCAAAAGAGCATATAGTGTCTTCTTGTCTTATGCACGAACAATTCCTAACACAATGCCTGGTACACAAAC
The DNA here is from genome assembly GCF_027595985.1 of Sorex araneus. Taxonomy (NCBI): domain Eukaryota; kingdom Metazoa; phylum Chordata; class Mammalia; order Eulipotyphla; family Soricidae; genus Sorex; species Sorex araneus. Next base: position 29,480,760 of record NC_073308.1, read on the forward strand.
AGCCAATAAAATATTGGATGTTGCTGTGTCTCTTTTGAGCAGCACCCAGGCCATACAGTGTTGGGTGGGGGGACCACAGGAGCCACATTTGATGGTGCCTCAGTGAGGGGCATACAGTGAGGGAGTGAGGAGGGTCAAACCTAGGTCTCTGTCACTTACGTTGATCCCTGGCTCTGGTTAATGAATTATTACACAACTGAATAAAACATTTCCACTTATAGCACCTGCTTATAGACATAAAATGTTCACTGCAGGCTTTAAGTTAGCAGGATTCATATAAAGAAGTGAGAAAGAAAAATGAGGTTCACTCCATACTTCTCATTTTTCTCTTTAATAGAGTTTGCAGATGGAAAGAACACCATGTTCACATTATGCAAAGTTCTGATTTTTGATATTTTCGGTATTTGGGGAAGGCTTTCCCAGTATGTTGGGGGAGAGGGAGAGGTAGGGCCACTCTCAACAATACTTGGTCCTGAGGAACAGAGCTGATAGATCAAGGCTCTGGCCTGAAGATGCTGTTGGGACCAGCGGTACTAGGGCTGCCAAGACCACTGTGGTGTGGCTGGGGGTTCATGCTGCATGAGAAATTAAACCCGAGACCTCACACATCCCAGGCATGTGCTCCGGTCATTTGAGCTACATCACCAGGCTGAGTTCTATTACTTCAGTATTTAGACTGCTGAGACTTATTAAATATAATAATACATACTTCCATATTTGCTTCTGCGGGCTGGAGCAATAGCACAGTGGGTAGGGTGTTCGCCTTGCATGCGGCCGACCCCGCTTGATTCGTCCACCCCTCTCAGGGAGTCCGGCAAGCTACCAAGAGTATCTCACCCGCACGGCAGAGCCTGGCAAATTAACCGTGGCATATTTGATATGCCAAAAACAGTAACAACAAGTATCACATGGAGATGTTACTGGTGGCTGCTTGAGCAAATCGATGAGCAATCAGATGACAGTGACAGTGACAGTGATATTTGCTTCTAGTCCAAGCAAAAGATAGAATTCTTTTTCAGACATACAGTTTTGCTTTCCTAGTAGAACTCTGTATTCCATTGAAGATTCAATGGCAATTTTGTGTTTTCCTGACAAATGTATGTAAAAAATAACCTAAAAAAATAATCTGAGATATCTATTCAAAGCAGAATCTCCTGCCCCCGCACCTTGCTATCTTCATGGGGGCATCTCAGAGGGGGATTGGTTGAGTTTCCCTCCCTGCCCCTAGCAGAGCCCTGGCAGCCGAAAACCTCCAGAACCCAGCCATAGACATGCTCAAGGCCACTCTTCACACGCGTGGATAAGCCTCACGCATGAAGGAACCAACAGAGGAACCCAGGTATGCAGGACCCGTGGCTGAGATCTCCAAGCTTGCTGGGATCGGGACTAGGTCTTCTCCACCCAGATCTCCAGTTTTCCAGTAGCTTGGCAGCCACACCCACAAAATGCCCCTGGTGCCATGTAATCTCACTAATGGCCAAGATCCAGAGACTATAAAACAAAGCTCCTGGAAGAGAGCAATACAGAATCTCGCAGGGCAGAGCCTGGCAAACTACCCGTGGCATATTCGATATGCTAAAAATAGTAACAATAATGGGTCTCATTCCTTTGACCTTGAACCTGACAGGGATGAATGGAGACATTACTGGCACCCGCTTCAGCAAATTGTGAGCAACGGGACGATAGTGGTAGAGTGATACAGTGATCTATTCAAAGACCGAAGCTACCTTAATATAACTGGCCTTTCCCTGGCCTTCCATTGGTTTCTGTTATGAACATGAGCTTTAGTTGAAAGAAAGAAGTCTCTTCTGGCAGGATTTTTGTTTCTTCTAAATTGTGGCCACCGAGTACCATATGGAATGAGATGATAAATGAGATTTAGTAGAACAGTGTGAGAGGTGAAAAAGAAAAATGCCATAAATTAATGCCAATTATCTAGCCCTTATATTTTCTACTACAATTCTTTTATAATCTTTAATTTTTTGTCTTTGTTTAATTTGGGACCACAACGGAGAAGCTCTGGGCTTACTCCTGGCCTGGCTCAGGGATCACTCCTGGAGGTACTGGGGGAGGGGAGAAGAGGAACCATAAGCAGATTGAGGAAGCAAATCAGGGTCAGACATGCACTGCTTCCCTGGCTCCTATATTCTTTAGTTCTTCCTATTGTGATTCCCCCAATCCAGTGACTTTTCCCCAGCATTTATTCTACTTGGAAGTATGTCAAAGTATGTTCTAGGGAAAATCATATTTATTTATTTATTGGGAAATCATATTTAAACACTGGCTTAGGCAAACAGTAATTCTATCATAAATAATAGTAGCACTGAAGAACTGTAGCACTGTTATCCCATTGTTCATCGATTTGCTCAAGCGTGGGTAGTTTGCCAGGCTCTGCCGTGCGGGCGAGATGCTCTAGGTAGCTTGCTGAATCTCCGAGAGGGGCAGAGGAATCGAACCCAGGTCAGCTGTGTGCAAGGCAAACACCCTACCTGCTGTGCTATTGCTCCAGTCCTAAAAATATAAACTAAAAAATATATTTTTTAATGTGTTTGATTAATTTAAAGATGGAAAAATATAGACTTTGATATTTTTGCCTGTTTTCTTTTAGAAGCTATCTCCATGAAAAATAAGTTTGCTGTGCTGGTGATTTGATGAACAGGCAAGGCTCTTTCCATGCTGACAGCAATTTTCTGACAATGGGTGTCTGAAATTCAGCTCAATGCTGGTATGAACTAACTCACTTTGGCTTCCAGCCTAGAGGTTAAGGGACTCAGTCCCACAAAACTGCTTCCATTCCAGACACCTGCTCTCGGCACAGCTTCCAATTATGTTCCTGTCCAGCCAGTTACAAATTTGGGACTTCTGGGCTGGAGAAATAGTACAGTGGGGAGGGCATCTGCCTTGCATACAGCTGACCTAGGTTGGATCCCAGCACCACAGATGGTCCATGGAGCCTGCCAGGAGTAATCTTTGAATACAGAGACAGGAGTAAGCCCTGAGCACTATTGGGCATGACCCAACAAAACAAAAAAACAAAACAAAATAAAAAAATTGGGAACTTCCCAGTAGTCCCTTCGGTCTGATGATTTGCAACAGTGCTCACAGACTCATCAAAGGACTTTCGGCAATAACCACTGGGGTCTATGGACACATGGACAGCAAAGACAAAGGGACACAAGGCAAACCTGGGAGAATTGAGAACTTGGTGTTGCCCTGAGTCAGGATCTGCCACCCTCCTGGGATGTCTGCATCTCACCGACCAGGAAGCTCCTCAATCCTGGTTTTCAGAGTTTTAATCAAGGCTTAAGGCACACATATGATTAATTAAATCATTAGACATATGATTAAACTCGATGAGTCATTCTTATCGTCTGCACTTTATCTAGTAACAGACTCGTTCTCTTGCTGAAGCTGCCTTCTGCCTCCCCACGACTTAATCTGCTACCGGTGACAAGAATCAGGCATGGCTGAAAGGTCTGAAAGGTCTGAAGAGACAGACAGGCCTGTCAGTCAGGAAACCGCAAGGATTCTTCCAGCTCTGTGTCTGAAGCTGGGGACAAAACCTAAATATCTTTGTTTATTATCTCACACTATTCCTCTCACATTTTCATCACTTTGCTTCTTACATCAGTGTGTAATTACCATATGATTGCTAAAGTGTAATTATGATCATCATGGGGAATGCTGATACTTCAACAGTAATTTTGAAGGAAGCAGTCTTGAAATAAACTGTGCCCTAAGTATGAGGAAAGAACTTTTTTAAAAAGTGAAATCTCTCAAAGCAGGGAAAATAAAGTGCTCTAGAAGGAAAAAGGTAAAAATTTCTCATTTCTCCCCTCTGTCTTCCTCTGCTGTTTGTTTTATTATGTTATCTTCTCTCCATTGCCAAATAGCTCTTTGACTATTTCTGGTGCTGGAATACCTATGTTCTTAGGAGTATCAACGATCCAATAGGACCGTTGACTAAATGTGATAAATACTTTAGGGAAAATTAGTGGCAGTCAGAGCGGTCTCCAAGAATAATGAAAAAACAAAGTAAAACAAAACTGCAGCAAAAAGTCAACAATGACAATAACAGAAAGGGCTGATGAGGAAGCCCAGGGACCCTTTAGTTGGTTGAGAACTTGACTTGCAGACAAGAGGCTGCATGTTCCACCCCGACTTCGTTTTATGTGCCTCATGCAATTCTCATGGTTTCCTCAGGCACTACAAGTTTTTGGCTTCCTGAGGCAGCTACCAGGTGTGTGCCAGCACTGTCGAGAAGTGTGTGCAATGCCCAGAGATCAGCACTATTGAGTGTCCAAGTACTGCAGCCACGTACGTGACCAACAAGCACTTACCACAGCCAACTGTGTGATTACTGCAATCAGGTGCATGACCCCCCACAGCCATTATAATAATCACAGACAGCAAAAAAGATGGAAGGGAAAAATCTAAATGCTTCTTTTAAAAAGGCTTTTCTAGAAAAAAATAAGGAAGAAATTGTGTGCCAATATTTCTATTCATGATATATTCCAATAAGTTCCTTAATTCGGAAGAGAACAGTCGTGGTAGATTGTATTGTGAGAGAATTTTGACTCCATCAAAAACCATGCTTAATTCTTCTTAGTCACGTGATCAATTTTCCCGTCTGCCCTGAATGCAGGTTTGGAAATATTGTGTACTGCTCCCTGACCCATCGGTAAAAACTTCCATCTGTTTAATAGTGATAGGGTGTGTGTGTGTGTGTGTGTGTGTGTGTGTGTGTGTGTGTGTGTGTGTGTGTGTGTGCGCGCGCGCGCGTACTGGTAGCTGCTCCTTTTAGTTGGACGTTACAAGACACTGCTTCAGGCACAAATTATTTTCAAGTAAGACATGCAATAACTAAGGAGTTCAGTGATGAAGAGTCTCCCAGAGTTAAACACTTCTGGTTGTCAACAGGACAGGATAGAAAGCTGAAAAGTGACATTAACAACAGAATTCCATGCAGTCTTGCTCTCCCAGGATCCTAAAGAAAATTTCATAAATACAGGAGAGAAACACAAAATTATGAAAGGATGTTTACCAGTAGTTCACCATCTTTTCATAGACACTAGCTGTCTAGTAGAACATAGACACTAGCTGTCTAGTAGAAAAGTTTTAAAATTCTTAAGGAAAAGAAAAGAAGGAAGGGAGGAAGGAAGGGAGGGAGGAAGGGAGGGAGGGAGGGAGGGAGGAAGGAAGGAAGGAAGGAAGGAAGGAAGGAAGGAAGGAAGGAAGGAAGGAAGGAAGGAAGGAAGGAAGAGAGGGAGGGAGGGCTCGTGAGGAAGGAAGGGAGGGAGGGAGAATGAGGGAGGGAGGAAGGAAGGAAGGAAGGAAGGAAGGAAGGAAGGAAGGAAGGAAGGAAGGAAGGAAGGAAGGAAGGAAGGAAGGAAGGAAGGGGGGAGGGAGGGAAGGAAGGAAGGAAGGAAGGAAGGAAGGAAGGAAGGAAGGAAGGGGGGAGGGAGGGAAGGAAGGAAGGAAGGAAGGAAGGAAGGAAGGAAGGAAGGAAGGAAGGAAGGAAGGAAGGAAGGAAGGGCAGACTGAAGGAAGAAGGAAAGGAGGAAAGAACGAAGGAAGAAAACACAGGAAGAAGGAAGGAAGGAGGAAGGGAAGAAGGGAAGGAAGGAAGGAAGAGAGGGAGGGAGGAAGGAAGGAAGAAAAGACAGAGGAGGAAGGAAGGAAGGAAAGAAGGAAGGAAAGAGGGAAGGAACTCATGCCCTTTTGTGTCTCAGGTTTTCTCCACTCATATGGAAGCCACACAGTCACTTTTGACACAGAATGGCCTTTTCAGTGGCTCCTGACTCTAGTTTCTGCTGCCATTCAGAAGCACGTATCTCTTAGTAAGCAAGGTCTACTAGGAAAACATCCCGATTTAATCACCAAACAAACAAAACCACCAGGATCAATGCAGATTAACTTTCTCCATTCATAACTGTCACTCTTAAAAATTTCATTTTTAAAACTTTGAGAGATAGTTCTAAATAAAAGCTTGTTTGTAGACAGGCTGTGATCCGCAACTACTTTCAAACTGCACCATGTTTCCAAAGGTGAAGGCCCCATCTGTGAAAGTCCAGGTGCATCTACTTGTAGACTGAAAACAATGATGTTCATACCTATGTTTGGAAGAATAACGGTTCACCTAGTTCTCAGTGGACAGAAATGGTCTTGGCAATTTATTTACATTTTGAAAATAAAGATCATCTCCCTAATCTTAAAAATTCTTCTGGTTTTCAATGCAACTTTTAAAGCAATTGCTTTAAACAGTATGTCAGCAGCATTTTCATGTTAGCAATATCATAGATATAAAAAGGTGCTTGAAAAAATGATTAATTGGTGTTTGCTCATGTATTTGTTTTCTAGAGTTGTCATAACAATGATTCATAAATTTGGGTGGCTGATCTAGCAGAAATAGACAGTCTTATAGTGTTGGTTGATAGCACGTGAAATCAAGGTAATTGTAGGGCAGACTCCTCCTGAGGAATGGAAGGGGAGCTCTGACCTACTGATCCACTCATATTAGATTAGACACCACCCCCAAAGGCCTATTTTAGCTTGGTTACTTTTGTAAAAAAATCTATCTTCAAATAAGATAACATTCAGAGGAACTGTTCATTAGGAATCCGGATATCTTGGAGTATAGGAAGATAAGGGGGAAGTCAGAAAGAGCCATAAATCAACCCGTATCAATACAATAGTCTTAAAAGTTTCAATTTGAGAAGACGGCTGTTTCAATGAACAACATGACAATAAGTGAACTCTGTAGTTTTTTAACAACAAGACCATTGGTTGATTCAAATCTACTTCTTGTAGTCCATCTCTTAGTAATTAGAAAATATATTACATTTTTTTCTCCTTGGGGCTATTGAGAAGATTAGGTATATACATATATTTTAAAAAGAAATTCACTGCGGTTTACAATATTGATACTGAAAAGTTATCAAGGGAAGAGAGAGAGAGAGAGGGAGGTCGAGAGAGAGAGAGAGAGAAAGAGAGAGAGAGAGAGAACAGAGACAGAGACAGAGACAGAGACAGAAGTGCCTGCCATAGAGACAGGCTGGTGGCTGAAGGGGTTGGGAGTGGCAATCCTGGTGCTGGGAAATGTACACTGGTACAGGGATGGGTGCTGGAAAACTGTATGACTGGTATAAGTGAAATCCAGTCATGAACATCTTTGTAGGGATCTATCTCAGAGTAATTCAGTAAAAAAGTAAAAAAAAAAATCACTGAGGCCAGAGTAGGGTGTTTGTAGGGTGCCTGTCTTACATGCAGTCAAGCCAGGTTCTATTCTTAGCGTTCCATAGGGTATGTAAAGCCCTCCAGGAGAGAGCCCTGAGTGCAGAGCCAGGAGCAACGCCTGAGCATTGCTGGGTGTGACCCCAAACCATATACATATAATGAAAAGAAATTAATTTCCCTGGAGCCAGAGCAGTAACACAGTGGGTAAGACACTTGTTTTGCATGTGGCTGACCCAGTTTCAATTCCTAGCACCCCATGTGTCCCATGAGACCTGGCTAGAGTGATCCCGTTTCAGAGTCAGGAATAAGCACTGAGCATCAGTGTGTCCCCAAACAAAAACTTAATTTCAGTGTGCCGAGAGAGAAAACTGTCTCTTCCTCTTCTCCTCCTTTCTGGAACATTCCCTTTACATTATTTTGTGTGTGCTAAAAAAAATTTATTTTTCTGTTTTTCTGAGATTAAGCAAAATTTAAAAACTGTGTATAGTGCCAGAGCAATAGTACAGCAGGTAGGGCACTTGCCTGGCATGTGGCCAACCCAGGTCCAATCCCTGGCATCCCATATGGTCAACCAAGCCCTGCCAGGAGTGATTGTTGAGGGCAGAGTGAGGAGTGAGCCGTAAGTGTAAAAGCTAAGAGGCTGTATTCTCTGAGACACGTACCACAGTGTGGTTCAATCCTATTTGAATGAAAACCTATGGGCATGGGATACCGCTCAAGGTAGAGCACAAAGTCAGCTGCAATCGTATGTAATCATGTCTCCTTACCAGCAATGTCGGGGATGATCTCAGAGCTTTACACACACAAAGGCAAGTACTGGACCACTGAATTAGGTCCCCAGACTTGTAATTATGCTTTTCCTCTCACTCACTCGACTACATTTTGTATGCCTAGTCTGATCTCAATGTTCTGAATTGATTATCTGGTTTAATTCTTTCAATGACTCCTAGTATTTATCACTATTTTTCAAATAAGAAATCCAACACTATGAATGTGTCGATAATGCTTTCAGGTTCCCATCATAGGAAGTAGATGAGAAATGAATCAGCCTGATCCCACGGGCTGTTTTCTTCTTCACTGAGTGACCCTAACTTACTAGTCACAAAGGAGATGTGATACCTTAGGCCAGCACTGATAGTAGTCAGGTGTCTAATACTTTGGAATTAGGTTTCTTATGGATATTGTCAGCTTGCCCTTTTGATGATCACCCTTTTGATGTAGATAAAGCAGTGTGGCCTAAATGGCTTGTTTCTCCTATTGCATTGCTTTGATCACCCTATGATTTTAATAAAATATGGAATCTGTTTTAAACCCCTCTGAATGCTGGACATAATAATGACTTAACTGTGTCTATAAAAGAGCAATGTCAGATCTTCCAATGAGCATGACCCGCTTGAAAGAAAACAAAAGGAGAGAGTAGAAATGACCAACTCAACAACTGTGTCTCAGGGCCTGGCTCTGTGTCTGATATAAAAGATAACTGAAATAAAAGTGAACAACTCATTTTAAAACATAAGTAATCTTCTCTAGTTTTTGTATAGTTATAAATAACAAAGGTGTTGACACATTTTCACATGTATAAGATTATGTCTTAATTTTCCCTCTCACATCAAGTTCTCCCAGAATACTAATATCCAGTAAACAATGAATGCAAAAGTCATCATTTCTACACTCCTCCTGGAGAATGGAAACCACTTTTCTGTCCACATGACACCACTGCAATCCCACGGTCTACAGTCATGTTACCCTGATCCCTCACCAATCCTATTCAAGTTCCCACTTTGAAAGAATGTGGGATGGAAAGATAACACTTAGCTTTTTCTATAGCTTGTGGTATTATTTTTTTAACATAGAAATTTTCAGAGTTTTTATTTCAACAAAACATCTTGTTCAACTTAGTTAAATAATGTGGTTTCTTACCTTTTCCAGTTTTGAAAGAGCAAGAGAGTAACAGTCTTTGGCTCTGAACTGCATGAATCTCATGTTGGCTGGGTGAGTGAGCTCTGTGATAATACTGAGACTGGAAAACAACCTACATTGAAAAAAATAAGCATTACACTTACAGTACAATATGGTATTTCTCATAAAAACATACTTACAAGTGACTGATTCCTAGCCTTAGGTTTAAAATCACATGCAATTACAATCACAGGCTTTGTCACGCATAAGAATATTCTGTATAATAAAAAAAAAACCCACAATGTATTATGTTCTAAACAATATTTTAACCTTAATTTTTTTGGCTTTTGGACCGTACTTGGTGGTACCCAGAGCTCACTGTTGGCTCTGTGCTCAGGGATCATTCTTGGCAATGCTCAGGGCACCATGTGTAGTGCTGGAGATTGATTCTGGGGTCAGCCGCGTGCAAGGAACATGTTTTATCCACTGTACCTTATCTTTTCGAATTTTAATCAGCGGTTCAACAATTGAGTTTTATCAGACCCTTTATTCTTATGATTATAACACAGCATGGAAGAGAAACTCATAAAATTGATTTAAGAAGTTACAAGGTTAATTTGTGGTAAGTCTCCAAAAAAGACATTGATAAGATAACTCCACTGATTAGCAAAATCTCACGTGATAAGTGTACTTTCTGTAATGGGGTCTTCTGAAATACAGAACTCATCGTGTGAAAATTTAAAGGTCAAAGCTCATCACAATGAACTTCCAAGCAGAGGAAATACTTTAATTGAAATAGCATTTCATTGAAATAATTAAGACCAAGTCTCAATTGACAAAGGTGTACTAAAAGGACTCAGAATTATCACGAGCTGTAATTTGCATTAGCATTCTTCCCATTCACCTTTTGCCACCATTTCCCACCCAACACACACACACACACACACACACACACACACACACACACACACATACACACACCAACATACACATGCTAAAAATGTTTCTTCCAGAGAAAGGTGCAAAACAGAACTACAGCTATTGCCCTTTTTACTGCTGCTATTATGTGTGATCTGATTCCTATCAGGTACCTATGCATCTTGAGTAGCTCCCTGTTTCAACTACTTTGAAATTTTCTGTAGCAGCCCCTAGAGGAGGGTCAGCTTTACTCCTTTTCACATGACCTTTAGCTCAGACACGACTGTTCACATTTCCCGTCACTGGGCAGAGCCTATCCCTTGAACACCGGGACCACAGGGACTGAAATATATAAGATATCTTTTGATTCAAAACATGTCAGTTTCTGCAGCTGCACTTCCTCTCCATCCACGGGAGAGTAAAGAGCCTGCAGAGTCTCTCCAGGGGCGCCTGATGGACAGCCTTACAGACGGGAGCACAGAATTCAGAGCTGTGGGATCAATCTCCTCAAAAGGATCAACCAGGCCTCTCTCAGTTTACCCAAATAACCTTCTTCCGGTAAGTGGTACTTTGAAACAGGGTGTTGGTGATCAGTTTCATCTCTGTGGCCCCCAGAAGGAACTGCTACTATTGGAAATGCAGAAAACTGTAAGTTCAGAGTAAACTAAAAGTACTGAGACCCTACAGATGAGGAGACTTTGCCTCATCTCAGGTCTCTGAGCTTTTATCTAGTTGAAGAAGCAGCCATAGCTGGAACCCTTTAGACTCAGAGAAAGATGGTCTGGGGGAGATCATGCAGGTAATACGATCAGTAAACATGACTTCTCCATCCAAGAAACTTTTGCTCTCATTAAAGATGAAATAATCTCTCTTTGTTATGTGCACTCTCTCACATAAAGAGATTCCTTAATGAAAGGTACCTATCCCTGGTCTGCCGATTTTTCACTTGAATTTGATGGTTCCTTTACTAACTTACCTGATGCTTTGATTGTTCGATAAGACCGAGAGCCCAGAAGTGTAGGAGATAAGTCTTTGTACCCAAACAACTCTACAAAAACATTTTATAACTTTCTCTTCTCTCACGTGCTAATCGCAATGGGTGAATTCCCAAGAACACCCTCTGTCCCTGACAGTGTGATTCTGCCACCTAATAACCAGTTTCATGAAAGTTTCGGTTCTATATGTGGCCAAACCATCCCTCATTACCTGAACCACAGATCTGTCTCAGAAGACAGAGACCATCCTAGTTAAGACACTCAAAGCAATTCCTTTTATTTCTTAAACGTACTTTCTTTTGTGCTATCTGTGGAAATTGTAGGCTCTCTTCATTTAACTTTATTAATATTTGAGCCTAACCTACTTAAAGCCTTTGCAAACAATATCAAGTTTCCTGGCATCCACTCTTCCGTAACTGAGAGAAATATAGTATTATGTGCCCTCACGTCCATTTCGAAAGCCAATGTTAATGCATTTCACAAACAAGCAAACTTGGAGTAAATATACTTAGAATAATCCCAGCAAATCAATTATCAGAACATCATTTCATTTGCTAACTTTTCACCTTATTATTATTGCCAAGGCCCAAGAGATAACCAGTAAGGCACTTTGCCTTACATTGCAGCCCATCCAGGTTTGACCCCAGCATCTCATATGGTTCCTCAAGCACCACCAGGAGGAATTCCTGAGTGAAGAGTCAGGAGTAATCCCTGAGCATTGCTGGGTGCTACCCCTTAAACAATATATAAATAAATAATTAGAAGTAAAGTTGTAAAATTATTGCAACTGGGCTGGATAGACAGACTGGAGGTGAGGGCTTGTTCCTCCCCTGGCACTACATATAGTCCCCCAAGCACTGCCCGGGATCAAACCAGGTAGGATTCCCAAACTCCCCACTCCCCCAGACAAACTAATTTTATTTCTGGAGTTGACCACTGTTTTCAGTAACTGACCCCCTGAACTAATTACATATCGATTCTGCAGTGCAGAGTTGGGCGATGCTTAGTGATCTGACTCAGGAAACTTGCGGTATCGCACACAGCAGTTCCTTAGTTGCGATGGTACCTGTTCTTTTTTTTTTTCTAAAGTTGCTATCGCTGTTTAAAATGTACTTTCTTTCCTATTTATTTTCCTCCTCATCCTGCATGTTAAAACCCGGTTATGTAAAGTTCCTCTCATATCTAATTGAAAGCCAAAGTTTAAAATTAAAACCATTCTCTCCCGTTGAATCCCTTATCCTAGATTCATGCTGCTTATTGAGCCACATCTTGTGCTAAACCCTAGTGGGTTTCATCTACAACTTTATTCTCCTGCTAAATGACAATAGTTATACAAATAACATTTGCCCCATATATTCCTTCATTTAATAACCCTTTGTGACACTAAGCAATTTTCCAATTCTCATTGCTGCATGTAGATGAGGGACTTTGCATTTTCTACAGATAGCTTATGAAGAGTAAAAATATGTTTCCTCAATGGTTATATTTTTAGAAGCTTGATTTTCTGTAAAGTAACCAGAGACAGAAAAATTTACCAAAGACAGTTCATTCTATTATAAACTTAAAAATTTCAAATAGCCTGCTGGGAAAAAATACCAATTAAATGGACAAATTCCCCTATACCTAGTAAATACTTGCAACTGACAAATTGCAAACCGTATTGACATTTCAGAGCTTTTATTTCAGATTTTTGTTGTTGTTGTTAGCTTATTTGGGGGTCACAACTGGCAGGGCTCAGGGCTTACTCCTGGCTTACTCAGGAACACTCCTGGTGGTGCTCAGGGGACCTTATGTGGTGCTGGGGATCAAATGCTGGCTACTATTTGAAAGGCAAGTACCTTAGCCCACTGTACGATCTCTTTGACAAAAGAAATATTTAAAAATAACAAAGCAACTAAAGATATATGTCACAATATGGCACAGGTAATATTTGGCAGTATTATCTGTGACAGAGTTAACCAATGAATATAAAGCTTTATAGTGTCATTTAGATGTTAAAATCCGTATTTGTGGGGCTGGAGCGATAGCACAGTGGGTAGGGCATTTGCCTTGCACACAGCTGACCCGGGTTTGATTCTCAGCATCCCATATGGTCCTCTGAGCACTGCCAGGAGTAATTGCTGAGTGCAGAGCCAGGACTAAGACCTGTGCATTGCCGGGTGAATCAAAAAGAAAAAAAAATTAAATAAAATCCATATTTGTGCTTAGAAATTCTAAAAGAGAAAATGAGAAAACTGATGCATACAAATTCTAGGTTCAAGGTAACATTGTAGTAATTCAAAGAGTTTGTGTTTACTGAAGCAATCTAGAATAATACCTTTCCCCCTTATTCTAATAGTCAGACCATCAAAAATATGGGTACCCCAGTGATCCAAATAGAGATAATAAATTTTGAATAATATCAAACAACACCTTGTAGTTTTATATATTATAATTTAAATCCATTTTAATCTTTTCATCTCCAGTTTTCTTTATCCTCCCTAGACAGTAATTATTAAATCAAATTAGCTGCTATCAATTCAGCAAATCATTGTAAAATCTTTGCTACTGAAAACCCCTGGTTTTAAGAAGATTAAAAAGAAGCATGAAATTCCTGCCTTTAAAATTGAGATTGCACAATCTAATAGAGGAGATAGCAAAAAGTCATGAATTAAAGGACAATACACAGTTCTTCCAGCTATAATTATGAAGCTGACAGGATGATCACCGGATAGCACTGAGACATTGGTCAATGAATGACATGGGGCAAATTAACTAGAAGTATTGACATATAAGGTCAGAAAAGTAATTTAATAAGAAAATTACAGCTGTAAACAATGACAAGCTATAAACAAATGAAAATTTCTTTTGGGAAATTTTCTCCTCTTAGAAACATAAATTTTATCTTTCATATATTTATTGTTTTAATTTGGTTAAATTTGTCATTACTTGGATTCTTTTATTTATAATATGCTTTCATTTTTCTTTTATTCTTTTTTTGAGGGGTGCGGGGGGCACACCGAGGAGTGCTCAGGGCTTAACCTGGCTCTGTACCCAGAGTTTGCTCCTGGCAGTGTTGGGGGAGCCACATGAGGTGCCAGTGGTCCAACCTGAGTCAGCCACGTCCAAGGCTAGTGCCCTACACACTGTACTGTTGCCTTAGTTCTGTAAAACATTTTGTAACTCATGCTATCAAAGAGAAATAGACACAGAATACACTTAGATATATCTGATGCCTCAGTAAGAGTGCCTACATTTATGACAGAGTGTCCTGGTCATTTTATTTAAGTGACCCATAGTTTTGAAATTTGATAGGTCTATAAAATTTATGAGATATACCATTTATTTTATAGAAAAGAACTGCACCATTAATGTTGTTTTAAACTGAGAAAGAGAATCCATTATCTAAGTCTGCCACCTAGTGAAAATATAGATGTAACAAATATGAAATGTTTTCTCACAGTGTCCTTTAGACTTATAAAGTATTTATATCAATGGTAATATTTTAGATTTTAAAATGTGTTTACCTAATAATTGAATTATGCATCTTTAAAGAACTAGTAAATCTACTTCTAACTACATTTTGAATAGAGAGCGTATTACAAATAAAATGACATGTCTCTTTATCTTAGCTATTAACATTTTAGTAAAGTAATATTGTAATTAAAATTAACACGAAGGACTGGAGAGATAACTCAATAGGCTGAGTATATGCTTTGCATGTGGGGGAGCTGGGTTTGAATCTTTGGCATCACATGTTCCCCTGAGTGGCTCTTGTGGAGCTACCCCTGAGCACAGAGCTGGGGGTAGCCCCTGAACACTGCCCGATCCCCTCCTGCTCTTTTGCAACTCTCCCAAATGAATAAATATATATATATTATATATATATACACATTATATATATATATGCTATTCTAGTTTTACTGTTTCTTATAGTTTATTTTTATTTGTAACATAGTTACAATTATTTTAACCTTACGGGTTTGACTTTTTCAATCAAGTTAACTTTTATGGATTTGATGTTTTTATTTTTGGGGAACTCAGGGAGCCCAGATGCCCCTTCTAGGGATTTTTAGCCAGCTGGACCTGTGGCTCAATGTGGGGCCCGGGGGGGCCAGGGCGGCAGTGCTGCCTGGGTCCTGAGCACAGAGGATTAGTTGGACCACCGCGATGGTGCTCAGGCATGTCCAGGGCCATCCCAGGGTTTCACAACTTCACCCAGCAACGTTCAGGGCTTCCTGCAGTGACAGGGAGCAAACCAGAATGGGCTGTATGCAACGCATGTATCATAAGCTGACTCTTCTGTAGTATATTTGATTATATCAGATTTTTAACTTTGTTGAAAGGAAAACAGTACTGCAAGATGGTTTAACTTGTGTAATAAATAAAGACCTAAAACCATTCTTTGATGTTTTCAATTATTATGATTTTTTTTATTAAGGCGTTGTGGTCTGGGGCTGCTGGGGGTGCAGCCTGGTCAGTCTGAGGGGACTGCAGAGAGGAAGGATCCAGCTCATTCCACGATCCTTAGAAAACTTAAGTATACAAAACAGTGCCCACCACTGCCATGGCATTTACAGTTATCATGGCAGCCCATGACTGTGAACACATATGATCAGTACCTCAGTCCCAGGCGTTTGTGGGGAGGGTGGGAAGGAAAGGAAAGCAGGGAGTAATACGGATAACTGGTGTCTCTCTCGGACCCCCCACTCACTGTGCCTAAGGGGATTGTCTTCTCTACTTGCATTCTTCCTTAAACTCAACACTAGGTTCCTCTGCTTTTTTTTTTTTTTTTTTTTTTTTTTTTTTTTTTTTGCTTTTTGGGTTACACCTGGCGATGCACAGGGGTTACTCCTGGCTCTGCACTCAGGAATTATCCCTGGCGGTGCTCAGGGGACCATATGGGATGCTGGGAATTGAACCCGAGTTGGCCACATGCAAGGCAAACGCCCTACCCACTCTGCTATCACTCCAGCCCCCGGTTCTTCTGCATTTTTGAATAAAGGCTCACTTTGTGAGCCTCTAGTTATCTTCTTAACTAGATCTTTTTTTAAAATTATTTTTGCTTTTTGGGTCACACCTGACAGTTCTCAGGGGTTATTCCTTGCTCTGCACTAAGGATTTACTCCTGGTGGTGCTCGGGGGACCATATGGGATGCTGGGGATCGAACCTGGGACGGCCACATGCAAGGCAAATATCCTACTGGCTCCAGTCCCTTAACTAGTTCTTATCCCCAGTAAAATCCTGTTTGGGGATACTGAAAAATAGGGAACCACAGGCTCTGCGTGCTGGTGTTCCTCAAGCTTCATCCCTCAGGTGTGTCAGTAGAATACAGCAGTAAATCACTTATAAAGGTTGCTGCAGAGGTCATCCTGGCCAAGCTAATGCAGAAATCTCTAGTCCAAGCAAAAGGCAATCCATGATGATAAGTGTATTCTATAATTTTGCATGCTCAAGTGTTTCCATTGACAGTTAATCAGTCTCTTCCCAGTTAGCTAAATTTTCGAACACAAAGGAGAACTCCCAAAATATTTTCATAGTAAAACAAACCAATTCAAGGAAATTTTACTATAAATTATCCTTTAAACTTTACAAAACAAATTTAAAAAACTCAATAATCAAGGTCAGTATACCTTAATAACCTGGATTATCAAACTAAAATCTAAGTTAGAATGGCTAAAGTTTACAAAAATATAAGGAAAAAACAACCTATCCCAGAAATTCTTGTATAAAGAATTAGACCACTTAGGCTATAGCCGCACAAGGATCTCCTTGCTTATTTCTTTCCTCTTGTCTGTAAGTCAACATCTTTAGTTCCTATGGATCAAGGGCTTCTAGTCATTTTTAATTTGGTGCTGCCTGATTTGATTTGACTTCTGTACAAATGAGCTCTTAAAGTGCTTAATAAACTCCAGTTTATTTTTTAATACTAACCGGTATTTAATTCTGTAGTTCTTCTGCACTAAGTACTATTCTACCTGTACCCTAGAAAACCATTCTATTTTCAACTTCTGCAAAATTTTCTCAGACTGTCCTTTTTCTCACACAAACTCAGATCTGAAACTGTTTTTTCCACCCTGCTCCAATTCACAACAGGAAAGTGAAGCAATATTTCTTTCTTTTCATTAAAAAAAGAATAATGATAGGTATCAATGACATACAAAACATTGCCCAACTAGGGTATTTTGCTATGTCAATCTGATAGAGCTGTCTGAATTGGTTATTTTAAAAACAATTTGTTTTTAAATCATGAAGTGCCTAATTAACCTCAGATATAAGCCCTGGGTTCTTAACATATAAAAATATTTACTATATTCTAATGAACCTTGTTAGGTGAAACTTGAGCAAAAGAAAACTGGAAAATAGGAACTTACTTTTCTTCCAAATTGGAAATGAGAAATTCTCTTTTCAGCAGATTTTTTGTGCTGAGAAGATTGCAAAGGAAACAAGAGAACAGGGTAGCAGTATATGACCAGACAAAAACTTTATTTCCAAAACTCTAAGGTTTTCTGGAAAGGTCTGTGGAGGAGGTGGTAGACCAGTTGCATAAGATTTGAGGAATCTCTATCAAGTAGACGAGTGGAGATCATCTCTCGCTGAGCTGATTTGGGACCACAAGGAAAAGACCCTGTCCCAGAGAAGATTTGTTGCTGTTGCAGGCTGGAAGATAGGGGGTTCCTGCTAATGTATATTGGAGGGAAAGTGTCAGAAACTAAACCAGCGGGAAGACCTTTGATACAAAAGGCCTCCAAGAGGAGAGTCCATGGGCAGGCCCTGAGAGAAGATGAGCCCCAGTTGGAACAAAGGAACAAAGGCCACACAAAGAATAATCAGAGAAGACAATAAATTGCTTCTGGCTCACCTCTTTGGCAACCACTGCAGCAACGAACTGTCAGAGGGACAGTTTGGGGGACACGATGTAGACTATCCTGGCAGAGGAAGAGGCCTGGATAATGCTGCCCTGCCTGCATCTCCTTTCCTGATGTATAAACTTTCATACTTTAGGGTTCAGTTCCCCACGTTTGGGGTGAGCACTCTGCCATTTCCATTCTGGAGAAGCTCCTGTTCTCTCTTGCTCATGCATGGTCATCGACCTCTCTACTTCCTCCCTTTATTTTCCCAATAAGCTTGTTTTACTTAACTACTTGTCTCCTCCTGAAATTATTTTCTGAAAAGAGAGGTTGGGTAAGATAGATGACTCATTTTCTCTTTCTGCAAGGAGCATTTGCTCACTCCAGCCTGAGTTCATGCCTCCCCCAGAAATCGGGTGGTGGGGACCAGCTCCCATGCTGTGCAGAACACGTGGAAGCCAGGCACAGTGTGGTGGTTGCCTCATGGGGTTGGTGGTGGTAAATGAGTGTCTACTGTGGCTCACTGTAGACTTTCATCAGTCCCAAATTTCTCAGGACCCTCTCCAGGTGATAGGGGTGGGTAGAGAGACAAAGCGGTAGACCATCATCTCAAGGATGCTGTCCTTCTCCTCCCCATTTCACTTTTTTTCTGGGGGGGAAGGCCTGGATTTCAAACCAAGACTTTACAATCTCAAAGGCCCCACCATGCCCTCTGACCCCAGCATCAGTGCCAGAGTGTCTGTACTGATGGCTCCAAGATGGAACTGTGAACATCTAACACTGAACCATCCTGGGCTCTGTGTCAGTTTATATTAACTTTATTTTGTGACATGTCCCCCTTTGAAGTAGGTATTATTAATTCTTTTTACAGATAGAGGAATTGAAGCTCAGGGAGGTTAAATGATATGACCAAGGTCGCACCATTAGCTTCTCAGGTCATTTTTTCATTTCTAGCACTCGGATTGTATGGAATATTAGATTACTCAAGATGGCTCGGTTGAATTACAACACTTTCTCTGTTTCATCCGAGGGTTTGAGGACAGTGTATGGCTTCTGAATTTACTTATCATGGGATGGAGTAAAGCAGGAGAGTTCACCGAGGGACTTAACTATTAGAAGTTTTTGGGCAATTGGGGCTGGAGTGATAGCACAGTGGGTAGGACATTTGCTTTGCACATGGCCGACCCTGGTTTGATTCCTAGAATCCCATATGGTCCCCTGAGCACCGCCAGGAGTGATTCCTGAGTGCATGAGCCAGGAGTAACCCCTGTGCATCGCCGGGTGTGACCCAAAAAGAAAAAAAAAAAAAAGAAAAAAAAAGAGAATGTCAGAAGTTTTGGGGCAAAATTTGGGACTTGTGACTGGTCAGGGCTTCTCCCTGGCGTTCTAGTAGCTGGCATCACCTTTCCTGCCCGTAACTGCAGGGAGAGGCTGGCACAGTCAAGAGAGGCATCTGCCTGCCAATCTGAGGGCTTTTGAAACAGAATTATAATTGCCTTTCAGCGACCTTGGCTGCAATTTGGGCAAAACCTAGCCAAGAGCAAGATCTTACAGAGAGTGGCCTTGGGAGGGAGAGGAAAACCTACTCCTCTGCCAGCGAGTCCATAAAGGAACGTTCTCTTTGAGGAATGATACAAATTTGAGTAAATGTTCAGTTCAAGGTACCGCTCAAGTTGTTCAGTGCTTTGAAGTGAGGCTACTCATTTAGGTACAAAGCAAGACAGAGGCTGGCGGTGTATCCTTGGCTGAACATTGGGAGCACTGACCAGGTGCTCAACGATCTCTATATCCCTATTCTAAATTCTTGATGTCTTGAATATAAAGATTATTTTTGTGAACTGTCTTCATAGGGCTAGCTGGGAGGTCCTAGCAATGTGGATTAAAGAAGTCACTTGGACTCCAAACCCAAACAACTCAAAAGCATGAGAGCTGGAAACCTATTAACTTGCAAAATGAGAGGCTGGCAGCAGAGTGGGGCCTCTTAGGAGAAGAGAAACTGCAGCAAAACAAAAAGCCATAAAAAGAACATGAAAGAGGAACATCAAAGTTCTAAGCTCTTCCCACTGACAATACCCTAGCAACAGATCCTTGTCTGCCGAGAAAGTGCCAAATGGGGGCAGTTTGGATAAACCCTATAAAATTAACTTTACAGGGCACATCCCCCATTTGAGGAAGCTGCTGTATCTCCACTTTTGGGGATTTGCATTCCCTCATTTGCAGATCTCCTGGATTCAAACTGGGATGGGTACAATAACCAGCTCCCCCTCCCAAAAGTTAATGTCTCTGAATATGTTTCTCTTTCGTTCTCTTCCCTCATGTTAAATGAATAATATTTTATTTCACAATGTGTCTCTTTCTGAAATTATTTTCTCTGAGGAGGAGAAATAGGTCTGGAACCCTGAGCAATCTGGGCACCTGCCCTCAGGACTGGCTTTTCTTTCCCTGGGAAGAGCGATTATTTGCTCTAACCTGAGACAGCTCTTCCAGAGACCCAAGGTAGTGGGGTAGATGCTCCCACACCATGATGATCAATGGACCTTGGGTTTCCCACTGGGTCTGGTGGTACTCAAGGCCCCACACAGTCATGTGCTTGCATGGACTTTACAAATCTGGAACCTTCAGGCACTTTCCTGGGTGAGGAGGTGGGTCTAGCCACAGCGAGGTGGCAAGACCTTGTGTACCTCCAGCATACTTCTCTCACTCCCCACTTCACCCAAGTCACTGATAACATTAGATCGTATACTAAGGTGACCTGTAACATGTGGCCAATAACCCAGGAGAGCGACTTCTTTGGGGGAGCCACTTCTCCAGCCGGCAACAACATTCTATATAAGATTCAATTTCCACTGTTGGTGTTAAGTAAGGAAATGGCAAACAGTTTTTATGAGCCATCAAGATCACTATCCAGCTCTAAATAATAGATATGCTGTAGGGCACATATTGGGGACACCTGTCTGAATATTTTGAGAAGCAATACTCTGTATCTTCATTCCCAGACCACCTCCCATTCATACCCATATGCATAACAGATGAATTAATGAGATTTTCCTGACATTTATTTGACATTTTGGGGTTTGAGTGGACCAGAGGGATTATGAATGTGGCAAGAATAGAAATCTATCAACAGAATATATGTATTAGGAAACATAATTAGAAGTTCAAAGTAACCAATATAAGCTTCTAAATAACAGATTTAGTCTATCCCTCGCTGTCAAACTAGGATTGGGGTAGTTACATATATCAGGTATGAGCCAAAGCCCTCTTTTACTTTCTCTCCTCCTCACTTTTTTTTCTCCTGATCCCTAAAGCCAACAAGGATTGAAGATTTTTCTAACAAATTGCCCAGTAGTTTTAAAAGCTACAAATGTGGAAGTCAAAATGTTTTATATAAAAGTGGAATGTCAAAACAATCAAGTTAAAATGGCAAGGGCTCAAATAACTACACAGTTGTTTACAAATGCCAAAATAAAACAGCATCTCCCCACATAAAATAATACCATACTGTGATCTTAATGTGCCCAATATATACTGATACTCAGTATGATTCCAAGATTAATTGTTCCCCTAGTAATAACAGGGAAATCTAACTTCTTGCCAAACATCCTCATAAAGTGTGTGCATAGACATTTTTTGTGGTCACTGTATTTTAGAAATACCAATTTGAGGTCTTGTTTTTCTCACAAGCAATAGTGGCCAGTACTCTGTCTGAGGCAATGCTCTGAGTGATTCAGGCAATGCTCTGAGTGATTCTCAGAAAACGTCTTAGTCACTGCAATAACTTCGATGGGAAGATGCAATGCTCAGGAATGTCCTGGTTGCCTAGATTAAAGTTGACATTACACTTTAGAACTCTCCTGGCTAAAATCCCGAAGCCCATCAGTCCCAGCTCCTCTGCTACCTCTGACTAGCTTCAAAATACTTTCACATAAACAAAGTATTAGGTGCATGTGTTGGTTGCAGACGTATGCCAGGAATAGCTAGCATTCTACCTCACCACTTAGGGTGGTTCAACATGTTTTTAATCAGAAATAAAACATTTGGGGATTAAAACTGCTTCTGTTCCCATTAGTTTTACTAGTAGGTGACTCTCACATAAAGAAACTAATATCATGAAGATATGAGGATTAGCTCAGGTATTTTACACGCATCTTTGATAAAGTAAATTATTAGCCCAGGAAGGCACCATAGCTGCCTGGGGTGCCACATCAACAAACACAAACCTAAGTAACCTTGGAATCCTTCTAAATATCCCTTCTCTTCACTAGAAAGAGAGTATATCTGGTCTTCAGTACCCAAATTTCAACCCATGTTCTCTGCCTCTTGTTCCATATTTGTTTTCTTTTTGGGGGGATGGGTTGGGGTGAGGGGTAGTTTGTGCCAAATCCTGTGGTTCTCTGGGCTTACTCATGGCTTTGCACTCAGGGATCACTACAGGAAAAAGTTGGAATATAATATGGGGTGCCAGAGATTGAACCCGAGTCAGCCGTGTGCAAGGCAAGTGCCTTACCCACTACACTATCTCACCAGCTCATTTTCTTTCCTTTATTCTTTGATTAAAGCTTTCTTCTTTCTAAATTTGCTGCTATCTGGACCCTGTGGAATACTGTTAAAAGTGTGTTTATATTTGTCAAATGTTAAAGTTTGTTTATATCACCTCAATTGTCTTAAAATTGTGTTTATGAATGAGATTGAATCTGCTGAAAAACCAAGTATGCGGAACGTGTGACTGAAATCTCCAGGCTTCCAGAGTTGGGATGGGCCTTCCACCACACATCTCTCTGCGCTTCTGCTTTCCTGTCAGTCAAGCCCTTGAACTACCTCTGGGGACCATTTAAGTGAGTTTATGGCCGTGATTCAGACACACAAATCTTGGGAGAGAGCAGCTAGCGGCAGAGATGCCTTTGGACCCCCAAATCACCATCCAATTAAAAAAAATTTAACTCCAAGTCTAGCACACTATGAAAAAATTTTAGAATTCCAGGAGCATATGGCCGCAAAAGCTGATGCGCAACATTTCATGTAATTATGTCACTGATATACCAAGAGTAGCACATCACATTTGATGGGGTGTAAGGTTGAAGACAACCAATCTTGGTAAATAGCACACACGACTCAAACTCTAACAACAAGTTAATGATCTCTAACACAGGGACTCAATGGCTCCATGATGAGAAAAAACAATTTTCACAACTTTCCTCTAAGGGAACCTTTTTGATCATTTTTAGTCAATTATTCATAACAAGCAATACAAAATAAAATACTTAGCATTTGCCTTTTGGGCAGGCTTGGGTGGTGGTGGTAAAACTGGAAATAATGGTGGTGGGAAGGTATAGTGGTGGTGGGATTGGTGATGAAATAGTAAATGTAATCAATTACTGTGAAAAACTCCTTGAAAATGATTTTTTTTAAAAATTGTGTCAGAATAATTTGCCCTTGCATATGCCATATGTATGATCTAGTTCACTTAGAGATGGAATGCTAGCCTTGAAACCTAAGGGACCTGGGACCCAGCTTATGAATACTGGATTTCTGCTTCTGTGAGGCTTTTTGGTATGGGTAATTGACGGGATCCTACTTCGGGAATGTATCTGTCTGTAGGGAATTTCAGGCAAGGTGGAATTTCATGCAAGGTGGTAGGTATGTAAGTAGGGTAAAAAGTTAAGATTTGTGAATAACAGCAAAAGAAAGAGGGGGAAAAATGCTGAGATTAGAGTTAGCCCAGAGTAGTATCTGATAAGTATCAGTATCACCTATGTAGGCCTTTAAAAATCATCACTAATTGTGGCAGAAGCAGCTTTAGCAAAAATCATATTTAACCAGAAGAAAAATAATCAAGGAATGCAGAAAACATCACCTCATGGGTAGTAGCTGACTATAATTTTAATATGAAACAATTGAGACTACAAGCCTTGCTTATTTATTTAGATAAATGATATTTTATATATCATAGGGATCTAATATCTTACATTTTATTCTGTAGGACTGGAAAAATTTAGCAAGCATACTTAAATAGAATGATTTCTTAATGTTTCATAAAAATGTGTACCTTAACAAATGATATGTAGCTAGTGAAATAATAATGCCTTTGTACATCATTGGGTGGGGGTTAGAACATAAATAATTAGTTTGGGCATGCAGTAGTTATTCTGAAAATTCTGCTTACAATCATTCAGCCTGTATGTATGTATGCACCATATAAATCATGGAAAATTGAAAGCTGCTGACAGGTAACCTTAGAAGTTAAGGGATCTAAAGTTATTTGTTCATTAATTCTTTCTACAAGTGATTTCTTCTCAACAAGGAGCACAGCAAAGGGTTCCTCTGCAAGTTACCATCTGTGTATCTGCCCCGAGCAATTCTGGTCAATTTGTTTTAAATTGTTAATTAAAAATTTTGCATCTTTCAGCAAGAAGAGAATTTACTATTATTTTGGATCCAAAATAATTCATTCAGAGAACATATAATAAAAGCCAATCAATAAAAACCTCATTACAATAGAAATAAACTCACAGAAAGTTGAAAATGAAAATGAATGTTTAATCAAAAAGGCCCAGATTCTTTCTTATTAACGTTATAATTAGCTTCTGCCAAGTCTGGAGTTTTAAAACAAAAAGAAGTATGATTTTGCTTTATTCATGGGGTATAAATCTCATCCCTTCAATTAATTTCCCACTCTGCAATTTGCTATTTCATTCTTTGAAGAAATTGGAAATGTAGCTGTCATATTTTAAATATGTGCTGTGCTACCTTTAAATTTACTGTGTAGTACAGATCAATAACTAGTTAGATATTCCAGGTAAATACCCACATTCAATAATGTTTTGAGGATGTATTTAAACCTCTGGACTAAAAGGTTTTTATGTCCAGGGTAAATTTTTTTAACTATGTGACAAATTGTTTATACAGTAGAATTATACAGTATTTGCATCAATATGTTAAGGTAGATTAATTACATTCTATAAGCATATTATACATAAATAAAACTAAGTGTTTGTGTTTCTTGGGGCTGTTCATACCAGCTGTGTCCTGGAGTTACTCTCAGCCCTGTGCTGGGGGCTGCAGGAGGCAGAGCACAGGGTGCCAAAGATTGAACCCAGGTTTTATGGATGCAAAACATGTGCTTTCCTTCCTCTTTTATTATTTGTTTGTATATTAATTTTTTATTTAATTTTATTTAGAAAAATTTTTTTATTAGTGAATCACTGTGAGGTACAGGTACAAACTTATGAACTTCCATGTTTGCATTTCAGTCATACAGTGATCGTTTGCATCCCTCCACCAGTGCCCATTCTCCTCCACCAATGTTCCCTGTATCCCTCCCACCACCCCCACCCCAACCCCCACCACTCCACCCTGTTTCTGTGGCAGGGCATTCCTTTTTGTTCTCTCTCCGTTGGGGTGTTGTGGTTTGCAATAGAGGTATTGAGTGGCCATCATGTTTGCTCTATAGTCTACTTTCGGCACACATCTTCCAACCCAAATGGATCCTCCCAACATTCCCTACTAGGTGTTCCCTTCTCTATCTCAGCTGCCTTTTCCCCCAGCATGTAAGGCCAGTTTCCAAGCGGTGGGGCAGACCTCCTGGTCCTTATCTCTACTACTCCTGGGTATTATTTTTTTTTAATGAATCACCTTGAGATACAGCTACAGACTTACAAACTTTCATTATGTTTCAGTCATACAATGATCGAGAACCCAACCCTCCATCAGTGCCCATTCTCCACCACCAATGATCCCAGTATCCCTCCCGCCACCCCACCCCATCCTCCTTGCCTCTGTGGCAGGCACATTTCCTTTTACACTCTCTCTCTTTCTGGGTGTTATGGTTTGCAATATGGGTACTAATTGGCCATCATGTTCGGTTCATAGTCTACTTTCAGTACACATCTCCCATCCTGAGCGAACCCTCCAACAAGTCATGAAATTTGCATATACGTGGATTGACATGGAGAGTATCATGCTAAGCAAAATAAGTCAGAGAGAGAGGGACAGACATAGAATGACTGCACTCCTTGAGGAATATAAAGTAACATAATGGGAAACTAACACCCACGGATAGTAGAGATAAGGGCCAGGAGGATTGCTTCATGGCCTGGAAGCTGGCTTCACAGGCTGGCAGAAAAGGCAGCTGAGAGAGAATGGACCACCAAGTAAATGATGCTTGGAGAACTTGCTTGGGATGGGAGATATGTACTGAAAGTGATTTCCTTCTGAGCCTCATGTTAGGCCCTCATAAACAAGTTTTGCAAAGATTAAGAAAATACACTAGGGGGCTGAAGAGGTAGTGCAGGGGTTACAGTGCTTGCCTTGCCCATAGTTTACCCAAGTTATATTTATGTTTTTGTTTTGGGGTAATACCTGGCAATGCTCAGGGGTTGCTCCTGACAATGCACTCAGGAATTACTCCTGGTGGTGCTCAGGGGACCATACTAGATGCCAAGAATCAACTGGTGGGCCATGCACAAGTCAAACACCCTGCCTGCTGTACTATCTCTAGCCCTCGCCCCTGGCACTGCATGTAGTACCCTGAGTTATGTGAGGAGTGATTCCTGAGCACAAAACCAGGAGTAAGCTTTAAGCATCACCAGCTATGCCCCAAAACAAAATAGAAAAGAAAAGAAATGCACTAATGAATAAAGTTGTGATACAGAAGGACCAGACACTGTCTGATTCCCCACCTCTCACCCCCCGCACCTCAGGATCTGGCACTGGTAGTCCTGGAGTGACTATATCTAGGACAAAAAATTAAAAGAATAACAACGAAAGATAAATTTAAAAAGTCATTGTCTATGGGATTCTTGGGGATAGTGGTACCAGGTGAAATTTATTTACTACAATATTTGTTGTTGCAAGGTCCATGGTCTGAAAGTTATAATTACATTACTAATAGTTATAAGATCAAACACTTATCAAGTAACTGCAGACTAAGTGTGTGCTACAGAATTACATGTTTTAAAATATCAAAAAACAACCTTGTGCCTTGTGATTAAGACACAGAGGGTTAGGAAAGGAAACCAATTTGCCTCCTATCATCATCTAATTATGTAGCATTCAAATTTGGATCATTTTCTCCTGAACTATGAATTCAGGTAATCAGATAATGACCCTCAATATATGCTTTTCTACCAAATAAAGGTAGAGTGAAAAGACATGATGATAGAATTCAAATAGTTTAATTTCATTATTTCATAGCTCATGTATATCTTGGAGTTATGTGTATTTTAAATTGGTATAAGAATCATTTTACATATATCATGCAAACACTTGATTTTTAAAGGATAAATAAATAATCAATAAACTTTGATTATTGCATAGGCTTTTCTCTTGCTAAGGACACTGGGTCTTACCTACAATGATCACATAAAGAATTCCATTCTGGATGAGTTTGATGAATGAAAGATAGGAAAACAGTCACAAGGATGCAATGACTTTGCTCCTAACATGACTATATTCCCTATTGGGCAGACTGGCTTGTTTAGTCCTTACTGACCATTATGGAAACAGATACCTGTGACCACTACTAGGCAAAGGCATTGAGACCAAAATTAGGGGCCAGAGATGTGGTTCAAGTGAATACTATCACCTTGCACCTGTGAAACCCAGGGTTTGATTTCTGTACCCAGAAATTCTCTCAGGACTAGCTGAAGTGACCTGGGGAGCACAAAGAATCTCTGGGTGTATCTCGCGAGCAAACAAATCAAAGCCCAGACCATGCATGGGATGTCACAAATCTATGTTGATTCAGTTGTTTTAAAACCATACAAGAAATTCAATTGAGTATAGAATGAGTTTTTAAAGGAATTTTCAATACCTGACATTAAAACACTGATGTCCACAGTGCAATTTACATATTTTGTTATGATTACAATTAAATAAATAAATGAACATAACCTGTGTGTATTGAATGAAATAAACCTGTATGTTTATTTCTTTGGCACTTTGGCACAGAGTCAAATGGCTTACAATGCTAATGTAATGTAATGTAATGGCTTACAATACAATGCCAAGTAAACAGCCAGACCAGTGCTCCAGACATTTACCTGAAAAGGGTCTGCACATTCACAATTGTTTTGGCATCTGCCATGTAGTCTTCCTCGGCACTCATGGTGCTCTCTTTGTCCACAACCACCATGTTGGCAGCAAAAGTCACTCCACACCTGAGTAGATCGTCTAGACTTTGATAGAAATCAACAGACAGAAAAGAATTTCATTAAATCACAGTCCTAGGATGGGTGCTAAGATCTGCTTGCCCCCTGAAGATGGATAGATAGCGCTTAAGGGTGGCATTCATAAAGTGTGCATCATTAGGTGTCAATGGGAATTATTGGTAAAATATTCTGTTCTCATGCCAAATAATTGATACTGTGAGACTCTTTATGCTTTCTTTAGATCTTAACTGTTGCAAAATCATATACATTAATATTGCTAGGTTGTGCAAATAAAATCAATTTGGCAATGACACTGAAATAGAGTATGTTAGAACTTTGTTTTTATAGCGGACATTCTATTTCAAAAACACCATTTATATATTTTTAAATCCTTCATGTGCTTCTGTTAAACTATAAATGAATACTTACTCTATTAATTTAAATGGTCAAGTCTAAAAAGCTGTAGAATTTATATTTGAAAGTGTCTCTTTTGTGTATATGAAAACAATGTGCTATATATTGGTTCTGGACAGTCAAAAACATGTGAAGTATGTCATCATCAGTTGTATTCAAGTCAACCTAAGTTTTTAAAAAAGCGATTGAATAAGCTGGTTTCTTTGGGTGCATAAAGTCCTATGAGCTGAAAGAGGGTAAGTCAATCTTCTCTATAACTGATGAAAACTTGACCTAACATCTCCCACTGAATTCAGAGAAAATGTTCCCAATAGCACTGAATCAAGTAAATCATCATCCTTACTGTCTTCGTTTCATATACACTAAAAAAATATCGGTCTGAATAAGGGAGATTAAACTTAACTACCGAAAGAGTGTCGTAAGTACAGTGTCGACTACAGACATAAAAAAATTGTGTGAACCAATTTTCTCTTTTATTTTAAAAGAGAAAGTGTAAAGCAAAAAAAAAAAAAAAGTTCCATTTAGACTTTTTGACTTTTTTTTCCCACTTAGATGCTGAAATGATCGAGGGCATTCCCTGAGGATCTTTTCCACGTACATAATTGGATTGGTTGACTAGCCATGACATGTTAGAAGAAATACTTTTCCTTTACAGGAAGGCAGGAGGCAGTTCTTACTCTGTTATAAGGCGAGAGAGTATTACCAAAGCTTTGAGTCCAAGATCCCCAGGAGTCCAGAAAAAATATTTCGCTTGAATCAGGAACAATGTTCTGTGGCAGAGATTTTATGGCTAAAACTGTGGAAACAGAATGTTATTCCAGATAAATTTCCTATGGTGAGAGGGACTGGACCATAACATCCGATCAATATCTGACTGAACCTTAGGGCCTACGAAGACTTGGGGGCTTCTTTCATCTAGCAAACTCATCATAATCGTTCTTACGCTAACTAGAATACATTTTTTTAAAAGGTAAGTGAAATTATAAAGTGAATGTGCTGTGGCTCCTTATAGGCCATAAAAGTAATGTCTGAATTGTATTTCTTCAATTCACCTTATCATAATGTAATGCTTCTTATATTTTACACTCATCATTTTTACAGCCCAATAAAAAAAAAATTACTCCCTAGTGACTTCTATACTGGAAAAGGAAAAAAATAAAATTGTAAGAAGTAAGCTCATTGCAAAGGATTCACAGGCAGAAATGGTGATAAGGAGATAATTTTATCAGTAATGAATGAAGTTGAAATTAGTATTGTTAAAAACTTCACTGAGGTTACGAGTGAAACAGCTATCACTCCCTGCACTGGTATATGCATATATCCATTCTATATTAAAAATACTGGATGTTGTGTTTTACAAATAACCCTAGATTATTTTAGTAATTGTGCATTTAAATCTACATAAAAATATAACATTTAAAAATGACATTTCTACATTGAAACATTTCTGTTTAGCATATCTTAACTTTATTATTTCAATATTTAATTGGTTCTTAATTTTGTTATGTTTTTTCTTTTTTGTAAAAGTAGATTATGAAGCTAGTTTTAAAACTTTGTATCCATGTTATTTTTCCCATAGCCTTTTCTTTTTTTCAGCGTGATTGCTTTACACTTTTTCGCCACCAGATGGCGACCTCCAAAAAAAGTAATCACGAGTACAGACTACCTGGCAAAACTCTTTCCTGACTTTTAAGATTTCCTATGCTAATAGTGTGAGTGTATGAGTATGAGGGAGTGTTTGTAAATTTGTTTTGACTCGTTCAGATGCTTTGTTCTGTTTTACTTGTAAGGGAAATTTCAAGCATGAGCAAAGAGGAGAACTGTGCAGTGAATCTCTGCGCACCCAGCGCCCAGCTTCAATAATTATGCAACCAATACTACACTTATAATCCAATAATCTGATCATTTAAATTATTTTCTTTCATATTCTTTCACCATATTTTACAGAGAAAAGTTCAGTTCAAAGTTAACATCAGAAAATGTAGATGGCAGGTTTACTCTTTAACTTTTAAGCTAGTTGTTTAGTACTATGACAACCAAAAGTGGAAATCTAATCTGTGTAGCATGGAGGGTAAACAGTCTGTTTCAATTTCTGTGTATCTAATCCACAGTCAATAACTGCATCCAAGTTATGAGGATTTTTTTTCATTTTCTATGGAATTAAATAAAAGCATGACAGTTCCCAATTAATAATTTTTAGCACTTTATTTTGAAGACTCTGGCTGACTTATCTTTTAACTGGAGAAACAAAGCAGAAGCATCTTTTATCAAATTTAGTTTTAAAATTGCCCTTAAAATGGAAAATTGATATATATCAATATATAATATGTTGATGCACATAAAATGATCTATATTTTAACACTAGAGAATTGCACATTCTCAACTTTTATTAACAAATATTTTAAAAGGTATAGAGTAACATATGTTATAAGAATAAAATCAATTCTTGCATATATAATTTATAAATCTGAACTAAAACATTTCAAAATTATTTGGAAAGTCCTCAGAAGTTGTGACACTTATATGAAGGCGTCACAATGCTGAACTCTTTAGTGTCCTGTACCATTATGTCAAGAGTAAATCATGTTTTAATTGTAGACAAAACAAAACAGAATTAAGTTTCTAAAATCTGAACAAAATAGACATTATTGACATGCAGCAAGATTTGCTTTAAATCAACAACATAACAGTACTATTTATAAAGTTTAAATACAAGGTATATCACACAAGGACATAAGCTTTGCATGCAAACTATCATATTTGCAAATACTACAAGGGCAAATAACACTCCTCATGCAACAAAAGGGCACAGCACAAGACAAATCACAGGACACCACACTAGTTAGTGCACCAAAGATTTTGTCACCTACTTGTCAATAGAGCCCACCATGTAGTAAACCATTGGAAACCAACAGATTGCATCCAGAAAATGCATATCTGGCCTAAGTAGCAGATGGGTTACAAAATGAAACACAATGTCACAACAGCGGTAGCACTTCTGGGGAAAGGAAGTAAGTTGTCTTAGTTGGCATTTTCAAAACTAAAGCTGATGTGCCTTTTTATTACCAATAACAAAAAAACATCATTTGTACTTGTTATGAATAATACAACATACCCAGAATTATAAGAAGAACAACTCAACTGTAGATCTGCTTTTGAAATCAGAAACATTATGGCATAATTTTACACAAAATATGAAAACACGACTTTCGATTATGACTAAAATACCTTACCAACAGATTTAAAAGTGATTTATGTAGAGGGCTAAGTCATAAAATGAG
Source organism: Sorex araneus (assembly GCF_027595985.1). NCBI lineage: Eukaryota > Metazoa > Chordata > Mammalia > Eulipotyphla > Soricidae > Sorex > Sorex araneus. Next base: position 29,512,482 of record NC_073308.1, read on the forward strand.
AAAATAATAATTATTTTTCCCAGATGACTCAAAGCATAACAAGCCAAACTAACATAAATATTAGCAACTGTCCCTAGGAAGATAGAAAACTGCATGTCCTTTAATATAGAAACGTGTCAATAGATACAGCATATATACCCACACAAATACCTACTATATAAGTATAAAAATTCACCTTCCATTGATTTACTTGATATATACTGTTGAACAAGTATTAGGTGTAGCTGAAATCTTCACTTATGTGAACATTTCAGTAAAGAATCATAAATCTGAAAGCTTCTTTAGAAATCTCTTAATCATTTTCTTCCTTTTGTAAAATAATTAATTTTCATGTATCTATTTGCTAAGTACATATGCATATAAAATATTTAATACAGATATTTTAACATGCTCATTTATATACAAAAGAGAATATTATATTAATTTCATCTATAAAATTATACTTTTGGGAGTTCATGGCCAAAAGCACACATCATATTAGATGTTTTAATCGAAAAGTAAAACCATTGCATTCGGATGCAGACGTGGAGAATATTTAACAGAAATGATGTTTAATTTGATGTTGGTTGAATGAGAAGTGAGAATTTATAAAATATAAGGAGAGGGAAATTATAGGGAAAATTATATACATCCCATGTATTTATTCTTGTTAGATGAAGTCTTTTCCTCTGGTTTATTTTATTCCTGTAAAACATCATCTGATCTGATTACACTCTAAAGTAAAAGAGTGTTCAATATGTGAGACTCAAAAAGACGTTTCACAGAAACATTATGAATAGATTGAGTTTCTCCGATTCTCAAATTTCGTTGCAGCAATTTAAAGTGTCTCTTAATATTACAGACATCAGATCATGTAAAAATCTTCCATTATTCTTTTTATAAGATATTTTCGCATTTGTTATGAATAATTATGATTTATTTTCAGCACCTTGATTTATAATACTGATAAGGAAGTTTTGGCATTCATTTAGCATTCACTTTTATCATTTAATCTAAGACTCATAAAAGGTTTATTGGTGAATCATAGGCCATAATTTTTTTTTAATGTTTGCATAGTAATTTTCAGCAAATATTACGACAATACACATTCATGGTACAAGCTTTGATTGTGTCTTCTGGTTCTCAGTGTACACTAATTTGCTGCTTAAAAAGGAGGCCAGAGACCAGAGAGAGAGCACAGTGGTTAAGGTACTTGCCATGCACCTGGTTGATGGCGGTTTGATTCCTGGCGCTGCATATGGTCTTATGAGCAGCACCAGAAATGTTTCCTGAGAACAGACTCAGGAAGCTGGGTGTGTGTGGCCCAACAACTGAAAAGGAAAAAATAAATTAAGTTTCCCTTCCTTCCTTCTTTCTTCCTTCCTTCTTTCATATGTGACATGTTATAACAATAAAATAAATAAATATATTACATATAAATATTGGTTTGGGTGCCCAGGGGCTATGCCTGTGGGATGTCCTCGTGGTATTCAGGTGACCACACAGTCTTGGGGATTGAACCCAGACCTCCTGCATGTAGCTTGTGCTCCAGCCCGAAGCTCTCTCCCCAGCTCCAAAGGGCAGTTCCTTTTTTTTTTTTTTTTTTGCAGAAACTGATTTAAGATTATTCATAGAGCTTCTAGCTGTCTTGAATGAAGGAGTACATGTGAGGAAGTGTCACAGGGCTTCAGGCAGCATGGAGATTTTGTGATCTAGAAATACATTTTCCCTATCAAGAATCTCCGCGGCTGGCTTGGTTCTGTAACTCCTTATTGTTACTTGGATATATCTACCCAGGCCAAGATAACATCCCATAGAATCTTATTCTTTCAAATTCACATTTTAATCACTTAGGATTCTTTTTATTTATTTATTTATATTTTTGCAGGGAGGACTGGGGTGGGTAGTGGAATGGGAGCCACATGTCATTCTGCTCAGGGCTTACTCGTGGCTTCATACTTAGGGATCACACCCAGTGGGACACAGGGATGCCTATAGGGTGCAGGAGACTGAACCCAAGCCGGCCATATGCAAAGTAAAGTGCCCTAATCCTGTACTATCTTTCTGGCCCCAACCCTTCAATTTCTTTCTAACTTTACTTTTTTATTTTGGGCCACTGGGTACTCTGGGTCTACTCCTGGCTCTCTCCCAATGGTGCTCTGGGGACCATATGGGATGGCAGAGATCAAACCCAGGTCAGCTTTGGTAAGGCAATGCCCTACTTGCTATACTATGACTCCGGCCCCAACAATTCAATTTCATAATGCTACCTTCTCGATTTGTTCTTTTGATGTATCCTGTAGTCTCGTCACAGTACTAAATTTTTTGACTAAGTCTATTTAATAAAAGCTATTGATACTACTTTGTATAATAGGAAGTACTGGGGTCTTTGGGTATAAAGTAAATCCTGTAGTTAATCACCTTATCAGAGTTAAAATATAAGTTTGTTGTTCTTGATCAAGTGAAGTCATTAAAGATATCTGCACATCAAAACACCACCTTGTTTTAGGAAACTCATAAATGTTAATTCACATGCAATTATGCCAGATATTTTATTCACATTGTGAAAGAAATCTTCTACAATCTTAGAAATGACTTTAACATCTGTACTCTATGAGTCACCCATACATAGTTTCATGATTCATTCTTAGATGGATTTAGCTCTGTTAGAAGGTAAATCAGTTTCCCGAAACCTAGAATATATGTAATCTTCATAAGCTTAGTCAATGTTGGGAGCCCTAATAGGCTCTCTGCAAAATTTAACTTGAATAACATTGTTAAATTTTACAAGCTTGGTTTGAATCGGCCAGCAATCTCTGCAAAATTTAACTTGGATAACAAATAAGATTCATCTCCTCCTTCTACGCATAAAGGCAGTTGAAAAGAAAGTCAGAAAAAATAGTGACAATTTCCACAGATTGAATAGGCTATAATTTAAAAAGGCAAAAACTTGTGGCAGTAAACTGCTTAAGTAATGAAAAAGTAACATGACTCATGGCACGGGCTCTTTTTCATTATTTTGGAGTGTAGGGCATACAGCCAGGGCCACACACCAACAAGCCATGCGCTGTGCTGTTAAAGCCACATCTCAGTCCCATGTCAGAGCCTCAGAGTTAACTTTTCTTTTCTAATTATCCAGTGACAAGCATAAACTAATTGGCAAGCATAGTATAATTCATTAATTGGCGAATATAAACTTTGAATTGCAAAACACTATTATTGGATAGCATTGAATATAAAAGCACACATATAAAAGGAGATGTCCCCCTCCTATGATATAAACCCAAAGTACTGATGAAGGGGACATTAAACAATTTAAAGCATCGATACAACTGAATGAAATGTATATAATTTTTCTGTTTGACTTCTCAGTGGAGAAAGCCTCTAGTGAGTTACATTAAAGCAATGACAATTATTGACAGATTTAATTATAAATTTTATCACGGAGGGATTAATTTAAAAACTTTATCACAAAAAAGTTTTAACTTATAAGATAAATTAATGAAAACTCATTCCTTATAAGTAAATTTGCTTGATATACAAACAAATCTTACAAATAAGAAAAAGATAAGCATGATAAAAATTGATCTAGGACAGACTACTCATAGATCAAATCAGGAAAAAAAAGGAAACATGCTATAACTAATTAGTAATACAAGAAACAAAATTCAACAAACATAAAAGTAATCAATGTTAGTAAACAGAAGGAAAATTGGCACAACATTGATTAGTATCCTAACCATGACTTATGTAGAAAAATAGCTACTTATGAGTCTAAAAATCATGTCCTCACAAGGTGTAAAATCTGTGCCCATTCTTTATAAAATTGTCATTATATGCAATTATTAAATAGCCACCAATTGCTAAGAAGTGAAAATGTTTGTGACTTTAACATAATCTGTAAAACTGGTTTTAAATAACTAGAATGAACATAATTTTCTTGCTTCAAATTAAAGAAATGAATATTTTAGGCCTTTATGATATTCTTTATTTTCTTAGAATTATTCCACTTCTAAGTAGCTTATTTCTTTATACACATAGACAAAAATACACATATATTTACATATATATGTCATTTTTGTTTTGTTATGGGGTCCTACCCAGTGGACTCGGGGGCGACTCCTGCTTCTGTGTTTGGGGGTTGGCCCTGGTGGTGTTGAGTGGCAGGGACTGACAGGGCCTCCTGCATGCCGTGCATGTGCTTCGTGTGCCGAGCTGTTTCTCTGGTCCTACATACATTATTTAATCTCAACTACTTAAAATAAATTTCCGTTATTGTTCATAGGGATTTCACTGAAAATACACTCACTGGTTTGAATAGGATAATGCCATCTTCCTAACCGAAGAAGGGAATTCCCATTTCCTGTCTGCCTTTCATGGGCCAGAATACCCACATCACACATGCATCATCACATAGAGTTCAAAATAACTTAAGAAGAAAGGTCTAGTGATCGCACAAATGAGAAAACTGAGACAATGAAATTCAACAGTTAGCCCTAGGTATATCAGGAAAATAAGCACAGACCGTTTCTCAGGTCTGTCCAAACCCCCAAACTGAAAGCTTTTAATAGCAATAGTGGTATTACTGTAGGATAACCATATTTTGTGAAACAAATCTTATCATTACTTGTGAAATAAGCTGAATTAAAGTTTCCTCAGCACCATTTGTATGAAGGTTGAGTTCAATAGAAGGGCAGTGTAGCAAGATGGAGGTAAAAGCTAGGAAAATAAGGTTGGCCCATAACTTGTCTAATACACCTCAAAAAAAAGTTTTACACTTATCTTTTCCATTTCTCACATGAAGTGGTATCACCAGATGACTAGCAACCTTGAAGGTTATGACTGTAATCAAAACATTTAAAGCGAGATGGTACCACAGAAGATCACATAGAATGAATTGCCGACTACCTAGTACTGAGCAACTTTAATGAGCATGTCCAAATGCAAGACTCTTTCCATTGTGGATAGGGTTTATTTAATTACCCATATGAATTCTTGAAGATTTTCTATTTGAAATATGATGAACAGTTACTTTTATATTATGGATATAAAATTATAAATTTAGTTTGTATTAAAAACTCATATTTGTGCCACTTGTTATTGTTATGCTTTATTGCTACTCTTTCAGTAAAATTTTAAGTAGCCTTTACTTGAGTATTATTTTCTGCAATGTTGGTGCAGATTTGCTTTGCACAGAGCTGATCCAGGTTCTACCCCTGACATCCTATGAAGTTCCCTGAGCACCACCAGGAGTGATCCTTGAGCACAGAGCCAGGAGTAAGCCTTGAGCATTGCTGGGTGAAGCCCCAAAATGAAATAAACACATAAATAAACAAACAATAAAGTTCATTATACCAAATTAATAATTCGAAAGAGCACAGTGTACAAATTCTTATTCTGAGAAAGCAATGCATTTCTTTGTAACACTGTAGAACAGACTATCAAATATTAGCTATGAGGGTATAATAGGTTTTTTTATTGCTTAAAACCAAAGTGTATTATCTAAAACTTTCTAGAACATTATGTACTATATTTAGTTTTTATTTTCTTATTCTTGACCAAACGATCAGAGGACAACAAATAAAAATACTGACGCCAGTTTTGGGAAGTACACAGGAAACTAACAGATTCTCACAGTAAGCTTTTTATTTTATCTCACTGAAATGATGCCATATCCCACCAAATAGTAAATGATAAACATCATATGAATAGCTGCATTCCAAAATATAAGTCATTATGATGGTAACAATGGAACTATAAATTTTGCATTATTAAGTTTCTCAGTATATGTCACGATAAATTATCACTATATGATATGGATGTTTCTTATGAGAATAAAAACTAAAATAAAGCCAAAGTCTGATTGCTGAGAAATAATAAAATTGCAGCAGTTATTACATTATAGAGAATTTTGAAGTAAAGAATATTCACTTAATTAATATTTATGGTCTTGTTAAAATAAAATATCATGACAAAAAGACTACATCTAGTGGCTAGAGAGACATTACAGACCACAGGGCACTTGCATTGCACATGTTCCATCGGGTTTATTCCCCAGTGAACCCTATGGTTCCCTGAGCCCCAACAGGAGTGATTCCTGAGGAAAAAGTCAGGAGTAAGCACTGAGCTCACCAGTATTGAAGAAAAAGAGTCCTCAGACCTTTGTGTGACTTATCAAGTTTTAAAAATTAATTGTAGGGGGAAAAAAACAATAGAATGCTTTGATTCTGAGAAAAATTCAATCAACCATTCCATAATCTAGCAGACATTGACAATCAGAATTGGATCCTGAAATATGCTCACTAGTATAACCATATGTAGAGGGACTGGCTTAGACACAGATATTCCAAATATGCATTAAGTGTTCGAGTCAAGGACAGACACTTAAGCTGTACCCATTTGCTCACTCAGCTCATGAGGTGGAAAAAGGAGGACCTGTGACTCTGAGATAGGACACAGACCGAGTATAATTCTGTTCCAAGGAATTAATATACTCCCAATTACAGGAAGGCATTTTTGTGGGAAAGATATTTATTACTGGGGAATATATTTCTATTTTGAATTCATGTAAAGTAAAAAAAGGGCAACTACAACCTTTTGATATAGAAAAAAGGATGTTCTAAGCATGGACCCACCTCATTATTTTCAAACCTCATTGTTTCTGGAATCTGGATGGGAGATGATTTACTTTGTTTCAAGTCGGACACGATGGATCTCAGGCTATTACTTTGCATATATCTCTAATTTTCCATTTTTATCTTTAAGGAAATGGACTTGTCATAAGCAGAAAGCACTTAAATCTGATGTGCATTCATCCATGCTATTTATCAAGCATCGCTTGATGTGATAGCTCAGCCCTTCCCTTACAGGTTCTTACTAGCAAAAATTCATAACTGAGGCCATGTTCAAAGGCCTTTGAGGTCTTGGTCGTGAGTGGAACTTTGTTGAATATTCATGACAATTCAATTGTCATGACTATTTTGCAACCAAGCTTCATTCTCATAAAATTAATCATAATCTTTTACTTATCTGACAATGTATGCAAGTATCTTTCCCCCACCACATCTAAATTTACCTCATCTTTTCTGATATGCCAAGGTGATATAAAACTAGAATTCAGTCATCCTCCTGGCATATTCTTCCATGGTTCAAGCATTAGAATTTATTTTTTACAATAATGATAAGAAAAAAAGATAAAACCACAAGGATCTTATAATATGCAAAGGGAGTCCATTGGATATACTGGAAGGTAATTTGTTTGGTAAAACATCTTCTGGAAAATTTTATTATTTATTTATTTTGGTTATATCCCAGCTATGTGCAAGGGTATTAGTGGTGTTGTGGATTCAACATGGATCCCCACATACAAGCTTTGGGTCTTGGGGACATTTCCTGGCCCTTGACAAATTTTAGAGGCAAAGACCCGGCAATGATTTGGGCATTATTCATTTTTTTCCTGAAATTTGCTTCATTTTACAATTTTAGAGAAGAGTGATTGGATCCTGAAGTATGATCACTAGCTACTAATTTCAAGTCACAAAGAATACCATAATTTTGGGATATAAGAGCCAATCGGACATTCACTGACCTATATTTTATATTTGCATAAAAATTTTGGAATGCTTAGTATTCATGTTTCAAAAATGTATAGCAATTCAACATTTAAAAAATGAATGACCATGGTAACACATTACTCATACATGCTATGTTACAGAATGTCTGTTGAAAGAGTGGAGTAATCAAAACAATTTATGAAAATGTGTCATGGTATAACATATAAAAGCAGATCATTAAAATGCTTATCTTATAGTTAATGGTTCTTTGGAAAGACAACAAAATTGTCCAGCTTTGGCAGAGATTTTTCCAGGCTAGTTGATTAATTTAAAGAAAATTACTGTTATTATTTCAGTGGCGCGTTTCCCACTGGCTATTAAATAGATGACCACTTGCAAAATAGTTTAAAATAAAGAGCTGGGAGTATTCAAGTGATGTTTTAAGTAGTAGTTGTGAAGTATAACCATAATCTATGATTGTTTTGTACCATGGCACAAAATCCATCTCTTGATGTATTTATTTTGTACCATAGCACAAAATTTATCCCCAGATGAATCATGTGCCATAATGTATCTGATTTCAGGTATTGTAAGCAAGTTAAACTATTTTGTATATAATGCTAAAGTTCTTTTTCTTATTTGTGTATTTTAAAATATACTTACGGATTATCCAACAGCAGTACTATGGGATTAAGTTCTTTCTTTGGTCTATAATATGCCCTGAGAGGAACAATAAAATTATACAATCCATTTCCAGCTGTTTCAGCTGCAACTATAATTAGCTTATTTTTGAATCCATAGGCTTTTGCATCCTCATAGTAGTTATGCTGGCAACTCTGGAGAAGAAAAATTATACAAAAAATGCCATTTTTATACTCCACTCAGCTTTGGTGACAAATTTTAGGATATATGGAAATAATCTCACCTAGTAGATTACTTTCTCACAAATTTAAAATAGCTACATTTTTCTATGCCTAGTTGTTCAGCCCACTTTAAAAAGGCAAAGGTGTGTGCATGAACAAGACGAAACAATTGCAACTAGAGAGCTTGATGCAGGGAAGAAGTCTGAACTATGTGTGCATACATTCTTTTGGAAACTAAATTTTATTGTTAGATGACTTCTGAGTATCTATATTTTAAAATTATAACAATGTACACATATCAAAATAATTATATATAAAAACAAAAATGTATGATAGGCCACAAATATGTATATTTTTCCACAATAGTCCAAAAAGCTAGAAAAAAATATCATCTTTCTCTTCCAGTTTGTGGAAAAGAGTAGTTAAATAACATTGAGATATTCCAAATTCTGAATAGACGAAACGACAGAAAATCTAAAGGGAATTTTTGTTCTGAAAATTCTTCGCTTTTGAGAATTGTTCTTTTTTTTGAGACATAATTCAATAGGCTTTTTCGTCTTTATAAAACTCCTGAACAAAAGTAGAATTTTTAATTTATTTAGATCGGAATTAGTTCTTTGTAAATTGATCAACTCCAGAATGTTCTCTGCCTTTACTTAGAGAAGAAAAAATACAAAACTATTATGAGAACAGGTACCACAAGTCAGAAGAAACAAAGAATACTAAACTTAAACTCACAGAGACTCCAGATTTTTATATCATTAGATCTAAGTTCAGAATGTAAAATGAGTATTTTTAATATATTTGAAAATGAAAGAGCATAATTACAGCATTGGAGAAAGAACAAGCAATTAGCCTATGATCTTCAGAAAAAAAGAACAATTTAAAATATTGACGCAAAAGATAGTTTAAATCTCTCTCACTGAGATGCATAGTTAGGAGAGTGCTCAGAAAGCCCTAAAGTCAAGAACCTCATGGAGACACAAGACATAATCTGAAAAAGAGCCATCGCCCAGCTACCAGATCCCCTGAGATCCCCTGAGAATGATTTAACAAAGGCCTCAGTGGGTCCCGCGGGAAAAAAGGTCCCACCTGGAGCCGAAGAATGAATACAGTGGGCCAGGCACTTGCTTGCACGTGGCCAACCAATGTTGCATCCATTGCAACACACAGACCCCTGAGCATGGCTAAGAGTAATCCTGGTGGCATCTAGGTGTAAAACACTCGCCCCTCCCTCCCTAACAAAGGACACCACTAGAACTCAAAGACTTGACCTTGCCAACACCCTGGCAGGTATCCCCCAGCTGATGGAGTCAGGGAAAACTCCAGCTTCCCCCCAAATTTGGAGCCACTCCATTATGGAGATGGGGGCACTTGGATTGAGGGCAACATTTCTTCTCTTAATTTTCCAGCACTATCTCTACCCTGTGGCAATCTCATTCTCCATCAACTGTGTGGTTTCCATCAATCAACTTCTTTTACTTTACTGTTCTTCTCCTGAAACTGTTTTCTGCAATGAAAGACAAAAGCCCTAGACTCTAAGTGAAGAGTTGGGCCGATTTCTGATTTTGAGACAAAGAAACAAAGATCTCCTCAGGCGAAGAACCAAGGGGTCCCCGTAACCAGGATGACAGGGACGAACTTGCGTGGATTTCACATGCAATTTAGCGGGACCTTACTGTCCACACCATGCCAGAGGTCTTGCAGACTTTACTAGTTCTTACTTCTCTGGCTAACACTTCACTGAAACAGATGAAAGAACCATTAGGGTAGAACTAAAATAATAACTTAGAATACAAATCAGAGGGCAACAGGTATACTGAAAGGAAATAAAAAAACTAAGATGCTGGAAAAGAGCAATGAGAACATTTAACATAAATTTAAGAATATCTAGAGCATAGAAAATAAGAAAGAAGCCTTGATATTCAAGTAAAATATTTACTGAGAACTTCCTGGGATTAATAATAATTTAAAAAATTCATGGATTCTGCAAACCCAGTGACTCATAAAAAAACAAAATTAGAGAAAATTGGTACCATATATATTACCATCATATACAACCTTACATATCTTAGCAGAAGAACTGAGAGAATGACGTCTTCAGTGTAACCAGAGAGAAAAAAAAACTGTCAGAAAGAATACACATTAGAGCGATAGCTAACTTCTCAGCAACATAATAATCTGAAGTTGGAAACGCCACCACACTACATTTCTCAAGGCGATAATTCAAATGGAGGAATATGAAGCCAGAGGATGGATTAAGATATAATGAAGGATACCAGAAAAAAAAAGGAAAGTGATGAAAAGGTCGGAAGTCTTCTTTGGAAGTCTGACCAGAGGATTTACTCATCTAAGCAGAATCTGAAGCCACAGAGAACTAAAGCGACTAACAAAGTGACCACAGAAAGTTAAAGCTGGACAGTATTGGGATTATTAAAAACTTCAACACTGAAATGGGAACAAGAAATTAAGTCGTTCTACCAATATGGAAAAAACAAAAGGAGAAAACAGGGAGTATTGAGTGGTTAAGCCCATTGGGAGGAATCAGTCACCCAAAGCTGATACCTAATGGTTTGGATAACTCAATCCTGACTCAGACTCCTCACAAATGTAATAGGACTCACTGCATAATCTATTCTCAGCGTGGGCCTTCATCTATAAAGCGGATTCTCTCTATTCAACTCAACATTACCAAAATGACAAATAATCGCAGATGTTGCCAGTGCAGATGCCGCAGTTTGAAACACTTCAAAACATAATCTTTGGGCTTTAAAAAGCCCTTGATTGTTCTTTCACTGAGCCTCAACTTTGAAAGTTCAAGTTTTCAGCTTTACATAGTTTCCACTTTGGTCTGTCAACTTTTTATTACTCTTTTTTTTTTTCTTTTTGGGTCACACCCAGCGATGCTCAGGGGTTACTCCTGGCTTTGCACTCAGGAATTACTCCTGGCAGTGCTTGGGGAACCATATGGGATGCCAGGGATCGAACCCAGGTCGGCCGCATGCAAGGCAAACGCCCTACCCGCTGTGCTATCGCTCCGGCCCCTTTATTACTCTTTAACCATGTACTAAAAAGTAAAATGCCACCAGAAGTAAACTCAAGTTTTGTTGAGCCAAATGTTTATACAAGTGTGTGAAATTTTGGTAAAAAAATAAAATACCTGATGAAGAGAGGGGCCGTGAAGCTTAACATTCATTAATGTTACCAAAAACACACATTTAGGCAGCAATATCAAATGCTCTAGACAGATAAGTAAAGTACAAACTCAAAAAATTATATTAAATATTGAGAGATGGAGATATTTCTTTTAATAGGCTGAGACAAAAATTCAGGAGCAATGGCAAAGATTCATCAAACAAATTTTGGATAATAAAACCAGAAAATTTTCAATATTTTATCACTCTTACTAAGTGTGACAAGAGTCAAGATTCACTTTGCTTACCATATAAATGCAACACTTGAAAGAATATTCACTCATTTATTAATTTCCTGGGACTATGTTTAAGCTTGCCACAGCCAGTGATTTACATAATTTTCAGCTCTGAAGTTTATGTCAAAATTATAGCCATCTTGTGGATGTGAAAACTAAAATGCAATGGTGAGTTTTGTTCAAAGTGCACAATTCATAAATGATGATGTGAGATTTTAAATTAAATTATGATCTGCTAACTTTAGAGTAAATAAAGAAATCCCTTAAAATTTTACCTTCTTTTTTTTTTTTTTTTCAGAAATACATTTAAGGGCGTTTGCCTTACACGAGGCCGACTGGGTTTCGATTCCCTCTGTCCCTCTCAGGGAGCCCGGCAAGCTACCCAGCAAGCTAGCCTGTCCACACAGCAGAGCCTGGCAAGCTACCCGTGGCATATTCGATATGCCAAAAACAATAACAACAAGTTTCACAATGGAGATGTTACTGGTGCCCGCTCAAGCAAATCAATGAACAACGGGACAACAGTGCTACAGTGCTATAGTGCTACATCTAAGGAATACATTTCAATCATACACTTCACAGTTTACTGTCTAGGAGTAGGGGGCAGGGTTTAAGAAGCCCCAGGATAAGTCATGCTCAATACTGCTCAAATCTATTGAGTGTTCTATATGGAAATAAAATGCATTATTTTTGTTGTTTTTTTTTTGGGGGGGGATCACATCTAGTGGTGCTCAGAGCTTACCCTTGGCTGTGTGCTCAGGGATCATTCCTGGCATCAAGAGATCGTCTACAGTACTGGGGATCAAACTCGGGTTGGCCTCATGCCAGGCAAGCACCCCACCTGCTGTTCCCCATACCAATAAAATGTCTTGAAATCTTTTTTTGGATAGTTTTATCAAACCCACGAAGAACCAAAATTATTGCAACCTTTAGAAAAAAAGGTATTCAGGACAGCTGTAATACCAGCTTCCAATCTATTCCACAGTCAGTCTTTCTGCTAACATAGAGATCAGAGAGTTCATGGTGTCAAGCAATAACATATGGAAACCTAAGACAAAAAAAAATATCTGGTAAGACAAATAGTGCAGATTTAGCACAAGTGATTTTGGGAGACTGTGGATGTTGAAAATCTGCAGGTAGAACATTTTGATCTTTATTTTCCTCTATAAAAACATAATTGGCTGAAAGTGAAAAACAATTACAGGATGTCTTCCTGCATATGTAGAATAGAAACCATCGAAAAAAATGTTCTGGGACAAACAAAAATATCTTAGACACTGTGAAATCTAGAAAAGGAAGGAGGATGGCGGGTACTAGGACAAGGTTGAGAAGATGAATTTCATAGTCTGAAGGTATTAGAACTTAGTGGTGGCAGAGTAAGGCAAATGAACATAATGGATCCGAAGCTGACCTTCCAATACTATAGCAGACTGTGGCACTGTAGCACTGTCATCCCGTTGTTCATGTATTTGCTCAAGTAGGCATCAGTAACATATCCATTGTGAGACTTGTTGTTACTATTTTTGGCTTATCAAATACGCCATGGGTAGCTTGCCAAGCTCTGCAGTGCGGGCGGGACACTCCTGGTAGTTTGCCAGGCTCTCCGAGAGGGACAGAGGAATCAAACCCGGGTCAGCCTCGTGCAAGGCAAATGCCCTCTTGCTCCAGTAACACAGTGGGTAGGGCATTTGACTTGCACGCGGTTGACCTGGATTCAATTCCCAGCATCCCATATGGTCCCCTGAGCACTGCCAAGAGTAATTCCTGAGTGCATGAGCCAGGAGTAACCCCTGAGCAGTGCTGGGTATGACTCAAAAAGAAAAAAATAAAACCACATATATATTCATCTCTTCCAATACTATATGATATATAGACCAATAAAATTTGATTTAAAAAACCTAAACTACCGAGAGTATCTCACCCACATGGCAGAGCCTGGCAAGCTACCTGTGGCCTATTTAATATGCCAAAAACAGTAACAACAAGTCTCACAATGGAGACATTACTGGTGTTCACTTGAGCAAATCGATGAACAGGATGACAGTGCTACAGTGCAGTGCAGTTCACTTGAAACTTCAGCGTAGGAATGACACTTAGGTGGCCTTCATTGCAAAGGACTGTACAAATTTATTTAAATATCTATAATAGAAAATGTAATAATTTTGCTTTTTTGAATTAAATAACAGAAAAAAAAATCTCTTACCTTGTCTAATCTTAAGCAGCAAAATGGCACTTTTTCATGAAGGAGATGACAAAATGTTGGTGAGCTTCCTATATATGGAGAATAGGGCGGGTAGCCTTTAGCATATCTGTAAACAATAAGATATACTTAATTGCTTTGGAGAAGAGATGAAAAATTGAGCAATGGAACTATAGTCAGGATTTTTATTCTTATAAAATTAGATGCATAAATTATTATATTTATGTGACAATTATATTTTTGATAAAGAAGTAGCTAGCAGAAAGCAAACTAAAATCTGAAAGCCAAATGTTTCCAATCACCTGGTTTTGTGGGGTTTTGTTTGTTCATCTGTTTTGGGTCATATTCAGAGATTCTGAGGACTTACTCCTAGTTCTGTACACAGAGATCACTTCTGGTAGTGCCAAGGGACCATTTGCCGTGTTGGGGATCAAACCCAGGTCAATGTCATGCAAGATAAGTATTTTATCATCTGTACTATCTCTCTGGCCCCTAACCTAGATTTCTGGCACAAGAAAATTTTTATATTTTTATAATTGAGGGGAAAATCAAAAGAATATTACATGATAGGTGAAAACTTGCTAAAATTCAAACTTTCAGATTCATAAGCAATGTGTCTTAGAACATAGTTGTACTCATTCATCTTACATGCTTCTGTGTTTGTTTCTGTTGTTATTCATTTTATAGGCACATTTATGCTTTAGAATAAACATCAGGTGTTGCAACAAGGGCCAACAGATCCATAAACTGTAGAGTACTAAATGAGTCTCCAGAAAAGGTTTGTCATGCCTCTTTCTAAAAAACTACAGAAACTTAAAGATGTATTATTTTTACAAAACATATTTAAAGTCAAATGCATTAAAATGACTCACTCCATCAATATTCATTAGTCACGGATGTAAAACAAAACGGAAGTACGTGACTGAGTTAATTATTCATTGATACTCCCACAAAAGAATTTCTGTTGAAACTATGCTTAAAATATTATCAAAGATACTCAGTTTGTTTGCTAACTTTATAAAAATAACCACCTGCACATTTTGGCTGTACTACTGTTTAAGATGAAACCATCAAAAAGTAGCAGCATGAATTAAATTTTTAAAAAAAACTGTCGTGGGAAAAATTTCTTTATCCAATATGAAAGCTTATTTTTCTTTGGTAAATTTTTTTGAACAAAATTATTCTAAATCAGAATCAAACTATTTACCATACATTATTAGTTCAGAAGGTAACAAAGAGCACATTTTGCATTGGTGGTGTTTGGGGGCATCTTCAGGAGCCAGATGGTATCCCAGGCACCAAATTCAGGTTTAGCACACACTAAACATAAGGAGCAGCCTCTGGAGCTATTTCTCCCATCCAGTAAAATTTTAAAAATCCACTGTAATTAATATAAGAACTTCTATCACATAAATAATGCTAGTTTATGTTTTATTGATTTGAGGGATGAGAACAATTTACTGAAAAGGGAACATAAATCTATATTGAAACCAGAAATTTGAGAGCTTAAGATGCCTTGAGTAGATCATGTTATTGGTTTCTCAACCAGTAGGGTACACTTTATCCCTGAAAGGAAATTTCAGAGGAATTATGTAGGAAGGACTCTAGGATCTCCCAACGGTAAGGCCAGTAGCTCTCCGTGGGAAATCCACATATTATAATATCATACAGCCTAGAAATGCAAACTTACTCTAAATTTGAGGAAATGACTTCATCTGGTGCAGTTTCATCTTCTGATTGATCACTTAGAAGATCACAGGTTTGAATAGATGAAGTATCTGCAACCTCTAAAACAGGAGCTATGCTGGGTCTTCTGGCTTCTTTGTTTCCTTCTGCAGGAAGAGACAGGGTGGGGCCACTGGTTGACCTACAGCTTGTGTCCTGCAAGTCTATTGCCACGGTCCCTAGAAGAAAGAAACATGAACATGTATTAAATATTTCTGCCAAAAACATGGCATGAATCGCTTACTATTCAAACTGAACTGTAATATAACCATGATAATAAGGAAATAGATTTATAGTTTATCCTTTCATCCCAGTGGTTACGTAGTTCTTTTTCATGTGGGGATTTCTGTTCTCCAGCCTGAAAAACTCTAAAACTATAAAATAGTAAATTTGCTGAGTTTAGCTCAATAGCAAAAAAAAAAAATTCCACAAACATTTATAAGATCCTGAAAAATTATTTAAGTATTTAAGTATTTAAGGGTAAATAAACCTTATTACCTCATTGTAATTTAGTTTACACTTGTTAAAAATTGGCAAAAACATTTTGGCCACTTCAACTTTTGTTTTTTTTGGGGGGGGCCACACTCAACAGTATTCAGGGCTTTCTCTGGCTCTGTCCACAGGATTCAATCCTGGAGGTGCTTGGAAACTATATGGGCTGCTGGGGATTGGACCCATGGTGGGCACGTGCAGAAACAACCCCTCCTGCTATGCTATCAATCTGATCATCTGGCCAACTCACGTCTGTGGATTTCTCATTACTTCATGTTACATCATTCACCCTGTTCACCTATCATTTTATTTAACTTGCTTTCTTTTACTGATTTATAACCACTTATTGTATTCAACAATTATTTACTGAGTAACTACTGTAAGACATAAACTCTTCTAGACATAACATGCAGACAACCAATCAAACATGACTACACATATGGACTTTAATCATCACTCCCTTTTTTCATTTTGGTTTCACAGCAGGCAATGCTTGGGGACTCCTTCCACTGTGCTCAGAGCTCAGGAATTCCTCCTGGAAGTGCTCAGAGGATTATTTGAGCACAAGGTAAACCTGGGTTTCCATCATGCAAAGCATGTGTACTAGCATTCTGTACTAATTCTTCAGGCCCCTAGCCCACTTTTTTTTTATCATAATGCCACAGAGAAAATAAACTAGAAAGGTAATGTATGATAAAGGGTTGCAGATCAAAGGGCATAAGGATTTTTACAGTAGACAGTGGAAATGGCCACTGTGAAATACGACATTTTTGTACTAGAAAGAAAGTCAGGAACATACTAACCATAGGAAGAACAGTAAGCTCAGATAGCGTTAGGCTCATGCATAACTGGTCTTTTAAAAACATTAAACAGGACCCAAGAGACAGCACAGTGAGTAAGACCTTTGCCTTGCATGGGGCCATCCTAGGTTCCATTTCCAACCCACATGATCCCCTACGCCTCAGAAGGTGTGATCCCTGAGCTCATAGCCACAATAAGCCCTGAGCACCTCTGGTTGTGGTCTCAAAATAAAGAAACAAAACAAAAACACTAAACAGAAGAAACAAATTCCATTGGGATTTGTTGTTGTTGTTGTTGTTGTTGTTGTTGAGGGAAGAGAGTTTCTCAAGCAGTGCTCAGAGGGCGCTGGGAATCCACTCCTGACAATACTTGCCCATCTAAGCTGGGATCCCTCAGTGTGAGACGTGAGGATGCAGAGCTGCTGGGGTCCTGCGAGCTGTGGACCTCCAACCACCGGATGATTCTGGAGAAACACCGGGGTTACCTGGCTATGTGAAGCCACCATGGTCACAATTATTATGCATGTGGGTCTACGTGGTACTAGGGGCTGAACTGGGAGAGGGCACATGTCACATGCTGCACCATCCTTCGGTATTTGTCATTGGAATTTAAGAATACGGCATTGCTTTGAGGAAAGCTGATGTCTTTCCCTTCTGTGGAAATAAAGCAATCTAATACATGAATGCCATCATAGTTCACGATGACTCATTTTACTTCTGAACTCAACGTCTGGCCATTCTGCTAAAAGTCTTGAAGTCTTCTGTCATATTCTTTGAAGGAACTATTAAAAGCTATACTTCCTTCAATGCTCCTATTACCTCACTCATTTCTTGAGTGTAATGGTACCAGTTTTAATAGGGGGAAATGAATCGGTTTTGAGGGTGACAGAGACAAGACTGGAGAGAGTACCAAAGCAAATCAAAACTGGTACAGACTCCAGAATCTAGATGCCTTATACACAATACAAACACAGTTGCTTGGATCAGAGGACGAATCTGAAAGAAGTGAGTAGGGGGCAGTCTCAATGAGGGATATATATTTACTTATGTTGTGGCTAAGAAAAACCTATTCTAATAATCTGAAAAGATAAATGCACAGCAATGTTTACTGCAGAACTTAGTCCAATAAAAGTGACATGTAAATAGCCCAGATGTTCAATAATAGGGAAATAGATAAAGAATATATCTATGTATGTATAAAAATATACATATAAATATATAGATAGATATAAAGAGAGAAGATATATATCTATATATAGATAAAAGAGAAGATATATATCTATATATGTATATAGATACATATATATCTTCTCTCTATATCTATGTATATATAAGATATATATAGTGTGTATAGGTTTTTGCTTATGTATTAAATAAATTAAATATATCTTTTATATTATTAGTATACTATTATCATATCAATAAAGCATAAATATCAAACATTCCCAGTTCCCTCAGCACAGACTCAGTATGTGTGAATTGTCTAGTATGATTATTTAGAAAAACTTCTTGATTCTCAGTTTAAAGAGAAATTGCACTGTCATTTTATTAAAAGGATAGGGGGGGTTTCTGTTTTTAGTTAAAAAATGTTGAGGAGGCAATAATTTAGAATGAGGGTGGAGATATTAGTCCATCCAGTGTTGTTTTTTGCCTGTAAGATTGGCAAATAGAAACAACCAGTGGGCAGCTGAATACAGCATTGGAAGAAAAGTTTAAGTTGTTTCATAAGCATGAGACTCATGAGTTCATGATAACAATTAAACCTGGGAGAGCAGATCTGAGGACTCAAGGGAAATGAATGTGTCTGATGCAGAGAAAAGTACTGGGTGTTTCCAAGAACAATACAATCAATATTCTCTTGCAGTGAAGATGTCAACTAGATTTAGTGACAAACTGATGGCCTGGCTAGCATAGATTTAGTGATGTAATGGCAGCATATGTCAGGCTGAATTGGGCTGAGACTTGAAGAAACAATAAGATACCAAGCTCATCACCAAACTCAATCTTTCAAGGAATTTATCTGAAGAGATATTATGGCAGGCGGTCTAGAGTGTCTTGTGCATGAAGAGAAAGAAAGAGGGACGGAGAAATAAAGGGACAAGTGGAGGAATGGGTCGGTGACTTAGGGAACAACTGAGACAGATGATGAAGAAGAATTGAAGAGATCTCAGAAGGGAAAAAAAAACACAATGGTTTCCTTGCATAAGTTAAAGCATTAAAATCAAGGGAGATTTTCTTTGCTACAGAAACAAAATGTTTGTAGATGTGGGGCAAAATTTTAAGCAAATTCTATCCTTGTCTCAATAAATACATGCATGTAACTTACATGTCATAATGTCAAAGGTGAAAATGAGGTGAAAAAATATGGAGAATTTTGAAGAAACAATGAAGAAGGATGAGGAGATAGTACATTGGGTAAACATTTGCCTTGCAGGCGGCCAATTGGGGTTTGACCCTCAGACTTCCATAGTCCCCCGAGCCCACCAGGGAGTGATCCCTGAGTACAGAGCCAGGAGTAACTCCTGAGCATGGTTCAGTGTGGCAAATGAAAGAAAGAAAGAAAGAAAGAAAGAAAGAAAGAAAGAAAGAAAGAAAGAAAGAAAGAAAGAAAGAAAGAAAGAAAGAAAGAAAGAAAGAAAGAAAGAAAGAAAGAAAGAAAGAAAGAAAGGAAGAAAGAAAGAAAGAAAGAAAGGAAGGAAGGAAGGAAGGAAGGAAGGAAGGAAGGAAGGAAGGAAGGAAGGAAGGAAGGAAGGAAGAAAGGAAAAGAGGGAAGGAAGGAAAAGAGGGAAGAAGGGAGGGAGAGAGGAAGGATGAAAGACAGGAGAGAGAAAGAGAAAGAGAATGAGAAAGAAGGAAAAAAGCAATGAATTATCAAAAACAGTCTCTTGTTGATACAAGATAAAGAACTTACAAATGAAATGGGGAAGTAATAGATGGCTATATGGAAATTTTGAATCACCAAATGTCTATGAACTTAACAACGTAAAAAATGTCTTTGTATACTTAGAGAAACCAAGTTTGTAAGTGCAGAGGCATTTTTGTTTGTTATTGCTGACTCGGGACTGGAGCGATAGCACAGCGGGGAGGGTGTTTGCCTTGCACACAGCCGACCTAAGGCTGATTCCTTCGTCCCTCCTGGAGAGCCTGGCAAGTTACCAAGAGTATCCTGCCCACACAGCAGAGACTGGCAAGCTCCCCGTGGCATATTCAATATGCCAAAAACAGTAACAACAAGTCACAGTGGAGACATTACTGGAGCCCGCTCAAGCAAATCGATGAAGGACAGGACAACAGTGCTACAGCGCGATTGCTAACTCAGCAACACTACAATGCTTGTTCACTATCACTTGGCATAGTCACCAAGCAAATAATTTCTTTCCTGAGCACATTCTCAGAAAAGCCTATGTCCACAGGACTATCTTACCTATCACAAGTATCTTCTGCCTCCAAAATTATTGATGCAGATTTTTTTCATTGTGGATCTCTTAACTTTACAGCATCTTTGATAGAATCATTTTCTTTAAAAAAAATTGTTCTATAGTTTAGGCAACATGCTACAATAGTATTGATATGTATGGCTGTGAAGGACAGTTATCACATCCTTACCACCACTAAAGTGTCCCTAAGCCTCCACTTAGCATCCTTAGGTTACTTTCAGTCCTCATTCACCTCTCTTCCCTCTCCACCATAACCTCCAGCCACAGCTTGGCATGCAGTTTAATAATCAGGTTTGTTGCCATTTTGTACTGGCTACCCATCCTCCCCCTTACACACACACAATTTTTTTGTTCTAAGCACAACAAATGCTCATGTGCGATCATCTCATATTTGTCCTCCTTCCACTGACTTAGCCCCTAAAGTGACACGCTCCACTTCCATCTAAGCGTCAGCAAACTGCAAGCTTTTACCTTTTCTTCTGGATGAGTCATAATCTATCTATTCTGGTACTGAAAGAAAATATTGACCTTGAGGGCTGCGGGTGCAACTGTACAGTGGGTAGGGCACATGCACTCAGCCGACATGAGTTCTGTCCCTTGGCAAGTCCTATGGTCCACTGAGTCCTCAGCCCCAGGAGTGATCCCTGAACAGAGGGCCAGAAGAGACCCCTGAGCACCGCCGGGTGTGGCCTCCAAATTGAAAACCCAAACAGAGAAAAATGAAAATAAATAAAACTGACTTTAAAATCTTAATAAAAGTTGATGCATATTTACTACATATTTTTAGAAAAGAGCTAATGGCATTTTGAGTTAATTTCTACTTACCCATGCTGGCAATTATACTATGCACAGGTAATCTAGAAGGTCCATGATAAAATGACCTTGACATGTTGCTTTTCTTCTGCTGGTCTTGGTTTTTAAATGCTGAATTCTCTTCTTTGGTAATATTAATATAAAAACATATATCTGTAGCATTCATAATATATCGAGGACCTGGATTCAGTAAAATGTTTTTATTATCCTCCCTCCTTACACCAATCAGGCAGACACCAAACCTTAATTTAAAAAAAGAAAATAAAAAAGTTTAAGAGTTGTAAGTTAGCAAACAAGTGGATTCTTTTGTTTGTTTGCATATGTAACAAAATTAGTAAATACTTATAAGACAAAGTCAAACAAAAATTTCCAATCAGTACATTTTCAAGCTTGAAAAGATCCTAAATGTACATTTTATAGAAAAAATTATCTTGACCTGGAAAATAAAGTTAACTAAACTATCTCTATCAATAGAGATTTTTATCAAACAATGAAAAACAAAATAAAATAGAACTTATCAGGAAAAATATCAAATAGTAAAGGAAATAGTTGTTTTTATAAACTGCATGTATTTTGTTTTGTCATAAATTTATCTTATTTTGCTCAAAAATTAATGAAAATATTCTTATTTTCAAAGAGAGGTTTATACTTAATGACCTAAAGGAGATGGAAAATCTTAGCTTTGTTCCTAACATTCCTTCTTGCTTTGTTTTTACCACATTTGTTTTACTCTCAATTTTAAGGAAAAAGTTTTAATAGAATATTTGTAAAACTTTAGCGAAATAATAACCCTTAAATGCAACAGATATTACTTAAAAGTTTCATAGTAAATGCGTATATATATATAAAATCATACCAAGAATTAAAATGGAGTGAATATCTTATATATTATATTAATGAAATACGTTAAATACATAGACTAAAATATATCATGTTAATGAGTTAATACTGATGACATTATTTTAGTGAAATTCATACATATCCATTTAAGAAAATATTTCTTTTAAAAATAAAACAAAGAAAATATATTTCATGTTTGAATTAGAAAGCATATCATTTTAAACTTATATTTCTATGGTCAAAAAAGTGCTTTTTAAAATTTTATATATCTTATCATGATTCTGTTTTACTATCTGAGGGGCTACTCCCAGTAATATCTGGGCTTGGCAGTACTTGGGGACAATCATAGTTACCCCAGGTTGTAGTTGGGAGCTAGGAGGTAGCAGAGATAGAATTCAGAACCCACATATGCAAGGCACAGGCTTTGTCTCTTTGAGTCATATTAAATAATATGTAATAAATTGTGTGTATTGTTATTATCATTATGGCACAATAATAGGCTGAAGCACATGCTTCACACGCAAAAGGAGGTCTCAGTTCAATGTCTGGTACCACTAGTCTCTTGAGCATCACTGGGTATTACCACTGAGCAATGAGCCGTGAGTAGTCCCAAAGCATTTTCGTGAGTCAAAAATAAAAAAGAAAACAAGAGGAGTCAGAGATATTACAGCACTTAAGACATTTGCCTTGCATGTGGCTAACCTGTTTGATTTAAAAATGGCATGAAAAAAAACTCCAAGCCCACCAGATATGTTCCCTGAGAATAGAGCCAGGAATAAGCCCTGAGCACCAATGGGTTTGACCCTTCCTTCCAAAAACAAAACCAAAAAAAAAATAGCCAGGGCACATGTTTATTAGCTTTTATGTACAGTTTTACCATATGATATCCCCACCAAAGAGCCAATCTCACTCCACCATAGTGCGAGACCCTTTAGCACTTACACACCTTGGTAAGCTCAATTTTGTGATCAGACTCTGAGGGTTTGTTATCATTAGACATGATGTGTTTCTTTCATTATATAAGACATCTGTATGAGACGATTCAGCAACTGTCTTAGAAAACAATTTTTACATGCTATGAGTGATTTATCATTTATCTTTTATTATCTGGTGGTAGGCTAGGGGCTCCCCAGTGGGGGTGTTCATCAAGCCATGCAATGCCAGATTATGTGTTTGGGCCCTTTCAGCTCTCTAACCCAGGCCCAATTGATATTTTAATCCCACACTGGAAGCAGAAACATACTTTTTGTGCGCATGGAAAGAGGCATATGTAAAACTTTTCCCTTCATATTCAGCAAAAAATGTACTTTCTTCCAAAACAATATGGTATACTTCATTCCCAGAGCATCTACCATACGTCTTCTGCCATTGTTCTGGTGACTGTTGGCCTTCTCTGCAACAAACACACACACACATACACACAGACAGAAAAAAGCACAATGAATGTGGTTAATTAAGCAGTTGTCACATAAGATCTGGAGTCTCCCAATTATAAGAATTGGCAAACACAGTTCAAAGCAAGTTACCTGCGTTCTAAGCAATGGCAGAATTTGAACTCCCTGCAATGTGATACTACAAAATCTTTTAAAAAAATACAATTTGTAAGCTTTAGAAATGTTATATTACTAGAAAGTGGGAATTTTTCACTATCCAATTAATGAAAGCATTTATTCTTTTTTTTAAAAAAATATTAAATCACTGTGAGATAGTTACGAGCGTTTATGTTTGGATTACAATCACACAATGATCAAACACCCATCCCTCCACCAGTGCACATTCCCCACCACCAATATCCCAGATATACCCTCCCTTTCCCACTCTCTCCCTGCCTCCATGGCAGACAATATTCCCCATATTCTCTCTCTACTTTTGAGCATTATGGCTTGCAACACAGACACTGAGAGGTCATCATGTTTGGTCCATTATCTACTTTTGGCACACATCTCCCATCCTGACTGATTCTTCCAGCCACCATTTTCTTAGTGATCCCTTCTCTATTCCACCTGTCTTCTCCCCTCTGCTCAGGAAGCAGTCTTCCAGGTATGGGGTAATTCTGCTGGACCTCTACTGTCCTTGGGTGTCAGCTTCATGTGATGTTATTCTATACTCCACAAAAGAGTGCAGTCCTTCTATGTCTATCCCTCTCTTTCTGACTCATTTCACTTAGCATGATACACTCCATGTCTATCCATTTATAAGCAAATTTCATGGCGTCAACTCTCATAACAGCTGCATAGTATTCCATTGTGTAGATGTACCAAAGTTTCTTTAACCAGTCATCTGTTCTAGTGCACTTGGGTTGTTTCCAGATTTGGGCTATTGTGAACAGTCAGTGCTGCAATGAACATATAGGTACAGATGTCATTTCTACTGTGGAAAGCATTTATTCTGATGGTAAAAAATGAGTTATAGCATTTGAGTTTTAGCTTTTGTTTATATATTATTTGTAATCCACATTCCAATGTATAATCTTTGCATAATATTCTCAAAATCCCCGTTAATCGTCAATTTCTTGAGCAGGCTCAGTAACCTCTCATTTTGTCCTTTCCCTGAGATCTTAGAAGTCTCTCTTGACTCAGCCCTCTCGATGATGTGATAATGTCGCACTGGATGTTCTTTCAGGGTCAGCGGTATGAGATCCAGCTTGTTACTGGCTTTAGCATATGAATACACCATGGAAAGCTTGCAAGGCTGTCCCATGTGGGCAGGAAACTCAGAAGCTTGCCATTTTCTCCCAGAAGGAGAAGTAGGCTACAAGATATCGCTTCTGGGAGCTCGCTTTTAAGTCTCTGGGTACTGACCACTGATGGAATTACACACACCTGGGTTCCTCTGCCGGTACCTTCATGTGTCTGCCGGTACCTTCATGTGTGAGGCCTGTCCAAACATGTGGAGAGGAACCTCGAGCATGGCTGTAGCTAGATTCTGGTGGTCTTCGGCGACCGGGAGCTCTGCTCGGGGTGGGGAGGGAAGCTGGAGCCCATCCCCTCCAAGGGGCCCTGGGGAAGATGGCCAGGTGTGCGGGCAAGAGACTCTCTGCATCGCTTTCTTCTGGGAGCTCACTTTTAAGTCTCTGGATGTTAGCCCCTGATGGAATTACACACACCTGGGTTCTCAGTAACAGAATATTCTCAGTAACAGAATTCATATCATCTCAGTTATGATACTTGTTTGATCTCAGCATATAATTAATTTTGTCTTATATTTGTAATTATAAGTGTATAGGCTTCAATCTACCAGTTTTATTCCACTGAAATTTTATTCTTAATTGCTACTCATACCTTTGTAATGGTTTTCTTCCATTTGTGCAGCAATTTAATTTTATTTAAAAAAATTATTTGAAGTAAAATAGACTTTATTTGGAGGTTCCTAAGGGGAGGATGGAGATAAAGTAGGAGAGAGTGGAGAGTAATGCTCTCGAGAGGGAAAGCGGCCACTCCAAAGGTGGAGAGGTCCCCTACATTAGATATGGAAGCATGAAAGCATACATCTCCAGCGAGGAGATGTGGGTCACACATGCTTGGGCCATGTCGGTACAAGCAGCACATGGGTTTGAGCAGCATATGTGCCTGTGTAGTGATTTTAAAAAGATCCTAGGACTGGAGAGAGAGGGCAGGAATAAGGCTCTTTCATGCATGCTGCAGATTCAGGTTCTACCCCTTGCACGACATTTGGTCGCCCACGTGTAACAGAGCTGACTTCTTACACAGTAACAGGAATGGGCCCTGAGCATTGCCAGATGTGGCCCAATGTCTCTCTCCCCATAAAAGAGAAAAATTAAAGTCATAATTTGACATAAAAATAGGGGTGTCCAAAAGGATCCCAATGTATTTAAAAAAAATTGATCGGAGAAAGTGCAGTTACTTTTGCTCCGGAATATACTGCTAAATGGTCTTGGAAATACATATAAAATTCAACTATGAAGCATTTACTCTAGTCAAAAGTTTTTATTTTCCTATTGTGTGCAATAGATTCCACTTAGCCTTGCTGAATAAGACTTATGTACACTACAAACACAATAAATGCACCTTCTGTGAGGATTGCGAAAGCACTATAGACATGAAAATATTTCATCAGTGTTGCTGTAGATCCTTAATAGAAAAAAAAGGAGGTAAGTCCTATTTAACACATTTGAGGTAAAAAAGAACAACAACATTTTAGATGCGATAGAGATAGTGCAGGAGATAAAATATTTGCCTTGTATACAGCTGATCTGGTGAGATTCCTGCCGCTGTCTATCCTCGGCTAAGCATGGCCAGGAGTGACCTTGAGTACAGAGCCAGGAGTGAGCCCTGAGCACCTCTCATGTGTTGCATTCCCTCTCCCTTCCCCCAATATATAAAAAAGCCATTTTGAACTCATTGTAAAAGATTATTGGGGGGGTAATTATATTACAATATCTTCAAGGTGTTAGAAAACTCAGGCATGTTTCATGTTTCATTTGCAATTCATTCACTTTTTTTTTCTAAATAGTCTTCAAAGCTAAGGACCTGGGACTTGATTTCTTCTATTGGCCTGATATATATTCTAAACCTGCAATCTTGCCTATGTGATTTGTCCCTGCTTTTTTGAAAAACAGTACTAGTCTTGTTGGCTTGAATAAAATGAGGTAATCCAAATAAATTACTTAGCAGATGTTTGGATCATAGTAATGACTCAGAAATTATTGGTTCTCATTTTACTTTGCTAGTATATCTTCCACTGCTAAAGTTCAGAGTCACCTTCAGCCGGCATAGTCAACTACTAAAGAATAATGGTCTTGAAACTTTCACCCCTTCTTCATAAAGTTAGGATATTCTTGAAAATAATAAAGTAAAACAGTAAAACAAAACATGAACTCAACTGTGTTTGGCTATGCCTAACTCTTGTTTCCAAAGAATGACTATTGCTGGTGGACAAAACATTCCCTTTGGCAAACAATAATAAAATTAGCTTTGTTATGTTTTCTTACTGCTATCTGGTAAGACAGTATTTGACAAAATCCCTTGAAGGGTTGGAAGAATAAAAGGAAATGCTGGTCATTTATCAGAATTAGTTTGGGAATGAGAAAACCAGCATGAGGTCAAATGCTTATCACATAGGGTACTAAAAGTTATTCAAGAGAATAATGAATCTAATTTCAGAGGCTGAAATGGCATTGCAATGTGGTAGCCAAGAAGGGCACAGAAGAGAAAGAGGTCAGACAAGGACAGTCAAAATGAGTTTTCTTAAATGATTCGCTTGTCTTCAGACTGTTTTATATTGGTAACCTTCACCCCAGGGATTATCTCTTTATGATTTCTTCTAAAATCTTTGATAGTTAATAAAAAATCTCTCATTTCAGCTGATTATGCAATGCACAAATGTTTTTCTTCAGCTCATGCCAATTGCTTTACACATGTTTGAAATTAGCAACGCTATTTAATAGTAATGAGTATGTCCACTTATTCATTCCTGCATAAAATAGTAAGTAGCTGGTGTGTGCCAGAAAAAGTTGTAAATTCATAGTTCATGACTACAAGGAATATAAGAGTAACTATTCTCCTATTTATTATTAAGTTATAGTAATCAACGTGTGAAAATACACACATACTTCAATGTAATACATCAAAGAGCATGGAAAAAACCCACACATATAGGGCAGGTTAGCTTATAACGATAAACCAAGAATACTCAGTAGGGAAAAGGAAATATTGACAAAGAATGGTGCAGGAGACACTGAATACCATGTATAAAGAATGAAACTATAACACTAAGGTACACTATCTTACATCATGCATAAAATAAGTTCAAAATGGATCATAACTTGAATGTAAGACCTAAAACCATAAAGTTACTGGAGAAAATAGAGGCAGTGTCTCAAAAGTAATCTGAATAATGCTAGTTTGCATTGGACAGCAAAACA
This sequence comes from Sorex araneus, assembly GCF_027595985.1. NCBI lineage: Eukaryota > Metazoa > Chordata > Mammalia > Eulipotyphla > Soricidae > Sorex > Sorex araneus. The sequence goes on from NC_073308.1 coordinate 29,540,498, forward strand.
AAGGCCATTAAAGAAAAAACAGGTAAACGGAATTGTATCAAACTAAAAAGAATCTGCACAGCAAAGAATGTCATAACAAAAACTGAAGAGATACAATTGGACAGAAAACAAAAATTCAAGCAATCTAATTTTGAACTGGGCAGAAAAGTCTCAAGTAATTCAATTTTGAAGTGGGCAGAAAATCTAAACTGAGTCCCTCTCCACCAAAAAAAGACAAAGATAGCCAATAGGCACAGATAAAGTTTCAAATTATTACTAACCATGATATACAAAATCCCAGTATCACCCATACAAGAAAGAAAGAAAGGAAGGAAAAAAGAAAGAAAGAAAGAAAGAAAGAAAGAAAGAAAGAAAGAAAGAAAGAAAGAAAGAAAGAAAGAAAGAAAGAAAGAAAGAGAGAGAGAGGGAGGGAGGGAGGGAGGAAAAAGAAGAAGAAGAAGAAGAAGAAGAAGAAGAAGAAGAAGAAGAAGAAGAAGAAGAAGAAGAAGAAGAAGAAGAAGAAGAAGAAGAAGAAGAAGAAGAAGAAGGAGAAGAAGAAGAAGAAGAAGAAGGAGGAGGAGGAGGAGGAGGAGGAGAAGGAGGCGGAGGAGGAGAAGGAAGGAAGGAAGGAAGGAAGGAAGGAAGGAAGGAAGGAAGGAAGGAAGGAAGGAAGGAAGGAAGGAAGGAAGGAAGGAAGGAAGGAGGGAGGGAGGGAGGGAGGAAGGGAGGGAAGGAAGGAAGGAAAGGAAGGAAGGAAAGGAGGGAAGGAAAGGAGGGAGGGGTGGAGGAAGGGAGGGAGGGGAGCAAGAAGGGAGGGAGGGGAGGAGGAAGGTGGGTAAGAAAGGATGGATGGATGGAAGGAAGGAAGGAAGGAAGGAAGGAAGGAAGGAAGGAAGGAAGGAAGGAAGGAAGGAAGGAAGGAAGGAAGGAAGGAAGGAGAGAGAAAAAAGAATACTGAAATTGGAAAAGGAAATTGGTCAACATTGAAATCACTATAGACTTGTCTCAAAATTTTTTAAATATGGAATTACTGCATGATTCAGCAATTCCACTTCTGTGTATGTAACCAAAGAAGATTTTTATTTTCTTTTTGGATCACACCCGGCGATGCACAGGGGTTACTCCTGGCTCTACACTCAGGAATTACTCCTGGCGGTGCTCAGGGGACCATATGGAATGCTGGGAATTGAACCCAAGTTGGCTGCGTGCAAGGCAAACGCCCTATCTGCTGTGCTATCGCTCTAGCCTCAAAGAAGAATTTTTTAAAAACCTATTATATAAAAAAGGCTATCCATACTATGTTTGTTGCAGTATGATTTATAATTCATTAAAATGTGGTATCAACCTAACAGAAAGAATAGAAAATGAATTCAAAGTGAGTGATAGAAAAGTTGTGTAAAATAAACTATTATCTGGCCATAAAAAGGGAAATTCTAGTACATAGGAGAACGTAGATCAATATTGTAAGCATTATTGTACACAAAAATAAAACAGAACAATTAGTCTACCATTTATTTATTTATTTTGCATTTTAGTTCACACCTGGAGATGCTCAGGCAGTACTCCTGGCTCTGCATTTAGGAATTACTCCTGGTGGTGCTCAGGAGTGTGGGATGCCAGGGATTGAACCTGGGTTGGCTTTGTGCAAGGCACATGCCCTACCCACTATGCTATTACTCCAGCCCCACAATTAGTCTTTTATGGCCTGCAAAGTAGGTGGAATCCAAAGAAAGAAAGAAACCAAGAAAAAAAAAAAGAATGGCAAACAAACAAAACAAAAATAAAAATACAGAGAAGAACTGGTGGTTTCCAAGAGCCAGAAATGAGTAAAGTAGGTGATGGGGGCAAAGGCACATACTTCCAGTCACAAAATTAAATATGTACTATGGATACAAACTACAGCACAGTGACTAGAGATAAATAATAATGTACTTTTTATGGGCATTTTCCATAGGCAAAAACTGTAATCAAACCTACTGGTATGATGGGAACAAGATTTACAATAGTGATTTTTCAGTATAGATATGGTCATAATCAATAAATTGTACCCCAGGCACTAATAGAGTGCAATATATATGTATGTACATATCAAGCATATACCAATAAAATATAATAATGCAGGGCCTTATATAGAGTACAGATCTACATAAAACAAAAAGAAATGTTGGCTTTCAATTTCTGTCCTAATTTTTTGTGTCTCAATTTATACATCCAGGCAGCCTTATTTAAAGGTTTATTTTTTAACGTTGCTTTTTGTTTTTGATTTGGAGGACACACCTGAATATACTCAGTGCTTACTCCTGACAATGCACTAAGGGCTCACTCCTAGCAGTGCTCGGGAACAATATGTTTACCCTGAGCAAATCAAAGTCTTACCCCTGCACTAACTCTCAAGCCCTTAAAGGAACTTTTGAATGAGAAGGAAATCAAATTTAAAAAAAAAAAAAACAGGTAAAAGGCCTCTATAATTCTACAACTAACTGATTCTTGAACTTACTATTTATCCTTCTCCATCACCAATTCTGATTCTTTAAATAATCCCAATACATTCTCTTGCTTATCTGCTTCCAAAATTTGTCACTTGTCACTTGTCATCCCATTGATCTTTGATTTGCTTGAGCAAGCACCACTAATGTCTCCATTCATCCTTGTCACATGCTAGTGTAGCCCAATGGTATTTGCTCACTCCAGGAACACAAAGAGCCTCAAACCGTTTGTTCAGGGTATTTATTTATTTATTTATTTATTTATTTATTTATTTATTTATTTATTTATTAAATCACCGTGAGGACAGTTTCAAAGCTTTCATGTTTTGTTGATTATTTAGGGTTTTGACAAAGAAGTCTGACCATCTTGTAGATGGGCAGCCATGCAGTCTTTTGACATCCTGTGCAATCCAGTCGATAACAGCTCTAGTCCAGCAGTCATCTCTAAATCACATTACATGTCTGGCCCATCAGATTTTTGACTGGTTGACCAACCTGACAGTGTCCCTGACTCTTGATTGTCGACGGAGGTCAGAACTCCGGATTCCTTCTCTCACTTGAGTGAAATGTGATGTTCTAAGTATAGCTCTTTCCATTCCTCTTTGGGATACACAAATAGTATTCTCGTCCTGTTTTCATAGGGCCCAGGTCTTTGAGGCATATGTTAGTGAAGGAAGAATGGTGGAGTCGAAAAGATGTGTCCGGAGCCAGAGGTTCTTCGTCCTCTTAACAAATTCTTCAAAGCTCTTGAAGGCATCCCACGCTACTCTCTTCCTCCTGAGCAGTTCTGGCAACAAGTCGTTCCTCATGGTGAGTTCTCGACTCAGGTACACATAGCTGCTGCACTCGAGATGTTTATTCCATTGAGAGCAAATGGAACGTCAGGGAGAAGTTAGTTTTTCGTGAACATTGTCTTGGTGAGATTCAGCTGCAGTTTGACCTTTCCACACTTGTGGTCCAAGTCAGCTAGCATTTGTGCCACTTCGCTAATGTTTGGTGTTATTAGAATGATGTCATCAGCGAAGCGGAGGTGGTGTAGTTGCCGACCATCTATCTTCACTCCCATTCTTTCCCATTCCAGTCTTCACATGAGGTTCTTGAGGGTGGCACTGAAGAATTTCTGTGAAGTGGTATCACCCTGCCAAAGCCCTTTCTTTATGTCGATGATGATGATTAATTAATTCCTTTTAGAATGGAGATATCCTGGTGGTGAATCCATAATACAGCTTGCGGAGGATCCTGATTATTGGGTTTGAATGCTCTGTTTGGCTTGGGCTTTGATGGCTGCTTAAGTCTGAACAGAATCAAAGGCCCTCTTTAAACAGATGAACTTTAGACAGAGTGGCATATTGAACTCTCATGAAACTTCAATGAGATTGGTCACCGTGTGGATATGGTTGATCATGCTGAATCCTTTTTGGAACCTGGCTTGCTTGCATGGTTGTCCTTCATCTAGTGTTCTGCCTATTCTATTCAGGATGACTCGAGTGAACAACTTGTAGATGACGGACAATAGGCAGATTGGGCGATAGTTGCTGATGTCATGGATGTCTCCCTTCTTGTACAACAGAACAGTCCTGCTGGTTTTCCACTGGGATGGAACCTTGCATCAGACAGGCAGCATGAGAAGAGCCAATCCAGTGTATTGACAAGTACTGACGGCAGATTTTTCAGGTGTTCGGGTCTGACCTTGTCTGGACAGGGTGCTCTACACATCTTTACCAATGAAATGGCGTGTTGGATTTTGGAAGGGAGAACATTGGGAATGACATATCCATCCTTCAGAATTCGGTATGTGGACATGGCTATCGAAGAGGTCTGAGTAGAAGAACTCCCAGTTGATGGTCATTCTCATTCTGGGAGTTCTCTTCTTAAACTTAAACCTTGCAGTCCTTTCTCCCCGCTCTGTGAAGTAGAATTTTGCATGAAGGAGACGGTGGTCCGATCCAGTTTGGAATTTTGAGACAACAGCGACATTGGCCAGGCAAAACCTTTGATGAATATGATGTGGTCAATTCATTGTGGAACTGTCCACCAGGAGACTCCCATGTTCAACGTTTAGATTCGGCCTTCTGGTACTGTGAGTTACCATGGACGGTCTTGGTTGACATAATGAACTCAGACAGTCTCTCACCCTGTTTGTTCCATGCTAGGCCATTGCTCCCGATGCAGAGTTCTTTGGGGGACCTTCTCGGTCATATCTGGGTGTTAAAATCACCTACAATGATCTCGTAGAAGGTGTGGTCTTTTTCACAGTACTTCTCCAGCTCCATGTAGAACTTCTCAATTTCTTCTTTGTCGTAGTTGGATGTTGGTGCGTAGATGATGAAGATAGAAACTGCCGGCAGTGAGCCACATCTATTCAAGCATTATTATCTGATTCAGGTTGTTCGGCATTCAAATGAATCAATGTTCATGGCCAGGTTCATGTTGACAAGGGCACTGACACCACTGATGGCTCTATTCTCGCATGTTCCGAGGAACAGTTCTTCTCCAGTGTTGAAAATGGCGTGATGTGATTGATGCCTTCTTGTCTCAGTCAGATCAAAAATGTCGTACTTGATCTTCCGCGCCTGCACCATCAGGTCCTCGATAGCTGCTTCTGATGCCAGTATATGTGTGTTGAAAGTACAGGCAGTCATTTTAGTCCTTCTTCGTTTTGGCAGTCGAGTTTGTCCCTGAGATTTTATCAGCCTCTCCTTGCTCATCTTTCCTAATGCTGCTGTATTGGGGACTCTTTCAGTGTCAGGGGAATGAGCCCCATTGTTGTTACTGTTGTAACATTGTTGGCCCATTGTGTTACCATGCTCCAGGCTGGTTTCTGGACCACGCAGCTGCAAAGCAGCCGCATGAAAAATCATAAGACACTTAATACCCATTTTCCATAAGTACTGCACCATATTTGATGGGGTTCAAATATGGTGTAAACTATGGGAACACCTGTAATGGCGATTGCAGGCCACCCTAAAAGCCTCCATCTCTCTTGGAGAGCCTGGTAAGCTACCGAGAGTATCCTACCCGCACGACAGAGCCTGGCAAGCTACCCGTGGCATATTCGATGTTTCCACAATTGTTCTTTAAAAATTCATTCACTAGCTGGTACAGGACAAGAGGCTGGGCACATGCTTTACAGATGGTAATGCAATAGACTTGAGTTCAGTGTCCAGCACCACTGTAGCTTAGTACCCCACGAAGAACCACCAGGAGCCACTTCAAGCACTGAGCCAAATATCCCAGAGCCAGGGGCTCACAGTGTGAGTCCTCACACCACACCTGCCCATGTGCGTCATATATAAAAATCCATTCACAACGCTGTAATAGTTCATTTGAAAATCTCCAGTCACTTCGTGTCAACCACCAGTTGAATTGTTTAAACAACTTTGCTTTTATTTTGAAAAGCTGCTTTGTTTTTATTACAAAACCCTCCTGACCTATTCTTTGCCTTGTTCAAATGTTCTCTTTCTCTTCTTCACCAGTCGTGAGAAGCCTATCATTTACCCTGATCAAGACTCTTCTTAGATCCAGGCTCTCACTACTTCTGCTCCTATATCTTACTCAATCGTGACTGCACTTTAATCATTATTTTCAAGCGTTGCTCTGGTGGCATTGTTGTATAATACTGGAACACTACGTTGTACTAATTCATCTTGAATGTCTTGTTTCCTTGTGAAATTAGTTTCATGAGAAAAAGGGATCATGTTTTGTTTATCACAGGATATCTGTGATCTGACATCCATCCTGACATAGAGTAAGTGCCTAATAAATGTTTTGCTAAATGAACAAAGAATCATCTACCAGTGTTCTTCATGCTCAATTACTAAATGTTCTGCTTTTCTAATTATATAATTCTTTCTCCTTCACCAGAATCATTTTTAGGTATAACAAATTACTTTCACTATGATGAATTTGCCATTAAGATGAGAGGGAAATCACTACATTTGATAATCATTAATGGACATGAAATGAATCTAACTTTGGCAATTGTTTAAAAAATATTAAGGACAAATAGTACAGAATGAAAAGGTTAGTGAAAATTATTAATACTCACGTAATAAGGAGTTGAAGTCCACTTACACTAATCAAATAAAAAAATTTTGTGCATTTACTTACTGTTAACCTGTAAGTACTCCCTAACCTATGAAATAATACAGTCTACAGTCTTTTTTGTATCCAGTTGAAGCTGTTCTATCAAACCTGGTAAAAACTGAATGCAATGAATCCTTCTTACACAGGGTATATCCACTTTTGCTTGCAAAACAATTGTTAGTTGCAGCATTTGTAATGCTCCAATTGCAAATGCAATGCTGCAAGTATAGAGGAAAGAAAAAGAAGAACCGAGATATGAAATGAAATATTAAGGAAATAAATGACAGTCAGAACAACTGTATGTGCTTGGTACTTGCAAGAATCTCTTTGCAGTTTCTATTTCCCTTGAATAAGGGAGTAGAGCATGTTACTGTAGCATATGCAAAGCCTGAACAAGGTAACCTAGAAGAAAACAAAGCTTATGCTTGCTATTTTCTAATTCAAACACTAACATACAGGGCAAACATAGAAAGCATTAGGAAAGGTGATAGAGAACTAAAAAGGGGAAGGAAGGGGAAAATAGAATGGAATTAATTAATTTCAAGCTGCAAACTTCATGTCAAAGTCTTCGAGATGTGCATGCATGCCTGTGGGCACACTCTGGCTAAATTTCCTGCTCCTGAGTCCTGTGATTATGTGCAGGCAAATTCAAATTTTTGCAGATCATGCCCAATTATCCAAACTCTTACCCTATCCAACTTGAAACTCCATTGTTTCTGCTCAAGTTTATTCTTCCTTAATGTTCTGCTCTCTAAACTGTTTAATTTTGCTGTTTTGTTTGGCCACAGCTGGTGGAGCCCCAGGGCACGCCTTGCTCTGTGCTCATGGATTACTCCTGGTGATGTGGTAGCCACGGTACACAGGAGTGGAACCCCTACCTCTGGCATGCAAGGCGAACACTCCTACCCCTTCAGTTATATATCTGACCCTCTCCAGACTACTTACCAGTATCCTCAAGTAGGTTATTAGTAGGTCATCAGTATCCTCGAGTAGGCTGCCCCAATTTTGGCTACCCTTAGTAAGTGTAAAAGTACTTCGCAAGGGACAAGATATGGGCCAGTACATAGTATCACTGGTTAACAAGAAAGTCTCTCCTACATTCACTCTTACTGCCCTGGAGAAGACCTTAAAGCTTCTTCTGTCTTCTTAGGTTTTCTCATCCTGTGGCTAACACCCTATGAAGCAGCACCATCTACATGGCTCTACTTAAAACTATTCATTCTGCTACTGGCAACCCAGCAAGGAGAACAGACTGCACTGTAGCTCTTTCTGCAGCTTGTTCTGCCATCTCCTTCTGCTACTCTATCCTATTCAGATAATCTCAGAAAGCTGCACAAGCAGGTATCTGGCCTTGAAAGAGGTGCCAGATCTCATTTCCCACAGGCATCCCTACTCTTCATGAGGGACGGGCAATGTTCCATTTTAATCTTCACCTCCGTTGGATGTGTGTGTGTGTGTGTGTGAGGGGTACAAAAGCACTTGCTCAGTCTACAATTTGTCCCTTTCTAATCCTGTCACCATATAAAAAGGGCTGAGGAGATTAGAAAATAAAGTATGTAACTCATCTGCATTCTGAGTTTTGAGTTTTACTCACCAATCCTGGGAAAAAATGAAAAGTCTCTCCCGACATAGTAGATAATGGTTAGAGAGAGAGAGAGAGAGAGAGAGAGAGAGAGAGAGAAAGAGAGAGAGGGAGGGAGGGAAGGAGAGAAGTGTCTATTCTTTTTTTCTATTGCTCCAAATTAGAAATACCACTGACTTCACATAACTTTCAGATGGTGCATAAATAAATAAGTCAAATTTGACATCTGATTTTTGCATTTTTTTAAAACACAAGTTGCATATTCCTCCTTAACCTATGATTGCAACTGAAAATAAAGAAATACAGGTATAGTTTTTGACTCAAGAACAAGTAAACTCTCATACCAGTCTCCTGTACTTCAACACAGTCAAGTGGGACAAGGGTTGTTAGCAATAAGCTCTTAGCTCTGCATTTGGCAGTAATATATTTTAACATAGACCTGCAATTGTAGTGAAAGAATGTAACACAGTTTTGCTTTTAAAGTTTCAAGATAGCATTTTTTTCCAAAGAGAGAAAGGCAGGATTTGGCTGCACTTTCCCATTCTCAATACAATAAGCATTATTTTATTACATTCATTGTTCCTATTTTAGGAACATATTGAACTATGGTGCTTAACAATGGCATTTACATTTTTTAGAAGTAACATAAGGCCATATTGCAACAACTTTTTATTTTCATGAAAATGAATGTTTTATTAACCTAACTCCTAAGTTCTAAAAATTAAATAATGATTATTAATTTAATTTATCCATTGTGAATATCAGAATGTTTTGAAATTTAAGGTAGATCAAAGAAGAGTAACCATGGCTACTAAACCACTGCCTTTAAAGTTGTAAAATGCAGTAACTGTGGACATCCCTCTCTAACACTATATTTTAATCACTTGGGCATTATAATTACTAGATTCCATTTTACTAGCACATTTTCTTCTTTTCAATCTTAAAGAAAGAAGTTAAATATACAATAAAAGAACCACATCATCCTCTTCAAATTGACACAGATTTCCATACCAGTTTCCTTTCTATATTTTTGTCAATCTAAATTATTTTCACATCAATGGAAATAAAGAATATCTTGTCACAAGGTAAGTGATATAAAATTCACACTCAACCATATAATTAAAAGCTTTATATTTACCTAAGTACTGAGAAAAAAGACATTTGGATTTCTATTTGAGTTAAATTAAACTTCCTTATTTATGCTCCATTTTATCGAGGAGAAAAATATATTTGCTAGAAGATAAAATATATTTTTTAGCACCTGATGACTGAAAGTAGATTTAAAGTTCTAAAGCAAGTGACCCAACGGTTTAACTTTAAATGAAATAAAAAGATTTTATTTAATTCCATTCTAGGGTATTTAACTAATTTCATAACAATTTGCTTTGCTTAGTTGTTTATAGTCTTTGCAGCGTATACTCCTGCACACACATGGATGACATTAGCCCATGATGATCCCATGATGATTTGAAATTTAAATTAATCTTAAAATTACAGTGTTTATGTGGTATTGCCCTTCACTTGCCTTCACTACAGTTAACAATGGAGCTCTAAGAAATGGTTCTGACAACTTTTAGCCATGTCATTTGAAAAACTTATGGGAAACCCCCCAAACAGTTCCATTCCCTAAGAAATAGTTTTCACATGACATTACAGGATTATTTTTACTCAGAGTAAATAAAAATGACACATGTATGATTCTCTCAAACCCAAATCAATTATTTGAGAACTTTGCATAGAAGAATTTATAGGAATAAGATTAAAATGCCTTATCAAGGAAGAATTTTACACATTTCCATTTTTATATTATTTTGTTTGGGGGTTACACCTAGCAGCGCTCCATGATTACTCCTGGTGGTACTCCAACATTTAAAAATTTTTTTTATTAAGATGATTTACAAAGTTACTGATAGTTGCATTTTAGGCATACACTAATTCAATACCAATCCTTCCACCAGTATCAACTTCCTTCCACCATTGTTCCCACCTTTTTATGTTATAAGATATCAAAACAGAAATGAGTTGCAACCTTAAAACAGTATAAGGAACAATAATTTTCAACCACTAGGTGGAAGTGGAAAGCTGCTTGCCATTCTCAGTAAAGAAAAAAAGCTGCTGACATGGAGAGAAGAGAGGATTGTTACAGCTTTCAAGATGTACAGAGTGCACATAAACAATGAACACTATTTTGATAAGGATCTATATCAAGAAGAAGTAAAAGAGAGCACAGAGGTCAAATCTGGGGAGGCTGGGTTAATTCCGTGCCTTGTAGACATATCTCCACTTCATTCCCTTCTACTACCTCACATTTCAAGTCTGACTGCTGCCACACTGGTGTTTGGGATTCCCCAGTAACGTGAGAAAGTGATCCCCAGAGAACGACGAAAGGACAAGCAGAATGTGAAACCCCTGGTAAGCATCACAATAAGTATGTACATATCACAACCAAATGAGCACTGCTAAAAAATGTGTATGTGTGTACAAGTGTGTGGATGTGTGTGTGCGTGTGTGTGTGTGTGTGCAGGTCTGTGTGTACAATTCTTGGTCATATCATTAAAAGTAACAAAAAGGGAATGGTCTGGTGAGTGACTGTGTTACACATGAAACATGATCGTTAACGGCAGTGTGAACCATGATGACTAAAATATATATATATATTTTTAAAGGGAGGTGGAAAGATAGAGGAAATAACAAAGTTTTATGTAAAATTTGAAAGGTTGATTGTACAGAAAGATTGCGTATATTCATTGCCCTTGAGGGTAATTTGGTCTTCAAAATCTCCAACGTGGTTATATGAGGGGTTTATTTTATTAAAAGATCTGCCTGATGGTCACCACAAAGAGTTTTAAATTCTATAAGACATTCATCTGCTTTGCAATTGTCAAGTGGAAAAATAAATTAATCTGTCATAATGAAAACATATATTCAGCACCTTAGAAAAGACATAGAACTTTTCTGAGAAATCTGCTTTGATGTTCTGATCTAAATAAACAGATGTAGCTGGGCAATGTTAATGCCCAAGGGTACAATCTATGGGAGAGAAGCTCACTATCGGTATTCAGTAGGCCAGCGGCACGCAGAGGGTGTGTGGAAGCACATTAAGTGGACCTTCATTAAGCCTGAAGGAGTTCAATTTAAAGGCAGTGGTGTTTGGCTTTTTAATCACTGTATCACTGTTATCCCACTGCTCATCGATTTGTTCGAGCGGGCACCAGTAATGTCTCCATTGTGAGACTTGGTGTTACTGTTTTTTTGCATATCCAATATGCCATGCTCCACCCATTAGGGCAGGGTACTCTTGGTAGTTTGGCAGGCTCTCCAAGAGGGGTAGAAGAATCAAACCTGGGTCAGCTGTGTGCAAGGCAAACGCCCTACCCACTGTGCTATCGCTGCAGCTCCAATATATATATACACGTATAAATAATTCCTCTTCCAAAGAGATGCTCTGCAACTTCAATGTAGACAGAGCAAGTTTAGTAAAGTAAATATGTTGATCAGACCAGATGTAAGATAACGGGGAGTACTTCAGCTTGTGGTGAGATAATTATTGCTCACTCACTGCAAAGCAATCCAAAGAAAACAATTCAAGAGAAAAAATATTTTGTTTGAGTCTGGATGTCAATTAAAACCTCACTGTAGCAGAATCTGATCCATTGGCCCTTAGGTTGCAACCTCACATAGATTAGTTCCTTCTTTACTTCAACCTTGTTGAAACTGTGAACTACTAACTATAGAAACTTCTTGACTTTCCATTTTGAAAGTTGTGGCTATTGCCTACCCTTTTCCAATCCAGATTTCTCTGTGCTGCTACTCTACAGTTTTATCAGATGCATAGTTATTTTTATATTATTGCAACTGAAAATATACATATTTTGGTCATTAGCAATAAAAAAGTCAGTGGGTTCTAATTAAAGAGGAAAAGAACTAGTTGGAACTTCAGACTTACACGATGTGCATCAGGTCTTGATAGAGTTGTGGGAGAAAAATAAAAAATTTTGAATGGTGATCGCACTATTATATTGTAGTACTGGTACTTAAGAGGAATTCTGTATTTGCATAAACTACTTTGTAGTTCCCTGAGCTATTCAAGGGAAAATATTCAGGAATTATCTTTACTTACTGGCTAGCTATTGTTTAGTGTATTTTAAGTTGCTTCATTACAGTTTGGTTTTAGTTATCTGGGATTTCTGATTGTCTTTTCTCCATGCTGGGCAAGAAAACAGATGCCTGCTTTGCCATATTCCATTTTATATGTTTTTTTAAAACTGTTTCAATCTCTTGAGGCCCCATTATCTGCTTTTGCATATCTTGACATAACTTGAGAATTTTTGGTTTTAGCTATGATGCAACTGCATGATCTAAACCCCTTGAAACAGACAATAATAAATGAAAACATTTATTCTGGAAATGAATAAAAAATGAGTCAATGGCAAGGGCTAGGCATCTATTTTTTTGCAGAGAATGTGGACGGAGGAAGCAGAGCTCTAAGAATGGGGTGGTGGAAGTTTAGTACAGGTTTGTGTGGTGTGGCTCTGAAACTGCTCACACAGGGCTAGCCTCGACACAGGCTTAATTTCCTGGTCTGTGAGTTATTCATATTCCTTTACCAATTGCGTTAGACAAAGTAGTAGATACTCATATAAACAAAGAACTGAGAAACTAAATTTTTCTCCCTCTTATACACCTTAAGAATTTTGTTTTCATAATGAGAATCTCAGAATTTGGCAATCTCTTTCCTTCACGAGTGGTTACTTTTCATTTCTATTGTCTAGATGTCAGTTCAATTTAAAGATTTCAATTTCCCTCTTCCACTTTCCCACTGTCTCTAGAACTTCCACAACATAAGCATTATTTCTCCTGAATGTATCTCCTGTATTGTGAATCCTTTATTCATATGTATTGTATCTTACATTTTGATCTTAAATCCTCAACACTTCTATTTGCAAAGTCATTTGCAAAGACTTTTACTGATTCTTAATTCAGCAATCAATCTTTGAAAGGTCTTTGCTTGAATCACTCAAAAAGTTTTCTTTAAGACAGCTCAGATCGAGAAGGGAACACCAAGTAAATGACGTTGAGAGGACCCATTCAGGTTGAAAGATGCGTGCCAAAAGTAGACTATAGACCGAACATGATGGCTGCTCAATGCCTCTATTGCAAATCACAATACCCAAAATGAGAGGGAGCAAAAAGGAATGCCCCATCACAGAGACAGTATGGAGTGGAGGGGACAGGGTTGGGGGTGGGTGGGAGGGATGCTGGGACCACTGGTGGTGGAAAATGGGAACTGGTGGAGGGATGGGTACTTGATAATTGTAGGACTGAAATGCAAGCACAAAAGTTTGTAAGCCTGTAACTGCACCGCATGGTGATTCACTAATAAAAATGAAAAAAAAAGTTTTCTTTGCTTTCAATTGCTCCATGAGAACTCCTTTCTTTTTTAATCTGCCTGAAAATAATAATTACCTACTTTTAACACCCCATATTTATATGTTTACTTTTTGTGGTCTTCTTCATATTATTGGAGAGAAAAGCCAGAGTGTTCAGAATCATAACCAACCAAAATTAAATATTCTGAAGATGAAGCCCTCCAAATTGTTTCCTCTGAATTTGATTTCTTTGAACAGCCATCATCACCCTTTCTCAATACTTCAATATTCTTCTAAACCATTACATATATTTCACCAAATTTCAAAGATACATTTTCTTTTCAAATTCTAGTTAGGATGGGTCTCCCCAGAAGTGTTCTGATTGGCTGGGAATCATTTCTGGTGATCCCAGGACCCGCAATGCAGTTTTCATCTAAAAGTATTTTTCTCCTGATTTACTGAGAGGCTCCTTGCTTCAAAAGAGTATTTGAATCTGCTCTCAAATGTAATTTGATTTCTGCCTATAAAATCTAAACAATTACTAATACTAAATGACAAGAGGTAGTTGATCTCCATCTGAATGGATTTATTCCCCTCTTTCTTATTGCACGCTGACAGGCAACAAATTGCAGGGGTCACATATTGAAATTCTGAGTCTGAGATGCAAGAATATTAAATGGATTTCTATATCTGAATATGATTTGCTAAGGGAAAGATTACAGATTATACCAAGTGAGGAGAGATCCAGCGATGCAGTTTAATCTCCAGATGAAAGAAGGCTGAACCCAACTCCCAAATATCGATTAGTATATAATGCAGGCATATTTTTATCCACTTTAGTAAATTCCAAATTTTTCCCTATGACAAACACCTGAGTAAACTTCACTGCAGAGAACTGATATTGTGATATATGGAATAGGTGTGACTTTTTCTGTTGATAGAAATTCAATTAAAATTTGTTCCCTTTGTTCTAGGAATCTTGTATCTTAGAACCTCACTAGAGGTCAACATTTTGTCGGTACTTATTCTAGGACACAGGCATCATGTGAAAGCATTACTTTATCCATTTTTGCTTCCCAGAAGCTCTCTATAGCCTATCACCTCTTCCACTTCTTTTTCATTGACTAAAGCCTCTGGGGTTCTTATTTCGTTTCCTTGCTTTTTAAAATTTGTTTTCTTGATTTTTTTTATTTTTTTTGCCATTCCCAGGAGTGTTCAAGACTTACACCTGGATCTGCACTCACAGGTCGCTGTGGGTGGGCTCAGGAACCATTTGAAGTGTCTGGGACTGAACCGGGGTCAGTCGCACACAAGGCCAGTGCCCTATCAGCTGTACTATCTCTCTGGTCCCTTATTTCTATTTCTTTGTCATGACTTCAATGAAGTCTCAGGGAAAACATTTAAAGGAAATGGTTTTTAGGCTGCTTTAAGCTAAAGGCCTCAATGAATCATCTTTAGTGCATCAGATGTTTGTTGAGCATCCATGCTGAGAAAAGCAGAAATACATGAATGAATAAGACATTTCTCTATCTTCAATGAAATGTCAGCCTGTTAAGTAGCAAAAATAAATACAGAAGAGGACTACAAGGCACGGTCTGGCAGAATATAATGAAATTTTATGTGAGTTCATAGAAGTGAGATATCACATTAAATGGGTGGACTTAAAAATATTTAAAAATATTCAGAAGGGAAATTTTTGAATTAACTAAATCCTCTAAGAAGGCAAAGAAATGAATTTAACATAGAGGGAACAACATTGAAAAAAAGATGTAGAAGGCGGAAACCACAAAGTATATTTAGGAATCATGCTATTTGAAGAATATAATATATGACTATGAGAATCACGGGGGATAGAACATAAAATAAATTAAAGCTAGAGCAGAGATGGCTTCACATAAATAAAACAGACATGTTTGGATCTAATTTGATAATAAGTGATGAGTATTTCAAACAAGAGACTGCTAAACTAGCACAATAACCAGATTTCTACAAATGAAAAAGAATATCATTCCAGTTGACCTTTCAATATATATTGTTAGAAAAACATTTCTCAAATGATCAAATAAATTTTTAAAAACACTTAATATACTATTTCTGACTTTCCAGTACACATTAGTTGATATAAAAGAAAGATAAGAGTGAGTTTCATATGTGTGTCCTTTCCCTTTCTTGCAATTGCTTCCATTCAGATCTCCAACCATGATTTTTTAAAGTCATTTTTTGTCATCAGAGAAATAGATAAAGAAATATCAGGGAGATGTAGACAATCTCACATCATTTGAATTTTCATCTTCAAGTAAACATGCTTATAAGAAATCAGCAGAACTTTGTGCATAACAGAAACAGTAAAAATTCATGAATGTGCTCCATAAAACACATGGTGCTCTATGGCTGCCCTGGGTGCAATATATCCACACACCTCCCATTTACATGTTCAAGTTCTAGGAAGCCTCAAAACCTAAGAATGAGACTTTATTTGGAAATAGAACCGTTAAAGAAATGATTAGATTAAAACAAGACCACAGATATGAACCCCACTCCAATATAATTCGTATCTTCTTAAGGAGTTTAGACACAGAAAGATACACTGGATAGAGGAGCTCCAAAGAGGAAAGAATAAGAGAATGCTGGGACAGAAAAAAAAATTACCCAACACCCTAATTTTGGATTTCTATCCTTCAGTGAAAATAATGAGTTTGAATTTCTATTGATTATGTTGCTCAGTCTTATTGTTTTGGTGATCTCTGCAAAAGTGGCCACGAGAATGCACAAAGGTTAGAATAGAACAGAATTAAGTCAGTTTTAGGAAGGCAAGTGAAAACTATGCCTTATGAGGCAAAAAGGATAGAAAGAATGGGGAGGAAACCGAAAGAAAAAAAAAGGAAAAGAAAGGGACCTTTGTAGGCAGTGTGGAAATCTGAAGAAAAGAAAGTTCACCATTCCTCTCCAGGGTTGCTAGCTGAACAGCAGACTATAAAAGGCATGACGTAGCATAGAAGTACTAACAGGCTGACAAAACTCCCATGATACAACACATACACCCACAACCACACACACACACACACACACACACACACACATGCATGCACAACAAGAAGTATTCAGCTTGGTACCTCTCTCCATAGTTCTCAAGGGTCTTTCAATGACCTAGAATGTTATTTGGGGAAATCTATGAAGATACTCAAATGATCTGATTCAGTAGTCTCCAAGGATTGACTGGAAGAAGTTTCATCTAAATGAAGCAGTTTTTCACAGTCTAGATGCATTTCTATAAGAAGCTGCTGGGTAGCAAAATGGGTTAGTACACCTCCCGGATCATAGTCTTTAAGGAGCAGAGGGGCCGTTTTTTCCGGATACAACCCCAAGCCGCCCGGGGAGGGGAAAGAATTTTCTCTCTCAACCCTCTCTTTCTACACAGGAGATGACAGCGGTGGCAGCGACAGCAGCAGCGCCCACGTGGTGTCGGCCATCTTCTGGAACTCACAACACAGAAATATGAGTTTGCAGTGACGTGGCTCGCAGGAAATCATGGGATGGGGGTGTTACTGGCATGCTCTCTCCACCCAGATGAGATCCAGAGCAGCCGCTCACGAAAACAGCCCCTCTGCTCCTTAAAGACAACGATCCTGAAGGTCTACTAACCCATTTTGGCACCCAGCGGCTTCTTATAGAAATGCACCTAGACTATGAACTGAGCTAAAATATCAGAAATCTAAAACTGCGCGAGCTCACATAATATTCATTCTGAGTAATGGAAAACAAATTATCAAATGATGCCTTTTCAGCAGGTTTGATTGTTGGGGAAAAATTCCAAATAATAATAGTGAGTTCTCTGTTGAAATATCGAAAGCATTCAAAGTATAGAGAGAATAAAGTGAAGATCATTAGCTACTCAGGTGGGGAGGTGGGTGTGGGAGGGGGATATAATGGGGTTCTTGGTGGTGCAACATGTGCACTGGTGAAGGGATGGGGATTTGATCATTATATGACTGAGACTTAAACCTGAAAGCTTTGTAACTTTTAAAACGGTGATTCAATAAAATAAAATTTTGATATTTTTTTGCTTTTCGGGTCACACCCGGCAATGCTCAGGGGTTCTTCCTGGCTCTGCACTCAGGAATTACTCCTGGCAGAGTTCAGGGGACCATATGGGATGCTGGGAATCAAACCCGGGTCAGCCACGTGCAAGGCAAACACCCTACCTGCTGTGCTATCACTCCAGCCCCAATAAAATAAAAATTTTTTAAAGTAAAAAAATAAATAAATGAAGCAGTTTTTCAGAAAGTTCTGTGGGCAGGTGGGGGCAGATATGTGTCTTGGGTTTAAGCTTCACCATAAAGCCAGCTTGAAGACAATTATCAACTATTCAAATGATGGCCATCATTTGAAAAGTGGAACGTTACACTCTGGGAAGTATATGAGACCAACAGAAACATGGAGTCATATCTTTGAAAACATGACCTTCATCATCCTGATGCTGTCAGCAGTCAATAGGTTGCAGAGGGAATGAGAAGGAAACCTAAATTGTTTTTTTTTCTTAATTCGAATGAAAATATACACCTTAGAGTATTAATGGAAATGAAAGGGACTTCATATTTACAAAAGTTCTACCAAAGATTGGAGCCATCGTTCCGGGTTAAGACACTTGTCCTGCATACAGTTGTTCCTTGTTAGATCTGCAGCACTGCATATAATCCCCTAAGAATCTTGAGAAGTGGTCCTTGCACCCAAGACAGCAGTAAGCCCAGAACACTACCAGGTCTGGCCCCCAAACAAACAATGTTCTACCAAATGAAATTCAACACGGATATGCCAAGTGACAGTTGAAATGCAACAGTCAAATATATCAACACTCAAAAAAAAAAAAGCTTCACTTCAAAGGAAAATCCAGTACCTTTTGTCCTCAGGAGCACTCTGCTTTACCCACCTACAGAATCGGGATGCTGAATTTAATTTGCCAGGTTACAAAATATAATCCTCTGTCACAGTTTTGCACTGTGAAATTTCTAACAGAGCTAAAGATAGCTCCCTGGAGCATGTTCCCCTCTCCCTATGATTTTCTCCTCCTCTCTCAGAAATCACTATTAATTTTGAGAAAGTTTTATTTCTGCTTTCATATCTATCATATGATTCCAAAACTTTTTGTGACCAACTCAGTATTAGGAGGACAATAACTCTCCCTTTCTCTTTTTCTCCCCTCCCTTACTTCCCTCTTTTGTTTCCACCTTTATTCTGGTAAAGATAAAATTATTGGGTTTTCAATTCCTCTTACTTAAAACTGAGACCCGATGGACACTGCCACTGTCACTGTCATCCCTTTACTCATCGATTTGCTTGAGCAGGCACCAGTTACATCTCCATTGTGAGACTTGTTCTTACTGGTTTTGGCATGTCAAATACGCCAAGGGTAGCTTGCCAGGCTCTGTTGTGCAGGCAAGATACTCTCGGTAGCTTGCTGGGCTCTCCGAGAGGGACAAAGGATTCCCAGGTCAGCTGCATGCAAGGTAAACGCCCTACCTGATGTATTATCACTCCAGCCCCGCCAGTGGACACAGAAACATAATAAACAAAGAGAGTCTCATCTCACAGCTAAACTTCCTAGTGGGTCACTGAACTTGTGAATAAAGCAAATAGGAATACCTGCATGGTCTAGCGCAGATCCTTGAGTTATGACTGCAATGAGGCTCCAAGTAGGGGGGTTTATCTTGCCTGACATTTGACTTGCTCTTTGCTTTGTTTTCTCAAATATATGTTTTCTTAAAAAGTTTCCTGAGTGGGATTGGTATTGAGATACTGTAAGCTAGAAACTCTATTGTGAACCATTTTGTAAATCATGGTGACCTAATTTTTAAAATGAGCTTGAAGAATTCATCTGTTAAGAAACTACATATAGGTGGAGATATAAATTGGCAGTAAAGAGCATGTCTTGTAGGTATGGACACTCCTGAGTCAAGCCCTTTCATCACAAGAAAAAAAAAAGAAATAAAACCATGCAAAATTTAAAACACTCTCAAATAGAGCTGAATAAAAATTATTAAAGATACACAGTCAATTGCTTAGTTTTGATTATCTTTCACCACCTTAATATTCGGGAGAGTACTGGTCAGTCATTCTGCTGTTACTCTCATTATGGGTTGCACTATTGTGTTTTCATGATCTGAACACATTAGAAAGTATATCACAGATAGTATTTTATATTGCTAGTGCTACATAGCTTTTACATGATAGCAATATTTCTTTTTAATTTGCCTTAATTCCTTGGCTACAATGATGTTTGTCAGGTTTTTGTAAGTTATGTTTGCAACAATTTTGCTTCCCTTCATATATATTTGATAATATGGGTAGTCACTTTGAGTTCACACTGTTTTCCTGGTACTCCTCAACATATCAGTTGTGGTTCTTATCCCACAGTGTGATCTAGTTTAGAGCACTGACCACTGTGGTGTTTGCTTCAGCATTTCTTCCTATTTCTTCCAATTTTTTCCCATTTCTTTCTACATTCATTAAAAAGTTTCAGTGAGAGTTATTCCTCTCCTTCATTTGTTTCATTGTTTACCTGTATTATAGGTCTTACATGTTACATGTTTATATCCATTATGGTCTATGGATAGATTTTTTTTAATTTTATGAATTGAAGTATATTGTCATAATTATTAGGAATCTCAAATTGTTTCATTTTAATTCATTAAGAATTCCTTCAGACTAGTGACTAAGCCACTATGGAAAACTCCCCATAGCCTTTTGAAGAATTCCTTATTTTCTCCTACCCTAGACATGAAATCAGCAAAAACTCCAAGATTTCCTACCCCTTTCAGTTGAAAATGTAGTTTAGCAACTATAGCGTGAACATTAAGTGTGATCACTGACACTGAGGTATCAGTGCTTCTACACTCTTGATACCTTGGTAGAAATTATATGCATATAGACCAACAGATGCACATCTGCTTCCTATACCAATGTGGATTATATTAATGAAAAACTAAATTTATACTAGTTCTAAAATTACCCATGAAAACTGCTACCAATTGGAGAAATATTAAGAGAAATAACAACTAAATACAACAGAGAATCATGGAGAGAATCCTGAAAATGAAAGGTGACTTAGAAAATTTGGTAAAATTCAAGTAAGGCTAATGATTTAGTCAACAGTTTTGTACCTCTGTTAATTCTTAATTTTGATACTTGTACTATGTATATATAAGATAAATATACTTGGGGAAGGCTATGTGAATGGAAATATGGGAATTTTACTATTTTTGTAACTGTTTTGAAGCCTAACCTTAGTTAAAAGGAAAATCTTTTTATAAACAGTTTCCAGCATTGGGGGTATGGTGCGGCCAGAGGTAAACCTGTACCTGTGGGGCGAGTGCATCAGCTGCCTGATGGTCACTTCAGACTTCCAGATACCGCCAAATTGCTGCTGTGCCTTTGACCAGACCCAACAACATGGGACCAAGTTTACCAAGAAATTAAAAGGCCAAAAGGGGGGCTGGAGCGATAGCACAGCGGGTAGGGCGTTTGCCTTGCACGAGGCCGGCCCAGGTTCGAATCCCAGCATCCCATATGGTCTCCTGAGCACCGCCAGGGGTAACTCCTGAGTGCAGAGCCAGGAGTAACCCCTGTGCATCACCCGGTGTGACCCAAAAGCACACCCCTGAGCATTGCCAGGTGTGACTCAAAATTAAAAAAGCAAAAAAAAAATAAAAGGCCAAAAGGTATGTGGGAGCCACACCCACAAATCACTTCCACCTCATCTGTCCACGCTCCTTTATTGGCCTTATTTTAGACACCCATAAATCTCAAAAGAGATCAAAAGACACAGGTAGAACTGGTTGTGCAGAGGTAGATGGGAACCCATGACTGAGATCTCCAAGCCCGCTTGGATCGGGACTGGGCCTCCTCCCACCCCCAGGTCCCCAGTTTTCTAGTAGCTTGGCAGTCACATCCACAAACTGCCCCCCCCGAGTGCCATATAATCTCATCAACAACCAAGACCCAGAGACTATAAACTAAAGCTCCTGGAAGAGATTGACACAGAATTTCCTAGGCATTATATTTTATCCATAAGAAGCAATACAAAACAAATCTTCTAGCATTGCCTTTTCTTAAGTTTGAGTGGTGGTGGGGCTGGTGTCAAAATATCAAATGTAACCAAAGTAGAAAGAGAGTTTGGGGGAAATTATCTGCCGCACAGGCAGGGGGAGGGTTAGAACAGGGTGGGGACTTGGGTGGGGGGAATACTGGGGATTTTGGTGGTGAAAAACGTGCAGTGGTGAAGGGATGGGTGTTTGATGATTGTATGACCAAAGCTCAAACATGAAGCTCAAGAACAGCTTGAAACACAGCTTTGTATCTCACACTGAATCAATAAAAAGGTGGAGAGAAGAATAAATGTAAAATAATAAAATTAAATTAAACAAAGTGAATAAAAAAACAGTAATGTGGAGTTCATGCCCAATTCAATCAGCTTAATCAATTGCTGAATAAATAAATAACAGTACTCCTACATTATATATATATATATATAAAATTCCCAGCATTTCGCAATCTTGAGTACGTAATTTGATTTTTGGATAAAGCAATGAGATTCATCAAAAAAGCATTATTAATTGTATCCTGGAAGACAAGTTTAGCAGTTTTATGAAATACCAGAACTACTATTTAAAAACCATGCACATAAATTAATCACAGTACATTTTTATTTGATGTGTTTCTAGAGTACTTGCAGATTTCACAAAACTATTAAGCTACCTCTTGAGAAATAATTATTTGGATGAAAATTTCATCTCATTTAAAATGTACAAAATCATAAACTCTGTGAGAAAAAGCCAAGGGAGACCATCTCTCTATAGTTTTAGAAATCTTTTGTACTAGGTTAGAAATATGATAAAATTTTGCAAGTTAGGTAGAAACTATGAATAAAGGTATTTTATTTTTAAAGATGCCAATTATTCTGAAACAATGGGAAAAGCTTGAGTTTATGTTCATAGGTTCATTTTCATTTTGCAAAAGGCATTGCAGCAGAGCGCAGATGTGTAGTTTCCAGACCCCATTGATGAAAATAACATACTTTCCAGTGAGTTAATACAGGACTTTTTATGAAATAACCACCCTGGAGGAGCATATTTACAAAATTACAACTTTTTAAAATTGATGCTGACAGAATATAAGAGCAACTTTGCATCTCCCTTACTTCTAAAAAGGACTTATAGAATGTAGCACAGTCTTTAGATTTTTTCCATCTATGTAAGATTCTTAAAATATGTCTTTAGCATAGATAAATTGATTTACATTGAATCTATTCTGATCAAGAGGACCAAAAATATATCTCAACATATGGTATTGTATACTTTCATTATTTAAATCTGTTTGCACTTATTGCTTACAGTTATCTGATAAATTACTTTATCTTTTATGCTTGTCTTCTACGTTTCCCATTTTAAATTTTATTGCATTTAATTAGTCACTTTTATTTCAATTATTTTCACAATCATTTCTGCATATAAACTAACAAATGATTACAATATGACTCTTTAATGTAGACATAATGTTTTATGTCTGCTCTGATACTTTTTGCCTACAAAATCTTTATGACTATACGATAAATTCTTAATAGCTAAATGTCTGCAATGATATGAATTAGGAGCCTCATTTATAGTTCATTCATTCTGCATTTAAAAAATGTTTCAGAAGATTAGTCTTAAGAAAGATATACATATATAACTTCACTTTTTATTGCGTGGGGGCATGTCCATATGTTATTTTCTCTAAATATATTCAAATAAAGTAAAACACATTTATTCTTTTACAGTGAATAAAGCATTTTTTAAAAATTTGGCATAAGCTCTGAAATATCAAAGTGTTTTTCTATTTTATCATAAATAAAATATATTGTTTCAGTTATACTGCTTTATCTTTAAACCATCTATTCTGCTACCAGCAAATTGTCTGTTACAAGAACTCAAAACAGTTATTTTGATGCACATAGGACTTAGTTAACTAGCATGAGATTAATTTATTCAGGTTCATGGCTTTAAATGATGTTCGTAGGGCCAGAATTCTAGTGAAGTGGGCAGGACATTGGACTTGCACACAGACAACCCAGATTCAAACCCTGGCATCTCATATGGTCCACCTGAGCACCACCAGGAGTAATTCCTGAGTGCAAAGCCAGAAGCAACTCCTGAGCATTGCCAGGTAAGTGCCCCTCAAAAAAACAAAACAAAAAAATGGTATTCATATGTTTATGCAAGCCAAATTTATATTTTCAATGGAGACTTTTATCTTACCTCCAGGTTGCACATTGGACAAAATTTGAGGAGTCTAACAAGAATCTGAAATTTTAAATTATTAAGAGTACGAATTCTAAATTGCTTGGAATAAAATTAGATATCTGTAGTTTACTGTAATAAATCAAAATTGCATTCTTTGGTTGTGCAATTCAATTATCAGAGATTGCTTTGAATTTATCTCATATTCAGAAAGCCAACAAAGCTTGACAACAACGTTTTCAAAATATATCAACCACTGAAATGTCTCATCATTTCCACATTCAAGCACTTTTCCAAACTTGATTTAAAATTACTTACTTACATGAAATTTGCATATAAATGGATCAACATGGAAAGTATCATGTTGAGTGAAATGAGTCAGAAAGAAAGAGACAGACATAGAAAGATTGCACTCATATGTGGAATATAATGTAACTGAGAAGTACAAGTTGGCAATGATGCAACTTCTGGCAAATATCTCTCTGGACTTACTTACTAAAATACTAAAATACAAAAACCCAAAACAGAGAGGCCGCTAAGTGTGGTCACTCGACCTCATACCTCTTCATTCTCAGCAATGGAAAACAAGTTATCTGATGCTTCCTTTTCAGCAGGTCCAACTTTAGGGGAGAGACTCCCCAAACAATAATAGTGAGTTTTGTTGAAATATTGAATGCAATCAAAGTGAAAGTAAAGTGAAATTTATTAGTTACACAGGCGGGGGGGGCTAAGGGTGGGGGGCTAAGGGCATGGGGGGGCTAGGGGTGTGGGGGTGTGGGGTGGAGCTATACTTCTTGGTGGTGGAATATGTGCACTGGTGAAGGGATGGGTGTTCAAGCATTGTATAATTGAGACTTAAACCTGAAAACTTTGTAACTTTCCACATGGTGACTCAATAAAAAAATTAAAAAAAAAAAAGAAAATTACTGACTTAGACTTATCCCAGATTCAATGCATACTTCCTAAAGCTAACTTGTCTGTCTCTTTAATTACAGACTTCATTACACTCTTCTCAGTGTCTTTTAATAAAGTTCATCTACTAATGGCAAAATTCTTATAACCTACAACAGCCTACTGTTACAGTATCCCCTGGTTCCTTGTTTCTTCTCAGAGATCACATATATTACAACCCATGTTTTCCTTCCGTGGTCCTTTTAGAAGCTTTCTTCACAGATAAAGTGCTTATTCTTGGTTGTGGATGATGGGAGTTATATTTTTTGTTTTGGGACTACTCTAGGGATTCTCAGGGGTTAGTTCTGGCTCTGCACTCAGGAATTACTCCTGACCATATGGGATGCCGGGGTCCAAACACAGGTCAACCATGTGTAAGGCAAATGCCCTACCTGATATGTTCACTCTCTCCAGTCCCCAATTGGGAATAATTTTGATGGACTAGAATCACTGTCACTGTCACTATCATCCCGTTGCTCATCGATATGCTCGAGCGGGCACTAGTAACGTCTCCATTGTGAGACTTATTGTTTTTTGGCATATTGAATACGATATGAGAGTGACACTGATCACATATATTACTACCTTTCTGGTGCCACTCCTTTAGCTACACGGCTCTACCTGTTCATCAAATCATGCTCTTGAGTCTCAGTCTTAACTTTTTCATCTGACTGAAAAACTTCATCTGCAAAACTGCTTAACTTGACCAAGTCATTAATCAAATATCAACTCTTTGATGTAGACATGCATGACTGCATCAGATAAATTGAATTTACTGTTATATCACTACATTTCACATTGTTCTTTTCATGTATTACCATCTTCTGGATACTATATTTTACTTCAAATGCATTATGATATGTATATGTCACATTAGAATAAAAGTATCACTGTATCACTGTCATCCCATTGCTCATCGATTTCCTCAAGCGGGCACCAGTAAAGTCTCCATTGTGAGACTTGTTACTGTTTTTGGCATATTGAATATGCCACGGGTAACTTGCCAGGTTCTGCCGTGTGGGTGAGATACTCTCGGTAGCTTGCCTTGCCAGACTCTCTGAGAGGAATCGAACCTGGGTCGGCTGCGTGCAAGGCAAATGCCCTATCCACTGTGCTATCGATCCAGCCCAGGGAGGGCATTTGCTTGGAATGTAGCCAACCCGGGTTCAATCCCTGGCATCCCACAGGGTCCCCGAGCCCCGACAAGAGTGATTCCTGCATGCAGAGCCAGGAGTCAGCACTGAGCATCACCGGGTATGACCCAAAAAACAACAAGAAGAAAAGTATCATTATGAAAATAATTTTTGGGTTTTTTCCCAACAATAACTGGAATGGATATGTCATGCAAATATGTAGTCAGTAAATAAGTGTTCAATAGATTACTAAAGAAACAAATGAGAAATGTACAATCTCAAATTACCTATAAAAATCTATTTAGAATTAAAATTATTGGATTTGTAATCAGCTCTGTGTTAACTGGCTTTACCAGGAAATGAATCAACAATTTATGCTAGTCAAGATGCTTGCCAGTGCCAGAGTATGCAGAGATGCTTGCCTTGAATGAAGCCAGCATGCATTAGATTCTGAGCACCAATTATGTTTCCTCCAACACCTTCAAGGAGTGATTGCTGAGCATCAAGCCAGGAGTAAGCCCGGGGGATAGCCAGGTGTATGCCCAAAATAAACAAACCAAAACAAACAAGGAAAGAGGAAGCAGAAGGATACTGCAACTGACTATTGCTGATCTATAGAGCTTGCTAGGGAATTAAGCATAAAATAGAGGGTAGAGGCAGCAAGATGACATAAGCCGATTAATAAATCCATGTACTCAAAAACAAAATGTATGAAGCTATCCAAAGAAAACAAGAAAAAAAAAGGAAAAAAGAATCTTAAAAAATGAAAAAGAAACCATAGACCTATGGGAGAGCCTAAGGAGAAATAAATCTGAATTACAGAAACCCTTGACAAGAGAAAAGAGAGACAGGAAACAGACTCCCAGTCCTGTTTAATCAAATTGCCCAGATTGAGGGGCTGAAAGGTCCAATATATAAAACCCAAATAAAAACATTAAAAACACATCATAATTAATTGTCAATATTCCGATATTGACTATCCTGACAGCATTAAGAGAAAACTGATAAATGGCCTAAAAGGAAGCTACCCAAAACATCACATAGATTTTTCAAATGAAATCCTACAGACTAGAAGGAAATGATATCTAATACAATGAAGAACTACAGAATAATTTCAAAAGATATTATAACATTATTAAAAATTGTGTTAGCAATATATCAGTGTTCTGGCTTCTTTACATTTCCATCAAAACTTACCATTATCTGCTTTTTGGACAACAAATATTAATACATATTTGCAATTCTAGAAACTACATCAACTGTACAGATATCAGCTAAAAAATTAAAGCTGTATTTTATGTTTTATATATGTATACATATATGTAATGCAAGGAAGAACAGTTGAATATATCAATATGATAAACATAGAGGAGGGAAGTTTATATAATTCCATTTAAATTAATTTCTCAGTATAGGAAGTTATATAAAGAAAAACAAATCTGCAGTTTCGCAGGGCTAAACAATGGCAAAACATAAGTGACTGTTAAAATACAAATTATTGAGGCTGGAGAAATAGCAAAGAGAGTAATGTGTTTGCCTTGCACGCAGCCGACACGGGTTCGATTCCCAGCATCCCATATGGTTCCCTGAGCACCGCCAGGGGGTAATTCCTGAGTGCAGAGTAACCCCTGTGCATTGCCAGGTGTGACCCAAAGAGAAAAAAAATTAATTTTTTAAGAGGTAATAAAATATTCTGAAATTAAACAGTGATAATAATCACTGTTTGCACAATTTTATAAATACACTGAAAAAACACTAAATTGTATACTCTAAATGAGATCAGTATGTGTGTTAATTATATTTAAACTTCTATTAAAATTATTCTATGGGGTTTTACTACTAAGTATGAAACTATTTTGCAGGTCATTCTAATTATGGTAAATTAATTATCATTAATTAAGAGATAAGACTATCCTCAGTATCACAAATTTATTTTGTCTTGCAGTTTTAAGTAGCATGATTTACAATACTGTTGATATTAGAATTTATACAATATTCCAAATCCACACTCACCACAAGTGCAAGCATCTCCCCAACAATGTCTCATATTACCCTCCAATTCCCCTACTTCACCTCCTTGGAAAATTCATTTTTTATTATTATTACTTTTGTTTGATTTAGAAGGACTACCCCCAGTGATGGTGCCCGCTCAAGCAAATCGATGAGCAATGGGATGACAGTGACAGTGACAGTGAGCCCCAGCGATTCTAAAGCAGTAATCCTGTAAATATACCTGGTGGTGCTATAGGGACCATATGGGATGCCGGGGGTTGAACCTGGTCAGTCTTATGGAACAATGCCCTACTTACTGGACTATCCCCTCAACCAGGGAAATTTCATTTAAAAAAATGTTTAATATAATTTGCATCATAACTCATTTATTTTTAATGAAACAAATTCATTGGAGCACATTGGGAAAAGGTTATTTTTTAAAGGTCACTAAAATTCTTATTTAGTGATATCACGCAATTTGTTCATCAGGAAATATTGTGTGCCAATAACAATGTTTACTAGGAGTTGGATAGTGTAATCTGTCCATGAGTAATGATTCCTATTAGTGTTAATAAGTCTTATTTTTTCATTTGTACAACAAAGAAGCTGCACTAGATATTCAAATCTAAAGCTTTATGATTTGTTGGCAACAACAATATGAATGTGATCATGTCTATAAATGATCAACAAATTAGTGTTAAAAGTTCCTTAGTATTTTATTTCATTTCATTATAAGTCTGAGTGTTTACTTCAAAGAAACACATTTTTGTGTGTGTGTCTGTGATTTGGCTGCATCTTTCTATTGCATAAAACAAAGGCTTATAAATCTACAGAACGAAAACATTTCTATTTAGAAGTTTGGGAAAATTGTTCCTGGGAAACGCACTATCTCAAAAGAGCAAAAGCATATTTTAAAAGGCAGATAGTAAAAATTACTTGAAATACTACTGGGTATGTCCAATTTCTCAATTAAAACCTTGCTCCAGATGGCTTTCCTCTAACACACTCACGTGTATGGACGTGAAGGGACCTGCATCCTGCCCAGCCACAAAAGGAAGCCCTGCAACTGCATTCTGCAGCAACGTGCCGGGCGCACTTCCCCTGCCAGGTGCTGTCCCTCTAAAATCTAACCCCCAAACTGCGGAGGATGTCAGCAGAAAGACATGACTTTATTTATATTCTATCTTAGAGGTACAAATGAACCCAGGCATAGGATCTCTGAACCACTCCATAACTCACTGTAAACATGCAAAGACATCCTAACTGTAGGTTCCTAGACACATAATAATAGACAAGAAACAAGTCCAAACTGCAAAGGTCACAATGTAAAGCAATGCAGAAACCCACCAGTCTTAGTGATGAAGTTGCTAGCCCAGATAACCCAACCTAAACTATGTAACTTCTCTTACAAAGAATTTAGAATGGAACTGTTAAGGATGCATACAGTAGTTCAAAAAAAACAATGGAAAACACTGCAATAAAGTATCATATCAAATGATATCAAAATATCTTAAGAATATGATAGCAGAAATGAGAAAATACAAATGAAAATACAGGCAGATGTGACAGATCTGAAAAATTTGGTAGGTGAAATGAAAAACTAACTGGAAGGCCTCAGGCCAGGAGCAAGAATAACAGTTGCTAAGGACAGAGTCAGTGACTTACAAGATGAGGTGCAGAAAATCTCCAGAGAACAGCAGAAGATGGAAAAGAGCCTCAAAATAAACCAACAGATGAGAAGAGAACACAGGGATGAATTCAAGAGGAACAACATAAGAATCATTGGGGTACCAGAGAGGCAAGAAGAAAACCCTGATGAAGAGGCAACCATCAAAGTCATAATTGCTGAGAAGTTCCCAGAATTGAAGAGTGCAGGAGGCCCAAAATGTACTAGCTAAAAGAAATCCAAATAAAAATATTACAAGACACATCCTAATCAAAATGATGGAAATCATAGATAGAATACTGAAAGTAGCAAGATCAAAGAAGGACCTCACTTGCAAAGGAACATTCTTATGATTTACAGTAGACTTGACAGATAAAACCCTCTGGGCCCAAAGACAGTGGTGGGATATAGTGACAAAACTCAATAAACTGAACACCTCACAATGAATACTTTACCCAGTCAGACTCTCATTCAGATTTGAAGGAGCAATACACAACTTCTAGATAAACAACTCAGAAACTTCATAGACTCAAAACCACTGTTACAAGAAAAACCAAATGGGCCACTAAAGATAAGACAAACACCACAGATACAGCAAACTCCTGGGAAAGATGTCACAAAACTCCGTAACAATAACTCTCACAATGTCAACAGGCTAAATGCATCAATTAAGAGACAGAGAGTGCAGGATGCATTAGGAGATTGAACCCAACAGTCTGCTGCCTTCGAGAAATACATTTGAGCAACTAGAGCAAACACAGATTCAAAGTCAAAGGATGGAAAACAATTATTAAAAATAACAACCCCCTCTACAAAGCTGGGGTGGCCATAATAGTATTGGAGCACATACATAGACTTCAGGCTGAAGAAGGTTATAAGAGACAGTGAAGAACATATCTTAATGATCAAGAGATCTAAATATCAGAAAGAACTCACACTTTTAAACACATATGCACCTAATGAGAGACCAGCAAAATACTTAAAACAATTGCCAACAGACTTGAAAAAAGACATTAATAGCAATACAATAGTAGTTGGGGACTTTAATACCACTTTGTCACCTCTTTATAGATCAACTAGGCTAAAGCTCAGCAAGGAAATACTTTATTTGAGGGAAGAAAGGGAAGAAACGGGGTTAGTATTTATTTATTTATATTATTTATAAATTATTTATTTATATATTATTTATTTATATTCCCTATGGCTTTTCGTCTCACAAAAGCCAAATACACATGCTTCATCAGTGCACCTGAGACATTCTCCAAGACAGACCACATGCTAGGACACAAAACATACCTCCATAAAATTAAGAGGATAGAAGTTGTATCAACTATCTTTTCAGGCCACTAAGTTAATAGCACCCAGGAAATGAGAGTCAAATCAAACATCTGGAAATTAAACAGTTTACTACTGAATAACCAGTAGCTTAGAGAGGAAATCAAAGATTCTTGAAAACAAAGAAAAATGAAGACATGAATTTCCAGAACATGTGGGACACATCAAGAGCAGTGTTGAAAGTTTATAGCTGTACAAGAATTCATCAAGAATGAAGAAAGAGCCCAAATAAATAACCTAATTTCACAGATTAGAATCTTGGAAAATGACCAACAAAAGGAGCCCAACAAGGCAGGAGAAAGTAAATAATAAAACTTAAGACATAAATAAATGAACTGGAATCCCCCCCCAAAAAAATCTGAAAGATCAAAAAATTGAGACATATTCTTTTAGAAAAAAAAACTTATAAGCTACTAAGAAGATTTGCTAAATTAAAAAGAGAACCCTAATAAACCGAAAAACAAAAAGGGGGACATCATAATAGAAATCACAGAAACTCAGAGGCTCATCATAGATTACTAGAAGAAACTATGCCAAGAAAAAAGATAACCTTGAAGAAATGGATAAAATTCTGGATTCCTATAACCTTCCTAAGCTAAACCAAGACAATTTGAAATACCTGGATAGATCTATCACTATCTAGAAAATTGAAATGGTAATCCGAAAATTCCCCACAAATAGAAGACCTGACCCAGATGGTTTCACAACAAATTTTTCCAAAGATTTAAAGAGGACCAACTCCCAATTATTTTCAAGCTTTTCCAGGAAATTGAAGAAACAGAAACACTCCCAACAGTCTCTCTGAGGCAATTATTACCATGATATCAAAAACAGACAGAAAAAGAGAAACATAGGCCAATATCCCTGATGAATACAGATCCTCAATAAAAAGTAGTGATTTGAATCCAACAACAACAAAAAAATTGATATACCACAACAAAATAGAATTCTTCCAAGGGATGCAAAGATAGTTTAACACTGAAAAGTGAAACATAGTACACTATATAAATAAAAGAAAAGATAAATACCATATGATCATATCAATATATGTAGAGAAAAATTTGACAAGATACAGCACCCATTCATTATAAAAAATCACTCAATAAAATGGGAATAGAAGGAACCTTTCTCAATATAGTCAAAGCTGTCTACCACAAGCCTAGCAGAAGCATTATTCTCAAAGGGAAAAACTAAAAGTCTTTCCTGTAAGATAAGTCACAATACAAAATTACCCACTCTAACCACTTCTATTTAGCATAGAGCTGGAAGTACTTGCTATAGCAGTTAGGCAAGAAAAAGATATATACAGCATCCAGATAGGAAAGAAAGGAGCCAAGCCATCATTATTTACAGATGACAATACTTAGGAAATCCTAGACTATACCAAAAATTTCCTAAAAAAAAGTTTGTATAGTAAAGTGGCCGGCTACAAAATCAATACCCCCAAATCCATGACTTTCCTACATACAAATAGTGAAAGAGAAGAAAGAGATATTTAAAAAAATCCTGTTCTCAGTTGTGCCTCAGAAAATCAAGTGCCTTGGAATCAGCTAGACTAAAAAAGATGAAGGACCTATACAAACAAAACTCTTCCAGAATTAAAAGAGGACATGAAAAATTGGAGACACATCTCTTGCTCATGGATTGGGATGAATAACATTGTGAAAAGCATTATACAGATTTAATGTGGGCCCTATAACTATACCAAAGGCATTTTTCATAGAAATAGATAAACTACTCCTGAAATTCATATGGAACAATAACCTACCACAAATAGCTAAAGTAATCCTTAGAAAGAGAAGATGGGTGGCATCTCCTTCCCCAACGTCAAACTATACTACAAAGTAGTAGTAATTAAAAGAGTGCGGTATTAGAGCAAAGACAGACCTACAGAATGACTGGAATA
The DNA here is from genome assembly GCF_027595985.1 of Sorex araneus. Lineage (NCBI taxonomy): Eukaryota > Metazoa > Chordata > Mammalia > Eulipotyphla > Soricidae > Sorex > Sorex araneus. The sequence continues at coordinate 29,573,254 of NC_073308.1, forward strand.
GAGTTTAACATCCTGACACAGACCCCCAAATATTTGACCACTTGATCTTTGATAAAGGAGCAAGAAATGTGAAGTGGGGCAAGGAAAGTCTCTTCAACAAATGGTGCTCAGAACACCAAACAGCTATGTACAACAAGAACAAAAAGAACTCAGATCTCTAACACCAGACACAAAAGTTAGATCAATATGGACTAAGACCTCAATATCAGACCTGAATCCATAAGGTACATGGAGAAAAACATAGGCAAAACCATTCATGACACTGAAGCTAAAGGCATCTTTAAAGTAAAACACCCTGACCAAGCAAGTGAAAGCAAAGAAAGACAAATGGGACTACATTAAACCAAGAAAATTTTGCACCTCAAAAGAAATGGTGACCAAGATTCAGAGACAGCCCACAGAATGAGAAAAATCATTTATCCCATATCCATCAGATAAAGACTTAATATTCAAGATATATAAGGCACTGTTAGAACTTTACAAGAAAACACATACAACCCCATAAAAAAATGTGAATAAATGAACAGAAACTTCCTCAAAGAAGAAATAAAAAAATGCTCTACATAACTAGTCATCAGGAATATACAAATCATCACATACTAGAGTCTGACATATATCAAAAAGAGTAAGAATAACCAGTATTGGAGTGGAAGCAAGGAGAAAGGGACTCTCATTCACTGTTGCTGGGGATGCTGACTTATCCAGTCTTTTTGAAAACAGTATAGGCATACCTTAAAAATCTAGAAATTGAGCTTCCTTATGACCTAGCCATACCACTTCTGTGAATATACCCCAGGGACACAAAAACACAAAGCAAAATTGCCATGTTCACTTCTATATTCATTGTAGCACTATTCACAATAGCAAGTATCTGGAAGCAAATCGAATGCTCAAGAACACATGACCAGATAAAGAAACACAGTACGTCTACACAATGAAATACTATTCAGCTGTCATGAAAATTTCTTAGAAATTAATGGAAGTGGAGAAGATCATGCTCAGTCAAAGGACTCAGTGAGGGACAGATATAGAATGACTGCACTCATTTGTGAGCCATAAAAAAGTATATAGTACGAGATTAATACTCATGAACAGTAAAATCACAAGCTAGGAGGATTGGCTCAAAGTTGGAAGTTGGCCTCAGTGGCTGGGGGAGAAGGCAACTGGGATAGAGAAGGAATCACTATAACAATGATAGTTGGAAATGATCACTCTGGGTAAGAACTGCCTGATGCAAGTAGGTAAAGAACACACATGATAATCTCTATTGCAAAACATAATTTTCAAATGGAGAGAGAGAGAAAGAGAAAAAGAGAGAGAGACAGACAGACAGACAGAAGAAAAGTGTTTGACATAGAGGCAGGTTGGGGGCAGCGGTGTTGGGAGTAAAACTGATGACATTGGGGATGGGAAATGTACATTGTTGGAGGAATGGATGTTGGGACAGGGTATGATTGAAATTTGATGATGAGCAGTTTTTTAACTGTGTATTTTACAGTGCTTCAATTAAAATAAATAGCCAGTAACGTCTCCATTGTGAGACTTGTTGCTACTGTTTTTGGCAGATCTAATATGCCACAAGTAGCTTCCCAGGCTCTGCCATGCAGGGGGATACACTCGGTAGCTCGCCCAACTCTCAGAGAGGGACCGAACTTGGGTCGGCCGCATGCAAGGCAAACACCCTACTCACTGTGCTATTTTAATGTTTTAAATTTACTGTCCTATTTATTTTACCTGTCACTCCATTTATTTATTTTTTTCCCAAATAAAACTCATTTATTTATTGTTCATGGTACTAAAAGCATAGAACACACAACACTGAGAGCTTGCTTTTGAACCAAGATCTAGCGTTCCAGCTCTCCAGAACTGAGGAATGCATTTATCCAGGCCTTCATATCAGATACAGATGTCCAAGAACAGTGATGTCAGAAACTCTGGAATCACACAGAAATCTAGTTTATACTTCTATAACATGAAATCTGGGTGTTTCCCTAGGCAAAAATAAATCGATCAGTTCAAGTTCTAAACCAAGAACATTGACCTTTTTTTTTTTTTTTTTTTTTTCTTTTTGGGTCACACCCAGCGATGCTCAGGGGTCACTCCTGGCTCTGCACTCAGGAATTACTCCTGGCGGTGCTCGGGGGACCATATTGGATGCCGGGGATCGAACCCGGGTCGGCCGCGTGCAATGCAAACACCCTCCCCGCTGTGCTATCGCTCCGGCCCCGAACATTGACCTTCTTGGTACAGAGCAGAGCTACTTGCTTTTTTCTACTTTACAAGCTGAAAATAAACATAACTGACATTTTAGTAAAAAAAGAAAAATTAAACTCAGACTCATATTGCATAAAATTCACCTTCAGTTGGGTTCTATGACCAAATTTTAGGAGCAGATGTAATATTAGGAAGCAATCACTGTCACACTGTCACTGTCATCCTGTTGCTCATCAATTTGCTCGAGCGGACACCAGTAATGTCTCCATTGTGAGACTTGTTGTTACTGCTTTTGGCATATTGAATACACCACGGATAGCTTGCCAGGCTCTGCCATGCGGGCCAGATACTCTCGGTGGCTTGCAAAGCTCACGGAGAGGGCCGGAAGAATCGAACCTGGATCGGCCGCATGCAAGGAAAATGCCCTACCCGCTGTGCTATTGCTCCAGCCCTTTAGGAAGCAATATGAAAGTAAAATTCAAGTGGACATCTTTTTAGGTGCATAATACAATGACCTTCTAGGAGTATGAATGGGACTAAAATGAAATGTTTTTGTAACAAAGAACTTTATAGATTCAATAAAAGAAGAAATTTTTGAAAAATTGTTTTTTTCAGCTCTGCGCATTTGACAAATGGACAAATGAGGAGTTTGCATGAATAGCAAGGGAAGTAGAAAAGAAATATATATGTTAGATCAAATATGTTTCTGTCCCTTTTATCAATTAAACTGCCTTGTCATGACATATATATATATATTTTTTTTTTCAAGCAGGAAACCATGTTTGTACTACTTATTTATTTATTTTTCCTAAGGGGATCACAGCCAGTGGTGCTGGAAGGTAGATATTTAGGCAATTTGAGTAACCTGAAATTCTGCACATGTTAGGTGTATGCTCTAGCACATGAACCATATTTTCTGTCCCATTTTTACATTTTTTAAAAGTCCATTAATTTTTTAATTAGTGTATCACCCTGAGGGTACAGTTACAGATTTACACATTTCCGTGCTTGTGTTTCCCTCATACAGTGTTCGAGGATCCATCCCTCCACCAGTGTCCATTCTCCGTCACCAATGAACCCAGTACCCCTCCCATCTCCCAATCCCATCCCCCCAACCCCACCCCGCTCTGTGGTAGGGTATTCCCTTTAGTTCTATCTCTCCATTTGGGTGCTGCTTCACTGCATTTAAATAATTATTTTTAATTTTAACAATAAGTCTCACAATGGAGATGTTACTGGTGCTCGCTTGAGCAAATCGATGAACAATGGGAGGACAGTGCTACCTACAGTGCTACTAAATTTAAATAATAAACATCAATCTATGGGCTGGAGTAACTGTGTGATAGGAAGGCACTTGCCTTGCACATAGCCAATCCCAGGTTTAATCACCAGCATCCCATATGGTCCCTCAAGCACTACCAGAAGTAATTCCTGTGTTCAGAGCTAGGAAACACCCTGAGTATCACAAGGCGTGGCCCCAAAACAAAACAAAACAAAACAAAACAAATATCATAGAGGAATTTACTTTGAATTTGCACAGTTTATCTAAAATACCAAGTATGAAATAAGAAAACAAGTAAAATGCAGTGTATCATCTGTTTCATTAAACAGGAGTGGGGATGATGTTTACTTATTTTTCTTAGTGAAATCAAAACACACTGTTAATTTATGAAATTCTATCAAAATATATAACAGCTAAAGGTTCTGGTGATATTCATTTCCCCCACTTGCCTTGAAATGCACATTTTAAAACATTTCTTTAATACTATATAAACTAACATCAGTTTCTTTATCATTCTATAATGACAACATTATTATTTTGTGGTTAATTGTATCTTATAGCTTTAAGGTGAAAAACTTACCTCAAGATAAAATATGCTTATATTTTATACTAGAAACTGTCACACTATAGGTGTATTAAGTTTTAATTGTTTGAAATGAATCCAGAAAGTAGAAATGATAATTTAACACTAGAAAGACGTGGACACTTAGAAATTAAGGTGAAAATAACTACCTCGAGATTACTTAGAAAACATGGCAAATAATAATTTTTCTGTGTTTGATGACTTAATAGCAAATATTTCTATTTCTACCTATTTATTCATCTGCCTGCAAAATGAAGATAACAGATACAAATATATATATATAATTGACTTAATACACTTCCAAATCACTTAATTGCACTTATTCTTTTATAATTCAAAATGCATTATCTTAAAGAAAAAGCATACTTACTGCCCTCGAGAGGTATGAACCAGTAGTGTGATAAGTGTAGAGGTTGCTGGGCATATACAGTTTAAAGCTAACATGGCGTATTTAAACTCTTCTTCACAAACAACATGATCTGTTTGAAATAAAATAGGTAAATTAGAACAATTTACCTTGGAATAGTAATGGCAAAAATAATATCAAAATAAAACATGAATAAAATTATTAAGGCTCCAACATAAACATACTCACTTTTAGAAACATTTTAGTATGTGCATCTTACCCCAAGGAAAAATACTCATAGGAGCAAGAATTAGCTATGAGTTTAGTGGTAAAGAGGTGTGTGTGTGTGTGTGTGTGTGTATGTGTGTATAAAGGAGTCTTTAGTTCTAGCTTCAACAAAATTGGCAATCTTTGGCAAAATGTTTACAGCTCCTATGCTTCATCAATACAGTGAGATGAGATGCGAGGGTGGGAGGTTAAAGTAAAATACAAAAAATAAATCAGACTATATGAATTCTTTATTTCTGACAAGTTGAGAGTATAGAATGGAACATTGATATAAAAGAGACTGACTTACCAAATGCAAACTCATACAGAATAAGGGCTTAAAAAAACATAGTTGATAATATTGTAAAACATGTAGCAAATTCTGTACAACCCAAACAAGTACAGTTTCGATCAATAAGAATTAATGACACAATAAAATTTCCTAAAATTCAATTGTTCTTTTACCCCAAGACCTAACACTCAGAAGATGAGTATGGCTCAGTAGGAAACAAAAGAGAGGGTGAGTGAAATTCATCTAGAACACTGGCGAGCTGGCAATGATATGTGGACTGGAGCTGGGTCTCTCTATTCTAACCAAGTACATTATCTTCATGCAGAAATGAAGGCCTCTGGGACACAGAGTCAACTTTCAACAGGAGCCACATTTAAAGAAGTGATTCAACTGTTGTTTATTTTGGGAGAAACCCTTCCCTTCCCAAGTAAACACATAGCTGGACTTAGAAATAAAGACTATGTTTAAGCTTCTATGGAAACAAATGTTCTTGGACAGGAAACAGCAGTTTTAGTTAAATTAAGAAAGAAGTCGAATTTATAAATGAGACAGTTCTATAAAATGAGCACAAACACCATATAATTTGTGCAAAAACAAATCGAAAGGTTACTCAGGCAACAGTCCAGCAAATGTTCCTGAAGACAAACGTTCACCTTAGTCTTGTTTTTAAATTTTGAGACTATGAAAGGGCGTGTTAATGTTTTTTCTTTCTTTCATTTCCTATTTTTTGGGGGGTGTTTGCTTTTACATTTTTAAGGAAACAGTGTGGTTCCTTATTACAACTCAGGGCGTGCAAAAAAAAAAATAAACAAGGGATTGCTTAAAATGTCCCTACTTTCCAATGTTTTCTCTTGTATAATGACACGGGGGTGGAGGGTGGGGGGCAGAGGGCTCTGATGTGATGCTCAGGGACGTCTGTGGTTTCACTCCCAGTGATACTAAGACAACCTACTCAGCAATTGGGCCTGGCAATATGGGACTACATGAGGCTCAGCTGTGCTAAGGACCACTAAGGACACCCCTCATTGCGCTTGGGTGCTGCCAGGGCTGTACCCCAAACTGCTTATGTGGCACAGCATAATGAAATGAGGGCATTGCACATGGAAGACATGCAAGATATGTACTTCAAATGACCTCTCCAGTCCCCTGTATAAAGCTCTTTAGGGGATTCATTTGGGGGGTGACACCCAATGATGCTCAATATTTACCCCTGGCTCTGCTCTTATGAATTACTCCTGGTGGTGTTTGTGGGCAAGCATACGGGATTCCAGGAATTGAATCCAGATCAGCTGCAGGCAAAGAAAATGCCTCACCTGCTGTATCACTGCTTTAATGCTGGGCATGTTTATAAATACATAATTGCAAGACTTAAAGTTCTGCAGGAATTCTAATTCTATCTTGAATGTAGAGACACATACAAAGTATTTTCAAAATAGCATTACCTAAGTATTTTAATGAATAAATCTTATTTATTCATTCTGTGGAAATAAAGTCACAAAGTTGCCAAATGCAAAACGATTGTACTTTGTCATGATGTGGCAATGATACATTTGGGCACCATTAATTTCAAGACAAAAATCAGAACTAAATGCAGTGACTAGTGTATTTTGAAGTACTTTCCACTATAATGGGTACGATGCATCCCTAGTGTACAGGAGATTATTACGCATGGGAGCTGGTAGATATCACGATCACGAACAGTGGCTGACACCATCACCCCAGAATTCACCCTCTCATTTTTAATAACAGAGGTTGATTTCCCCCATTCACACCCACGTTTGATATAATTCCATGGTTTTCTGGGCACAAATGATAGTTCCTAACTTCTGATACGATCACATGATTAGATTTTGCCCAACATTGGGATTTATTTTTGCAGACAAAAACTGTCCCAAAATGCTTTCCCTTTTACTGGTGTGACCACATATGTGGCGAGAGCACAGAGACAAAGATAACTCTTCGGCAAATATCAAATCTGTCCAGACTTTCTTTCCCTCCCTGTTGAGGAAAGCATTTTCTTTTTCCAAATTAAATACATGACATCTTGTATTTTCTTCTTGTCCTTTTGAATATTCTGTCTGCTTCTTTCGATTTAGATCTTTCTTCTCTGTGCTTACTGATAAGACATGAAATCCACTGGCACCAATACAGAAGGTGCCTGGATGTGCATAACTTCTTACTGCTGAATCTAACTTACTATACATTTATTTTCAGTCTTAGTTTGCTAGTTTTGGGGTCATGCCCAGTGATGTTCAAGGTTATTCCTATCACTGGGGGATAAGGGTAGCCATCTGGAGTGCCGGAATTGTGGGCAGTGAGGCGGGGTTGGGGGGCAGGTCATAGGGAAGGCTGTGTGTAAGGCAAGCCCTTTACATGCTCTACTATCTCTCTGGCCCCACAGTTGGCTTGTTTTTATCACTGAAATGCAAATCAGAAGCCAAATAGATAGCCTAGGTGTTAAGGTCTTATATTCAGCAGGCACCAGTTAATCCTCTCTGATACCTCATTTGGTTCCCCATTCACAGCCAAGAGTAAGCCCCAATGTGGCTCCAAAATCAAACCAAATAAAAGAAATAAATTATTGCCATTTGTGACAACATCCACGGACTCATAGAATTATGTTAAATAAGATGTGAGACAGAGGAAAATAATATTTCACTCAGGCAAATGACAAAGAACCAAACAAACATGCAAAACATAGAGAAAGCTCAATGGGCTAAATATGGACTTTGCATATGAAAGGTGCACCTCTAACCCCTCAACACACACACTTCATAGAATACAATAAGCAAAAGCCAAAACCTGAGGAATAGGTTTGGGATGTGGAGTAGATAGAGCAGGTCTCATGGTCTATTGGTTGGTGGCAGATGGAAACTACACTTTGTGGTAGGCATACTATGTTAAGTACATGCTGAGTTGTGAAGTTGCACATATAAAACTTAAAATTGTAAATCAATATTAGAGAATGATTTATAATAACAATGATGTCAGAAAATTACATAAGTGGTCAACGACTCAAGATATAACTTATATACATAACAGACTAATCCTCAGCCATCAGAAAACACAAAACTTTCTAGTTTATTGTAATATGAATAGAACTGGGAGGGGTCATAATAAGCGAATAAGGAAGAATAAGAGAAAACTCGGGTGAATTCAGTCACATGTAGCATGTAAAGAAACAAAGAAGAGGCCAGAGAGAGTATAGTGGCTAACCTGGATTCAATCTCCGACACACATATGGTCCCCCAAGTCATGACAGGGGTTATCCTTGAGTACAAAATCAGGAATAAGCCCTAAGCACAGATGGTTGTGTCCCCCAAAACAGAAGAGTCAAAAAGAAAAAAAGAAGAAGAAAAGCAATGGGACTGATAATATCCAGAAAATAAATGCATAGCATCTGATCACAGAATTGAGATTAATAAGAGGGTGAACACAGAGTGTGGGTTCAAAGAGCCCAGAGGACTCTGATGGAGAGATACTGGAACTTTGCAGATGGGTGTGGTGAGCAAGCAACGTGCAACTCAAATATGTTGAATCAATAAAAAGAAAATTTAAACATAAAAGTATAAAATGTGATTGATAATACTGTTTACCTTGTAAAGTTCCTAAGGTTTATGTAAGAGTAAAATGCTGATCAGAATTATAAATAATAACCATGCTTTACTAATAATATCATTTTAGAACACTACTAAATTGTGCCAATAAACTAGATGTCTTATTGTTATGAGGGACACTGTGTAGCAGTACCTGGTGCAAAGGGCCAGTGTGGTTATACCTAGACGCCATGCAATATGGGGAGTGAACCCAGGACCTCCCATTGAAACGTATGAGTTCAACCAGTGGAGCACATTACCAGAAATGAAGGAAGAACTGTAAAACACTGTAAAAGAAACAAAATAATATAGCATAGCTTCAAAGTTTTGCAATTCAAACAGGAATTCAGTTTTATAAAAATGTTGCACTATATGAATTCTCATGTATGCATATATATGTATATGTGTATATATGTGTGTCTGTGTGTGTCTGAATAAATGTGGGCAACTTTATGAACAGGAATAAAATTACTATGGACAGAAATTTAAAAAGAAGCAACTGTTACAGCGATTTTTAAAAAAAGGTTTGGCAGGATATGCCTTTTAAAATAGTAGGTTTAGTGGTCACAGAGAGAGTATAGGGGTTGGGGTGCTTGTATGGCATGTGGTTGATATCATTGTCATCCCTGAAGCCACATGGTCCCAGAGCATTGGCTGAGTCACTTCCGAGCATACATCATCATCATCATCATCATCATCATCATCATCATCATCTTCATCATCATCATCCCGTTGATCGTTGATTTTCTCGAGTGGTCTCAGTAACGTCTGCATTCATCCTAGTCCTGAGTTTTTGGAAGCCTCTCCTTACTTGTCCTTCCCAATGGTGCCGCACTGGAGGCTCTTTTAGGGTCAGGGGAATGAGACCCATCATTGTTACTGGTTTTGGCATATGAATATGCCACGGGGAGCTTGCCAGGCTCTACCATGCGGGCAGGAAACTCTCAGTAGCTTGCCAGGTTCTCCGAGAGGGAGAACTAGGCTATTAAGATGTTGCTTCCGGGAGCTTGGTTTTATAGACTCTGGATATTGGCTTTTGATGGGGCAGTTTCTGGGTGTGACCACTTAGCTACTGGAAAATGGGGGATCTGGGTAGGAGAGGCCCAGTCCCAATCCGAGCAGGCTTGGAGTCTCAGCTCCAGGTCCCACACACCTGGGTTCCTCTGCCAGTTCCTTCATGCATGAGGCTCGTCCGAACATGTGGAGAGGGGCCTTGAGCATGGCTGTGGCTTTCTGAGCAAACAGCTGGGAAAAAATCCCTGAGAATAGCCAAGTACGGCCTACCTTGCCTTCCCTATCCCCCAAATAGTAGGTTTATATCAGATCTTTTCTTCCACCCTGTCTTTCTTTCTACATTCTTTGGTTTTGGGGTCCAACTTGGCAGTGCTCAGTCTAGTCCCAGCTCAGCATTTAGGGACCACCTTGGCAGTGTTCTGGGGACCAGAAGGCATCAGGAATTGAACTGCAATTCAGTAAGTTATCTCCAGCTATTTTATTGTTATTTATATAACAATATATCTTTTAATTTAAAAGATTTTAAGATAAGCAATTGTAATTCAAAAAAAGGAACTGTAGGAAGATATGGTTACATAACTTTCAAGCTGTTTTTACATTATTGAAGGTAACATTGTTAATTATATTTTATCAAGTCAGAACATTTTTTTAAACATCTGCCTCATGGTATTTTCTGAGCTTGTGTATGATTTAAAAGTACTAGAAGCTTCTTCCATGCAGTTGCTAGGTAACAGCTCTTCGGAAAGCAATAAACAACAGTGGAAAGTGCACCAAACCAATCTAGTCTGGGGTTTAGATTTAAAGGAATCAAATATTTTTGAGAAAGAGTTTTTCAACAGAAATACAAATTCGGGCAAATTTTAAAAATCAAACACTTGTATTTCATGGGAGAAGGAAAAGTTATTAAATGCACTGAAAAACTGCTTAATAAAATATCTTACATCTTACATCTGATTATTAGATTCTGCTCATGAGCATGACAAAGTTGATGGCTATGAAAATTGCTCTTTTTAATTTCCAAAATCAGGATTGTTTGATCTTGCTTCTTTAATCAGTAGAATAACCGATTGCTGAGTGTATATGTGTGGTGTGTGTGTGTGTGTGTGATATGCATGTACATATACCAGAGACTTTTGTCAATTTTAGACTGTGAACTGTTCACCTGCTAAGTGGCTCAATAAGAGGTGTAAGGAAACTTTTAAAACAGGATCTCTCAATATAAAAACGTATGCTAAGTATATAGAATTCAAATCAAAGATTGCCAATATCCTGTAAAACATTTATTTCACTTCAGCAATAGTATTTTGTATTACTGCAGTTGCTTTAGTTCTTTCATTTTGTCAATACTGAATTTAAAAAAATTTATCTGTCCTAGAATTGTTGGATTAGAGGTGAAGTCTGGGCCTTCAAAATGAAGCACTGTTTGGGGACCTGCAACCCCCATCAACCAAATAGGTAATACTATTTCATGTCCAAGATGGGTATCAAGCTTTCTGCATGCTAAAATAAAAATGAGTAAATTTGGATTACTCTTCCTTTCTATTGAAAATATTAGAAAAACATAACAGTATTATTAATTTTTGAAAATTATTCCTTCAGAACTCATTTTAAGTTCTCACCAAAAGTATTCTTCCCTACCAGCTCATAACAGTTCACTAATTACTGAATGTTCAATGTTTTTTTTTCATTTTGGGTCACACCCAGCAATGCACAGGGGTTACTTCTGGCTCTGCAGGCAGGAATTACTCCCGGCAGTGGTTGGGGGATCATATGGGATGCTGGGGATCGAACCCAGGTTGGCTGCGTGCAAGACAAAGGCCTTATCCACAGTACTATGGCTCCGGCCCTATTACTGAATGTTCTTAATTATATTATAACAAATAGCATTTTAATTTTAGCTAAATAATATATACACATATATGTAAGTTATGTGAAATATATATGCATACCTGTTAAAATGAATGACTTTTCTCTTTAAACTAATTAAGTTACTCTTTCCTTACACATGGATGAGCTGCTTGAATAATCACAAATTAAACCGCTACTTCAAATGAAGGACAGACACCTACCACAACCCCCAGCCCGTGAATTCAATTTTAATATTTTCAATCATATATATGTACATATATATTGTATGTGTATATATACACTAATATTTAGCTAAAATAAAATGATTCGTGCGCTAAGTAAAAGGTGTTTTGAAAGATCACTAAATTTATTGATAGTATAAAGCAATGTGATGAATGGAATAAAGGAAATAAATTCAGGTGCTGTAAGAGTGGTCAAAAGAGTAACTCTTGTGTCTGGGGGAATAAATCCAAGCACTTCCAAAGTAGTGGTGCTTAAACTGAGATATTAAGGGCAATTAAGATTATTTTAGTTGATGGTGAAGATAGCAATAGCAATAGAGAGCTTAGAGCAATAGTATTGCTGACCTCTGTTCCTTAATTTTCATTGCTTTTCTTTTTTTTTTTTTAGTATTTTAATTTGGATCACACCCAGTGATGCTCAGGGATTACTCCTGGCTCTGCAGTCAGGAATTATTCCTGGCGATGCTTGGGGGACCATATGAGATGCCAGGGATTGAACCTGGTAGGCTGCAAGGCAAATGCTCTCCTTTGTACAATTGCTCTGGCCCCCTCATTGCTTTCTTTGATGTTTGGGGGCACACCTGGTGGTGGTTAGTTGTGATTCTGTGACTCTTTGGCTTTGTGCTCATGAGACTATTTCAGTGTTGGGGATCAAACTGGGGTTGGCTGTATACAAAGCAAGCACCACAAACTCTGTACTAGCTCTCTGAATAGTAGGGTTTTTTTTTTTTTGTACTCAGAGGTGTTTGGTGGAGATTGGGGACCTATGTGGTACTGGAGATCAAACCTGGGGCTCCCATATGTAAAGCCTGTGCCCCAGCTTTGCTTGCTGCCAACCCGGTTGGATCCCCAGCACCCAAATGGTACTTTGGCAGTGGATCACCAGCACCCAAACAGAACCCTAAGTATTTCCAGGAGTGATCCTTGAGTGTTGCTGAGCCAGGAGGAGGCCCTGAGCACTACCTGGCATGACCCATAGAAAACAAACAAACAAAAAGCTCAAAACCCCAAAACTCCAGTGCTGTAAGTTTAGGGACTTTAAACTTGGATCTTAGCTGAGTCTACGCTAATAAGTAGACATGGGTCCTAGCTCCCAGGGGACTCTGGGCAGCTTTTTTGCCCAAGGGTCTGTTCAGGGCCAGGGACAGTGACACTCATGTCCTGCTTCTGTTTTCTGCCCTGTCACAGGACAGTATTGTGTGGTGGGACTGGGGCTAGATTCAGGGGTCAAGGATCTGTCGTGGTCTCTCCCACCATTTGACCCCTCCCCCCTCAGCTCTCCAGGTTTGGCTTTAGTGGGTCCCACTGTCACTGGTCTGGACAGTGCTGCAGCTCAGTGTTGCCAGTCCCAGGCGTAGAACAAGGGGGCTGCTTGGCCAAGTATCACGAGTGCTCCTCTGAGCACTGCTGGGGAGCTTCCTCCCCCCCCAAAAAAAAAGCAGATAAAAATTCTTGTATGTTTGTCAACACTTTGCTGAGATATTTTCCTTTCTTGTTTGGGGGCAGGGGATTAGGGTCATACCTGGCAGTGCTCAAGGTCTATTCCTGTCTCTGTGCTCAGGAGCGACCCCTTCTGCTCAGGAGACCATATGCAGTACCAGGGATTGAACCTGCGTCAACTGCCTGGAAGGCAGTGCCTTAACTCTTGTTCTCTGGTCTGATTTTTTTCTTTTTTCTTTTTTTTTTTGGCCACATCCCGTGGTGCTCAGGGCTTACTCCTGGCTCTGTACTCAGGATCACTCCTGGTGGATTTGGTGGATCCAGAGGGATACTGGGGATTGAGCCTGCATTGGTCCAAGTGCCCTGCCCTTTGTACTATCTCTCAAGTCCCAAGATATCTCCAGTCTGGATGCTTTTTTTTTCAATATTATTTTAATTATGGACTGGAGCGATGGCACAGCAGGTAAGGCATTTGGCTTGCGTGTGGCCAACCCGAGTTCAATTTCTCCATCCCTCTCAGAGAGTTCAATTTCTCCATCCCTCTACCGAGAGTATCTCGGCCGCAGAGCAGAGCCTGGTAAGCTCCCTGTGGTGTATTCGATATGCCAAAAACAGCAACAACGAGTCTCACAATGGAGACGTTACTGCTGCCTGCTTGAACAAATCAATGAACAACTGGACTATAGTGCTACAGTGAAGGTGGAGATAGTGTGCAGAGATAATTTTCTTTGAAATAGGAGAAGGAGATGTACATTTAATGGATAAAAGAGTTAAAAGATACAAAGACATACATGTTTCAATATTACGAGAAGGGTATCAGTTAATGATTTTGCACATAGACAATACCCTATTTTGCACATAGACACAAAAAGGGAATCCTCCTATAGTACTAGAGAAGTACAAGAAATGCTACATGAAAACAAAATATTTGTAAATTATGGCAGCAAAATTTTTAGAAAATTTTAATGTGCTGACTTCCCAAATATGAAAGTTAAGAGAATAAAAAATTTTTAATTCCAAGTATTAAAGTTAAAGAGAACTTTGCTTTTAAAAAAATCCACATAAATAAAGGTCTCTTTGAGACTTAAATGTAAGTTTATGGTGACATGAATCTGGCCCTTAGAGGAATACTTCCCCCAGAGTTAAAATACCAGGAAAAAGGAAAAAGGGAATTCATCTGCAGAAGATTTTATTATTCATATCTATTTTGTACATACTCTAAACTTCAGATTGGAAAAATAGGACAGATGCTATAATAATCTCAAAACAACAATTTTTATCTTTTTCAAAATGGATAAGAATTCAAAACATGCACTGACATAAATCATGTTTACCTTTCTAATAAAGGAAGATAATATGATTTCCCACTTCTTCTAGGCAATGGAAACCTCTCGCCATACTTATAGACATTATATGTAGTCACTGACAGATGGGTTTAGTATCAACAAACATAATTTTGAATAGTATTGTAAAGGAGTTCTTACCTCACATATTTAGGCATTTAGGGCATACCCTGAATTGTCCACTGTTTACTTTTAAAAGTCCCCCATATGGGGTAAGATGTTTGTCTTGCACATGGCCGACCTGGGTTTGATTCCCAGCATCCCATATGGTTCCCTGAGCACCACCAGGAGTAATTCCTGAGTACAAAGCTAGGAGTCACCCCTGAGCATCCCAGGTGTGACCCGAAAAGCAAAAACATAAAAAAGTCCCCCATAAACAAATAATTTCTCTCCCCTTCAAAATTTCCTTGCTTACAAAATTAAATGAATGAGAGACAGTGACAGACAGAGAGAATGACAGAGAAAAAGAGATAGAGACAGACAGACACAGAGAGACAGACAGACAGGCAGACAGGAACAGGCAAGCAAGCAGGCAGGCAAACAACAGAGATAGAGCCGGAGAGAAGGGTGGATAGATTAATTATAGTATCTACAAAGAAGTTCAATAAAGTAATGCAAACACAACAAAAATTTAGTCTCACCAGGAGAAATATATAATGTATAAAATATATACTTTTTTTCTGAGTTATTTCAGAACAAAATTAAGAATTAATACTAAGTTTCACGTAAGATCTAAAAATGCTCCGGGACTTGCCTTGATCAAATAGCTCTCTTGGGGCTACTAAAACATGAGCTTATTATGCATTCCAGCAAAATCTTAGAAACAATTCACTCTTTTTTAAATTTATAATTTACAGGACCTTTTCCAGGAGCACCTGGTCACCATGGAGTCTAGAGTTTAATGATGAAAAATGAGATTAATTTTATTTAATTAAAAGTTTGGGAGCCACACCCACTACATTCACAGATTACTCTTGGCTCCATGCTCAGGTAAAACTCCTGAAAGTGCTCAGGGGACTAGAGAGAGTCCTGGGGATGGAGCTAGGATTAGTCATATGCAAGACAAGTGTCTTATCTGCTGAACTATCTCTATGGCCATGAGAAGTTAATAGTCAACTGAACAAAATGTTTTGTCTTGCTAAATCCTTGCCAACTATGTGATTCCCAATTTTATACAAAACAGCCTCCATAAATTTTCAATAAGACATTCTCATCACCAGATTCCAAGCAACAAAACTTTGACCTTTAATCTATCCACTAGCCACATACTTCTTTGGCCTGAGAGATAATTCTAGTCTTTACTTAAAATTTTATCTTTAGAAGGGGCTGGAGTGATAGCACATTGGTTAGGGCATTTGCCTTGCATGAGGCCGCCCCAGGTTCTATTCCCAGCAGCCTATATGGTCCCCCGAGCACCGCCAGAAGTAATTCCTGAGTGCATGAGCCAGGAATAACTGCTGTGCATCTCCAGGTTTGACCCAAAAAAGCAAAATAAATAAATAAATAAATTTAGAAAAGAGTAACTTTTGAAACAATAAAATTATTTTTATCATTAGATAAATCTATGGCTAAAGTCGAAGCAAAGAGAAAACTTTATTAAACATTGATTTTGGTAATACAAAAAAGTCAAATTGTCTGAATTGAACCACTTGTTACATTTTAAACTTTGGATAAAGTGGGTCTGGTGGATGACAATGGGTAGAAACTAGACTTTGATAGTAATCATAATCTATTATATTCAATTTGAAACAGCCCTATGTCAGAAACTGTAATCAAAGGGAAGAAAACAAATAAATAACAAGATCAATTAGTTAATAGATTTAACAAAACACATGAAATGTGAGAATAGGCAAACGATAAGAGTTACAAGGAATAAATGATTTCTTACTAGTCTTTAGTTCCCACAGTCTTATTACTATTTAATTATTGCACAACAGACTATACTTAAAATGATTTATGAATGTTCTCACTGTTTCCATTATCACTATACTTGTTCAATCTTTAAGCATCTCACTTGAACATTTTAATAGATTCAAAATTAGTACTTCATAAGATTCTTTTAGTCCTCGCCTCAATGCCATGCCTTTCACTCACAGTTCTTATGTTGTAAAAATTCTATACATTCACCAAAACATTCATTCATTAGTATCACTGCTTCTCCTACAACATTCTAATGTTTTAATTCATTAATTCACAACCATGTAACATAACACCGAGTTCCTAGCCGGTATGCTTCCAGGCAGTGTTCATCAGAGATTCCCAAATTAACTGAATCTACCACACCTTATTCAGAAAGTAAAGTCCCAAAACCTCTCAGTGCTTTCTCTGAAAAACTATCTTGTTTAAATGAACAAATAGAAAATACTTCTCAGTTGCACCTTAGTTGCTTACCTGCACCCCACCCAGATTTTTCCAGTAGCTCCAGAGAGCAGTATTGGTCACTTTGGGAATGTTCAGTTTAGACAGTCATAAAATTAGATTCCATCTCTACCATCTCCACCCACTGACCATCGTACAATCAGTATTATTCTTCTGAGGTCAAAATTGTATTATTAAAAGACTGCAGATTTTTCAAACTAACAATTCCAGAGATGGAATATTATATCATGAAAACACTCTAATAGGTAGGGCAAACTGACTAAATTTACCAAGTAAAATATGGTGATAGTAGATTGTTACTGGAATAATGAGTTTTAACATACATGAAAGAGGCAAGGTTAGGTGAAGTGGATTTTAAGATAACTGAAGCTCTGTGTAGAATAGGCTTCATTGGAATCATTTTTTTTTTTTTTGACCAGAAAAATCAAAGCACACTGGTTTAGTGGTTATTAAAGGGTGAGAGCTAGAGCAAATGAGAAATCTGCCACTTTGCCATAGGAGTAAATAGCTAGTCCATGTTAATTATCTATATACCTCTGTGTCTGCAGGAACAAATTGCTCATAGTCGGATTCAATAAAAGTAATTTTTTTTCCTTCTTGGGTCACACCTGGAAATGCACAGGGGTTACTCCTGGCTCATGCACTCAGGAATTATTCCTGGTGGTGCTCGGGGGAACATATGGGATGCTGGAAATCGAACCAGGGTTGGCTGGATACAAGGCAAATGCCCTAATTGTTGTGCTATCGCTCCAGCCCCTAAATAAAAGTAACTGCTTTACAGAAAAGCTGTTTTGGTATTTAATACACTCATTAAAAATTTTAATACAAAATAACCAGAAAAATAATAAACAAGTTAGAGTATGGGTATTTTGTTAGGAGGTATAAAATTCAAAAATATATTTCTCATATAAATAGCACCAATAGTAATTTTCTAATTTTTATTAAATGTCGCTATTGTTAAAGACAATGATAACATCCTGGAAAGCCATGTGACTTAAACAACATGTAAGAACTCCATTCTGTCCATACTACTGTGATACTGTAGCACTGTTATCCTGTTGTTCATCGATTTGCTCAAGTGGGCACCA
The DNA here is from genome assembly GCF_027595985.1 of Sorex araneus. Lineage (NCBI taxonomy): Eukaryota > Metazoa > Chordata > Mammalia > Eulipotyphla > Soricidae > Sorex > Sorex araneus. Next base: position 29,591,188 of record NC_073308.1, read on the forward strand.
GTAATGTCTCCATTGTGAGACTTGTTGTTACTGTTTTTGGCATATTGAATACACCACGGGTAGCTTGCCAGTCTCTGGTGTGCGGGTGGGATAATCTCGATAGCTTGCAGGGCTCTCCGAGAGGGCTGGAGGAATCAAACCCAGGTTGGCCACTTCAGTAAATCTAAAATTACTTTTTAAAATTTCTTGAATTATGTTAGCTTATAGAAATCTTTGAGATAATTTATCTTATAATAGTTCTATGTGGACAGCTATATAACTTCACATATGCATATAGATTATGTTCACACCAAAATCCAGTTTACATACTATACTATAAAGCTGACCCCTCTCTCTGATTTTTATACCTATCATTATCCCCTTTCTATTTAATTTCAATAATTGTAGGACAAAGTAAACTGCAATAAAGGTAAAATTTAATTCAATACTGAATTATCAGGTACATTTAAAAGAGATAATTCGAGGACAATAGACATTTGTATATAAAGAGAATCCAAAGAATTACTTTAATCCTCTTTAGGATGAAAATGTTATTGTTGATATGTAGGAGATTATCGTTCAAGGGCAAAGCATTCTGAAAATTATTTATGTATTTCTGCACAAAGACGATTATATAATTATGGTTGAAAGGTAAAAGCTGTTGGATGCAAATAGAAGGGATACAAAAGTATTCATTGTATAATTTTTAAAATCACACATTTGATTGTATGTGAAATAAGAAAAATAGTGAGAAAATAAATTGTGTCATTGGTGGTGTTGTTATTTTTAGGGGCCACTTCTGACAGTGCTCCCGAGGGCCAGACTTGGTGGTGGCGCTCTGATCCTCAATCTGCATCCAGTCCCAATGCTGACTTTAAAGACTCTCTAATTTGACTCACTTTCAAGATACCTTGTCTTAGGTGGATTCGGATATTCAGCATAAGACAAACATTCAAAAAGAAAATATTTCCATCTAAAAATAGTGATTTTTAAAAATTTTTGGCATCTTATCTTTATAAAGACATAGACATTCAGAGCCTTCTGTTCTTAAGTAGGTTTTAAGAATGAAATTTAAAATGATGTCTCTGTGGGTGTTACATGGGAAATGAAATTATTCAACATAAAAACTCACACCTCACCATTTGGTGAAAGTCAAACCTTGCACATACATATGTTATTTAAAAACAGCTAAGATATCTCCAATATTTATATAACTTGGAACTATTCTCTACTCTTGTTTTGGGGTAAAGGAAAGTAAGGTATTAGAATTCTGGTGTTCCAGTAAAAAAACTAAACTGAGACAAGATAGCTATACTCTGACAAGATATACATCATATTTTTGTCATATAATTTCTCAAAATATTAAAGCATTTTACATATTGTTTTTATAATATTTTTATAATTTTATTCCATACCACTGTCTGTAGCACTGTCCTCCTGTTATTCATTGATTTGCTTGAGCAGGCACCAATAAATAATGCCTCCATTCTGATACTTGTTGTTAATATGTTTGGCATATCGAATATGCCACAGCTAGCTTGCCAGGCTCTGCAGTTCAGGAGGGATACTCTTGGTAGCTTTCTGGGCTCTCCAAGAGGATTGGAGGAATCAAACCTGGGTCAGTCGCGTGCAACTACCCACTATACAATAATATCAGTAACACTGCTATAAGGTATTTATATCTACTTATACTTATAAATTTAATTACAATTGGAATATTTTTAAATTCTCCAAACTGACTCCTACTGTTCTAGAATGATTCATTCTTCTCAGCATGTTTCAATTGTGAGGCAGAAAGTGTTTCATTCAGTTAGCATTTCACTAGGTAGTATGACTCCTTCTTTCATTCATGAACTGTAATTCAAATTCTGTTTGAAATTAAAATTCTTAGGAAATATATTCAAACATGAAAAATAAAATTCAAAAGAACTGACAAATTCATTTGTAACTTTACTTTTACATTCTTTACTCCCATTGACTGGTGGAAATTTACCTATTTAATTTTGATATCTCCTTATATCAGTTAAAGTAACATTGGATTTTTATTTAAGAGGATCTAATTGTTGAAAAAGAAAGGAGGGAGTAGAATAGTTATAGATGGCATAGCACTGTACCCTAACCACATAGTTGGTTAAGATAAAGTGTTGATCTGAATTTAGCAATTAATATACTCGTCTAACACAGAATTCAATTTCCTATTGATTTTCTGAGTAATTTCATCTACTAGGAGACAAACAGCAAACATCTTTTAGATTCAGTTCATTAACTGGAGAACCTTTAAATCTCCAAGTTATTTAAGGGTTTTAATAAATTATTCCTCCTATTAAATTACATATTTTATTTTTTGTCTTTCTGTTTTGCCTTTGTAATATTTTGTCACACGATTCTAACTGTATAAATCAGTTACATACTTTCTAACTTTATAAATCAGAAATACAATAATAAATTATCATTTTCAGAATTATAAAAAATATGTATTTATTACTAGCTAAAATGATATGGAAATGCTTCTGAAAAATAACAAAACCTTTTGTTATTTACACATATATATATATTATACACACATTATATATATTGTACACACACACATACTACTCGGAATGCCCAGAAAGCTACAGAGAGTATCCTGCCAGCAGGGGCAGAGCCTGGCAAGCTACCTGTGGTGTACTCAATATGCCCAAAACAGTAATGAAGGTCTCATTCACCTGACCCTGAAAGAGCCTCCAATTGTTGGGAAAGATGAGTAAGGAGAGGATGCTAAAATCTCAGGGCTGGGAGGAATACAGATGTTACTGGTGCCCGCTCAAGTTAATCGATGAACAATGAAATGACAGTAATACAGTGAATTTCTATACAATAAAATAATGTGTGTTTGCATCTAGTTCGACAAATTTGAGGCTAAGAAACATGTTTGAAAACTGAACTATTATATAGAATATGAACTCCTATATTAAATTGAACAAGTGATTATCATGGTTTCATACTAAAGGGAGACAATTTATAAGAAGTCAAAATAGGGACGCATAATATTCTTTCCCATGTGTTTTCAGATCAGATATTTAACCTTAGAGAGGTTTAACTAGAATTGCTAGTTTCAGAGGAAGTTGACAGAAAACAAGATGTTATAAAACGATAATTTCATATTAGTCATAGCTATGAAACACTAGCTTTACTTCTATGTTTCAGTACCAATTGTCATATCTAAAAAAAGAAAAATATTGATAAAAGTTCTTCACTGGTGGAAATTTAACATCACCTAAGGTACATTATCACTCAATAACTGAACTACAGGAGCTGACAAAAAATAATCCATCAGAAAAAGTTTTTTAGAAATATACAGAGTGGACTGTGTTGGGTGGGAGATGCAGGGGATGACTTAGAAGACAGAAGACATGTGTTACATGTGGGAATCTGGCTTTGACACAAGGGACGACGTGGTCCCTGTGGTCTAGTAAGCACCAGTGGGAGCAAACCCAAGAACTGAACTGGGAGGACTCTCCAAGCACCAAACACCACATGCTGGTGTGATCCCAAAGTAAAAACAACAACAACTAAACTAATGCTGTATAAATGACAGCCTTCTATATTGGCATGAGGAAACTAGTGCATTTAGGCAACAGGTGTATGCACAAAGTGGCAATTACGGCCTAAAAAAAAATCCAGGAAATCTGAAGAGCAGTAAGTTTATAGTGGGAACATGCAAAGACCTAAGACTCAAACAGCAAAACAAAAAAGGAATATTTTTAAATTCTGTGTAAGGTTAACCTTAGATGGGAGGTAGAACCTAAGGTTATGTCAATGCATAAGCTTGAGATATTCAAGAAGTGGAACCTATTGACCGGACAAATTACTGACGGGAAGAATGACTGGAAGATTATGGCTTGCCTTTTAAGTGAAAATCTAGAAAGGAGAGAATAAAAGATTTCAGGTCAGGAAAAATCATTGATATTTCTAGATATCTTAATTCTAAAATATCTTTGAGAAAGATTCTAGATATGTACTATGTACATCCTAAACCAGAGGTCACAATGGACAAGAGGGAAAGATTTACACAGGATCTTACAAATCAACGAAATCTCCTACAGCAACAATATGTGAAAGGAAAATTTCTTCTGTTTGTTTCTGGGCCATACCCAGCAGTGCTCAGGGCTTACTCCTGGCTTTGCACTAAGGGTTCATACTTGGTGGAACTCAGGGGACCATATGGGATCCAGGGGATTGAATCTGAGCTGGCCACATGCCAGGCAAGCGCCTTAACCACTGTTCTCTCTCTCTCTCTCTCTCTCTCTCTCTCTCTCTCTCACACACACACACACACACACACACCTTTCCTTTTAACTTTTATAGGGAGTTAAGACGCCTTTGAATTTCTATATGAAAATATGAATTATTTTATTACTGCCTATTTCTTATTTCTTTCACTTGCTTTTGTATCTTTACAGTTAGTTGTCCTTGGCATCTCCATGCAAATACTCAGTAAAAGTGATTAAGTTATGTGTTTGATTCTAGCAACCTTAAAAATTAAATTTGTAATCACTGGATTGTTTTGTTTTCTTTGAAGGACCACAGTAGGTGGTCCTCAAGCTCAATCCTTGATCTGTGCTCAAGGATCACTCTTGTCCCTTCTCGGGGGAACATACATGGAGCCAGGAATAGAATCAAGATTTGCAAGGCAAGCAAATGCCTTAATCCCTATAATGTTTCTCCAGTCCCCAATTTTTTTTTTTTTGCATAGGTGGTGTTGTTTACATTGTTTTTTAGATTATTGGTCATAGGTTAAAAAGTTTTTGTGTTTTTTAAAAACTTTTTTCCTTTTTAAAATTTTTTGAATGAATATTAGTGTTCTCTTCAGTTTGTCTCTCTTTTTGTTTTTGTTTTTTGTTTTGGGGCCAAACCCAAGAGTGCTCAGGCTTATTCCTGGCTCCACACTAGGGATAACTCCTTAGGGCTCAGGAAACCTAACGGGGTGCCAGGGATTGGACCTGGGTCACTCGTGTGCAGCAAAAGGTTTACCCACTGTCCTATCTCTTCAGTCCCCAATTTACTTCTTTTATTTCCATTAAATGATGATATTTTCTCCTTGTTCAATAATCTATGTTTGAAAGGTTCTTTTTTGGGGGGCGGGGGGAGGGGGCAAAAGATTCTTACAAAACATTATAGACAACAGCATGAAAAGAAAATCTTATACTTGAAAATTCATCTCTACAATGTACACCACTGGAAGGAAATATGGTACCAAGAAAAATCTCAAATTTCCAAATAAAGACACTGCTAAGATCTGTGTATTTATCTATAATTTAACAAGCAACCTAGAACCTACCTAATGCAAAAGTAAACTTAAAAAATAATTGAGATTCCACACCCATGAGCATCCTCTACCCAGTGTGATTTATAATACAGTTTATGTTTACTCATGCACAGGATTCCAACACCATACCCATCAGCAGTGTACCCACCTGTCCCCCACAAAGCCCCCAAATGCTCCTTCCTTTCAAACAGCCCCTGGCCCAGATCAACAACAACATCAACTAAGTGGTGTGGATCAATTTCCCCATTGTGTCACCGTTGGTGGTCCCTTGTTGCTTCCTCTTAGTGTGTCTTGAAATCCCATATATAAGATCATTCTGTAGCTATTTCTTTCCTTCTCACTTCACTCAGCATAATATCCTCTAGTTCTATCTGAGTTGCTGCAAATTGCATAATTCTGTTCTTTCTTAGAGCTCCATAATATTCTATTGTATATTTATATACCATAACATTTTGATCCAATCATAAATAGTTGGGCATTTTGGATTGTTTACATATCTTGGCTACTGTACTGTGTGGAGACAAAATTAGGTATGCATATATTCTTTGAAAATTAATGTTTATGCGGTTTGGGGATATATGCCATGAAGTAGCATTGCTAGTTCGTATAGGAGTTCTACTGCTGTTTTTGGAGAGATTCCTATATTGTTTTCCATAAAAGTTAAATCAGACAACATTCTCACCGACAGTAGATTGGTTCCTCTCTCACTACAAACCCACCAACGCTGGGTGTTTCCAGAACTTTTTGATATGTGCTACTCTCACTGTTGCGGGTTGGGGTATCGATGCTGTTATACACTGCATCACCTTAAGATAATTTTTTAAGTGGCTGGAGCAATAGCACAGGGGGTAGGGCATTTGCCTTGCATGCAGCTGACTCAGGTTTGATTCCCAGCATTCCATATGTCCCCTGAGCATCGCCAGGAGTAATTCCTGAGTGCAGAGCCAGGAGTAACCCCTATGCATTGCCAGGTGAGACTTAAAAAGCAAAAAAATAGTAATAATAATTATAATTTTTAAATCAATTTTATTATGCCTGTTGACCACCAATGCTTTCTTTAGAATATTTTTCACTTGAAAATGTGTTATGTTAGAAATGCATTACTTATTTTATTTTGCTAATATACTTTTATCAACTACATTGATCAATTATTTTGCTTTCTACTGATCATCCCTCATACAACTATTAACACATTTTCTATCAAGGTTATGTTAGTTCATAAAATGAGTCGGGCTGTCTCTTTCAATTATTGGAAAATGTCTGCAATGTGAGAATTGGTGGAGCATGAATGCCTATAAGTTGTATATAAAACAGGATATTGTCAATTATTTTTTTCTCAGAAACAATGGCAATGCAGGTTTGTTAGAAATATGAGAAATGCACTTAAGACTGACAATAATCACCAAATTGATTATCAACAATTACTGGTGTTCTGCTTATATTTTAATTTTTTATAACTGTGTAAAAACTGTGATTGTTGTTTCTCTTATTATCCTTATTTTTCATATTGAAGAAGTCAAGTTAAAAGTTAGTAAGAAGGCCACTGAGATGTGATCCTGGGGGCTGCACATGTGTGGCCTCTCCGAAGCTGCACAAGCATGACTCCAGAGGCCAGCTAAACTACTTTTAGTATGGGCAGCTCCTTGCAGAATGTCTCCAGACTGAGAAGTAAGCCTCGGCCCCATGCCTGCCAAGGAGGGGAAAGGTATTTCTTTCTCTTGCCATTTTCCTTGCCGGGGCTGAAGGGTGTGGCAACCGCTATATTATGAGGACCGCAGATGAGAGTTACAAGCTTGCAATGACCAATATCTGGAAGAAATTTCCCTGGACTTAGTTGCTAAAATACAGAAATCCAAAACCACTCGGTGACCTGATATCTCTTCACAACAGTTCTGACTCTAGTGGGGAACTCCTAACAATAATAGTGAGGATTTTGTTGAAATATTGAATGTAACCAAAGTAAAGAGAAAGTAAAGCGAAATTTATTAGTTGGGGGGGGATGGGAGGTATACTGGGTTTTTGGTGGTTTTTTTTTTGGTGGTGGAAATGGGCACTGGCGAAGGGATGGTTGTTTCAGCATTGTATAACTGGGACTTAAACCTGAAAGCATTATAATTTTCCACTTGGTGATTCAATAAAATGAAAAAAAAAAGTTAGTAAGAAGCCTGAGACACACAGTTAATATGTAAAAGAGTGATGAGACTGGGAACAGTCTCATTCAAGAATCAATTTATTGCACAAAGTAAATTTATTTTTAGAAAGGTAAATTAATGAATATAAACTTCCTATAAGCTAATCTGTTTACTTTCTTCTTTTTAAAAATGAATAAATAAATTTTATTGAATCACCATGAGATAGTTACAAGCTTTCATGTTTGGGTTACAATCTCACAATGATCAAACACCCATCCCTCTACCAGTGCACATTCCCCACCACCAATATCTCGGGTATACCCCCCCCTTTCCCACCATCCCCCTGCCTCTGTGGCAGACAATATTCCCCATACTCTCTCTCTAATTTTGGGCATAATAGCTTGCAACACAGACACTGAGAGGTCATCATGTTTGGTCCATTATCTACTTTCGGCATGCATCTCCCATGACCCCTGGTTCCTATAGCCATCATTTTTTTTGTGATCCCTTCTCTATTCCATCTGCCTTTTCCCCTCCGCTCATGAAGCAGGCTTCCAGCTATGAGGAAATCCCCCTGGCCTTTGTATCTATGGTCCTTGGTTGTCAGCCTCATGTGATGTGATGCTACGCTACACTCCACAAATAATTGCAGTCCCAAACATGGAGTGTTTACTTTCTTCTTAGGAAATTTGTGATTACTGGAAAAAATAACCAAATTACCTATAAAGTATATTTTTACTTTCCTTGAATCTCTAAAATATATAGTATAATTGGATTTATATTTAGGCATCTTTCATTGTATCACTTTACTAAAGATTTCATTATTTCTGTATATATCTAAGCTTACTATTTTTACTTCCCTTCTCTGGTGATGTGAGTAAGAGTATATCTTCTCTATTACTGAAACTGTGTCCATATGGAGTTTCCTTCTGTAAATCTGACCAAACTGTAAAAGACTATTTTAAGTAAAATTATTTATATAGTAATTCATTCAACTAATAGAGTACCAAGTAAAGATTTACTTTAATGAAGGCCTATGTCATTTCATTGGAGGGAAATAACATAAATGATGAGTAATATATTTTTATAAAGTAATTTTGCAACATTGTTTTTGCTTTAAAATATTTTAGATAGTAATAAATTTAATGTTCAAGTGTCACCTTTTCATCTTTTAAAATCATGAATTTAGCACTGAGCACCAGTGGTTGTGACACCCAAACAAACAAACAATAAATAAATAAATAAAATTTTAAAATGAAATCATGCTTAAATATGTATGCTTGAATATATATCAATGTAATACTCAAGTTAGGAACTAAAGTAGCTTTTAAATGAAAATTAAAATGTTTCACATTAGTAATGATAATTAATATAGCTAATTCTAGACTATGCATTAAAAAATCCATGTGTATATTTTGAGTTTACCCCAAACATGGGCTGGAGTGATAGCGCAGCGGGTAGGGCATTTGCCTTGCATGCGGCTGACCCAGGTTTGATTCCTCCGCCACTCTCTGAGAGCCCGGCAAGCTACAGAGAGTACCTTGCCCCCATGGTGAGCTACCCGTGGTGTATTTGATATGCCAAAAACAGTAACAATAAGACATTACTGGTGCCCGCTCAAGCAAATCGATGAATAACGGGATGACAGTGATACTGACAGTGACAGTGACTCCAAACATACTACTAATACCCTTCTACTGACTGGAAGTCTCACTAATAACATAAATAATTTTTGAAACTACATTAGCCATCTACTGCACTCTTACAATAAACTAAAGAAAATATTACGATAACCACAAAAAAGGAGAAAATACACGTAAAGTACTATAACCAAGGATACCACAAATTTGTGTATCTACTTTAAAAATTAATTTTACTATTCTGACATAACATGGTTCACAACCATGTTAATGTTTATGCTTGAAGTATACCATGTTATTTACATATACCACAACCATGTGCCAAAAAACTTTCAACATTGGGGCTGGAACAATAGCACAGAGGGGTAAGGCATTTGCCTTGCACGTGGCCGACCTGGGTTCGATTTCCTGCATCCCATATGGTCCCCTGAGCACCTCCAGGAGTAATTCCTGAGTGTATGAGCCAGGAGTAACCCCTGTGCATCGCTGGGTGTGACCCAAAAAGCCAAAAAAATTAAAAACACCAAAATATTTCAGCATTATTCCATGTCAATTCAAGTCTGCCCCCTTCCTTCAATATAAGAAAGTCTGTGTTCAAGTGAACCTGTTTCAACACATGTTCTCCAAGGATAAACTGTACTCATGTAGGTATAAGCATAAGACAACACAAATATCAAGTGAATATCATTTAAGTCTGAAGCAATAATTAATTTCTGACAATGTTATTAGTTGGCTGTTGTTATATGACTAATAACCCTAACATATGGTGACTGAAAATAAAACCACATCATTTAATTTCTCAAAATTATGTGAATTTGGGACAGTGTAGAGGAGTTCAGACTCATACTCCACATGTGGCTGACTCCAATTTTTTTCCTCGAGGGTTCCACACATTGCTGGAGGTGAACACTGGGTGGCTGGGTAATCCCCAGAACCACAGAACCCAAGCATGATAGCATTCCCGGGCCCTGACACTGAACCAGGGTAGCAGACACTGACCAGTAGTGAGTGCCTGGACCAATTTGGAGACCTGCCCTCCCTGCAAAATATTTGTTGGCCAACATAATCTTTTGTGCTTGCTTGCAGGAAAGCTGGAATAGATAGATGCAGGTGACATGCCTTATTTTCTGACACTTTTTACCTTGGAGAAGTCATGTAGGGATTTCTCATAAATAGTCTGTAGGTAATATTACAATGAAGAAGAGAGAAGGTTCATTGATTTTTAAAGTTTAGATTCTAAAATCTTACAATATGAATTTCATTACATTCTATTGGTCAAAAGAAGTCACCCAACATATTCCAAGGGTGGGGAACTAGATTTCACGTTTTTATAGAATAACCTATAAAGGAACATCACAAACACACACACACACACATACACACATACATATGGTTATGTAGAGACAATTATTTTAACAATTTACTATACAAACTAAATGACAGCTCAATGAATTGCCTTTTGAGACGTAAAATGCACACTCTCTCTAACCTCATGCAGAGATTTAAAATGTATTATACTAGTTTGAGAGTCTCATATATCACCACAAACTGTGCTATATGGCATTTTAATGAAACCTGGAAGCTTTCATCTTTTCATAATATAAGAAGAGCTCCTTTGAGATGTTTTCATTTCAGGCATAAAAAAGAATATGAACATTATTAAAAGGAATTTCAGCAGATGTCATAAATAAGATATATTAAGATAAGCTGTTGGTATAAAATATTTAAGTATTTCTTTCTTTTAAAAGGTCTATCAGTATAATAACAAAAAGAACATGAGAAAGATTTCAAGTAAATAGTTTGCAATTTTTTTTGTCAGTGGACTCTTTCAGTGTACTAAATCTATTGAAGTACATCAGACATATCAGCGGCTTGCTAAAAGGGAAAAAATATTTCTTAATTTTATTTATTTATTTATTTATTTAGCTTTTTTGGGTCACACCCAGCAATGCACAGGGGTTACTCCTGGCTCTGCACTCAGGAATTACTCCTGGCGGTACTCAGGGGACCATATGGGATGCTGGGAATCGAAACCGGGTCAGCCGCGTGCAAGGCAAACACCCTACCCGCTGTGTTATTGCTCCAGCCCCATATTTCTTAATTTTAATTGGGAGTGGGGTACTGGGCCTCAGACATCTGGGTGCAGGGCTTACTTCTGGCTCTGTGCTCAGGGATCACTCCATGCAGTTCTTGGGAGGTCATATGTGGTGTTCAAGATAGATTGAAGGGTTGACAGCATGCAAGGGAAGTTCCATAGCCTTTTTTGTAATTTTCTGGACCCAAGAACTAAAGTATATGTTAAATCTTAGGTTAACACATTAAAAATGATTTTCCTATACTATCTAGTTCTAAGATCCACCTTCACTATTCATTATTGAACACGTAATACTTTGTACACATCATTTATTTAACTGCTAACTCAAAACAACTCAAAACACTGCATAAGAGATATAACATGCTCTGAAAATTAACAGGAAAGGAATTTAGAGCTTAGAAAGTTAAATCATTAATGGGAGTGGTCAAACTGAAGTCAGTGTTGGAAGCCTTGGCTTGGATTTTTTGTTTGCTTGCCTGTTTTGATCTTGTGACTCTGTATTTGAAGACCGTGGAATTCCCGGGCCAAACCAGGGTTGTCATCATGCAAGACTTAACTATGTTTCTATTCCTCTGACAGTATGCCTGTTTTTTTGTGTCATTGCTGACTTCCTAACTTTTTTGTTATGAGCTGTTATCAGCAGCCAAAATTTCTGATAAAAGATACCACTTGCTAAATTATAAGTTTGGAGGAATAACAGGCATATCGTCAATGCTAATTTCTAAAGTAACAGGGAGTAGAAGTGGTATGTTCCATGAATGTTTCCTTTTAAATTCAAAAAGTTGTTTGAAAAATGAGTTATGTCAGTTTTCCTCTCAATTTAAGAAACAAGCATAACAAAAGCCATAGTAGCTCAAATCACTTAAATCAGAATGTGTGATTAGAATTTTTAAAATATTTTTACAAAACTAATAAAGATCAGCTAGAGTTGTCATTACTCTATTTCTTGATATATCTATAAATAATGATGTTAATAGAAAACTAGAAGATAAAAAGCAAGTTAAATAAAAATAGTAAAAATTTTATAATTATTTTAATATTTGAGTCTAACTCTTAATTAAACATAACAGTAAAAGTGTACATTTAAAAACACATTTTCTAAAGGAAATATACTTTGTTAAAATTTAACAGTTAACATAGATTACATTTCAATGATTCTTGAAGCTTTATATTGGGAGAAAACAATATAAAAAACAAAGTTATTATATTTGAAAAAATATATATAAATTAATGTCTAGATCGAAATCAATTTCTACAAAAGCATTTAAGAAAAACAAAGAAAAGAGCATTAAGAAGAACAAGGTATTACTTTACTGATCAATTTCATAACAGTTTAAAACATAATCTCTTGTGAATAATTTGAAAAGATTATCTTTATGAGAAAAAGAAAAAGATCACATTTATATTTTTCTTGTTTTCAAAACCTACCCCTAAATTAAACCTATTTAAAACACTTGGATACATTTACCATGTTGTTTTACTGCATACTTTATATGGGGTTTATTTATTTTGAATTAAATAACTTTATTTAGGAAACATGAGAGTTGAGAGCACAACGAAGAGAGTCCAATAAAGTAAAAGAAGAGAAATTATGTGCCCAGGACTGGAATGTAGGCAATTCAAGAATGGGGTATTAGTTAATATGCACTTTAGACAATCAGCAAAGCATTATTTATCACTGTGCAGACATAAGTATAAGTTAATATACATACAGTATTTAAGTCCTGTGCCTATAAAGTGCATGAGATTAGTACTGCTTATATATTTTAGCTTACTAAATTACCAGTAATTTCATTTGCTAAGATCACCATATTATATTTTTCAGTTCTATAGATTTAGTAACATGTAATTAAGTTGACACTTAATTCAGAGACATACCACTTATAATCATAATGGTTTTTTGAGGCATAGTATCTCATCCCAGATTAAACTTACCAGCAAATTTGATATGGAATTTATTTTCAGGCTTTAATATCTGAACATACAAAGGGCAATTTGGAGCAAAATCTTTTACTGCCCATGCTCTCAAAATTGTTTGGTGGTCCTGAAATGAAAGAAAATCACAATACCAGAAATAAATTAGAAATATATAAAATTTAAGTAGACATCATTGGAGTGCAAAATGGTCATATACAAGTTTTTTTATATTAAACACACAAAATAGTTCATTGTGAGGCTTACCTTTAAAGGCATTTACTACTTCTACAAAAGATAACAAAATGCTGTTCATTCAATGCTAATTATCAGCATGAAGAAAAACAGCTATAGGTTAAGGAATATGTCTTCTGATAACTTTAAAAATAATTTGCCAATTAAATTGAAATGGTCAGAAGATCTCAGAAATGTAACAGAAACCAACAGTTTCCTAGTATGACAAATAGCTATCTGCACTAAGCTTGTAATAACTGTTACCATTTAAACATGGTAATAATAGTTTCCTTAAAAAATGGTCTTAATTATTTTAATATTTTCCTGAATATTGGTAAAGCCAAAATGACTATAATGCATCTATAAGTACAGAGTATTTTACAATTTTATATAGCTGTATCAGAGGTTTGATCTGTTTTGTGTTAAATGAATCAATAATTTCTAGATAGTAAAAAGTAATATGAGAAAGTTTTTAAATGATGCTAAAGTTTAGAATGGAAATGGAAAAGCCTAGTTAATATGATATATAATATATAATGCCACTCCACAAAACACCTAAATAGCTGAATAAATGAAACAATTATTAGCAAAATAGACCACAATAAACAAACACATTTTAATCTAGTGAACAAAAGCATGTTCTAAGATAGCATTGCTATAAAGCAGCTAGTAACCGTTTTGTGGCTCTAAAATTTACATCAACTATAATGATCTAAACTCAGTTTCCTAGTTACATTAGGCACATTACAAGTGTTCAGTGTCACATGTAACTCAACACTATAATGAAAATTGTAGATGTTTACATCATTACAGTAAGTTCTATTTTACAAAGCTGTTAGGGGAAATAAGAAAAATGATTAAACCATACAGACAGATATTAGCCACTGTTTGTAAAAAGGTCAAAAGAAACTGCTGTTGAATGTTGGTAACTTTAAGTTCCCTTGGAAGTTAATGAATAGTAATACCAGAATTCCTAAAAAGGATAATGTCTGTCTACCAGAAAACCAACCAAAACATGAAAATAATTCTATAAATGGATAAACATGGAGAGTATCATGCTAAGTGAAATGAGTCAGAAAGAGAGGGACAGATAAAGAAGGACTGCACTCATTTTTAGAGTACAGAATAACATCACATGAGGCTGACACCCAAGAACAGTAGACACAAGGGCCAGGGGGATTGCCCCATAGCTGGAAGACTGCTTCATGAGTGGAGGGGAGAAGGCACATGGAACAGAGAAGGGATCACTAAGAAAATGATGGCTGGAGGAACCAGCAGATATGGAAGATGCATGCTGAAAGTAGATAATGGATCAAACATGATGACCCCTCAGTGTCTGTGTTGCAAGCCATAATGCCCAAAAGTGGAGAGAGAGTATGGGGAATATTGTCTGCCATGGAGGCAGGGGGAGGGTGGGAAAGGTATACGCAGGATACTGGTGGTGGGGAATGTGCACTGGTGGAGGTATGGGTGTTTGATCATTGTGAGATTGTAACCCAAATATGAAAGTTTGTAACTATCTCACAGTTATTCAATAATTTTTTTAAAAAATAATAAAAACAATTTCAAAAAAGAAAAGAAGTCTAATAAGATTAAATGTTTAAATTTATGTGTTATATTTAATGAGGCATGGGATGTCCAAGTACTTGGTTAAAAATGATTTTGGACAAATGGCATTCTCCGGAAAAAGAAAAGGAAGAGAACAGAAATCAAACTTTTGTGTAAAAACTTGCAAATTAGAAATTGGAAAGACACTACAAGTGATAGAACACATATACAACAAGCCCCGGGTTCTGAGTTTCATCTCCTCTATGACTCCCTTTAGCACCGCTGGGTCCAGTCTTGGTGGTGTCTGAGCTATATGCCTTTAACGGATTCTAGAGGTAGAACAAAACTTGCACATTGGCCTCCCCTAAGCCATGTTTGGTGCAGAAATAAAACAGTCTCAATAGGATATGAATCGCTCACAACTGCTAGAGTGGTAGTTTCCATTTTGAGTCAAACCAGTATATGCCTGCTTGCTGAAGTGAGTGCATCAACAGTCTTTTGTGAATACAATAGAATCCAAGAGGACACAACTTAACACAGTACCCAGAATGCATTGCAACATCACTCTATACAGGAAACATCAGGAAATGTAACCTATTTTCACAGTAAAGAAACAAAGCAATATCCAGTAGATGTTAGCTTCTATCAGAGGGTCCCAGGTTTATATAACCAACCACACCCTTTTCAGGAAAAAAAAAAAAAAGCACCTGCTGCCCCATGGTAGGGGTGAAGGGAGGCAAATCTACCTTCTTTAAGAGAAAAAAACAGAAAGCTTCCCCAATTCCATCTAAAGCTACTACTTTCCACTTTTCTCAAACCATTCTAGTGCTCATCACTCCCACTCCAGTAGTGCACATCCGGGAAACACTAGACAACTCATCTGGATATTCAACTATCAGACTGGAACTTAAAACAGCTCCCATAATTCTGAAAATGACTTAAGCAAAAAGCACGCTGATAATGAAGAAAACCTGGGCAACAGGAGACATTTTCAATTCATCATCTAAAATATTTTAGAACACGCTATATTTTTTTAAACTAAACATCTGAGCAATACTCACTTTATGGGCTTTGAAACATAAGCGGGATGATTCAGGAGAGAAGCCATGAACTTGATCATAGATCAGAGGAATTTAGCAAATTTTTTAATCGAAGAGAAGAAGAATGGACAGAGGAACAGAGTTCAGGGGCTTGGAAAACAATATAAAAAGACCTTGCGTAATGCAATTACATGTTCAAGGAGAAGATAAAGGAGAAAACTGGACAGGAAATGAGTAGAAGAAATACTAGCCAGGACTTCCTAAGTGGTGGAATAAAAGTGAGGGCATCTCCCAAGTAGAGCTCAGGAGATCTGCCATCTCTGCCTCGCCCCAGGAGACTCGCAGGCAACCGGGCACACCGGCAGGTCCACAGTGCTCCTCAATCCTGCCAGGGATTATTTAGGTCACTCCTGCAATACCCAGGGCCTGGTGACCTCCAGAAACAAGCTTCACAGTGCTCAGGTTATCTAAGGCTGCATCTACCAAGAATGCAGGACCACGTGGTACAGGAGATTAACCCACTACCAGGAAGGAGCATGGCAAGCACCGGGGGCTCTGGTCCAACACATCAACTTTGTAAAACAAACAAACTTACAAATTCTGGGACTCAGCAACACTTAAACTGTACGATGAAAAGCAATTATACCACATACATATAATGTCGTTAAATTATTGAAAACTTGAGTTCAATGTAGAAAGTTGAAAGCAACCAAAGAAAAATGAAAAGAGTAAGGATTTGTCAGAACTCTGGAAATGAGGTGAGAACAGAATAGCATCTGAAGTGCAGAATGAAGCAAGAGAAGAAATTAGACAAGAATTATCTAGAAAAAAAAATTTCTCAAGGGGTGAAATAAAGGACTTGTTCATACAATGAAATCTAAGAAAATAACTTACTAGGAAAATCATATTATGACTTATAGGCCAAGAAACATTTTTAAGCAGAAATAAATTGATAGAGAAAAGCTAGTACTTTAGAAATCAAAGCACATAATTAGAATGGTTAATATTTGGTGAATATAAAATAGTGCTATTTCTGTTTCTAAGACTACATATTTTTGTAATAATACAAAATTAATATCTTGTGGGGTTGTATGGAGAAAACTGACAATGGGAGACTACAACTTAAAGCACAGTAAAAAACAGAATAAGTCAAGTTTCTCATATTAACATTAATACAATATTAATGCAAACCTAAGGCTGTGAAAATTCAACTGTATGTTCTGGTCTCAGGAGCAATGAATAAAAAAATCAAAATGCATTTCTGAAAAACAACAGGTTTTTTATTAAATGCACTGAAAACTATGGCTATCAATTCCTCAAAAGATACAAAGGAAACTCAAATGCATATTGCTAGTAAGAAGATTTAGTCCTAAAAGATGCGATCCAAATCATGTATGATCCAAGATGAGACACAATAAAAAAAAAATGATGTGATCCAAAAACAAACATGAGAATGTCTTAAAATCCATTACTTCATACTTAAAAAAAAACTTAACTAAATGAGGTCAAAGATATAAAACAGGAGTTAAGGCACTAGACCCCAGCTTGACCTCAGATATTGCATATGGTCCCCTGAGAACCTGCTCGGGTGATTCCTGAGTACAGCCAACTGTGGCTCAAAATAAACACAATAAAACTAAAACAAAAATTAGGTATATTAAAATTATTTGCTGGTACTCTACTGGTTTAAAATTAATCACTTTACTCAAAGTAACGAGGTTTTACTAAACTCCAAAAACCTATAAAAGAACTCAGACATTACAGTCAAGTGTTACATATGAATTTACTCGCATCAGTCTCTGTAGAAACCTGTGTTAGATATATACATAAAGCTCATGAAGCAAAAAGAGAATGTAATCAGAATACACTGAATATGTACTATCATTAACTGTTTTTTATGAATTACTATGTTAAAGAAGTAACAGTTCACTGTAATTTATTGAAATAAATTCAAAAGTAATTCATAAATGTTCTTAGCAACTAAAATATATTAGCAAAATCAGTAACATTAAATCTTAAAAATATGCTAATAGATTTTGAATTAGAAGACTATTGGAAAGTGGATGATCAAGTCATCTAAGATTGGAGCTAATTCAACTATAGTCTCTACCTATACCTGCAAGCTCAGAAGTCAACAATCTTCAAGAACAATCTACACAGTCAAGAAAAATTGAGAAGCCTTAGTCTAGTATTATGGACAGCAACACCAAAATTCAAAACACTGCCAGTATAACTTCATCTTTCTTCCAAATGCAAACAAAGAGATTTTATTTAGTATCTAAGACTTACGATAGTGCAGCAGGTAGGGCATTCGTCTTGCACCCGGCCGACTCGGGTTCAATTCCTCCGCCCCCTCAGAGAGCCCAGCAAACTACCGAGAGTATATCGACCCCATAGCAGAGCCTGGCAAGCTACCCGTGGCATATTCATATGCCAACAACAGTAACAGTAACAAGAAATCTCACAATGGAGATGTCACTGGTGCCGGCTCGAGCAAATCAATGAGCAACGGGATAACAGTGATGACAGTGATGACAGTGATCTAAGATTTAAACATAATCACAAATTCCAATCTGCAGATAACCCACTCTCCTTTATCCTCCCAGTGACTTTTGCAGAGATTGTAAGTGTAACTATTTTTTTTAAATTTATTTTTTGAGTCACTGTGAGGTACACAGTTACAAAGCTGTTCATGACAGGGTTTTATTCCTTCAATGTTCCAACACCCATCCCTCCACCAGTGTACATTTCCCAACAACAATGACCCCAGTTTTTCCCTCCTGCCATCTTGCAGCCCCCAGCCTGCCTCTGTGGCAAACACTTTTCTATTTTCTCTCTCTCTCTCTCTCTCTCTCTCTCTCTCTCTCTCTCTCTCTCTCTCTCTCTCTCTCTCTCTCTCTCTCTCTCTCTCTCTCTCTTCTTTGGGGCATAAAATCTGAGAGGTTATCATATTTGTTCCTTTACCTACTTTCAGCACACAGTTCTAATCCACAGTGATCATTTCCAACTATTTTTGTCGTAGTGGACCCTTCTCTATCTCAACTGCTTTTCCCCCAAGCGCTTGAATCAGGCTTCCAACCGTGGGAGAGTGAAACATCATCTGCACTTCTATGTTTATTGCAGCACGCTTCACAATAGCCACAATCTGGAAACAACCCATGTGCCGAGGACAGGCTAGTTAAAGAAACTATGATATCTCTACAAAAAGAAGTAAAACTGAAAAAGTAACAATAAAAACTGTTAGTAAAATTGAAGTCATGAAATTCATTTATAAATGGATGGACATGGAGAATATTATGCTGAGCGAAATGAGTCAGAAGGAGAGGGACAGACATGAAATGATTGCGCCCATTTGTGGGTTGTAAATAAATATAATATGAGACTAATACCCAAGGTCAGTGGGAACGATAGCACAGCAGGTAGGGTGTTAGCCTTGTACACAGCTGACCCGGGTTTGATTCCTCCACTCCTCCCGGAGAGCATAGCAAGCTACTGAGAGTATCCGGCCCGCATGGCAGAGCCTGGCAAGCTACCCATGGTGTATTCGATATGCCAAAAACAGTAACAAGTCTCACAACGGAGACGTTACTGGTGCCCGCTCAAGCAGATCAATGAGCAACGGGGTGACAGTGACAGTGACAGTGACCCAACATCAGTAGAAACAAGGGCCCGGATATCACAGATCTACGATATCCATCCTTGTGATTATTCCTTCCACCTGCCCAGGGGCATCACCCGAGGACCTGTTTGAACTTCCAGATACGACATATTTTTAGATTTTTCAAAAAAATTCTGGAGCTGATAGCAAGTCAGTTTTATCGCCAGTTCAAACACTTGAAACTCTCTGAATTTCCCTTTTAGAAAGCCAAAACTCAGGTAGTGCTCTGCTTCTCAAAGTTGACATCCTCCATTTTTCCTAGAACTTGGTCAGAGTTCTAATAATTCCTTCAAAGCTCTCTATATATCCTAGGTTCTGGGAAAATCTTTCCTCAACACCAACTCCTACTCCTAATGTTCCTTCCCTAAATAAATTAAATAAATAAATAAATAAATAAATAAATAAATAAATAAATAAATAAAATAATAGAGATGTTTATTCATTCTACCAAAAAGTGTGATCTTAAAGACTTGATGAAAATTAAGTTTCTTTATAATATTTATTCTCTGGATATTTATCCTCTGGATGATTCTTTTTTACAATGGTGAAAAATTTTATTTTCTTAAGTGAGCTAGTTACGTGTATTTCTACCTTATAATCTATTTCTGAGAAAATGTGAACATTTAGCCTTTCTCTTTAAATTTTAGCCTTTCTCTTTTTTTTAGCCTTTCTCTTTAAATTTTCTTTAAAGTTATTTAAAGTTCTTTTTGGAAATTAAAAAAAAAACACAAGTGGAGGGGATAAATAAAAGATAAATAAATAAGAATAGTCCCAAAATTAACAGTCTCTAAACTATAGGTTAAGTATTTATTTATATTAAACACACACATGTGGCATTAATCCCATGAGGGATTAATCACAATAATCCCATGAGGCATTTACCATTAACTCCAGATTATACATAAATTGGGACTCATGTTAATTATTTGACTTAACCTTATGAGACAATAGCTACTTCACTGATTTATACGGTCTGCTTGTGTCTCACACACACACTCCAACTGTACCGGAAAGAATTAAACCATTAATGAAGACTTTATTTAAGACCATTGCACTAGAGAGAGTTTAAAGTTATTTCTTCAGACACAAATGGTTGGAAGATTTCTGGCTCTGTGGAGGAAAAAGACAGTCAGTGAGTTAGGTCATCATTTAGTCACTGTGTCTAGTAGCAGGCGCCCCTGCTGTACAGAGAATGGAGACAGGAGTACTGGGTCCTGGGATGATTTCAGAGCAGGCCACGTCCTAGAAAAGACATTCCAGGCTTATAACTTGTGAGATGCTAGAAGGAGACATATATTAAAGAGCCAGAGAAAGAATTTCTTTTTAAATGTTGTCTACAGTCAATGCCTTAGGAAAGGGAGGTCATGGCCTAAATCACAAAGAAACCTGGCAGGAAATCAAAGTGATGGGAAATCTCCAGCCATCTTGGTCTTTTGACTTCATCTTGGTCACAGGCTGTATATTATAACTCTCATGAAAACACACACAAACACACACACACACACACAATTTTTACCAAACCACTAGTTTTCCTTTTAAATGTCAAAAGCATCCATTGCCTCTCCTACCCCCCTTCATTATAGCATGTGGTTTTGAACATATGGAATCTTAAAAGTTGAATACAAATAGTCATTGAGTACTTGGACAGTAATTTCTTCATGTAACCTTTCAGACAGCATGAGAAAAGAGCTGCAATAAAATCTTTGCAACTGTAGGAAAAAAAATATATTTTCTGTCTCTACTGCTAAGTTCTGTGGCTGAGAATTCTCTTTATCACAAAAGGCAGACTAAGAAGAGAAAAAATAAATGGTAATGCATGTATGTCATGTATATACTGGGAATTCTAGGGAAACTAGATTATAGCTAACTAAAGTGTCTCAAGTCACCATTACAAGTTCCAGTTTTACCTAAAGACAAAGAAAACACTGGGAGAGTAGGTGAGCAGTGGTGGGAAATTATCTGGAAAAGTACAGTAATAGTGGAATGCATATTTAAGCCCAGTCTCACCTCATCAATAGCTGATGACTTAATTCTTTTCTTTATGGACTGGAGACTGGGTTGATATATTAACGAATGGAAATTTCTCTCACAAAAATAAATTAATCTTAAAAAAGGACATATTCTTTTGTAGGTACCTAGTCATATTTGGTTACTTTCCATTTAAATTTTTTGTTTCTTTTTTAAGATGCTTGATTTTATTTATTATCTTTTTAAGATGCTTGATATTAAATAGCTCCATTATTGAGATAATGCAGTGTGTATATTTGATAAATTTCAGTGATAAACAGAAAACACATTCTATATTTTTTAAGTTATTTTAATTTTTGTCTTTTTGTCTCCAAAATATGATCAATTTCTGTGAATATGCCAGATAAACTTTAAAAGCATGTGTATTCAAAAATTGTTAAATCTGACTGAACTGGTTAGTGAAAAGATACTCAAATTTTAATAATCATGTGGATTTATTCCACTTTTTTATTGATTATTAAAATAATAAAACATTTATATACTTGTTTTTATAGTCTTCTAGTTTTTTCATTTATACTTCATGAAGCTGATATTTTGTTGTAAGGTGAAGAGATTTAGGATAATAGTATCTTCTTTATGTACTTGTCCTTATTTAATAAAAAATGAACAGATCTTATATTTGAAAACTTCTTTACCTATTTAATAAAGCTATTTAAAATATTGTAGGAAAAATATTTTCACATTTCATCTTTTTTACATATACTTTCAACAAATTGCATTTTACCCTTTCTTCCTTGTTTTTTTTTCTTGACTGAAGTTATTGTGAACAATATTTGGCAGTTTTTCTTTTTTACTTCACTGGATAGACATGAAGATACTTGCCTTCCAGTTATTCAGTTTAGCCCTTTCATCATCATTATTGTTGTTATTGTTATTATTATTCAAGTAGTTGGCTTTGAGTACCATATTTGGTTTCGATTGTTCCTATTTGTTCAATGCTCCATTGTTCTTATTTGTTCCTTGTTCTGTTTTTCCTAGTTGGTTCAAGTAAATATTTCTAGTATTTCATTTGTGTCCTTTAAAAATCATGATTAAAGGTCATTCTCAATTTTATAATAGTTTTTTCCACTCTGGAGAAGTCTGTACTCTCTCTTGAACATGGACTTCTCTCCCTCTTCTCATCTCTAAATTGATTTCAATAAAAACTCTTTTGCTTCATGAAATTTTTTAAATTTGTTATTTATTACACTATGTACTCCAATAAAAAGTGCAAGAAACATTCAGTATATTTCTATTACCCCTTCTGTGATTTGTGATTATGAGTGCGATGTATTTATTCTGCATTTCTAACATTCCGTAGTGGCTGCTCTTATTTTTGCTTTAAACAATAAATTGCATAGTCAATATATAAAAATTTATTAGCATTCATCTATGTATTTTCCATATATGGTACTCACCATATATATATATACATATATATATAAGTTTTAATGAGACAAATTCCTTTTTTGCAGAAGGAATTTTTTTACAATTATATGAATAATCATTTGCAGGTTTTATTCAGAATGAATTATTTTATGATGTCCTCCATTTGATGGATATTTTGATTACAAAATAATGTAGTATATTGGAAAATTTGGAGCTTTTATTTGCTAGAAGTAACACCTGGAAAGCCACAGGTACTATTGGGAGAGGTTACACCTGGAAGTGGACTGGAGTAATAGCATAGCCATAGTGGGTAGAGCGTTTGCCTTGCACTCAGCCGACCTAGGTTCATTCCTCCATCTCTCTCGGAGAGCCCAGCAAGCTACCAAGAGTATCCCACCCGCACAGCAGAGTCTAGAAAGCTACCAGTGACATATTTGATATACCAAAAACAATAACAGCAAGTCTCACAATGGAGATGTTACTGGCACCTGCTGGAACAAATCAATAAACAAAGGGGTAAGAGTGCTACAGTGCTACACCTGGAGGTGCTCAGGTACTACTAGAAGGTCACACCTGGAAGTGCTCAATACTACTGGAGGGGGGGGGGGGCTGTCACACCTGGAGGTGCTTAGGTACTATTGAGAGATCATACCTGGAAGTGCTCAAGTTGCTCCTATGGTGTGTGGGGAAACCAGGAAGTGCTACAAACTGAACTGGAACTGAACAAACATGTGCTCCAGTCCTTTGTGCCATCTTCCTGGCCCGAAAAAAACAAAATGTTTTTTGTTTTTGCATTGGGGCCACACCCAGCAGTGCACAGGTCTTATGCCTGGGTCCACAACAAAATGTTGTTTGATTCTTTATTGGGGCCACATCCAGCTCAGTCTTATGCTTGGGTCCACACTCAGGGATCACACCTGACAGGGCTTAGCTAACATACGTGGTGCTGGGGACTATATGTGGTGCCAAGGATTGAACCTAGGTCAGCTATGTGCAAGGGAAGTGCCCTATGCACTGTATTATCACTTCAGCCCCAGTACAGGTAATATTTTGGAAAAAAATTAATAACTTTCAAAATAGTTGTTCAATTCAGTCTGTCAATCTATTTACCTCAATATATACAATGTGCCTATTTTTTAAATAACTACAGCTGAGGGTATATCTTATCACTGATTTTTAGCAATTCAATTATTAGAAGCTTCACTGCCAGTGTTTCAGGACCTTTTTTTTTTTTCTTTTTTTTGGGTCACACCCAGCGATGCTCAGGGGTTACTCCTGGCTTTGCACTCAGGAATTACTCCTGGCAGTGCTTGGGGGACCATATGGGATGCTGGGGATCGAACCCGGGTCGGCCGCGTGCAAGGCGAACGCCCTACCCGCTGTGCTATAGCTCCGGCCCCGTTTCGGGACCTTATATGGTACCTAAGACACAAACCAGTCTCAAGGTTTACAGACATATGCAATGTAAATGACATTTATAAATGTATCTTTACTTACAAATCAGTCATTTGCCACAGAATAACTCATAAATATTGAATACTTAATTTAAAATTGTGATGGTGTTATAATAGTGGCTTTTTTCCCCCTTTTACCCAGTGTTGTGTTCAGGCTTAAGCAGGAAAATTATACTAGTCTAATGTTGGATATCAACTCTGTTTTAGGCTTCACTGGTGAATTGCTCCTTGCCTTCTCCCAGAGAAGCTTACCCTGCCCTCACTAACATCCGTAATTTGGTTAAAGTCTATCTTCAACCTTTCCTTTGTGTTGGATATTAACCCTAAGGATGTTAGGCTTCATTAGCAAATTGCCCCCTTTTTTTCCTCCCAAAGAAACTCCCAGAGAAGCTTAACATGCTTTTGCTAGCATCCCTAATTTAGTTAAAGTTTATCTTTAACCTTTCCCTTCTATTTTACGTCTCACTATCACAGTTCCCCATGTCAGTCTTGATTACTTATAAGTCAAAACTTTCTGGTAATTCTGAACTTTGTATTTGCAGATTTGTATTGGCATTTGAAGAGCTGCATATTTGTACCTGCTTTTCCATTTGCCCTATAGCCTTTTTATATTTTACTATAGAGCGATGTTCTTTGATTAAACATAAAATGCTATGTTCCTAATATCTGGGAGTTGATTGACTCTGAAATGTATCTACTCCTGGGCATCATTACTCGGTCATAATTACTCGACTCAGGCTTCAGTTCCTAACACCCCAAAAAGCGAGGTCCTGCCATGGGATTGAGATGGACCCGGGGCGAGTTGCAAACCTAACCGGCACTGAAATGGGACATTCTAGAAAGCATAAATGCATGGTCTTAATGAAAGCTGTTCCAAGTTAAGAGACAGGACCCCATGGGGAAGGACAAGCTGAACTGGCCTGAGGACTTAGTCTGGAATTTACGGTAAAAGTCTTGCTTGACCTCAGCCCAGAGACTAAGTGTTGGGAAAGATCGAACACTAAGTTGGATCTCTTACTGTGTTTATCCAAACAACTGCATGTATCAATAACTTATACAACTAGAGGGAAAGAAAGAGGAAAGCAATGTAGATGTCCCTGGGAGACAGAGTGTCTCCTTGAGTTAATCTCCAGGAGAGAATTTCCTCTGCCAAATGTTTATCTATGAAAATGACCAATCACACCCATGTCCTTACCTCAACCCCCTTCAGATGTTCTATAAGTATGCCAGCAGCTCTGCAATAAATGGGCCATTTTCACCATCACACTGTTGTCCCACTTTCCCCTTCTCACTCTCTCTCTGTTAGGGAGGCGGGGAGGCAGCTCCCCAAAATGCACATGCGTGTTGCAGCAGCAGCCCCCGCGATTAACTCTGTGAACTCATAGTCTACACTAGCTACACTAGTCTGCACAAGCTACACTAGCACACGACAGGGACGGATGAAGACGTTACTGGCACCCACTCGAGCAAATTGAAGATCAACGGGATGACAAGTGATACAAGTGATATGATCCACTGAGCACCATCAGGAGGGATACCTGACTGTGGAGCCAGATACAAGCCCTGAGCACTGCCAGGTGTGGGCCAAAAACAAAACAAGAAAGGAAAAACAGAGGGAGGAAAGAAGGAAGGAAGGAGGGGCAGGGAGGAAGGGAAGAAAGGAAAGCGGGAGGGGAGAGGGAAGGAGGAAGCGAAGGAAGGAAGAAAGACTATAAATGAACTATATGATAGGCAAGAGCAAGTAGCAAATAACAAATGGTCAATAAATAGTAACTTGGAAGGTTGAGTGATGGCTGAGCTGATTTTGAAAATTCGAGCTATGAGAAGCTCACAACAAAGGCAAAGGAAAAGACAATCCAAGTGATCACCATCTTCAGTTAAAAACATGCATATACTACCTAAGCTCTAAATGGTGACTGAGTTTAATATTCAATCACTAGATAATAGAATGTCAGTTTTGTCTATATGATAGAAATAAATGGTATCAATATTCAAGTGGGAAAAAAAAATAAAGAACAAAAGAGCAAATATGGGCCAGAGAGAAAGGTGAAAGGCTAGTATCTATGCTTCACGTACAGGAGACACCATTTGATCCTTAATTCCTGGTGGTCCCCTGAAAATGATCCCATGGAGCCCAAGCCAGGAACAGCTCCTGGACACCAATAGGTGTGTCCCCCAAACAAACTGACAATAAAGAAAACATTTCCTTTAAAGCACCAAATTTAGAAACTTTCTTTTGAGAAGGGCTGGGAAAAATTGGTATAAACCAAATCATAAAAATAAGGCATGTACTCTACCATTAAGCCACATCCTTGGGCTCAATAGGACAAATTTAGATCATGTAAAATCTTAAATGAAAACTGAAAGCAAAGAAAACACAGGTATTTTCTCACAAAACAAATAAACAAACAAACAAACAAAATACAAGTCCTAAGTAGTTCAATTTAAACATATTTGATGTAAACATAGTCATTTACGGAACAGGCCTTGGATGGGAAGATGTAGAAGAGAAAGTTCATGGCCAAAATCGTGTGTGTGTGTGTGTGTGTGTGTGTGTGTGTGTGTGTGTGTGTAAGAGAGAGAGAGAAATTGAGAGAGAGAGAATGCACATTATTCTGATTATAATTTCACGGAGTAGAACCACTTTTATTTACAAATGTGTGACCCATTTGAACAGTCAGCTTTTATCTCGATGGGAAGCATTTTTCTACAAAGGAAGCCATGTGGGAGTTGGAATGACCTGAATAGAATTCAGAATCTACCACTCTGGGAAATCTAATTAACAACTCTGAGCTTAGGTTCTCTCCTCTATAAAACAATTGCAGAGTGTATTAAAGGACAAAATGTGCACAAAATGCTTGACTATAAAAGCTACTCATAAAATGTCAAAACTGGTTACCTTTCTTGGTTTTATTAATTGAACTTTTAAAATTAAGCTAAAATATGCATACCAACAGGAGCAAATTGATCAAAACTACAATTGTACATAAATATACAACATAGTTATGTGCTATTATCACTACACTATTATAATTCTAATGTTATCTTAAAATCTAAGTAGGCTCTTTAAAAAGAACATATTATAGACTGTTCATTTTAATTAAAATTCGCCTAGAATCATTAGAAAAGGATTTCTGACCTCAGAGAATTCAATATAAAGGGAAAAAAATTACTAAGTGGCACTTTCAAATTCATGAGTACCATTCCATTATTTCATAAATTACATAAAATTTATGGGAGGGGAATACATTTATTTTTAAAGTATTACTAAGTCCAAAGCAGAATCCCTTGAAATACCTATTCGTTTTTCATCTTGCTGTTATTCACAACTCCCACTCTCTCTCCAATTCAGAAAAAGGTACACAAACTACTGCTAAGGTTGGTGGCATTTTGCCTGATTATAAAACAATCATTAGAATAACAAAAGAACTCATTCGTTTTATTTTGCATTATCAGCACTAATAGATAAAATGTACTGTTCAAAACAGTGAGCAGTCAGGATTTTGTAAAAATTTAACTGTCAAAGAAAATAATACAAAGGAACATTTTTATAATCTAACAGAGCATGGTTTAGGGCCACTTAAAAACATAGCTAACTTATAAAACAAAACTCAACTACACAGGTCTTCAAGCAATTATTTTTCCATATAAGAAATAATCCTGATTTAAGTATGCATAGATTTAGTTAGAACATATTGCAAGATGAAATCAGCCTAGTAAAAATTATTTTTGAACTGCTCATTTTTAAACAAACATGTAAAGACTCATTTTGTCCTTAGAAAATCAGAAACATTTTATGAATTACTTTCATAATTATCTTTGGAATTAATGAACAGGAACTTTTTTAAAAATACATTCAATCTTATTTATTTAGCAAACATTTCTCTGTAGGGGTTCATAGTAATGGAGTTCACAATTATGTTTGCTTTATAAAACAAAATAAAACTTGTTTGCTTTTTAACTATTGTCAGTCCAATGTGAATCTCCATGTTGATTCTCTTTATCGAATAGTGGTTGCAATACTATTTGTCAACCTATATTAAAGAATATGCAGTTGTTCAACTGCATCTAATTCACATTGGGAAGGGAACATTTTAAAATGTTGTGCATTTGTTTCCAAACGTTCACTCTGCAAGCACATACCCTTGTAACACAAAAGCATTGCAGATGTTGGTGGACAGCCAAGTTTGAAAACAGATTGTTTGGTAGGGCTGCAAAAACAAAGTACCACAAATTGAACAGTTAACGTTAAATTTATTGTCCACAATCTTATGCGGCCAGAAATGTGAAGTCCAGCTTTAGTACTGGCTGACAGGAAAAGGTAGGTACTAGGCCTTTGCCCTGCCTTATGCTTGGCATTGTCCTGCACACCTGGCCCCCAATGCACCCTTTCCAAAAGGTAAACTCTCCTTGGAGACTGTGCTCCCCGCTAATGAGTTCATTAGAACTCAATTGGCTCTGTTAAGACTTTTGCATCAACTAAGGTTATGTTACAAGGTACCTGAAGTGCTAGAAACCCTCTGAAGGTTTGTAGGCACACAGTGAAGCAATCCCTTGAATAGGAAGCGTGAGAAAGCTGGTTTCAAAATGAATAAAAAAAGTTGTCTCAGTAAATTGGAGTGAGAATGACACAAAACCAAACCTTGAACACATCACACTCACTGATGATCCAGAAAAAGGCCAAAACATGTTCCTGAAGGACCAGGCATGCGCTGATCCTTTCCCTGTCATTAGAAAAGTGGGCAAGGTTTTCATTCATTTGGGCACGAGATCCGCAGGCTTCCTCCTTGAACACAGAGTGGAACCTCCTTATTTGAAGTAACTTAAGAGGTTACTGTGGGGGGAGGTCTGGAAATACTAAAACTGTTTTCCTTTTTGAAAAAGAAAAAATTGTTTTTGATTTTTATTATGTTTTGTTTTGGGGCTACACACAGGGCTTACTCCTGGCTCTGTGGTTAAAACTCATCCCCCCGCACCCCCAAATAATCATTCCCAGGGGCTGGAGTGATAGCACAGCAGGTAGGGCGTTTGCCTCATACGTGACCAACCCGGGTTCAATTCCCAGCATCCCACATGGTCCCCAGAGCACTGCCAGGAGTAATTCCTGAGTGCAGAGCCAGGAGTAACTCCTGTGCATCGCCAGGTATGACCCAAAAAGAAAAAAAAAAAAAAAAAGAATCATTCCTGGCAGACTCAGGGGACTATACAGGGTTCTGGGGACCACATCCAAGGTCAGCCATAAGCACAGCAAGCATAGCCCATGCTGTCCTATCACACTGACACCTAAAAATGTTTTCCATATCAATTAGCAGTATTAGCACTTCTATGACAATCAAATTATACTAACCTAACCAGAAACATGACACTTTTTGTTAACTGGGACATCTCTAAGGTGAGAGATGGGTTTCAGTTAATAGCCCCTACTCAGCAGGAAATAATAGAGCACTTTTAAAAAATATTTTAAAACTAGGAATGAGCCTCAGTGGTAGAACACTTGTTATATCTGTAGTTTTAATTTTTTTTTTCTTTTTAGGTCACACCCGGCAATACACAGGGGGTCACTCCTGGCTCTGCACTCAGGAATTACCCCTGACTGTTCTCAGGGCACCATATGGGCTGCTGGGAATCGAACCCCGGTCAGCCAAGTGCAAGGCAAACACCCTACCCACTGTGCTATAGTTCCAGCCCCTGTAGTTTTAATTCTTTATTGATTGAGATTCTGTGGTTTACAATACTGTTACTAATGGCTTTCCATGCACGTAATTCCAATGCCACACCCAGAGTATATGTTTTGCATGTATGAAATTTTGGAATTAATTCCTGATACATTAAAAATAATAATAATAGTAAAATTTTAATATAAAAATATTTTTTTAAACTTTTCAAATAAAGGTTATGAAATAAAAAAATTACATAACTTGGTTATAAGTTTCAAA
This sequence comes from Sorex araneus, assembly GCF_027595985.1. Taxonomy (NCBI): domain Eukaryota; kingdom Metazoa; phylum Chordata; class Mammalia; order Eulipotyphla; family Soricidae; genus Sorex; species Sorex araneus. Next base: position 29,621,522 of record NC_073308.1, read on the forward strand.
ACTTTATACCTGAGAAAACTAGATGGATTAAATTCACCTGAAAATCTTTTTGGCAATACACAGCTGTTTGATCCCAACCCATACAGTCTCAGTAGGTATTTCACAAGAGCATATCTTTTTGAAATTCTCTAAGTAATTGAAATGCAAACTGCCTTATCTATTTGCATTGTTTCTGACTTGAGAAAATTGAGTTTAATTGTCAAAATTATATACCATAGAATATATTGAATAAAATGATTTAGCTCTGTTTACACAAGATTCATTCCATTTGGATTGAAAGAAAACTCAATGATTAGTAGAAACTTCTTTATTTAGAAATATTTTATTTTTTTAGCAGAATTTCATGGTCACATGTATTTTGTCTTAGCAGATTCAAGAGACCTAATGTGATTTTAAAAAAAAACTACTTAAAACAATTTGTGAAACTTACAGATGATGTTCTATCAACTTCACAACGGCTGCTCAAAATAAAACAGGCTTCAGCATCATCCATCCTGAATACAAATAAAAAAGATAGAAAATAATCATACACTGAAGCCTTTGCAAAGCTTGGCAGGCAAAATTCCAGTCCTTAGCCCAATGCATATGAAGTAACTTTAAACTTGCTTATAAATGGATAGACATGGAGAGTATCGTGCTAAGTGAAATGAGTCAGAAAGAGAGGGACAGACATAGAAGGACTGCACTCATGTGTGGAGTATAGAAGAACATCACATGAGGCTGACACCCAAGGACAATAGATACAAGAGCCAGGGGGATTGCCCCATAGCTGGAAGCCTGCTTCATGAGTGAAGGGGAGAAGGCACATGGAATAGAGAAGGGATCACTAAGAAAATGATGGCTGGAGGAACCAGTTGGAATGGAAGATACATGCCGAAAGTAGATAATGGATCAAACATGATGACCCCTCAGTGTCTGTGTTGCAAGCTATAATGCCCAAAAGTAGAGAGAGAGAGTATGGGGAATATTGTCTGCCACGGAGGCAGGGGGAGGGTGGGAAAGGGGGGGTATACCCGGGATATCAGTGGTGGGGAAGATGGACTGGTGGAGGGATGGGTGTTTGATCATTGTGAAATTATAACCCAAACATAAAAGCTTGTAACTATCTCACCATGATTCAATAAAATAAATTTTTTTTAAATGTTGCATTTTTAGCAAATCATTACTGCTTAGCTATAAACAAAACCACTGGTATGGAGTTATTAAATGATTTAATATTTTATAGTGGCAGGAGTAAAAACTTGTGTCAAAAATATTTCTTCACATACCTCATTAAATTAGATATCTGAATTATCCTTTATTTTATAACTGATTGCATTTTAACTATAATGCTTCAAGAAGACAGAGGACTCTGAATGAGGTAGCAATCTCTACATTTATACTAGAGATGATGCAGCATCCTGTTCCAAACCTCTGCCTCTCATGCTAAGGTGCAACTGTATTAAATTTAATGATACAGAAAATGTTTCTGTGCCTGATAAATAATGTTTGAAAACATAAACATGTTTATTTTCAAATGGAATGGTTTAAATTTCTGGTTCATTATTATAAGATAGAAATAAAACATCTTCCCGAAAAAAAAAACCCAGTTCTATGGACAGGAAAGACAAAAGTCCAAGGAAGTAGACTGAACCAAATAGGGAAAATGTTGAACCATAGTCATTAAGAAAGTAAGTGTTGCATAACATCTTCGAAAAATCACCCTCAATAAGCGATTCAAAAACTTATACAGCTGACCTTTAGAACAGTCTAGAAAATCACACTTCTTGTTCTTCTTGTTTCTTGAATGGTAAGTGATGCTAACGAATGTCTGAGTTAATATTAAATCCCAAATATCCAATGGTTTTATATATGAAATGGATAGTAAAATGAATTCTCTGTCACTTGAATTTCTTTATTCAGTATTTTAAAGTTATCACCAGCTTGTTTCCTTCTCCCTCCTCCGTCATTTCCTTTATTGTTGTTTGTTTTGTTTTGTTTTTGTTTTCTAGGTCACACTAAGGGGTGCTCAGGACTCAGTCCTGGTGGAGTCCAGGGGACCATATGTGGTACTAGGTATCAAAATGGGTTGGGAGAGGAAAATATCCTCCCCATTATACAGCCTCTTATTTCCATTTTTATCACTATGGAGGAATGCATTTTGCATGTCATTTATTTTGCTATTAAACTTTACCAAAATTATTGAGTGATATTAATCTAAAATTCCATCTCGCTAAGATACTTATATATAAATAACTTTGGTTGTAAAGCATTCATTTATCAGCCATATGGAACATAATGGACTGGAGCAATAGCACAGAGGGTAGGGCGTTTGCCTTGCACGTGGCCAACCTGGGTTCGAGTCCTCCGAGAGCCTGTCAAGATACCGAGAGTATCCCGCCCTTATGGCAGAGCCTGGCAATCAATGAACAAGGGGATAACAGTGCTACAGTGCTACCTGGCAGTGCTCAGGACTTATTCCTGACACCATGTTCAGTGACAACGTTCACTCCTAGTGGGGGAACTGGGCTGGGGTACTAAGGACAAGATAAGCACCTTAACCCTTAGCTATCACTCCAGCACCATAAAGACTGTTTCTTTAGCTCTCCCAAATAATGAGTAGAAACAACAAATATCAAACAGTCAAAGTTGTGTTTGGATTAAGAAACTGACAAACTATAATATATTATAGAACTATCACATATGCAGTGACATGTCTTATGTATTTAATCTATTAAAACACCAATATATCCTCAAACAACTAAATTTTCCAATTTTATACCTGTATTATATCACAGGGCTGGAGCAATAGTACAGCAGTAGGGCGTTAGCCTGGCACGCAGCTGACCCAGTTTCGAGTCCTCCATCCTTCTCGGGGAGCCCGGCAAGCTACCGAGAGTATCATGCCCACACGGCAGAGTCTGGCAAGCTACTCGTGGTGCATTCAGTATGCCAAAAACAGTAACAACATGTCTCACAATAGAGACGTTACTGGTGCCTGCTTGAGCAAATCGATGAACAATGGGATGACAGTGCTATTATATCCCAACATTCTTACTGACTTTTAGTTTCAGTATTTATTATATTATTGAAAAAGTCTCAGTTAAACTGACCAATTATACATGAATCAAAAGCAATGTCAGAGTTCCCATTATGAGGTAGCATGTCATTTAATGCAGGCTCAAAGCAGCAAAAAGGGCTGGAGAGTTTATCCATTTTTTTTTCTTTTTGCAATCACATATCTACATATACATGCATACAAATGCAGGATAGGCATGAAATACATACCAAGAAAAGCAGAGATATCCCCAATAACACACATACTCTTCATCCAGAAAAAAAAATGTTCTTTAAAAGACTTAATACTAGTAAAGTTAATGGAGACTTTTAAATCTAGAAAAGCATATAAAACAACTAAAGGAAAACCATGAAGATGTGTTTACAGCTTTAAAAGCAATAGGTAACAGCATGAAGTCATCGATGCTAAGGAACTAGTCTAATTTCAGAAACTATGAATGTTTTTCTATTGCCCTGATTTCCTGCTGACCTAGAATGGTTCAACCACAGTACCACTCTGCCCTGTGGAATGCCTCCTGGCCAATGGAAAGCATTGAAGAGTACAGGGCCTCTAAGGGAGCTTGCTTGGCACAAAAACAACAAGAAAAGAGCATCTAAATAAGATCTGCCAACTTTCTTTCCCCTCTGTCCATCAAAGATTCTGTCATCTCTGACCTTAGACAACACAATGTTCTCTACCAAGTATACCAGAAAGCCTATTTAAAATTTAAATCCAAACTCAAACTTCTTTAGTATCTCCTACAGTGTTTAACCCAAGAATTTTATTTGTTTGCCTGCCATGGAGGCAGGGTGAGGACTGGTGTAGGGGAGCGAGGAGAGGGTATATACTGGGGACACTGGTGGTTGAAAGGGTGCACTGGTAGAGGGATGGGTGTTCGATCATTATACGGCTGAATCTCGAACATGAAAGCTTTGTAACTATAGGTCACGGTGATTCAATTAAAAAAAAGAGTAATGTGGAGTTCATGCCCAATTCGATCAGCTTAATCAATGGCTGAAAAAAAAGCAGTACTCCTACATTATAAAAAAAATTATTTGTGAAATGAAGACACTATTCAGAGATTTAGACTCTAACAATGAGTCTAGTTAACTCCACTTAACTGTGGCTGCTTGAAATAATTATACCATGCCATATTTCTGGTGTTCAGTGGACACAGTTGGCTGAACAGTCTTACATGAAGAAAGAGGAGGGAAGACACTAATTCTATATTTTTAACCTTTCCATTTGACCAGAAGAGGATCAGGCAAAAACTCTGTATTTAAAAATACTGAAATGTATATTAAAACAATGAAAGTTGCCAAATTTGATGGAGGGAAAAAGATGCTGAGACGCTGCATGATGGGCAAACAGAGTGATACCTACTTGGCTCTCAAGAGATCCTGGTCCTTAAGAGCTGAACCTTGAAGGTAAATGACTCTCTGTGACCACATTGGAATCTGTAGGACCCTTCGAACTTGCACATCCATCTCAGTCGGACACAAAATCACCACATAATAATCCTATTCAAAACAAAATGGGCAATGTGATAGAAACACATGATGTTTTGTTTGATATTTCATAACTAAACAGAATGTTTAAGAACACTTTGGTGTATAATAATCTGAAATTCCTTGTTACTAAATGAAACTTTGCATTTCAAACCTGCACATATGTAAATAGTAGAAAACAATACTAAACATAACAGAGGCACATTGACACGGTTTCCTGTCCTATTTTAGTATTATTAGGTGCCATATAAAAAGGGTAATCACAGGATCTATTCAGCAATTTTAGAATTACAAAGGAAGCTGACAATTATAAGTTAGACCTTCTAAAATATATATTGCATTGACAATGTGCTTAAATTTAATTCATGCTTTAACTTGTTACTTTTATTCAATTATTTCCTTAAAAAATTATTATTGTAGATATCACTCCTGGCAGGGGTTGGTCCAATATTGCTCACACAGTGGTGCTCAGGAACACCAGAGCCACACATACCAGTGATGAACAAATACTCAGATGGCTGTGTCATAGCGTGATCAAACCCAGGAATCGACACACGCAAGATATATGCTCTGCCCTTGAACATGGACCACATGCCTAACCCCTCATGTCATTACTTTTAGAATACAATTATAGCTGTTATTTATACCATTAATATAAACAGGAAACCGAAAATGTCATGATGAATATCTGGATGAAATTTAAAATATTGATAGAATAAAGACAGAAATATTTTAATACATTGGTCCTTCAGTAAAAATAAGAATGTACTGCTAGAGATGAAATAGCTTAAAATAGGAACTGAAGCAAGAGTACAGTGGGTAAGGTGCTTGCCTTGAACATGGCCGATCCATGTTCAGTCCCCAGCACCCCAAACGGACCCTGGAGCCGAGCCAGAAGTGCTCTCTAAGCACAGAGCCAGAAGTAAGCGTGAGTACCACTGAGTGTGTCTCTCCACACAACCCCTCACACAACACACATACAAAGAAAGAGCTTAAAGTAATAATCTATAAGACTTAAAATCTCTCATAAATAGTACTTTTCCATTTCAAATCATATTTATCCATGAAGCAAGAGACATAGCTTAGGGGGTGATGCACTTGCATTGCATGGAGTAACCCTAGTTTTATCCCTGGCACTGCATATAGTCCCCAGATCACAGTTAGGAGTGACCTCTGGGTACGGCCAGGAGGAGGTCTTGGTGTGACCCTTTCAAAAATCCATCCTTGGCAATGACAAAAGGTATATATATAATTTTGGGACTCTAATAATCCTCTCTATTAATGTTTAATATTAATGTTAGACAAATATATTACTAATCAAATTTTGAATTTAAAATGTTTTCCATGATTGGGCTGGAGCGATAGTACAGTGGATAGGGCGTTTGCCTTGCATGCGGCTGACCCGGGTTCGATTCCCAGCATCCCATAAGATCCCCAGAGCACCACCAGGAGTACTTCCTGAGTACAAAGCCAGGAGTAACCCCCGTGCATCATCGGGTGTGACCCAAAAAGAAAAAAAATATTTTCCATGATAGGCTTTGTTTTTGAGTTATAATGAGCACACCTAAAGTAATTTAATACTAATAATTTTTTAAACACTAGCAAAAAATTAGGGAGGGATTGGAGAGATAGCACAGCAAGTAGGACACTTGACATGGACAAGACGCATTTAGGTTTGATCCCAAAATCACAGAGAGTCCCCAAAGCTCGCCAGGAGTGATCCCTGAGCACAGAGCCATGAGTAAAGCCTGAGCACTTCCAGTTTTGACCCACAAGACTAAAAAGAATTTTTTAATATAGTTACTAAATAGGCAAATTATTTTGCATGAAATAAAATAGTATAGTATGCAATTACCTATTAATTTAAATTAGACTTTTAGTATAATTATTTTTTAATTATCTTCAAATTACCCAGAACAGTATCTTTACAAAGAAAACATCATTATATATATTCAGAACCACCTTGTTCTCAGGATTGCCAAACTTATTCATACAAGTTTATAGAAAAAAATAAAAATCACAAAGATTTAAAGAACCCTTTACTGTTTAAACTAAATTGTTGGTATTAAATAGGAAATAAAGTATACATGAATCTACATTGGCATACTACCAAGCAAAGAAGAAATAACAGTGGAATTTCTCTCTATGGACAGGTGGGAAGATTTCTCCAAATGTTCTTAACTTAGTTATTGTCCAATTTGTGGTCATTTATTGCTACTATAAATAGGATCTGGCTACCATCCTGGAAACCAAAGAAAAAAAATGTAACTTGCAGATTTTCATACTCTTAGCAACAATATTTGATAAAATTCTGAACTATTCAAACAAGCAGATTATATTGAAGCGAATTTTTTATTGTTTTATTCTACTTTATGTATAAACTCCACTGCTTCATAAAAACAGTGCATACGCATTATGCTAGGGAGGAAAAAAAGTAATTCTCTTAATTCAAATAAATCCTCTCTTAGTGGCATTCACATAATTCCATTTGCCTTTCCACATAGATACAGAAAGAAACTTAAAATACTGAGGATTCCTTTAGCATGTTTTCCATGTTCCTGGTTATATTCGTAGTTCTTTTCTAAATATAAATGCAAAATAAAAAATCCTACATAGTATAAGCTGCCACCATCACGTAACTGACATTGAGACCACATTAACAGGTATGATGTAGCACAGGACATGCTATTATTAAAATGTACCTGTAGTCTTGGGTGGGCATAAAATTCATTTAGGAAATCCATAAGTAAATCAATCTTCAATGAGCTGACACACAGAACAACATGCTTTTCAGTTTGAGCTCTGTGTCGACTGTAGTTTCCACCTGACTTCTGTCTCTCCATCCACAAATAGGCCAGCTGTTCAAACTGTAATGCATTTTTCACATATAAATGAAAATCACTGGACATGAAAATAAAAATCAATGCAAAATATCGACTGATTATTAGGTATATCCATCCTTAAAGGAAACTCATAGAGATTTGTATTACCTGTGCTCTATTCTACAACAGACTTCATAAAACTGCTGCCGAGAATGTTAATGACTCCCAGGGATTTTAAGTTTCTAAGGAAACATTTTAATATGATTTTCTTATTATATTATAATAAGATACTAAGAGGGCTGTGTCTCTGCTTTCTGTACAGTAAAATATAATCATGTTTCATGTGCTAAGTAAAAGAGGAAGTCCTCTTTGTTATTTCTTCCACATTCTTATGTAAAGTAGAAACTATAATTAACGCAACATGAGAAACCCTTAAAACACACAAAATCACATTCTATTTGTATAGTAACTGGCATACAAGGAATGTATAGCCTGTTTGGAAGGGATATCAAGAACAAAAATAAGCTAGGAAGACCATGTTTATCCCTACAGAGAGGTATTTCTGAGACATTGCTATACCCTTATTAAACATAATAATAGCGTGTGTTAGTGTATTGTTGTAATATTAAAAAACTTTCCAGTATTATATTAAGATCAAAAATAGAAATTCTGACTTTGTACCACTTGCACATTTCTATGGTATGTAACATGGTTATCTTTACCTGTATAGGTAGGACCACAAGAGCAACACAAATCATTGCAACTACAAAGAGCTTGGAGGACCATGTCTCAGGAGTGACATCCCCGAAACCCACAGTAGAAAAGGTCACAATGCAGAAATAAAGGGAGTCAAAGAGATTCAGCTTCTTTCCTATTCGTTCCAGATGTTGAATTCCACAAATGCTAAAGAAACAAATATACATTAAAATTAAACCTTGCAAACTGGTCACATTATTTCTCCATTATTCTTTTGACAGCCAAAATACATTTCACAGATTAATTCAATAAATGAGATAAGATTTAGCAATATATTTTATGTAAAATATAATAAATTGTTAAGATTTTTATATACGAACCAGATTAAATATTATTTTGGCTATTGAAACAAATCAGAGACAAAATATCATAAAGCATATTTGAACATCATGTAAAATGAGCAGACTGCATCTCATGGGTGAGTTAAATAATATTTTGAAGACACATCAAAAACAAAGACCAGAAATTGCTAAGTGTTTTCTTGTCAAATAGCATTAGTCTCTTTTTTTAGACATGAGAAACAGAAATTTTAATAAAAACATATATATAAACATGTATGCATAAAACATATGTTTCATATATAGTATATGTGTTATACGAGCATTGCAGACCTGAGGATTAAAAATGGCCAAGTGACTCTCAAAAAGGAGTCTTTCAATGGGTCAATTATCCTTAATAAGCTATAAAGCTACAATAAAAGAGCAACACTGGAATTGTATATGTCCACAAAATAAAGTTATTAAAATAACATTACAAATAGCACTACAACTAATCTTTTAAAAAGTGGGACTATAAAAATACTTTGAATATATAATTGATATTGGAAGAATATAAGACTTGTCACATAAAAAAGTGTATAATAGAATACTATTCACCAAGAAAAAGAAAATAATGATACATGTTACTGTATAAATGACAAACATGGTGAAGAAAGTTATATATGAATGACTTTATATTACAGAATTCTGTTTAAAGACAATGTTTAGGGGAAAAAAGATAGAAAGAAGTATTAACTTCCTGGAACTAAAAATAGAAATGGGAAATATTCTAACTAGATTCAGTCTGCATTACCTATATTTATAGAATGATTGGAGTTTATAACTAAAATGAGTGAATTTTATGAGTGTAAATTATTGCACTTTAAAGATGTCAGAATTACTGCTATGCTTCTATATACTCATTCATTTGTTCTAATTTTTATATACAAAAAGCATACAGAGATCAATTAAGGAGAATGTGAGGAAGAGAAAAATTTTAATTTTCAGAAATTCCTTTTTAAGTTTAAGATAACATCCTTAGTTCCTAGATTTCTTTTAAATTACAAGACATAATTCAACTACCTTTAATAATTGTTAAGGCAGAACATGAGTATAAAGGTAACATATACAAGAGAACAAGAGGACAATTTTTATCATACATTCTGAGGCAAATATTCTTCTGTTCTTCTATTTTTTTTTCTTAACCCCATGTCTCCAAAATGTTTCCCCACAAAATTACCCTTGCCCTGTGTTTAGGAATTTTGGGTGAGCTGCCAGGTCATAGGAGTTGACTCAGATCAGTTTATTTGCTCAGCTGGTCCTATGTAATATAACAGCCAAGTTCATTTTAAGACTATTCAAATAGACCTTAATGTAACCAAGGCACAAAACTGTTTGATAACAATGGACAGGTCTGTGGAGGAGGCTTTTCATTTTCTTTAAGAAATATTTATTTGAAGATATAAATTATGTATGCATTATTTTGTACTGCAGTAGAAAATATAATGAAAGAAAAATAAAGTGCATTTTGAAGATTCAAATGTTAGATGAAGGCTTATTAGTTTGCATAACTAAACATTAAAAATGAATTTCTGTACACAGATAAAATGTACATTTCCTTACTGAAACATACATCAACAGGACTTAACCTATCAAGAAGTCTCCCATTGTGCTATATGCTTTTTAATTTCTCCTTTTAATGAAACCAAATCAGAAGAGCCATTTTCAGTCTTTCAGTAAACTCTAAATATGCCAATTTCAAGTTCACAAAAGTTATTAAATTATCACAGTGTAAGATAATTCTAATTCATTGTGTGAAAGTTTAAAAGATGCCAATAAATCATGTCTCCTTATGCTCATTCTTCTTTATAACATAGCAGGCTGGGCTGCCTCCAGGAGTGAAATTTTCCTACATCATCTGGAATCTTGCAGTAGACTAAACATCATGTATTGACCAATACAATAATATAAAAGTGAAATTATTGTACAATATTGTAATACAAGGACTGGAGCGATAGAACAGCAGGTAGGGCATTTACCTTGCATGTGGCCAACCGGGGTTTGATTCCTTGTTCCCTCTCGGAGAGCCTGACAAGCTACCGAGAGTATCCCACCTGCGTGGCAGAGCCTGGCAAGCTCCTCGTAGCATATTCGATATGCCAAAAACAGTAACAACAAGTCTCACAATGGAGATGTTACTGATGCCCGCTCAAGCAAAATCAATGAGCAATGGGACGACAGTGTTATAGTGCTATTGTAATACAATATTGTAAGTGTAGATATTGTAATTCTTGTAAATCAATATTGTAATTCTTCACAAAAGTGAAGCTGTATGGGCTAAAGAGCCTAGACTTTACAAGACCTTGAAGATGACATCCTAATTCTCATAGTAATCTAAGACCACTATGCAGCTCAGTACAGTCAGTGGAGAATGAGTAAGTTATGCTGTGCCAGCTAACCGTCAATACCAATGTGGGACATGAAATGGGGACCATCTTGGACATTAATATATCATACTATCGAACAATATAAATACTAATACTTGCCATAATGTCTTCTATGAAACTTGATTTTCCTGACCAGCTATTGTTGGATCTACACTTAAAAATCACTTGTAATAATCCTTTAGTCACTGCCATGTTAGTGTATCTGAGAAATTGTATGAGTTTTCAAATACATAGAAATAGCACACTTCAAGTGTGTGGCATACTTTAATGAGCTCTAAATCAATATGAAAATAAAGATTCCCACACTGTTACATGTTTGGTGATTTTATACATAAACAAAACGCAACTTTTCAAAGAGACTAATAAAGGTGACTAGGCTGAATTACTTTTAGAGTCCTCAGAATTTTCTAATAGCTCCACCATCTGCTTTCTTATTAAATCAGTCATTACTCATGCTCATAGATAACAACGTTATTATATATTTTATGAAACATTAACATTTAATCTTCTAAATCAAAGATTCCTGAAATTATTTAGCTACAGTTCCCTTCTCAGAAAAAAATCAATCAACATCTCCCTGTAAATCTGCCCTCTTTAAACAAAAAGAATGCACTCCTGACTGCACTTGAGGCTACATTTCTAGCATTCCTGGGGGGTGAGCATCCACTCTGATAAACACTATTCTAACTCAATAAATATTCTTGTAACAACAAGAATGAATTTTGCTCCATCCACCCAATAGAAACAAAAATATTTACATAGCACAAGGACAAAGTAATTGTTTTGAATAATAGGTTAAATCCTGTACCCTCCTTTTAATTATTATCACAGTTTATTATTCTCACACTTTGTTATTCTCACACTTAATTAATCTCACACTTAATTATTCTCACACTTTAATTGGGTTCAGAATGAATGTGAAATCCCCTTGCTGTGGCCTCATCTAAGATCATCTCCTTATAGATGAAGTATCTTTCAGCAACTTTCTAAATTCTCACCCTTGGGTTTTTAATAGATATGTTAAAGTTAATATGTAAGCCCAAATTGATCCTAGCTTTTCTTTTCTACTTGCTCCTCTTAAACTCTTCAACATCGGATAATGCCAAAGACAGCTTTCTCAGTGTTTGGGCAAAACTTCTAGAGTCGACTCTGACTGATCTTTTTGTCACAACCCACATCCAAACCCTTTATTTAGGGATGTAGCTCAGTGGTAGAACAGTTGGTTACATATATGAGACCCTGGGTTCAATAATTGGCAATGTAAAAAAAAAGGGAGGGGAGAATTGATTAACTAATTAAAAGGCTATTTCTTTAAAGCAGGTGCTTTGGCTCAATGATCAAGTATATGACTTGACAGGGTTTCAATCCCTGGTACTATTACATTAATTAATGAATTAATAGTAAAATTATTACTAGCTTCAAAATAGAAACAAAATCCACAGTTACCTCTCAATTATTTCTAGTGCTACCTATAATCCTTGATATCTTCATTGTTCCCCCAACTTTCTCCCACACTGCATAGTCAATGTACCAGGGATAGTTGCATGAAGCTGTATGTCAGGTGATGCTATTTCTAAACTAAAAATTCTGAGTCCACTCACTATTTCACTTAGACTATATAGGCTGCTGCTCTTTCATTTGCATACAGCATACGGCCCAGGCCCTGATTCCTCCCTGTGTGTCTGCAACTCATTTTCTCATGGTTCATATTGCTACAGCTGTACTGACATCTTCCAACATGACCAACATGACAGGCCAAGTTCTGATTCAGAAACTCTGCTGCTCTCGACGTGCACATAGCCACCTCTCTAATTCCTTCAAGTTTTACTCCTCTCCTCACCATTAGAAATATATAGAGAAATAGGCATTTTGATTTGTTGATCCCCCTTCACTTTCAAAACACTGTTAGTATTTGTTTGCCATTGTTCGGTGTCCACTGTCAGAAAGCACGGTGAGAATGGAGTAGCTGTTGTTCAGTCAAATGCTTTTCTGTTTCGTGTTGCCAGGGCACCGAAAATGCTGGCAAGAACATAAAGATGATATCCACTTGTGAATGAATGAGGGTCAACATATAACAAGCATAGATCTGTATTGCTCATATTTAAGTCGGCAAATCCTTCAGCTGGTTAGACAAAACTAAGTTTTGAAAGAAAAAGAAAAAAACAAAAGCAGAAAAACTTGCCTGCCATAACCCTAGTATGAAATGAAGAGGAAGGAATACTTGGAAAAACTACTGTTCCACCATCCCTTAATCAATATAACTTCAAGTATTCAAATATAATAAGCAAGAAATGTAGGTTTTACTCTACCCAGTAACTAGTACTTATAAATCCTGCACGTGTTTCAATTAATACTACTTTAAATATAAGTGAAAAACATGGAAATGTGAAATGCATTGACTTAATTATTGAAATTCATTTTGCTAATATATTAAGCAAAGTGGACTGGAGCGATAGCACAATGGGTAGGGCGTCTGCCTTGAACGCAGCTGACCTAGGTTCGACTCCTCCATCCCTCTTGGAGAGCCGGGCAAGCTACTGAGAGTAACCCACCCACATGGCAGAGGCTGGCATGTTACCAGTGGCATATTCAATATGCCAAAAACAGTAACAACGAGTCTCACAATGGAACCGTTACTGGTGCCCGCTCGAGCAAATTGATGAACAATGGGACGACAGTGCAACAGTGCATTAAGCAAAGTAAATTTTGTTAAAATTTATCATTCTATGTCATCAAATAAACATATAAAACATGTTTAGTCTCATATCTATACTTTCTATTTCATTAACATATTTTAAAAGTGAACATCTAAATTAAATATGCTACATTTAAGTATTTACTAATCAAATGATTTACCTGAGTCTCATTGAGGTTATAGTTAGTAAACATTGCATGCAATAATACTTAATTCAGTCAATTAGGCTAGCTATATGTACTGTAGCACTGTCATCCCGTTGTTCATTGATTTGCTCGAGTGGGCACCAGTAACATCTCCATTGTGATATTTGTTACTGTTTTTGGCATTTCAAATATGCCACGGGTAGCTTGCCAGGCTCTGCTATGCAGGCGGTATACTCTTGGTAGCTTGCCGGGCTCTCGAGAGGGACAGAGGGATCAAACTATATAATTATAGTTATATAATTATCATAAAGAATCTAGTTTCTAAAGTGAGTAGCTACTTGAGGGGTTGGAGGATTACTCTTGGAGACAGAAAGAGACATCATTTGTGGCTTATCCTGTCCAATTCCCGGTACTACATAGTCTCTTATGCATCACCAGGTGCAGGCTTGGATCCACTGAGCACGTCTAGAGCATCACTGGTGGCCCAGGTAATCCCTAGTCTCACAGAGTCATCAGGTAATCTCTGGTCTCACAGAGTAATCAGCTCCTCAGCCTTGGGCCATCACATTGAACTGCAGGCACATTTAAAGAACAGTAAGTAGGAAGGCACGCTTGGGCTTCTAAGCATTTCTTGGGGAGGAACGACTACAAATTCCTCTCGGTACTAGATATCTGCCTATCATAACTCTAGAATTTTGACTCTTGTTACTTTCCCATTAACTTCTGCCGTTTCCTGTATTTTTCTTGTAAATAAAGATTCAGAAACCCAGAAGGATGAAATGGTTTAGAAAGAAATTGTGCAGCAAATTGTACTTGCAAGTCACGTTCCATAGTCAGAATATTCATACTACTCAATAGACTTTCAAACTCATTGACTCATAAAAATTAAATTTATAAGTCAATTAAAAAATTACTGATACAATGTCTCCACATTGCAAAAGTACAATTTGATGATATGGAAAATTTTAATTAAAAGACAAAGATTAAACTATGCTGATTCACCTTAATCATCATACCCTTGTTCCTCAATAACAGTTATGGAAAGTCTATGTACAGCATGTAAAGAATGTTAAGAGAGAGTGCCAACTTCTTACATATAATTTTGTTTATAAATAAGATAGCTGGGAATGATTTGAAAATAAAAATATAAAATTTTTAATTACTGCTCAGTCATTAGATCTGAACACATTTTCAGACTGTGCATGTAATCTATGCTTCTAAACAATGACTGTTTCTTTAACAAAGGACTGGAAAAGTGCATCTTCAAGATAGCTAAATACACAACTTCATTACCTTATTTAATGATTTTGGAGCACAGGAGAGGTAGCATATTAAAATATTTTCATTTTTGGATTATGCAAAAATATTTCACTTAGGATCAGCCTGGAAAGTATCATGCTAAGTGAAATGAGTCAGAAAGAGAGAGAGACAGACATAAAAAGATTGCACTCATCTGTGGAATATAGAATAATAGGCTAGGAGACTAACACCCAAGAATAGGATAAATATATACCAGGGTGTTGACTCCGTGGCTTGGAGGCTGATCTCTCATTCTGGGCAACTCAGAGAAGGGAACACCAAGTAAAATGTCGTTGGAGGTCATGCGGGGGAAGGGCGATGTGTGCCGAATGTAGAATAGAGACTGAACGCAATGACCATGCAACACCTTTATTGCAAACCACAACACCTAATCACAGAGAAAGACCAAAAGGGAATACCCTGCCATAGTGGCAGTGTGTGGGAGGTGGGGAGACAGGACTGGGGAGCGTGGGAGGGATGCTGGGTTTACTGGTGGTAGAAAATGGGCACTGGTGAAGGGATGGGTTCTTGCTCTTTGTATGGGGAAAACATGAGCACAAAAATGTATAAATCTGTAACTTGTACCCTTAAAAAATAGATAAATAAATTTTTAAAAAATATTTCACTTATGTTTAATATTTTGATAACATTTTTGAATGCTACAAAATGCTCCATAAAGATTTGAAGTTATTTAAATATTATAATATATTTTAATATAGATATCTATCTTCTTTCATTCGCAATAATCTGGCATTGTTATTAAACAAAAACTTATCTTTTTTATCATCATAACAGATGAATTTCAGTTAATTATTATTTTGAGTCTACATCTTTAAGTTAGCTTAGTTTATCTGATAAACTAAATCTAAGAATATGCTCAAATACAACACATTCATAACCAAAAATTCCTATTTTCCCTGAACATTAAAAAAATAAATCTTAAAAAAATAAATAAAATCTAAAATCTTTTTAGTCAAAACAAGTAAGTTTAAGTATTTAATTTGAATTGAACTGAAACTAGGATAAAACTCAATAATGCAAAAAATTTTTTTTTGAATGAAGAATTTTATTTCTTTTCTTTTTTTTTTTTAATTGAATCACCATTTGGAAAATTACAATTCTTTCAGGCTTAAGTCTCAGTTATACAATGCTGAAACACATATTCCACCACCTTAAAAACCCCACTATACCTCCCATTCCTCCTCACCTCCTGTGTAAATGATAAATTTCACTTTACTTTCTCTTACTTTGGTTACATTCAATATTTCACAAAAAACTCACTATTATTATTAGGAGTTCCTCACTAGAGACAGACCTGCTGTGGAGAGATATGATGTCGCGCGGTTTTGGATTTCTGTATTTTAGCAACTAAGTCCAGGGAAATTTCTTCCAGAAATTGGATCATTGCAAGCTTGAATTTCTCATTAGTGGTCTTTATAATATGGCGGTCACCACGCCCTTTCCCCCAAGCAAGGAAAAGGCGAGAGAGAAAAACCTTTCCCCTCCAGGGCAGGCATGGGGCCGAGGCTTAGTTCTCAGTCTGGAGATATTCTGCAAGGAGCTGCCGGTATCAAAAGGATTATATCTGCCAGCAGCCGCTGCGTTCTGAGATTGGTTTCTGTGCATCTGGGATAATGGACGCTCAGGGGTGGGGGAGGCATTCCTGAGCATATATTTTGTACATCAGGGAAGGTCGTGCAGCCGCATAAGGGGCCTGCGCGGTTTGGAGGTGACCCAGTCCCGCATACCGGAGCCATGTTAGTAGCTGCTCAGTGTCGCCGGGGCTCTATCAGGAGAAGGCGTGCCAGCTGTAGCTTCTCTGTCTGCCCCTTCCCCCCGTGTTGTCGGCCTGGTATGAGGTCGAGGAGCAATCTCCAGCTGGCGATGCCCGCCGGAGCGGCCCAAATTCTTCACTGCTGATTATCGCAAAAATTTTTAAATGACCAGCATCAGATATTTATTGCTATTATTACAATTATTTGGAAAAAATTTAACACTGTATTATGACTGACAGTCTAAATTAACAAATGTCTGGAACTTCCCAATAAAACACAGGGAAATAGAATAAAAGGGAAAGATTCCTTCAAGGAGAGACTATTGCAAACACGCCTAATCAGTTTCTCATTGACCAATACCTGTTCAATCCAAGCACCTCCATTTTTGAAGGTAAGTATCCGCAAGTTCCTGGTGATGGTGGGAAACACCAAGAAAATGGGAAGTCCAGTTACTTGAGGCAAGGTCAAGAACTTCAGAGCTCTCTAGTATCAGCTCTCCAGCAAGCAGGGGCTGTCAGAACTCTTGGGTGCACTAAATTCTCCCAGACCCAGTGAGCTTCCTCACTAAGGAGGGAAAGACACTTTCGTTTCCAGTAGATGGGTACTGTTACTAGCCCCGCCCCCCGTTAACTTTAGCAGACAGGGAAAAAACAAGCTGAGTCTTAGGCCCTCTGTGCAATCAGTGCTCTGCAGCTGATCAAAATCAACAGCTCAGTCAGCAGAGCAGAAATCCAAGCCAGGAAAGTGAGCTCAAGGTGGCCAGCAAGCTCTTCACTGAGCAGGGAAGGATTCACCTTTCTGCCTCAGATAAGGAGATGGGACCAGACAAAAGCCAGTGGTTGTTAGCAAATATGTATCATTGTCAGTCACTGTATCATCCCATTGCTCATGGATTTGCTCAAGGGGGCACCTGCAAAGTCTCCATTGTGAGACTTCTTGTTACTGTTTTTGGTATCAAATACCCCATGGGTAGCTTTTCAGGCTCTGCCCTGCAGGTGAGATACTCTTCGTAGCTTGCCAGACTCTCTGAGAGGGGCAGAGAAATCGAACCCAGGTCGGTGGCAGACAAGGTGAATGCCCTAAACGCTGTGCTATCGCTCCAGCCCATATATGTATAGCAGTCAGAAAGGGCTTCCCATTATTGCGTGCACCATTAGGACTAAGCTTCAGGCTAGGAAAACCTGCCACACAGCTTAGTTCAGGGAGGAGAACCAACAACTGAAAATCAGGTCAAGATAATCTTGACAGTAATCTCCAGAGGCAGCAAATACCTATGGCCAAACCTAGAAAGATCTGGAACTACACTGAACTCAGAATAGGTCTAGGTGTTGAGGAGAGGAACAGTCAAGAACAGCATACTTAGATTGAGCTTCCTCATCAGGGCCAGAGACTGAAATACAGCCACTGCCAGGTAGGTCCTTCTTCCATCTCCCACCCAAAGTATTAAAAATAATACGAGCAAAACAGAAGTTCAAATCAGAGTCAGAGTAACTCCTATGAAAGAAATCAAAGCAAATGCCAAAATTAAGTCTAGCAATAAAATGAATGAGAAAATTGTCAAGAAGTATGTATAAATACACACATCCATACATAAAGTGCCAGGAATAGAACAAAGGGCACCAAGCATGCCACACCTGTATTCTACTTCTAAATCACATCCTGAGAACTTCAGGATATGAAACAAGAGTTTAATAGACAGTGCATTTATAAAAAACTATTATGAGAAAACAAATCAGATATACACATACATATAATACAACTTAAATGAAATAAGAATGGAAATATGGGATCAGAGCAAGTTCTTCAAAGATTGAAGTTAGAAATAAAGTCCCAAATAGAGATGCTGGCTATGAAAAACACAACAATGACACAAAACCTGTGGAAAGTATAACAAATAGACTCAATATCACAGAGGAAAGAATAATGAAGATGAAACTCTAGTAATGACTCAATGGTGAAAAAAAGAGAAATAAAATTAAGGATAAATGATGAAACCTCATGAGAATTATTAGAAAAGGAAACACATTAGAAAAGGAAACTCCATTAGAAAAGGAAACACAATACTAATGGGTATACCAAATGGCGAAAAGAAAGCATGGAGCAAAGTGTCTCTTCAAATGCATAATAATTGAGCACTTTTCAAACCTAAGGAAAGAGCTAACTTCTGAAATACAAGGAGTTAACAGGACAGTCACACTTCTAAATGCAAAAAGAAAAGATAAGCACAAAAATATAAAATTATTAAATTATTGAAATTTAATGGTAAGGGGCCAGAGAAAGAGTACAGTGCACAGAGTGCTTGCCTTGCACTCAGCTGATTCAGATCCAATCCCTGGCAACCTGTATGGTTCCCCAAGCACTCCACCTGTGATCCCTGAATCAAGAGGCGGAGATAAACCCTGAGTACAGCCAAGCATGGCCCTAAAACAGCAAAATAAGAAATTAATTAATAAAACAACAAAAAATTCTAGGGAAAAATGTGTGATACAAAGGCAGCCCAAATTGGGCAGTAATCACATTTGTAGCAGGAACTGTAAGCAAGGAATAAGCCTGTTTTAGCATTGTCATCACGTTGTTCATCGATTTGCTGGAGCAGGCACCAGTAACGTCTCCATTGTGAGATTTGTTGTTACTATTTTTGGCATATCGAATACACCATGGTTAGCTTGCCAGGCTCTGCTGTGAGGGTGTGTTAGTCTTGGTAGTTTGCCGGGCTCTCCGACAGAGATGGAGGAATCGAACCTGGGTCGACCATGTGCAAGGCAAATGCCCTACCCACTGTGCTATATCCGTAGTCTAAAGGATTAAAACTTCCAGTCAATAATACTTTTTAACATGTAAAATTATCATTCAAACAAAATGGAGAAATAAAACTAAAGAAAAATTTCACCACCATAGAAGACTGCAAGGAATGTCAATATGATTTCTATTACAAAACAAGAAAACAAAAAGAATAAAACTTTGACTATGGTACTAAATAGCAATACAGAATCACAAACATAAATAAGAAGATGAATAAGAATATAACTGGTTGATCATATGCAAAAAAAAAAAAAAACACCCCGATCTCTTTCTAATGCCAGGCACAAAAGTCAAATTAAAATGAATTCAAGACCTACATGTCATACCAAATCCATGATGCCACTGATGCTAGAGACTTCTTTAAGGATGAAATGCCACTGACTCAGCAAGTATAAGCAAAGATAAACAAATGGGACCACATTAAACTAAGAAGCTTCTGCCCCTCAAAGAAAATGTTGACTAGAATACAAAGACAGCACACTGACTGGAAGAAATTATTTGCTTCCACTCATCCAACAAAAGGTAAATATGCAAAATATATAAAGCACTGTTAAAATTCTATAAAAAATTCAACTATCAAAAAATGGGAAGAGATAAAAAGGAACTTCTTTAAAGAATAAATACAAATGGCCAAAAAGCATATAAAAATGCTCTATGTCTCTAATCATCAGGGATATGCAAATCAAAACAATAATGAAATATCACCTCACAACACAAAGACTGTCACTCACCAAAAGAGCAACAACCAGTGTTGGTAAGGATGTGAGGAAAAGAGACCCTCATTAACTGCTGGTGGGAATATCAAATGGTCCAGTCTTTTTGAAAAACAATATGAGGATACCTAAAAAAACCTTCCATATGATTAAGCTTCCATATGATCTAGCAATTTCCCTCCTGGGAATATACTCCGAGGGTCCAAAAGCACAAAGCAGAAAAGACATATGAATGTTTACTATTAGCCACCATAATACTATGCACAATAACCCAAATATCGAAATAACCCAAATTCCTATGAATAGATGCCTGGGTAAAGAATCTACGGTACATACACACAATGGATTACTACTCACCCTTAAGAAAAGGTAAAGTCATGCAATTTGCTGCAATGTGGATAAATCTGGAGAGCATCATGTTCAGTGAAATCACCCAGAGGGGGAGGAACAGACTCAAAATGATATCTCTTATATGGGAGGTATAAAGAAGCCTCATGAAAGAGTATCAAATGCCCAACGGCAATAGAATCAAAAAGAAGGAGGCTTGATCTTCAGTAGGAAGATTGCTGTGGTGGCAAGGGTTGGGAAAGGATAAGTTAGAGAAGAAAACATGAGGACACAAGGACAGTAGGGTTGGGGAAAAGGTCCTGCCACAGGGACAGGCTAGGCACATTGGTGAAGGCCACAGGCACTGCTGAAGAACTGGTGTTGGAATCTTTGTAATCTTGCAATTCATGGGCTGGAGCAATAGCACGGCGGGTAGGACATTTGCATTGCACACAGCTGACATGGCTCTGATTCCTCTGTCCCTATCGGAGAGCCCAACAAGCTACCGAGAGTATCCCACCCGCACGGCAGAGCCTGGCAAGCTAACCATGGCATATTGGATATGCCAAAAATAGTAACAAGTCTCACAATGGAGATGTTACTGGTGCTTGCTTGAGCAAATCGATGAATAACAGAACAACAGTGCTATAGTGCAATTCATGGTGACTTGATTAAAATAAATAAATAAAATGAGATACAAACATAAAAGGAGAAATATTTTAGGACAGAATCTGTTTAGCAAAAATATAGCCAGGGGGAGATGATAAAGACTATCTTAAGTACAGACATTCCGATTCAAACCTTAAGAAAATAACCGAAAAATAAATAACCTGCAGCAGGCAGAAGAAAATTTGAAGAAACTGGGAGAAACTCATACAAAAAAAAAAAAAAAAAGAGGCGAAAATTCATCAAAAAAGAAACTGCAAAAATACAAAACAGCCAGAAAGTAACAAATGCAATGGCATTTATTTAGCCCCGTATATCAATAATCAATCAAACGCTGCTGGGTGTGGCCCCAAACAAACATTAGAGAACTAGCTTGTTATTAAAAAGATCACGTGAGAGTCAGAGAGACTGTGTGGTAGATAAGGCTCTTGCCTTGCACACAGTAGCCCAGGGTTCAATTTCCAACACAACCCTGAGTACTACCAGGAGTGAGTGACCCCTGAGCACAGAGCCAAGAGTTAAACTTGAGCATAAATGTGTGTGGCGCATTTTTGTAAACATCCCCCTCACCCCAATAAAAATGATCTAGTCTATTTTGAGACATAAATGAAAACAACCTGAGGTAATCCATTTAAATGGGGTAAGTTAGGAAATGAAAGGACAACTGGACATTTTCACTCATGTTGAGTACAAATGAAGTGAAAAGAACTGGCAGAAGACAACAAAAATAATGAAAAATATGAAAGGGAAAAGGAAGTAGAGAAGATGAACAGAAGAAATTGTTTAAAAATGAGCTGGCACTGAACAGTGCTGGTGTGTGTGTGTTACTATAAATGCAGATACGGAACTGTAAGTTCTACCCCACAATGCATATAGTATCATGAAGTCAATGGTAAATCAAAATTAAATTAAAAAGATTTACTTTAAATGTTCAGTTTTGGTGATGAATCGTAATAAAATGGGTGATTATTAAATTTATCCCCGTCTTAAAGTTAGTTTAACAAGTCACTGCAATGAAGATATAAAAATAAGGCAAATGCCACATATCATTCTACTTACCTTTTCATTAACTATTACCTGAAAGATACTCACATTTATTTGTAATATAATGCTTTGAATGAAAAATTATAAATGAATATGCTATTCTTCATACTCTCCATTGCAATACCCATAAAATTTAAATATAATAAAATAGTTATTGAAAATAATTATATGATAGATGCTATAAATTATTTATAATTATTACTTAAATAAATCAAAATGGAAGAATGGGGTGCTTGCCTTGCACATGGCCAAAACCTCCAGCATCCCATATGGTCCCCTGAGCACTGCTAGTAGTAATTCCTTACTACAGAGTCAGGAATAATCCCTGAACATTGCTGGGTGTGCAGCCTCCCACAGGGCTCCCCCCAAAATCTAAATCAAGAAAGGTAAGCAAAATGGATAAAGAAGAGCAAATGCTTGGTGAACAAAAACTAGACTTTTGATGGAGACCATGATGTAAAATACGGAGATGTAGAATTAATTACAGAGTTGTAAACAATGTAACTTCAATTAAAAAAATTAAAGGATAACCTTATGCTATAAAAATTAGTCAAGTTTTATTTCTATACACACATATGTTGATGGTTTAGTAGTCCTACTTGTTCGTGTGCTACTTGTTAAAGACATGAATAAGAATAAAACACCATAGCCTACAAACACAAATATACAAAGACCTTTATAAAATCTGCAATAAATGATGTAAAATCTGTAGTAAATTTATAATGCTGCTGCTCATAATAATACCTTGAATTAATAATCACTTAACTTAAAAGTTGCTTAAATACAAACAAATTATTTTGCTTAAGCCCTTTAAGCTTCATGTCCCTCAAATGGAAAGTGAATGTAATAATATTAACTTCATTCAGTTATTTTGAGAATTAAATAAGTAAATAGTAAGTGAAACTTCAGGAACATAAATCTTCAATGAATGAAGTAGTAAATTTGTTATTTATATTCAAATCTCAAGATAAAATACATGGAAGTACAAAAATGAGTCAAATGTGAAGATAGGAAATACCTAACAGTGTTATAAAATCTTAAGATTCACTTGAAAAAGAATTATTAGGCTCAAGGAAATGGAGAAAAACAAGGCAATTAAGAAAATAGTGTCATTTCCCCATGCCACTGATTTGTTAGCAAAGTTATTAGGTGTGGAAAAGGATTCATGAATTGATGTAACCCTAATTCTTTCCAATCATTTCTCAATTCTGCAGCTTTCAACTACACCGGAACTAGAAATATGGGCAGTCACTGGAGAATCCAGAAAGAAGAGTTAGGCAATCGGTAAGGCAAACTCGCACTCTTTAACTAAGAACAGTTCTGCTGATAGGACTTGACCTTTGGAATGTTCATTGTTGTCATTTACAGAAACTGACAACTAATTCCTGGTCATGTAGTAAGATTAAAAAAAAAAAAAGAAAAAGAAAAAAAGATCAAAGATCAAGAACAAGCACCATTTCTGGGCTAAATATCACTATCATTCTTCAGTCTTGTTTAATCAAAGAATATTTGTTACTAAAATACTTGAATTAAAAGATTTCAGTTGCAATTTTTTAAAAGATTAGCTATATGTATGCTTTAAATATATCATACATATATTTATGTATGATTTATATGATTTGTATAGCTTTCTAACTTAGGTAACTCAAATTTATCATTAGAATGCTATGCTTTCAGATATAAATATTAATCTTAAAATAGTATTAAAGATTATTTTAATATCTTAATTATAACTAGTATCACAAAATCAGTGTTTATTTTTTTAACACGTGGATTTTACATCTTGCAAAGCTTTAAAAAAATACCTGTTTTTAAATCTATATGTAGTCTAGGAAACAGAATCTCTGCTGTGCATACATTTATATTTTTACATAATTATAGTCAATATAATAATGAGCTTAAACTGAATTCTCAAAACACATTCATAGCCATTTCTTCCTTAATGTAACTTAGTTTTACATGAATACCCATTTGTGGCCATCTATTTTAAAGATCACTGCAATAAAACAAAAAACCCCGAGGAACTTAAAAGCATAGCACTTTAGTGAGTTTTTTCTGAATCAAAGCAGATGTGCATTCAAACTATCTAAAAAATCTCACAGTTTGCTTCCACATGAATGAAATTGGAAGGGATTACTTTAAGTGGAATAAATCAGAGAGAAAACAAACATCTGATAATCTCACTCATCTGTGGAATAGAGAGAGACAAAGATTGGCCTTGGATTACAAAACTTGGAAACTTGGATTAATTAACCAACAGTGGGGTAAGAGTGACGGGAATAGAGATCAGATCAGAGGGGACAGATTCTAGGACAGTGGGCTGATTCATGGACACTCTAATGGTGGTGAAGTGAAGTAACTTTGTAGCAAAATACCACAAACTTTAATACTACCGCAGACATGTGACCTTAAACATAATAAAAATTAAAAACAACAACAACAACTATGTGGACTATAGCACACACCAGCAATAAGTTAAATAAGTCAAACATACATACTGGAGAACTAATTCCCACCAGCATACACTTTAAAAAGAGAGCAAACCCTTGAGAGTTTCATATTATCTAATACTTTCCCAATCAGTAAGGATAAAAAAATTTACTGTAGGATTAGAACCAAATGAAACCTATATAACCTTGAGCTTATGCAAGTTTCAATCAATATTGTATTACCAATATGGTCTGTATATATAAGGAAATAAAGACAATGGGTCAAAATTACAATGTAAGAAATTATAGAAAAAATATTGCAGGTGAAAATCAATGGACATTATTTCATTTAGGGGAATGTGTTAAATTAATCATCCTTGCAACATACAATCTTTAGTAATCATATACATAAGTTATAAGAAGACATTCTTATACTATTAGTGTAAGGTCTATTGGATGACATTTTTAAACAGTTCTAATATTTTCCATTAAAAAAGTACAGATCTGTACTTGCTATTAGGAAAGAATTCATATAAATTAGAAATCATTCCACTCCTATCTACCTTTGGGGTAAATAATATTTAATAACTTCTTTTATCTGGTGATTTTATTTCATTTTGTTTTTTATTTAAATGTGCTTTTAATCTTAGCTTCACAATTTGCTATTATAGAGTTTTAGTAGTCATTTATTAAAATGAATTGGGTCTATATTTATTTCTATATCTCAACCAATGTATGGTTCTTAAAAAGTCAGTTTGGCAATAAACGTTAAATAAGAGTTTTGCAATAAAATACATATGCATATTCTGAGTTAAGCATATTTAGTTTAGAATAGAACTTGTTAGATA
This sequence comes from Sorex araneus, assembly GCF_027595985.1. Classification (NCBI taxonomy): domain Eukaryota; kingdom Metazoa; phylum Chordata; class Mammalia; order Eulipotyphla; family Soricidae; genus Sorex; species Sorex araneus. Next base: position 29,647,093 of record NC_073308.1, read on the forward strand.
CTCTTAATGAGTTTATGCTTAGTATGAGTGAGTTATATTTTATTGATTAACCAAATCTATCTTCCAAATATTTTAGCTTTGGCAAAGTATCTCAAAGACTAGGAGTTTTTGAACTAAAATATGAGAATATGATCCCTTAGATTTGTGTTTTGTGTCAGAATCATGATTAAATGAAGTGTGAAATGATTTGTCAAACTTTAAATCTATTTCCATTCTCTGAATTATATAGTGGCTATTCAATTGTTCCTAGAAAGAATTTAAGAGTTTTAAAACTTTGTTTTGTTTTTCAATGGAGATCAAGTTATGCAAATTTTTTTTTTTTTTTTGCTTTTTGGGTCACACCCAGCGATGCTCAGGGGTTACTCCTGGCTTTGCACTCAGGAATTACTCCTGGCGGTGCTTGGGGGACCATATGGGATGCCGGGGATCGAACCCGGGTTGGCTGCGTGCAAGCCAAACGCCCTACCCGCTCCGGTCCCAAGTTATGCAATTTTTAAAAGCAAAATTTTAAGTGCTTTATTTTTGTCCTTAATCTCAACTAAGTACTGCATTAAAGACTGAAATTATAAATTTTGATATGGCCTACCTCAGAGTGGGTGGGCTCCAGCTTCCCTCTCCGCCCTGAGCAGGGCTCCTGCGGCCGAAGACTTCCAAAGCCTAGCCACAGCCATGCTCAAGGCCCATCTCCACACATTCAGAGGAGCCTCACATATGAAGGAACCGGCAGAGGAACCCAGGTGTGTGGGACCCAGGGCTGAGACCTCCAAGCCTGCTCAGATTGGGACTGGGCCTCTTCCACCCAGATTTCCCATTTTCCAGTAGCTAAGCAGTCACACCCAGGGACTGCCCCCTGGCGCCGTGTAATCCCAACAGCCAACAGCCAGAGACTTACAACCAAGCTCCTGGAAGACATTTTATAGCCTATTTCTCCCTCTGGGAGAACCTGGCAAGCTACCAAGAGTTTCCTGCCCACATGGGAGAACCTCACAAACTCCCCATGGTGCAATCATATGCCCAAACCAGTAACAATGCTGGGTCTCATTCCCTGACCCTGAAAGAGCCTCCAATGCGGCATCGTAGGGAAGGTCTAGTAGAGAGAGGCTTCTAAAATCTCAGGGCTAGGACAAATGGAGATGTTACTAAGACTGCTTGAGAAATTTGACGATCAACGGGATGATGATGGTGATGATGATGATGATGGTGATGACCTACTTCCATTCCTTCCATAGATATAAAAGTACCATATACCTCATTTATGATTCTTTTTTCCTCATTGACTTCCTTATCTTTATCTTTTTAATCTTATTATTTATCTTACTATCTCTTCTTTATCTTAGTTATCTTTATTTTATTTATATTCTTTATCTGAATTTCAAGTATATTTGGCAAAGTGCAGTTATAGGTAAGATACTTGCCAGCCTGGGATTGATCCCCAACACCTCCCATGGTGGTCTAGGTGCAGAATCAGGAGTCAGCACTGAGAACAACCAGGTGTGGTCCCAAAACCAAAATAAATGAATACATATATACATACTAAAATAAATACATAAACACATAAATAAATAATGTTGCAGGGCCGCAGTAAACCCACTTAGTTTTATATAAACAGAGAAGCAGCTTTCTCGCCACGATTATAAAGTGGCTAAGAGAATAGAGCAGATTTTCTTTTCAAAGCACTACTATTATTTGGATCATGGATCATTAAATTGAGCATAAGACAAGGAAATGAAGGTTTCAAATTGTATCTCATTAAGGAAAAGTAAAAATTCTATTCTTCTGTTAAATGAAATATTGCAACCCAACAAAAAATAATTTTAAATAAAAAATTAAATCACTAATGTAAAAATGTTGTATCACTAATGTAATAAATTAAGTGGAATAGGATTTGGCCCATTTTTTAATAAATACACAGAGCAGTTAATATTTAGTTAGCCTTAAGGATGAAAAGACATTAATATAAGCATCAATTCATTAATTTAATTTTAACTTATATACTTCCATTTATAAAACTAGCATCCTTAGTTACACATTTTAATTGTTTTTTCCCATTCACCTAGTGAAAAATGTCTTACTAGGATAAGAAACAGAAAGTACCTAAAGCTAGAACATAACACAGAGATAAACTTATTTTGTCTTATTTTAGGCACTTCAGCTAAAGGGATACAACATCGTCCAATGCCATTCTTCTAGAATACAATTAACAAAGTTATATTGAATTAAAATATATGATATTTCATACCCTTTCATTAAACTTAATAAAAACATCTGCTGAATGTTTTTATAAATGACTCAGATTCATCAGCCTATGGCTATTTCTATAATAATGCATGCAAATGGAAGTACGCTCTATTGTTTCATAGTAGGATTAATGGAACTTATAATTACATAGTGCTTAAGTCTGTTTGTATTCCTCAGGTCATATGTTATACTGAAATAAATTTCTATTCAAACATAAAAACTATTAAGAAATGAGTATTGTGTCTCAATCTAAAATGCTCTTCCCACTGTCATTTATGAATGATTTAGACAAATAAATGAGTAGCACTGTCGTCCAGCTATTCATCGATTTGCTCGATCGGGCACCAGTAATGTCTCCATTGTGAGACTTGTTGTTGCTGTTTCTGGCATATTGAATACTCTGTGGGGAGCTTGCCAGGCTCTGCCAAGAAATAAGTGAATTAATGAGATAATAGACATTATTAAAATAAAATAAATCAGGAGTGAGTAGATAGGGGAAAATATTATGATCAAAGGTAATAATATGGTAGAGTCAAGAATCAAATAAGCTCATAATTTTTTTTCATGGAATGTTCATTTTTAGGAGACTCAAGAAACTAAAACTTTATGTGGAAAATCAAAGATCTGTATGAGAGCAGAAACACTATTGTAATTGTTTTCACATCTTTAAAACAAAATAATGTGGCTATAACAGTTAATACTAATGTGATGCTTAGTCATCTTTATTTCTTTTTCAAAGTGAACTTGTTTTTTATTCATTATCTCTTGCTTCCTGAAAAACTTACAGCTTTCCCTTTCTTGAAGATTCGGTTAAAGTCCCCAAATATTATTTTTCTGCTTTAGTGAGATACATTTTTAAAATTATAATTATTAGGTCACCTATTTAAGCAGTGCTTCAGTGTAAGGTGAAACACCAGGTCCAATATTTTTCTTTTATTTTGGGAAACAATGGTATAGGTGAAAATACATATAAATACATGCTTCATGGGACTGAAAATCTAATGAATGTGATTAAAAGCAATATCTCATGAACACAAACATATAGTTATACAGTGGATAGTTCTGTGCCCACTGTTCTATCTCAGCTCAGTGCTCTGGGTTCTTAGAATAAAAATTCAACTCCAGATGGGTCGGGTGTCTATGAAAATGTTGACATTTAGGAAACAGGAGGAAAGAAACAAAGAGGAGTCTGACTTTAACCTTAAGCAAAGAAAGGAAAGTACTGTAGGGTGGAAAAAGTTTGGTGCAATGGGGCACTGAGCCTCTTAGGACAGGAGTAATCTGAGATGTGAGTTGAGAACTGACAAGAGGGGAAGAAACATCATCAGGACCAGGAACTGGACAGCATCTCCTGGAGCACTGGACCGACATGACACAGGGAGAGCTTGAACAAGCGTTAAGCAAGTGGGGACATGATCATATTTACATTTCACAAATATCTCCCTGGTTACCATGTGATAAATGGTTTGAAAAGGAGTCAGGATAGCAAGAAGGAAACCAATGCAAGAATGTGGCAGTGACAATTTATGATCATCATTGCCATCACTGCCATCCCATTTTTCATCAATTTGCTTGAGCGGGTGCCAGTAAGGTCTCCATTTGTCCCTGTCACTGGCGATGGTGTATTTGAGGCTCTTTCAGGGTCAGGAGAATGAGGACCATTGTTGTTACTGTTTGGGGCATATTGAGTACGCCCCGGGTAACTTGCCAGGCTCTGCTATGAAGACAGGATACTCAAGGTAGCTTACCAGGCTCTCTGAGAGGGAGAAGGCTTTGGTGGCAGCCCCTAATTGCCTTTGGTAGGTGTTCCCAGACTACCTAATGTAAGCTTTTGGTCAACTGGCATGTTGTAAAGATCTGTACACTGACAAACATGCACCTGCCTGTGTTTCTGGGCAGCACCTGGGACATCTGCGGCCTCAGGTTGATACCCTTGATGTTGCTGGAGTGTGCCCGGAGGTTGTTTAGCAGCTGGCAGAGCAGGACCCTATCACGAAAGGTCTGTGCCAGGTCGAACACCCGGGTCACCCGGTGGTTGGTGACAGCATCCCACAGTGGATGAGCCTCAGTGCGCACTGCTGCCACGGCTCTATGTCCTACGGTGCTGTGAATCGGCCCAGCTGGGGCAGGCAACAACAATTTATGCTAGTTGAGGTAACTAAAGTGTTTGAAGTGCTCTAGCAAAACCCCCTAAGAATGCCTAGCATAAATGCCTAATTCCAAGCTGACGTCTTTCCTGCTAGCGATGCTGTCAGCTGTGCTGGAGCTGCTCACATCATCAGCTGTGCCAGGAGATGAGTGGCCCCGCCATCGCTCAGCTCTGCCAACTAAGTCCAGCTCACTCACCTCCCAGGATCACACACACACACACACACACACACACACACTAAAAGACCCCCCAAGACTGCTACATTTGTCACTATGTTTGAAGCACTCTGCTGTGTCACTCTGCGCAGTGCACTCTCTTTCACTAAACTCAAGCCTGAGAGACAGTACAGTGGGAAGGGCACTTGCCTTGCCCGCAGTCAACCCAGGTTTGATTTCTGGCATGACATATGGAACTCGAACCATTATCCGGGAGTAAACATATGACATATCCGGGAGTAAACATATGACATATCCGGGAGTAAACATATGGCATATGGAACTCGAACCATTATCCGGGAGTAAACCCTGAGCACCACCAGGTGTGGCCCAAAAAGCAAAAATAAATAAAATACAATAAATAAATGATTTTGCACTGCATAAACCATTTCTCTCACCCAGTACATTATTTGACCACCCCAGATCACAGACTCAACGTGGCCTGGGTTTGAGCACCTTCTCCCCTCCCTTCAGGACTGACTGAGAGGGACAAAGGGGGTAGACTTAAAGGATATGTAGGAGAAAACATCTATACGGTTTGTTAATTGTACACTGTGCACCGGAACAGGAGGTATTAAGAAAAAACTCGATCCATTCTTTGGGATTGCAAATTTGCTATTTCACAGATAAAGACAATTTGGAGGGGGATGGAGGAAAACATAAATTTGCTTTGGGACAAATTTAGTTTGAGGAATCCAAGAAGAAATGCCACAGAAACAGCTATAAATAAAGGATGTAATTAAAGCCATAAAAACTGTCCTAAGACAATTTGGTTACAAATATCAAGGGTTTTGGGGTTGTATGCTTGTTTGAAAAAGGAACATTGAAGCTTCAGCCTAATCCCTACTGACCACGACTTAGATGTCCAGCATCGATAATAAGAATAATCTTAAACCAATTTCTGCATCTACAATGCTTATTAATCCCTGTTCTGTAAAATCAAAGAGGTTCCCGTTCTTTCTGTGCCTGCCAACAAACAGTGAAAAAGGACTGATTCCAAAGAAAATGTTAAAATATATCAAGAGTATGCTTAAGGAATCAGACAAGTAAAACAGGTTTAAAAGAGTCTCAAGACTTAAGGCACCACACATCTATAAAGGATTAAGTTACTCCACTCGCCATATTTTTAAACTTCAACCATGCAAGGGAAGAAACAACATAACACTTTATTTTTCCCCTTCTACATCTCTTGAAAAATATTTCTAAGCCCTCTTATGAATTCTGACACAAATACTGATACTTGAAAATAGTAATTTCCTGATTCAAGTCCAGATGTTTATTAATCATCATGCTTTCAGTTTGGAAGAAGAAGCATATACAACACTGTCCTGAAATATTTATGATTATATAGAATAGATCTAATAAGTAACATATTCATGGGAGAAAAATATAAAATTAATAGAGAATCAGACAAACTCTACCATAAATGGTATATGATATGTTATAAAAACGATATGTTTACAAGTCATCATAGTATATATATAAATGTATATACATACTGCTTAAAAACACTTCCATGTATATATAAATTATTCTCCATGTAAATTTTTGACTTTTATATTGGAAGTGATTTAGTTAGGCTTTCTGACTCTAATTATAATATAAGTGATTCCAATTAATATAGTTTTGCTCCTTACTAAGAGAATACTAGAAAATGTTTAACAAATTTATTTTTAAACATTCCCCACCCTTTTGTAAGATTTTAATTCCAAAACCACAAAAGATGGGCTGGAGATATAGATCCATGGGCTGTTCATATGCTTTGTATGCAGGTGTCCCAGGTTCAGTCTTTATTTGGGTAAGATAGTGTGGCACAAAAACAAAAATCAAACAAAGAAACAAAAGAAAACAATACCTAATTTGCTTGCCTTTTTATTTTCACTTATTCCTAATTTCCTTTTTCCCCCAAGAGGTTATCTCAATAGAACAACATCAGAATTAAACCATGAGCAGTTCAAATTTAACTTCTTAACTTCTACTATTTGCAAAGAAAATATATTAGAATTTTATGTTAAGAAAAGAAGGAAAACAGACTTCAGCTGTGAAAAGCATTACGACATAGCAATATAGACAGAGTGGTCTCTCTAGTGAGACAATAAAGAGAGAGCAAACCAAGGAAGAAAGCAGGAACAAATTTTAAATTAGTTTATGCACATCACCAAGGAGATTATGTGGTTCTGAAGTCCATGCAGACATAAATGAATACTTTTAAGCAAAAGGAATGAATCACTGGATCAAACTAAGTAGGGTTGTGCACATAAATAAAATTCTTTGGATACCCTAAGTAGTCACTACTGCCTCAAATAGAAACTACATTAACATTAGTTTCTTGTACTACAAACTGCAGGGGGGTAGGGGGAAGGGAGGCAAGCTAAAGTACTTCCTTATGCAAGTCATTTAAGTGAAATTACAACTCTGAGCAGAGGAAACAATGGATTTAGACCCTGCTAAATTCAATCTTAAAATATCTTCGAAGTTGTGAGCCTCTGCACCTCTGCAATTTACATTTTTTGCCTGAGTTTCATATTATGTCCCTAATACAGTTCTTAAAAGTGAATTGAAAAACTGATAACACTATTGTCATTGCATCATTACAGATTGCTCATTTCAGAGTGGAAATATATATATATGTACTGATATATATCCTAATTCTTATTGAAAATATTTAATTATATGAAATTAATTTGTTAAATTAAAAGCATCATTTTGCTCTCAAAAAATGTATTAAAATAAGCATGCAGTATCCTTGCACATGAGAATATAAAAGAACAACTAATTTAACGTATATATAACATTTCTTCATACAAATATAAGTAACTTCCAATCCCCAATATTGAGTATTTAGTTAAAAGTTTATATAAGTCAAATAAAGATCAAAATAATACTTTGGTTTCATTTTACTTAAAATAGTCTAAATTTAATTAGCCTTTTAAAAAGAAAAAAATAGTGTTGAACATGTTAGTCTAAGTAGAAAGCAGCAACAATTGCTCCCATAGAAAAATTACTTTATATATATTGCTTGAATTCAATTTGGTTGTATTTTGTTTGGGGGTCACACCCAGCAGAGCTCTGGAGTCACTCCTGGCTCAGCATGTAAGGAATGAAGCTATGTTGGGAAATAAAGTCAGGCCTCCTGCATACACTTATGTCTATTAAGCTATTTCTTCAATTCCTAAGTCCAATTTTTTCAATGAAACATTAAATATGCCATCACTGTATCACTGTATCACTAGCATCCTGTTGTTCATTGGTTTGCTCAAGCGGACACCAGTAACGTCTCCATTCATCCTAGCACTGAGATTTTAGCAGCCTCTTCTTATTCGTCCTTCCCAATGATGCCACATTGGAGGCTCTTTCAGGTTTAGGGGAATGAGACCCATCATTTTTACTGTTTTTGGCATATCGAATATGCTAAATTTTTTTTCTTTTCTTTTTGGGTCATACCATGCCATACTCTGGGGTTACTCCTGGCTTTGCATTCAGGAATCACTCCTGGTGGTGCTTAGTGGACCATATGGGATTCTGGGAATCGAACCCAGGTCAGCCACATGTAAGGCAAATTCCCTGGCCACTGTGCTATCACTCCAGCCCCTCTTCATCTTTTTATAAGCAAGAATAACCCAAGATTCTCTGTGGAGAAAACTATTGGATTGAGTAAAGTAAAAGGTGATGCAGGGTTGGAGTACAGCAGGTAGGGTGTTTGCCTTGCACATGGCTGACCCTTGTTCAATCCCTGTCATTCCATACGGTCCCCCTACCCCCACCAGAAGTGATTCTGAGCATTGAGCCAGAAGTAAGCCCTGAGCATCACTGTTGTGACCTAAAGAAAACTTTAAAAAAAAAAAAAAGTGATGCTTTCAAATTTTCCCTCAAAAAAGGAAACTGTTTTACAAACTTTATAATAGTGTTCCTGCCCCCATGCCTGGCTGTCTTCACCAGGACCCCTCAGAGGGGGGCAGGTTGAGGTTTCCTACTGGCCCCAAACAGAACCCCGGCAGCCGAAGACCTCCAGAACCTAGCCACAGTTATGTTCAAGGCCACGCTCCACATGCTTGGATGAGCCCCATGCAGGAAGGAACCTGCAGAGGAACCCAGGTGTGCGAGACCTGGGGCTGAGATCTCCAAGGCTGCTCAGATCGGGACTGGGCTTCTTCCATCCAGATCCCCCATTTTCCAGTAACTACGCAATCACAGCCACAGACTGCCTCTGGCGCCATGTAATCCCATTAATGGCCAAGATCCAGAGACTTGGCCACACAACCTCTTATTGTCTAGTTCTCCCTCTAGGAGAACATGGCAAGCTACTGGGAGTATTCTGCCCACACGGCAGAGCCAGGCAAGCTCACCGTGGCATATTCAATATTCGATAAATATAACATAATCATCAGAAATAAAAAAATTGTCATGAGTACTTTTACTTTAATAACACTTAATAATCTATTAAAATTAATTGCAAACTTTAAAAATGATACTTAATTGAACTTCTATCTTTTTTCATGGAATATATTATTCACTTATAGTTCTACAACTATCTAAATAAATACATATGTAATAATGCTCTTGAAACATATCCAATAGGTCTGACTGAGCATTCCAGTGACCTTCCTGTTGACAGAACATCTAATTTACTCATAAACTGATAGCAAATATTTCAGTATTTTTATAGAATTATGTTCTTTGTCCAAAACTAACAACTGTTTTCTGATCAATGATACTGTTCAAAGAGCAGTTTCAGGAGGTCAGTGACACATTCTAAACTGAAGATTTTCACTGGAAAACATGATTTGTATTAACATTGACCCCGTCAAGCACATTTTGTTCCTATAGCTTCATTTTTTTTTCATTGTAATAGTGTTGCCATATCAGATTATTAATGCTCAGAGATTAATCTAGTACACTGAAATTAAGATATTACTATCAGTAATTTTTCACGTGTGATTTTATATTATTAAAAAAACAGTATTTCTAGATACAACTTATGTATAGTAAAGACACTGCTTCCTATATTCATTATAGACTCATTGAGCTAAAACCTAATTTAACAGACGTTATCCTAATTAGCATTTATCCTCATTCTTAGTGATTGTGCATGTCATTATGCTTGATAACACTTCTGGGAAGTTCTGGATGAACATAAAACCAGAGCATACTGGTTGAAAACAACAGATATGGTACAATTTCTTTAACAGTGGAGGAAAAATTGAGGAGAGAAAGAGTCAAAATTTGATCAAGGGAGTCTCTTTACTAATAAGAGATAGCAACAATATCAGGAAAATAACAAAATTTGTGTATGTGTGTCTTTAGTGCATTTTGTGGTGGCAGTTATCTCAAAGTACTTTGTTTATTTGGGCACTTACTTCCAAACTCTTCTTTGGACCAAAAGGAACTTAAATTTAAAATGCAGCAAACTAAATGACTAAGTTGTTATTTAGCTGATCATTAACTAGGGTGAACGGCCCACAGAAGTGAAACCCAAACCTGGCTAAGCTGTCTTACCTAAGTGACACGTAGGTAATGCAGAGATAAAAGGCTCGTTTAAGCATCAATCATTTTTTTACTACATATCTGAAATGTAAACATATAAAATAAGCTAAATCCATAATTTAATATTGTAAAGCATGGCTAGTATAGGAGAACAACCATTCATAAAACACCATTAGTATTTGTCTTTGGGGATACATGAAAACAAAATCATTTTTTAAAACTTAGATTATTATAGACATCTGAGACCACCTAGACAGCTAGAGAAGTTATTCGCAGAGATGGAAAAAAGGCCAGGATAACCTTTTCTCTAACTTTTATCAAATGTTTGAAAAGAAAAATACCTTGTGGAAAGGTAGGTGAAAGTGAAATCTCCCTTTTACTCCTAAACTGGTTCAAATTGATATTTTTAGGATGAAATTCAACCCTGCAAAGTCCATCATTCATAACACAATACATTTTCTTTAAAATCTCTGCTTTCAAGCAGCCAATAAGGTCTCACATGTTTTGAAAACAGGACAGCGCATGGTCAGAAGAACTTGGACTCATTCCTGATGTTACTGATTACTGAAAATACTTGTTAACTCCTTCACATGCTTATTTTTCTCTAAGTGGGAGAGAGAGGTGTACACCCTACAGTGACATAGAGCTACTTAATGAGGGTTAAGAAAACATCAAATTAATAGACTGGAAACCAGTGGTATTTTTACATTTTAAAAGTTTTGTGAGAATTAAGATACTTACTCCTACACTTAGTATACACAGTATATATGTCTCTAGATCAGTCTGCCCACAGAATGAGATCTCCAAGTTCTGAACAGAAGGCAGGAGGAGGACATTCATTTCATTGAGGAATTTAGGCTTATTTCTCATAATGAAAGACAAAGATCAGAAAAACAATGTACCTCCATTCACCTCAGCCTCCTTAATGTTTAACACGCAGTTTAATCATCGACTCTACTGATTTCTTGTTTCAGTCACTTTTTATAATGACCTAGATCCATATAATTTTTAAAAATAAATGCTTTGAGACTTTTCTTTAAATTTAAGCATTTTTCTATTGTCACTAAAAATGCATGAATTGAATCTCAGAAAAGCTATCGTTTTACTAATGTCAGAGAGCAATTAAGTGACACAACCAAGATATCTTCAAATCCAGCGTACTTAGAGACCTTGTGTATACATATTTCCCTGTGAGAAATAAAACTAAAGCAGATGATTTTTATTTTGCTAAGCTATAAAGCTGCCCCCTCAAAATCATGGTTACAAAATATACCACATTTTATTTATAGACTTTGTAATGTACAAAATGCCCTCACTTATATTATCTTGATCTTTGTGACTATTTAATACTGGGTCTATTTGAATTTATAATTATAAAAGAGAAAAAGGTTTATAGAAAGGCAAACAAACAAACCAGAAAATCCTGGGGAGAAAACTTAAAGCATTTGGGGGATATTTGGCTTGAAGGAAAGGAGACAGAGTGCTTAAATTGTCGATATAAAAGATAATTATAAAGCAGGGGATTGAAAGTGGTTTTTCACCTTCACAGTCAGCTCACTAGAGGGAACAAACTCATATGAAATTCAAATGAGATATTTAGAACATCCTAAAATCAGTTTGCTAGCAAACCAAGAACCTAAAAATAAATACCAAAAGCACATGTAACGCTATAACAGAGATTTATAACAAATATAGCCCAATGGGTTAACAAACAAGAACCATAAACATAATATTAAGTAACCAAATAAACTTAGATTATTGAAGATAACCAAAAATATTCTGAATAATATTTGCATAACAAAATATTAGTGCAAGCTAATATAACCCTAGGGTAGCAAATAGCTTCTGTTTAAGCTATGAATGGAGTGATAGGAGACAATGCTAATATGACTCTCTATCCACTGAATTAAAACTGTTTAAAATACAATAATAAAAAACAGAGGCAGGAGAGTAAAGTATAATAAAATGAAATAATGTAGAGAATTTTTATTGAGATAATATTGCTTTTCAAAACTATAGAAAATAAAAGAAATTTTGAAGAGAAAAATATAGGTTGTGTTGTTTTTAAAAGATGTCTGAATTCTATATGGATTATTATAATAAAAAAGTACTATAAAAACTCTAACATTGACTATAGTTTAAAATAGACAACCATCTGGGTTGGATGGTATGGAATGTGCTATGTTGGGAAAAGTGGAAAATTAAAAAAAAATTCTTAGATCCATTTTAGTAATATCATTCCTCATTAAAGTCTTCAGCTACAATTATATTTTTACCAAGTTCTTGAATTTTCAGTAGGCTTTACTTTATATATTTAACTGCTACCTCTTCTAGACAAATAAAATTTAGTGTCCTAATGAATTGTGCCATTTAATCTTATGCAGTTACTCTATTAGTGTTTGGTTCAGCTTTGTTTTTATTCTGAAATTAAACATTGCTTATTTCCTGGGGTCAACTTTCTAATTCTCCATCAAACTTTTAAAAAATTCCCCATTTTTATCATTACCAATGAATCTGCTTCCTGAGTTCTTGGCCACTCTAGCCAAATAGTAACTCAACATCACCATTAAGATTTCTACAACGTTGATACAATTTCTATTTTTCCGATTCTATTGAGGTATGTTCAGAGATGCAGATCAAAACAACTTTGAGATACCACCTCACACCACAGAGACTAGCACACATCCAAAAGAACAAAAGCAACCGCTGTTGGAGAGGATGTGGGGAGAAAGGGACCCTTCTTCACTGCTGGTGGGAATGCCGACTGGTTCAGCCCTTCTGGAAAACAATTTGGACGACTCTCAAAAAATTAGATATTGAATTCCCATTTGACCCAGCAATACCACTGCTGGGAATATATCCCAGAGAGGCAAAAAAGTACAATCGAAACAACATCTGCACATGTATGTTCATCGCAGCACTGTTTACAATAGCCAGAATCTGGAAAAAACCCGAATGCCCCAGAACGGATGACTGGTTGAGGAAACTTTGGTACATCTATACAATGGAATACTATGCAGCTGTTAGAAAAAAGGAGGTCAAGAATTTTGTAGTCAAGTGGATGGGCATGAAAAGTTTCATGCTGAGTGAAATGAGTCAGAAAGAGAGAGACAGACATAGAAAGACTGCACTCATCTATGGTATATAGAATAACAGAGTGGGAGACTAACACCCAAGAACTGTAGAAATAAGTACCAGGAGGTTGACTCCATGGCTTCGAGGCTGGCCTCACGTTCCGGGGAAAGGTCAACTCAGAGAAGCGATCACCAACTACATTGTAGTCGAAGGCCATGTGGGGGAAGGGAGTTGCGGGCTGAATGAGGGCTAGAGACTGAGCACAGCGGCCACTCAACACCTTTATTGCAAACCACAACAGCTAATTAGAGAGAGAAAACAGAAGGGAATGCCCTGCCACAGTGGCAGGGTGGGGTGGGGGGGAGATGGGATTGGGGAGGGTGGGAGGGACGCTGGGTTTACGGGTGGTGGAGAATGGGCACTGGTGAAGGGATGGGTTCCCGAACTTTGTATGAGGGAAGTATAAGCACAAAAGTGTATAAATCTGTAACTGTACCCTCGCGGTGATTCTCTAATTAAAAATAAATAAATTAAAAAAAAAAAAAAAGATTTCTACAACGTTTCTCAACTTAAGGACTATTTCTTTTTCTTGATCTTCATGTTCCTTTCCAGATATTCCTGGCCCCATACATGGCACTATTTTTCATTCAGATTCCCCAAATGCATACCTCAAATGCAACTCCTGATTTTTTCTCTTTCACACCTTACATCCATCCAGTTTGCCATATAGCTGTGTCACTTCCTTCAATTCTTCTTCTTTTGCAGTATTAATACTTCACATAAGAACCACCACCTTACACGTTTTAGGGTGTGTGTGTGTGTGTGTGTGTGTGTGTGTGTGTGTGTGTGTGTGTGTTCGTTCAGCTTTAGAGAAGTGAGACACTTTTCCAATCTTGTTTCCAAGTCACCCTCACCTGACCACTCTGGAATAGACAATGTTTTCCCTTCAATCTTATAAGACTTCAAATCCTGGAAGTAACTTGCATCCCAACTTGGACATGCAACTTCATTACACTGTGACTCTCTCTTCCCTTCTTTCTCTCAACCATATTCATATGTGTCTTCTATTCTCTCTCTGACCTCATTTTTTAAAAGTGAATCACCGTGAGAAACATTTTAAAATTAATAAATGATAGAAAGTTTGGTAACTCGAATAGTTTATGGAAAATGCATAATGTAATGCTGGACTGTATAATTCCAATTTATACTTTCACCATCATCCTAAGAGCAAACACACGTTGAAGCTTATAGGGAAAGGCAACTTAGTAGTCACTCTAGGATGACAAGCTGTGGTTAACATGGAAACTGAAGGTCATAATTATAGGACTGAAAGATGAAGAAGAATAACAGGTGAAATGTGCATGGTACATGGAAGATGTAAACCATCAATTGTAAAACACTCTATAATTAGCAAGATATCTTATGCATGTTTCATAGGATGAAACCAGCAGATAAAAGAACCCTGTATGTACCTTATCCTGACTTCACAGAGACGGCACTCATTCATGGGTGAGTCCAGCACTCATCTGAGCCAAGTCTCCAAATGCAACATTCACAGCAGTGATGGACCTGACTCTAAACAACAGTTGTAGTCAGCTAGACCTGGGCAATGGGACCTGGACACAAGAATGGCTTTTCCATTTTAGGTTATTAAAGAGAAACTCCAATATGGGCAGGGCTAAAGTGATGAAACATGGAATTTAGCTCTTTATCTTAGTATCCATCTGTAACTGGGTCAAACTTGCATATAGAGAATGCAAGTATAGAATAGAATAGAGAATTTTATATAACTGATACACAGTTGCTTCATAAACACAAACTACAGAAAACATAAAGTAGTACAGCTACTGAAAATGTATACTAAATACACATACACTTAAAATATTAAAATAACATGCAGCTGAAATGAAAATGTGAAGGGTAGGGTGTTACTCTTGCACACAGCTGACCCCCGCACCCCACATGGTTCCCTTAACCCTGCCAAGAGTGCTCTGTGAACACAGACCCAGGAGGCAGCCCTTAGCACCACAGGATATAACCCAAGAAAGCAAAATTTAATTAGTTAAAAACTACTAAAACAAATTACATAACTTCTTAAAGTTTAAATGTTAACTTTTAAAGATTAAATGGTAACTTCATTATGTTTTTTTGAAAATATTTTTCTTTGCATTACAAGATAATCTCATAAAGAATGTTGGACTATAGTTAAGAATTTGATGTGAAATTTGTTTCTTTATAAAACAAACTTAAGTGTTATCTTTGACACAAATCCATTGAAAATAATTTCATTCTTATGTAATACTAAAACTAAGTCTAAGAATTTATTCAAGATTTAAAATATAAACACTTATTTTACCCTCAAAAAAAAAAACACTGAAATTTAGTAGATTTGCTTACTTAGGTAGATCCTATGTATACCAACAAAGGCCAAAGGCATCTCAATTACTAATGCTTTTAATTTTTGCTTCTTTAACTATATATTTAGCAATGCAAGTTTTGCAAGCTTTAGCAAGATTTACAAGAAAAAAATTGAACGAAAAAAAATATTGAAACTAAACTATTTCCCCACCTGGTAAATATCAATTTGTACAACAAAATGTTTTCAGAGAGAGAAAAAAAAACAAGTCACATGGCAGAAAGAAATAACCTTAAATATCTAGGCACTCCCCATGAATCCCATTGCTGTGCACAGTTACTGAAAAAATTTAATTAGCAATGTCATTCTGTGCTGAGAGCATCTAACACTTTGATTTCATGCTTGTAATTCAGGCATTAGCATTCAAATCACCCTGTAACTTGCACTTTGGTATTTATTGAATGAAGACCAATTAAATTGTTCCAAATAATCATTTTCATTTCCTGTTAAGTATCTGCCTGAAACCCAATGTTCTCATGGAATTTAAGATAATTTGAGATGTTGGGATTTAAATTTTTGAAGTAGAAATTCTGGTTTGAAGCAGGGATACAGTTATTTCTCTACTTTTATTAAGATAGCATTGGTTTATAAGAGTAGAAATATCTAAATGTGTTAGCATTACAATTTTATCAAACCATAGTCATCACCAAAGTGCAAATATCCCTCTTCATCATTGTCCATAAGATCATTTCAGCCCTCTCTTACCCCCAAGCCCCAGTCCCAGCCTTATTAACCTCAATCAATTCTGTGGCCAGTTTCAGAGTATCCTTTTATCTTTTTAAAAGAAGTGTCTAGTCTCTTGAGTGTTATTCTTTTAATGAATCATGCCATCAATCATTGGCATGAGATCTACATACTGTGTAATTTAGTGCTCAAAAAACCTGACAAACTCTATTCTAGTATCCTGATGCACACATGTGCATTTTCTTTATTTCAAAAAAATAGTCAATGCAAAGAATTCTCAGGTTTAGTTGGGAGGAGCAAAAGTGAAAAACAGGAACTGATGACAACATCAACATAGTAAAAACAGTAACATACTAAATGATGATAGGAAGAGAAATTCTTGATAAAACATGCATTACAATTCTCTCTAGTATTTTCTGTAATTGTGTTTAAACAATATTGTAAGTGATCATTTCATTAACTTTTTAAATTTTTTAAAATTTTTTATTAGAGAATCAGTGTGATGTACAGTTACAAATTTATGAACTTTTTCATTTTAGTAATTTTATAACATTGTTCTGCTCTAATAAAGTCTAAAATTAAAAATTCTTAAGGCCTAAATTTAGTAAATGGAGATGACATTGATAATAAAAATGCCTGGAAGTTCTTATATAGGAGGAATATGTATATGATTCATAAAATTATTTCAAGAAGTATGTCTTTTTAATTTAAATGCTGTAAAATTTTAGTGCCCAGTTATATCACTTTGGCAGCAGCAAAATCCTAAAATATTCTCTTAAAATTACACTTTGGCATAGAAGGTTATGATTATAAAGATTCCTTCCATGATGTCACACCAAAGTTAACTGTGAAAGGAATATATTTAAAGAAACATTATTGAAATATAAGTTCTGAACATGATTAGCTTACAATATATTTAATTATCCCCAATTGATAAGAATATTATTCTGAGATTATCACCCAGAATGTTAGTATATCTATCAATTACAAACATTTTTTTAGATACTAACAACAAAAGTTGCTGAGCATAAAAATGTAATAAAAAGGAAAACCTGAATCTTTGTTTTTATATATCAGGGAAGTCTAACAAAAACAATGAAAAGAAACTGAATAAACTAATTCAGTTCACAGTCTCTTAGACCCTAAAAATTCTAAAGCATAGACTTTACCAAAAGTCAGATAGATGTCAATACAACTTTACAGAAAAGCTATAATCTAGAAGTTGATATTTAAAGGAACCAAGCAGAAAAAGAAAGAAGCACAATTTTGAATTTTAAAAGACTATGGTATGCCATGGGCTGGAGTGATAGCACAGTAGGTAGGGCATTTGCCTTGCACGTGGCCCACCTGGGTTCAATTCCCAGAATTTCATATGGTACCCTGAGTAATTCCTGAGTGCAGAGTCAGGAATATCCCCTATGCATTGCCGGGTCTGACCCAAAAAGCAAAATAAAATAAATAAAAGTTTTTAAAAATAAAATAAAAGACTATGGTATGCCAGACCTTGCCATCTCTGCAGGCCCATATACAGACCCCAGACTCAGCTTTGTTCATTTGTTTTCCAGATGAAGCTGACTTCCTACCTAATACCTGCAGGACCTTTTTGGAACCCAAAGTGGATTCATTCCCCTTGCACCTGGGTCCTGGCAGTTTCCATATCCAATTTTTATTACATCTATAAATACCCATTCACACCTGAGCCCCAAGATGCTCACTGCTGCCTATATCCTGAACCACAAGGATGCTTCTGTGGCCACACAACAGTGATACTGCATTGTATCTTCAAGAGTACATTTTCATTTCCTCTCACAGGTGAGCACCAGTCAGCAAAGAAAAGAGGAATATTCAACCTAATCCCTCAGCAACTCTTAGAGGGACTGAACTACAAAGATTCACTCTCAGAGCACAGCAGAAACCGAAGAGAAGTCTGAGCAACCCACCAACCTCAATAAGGGACTATAATAGCAGGGAATACCAGCCCCAACCAGCATTATAACCTAGATGATAATGAACATGGAGAAGGAGGATGTTTACACTTGATCTTAGCCAAAAGGCCGAGAAGCGATGAGAAGGAGGATGTTTAAGCGATTCAGAGAAAGGGTGGTACAGGTAGTCAATAAAGCACGAAAAAGCATCAGAGACAAAGTGAGAAAATGGCTATCATTAGTAAGAAAACTGAGTAGTAGGACAGGTGAAATACAGATGGTCTTCAAAACAGTCACAGTGGCTTAGGGGAAAAAAAAAAAACACAGTGAAATCTAAGATGCTTGATGCTTACAATGCTTGGAATCTCTAGGAAATATCTAAATCTCTAGGAATCTCTGAAATGCTTAGAATCTCTAGGAAAAGAAAGAAGGTGAGAAAATTCTGAAAAAAGAAATGAATAGCATACCAAAGAACCATGAGATGAACTCAAGAGGAACAATGTGAACCTCCAGTTTTTGAAAAATAGGTGATCTTGACAATGCACAATAGTCAAAGAACTCATAGATAATTCTACAGAGAAGATAAGTGAATACACCCAAATCAATGCCAAAAAAATAGACCCAACTAGGAAAACTTTAAGATACACTGAAATCAGCATATCAGAAGACAAAGTTAAAATATTGAAAGCAGCAAGATCAAAGCAGAAGATTACTTACATAGAGTGCTGCCATAGCAATCAAAACAGAGATCCATCAGATGAGTCTCAACAGACCATAAGAAAACAGTGAAATATGGTTTAAATCACAACAACAACAACAACAACAAACCCTTCATGAAATGGACACCTCACCAAGAATACTCTATTCATCTCAGATATCATTCAGATTTGAAGGAATGATATAAAGCCGCATGCGTAAACGACAGCTTATGTAGCTCAGAGCCTTGGAACCCCTTTTGCAACCCTATTAGAAAATGGGAAGATGAAATAAACGGAAGCTTTCTCAAAGAAGAAATCCGAATGGCCAAAAGGTACATGAATTATTAACTTAAAATTTCTCCTGTCTTTACTCTTACTAAATTCGATCCTTGTAGGTTTTATCTATGTAAACTTCAATATTATTAACATAGAATTATGCTATTAATTTTTCAGCATACATTGGTACAAAAAGATTGTTATTGAAAAAAATAATCACCATATCTTTGATTTACAAATTTGTGGAATCTCAGAAATTTAGGTCTATTCATCAAATTTATGTAGCTCTCACCACACCCACAATCAGTAAAAGAGTTCTCACATATCCTGGATATAAAAATGGAACCAAAAAATAAACAGTGATAAAACAATAAATGAACAAAAACATTAGAACTGGAGATTTCATTCACACTACTGAGCTTCCCTTGTCACAAACAATGAATAGGAGTCATTCTTAGACCATTGGTGGACAGAAGGGGGCATGATTATGTTGGTGTGATATTGGTACAAATTGGTACAATGCATACATAAAAGTATCATTTATTTACAGTATTTACAGTAAAAGTATAGTTATATGAGTATATCATGGTACCTCAATAAAAATGGTAAAGTAAAAAGACAGGTAATCATCTGACAAAAGAAAGAGATTAATTAGAAAAAGATAAGAAGAGGCCAGAGCAATAGTACAGCAGGTAGGGGATGTCTTGCATGCAGCTAGCCCAGGTTTGATTCCTGGCACCCCACATGGGCCCCCAAGCATACTAGGAGTGATCCTTGATTGTACAGCCAGAAGTAAGCCCTGAGCACCTCAGTGCGTGGCTCAAAACAAAAGAAAGACAGCCCACAGAATGAGAAAAGTGATGTACCACTTGTAAAGTGCTACCAACTGATAAGGGATTAATGTTAAAGATAAACTGGTAGCACTTTACAAGAAAAAAAATCCAACTCTATAAAAAATGTGGAAAAATGGTCTGCATAACTAATCATTAGGGAAATGCAAATCAAAGCAATGAGATATCATTTTACACCACAGAGACTGGCACACATCCCAAAGAACAAGAACAATCAGTGCCGGTGCGGATACAGGGAGAAAGAAACTCTCATTCATTGATGCTGGGAATGCCAAGTGTTCTAGCCTTTTTGGAAAACAATGTGGGCATTCCTCAAAAAACTAGAAATTGAACTCCCATTTGATCTCTAGTAGTGTAGCCGGTAGGACATTCGCCTTGCCCATGGCCGACCCGGGTTCAATTCCTCTGCCCCTCTCGGAGAGTTCGGCAAGCTGCCGAGAGTATCTCGCTGCACGGCAGAACCTGGAAAGCTACCCATGGTGCATTCAATATGCTAAAATCAGTAACAATAAGTCTCACAATGGAGACGTTACTGGTGCCTACTCGAGCAAATCGATGAGCAAAGGGATGACAGTGACAGTGACCGTGAATATCACATCTGGGAATATAACCCGGGGGCTAAAAAATCATAGGGCAGAAAGACCATTTGCACTTCTATGTTTACTGCAGCAGTATTCATAATAACCAGAATCTAGAAACAACTTGAGTGCCTGAGAACAGATAACTAGATAAAGAAACTACATGTACACAATGGAATACTAGGAAGCTGTTAGGAAAAATAAAGTCATAAAATTTGCTCATAAATGGATGGATATCGAGAGTATCATGATGAGTGAAATAAGTCAGAAAGAAGCAGATATAGAACGATTGCACTCATTTAAGGGATATAAAAATATAGTATGAGACTAATATCCAAGTCCAGGAAAAACAGGGGTCAGGAGTACTGGTCATGGTAAGAAGCTTGCCACAAGTGTGTGTGGGAGGCGGGGGGAGGGTTTGTGGGGGTCAAAGGGAAGTTAGGATAGAGAAGGGACAAGGGTGACAATAATAGTTCAATAATATTTAGAAATGATTTCTCTGGACAAGGACTGAGTGTTGAAAGTAGGTTAAGATATATACATAAAAACCTTTCAGTATCTGTATCGAGTGAGAGAGAGACAGAGAGACAGAGACAGAGACAGAGACAGAGAAAGAAAAAGAGAAAGAGAAAGAGAGAGAAGTTCCCACCATAGGGCAGGCTGGGGTGGGGGCGAGTGGGAGGGAAACTGAGGACATTGGTGGTGGGAAATGTGCACTTGTGAAGGAAGGGTGTCCCTACATTGGATGACTGAAACCAAATCATTAACAACTTTGTAGCTGTGTATCTCACTGTGATTCGATTAGAAAAAACAAATCAAATGTACTATGTTTTATATCTTTTGTTAATTTATTCTATCCCCTTTTACGTTTTTCTACTTTGGCTATTTTCTTTTGTTTTCAAGAATAATATACCTGACAACAATAGTTATAGACCACTGCTCAGAACAAAAGCTGAGTGTTCAAAGTAGGTAAAAGGATACAAAAGCTAACCTTTCAGCATCTGTATTCCAAATTACAATGCAAGGAAAGAAGGAAGAAAGGAAGGAAGGAAGGAAGGAAGGAAGGAAGGAAGGAAGGAAGGAAGGAAGGAAGGAAGGAAGGAAGGAAGGAAGGAAGGAAGGAAGGAAGGAAGGAAGGAAGGAAGGAAAGAAAGAAAGAAAAGAAGTACCTGCAAAGAAGCAGGCTGGGTTCAGGGGTATTTGCAGGGGTTGGAGGGAAATTGGGGACATTTGTGCTGTGAAATGACATTCGTGGAGTGATGGATGTTGGAGCATTGTATGAAACCCAGTCATTAACAGCTTTGCAATGCTCTATCTCATGGTGATTCAGTTTAAAAAAAAAAAGAAAAGAGTAAAATAAAAATAAAACTTTTTTAGAAAAAGCAATACATGGTTTCAGGCAGGGGAATCGTAAAAAAAAGTTGGAGC
This sequence comes from Sorex araneus, assembly GCF_027595985.1. Lineage (NCBI taxonomy): Eukaryota > Metazoa > Chordata > Mammalia > Eulipotyphla > Soricidae > Sorex > Sorex araneus. The sequence continues at coordinate 29,669,110 of NC_073308.1, forward strand.
ATGTGCCTGGCACAAAGTCCTGAGTTCATCTCCTGTACCACAGCCCCTGTGTTTCCAGCCAGCAGAAGCACTGAGCCTCCCCGTAGCCCTCACGGCCCCGCTGACACACTATCTCCTGCTTGGGAGAAACCCCCCAAAACCACATTCATTATAAGACTTGAAATGTTACAGAACGTTGAGAAAATAAAACATAATACTATATCCACACATTGACACTTGAAATATTCTCATCAACATCTTTATAAATACATAAAAATATAGAAAGATAACAAACAAATGGAAATAATTTGACAGCTTATACTTATATATATGTAGTAAGTTTGCCACTTATGTTCTATTATTTTTGTAATACTTTTTCAAAATAAAACCATAAATTAGATTTGAAATGACTATTCACTATACCTAAATTATTCTATAGTCATAAAAATGTCATTAACTTAAAAAATTGTTATATTTTTGCCTACTATTAACTTGTGATTCTACTTGAAAATCTCTCAAAAACTTCTCAATTGTGAAGTAAACATTACAATTTTATTTGACTTTCTAAATTTTTAATTTTTATTTTTGTACATCTAGATTAACGAGTTTTTCAGTATCATTCAAATTACATTAAGATGTTTAAGTAAGTCTGTGGGCTCTACATTCAATTTTCCAGATCCAAATGTGAGCATGCTTCTAACTAATTATAGATTTTTAGTCAAATTATAGTTTGTAACCTTTCCATGTGAGCTTGTCTCTAAAAATGAAAATGGTATTTGCCAATAAATTGAAGGTTGCTATGCAAAAATTAACAATCAATAAAATGAATGCAACAGAAAAATGCTTGGCAATAAAGGAATATATGAAATAGGTGCTAGATATGATTCCTATTATGACATTATAATTTCTAATTAAGCAGAGCATAAATGCTACAATAGACTAAATTATATCTTACCTCAAGCCTGATCGTGTCTTTTCCCCCTAAGTTTTATTTCTGAATTGTCTAATCACCATAGAGTAAATTTTTCAAATATATCTCATATTCTGCAGTGATGATCTCTTGGTACATTCAATTTTGAGATTATCAGTTGATTGCTTTAGTATTTGTCTCACTATCTTGACTTCTCTAATGTCACAGACACTTTTCTAGAATTTTCAAAGAATATTAGAAAAGGGCATTCTCTGTTCAGCTTTCTTACTCCATTCTGCCCTAAACTGGAAACTTCTGTGCCTCGGCTCCTTTGCAGGGATCAAACTCCATGAACAGTTCTGAAAAAGTACTAGAAATCCCTGCAGATTGCTCAGGAACCAGTTCAGTGTTTCTATTGCATATACTATAGCTTCTCATAATTGATATTTTTCTTTTACATTCTTCCTATAATATATTCTTTATAATATGTATGTCGCATACTTTTTCAAATCTTAACATTACTTTATATTACCCTCATAATTTAATGCTGGCTTAGATTTGACAAATTTATGTTTCAAATAATGTCATTGAAGCTTCAGGGATATGCAAAAACTCAGGGAATTCAGTCTTGAAATCACTTTTGCAAGAAGCATTAAAAGAGCTCCATTAAAGAACAAGAGAAACTTCCCATTGTGTGGTATTGAATATGGTACTTACTAATGTTGTATATGGTTGTCCTCTACTAGATTAAGAAATGTTAAATACATGCAGCAATTAGTAATAAAAATTCATTTTTATTCATTTACTTTATAATAATTCTATTTGCCAGTTTTTAAGGTTTTTGGACCAAATAATATGAAATAAATTTGTTATATGCCTGCCAAGGAGACAAAAATATACCTTATATATATTTAACAGGAAAGATCTGATGATTACCACAATAAGGTTCAATACAAAATAAAACAATGTGATCTGTTTTAGATACCATTTTAAAACTTAGTTATGTAAATGAGAATAGGTATTACATGATTTGGATTTTCTTACTTGTATAGGTTAAAATCATACAGCAATTAATCATTACAAATTGACTTTTGTTGATTTATCTTCTGATAATTTGCTATTTCCTTAAGTTTTTTTGGAGCGATAGGAAATAAATTTGTTATATGACTACTAATGGGGCTAGCAGGATGACAGGGACCCTGGGGACTCTGGTGGTGGGATTGGTACTGCAATATTTTATAACTGAAACATTTCTATTATGAACAGCATTGTAAATCACAGTGTCTTAAAAACACAAGTAAATAAAATATCTAAAACAAAAAAACAATGATTTCTTTGAATATATATGAGCAGCGTCCTAGAAATAATGTTTACATGAGAATGTGGAGATTAGATTCTTATTCCTTTGTAGACAGCATCTTTATTTCTTCTGGGAGATATAATTAGTTTTTCCTTGGAGTTGTTGTCTGTTGGTTTTTTTGAACGACATCCAGATCACTCCCGGGAGTGGTGCTCAGAGGACCTTATAGGCTTCTGTGAAACAATCCAGGGTGATTCGCTCCACTTGCTCCACTAGCCTACTAAACCATTTCTCTGGCTCCTTATTTGTAAAGTATTGAAATATTTGATATCTGAACTTCTTATCAATAAAATGAAGGTAGTAGTAGAACTTACCCTGTAGGTTGTTGAATACTAAATTATGTAGTGCATATAGTGTTCAGAAAAATTCTCACCACATCATGAAATATTAGTCACTATGCTTAATGTTTGCATGTTTAAAATAGACAGTTTTGTCGTATTTTTAAAAATAGCTACTTGGGGCTGGAGCAATAGCACAGTGGATAGGGCATTTGCCTTGCACAAGGCCAACTTGGGTTCGATTCCCAGTATCTCATATGGTCCCTGAGCACCACCAGGAGTAATTCCTGAGTGCAGAGCCAAGAGTAACCCCTGAGCATCGCCAGTATGACCCAAAAAGCCAAAAAATAAATAAAAAGCTCTTTGGATAGTAGATTTTAGTTGTTTTTTTAGAAAAGAAAACAACTTTTTTTTCAATTTTTATAGGGTTTGGGGCACACACAGAAGTGGTGCTCAGGGCTTCCTCCTTTCTCTGTGTTCAAGGATCCTTCATGTCATGGCCAAATCGGATGTTAGAGGTTGAATCTGGGTCAGCCACATAAAAGGCATGTGTCTTACCCACTGTACTATCTTTCTGGCTCCTCTATTTTTCACCTATTATATACAGGAAGGGCTGGAGCGATAGCACAGCGGTTGGGCATTCGCCTTTCATGCGGCCAACCCAAGTTTGATTCCTCCGCCCCTCTAGGAGAGCCCAACAAGCTACCGAGATTATCAAGCCCGCGCAGCAGAGCCTGGAAAGCTACCCGTGCATATTGGATATGCCAAAAATAGTAACAATAAGTCTCTCAATGAGAGACGTTACTGGTGCCCGCTCAAACAAATCGATGAGCAACAGATGACAGTGACAGTGACAGTGATATACAGGAAAATTGTGGCCAAACAAAACAAGCAATCAAATATCCAGATATATACATATGCAAATATATAAATTAAATAAAGTAAAAAAAGTTTGAAGCAAAGTATGTGTGAACTAAGTCTACTAGTGTAAAATTAGAAGCATTAAATGCATTAATATTGGTTAGAATATGTTAATAATTAACCTAAAGTCATGCACTTATTCCCGGATGTTCCCATTTGCTCTGCTTTGTTACAGAGACATGGGCTGAATCACAATTCCCAGCTGTCGGGGAAGTCTGCTTTATTGATCAGGAAGGGTACACGGCCAATGTGTGGAAAGATTGGTCCAATTCCATTACAATGACAGGAAAAACAATTCCGAGCACATTCGCTACAGCGCGTGGGTCAGCAGCTTAATATTTATTTCAGTTTGGCAATGAGCATGTGTCTCTTGCAGACAGATGCTTAATGAGAGCTCTTTGTAATGTTAATAACCAAGAAGCGAAGATACATTTTAAAATGATATAGCAGTTTTCCAAAACAGATCATTTTTAAGATTGCAAAATTCATGAACAACATAGGCAATCCATCAAATGTTAGTTCCTGAATCATTTGGGGCTTAAATGATAATGTGTATATTAAAAGTTCTGATTTGGAAAAGCAGAGGGATTTTTGTTCTAAGATGTAACAGCAATTAATTGAGACTAATCTCTCCACAATTTAAAACATGCATGTATATTTGAAGCTATATAAAGCCATGCATGTAGACAAGTGTACATATATATGCATATATATACACACATTTATGTATGTACACTATTAGTAGGTTAGTAAGCTTAGATCTTTTTGAATTTAGCTTTATTATCACATAATGAAGGGCTCACACTTGCGCCATATTCTATGCCGAGACATTTTATAAATTATCTAATTTGACCCTCATTAAAAAAATTAAAAGGTGAGTAATAGTAGCCTCATGTAATAACATAGAAAACAAAGCAAAAATAAATTAATTTTCTTGTGGATTCCAAACTAGCATTCCCCTGAGTTTTAAGCAAAGATGTACATATGGGCTTTAATGCCTTCTCTGTCCCGGACTCGACTTATCATCACAGCATCCAGAGTTCTCTTTACCATGGTTCAGACAGGCATTCTGTTTGTTGCCCAGCTAGCCTACATTTTTGCAGACCATTATTCAGATATATGTGGATTGATGATAAAATTCTCATTTCTGCTTTTTTGCCTTATTTTCCTTTCTGCAGACAATATTCATGATGCATGGGATAGTAAGTCTATTAACAACCATCTTGAACCATGACATGGAAACTGTGTTTTGAGAAGAGCAAAAACAAGATACATGCCTAGCACTCTCCAACTGTATTTTTCTGATACAACAGGTCGAGACCTCTGTGCATGCTTCTGTGACTCTACCTTTGTGTATCTTTGTATTTTACAGGGAAGAGTTTAACTCTGTTGAAAAACAGTTTCTATGTTATAACTAGTAGAGTCTAAGTTCACTGGGGGGTACATCCAAGAGATGCTCAGTAGGTCTGGGACCCCACCTACTATCAGAGACCTAGAGAGTGGTTTAATGCAAGGTCACAAGGATGCTGTGATTTGGGTTCTTTGATGCGACGGACTACCTAGATCACACCAGCAGTGCTCAGTACCCTCCAGAACCATGAACAGAGATGCTTGGGGGTCTCTAGGGCTACATCTAGCAACACTTGTGTGGCCATGTGGTATCAAACCCAGGGTGGGCTTTTGCTAGGCATGTGCCCTAACCACTGTACAAAATACATTTCTAGTAGTGAATCAGAGCAAAAGTATTCTACCTTAGTATTGTGATCATGATTTACAATGTTACATTGTAACATCTAGAGAAAATACTACAGAAAATACTAGAGAAAAAACATACGAGAGAAAATACACACACAAAAGCCTCATTTTCAGGAAGGAAGAAAAAAAGCCTCATTTTCTCCATTCTCAATAAAAACACTAATATAAATCCATTAGTATACAGATTATTAAAAACGATAGCATTTTCTACAGTTAAATATACTCTGTAGAAACTGTGTTTTAAGAGATAGACTCATAGTAACATATCGGTAACAGTTGCAATGTTCTGTAACACTTGTCCAAACTAAAATTCAAGATTTAATTGTCTAAAATTGAAACATATGACAAAAGCAGCAAATAATTAAGACAGTCACACAAATCACACAAGTGAGAACAATATTGCATAATGGAAAATCCACTGAGAGCATAAGAACTCTTTCCCTAACACTCCTGCATGTTTTGGCATAAGGGCTTATCTAAATTCATCAAGTTTCCCCCCGGCAAAAACACAAACTAGCCAAGAAATAACCATGTATGCAGATAGTAGTAACAAAACAAGAGCCCCTTGCAGAAGATTCATTCTCATGATGATGCTTACTGAATGAATGCTGCCTACTGTTATTTTATAAATATGAAATGTTAACTTAAAAAGTACTAATATCTTCTTATTACTAAAGTAAATCTCTTCTATAAAATATAAATCTCATCTTCTATAAAATATACCATATTTTACTATAGCCTCTTTACTAAAATTAATTCAAAGTTCCCTGAAATATTCAAAATTCATTCATTTTACTTATTTTCCAGCAACTGAAATAGAACTACATGAAATGTACACACAAATTTTAAACTTTCATAGTATGATGACATTTTTCAATATTCAAAGTCATTATCTTAAAATGAAAACTTCTTGGTGACTTTAAATAGCTTTAACGTATTTTATTTTTGCAACCAGGCATTTGCTAGATGGAAAATAAAAACTATATTAGAAAGAGAAAGAACTTAAATGATAAAATATCATGAATTCAATTTTAGAAAGATGTAATTAAAGATATTAAATCTAAAAATGTCCTTTTTAAAATATAAAAGTATGCAGTAAGACCATTTGAATGCATTTATTAGAAATACAAGTCATATTACTCATGCTATGTCAACCCTCTGTATCTAAATCTATATTTATATATGCTTATGACTACAGCTGTACTCACACCCAACTCTGGTTGTACTAATATATGGGTGCAACTTTCTTATTCTATTGCTTCCTAATTAGCTTTTCTCTTTCACAATAAATCAAATCCAGGTCAAAGCACAAATGCAGATACTAAGACTAAAACCAAAAATAGTGTATCATCTACTCTACTACGTCAGTTTATTAGCTTCATTTTTTCTCAAGTTAAGGATCTGCATAAATCTCCACAGTGTACCATTTCATACTGCATTGCTCTGGAATTGTCGAAATGGGACCTTATAAAAAAAGAACTGTTTTCTGTGATAAAGCAAAGTGCCGGGTCATGCCTTCCTCTGTCAGCTGATCTGCCCTTGCTTTCTGCCTGACTGCACACTAACGCGTCTCAGGAGAAAGCACAGGCAGGAGCAGTGAAGGCAGTGACAGCTCTCTCCAAGGCGTCTCCGCTTCAAAGACTGTAATAGATAAGTTCACCTCTGTCAGGGGCCTGAAGGAAACATTCTTGTTTGACAACTATGGCATTGCAGTACAAATTTTGTGATTTGATTGTTTACAGCACTTGGGAAGATGCCAGAGATGCGATAAATATCCAAACCAAATGATTTATGTGCTTTCTGGCTGTAGATTCAGTTTTTATATTTTGTTAAGGTCGAAGAAAAGATATTACTTTTGGGGCTGGAGTGATAGCACAACGGGTAGGGCGTTTGCCTTAGATTAGAACACCCGGGTTCTAATCCCAGCATCCCATATGGTCCCCTGAGCACCGCCAGGGGTAATTCCTGAGTGAAGAGCCAGGAGTAACCCCTGTGCATCGCCGGGTGTGACCCAAAAACCAAAAAAAAAAAAAAAAAAAAAGATATTACTTTTATGTCTGTGAGTGTTCAATTACATTCTACAGTCAATTTCAATTTATTTATTTTAGCCAGCTATTAATTTAAGTGGTTCATTATAATGCTTCTATTAAGGACTATGATTAAATTAAAAATAGTAAAAGTGCTGATAGGTAAAAATCTTACCAGGTGAAGATAAGGCATAGTAACGTAGATATTAAAATCAAAACTTGGTTAAACATTGCAGATTGTGTACGCTGAATGGCTCTATGTAGATCATTCTATAATGATACAAAAAAAGTATACTTAAAAATTTTAAGAGGACTGAATACATGTAACAGATTCATTCATATCTTACTATGCACTGGATAACAACTATTTCATGTATCACTGTATCACTGTCATTGTCATCCCATTGTTCAACGATAAGCTTGAGCAGTCACCAGTAATGTCTCCATTGTGAGACTTGTTGCTACTGATTTTGGCATATCGAATACCCCACGGGTAGCTTGCCAGGTTCTGCCTTGCGGGAGAGATACTCTCAGTAGCTTGCTAGGCTCTCCAAGAGGGGTGGAGGAATCGAACCCAGGTCAGCTGTGCACAAGGCAAATGCCCTACCCTCGATGCTATCGCTCCAGCCCATTCTATGTATACCCACTATATATATACTTTAGATGGGTATAATGTTATGTTTTAACTTTGGATAGTCAATGAACAAATGATTTAAAATGTAATGTCATTATTTATGTGAAAAAGTTGATATAATTTATCATTTTACTTTTCCAATTAAAAGATATTAAATTTTATAATAATCCACATTAAGATCCCCCCCAGAAAAAGCAATCATTCAAAACACACAGCTGATCTAATTTGTTATAAATCTCTGGTAAGCAATTTTGTAATACAGTTTGAAATTCATAAAAATCTCTTTTATTTTATACCAAATGAATGTTTCTAAGCATTCATATGAAGTAACCACTGGAGTTTTAATTGACTAAGTGATGGGAGTGTAACTTGTATATTTGCACAGATATTGGGTTTTATCAACTATCTCAAAATTACAAATTCACTAACCTAGAATCAATACATTGCTAAGCTCTCTGTTAATTTGTGCTATAGTTGTCAGAAGAAAATCCTAACCATGGAAATAATCATAAGTCAACATTTAAAGTTAGCATCTTGCAATATTAATGTACAGTCCATTTTCCATTGCTTCTTAATTTATTTATCCTCTTTCACCAGTAAATAATCAATTTTTTTTTTGCTCCATAAATACCTGTCAGGAAAGAAAGAAATAACAGATGGAATTCTAATCAACTTACTTTAGTTTTAATGATAGGTGAGGTAAAATATGTCATAGAGAAAGACAAAGAGATGATTCACTGAGATTCAGTGATGGTAAGGTAATTTATCTCATACTCTATTGTTTAAAACCTAAAAGACTGTTTACAAAGTTTGAAATGAACAGAAACCCATAAAATAAAAGATTACAAAATCTACAAATCTATAACATAGTTTATGTCACTAGAAATTATCTCACAAAGCACACATATATAACATACATTGAAATGATATTTTATCTACAATTTTATACTGTCAGTTTTGTGACATAACAGTGAACAAATTCCTAACACACTAAACGCTTTCTATGCATCTACACTATCACAAAAATAGTGGATAATCTAACCACATTTTTAATAATGTGGGCAAAATTTAGTCATTTTTATTGCATGCCTTAAGTAATGAAGCTTCATTATTTCATTTAATAAATCTCACTATATTTTGACCTTGGATTCTCATCTGATGATTTTTCATTTGGATAATTTTTTAAAGCTAGACTGAGCTGAATAATCAACTTATGGCCCAATGTTCCTTTTGGTTAAGTACTTGTCATGATTTTCACTTATATTTAATCTAAGAGTAAAATAAATTTAGCACCTAGAAAAATTGTATCAGTCTATTAAAATTAATAATATTGACTTATACATAGATGTACCTGTACTTTTGGGGGGCCACACTATAGTATACAGGAGTTACTCTTGGCTCTGTTCTGATCCCTCTGATCTCAGAGATTAGTCCTGGTGGGTGTCAAAGTGCCAGGGATCAAATCCAGGTATGCCGTGTGAAAGGCAAACACTTTCTCTCCAACTCCTGTAAACAGGCCATTAAGGCAGTGTTTGCATTCCCTTTTAAAGAGGAAAAAAAAACTAATAGAGAAGTTTTATTACATGCCTTTCAGATAAAAGTGCCTACTATATAGTAGATTGCACAATAATATGCAATATATATGTGCAATAATTAACTAAGAAGCAAATATCTGATTGCTTGTTCATAAGTATCAAGACCTGTTACAAATATTTTAGGTTTTAAATTAATTCTTACAATAAGGATCAGCCCTGAGCAAAACACAACTGTGATGATCTTTTTTATGTTTTTTTTGTTTGTTTGTTTATTTTAGGGCCACACCTGGCAGTGCTCAGGGCTTACTCCTGGGTCTGAGCTCAGAAATAAACCAGGCAGGCTCAGGGTGGTACCAGGAATCAGGAGATCAAATCCAGGTCGGCTGCATGCAAAGTAAGTGCCTTAGCAGCTGTAGTACCTCTGAGCAAAATTATGGTGATTTTCTGAATCTTATGTTCTATTTCCCAATTCCCTTTTTCCCAATATCCTGCTCTCAACCAAATCCATTTAAATCTAAGAAGGATTATGTTAAGTTAGGAGCTTCTACTTACAAAATGTCTGATATTTTTATGAAAGACAAGATGTTCTAAAGTTAAGAATCATTGTCCAGATTGCTTTCTGAATCCTTATAGATAGACACCCCATTACACATTAATATATTGCCCTTAAAGACTATTTGTAATGAGAAAATGGAGTTTGAAGTTTGACCACTCCAAATAGCAATTATCTTTGGTTTGGAATCATTTAGAAATTCAGAACCATTTTTGTTCATCACTTTTTCAGTATTCAAAAAAGAGTATTAAGTCAAAAATGTCAATAAGCTTCCATTCTGATTTACATTAAAACTGCCTGGTCACCTTATATTTATTAATATAGGTATTTAAAATGCACTTTAATTATTTTATAATAATTTACAATCTTTTCACTTTTATAAGGACTGCAATAAAATTGCTTACTACAGTGCTATGTAAAAATTTTAACTTTAAAAGAAAGCACTTACAAATTTAACTATGTCTAAAAATATTATGAGAGAATGAGTTTATATTTGTAGAAGAAATCAAAATGAAGAGAATTATGATTAAGACCTCAAACCATATTTCTCTGTTTAATTTATAAATTAAAATAAGTAAGAAATAATAAAGAGTCCAAAAGGTATTTTTGAATTTGCATTTCACATTTATACTTACAATCATATTTTCCAAGGCATGTTTGGCAAGCCAACAGTTTAAGAAGACTGGGACAAATAGATTCCTTAAGGGAGGCCAGAATATCTGAAAAACAAATAAATACTAAACTTTGATTTCAAAGCAGGAAATAATATCAACAGATTGAATACAAATAAGTAATATTAAAAACCGAATAAAGATAAAATACTAACTTAAAATGCGGTAAGTAGTTTATATTCTTTTACTAAAGAAAATGCAAAAGCAGAAGTGATCTTTAATTTATTATCTAAGTAACAGTGAAAGACTGCTATGGAAGCAGGAAAATGTTTTCCCAATATTCCATATAGAACTGCTAATACAATGATTGTCTTTGTAATATGACAATTTATAATAGCTTTGATCTATCTGCAACTTAGGGTAAAAAGTAGATAAAGCCTTTATATCACTTACTATTCAGAGATTCAAATACTTTAGTTAAAACTGGAAAATCATGTTCAATTAGAATTATGTTTTAGTTAGCTTGTCATTATATTCAATTCCATTTGGTCCTCTACATAAATCATGCAAATTAAACTAATTATAAGAAGTCAGAACAGCTTCAGGTTCTACTTATTTTCAAAATTAAAAAGAAAAAACTAAAAGTGTTAGATAACATAATCCCAAAAGACAGTTATAACAATATCAATCAAAATTAAAATATAATTTTGCAGTACAAAAGCTTTAGCTGCTTATATATGGAATGGAAAATAAATATGGTATGGTGAAATTTATAGTACATGGCACTACATTCGATAAAGAAAACAAATTGCTGTTTGACTGTTGGGAAATTTCTTAAGAAAGAGTGTTTAATAAATTGCATGATTAAATAAGATGAATTCTCATTTTCAGAAACTGAAATACTCACTCTCAGTTATTTAATATTTTGCATATTAAATAGATTTAAATAGTGATTTATTTCTAATCATTTTAGATAACATTCATATGCTTAAATAATATATTTAGGTCATAAATTTCTAAAAAGAATTTCATTTTGCTATTGTACTCAAATCTTTTTTCGTTTATACAATTTCACAATCCAGTTATCCAAATAATTTTACAACTTATACATACCATAATTCTAATAGGTCTACATTCATTGAGTAACTACATTATTGGACTAGAGCAATAGCACAGCAGGTAGGGCATTTGCCTTGCATGCAGCCGACCCGGGTTTGAGTCCTCAGTCTCTCTCAGAGAGCCCAGCAAGCTATGAGAGTATCCTGCCCACACAGGAGAGCCTGGCAAGCTACCCATGGTGTATATGATATGCCAAAAACAGTAACAACAAGTCTCACAATGGAGACATTACTGGTGCCCGCTAAAGCAAATTGATGAAAAATGGGACGACAGTGCTACAATTCAACATTAGTTATTAGTATTTTGATGCAAAGACCTTATTTAGGACTATTGAAAATAAAAAGATTTTCATAGCACTTACTGAGATAATGAAAGGAACTGCATTAATTATTTCCAAGATGAAGGGTATCCGTAAAATCTGTTCCCAGATGTTTCCCTTCAAAGAAAGAAATTATAAAATGCAAGTCAGTTTTACTGGATTGTGTTACGCAGGGAAAGAGAACATTCAGAATTCCTTTAGGAGTAAGTATACATTAAAAAGTTACTAAAATAATTTTACATAACAAAATACAAAATACAGAATCGCAAAGTTTCATTGGTGACTTTTAGGTATAATTTTTCTTATGATGTGCTCTCAATTTTGTAGTATGATTTAAAAGCAAAACAAATTTTAAAGGTAAGAGTACAGGGGTTAAGGGCTACATAGCCCTGTTTCAGTACTGAGTACCACATGCTACCCCAGAATTGCTAGGTATAGTTTTGGAGGCTCTTGTGCACTACTGGGTATGGCACTTGAGACTCCCCTAAAAACAGTTGGGGTGGCACAGTGGTCCTGGGTATAAAAAGAAAACACAGGGCCTCTCATTCCAATAAAGTAGGAGTGATTTCATGAAGGTGAACTCAGAATCTTAAACCAAGGTCCATTCTCTCATAACTGCATGGCTGACAGGTCCCACACCCAGAAAAGCAACAATACTGTTAATAGATCATCAAAATTTTCTCAGTGGCACCCAGTGAAAAAGATCAAAGAACTTCCTAAAAAACCTTATATGTTCATTGAAGCACTGTTCACAATAGCCAAAATATGGAAACAACCCAAGTGCCCTAGAGCAGATGACAGGTTAAAGAAACTTTGGTACATCTACACAATGGAATACTATGCAGATATTAGGAGAGATGAAGTCATGAAATTTGCTTATAAATTGATAGACATGGAGAGTACATGCTAAGTGAAAAGAGTCAGAAAGAAAGGGACAGATATAGAAGGATTGCATTCATTTGTGGAGTATAAAATAACATCACATGAGGCTGACACCCAAGGACAGTAGATACAAGGGCCAGGGGGATTGTCCCATAGCTAGAAGACTGCTTCTTGAGCAGAGGGGAGAAGGCAGGTGGAATAAAGAAGGGAACACTAAGAAAATGATGGTTGGAGGAATCAGTCAGGGTGGGAGAGGTGTGCTTAAAGTAGATAATGGACCAAACATGATGACCTCTCAGTGTCTGTGTTGCAAACCATAAGGCTCCAAGTAGAGAGAGAATATGGGGAATATTATCTGTCATGGAGGCAAGGTGAGGGTGGGAAAGGGGAAGTATACTGGGGATATTGGTGGTGGGGAATGTGTACTGGTGTAGGAATGGGCGTTTCATCATTGTGTGATTGTAACCCAAACATGAAAGCTTGTAACTATATCATGGTGATTCAATAAAATTTAAAAAAGAAAGAAAGAAAGAGAGAAAGAAAGAAAGAGAGAAAGAAAGAAAGAAAGGAAGAAAGAAAGAAAGAAAGAAAGAAAGAAAGAAAGAAGAAGAAGGAAGGAAGGAAGGAAGGAAGGAAGGAAGGAAGGAAGGAAGGAAGGAAGGAAGGAAGGAAGGAAGGAAAGAAAGAAAGAAAGAAAGAAAGAAAGAAAGAAAGAAAGAAAGAAAGAAAGAAAGAAAGAAAGAAAGAAAGAAAGAAAGAAAGAAAGAAAGAAAGAACCTTATAGTTCTATGAAGAGGTCCATAGTAGAAAGTCACTATTATCTAGTCCCTGCTATTTCCCAATTATTTTCTACTATTGGATATAAAATGAGAAATCTTTATTTTTCCTTGGGGCCCTAATGGATTAAAACATTAGTAACATAGAGTATTCCCAAAATGCAAAGCAAAGTTTGGATCAGCTGCTGTCTGTGTGCTAACATTCTTGTGATTAGTTCTGAGCCCATGTCCAAATATATACAACCTGCCTGAGGGAGGAGTAAGATGAAAGAATTGGAAGCAATGAAAACTCTTTTGTTCATTTATTTAGAGGTTCTCTTACACCCCCCAAGCTGAGGGAGAGGTGCACTTAAAGAATTGGGCTAGGACATAGAAAATGCCTTTGACTTACGACTAACACATCTGAAAATGAGAGGTCAGTTGAACAGACATGGAAACAATTCTGCTATTTTGAAGACAAAGGTAGCTGCATTCTAGGGACCAGATGTACATCCTAAGAGTAAGCTTCATGGTCATTTCAAAAGGTTTATACTCAAGAGAGCTGCCTGACAGGGACAATGGGACTCAACAGAAGGTGGATGTCAGGAGACAAGCATGTACGTCAGAGCCCCCTGGCCAACCTATTAGCGAAGCACACTGGCCACTGCCAGACTTCCAAGGTTAAACTTGTATTTGTCATCTAGAGCATCTCGAGATAAGACCCTAATTTTATGAAATAAGCAAAAGATTTAAAAAAGATTATAATGACAAAAAAAAACCCCTAAATTGGAATGACAGCCATTAGCAGTCATTATGTTCTGCTAAATGCAAACTCAACAATGGCTACATATACCATTTCAGGGAATTGAATGGCAAACAATTACCAGCATGTAGAAATCCTAGTCCAAATTCTTTGTTCTTTCCAGAAATAGGCCCTTTGTGGTGTTAAAACTTCAAAATTGTTTCTTTTTTTAAGTAATTCTAGGAAAAAGAACTGCAATTTTTAAAAGTCTCCGAGGTTAGTTGCAGAGGCTTGGGGAAGAAGATGGGGTTTGTTTTTGTTTCCTTTCAATTTAATGACTGTATGTATATAAATAGAGTTCCATTCTAAATGCAGTTAATAAAGGCACAGAGATATTTATGGGCAATCACTGTGGTTGCCTTCCCAAGCAACTGTAAATATGAATGAAATGGTGACTTGAGTACAGGCCTGAACTACTGTAGGACAGAATACAAAATAAGCTGATGTCAGGGACTTTTAGTAATTGACTAATCATGACATATATTTTAAAGAGTTTTTGCTAGTGCTGCTTTTACTCATGTCTTTGCTTTTCAAAAACTTCGATCTTTTTCACATTTTAAGCTTCTTTAATTATTAAGGATTAATTTTAGCACTTAATTTAGAATTGTTAAAGAATTAATTTAATGGTCAACTGCAAGAATTTAAAAATATTTCTAGAATACTACATGAATTTTAGGTAGTGAATATACACATCATGAATATGTATACATATAAATAAATTTTAAACCATATTGTATTTCAAGACTAATAGTATCAAAGATCAACAAATACTTAAAATAAATAAGCCTATAATTATTTTTTAATGTTTTTAAATATGAGGGAAAAAGCTCATTTGAGGTTCTGCTATCCAAATGTTTATCGATATACTCATAAAAATCACCTCTTTATTTATTCGTTTTAAAAATCTTATTCCTCCTGTGGTCTGAAGTTTTCAGAAGTATTCACTAATTTTTTGAGAGGTAAAAAAGGCAGTAATTAATGGCAGGATAATCTTTCAATGTCATGTAAGTCCTCTTTTCTGTTCTCTTTTACACATACTACTTACCTACCATCCACCTCTCCTTCATCTAAGTGAGTCACTTATATTTATGATGGTCATAATAATATGACAGAGAGCTAACTATATTGTTTTATATTATGTTGTATTTATGTGTAATATTATATAGCTATTTCTACTGGTTATTGTTACTCTCATTTATAAACAGCAGGATATAGATACATATGTGTTAGAATGACTACAATGGAATATCTATCCCATTGGTGTATATAAATGTCTTAAATTTAAGGCTTCTATTAGCAAAGTGCCAAAGTTAATTTAACAATACTTTTAAGCAAGAATTTTTAGCAAGTACAAAAAAAATGCAGATTAATATTTTTAATCTTTCTCTTACACTATGGGAATAAAAACATGCTTACTTTTTGAGCATATTGCTTTTTATTACATTTAACACTCATTGCATACTTGAATACCAAGGAACTAAAAAGAAAATTTATGGAATACAAATTGGCCTTATTTTAATTTTTCTTCCCCCATACTGTTCTCCACTCAGATAATGAACTTTCTAGATAGTTTAGGAGCAGAAAGGACCTCTCTTTAAACTCCTTTAGCTTCTCTACTTTGAAAATACTCTTTCAGGTATCATTTTTTTCTGCGCTATCAGAAGAGAGTAGACTATTTCCACAGTTAAGCACTAAACCTCAGCTCTAGCCCATTTCAGTTCATGCTTACATTTTATAAACCTTACTTCAGTCATAATTTTCTCTTCTCCTTCTCCCTTTTGCCTGTAATGCAGAAGTTTTCCAACAAGGAGACCATTTTCCCTATCTCATTCTCCTATTTCTAGTGTACACTTGCCCCACTTAACCAATCAACATTCTTTAATTAACACCTTTTTCTCCCAGTTGTATTCCTTTGAAACTGGAATCTTATAGGCAAATAACAAGTGATCTCTTAAATTGTAATCTCAATGGTCTTTCTTCAATTTCGTGCTGAACTTGATATAGTTTATTTCCATGTAACGTCCTTTTCCTTATAGAATTACAACATATTTCTTCCCACAAATACAAAATCTAGGCACATATTCAAAAGCCCCCACACTTTTCTTTCTATAGTTTCCATTTCATTTATTCATTTTACTAACTTTACAAAGTATTAGTATTATTTTCATCAGAGAATAGGTTATTTTTGCAATGAAGTCAGCATTTGTAAGGGGGCTTTTGCTTCCAAGTACAAGGATTAAAAGTAGTCTAAGGAGTGTTAGATAAGAAATCCCTTGCTTTAAGCATGATAAAAGAGATAGGGGAGGCTGCTAGTGTACATTAGCAACAATATTGTGTGAAACCTAAAACAACCCTTTTGAGCCACTGTATCTATCTCAAGAGCTTGGCCGGGAAAACCACTGAGAAACAGAATTCCATAGCAAGAGCACAACTGGACTATCAGGGAGGAGGGGATCCACTGCTGGAACAAAGGCCACCAGGCTAAACAAATCAAAAGGCCACCAGCAGCCCCAAGCTGTCCCCGCTTGGTAAACACCCCAGCAATGGACTTGGGGGCAGTTTGGGAAATTAACTTGGCAAAGGAAGAGGCACAAGGTTGCCACATCTCCTCTTGAGATGTACGCTGAGTTTACACTGGCCACATCTCTGCCTAAGATGCGTCCTTTCTTACCCTGGGGCATATTATGTCTGTCTGGGGAAACAATCTGCACATCCTGTTTAGGATGTACTTTGATTTCCACTCTGCAGAAGCCCATGCTCTACCTTGAGCATGCATCTCTATCCTTTTTGAATAAACTTTTACTTCACCCTTTGTCTCTTCCTAAAATTACTTTTTTATTATAGAAAGAAATGAACCCAAAGAGCTTGCATAAGATTTGCAGTTGATTTTCCTTTTTCACAAAGATAAATTCCTTGATTCAGCCTGAGTTCCATGGCTGCTGAGAAAAATGGTGCAGGGGATCATTTCGAGGCAGAACAAGTAGCATCCAGGTGAGGTTTGACAACTGCCTCAGGGGCTGGTGACACATGATGTCTATACGCTGCTGGGACTTCCCACAGACTCTCATCAGTACTAGATTTCCCCAGGTATTGCCCTGGGTGACCAAGAAAATAAGCAGTAGGTGTTCTCAAAGCGGCTACCTCCATCATCTCCACTTTACATAAACTACAAGGAAAGCTATTCCTTCACTGCTGGGAGGCACAGCTACCACCTCAACACATCTTTATAAACATGGGTCTTAGTTTCACCCTGCGGGGGTTATCCCGTTCTCATTGGATTTGCAGGCTTTGTTCACCACCTCTGTGAACGTGATGCCAAAGCTTTGTGAGTCTCCCCTTCAATCTCCAACTCCTCGCTTGTAATTTTCTGCATGACATGTCAACCTGTTTGTTCATAAACATTTCCAAAATCATTCCCATCAATTAATTAATATTGACTCTAATTTTAATCCTTTTCTTGATTTCTTTTCTCCTGCCTATCCACCTCACTTTCTTTTTATGGTTTAATTGCCATGTCCCATGGTCCCAATTTAGAAAACTCTAACATGGTATTTGAGATACTCTCTCCCTCATCTATCTCAGTCTATCTGTCAATTTCTTTAGTTTTCACTTTCACAATTCATCTTGAAAAAGACTTTTAATCCAGTCAAGTTCTCAGTTTCCCTTTTTTATTGCAATTTTGTGCTCTTAGAACACATGGCCTTTAATATATCTCTCTGACCAGCAATATTTATACATTTTGGACCCAAACTTCTAAAGCCTAATTCTAATTAGAGAACTCTCAAATTCAATCTCCTCCTCCCTCTACTTTCCATTTTGTGGTGCTGACAAAGAGCGCACAACATTGTCTCATAATATTTCCAACAATATTGACCAAACAATATTTGGTCAAATAAATACTGACCATTTTTATAACTTATATGCACATTTCCCCAAGTATGCATTTGCTAATTTTAGAAAACCTATTCTCATGTCTTTTCATCTTCCCTTACAGATATCGCAGCCTCCAATTTTGGTTTAAATTGGGCAAGAATTTCTTTTCATTCTATATTATGACTTATTACTATGAGTTTCAATAGAGGACCTTAGCGAAAGTAACTATTATTCTGCTTTCTATTATTGTTGTTATTTATATAATTTCTCCTGCCCATCTGCCTCACTGGACTGTAAACTTCTTTATTTTTTTTCTTTTTGGGTCACACCTGCATTGCACAGGAGTTACTCCTGGCTCATGCACTCAGGAATCACTCCTGGCGGTGCTCAGGGGGCCATATGGGATGCTCGGAATCAAACTCGGGTCGACCACGTGCAAGGCAAATGCCCTACGAGCTGTGCTATCGCTCCAGCCCCTGGACTGTAAACTTCTTGAGGAAAAAAAGAACAGAATGTAAAAAGTAGAACCCTTCATTATACAGGAGTTTAATAACTATTTGCTAAATTGTGCTAACCATACAAAACTACCCAAAACTAAGGGGATTAATTAAAATACTTCCTAAGAGACATGTTTTTGCTGCCTTAGGTTTTTGGGGCTTTTTTTTGTACAGATCAGGAAAATACATTGGAAGTAACAACAAGTAAGACAACTCCATTTGCTTGCCATATACGGCCCTGTGTATACTGGAATATTCCCCCATAAGAACATATAAATTATTTTTAAGCCACTGAGGAAAACATTACTACTATATTAACTAAAGCTTTTTTATCACATACTAGAGAGGCCCAAAATACTAAAATAATTTAAGAGGAGCTTACAATATCCTCAGAGTATAAATTATAAATTGACTAATACTGAGTAAATGTGAGTAATATGTTCTATCAGCAAAAAAATCTAATTACAACAACTTACCTTGTAACTGAGATAACCGAGCAGTATTGTTTCGAATAGACTTATCAGTGCCACTGAAACCTAAAATATAGATCATAACTTAATGAGTAAGTACAAAAGGGTAAAATATATATTCATGATAATACCACTGACTTATTTATGTACATAAATCTCTATATAGATGTATATGCTAAACAAATATGACATAGGAAGTGTTATGTCCACTAAAACTTTATTTGCAGAGGCTGGAGAGATAGTTCAGCAGTTAAGAAGCTTGCCTTACATGTGGCTGGCCAGGGTTCAATTCCTGGCACCCCATATGGTCTTTAAAGTCCCATCAGAAGTGACTCTTGAGTACAGAGCCAGGATTAAGTGTTGAGTACCACCAATGCCCCCCCCCTAAAAAAAACTGTCTACAATTGAGAGGTTCAAGGTTGTCCTGAGCCCTAGAATTTAATTTTTACATTTCCTAATATTCCTTAATTTTTTTTCAATTTATGACCTCAATGAATATGTGGAATTAGAATAACCAGACTGACTAGAATTTACATTATAGGTAAATAGACTCTTGTGTATTCCTAATATGCATAATCATACACAACGGCCTTTTCTCAGATAACTGTTCTTTGTCACAGCTCTCTCGTGTAGAACCACCAAAATCACTTATATCCAGGAAATAAAGAAATACAAGTTTCAAACTGAATACTTCTATCCTTTCTCTTACCTTAAACAAAAATGAAATAGTAACATCCTTGAACAAAAATAAGCCAGGCCAGTAGTTCAGGAGAGTCTCAATGAATTGTTTCTAAATACATTTCAAAAACAATTCCCCCTTACAATTGGAATTGATAGTTCTGCATCCCTGACACAAGCTTGCATGTCTGTGCTCACTCTCTACTCTCTATTCAATACACACTGTTGAACTATGATAGAAGCTGAAAAAGCAACCAGAAAATGGTATCTGAAATATTCCACTTTCAATATTCTAAAAACTTTAGGTGAACAGAAGCAAAATAAACAAGCATGAGGGGCCAAGGGAATATCTAGAAGGGCTGAGCACATGCCTTGTATGCCGGTGGCCTACTCTGAATTCCTGACACCACCAAGTCCTTCAAGCTTGCCCAGAGACCACCCAAGCATCAGTGCAGGAGTAGCCCATGAGCATTGTCTGGTGAGGCCATAAATACATACATATATGTGTGTATATATATTCATACATAATAGGTGGAAATAAGACATGAATCACAGATAACCAGTACAAATTAGTTATAGATTTTGAGGTTAAGAAAGATATATTCTTAAAAAAGCCAGATAACCTAGAGTTGGAAGGTTATAACTTGTCTTGGAAAAACTGGAAAGTTAACTTTGATATAAATGACAGCATAAAGCATGCAATTGTGTAAAACTCTAAGTCCAGAAGTATGAACTCCTGCAGGCTTTATTATGGTGGAAAATTAAATACCTTTTCAATTTTCTCCAGGACCACTAAATTATAATAACCCATGCATTTTTCTTCTAAGTACAACTGATGTGTGGACCATTTTTGTGGAACACAGAAAATCTTATTTGAAAGCACAATCATTCTCATTATAAATTATCACTATTTGAAAAAAGTAATTTTAATAAACTAAAATATATTTCAGGTCATATAAAACTATTTAGAAATATATGCTCACCTTTATGTGTTTCTATGTACCTCACATTTAAGGATAATACAGGAATAGAGTTCAAAATTTAAAAGACTATACATGTGGGCCATAGCAATCTCTCAATGAACTGAGTATTTGCTTTGCATATGGGATACATGGGTTTTATTCCAGTGCATGGTCCCCGCAATCCTCCAGGAATACTGGCACTGCTGAGCACTTCTGGGCATGACCCACACACACCTCCAAAAATTCAAACTAAAATACTGCAATTTTAATAAGTGTTTAAATCTTTGAATCAAGATATAAAATACAATTGACTCATAAAATACAAAATGTCCAGAATAAAAATGTGTTCCACATTTTATAACAGTCCATGCATAATTGAATTTATTCATTATTGCATGTACAATTTACAGGATTTTCTATTATCATAATTTTAAAAATAAAGAAAACGTTTTATCTTAGGGTATTTTAAAATTTGCATTATACAGAGAGGCTTTGAGTCTTTCCATGCCTTCTGGGCTCAACTGCTCATGTTAAGAGACACTATTCTTCAAATGCATTTCCACTTTTGAAATAGAAAATACAAAGTACTGCCAGCAGAAGACAAAAGTAGAGGAGACAAGAAGTTGCAGAAGACTTGTGATGAATAAAATTCTATAGAAAGGGGAACAATAGATGCAAAGGACTCTGGGAAACATCTCAAGAATATCAGACACACTCTTTTCCCTTTACCTTCTTACTTTTTCCTTGGGATTCCATTGATGCCAACCGTATTTTTGGCTGCATTTGCCAACTTATCTGCTTAGGGACCAAAATTTCACTGTTGTTAATATGAGTCACTAATTCATCTGAAAATTACTCAACAACATTCAACCATGTTCCAGATATTGAGAATATGAGCTCAACAGAAGCATACATGGCTATGGGCTTTTGATTGATTTTCCAAATATATACAACAGGAATGCTCAAGTTATTCTGCAGAACTTGCAACACCTTAAAAAACTGGTTTATTTTGTATTTCTGTGTACTTTTTTTTTGTAAGCTTTCTGAAGACTACCCTTGATCAGGAGAAAATTGTTGAAAGGTAAAATGCAGGGGCTGGAGATATAGTACAGTGGCTAGGGAGCTTGTTTGCACAAGACTGACCTGAGGTAGATCTCCCACATCCCATCTGATACCCTGCACACCGCCAGAAGTAATTGCTGAATGCAGAGTCAGGAGTAACCCCTGAGCATCACCAGGTGTGACCCAAAAACAAACAAACAACAAGAATGCAGAGCTCAGATGAGTGTGTAAGGAGAGGAGGACAACTGGTGGGAGGAAGGGGGAAGAGAGGGAACTCCAGCAGTGGCAGAACACTGACAGTCTGGTGGTGGGTGTGGTGTAGTAACATGATATGCCTGAAACATTACTCTTAGGCGCACTGAAAACCATAACTCCTAAATTAACAAAATTAAGATATATATGAAAGTGTACATATGAAAAAATACAGACTCAGACAAGGAAAAATGACAAAAATATTAATCTAAAATGTGCATCACAATTATTTAAGCACTAAAACTAATTTTTCATTCCAACTTCTTTCTCTCCAAATGTATTCTTCTGTGAAATACACATAAGTCAATATATGCAGAGATAAAATAAAGAGTACTTAACCTGTAAGCCCCATAAAGGTAGACTTCTTTTGACCCAAAAGATATGAGACCTATGAAAAGAATAAGATGTGAATTTGTAAAGTGTGAAAAATGCATCAATTTCAAATTTTTCGATTGAAGTTTGAAATATTAAATAACGCTGGCATAAAGATAACAAAATTAAAATTCATAAGTTTTATTACTTCAGAATTGTTTATAATATTTTTTCTATTACAGATAAAATCTCTTTCAATCTTGTTTTCAGTCTCATGTTAATAATGAATGAAAAGCTAATGGGATCTAATTTAAAGTGATAATGACAGAATAGAAAAAAACTCAAATCCTTTCAATTCTCCATTGAAAAGTCACCTAAGGACTTTTTTAAATTATTATTATTATTAAAACTGTTGATTTGTGGTAATACAACTTCAACAGTACAACTAATCTGATGACATTAAAAACCCAGATTATTAAATCACAATGATCATTCGAATTTTGATATTTATGAAATATTTAACCATCAAAAAACCTATAACATGTTACAATAATTTATGCAATAAGGTATTCTCCACAAATACTTCTTAAATATCTCATCCTCTCTGTTGATAAAACTTGCCCCTGTTTCACTCATACCCCATTTTTATCTAGACTATTTGCTGTACATTTTATTTCATGGGAGTCATTCATAGCAATATATACTTGAGAAAAGATAGAAATAGTAGGAGGGAGGGACTAGAAATGCAAATTAAAAAAAAAAAACCTAGGAAACAAACAGAACAGAACAAAACCTACTCACTCTTGAAAGTGTTGATATATGAGAGGCGTCCCATAAAATATTAACTGTATTTTTAAATCTTCAAGGCATTTTCTTTTTTGGTAACATGTTAAACAATAACAGAGAGGAACAGACGCTTAAAAATTCTTACTTTAAAAAAGTATTGTAAACTTTAAAGAGTACTCAAAGAGACTATTTTGTGAGAGGTCTAAGATATTCAGCATTCTGTGATTCTAGAGTGTCACATCAATGTGAAAGATTAAACATCTTTAATTGTTCCAAAACAACTCTGCAACATTATTTTGTAAAAACTGGTTCTCAAAGTCTTTCTAGGTTCCAGTGAATGGCTTCAAATTGTATTCTTCTGTTACCTATATTAAATACTTTCCTATCCTTTAAAAAAAATAATTCACTTACAATCAAACATTTCCAATTCTTCCCCCAAAACAGCTATAAAATGTATACACATCTTTCCACCTCTACTACCAAAGTCACCCTAAATTAGACTATTTCTCCACATTAGGATTTGCAAATATTATCAGTTGACAACCTCTGTTGTTACATATTTTCTCCATATTGAAGCTTCACCCAATTCTTTCTAGGTACATCTGGATTCCTATCTCCTCAATGTGTATTGGCACTACTCTGATGTCATGACAAAGACCAGGCTTCATAATGCGGCTTTCATTGATTACCAAACTCCAGGAAGAGAGTTTAACTGAGGCTGGCTCCTTCCTGGCACACTCATTTGCATACTCTTCTCTTATCCTAGAGCTCAACTTTGTCTTTTCTAAGGGAAACTCTGAGATTTCCTGTCAATCAACATAGTCTGCTAATTTCTCAGATCAGTGTTCTTTATAACACACCTCCTGTTGTCACTTTTTATTTATTTGTAAGTGTCCTTCTTCAATAGTCATCTCCTTGCTACACCAAGTTCCATAAGACAAAATAGTATTTCTATTTCTTTAGCCATGATCATACAATGTCCTTCAGAGTAACACATTTGACTTAGGCATTTACTCAAAACAAATGCATACTTCCAGCAAAAGCAGAGATGACTGATGAATTTAGCAACACTATTTTTTCCAAAACACATCTTTCTTATTCTCAGTGACACTGAGAAATCAGACCAAAGTAAGGAGTAAAGAGCATAGAATAATAGAGAGTTTTGAAATTTTGCAATTAATTGTTGACCAAATGAATATGAATACATATTGTACTTATATTGCATTGGTTACTATTTAGAAAACTAAAAAAACTTGATTTTTTTCAAAGTATAAAAAATGGAACATTAAATAAATGAACAACTTTGCAACTGTATATCTCCTAGTGACTCAATTTTTAAAAGACAAAAAATAAAATAAGCTTATATAATTTGACTATTTTGAATTTTGAATGGGTCTTAGGTAAAATTCAAGTTTGGGTCAGGAAAGTGTCTCTGTAGTCGGAGCAAATGCTTCAGATATGTGAGGCTCTGGATTTGATTTTCAAAACAAAAAGTAAAAGGAATCATGTTTAAAGTTTCATTACAAAATCTAGAGAAGCCATTATAAAACAATGAATAAAAGGTTACAAGAAAAATACAGGAAGTTGATAACATGCAGCCTTCAACACTTTATACAACACATTC
This sequence comes from Sorex araneus, assembly GCF_027595985.1. Classification (NCBI taxonomy): domain Eukaryota; kingdom Metazoa; phylum Chordata; class Mammalia; order Eulipotyphla; family Soricidae; genus Sorex; species Sorex araneus. The sequence continues at coordinate 29,694,066 of NC_073308.1, forward strand.
TCTTAGGGCATCTCCTGGTGGTGCAAATACAGCTCTTACATCTATCTTGGGAATTGAGGTGGAATCAGGGATGAATATGTTGAGCATAAACACATATAGTGTGTGAGGATACAATTCATATGATAGGGCCTTGGGTCACAAACTCCAACTAAAATCAAAGACTGATAGAAGGCACAATATTCTAAGCCAGGAATGATAAATTATAAATGTCCCTTAATTTGAGGTCAGAGCAATAGTACAGTGGGCAGGGCTCTTGCCTTCCTGTGGCTGGCCTGGGTTCAGATATCTGGAACCGTGTATGGTCGGTCCCCTGAGTCCTGCCAGGAATGACCCCTGAGTGCAGAACCAGGATGGGCAGTAGCAGCTGTGGTCGAAAATCCAAATCAAACAAATAAATAAACAAACGTCTGCTAACCCTAACAAGTAGGGAAAATTGAGCCCGCATTCCAAGATTCAAGAATCACGAAATCGGGGCCGGAGCGATAGCATAGCAGGTAGGGCGTTTGCCTTGCACGCGGCCGACCCGGATTCGATCCCCGGCATCCCATATGGTCCCCCAAGCACCGCCAGGAGTAATTCCTGAGTGCAAAAGCCAGGAGTAACCCCTGAGCATCGCTGGGTGTGACCCAAAAAGCAAAAAAAAAAAAAAAAAGAATCACGAAATCCCCGTTAATTGTCGATTTCTCGAGCAGGCTCAGTAACCTCTTCATTCATCCTTTCCCTGAGATCTTAGAAGTCTCTCATGACTTGGCCCTCCCAGTGATGTCACACTGGAGGCTCTTTCAGGGTCAGGGGAATGAGATCCAGCTTGTTACTGGATTTAGCATATGAATACACCATGGGATGCTTGCAAGCCTGTACCATGTGGGCAGGAAACTCTCAGAAGCTTGCTAGTTTGTCCCAGAGGAAGAAGTAGGCTACAAGATATGGCTTCTGGGAGCTTGCTTTTAAGTCTTGGATGTTGGCCATTGATGGGATTACACACACCTGGGTTCCTCTGCCAGTACCTTCATGCGTGAGGACTTTTTGTATATTCCAAGAATATACAAAATTTTGTCCTGATATTAGATATAGGGTGTTGAGAAAAGGAAGAGTCTTAACAATATTAGGAAGGTTTCCAATAACAGAGCCCTGTGAAAACACTGGAACTTACTACCTACCAGATTGAAGTACCTACCATCTACAGAAAGGACTAAACATCGAACTGTTTGAAAGAATGCAATTTTAAGAGTTATGCCATCTGACATGTATTGGCTGAAGCATCGGTTAACTTTCTGCTAACATTCGTTCTCTCCTTTCTATGGCAAAGACATGAGTACAAGATACTCTTGCCAGCCAAAGTCTGCATTTCTCAGCCTCCGTGTCAAAATATGATAAAGTGACTGAATCTCACATGAGATGCAAGTGTGAAATACAAGCAAAGGTGATGCTTATCATGTTAGTCAAGAATTCTAAAGAGTATGTGTGCCAGGTTCTCTTTACCTTCCTAAAATCTGGTTGTAAAGGACCTCTCATTCTGAGATAGCACAAGGGCACAAATTGAAAATGACATGCATATATTTAATATTATACTTACCATGTTCTATTATATGTGTGTGACTTACAGTTTGAGTGTGTGCCTGTGACACTTATATAGAGGAAAATTCACACTGACTAGGAATACCAGAAAATTTTTTCGATTTTTTATATTACATATTTGAGCATTGTTGCTTCATACTCTAAACATTATGCATAAGAAAAGGTCTACTTTAATATTGTCATTCCTATTGGTGTTCAAATATTTTTAAGTTATTTTCTTTTTTTTTTAAGTTATTTTCAAACACAATTTCTTCTTTTAATAATTGCTACTCTGAAGAAGAAACGACCCTTAAACTTCATGTTACTGAACATAACAATCATATTAGGCACTGATTTCAAATGTAAATTCTAAATAAATTTTATCTTGATATTTATCATATGATATTAAAAACTAATAACTTCTTAATAATTCTTAAAATAGAATAGGGACATGTATTTGGCCTCACAGTGAAACACTGCAAGCTCAGAGAGGCAATAAGTCAATGCTGATGTTTGCAATATCATCGCAATATCAAATTCATAAACTCCAGGTCAGAGGTAGGATTCCAATGCTAACGCATCATTTACTACAAACTAAGTATACACCAGTATTTGTCATGTGCATGATTTCATACAATAACAATAAAAGTCTTTCTTCTATCTTTCCATTTATCTGTACTTGCCACATAATCATATTGATGTTGACTCAAAAAAAAATAAAGGAAAAAGCACAGTTTATCTGTAGCTTTAGTATGTCAAAGCGCTAATTAAATAAATCTCTTTGCTGAACTACCTTCATTATTCTAAAATAGAACTGATGCCCATTAAGGCTCTTCTGTTTTACATTAACCAGTGCTGCATAGACAATGAGAACTAAACAGAGAACACTGTATCCAAACTGGAGCCACAAGTGATTTGTCATGTTGTTTAATTGCAGTAATCTGATTTTTCAAATGTATACCTCTATAATTGTGGGTGAATATTCTTAGTAATACGGCACAGAAGTTAATTGTAGCAATCTTTGTCATCTTAATGTTTTCAAATAATATAATTGTATTCTACTACCCACTCATGTCCTTTTACCCTTAGAAGTATTCTCTCATGACTTGTTTTATGAGTTTAAGGTCTTCCTGATGCAGGTTTTATTCATGAATCACCAACATTTAAACATAACTCCAATATGTTTTTCTACCACTTTTATTTATTTTTCTTTAAATTTTTTTATTGAGTCACCATGTGGAAAGTTACAAAGTTTTAAGGTTTAAGTCTAAGTTATACAATGTTCGAACACCCAACCCTTTACCAGTGCACATATTCCACCACCAAGAATCACAGTATAGCTCCACCCCGCCCCCCACACCCTTAGCCCTCCACAGCCCTAACCCTCCCACCCCCTGCCTGTGTAACTGATAAATTTCACTTTACTTTAATTTTCATTTCATTCAATATTTCAACAAAACTCACTATTATTGATTTGGAGTTTCTCCCCTCTAAAGTCGGACCTGCTGAAAAGGAACCATTTGATAATTTGTTTTCCATTGCTGAGAATGAAGAGATATGAGGTCAAGTGACGGCACTAGCGGCCTCAGGGTATTGGGTTTCTGTATTTTAGTATTTTAGTAACTAAGTCCAGAGAATTATCTGACAGAAATTGCATCACTGCAAACTTGTACTTCTCAGATATATTATATTCCACACATGAGTGCAGTCTTTCTATGTCTGTCTCTTTCTTTCTGACTCATTTCACTCAACATGATACCTTCCATGTTGATCCATTTATATGCAAATTTCATGACTTCATGTTTTCTGACACTGACCAAGCCCATTCAGAATCATTTTTCTACCACTTTTAATCTGTAAGCTACCCATGGCATATTCGATATGCCAAAAACAGTAACAAGTCACAATGGAGACGGTACTGGTGCCTGCTCGAGCAAATTGATGAACAACGGGACAACAGTGCTACAACAGTGCATTAATTTGTAGAGTATAACAGTTTATAAGACTATAAATGTTTGTTTTAGAGTTATAAACTGGTATGTTTTTCAAAAGAGTTTTTTATACAGACCCTTTTGAATAAAACATGGGATGGAGACATAATACAGGGGTGAAACCACTTGCCTTGCATATAGCCAGCTCAGGTTTAATTCTGAGCAATGCATAGAGTCCCCCCAAGTACTACCAGGAGTGATCCCTGAACACAGAGCCCAAAGCACCATTGGGTGTGGCCCCGAAATTTTAAAATCAACAACATATGGACAAAAATGTTATATGCACTGCCATCACCAGATTATAGTTTTCAGCCACCTTAATTTGAAGCACTATTAATAAAATTGTTGCACCTAAGTCCATTAATTCTGCAGCATTTTCTCATTTTCCCAGGTCATGCTCAGTATGGAAAGTTTCTGATACAAACATCCAGCATATGTCTTGCCAAAGACAATTTGTATAGAAAGAAAAGGAATCTAAAGTAAAATCTAAGGCAATGTGTGAAGGATTTGGCACAGAAACATGACCACTATGCTAGATGACTTCATGGAAGTCATTCTATAACTGCTGAGTGCTCGATGAACCGTGTTCCGAGCAGTCAGAGGACTATTCTCTCTCGTGGAGCATCCCTTGCAAGAGGTGTATTACAGAAAACTATTTAACAATATAGATTATATATTACAGGGAAAACCAAAGAAACAAATAAAACACATTTAAAAGTGATCAATGGAGAAGAAATTGAAGAAAAGAGAATCTAAGTATGGGGGGGGCAGGTCTTGTGAGCAGATGATCATTCTAAACAGAATGTTTCAGAAAGGCGTCCCTGAAAATATGGTTCTGAGTCAAGATCTGAGGAAGTGCACCTTCTGTTACCTGGAGGAAGCGACAGAGGAAACAGCAGGTCTGAAGACCTGGAGCCATGAGGGTGCGTGATGAGACCCAGGCATAGAAAAGCACTCAAAGAAACTGTTGAACAAACCAGATGAGGGATAAAGGAAGAAGAAGCAGGTGCGGGAAACAAAGGAGCTTGGATAGGCCATGGTGTCGCTCTGGCATTCAGGGCACTGTTGTGTCAAAGGCAGACTTGTCAACATTGCACTGTAGCACTGTAGCACTGTCGTTCCGTTGTTCATCGATTTGCTTGAGTGGGCACCAGTAATGTCTCCATTTTGAGACTTGTTACTGTTTTGGGCATATCAAGTATGCAACATTAATAAACCAAAAAAGAGCAGAGACATAATTCACTGTACTAGTGGGTAGTGGGCAGTAAACCATTTGAGATATGGTAATTCCTCATGGAATGTGGCATGAAGTGATTGTGGGCATTCTGTATCTAAAAGGGAGAAATGGGAAAATTTTCTAAAGAGTTCATCTGTGTTGTAGAAGAAGAGTCAAAAAAAAAAAAAAACTCAAGTGAAAAAAAGATGACCCCTAGAACTGTGATGATAGAACTGCCATCAGCTAATATATGAAAGGGGAATAAAAGAGTAGAGTTTTGGGGAAGGATGGTATGTCATCCATTGAGAGGCAGCATATTATAATGGGGAAAGTTTGATATACCTATTAGAGAGCCAGGTACAGAGATTGAATAAGACTAATTTAAACAGACGCAAAGGTTTTAACATGTTGCCTTCACGAAGGTAAACAAGGATAAAAGGCATAAAATATTATTCTTGGAGGTTTCAAAGAAAAATGAGTACACTCTGCTTCTTATATGTAAGGCAGAAATAATAGAATGAAGAGCATATTAAGAGAAACATATGGAAAATAACCCAATATCAAGAAATAGCAAAAATGTCAAAATACATATTTTGTAGGCAGAAGATTCCCAGACAGTAGGGAATTTTCCTTTTGATAGATTTATCTTTACTTATAGTAATAGACTAGTATATATCAGATCCTCAAATAAAAATAATGTGAAGTGCCCATAATTTGTTTCACTAATTAATTACAGCCAATTATCAAACATTAAAATCTCATTTTATCTCTAAACCTTTTTATAAATATGAAATTATTTTCACTAAAGATGCAGGAGAAACCAGCTTTTTTAATGCATGCTACAATTTCACTTTCTGTACTATTTTGTCATTTATTTCTGAATTTTCTCAGAGACCTCAAAATGAAAACTAATTGTAGAAAAAGTTACATACCCAATTTTTTCTGCCTTGAAAATCATTTTAAACTTAATCATCTAACCAAAAATAAACAAAAAAAGTATTCATCACATTATACAACCAGTACCATTCACTATTTCTTCTAGAAAAAGAATAAAAGCCTACAAGGCTATAAATAAACATAAATGCAACTTTACAAATGCAAAATAATAATGAATAAGATGTAATCCCCAAATCAACATATCATCTAATTCAAATAATATAAAGTTAAATCTGAGATTTATAATAGTCATGCACACCAATAAAGGCCAGCATTATTCCAGTCAAGAGTAATAACTAGAGTATCTGAAAGTAGTAATAAAGAAATTATACGGTAGAGCAAACCTTTTTTAGAGTATATTATTTTTACTCCAAAGGACAACTATTTGGATTGTTAAAGAGTCTAACCAATACAATTACTTAGAACACAACTTTAATAATGGGTGTCCAGTATTAGCTTTAGAGAATAAGCAATAAAAGAAGACAGTATAAAAAGAATACCTGTTGCCTTGCATGTGGTCTACGTGGGTTAGATCTCTTGTACAGCAAGGAGTAATCCCTGAGCACAGAGCCAGAAGTATCCCTGATACCACATATGATCCCCTGAGTACTCTCAGGAGTAATTCCTGAGTGCAGATCCAGGAGTAAGTTCTGAGCACAGTCAGGTGTAGCCCCCAAATCAAAAAAGGATATTGTTGCAGGTCAGACAAAGATGACTTACCATTCATTTCCTTGTGAAGGAGTCTCTAGTAGTACTCGAATTATGTATAATAAGCAGCTTAATAATTTGAGGGAAAAATTGAACAGACGTATTCTTAGACCTTTAAAAAAACAAAATTTTAGTTTGTCACTGAAATTAGTTCACAAAAGAATTGTCAAAAAGATCAATTTAAAATGCAGCACTTAAACTGTAATTAGAAATTACAATACCAAAAGGTTTTAGATAGTTGAATTTTAATCAGCTGAATATTCAAAAACTGAGATTGACAGAATACATGAACTACCAATGAGTCAATATTAAACAGAGAATATTCAGGGCTTGAATATTAGAAGTCACAAAAATCATGTTCATTCAACACTAAACCAAATAATCTCAGGAATTTAAGCATATTATAGTTTCCTTACATGTAAAATAAATTTTAGCAAGCTTGAAAATCTAATTGCTTTACAGATTAGCTGGATAAATTATAAATCTTGACTCCTCCAAATGGCTTATAAATTTGATTATATAAAACTTAGTCATATATGTAATTGTGAATTACACATTTAATTAGTAAGTATATATCATCATAAAGCAATCATAATAGCACATGCTGTGAACACACACACATACAGACACACACACACACACACACACATAATTTTCATTTGACCAGATAATCCCAGTTAAATACCAAAGAAAGCTTAAAACTTTTGTGGAAATTAACACTACTATGTATATATCTACATTTTTTAAATCTTTATTGAGGTGCTGTGATATACAATACTGTCAATAGTTTCATGCATACACCATGACTTGCGTCTATTGTTAAAGCTGTGAAGGTGACAGCTTATGCAGTTTGTCCTACATAACAACAACAAAAAATTGCTTTTTAAAAAAGAGCAATTAAGATTAACCAAAACATACTGATTTAATAAAAGCTTTCTTTTTCCCACCATTACAAGGTGGACTCTGAATTATGAGAAAGATCTTCCTATACTCATTAGTTAGTAAAACCTAGAAATGAAATGCCTTCTTTTTTTTTTCACTCTTTAATATGTGAGTGCACTTGAGAAGGTAATATTTCTTAACAGTAAAAAATTCATGCTTACTAATTGTGCAATCTCTCCAGGCTTTTCCATTAAAATGCAAGCTACATTTTATGGGTTAATTTCTCTCTAATGTCTTTTAAACTACTAATGCAATCTCCATCGTTTTATGGAACAAGGCCCTTCAAATGACCTCCTAGTAAAAGCTGACTATTGGAGAAATATTAAAATACCATATCTATCTTCTCTGGTCTGGAGAGATAGATGAAAGATATTGTTAAAAGCAAGAAAAGTCTCTAATAATATCTGACAGGTATCTTTTCTAATCAAGAAGGTGAGAGAAGTGTCAATCGTTATTAGCCTTACACATGTAGCTAATTTGTCCTTACATCTCTAACCAAGAGCCGCGGATGGAGAGCACAGTGGGAGAACACAGGTTCATCTCTAGAACTTTGGTTCAGACCGCACCGACTCCCCCAAACTATCTCTACTGGTGTGCTTCAAAGATGAAAATACATGCTATAGTCAGTTTTTGAATAATAATTCAGACTTCTGCCTCCGAACCTTATAACAACACAACTGAATTCAAATAACCCCAAGAGGACTCAAGAGTCAAAATGCAGAGAAAACAAAGACTAAAACAATCTAATAGAGAGGTCTCTGCTGAGTGTTATTTTAAGAAACACTAATATGAACAATGCAAAATAACTGAGTATATATATATATGTATATATACATATACATATATATATATGGCCTTAAAGACATTTGCAGCAGGAGATAATTAGTGCCATTCTCACTTAACAAGAGCAGTGACTAAATCAAATTTTTATGTTTAGTTATTTATTTGTTTGTTGATTTTTGTTCTGGGGCCAAATACAGCTGTGCCTAGGGCTTACTCCTGACCATGGATCTCTCCTAGGAATTCCGGGGACCATATGGAGAGCCCAGATAGAACTTAGGTCAGCTATACACAAACAAGCACCCTACTTCTTATTCTCTCTTCAGTCCCAGTTTTCGGGGATTGGTATGGTCTGACCCTAGAGGTGAAGCTGTTTTCTTCCAACTGTGCTCTCCAGCCACTGCTCCTGGTTAGAGAACTCATGGGTGAATTCAAATTAGCTCCATGTGTAAGGCTAATAACAATTGACACTTCTTGCAGAATTATTAATTTCACAGCCCCTTGCAGTTACAACGCTTCCTAAGATCATCAGATAACACAAATCCTTTAAATGTTAGACATCCAATGGATCTCTACACTTCTTGGTTCAAAATTTCCAGCCAAAAATGCTAATAATCCATGCACTTCAAAAAAAATACCAAGATGCTTTTTACTCTAAGGTATTAATGGGAAATAATGTATTCTTATCCTCTACATCAGGCAAATATTGTCCACTATAGTCAGGATCATCAAAATATGTTTTACATAAAAGGTAAAATAAAGGAGCACTTATTTATATTATTTTTCTCAATGTTTCCACTCTTCCAGAAGTACCCATTAGCAGTCCACTATTGATGTAGGATTAGGACAAATCAAACTATTCTCAAAAACTTATAACCACTAGATATGACATGCATGTTTTCTAAACTTTACAAGGCAGACAAAACTATTGATTTTATTTCTCTATTTTAAAAAGCATTCTTCCAAAACATTCTATAACTAGAACATTTAGTTGAATTCTAAATATGTTTTTACTTAAACGTTACCTACAAACTTTCAGAAAAATAAAATGACTTACTTGACCTCTGGTTTTTGATAAAAAATAACTTTAGTCTCTCTTTAAATGTGTTTTCATTCATAAAAAATTCAACTTGTACCCTGAAAACAGAAAATGAAACATAATTAGTCTAGAGACTAACAACTAGAAAATATGAATGAATAATTTAATTGAATGTGTTAGATACATTGAATTCTCACCACAGGAAATAAGAATTGAATAAAGTAGAGCACCTGAAGAAAAGAAATAGCTACTTTCATTCAGAATTATTAAAGCTAAAGCCAGTGTATCCATGACATAAAAGAAAAGAAAAAGGAAGAGGAGAGGCAGAAAAAGGAGGAAGAGGAGGAGGAAGAATAAGAAGAAAAGGAGTAACAATTTCATCATTTTAAAAATATTATCTATTGAGGGGCTGGAGCGATAGCACAGCGGGTAGGGTGTTTGCCTTGCACGTGGCCGACCCGGGTTCGATTCCCAGCATCCCATATGGTCCTCTGAGCATCGCCAGGAGTAATTCCTGAGTGCAGAGCCAGGAGTAACCCCTGTGCATCTCCAGGTGTGACCCCCCCCAAAAAAGCAAAAAAATATATTGTGTATTGAAATATAATATGTATTTAATATTTCTATTAGTGAATTTTAAAAGTTGTGTGAATGATTCAAAATAACAAGTATGTAGAAGTTTTAATTTGTGTCCACGAAATAATTTTGAATTAGTAGTTTTCCAAATTCTATCCATCATAAGAACCAAATGGATGCTTGCAAAATCCAATATAGAAATTCATTCCAAATATACTATATCACAAATTAAAAGGAGAGTCTTATGCATGCTTAGTAAAGGAATTCTAATAGCAAGTGAATATTAAAGTCACATAGGTAGGTTAGAAACAAAACAAATTAATTAAGGAGTTGAATATTATATACTTTATCAGTACAAAATATCATCAAAAATCTAAAATAACAGTAACATTCCAATCGCTGCTTGTGCTCCCTAGTAAATTCTAGAAAATTATCTCTTACATGATATTTTCAAAACAGTGAGCAGAAAAATTGTGTTTATTACATGTTTTTAGTACATGAGCAGAACCCCAGCAGTTGAAGACCTCCGGAACCCAGCCACATCCATGCCAAGGCCACTCTCCACACATTTGGACGAACCTCACACATGAAAGAACTGGCAGAGGAACTCAGGTGTGTGGGATCCGGGGCTGAGATCTCCAAGCCTGCTCAGATCGGGACTGGGCCTCTTCCACCCAGATTCCCATTTTCCAGTAGCTAGGCAGTCTGTGTCTTCTCCCCTAATTCTCCTACAGAAACTGCCCCTGGCACTGTGTAATCCCTTCAACTGTCAAGATCCAAGACTAAAACCAAGCTCCCGTGATGCAGCCTCGAGACATCTGATAGCCTAGTTCTCCCTCTTGGGGAACCTGGCAAACTACTGAATGTTTACTGCCCACACGGGGGAAAGCCTGGCAAGCTCCCCGTGGCCTATTCATGTGCCAAATACAGTAACAATAATGGGTCTCATTCCCCTGACCCTAAAGAGCCTCTAATGCGGCACCATTGGGAAGGACAAGTAAAGAGAGGCTGCTAAAATTTCAGGGCTAGGATGAATGGAGACATTACTGGGCACACTCAAGCAAATTGACGATCAACGGGATGACAGTGATACACTGATACATGGGGACTAGCTAATGATCATCATTTGAATATTAAACTAGTCTCAAATATATGTATTGTAAGATAAAGTACACAAAGAAAGCATTTCACATAAACAACAAAAACTTCACGTTCCCTAATGTCATAAAAATTTTGACATCATATTTCACTAACTTTGTTCTTTAGTACAAGAATATACATGGGAAATGAAATGAGAAAAAATGACATAAGATGTTCATGTATTGGAGAAATGTCACCTCTTATATATATTCTAAATATATTTTTTAAATCATTAATATTTGAGAGTAGGTTAAGGAATTTGCTTACATGCCCCTGTGATTCTGAGCCTGGTTAGTGTAGGAGAACATAGGGTTTGTCCTCTCAGCCTTGCTGCAGGCAACTTAGGTTTATCGGGTTACACCCATTACACCCATCACTGTGCTCCCAAGACACTCCCATTTCTTTGTTTATCTGTAAACTCTTCTCAGCACCTTCCTTCCCAACCAGTTAATCACCTTTTCCCTAATCAGATTCTTTTATCTTGTAAGATCAGATCCTTCTAAGGACTCTGACTTTGTATTGTAAGTTAGTGTCTTTTGCATACTTTAGCTTAAAGCAATGTCCTTACTTATGGACACAGGAAGACAGTTAATATTATGCTTTGTAGCTTGGGAGTTGATTGACTCTCATAATATTTGCTCCTGGGCATCTGCTTTCTCAATTCAGTTGCCCTTAGTTCCTAGCACCCCAAAATCAGGGTCCAACAAGGAATGGAATAGACCCAGGGCAAGCTGTAAGCTACTCTGGCTTCGAAATGGGCCAGGGCAAAGCGCCACAATACTCAACTATAAGTTGAGGGCATGATCATGGACAATGCTGTCATGATCCAAAGGTAACGACAAGATTAGGACCCTGCTGGGGTTAGGAAGATTAGTCTGGCCTGAGGACTGTAGTCTGGAATATATAGTGAGATGTCCTCAGGAAGAACCAAACTTTAAGGTTATATCTCTTACTGTGCTCATATAGAATGACATTGCTAGAAATATTAGAAGTAGATTTACTACAACTATGTAAGTGGATTACTAGCTGGAAAAGGAGAAAGCGACACACCCTTGTTTGGATCCCACCCTTGAGCAGATTTCCTAGTAATCTGGAGTAATCTCCTTAGATGAGATTTTATCCTTGAGGAATGGTCTAACCTCTTTGTTGATGTGTTAATGTTCCAACCCACCTTTGTGTTACCACCCTATGTGATTGCTATATAAACTAAGACTGTAGGAGAATTAGGGGAGAAGACACAGAAGTAGGGGGAACACACAGAGGGGAGACAGAGAAGCAGAAGGGGAACGGAGATTGGAATAAACTGCAATTGACACCGACCAGCCTGGCACTCGCTCCTTCCTTCGCCTGCCCATCTCCATCAGCCTCCCCAGGGTGGGAGAAGTGGCGTGAGACTACCGAAGATAGATAGAGCCCCGTGGCCCCTCTTCTTTTGTGAACACACAGTTAGAACCTTTGGTGAGGGTCCACTGAGCACCTCCAGGTGTGTTACCTGAGCACAGAGCTGGAGCACCTCCAGAAACTTGCCCTTGGGAAGCACCAGGTAGGGGACCCACCCAAGACAAAGAAGAAAATATTCCAGGGCTGGAGATAACAGTCTAAGGGGGAACGTGAATGCTTTGCCTGCAGAAGAGCCGGGTTTCATACCAGCAGAACATGGTCCCCTGAGCACTAAGCCAAGAGCAGTTCATAAACCCTGTCTGCTGTGACTCAAAAAAAATACAGAAAAAAATTATTTTCAATTTTCATTTATAAATACTTTCTATTTCTTTTCATTATTTTTTAAAAGTTTACTTTCCTCTTGTTCTTCTGAATTATTTTCATCTCACAGAGAAAAGGGGAAAAAGACAGAAAACAAGATTTTCTTTACTTGCAAATTTCTCTTAAATAAAACTCATGTTATTGTCTAACAACTCGAGTACACATGAGTAGCATTCATGCACACTTATTCAAAAATCAACATGTGCCAGGACCAAAGCTATAGTACAGGGGTTAAGGTATTTTATTTCGATGTGTCCAACATATTCCTTGTCATATTTATTTCTGAATATTGTGTTGTTTTGGTTATCAACTTAGAAAAGTTCTGTCCTGACATTTACCCTTGGTTTTTTATATTGTAAATGATGACCATAATGAATTTCTTCATATGTACTGACTTTCACAATTATTTAGTGGATGTTCTGAGTAATCATGCACTTGTAAGTCTGCAATATTTCTATTTAGATACATTATTCTTTCCTCATTAAATTGACTGGTACTTCTTCAGGGGGAAAAAAATCTGCTGTGGTGAAGTTCTTTTAGTTTTGTTTTATAGGCCACAGCCAATAATGCTCAGAGATTACTCCTGGATCTGTGCTTAGGTATACTCTTGGTGGTGCTTTGGAGGAACCATATCAAGTATTGGGTATCAGGAGATTCAGGGGCATGGGGTATCAGGGATTGAACCTGAATCAGTCAGCTACATGCAAGAGAAGCACCTTGCCCTTTGTACTATCTCTCCAGTCCATGCGGTGAACATTTTGGGGTGGTGGGAGTGGAGCCAGCAGTCACACCCAGAGGTGCTCATGGGTTTTTCTCAGGAACAACCTCTAGCAAAGTTCAGGATCCAGAGATAAAGCTGGAGACTGAACCGCAGCCAAGAGTGTTTGGAAAACAAGCACCTTCTCCCTGTATTATGTCTCTGACCCCCTGTGGCGAGATTTCTTAGAAAAGCAGAACTCTTGTGCTTTAGTACTAATTATATTGTTGGTACCAGGAATAAAATAAATATTTACATCTTGCTAAAAATCACAGCAGGCATTGAAGGTTGCTAAGAGTTATCAAAAATCTATTTTACATCTATCAAGATGATGGCTATTATTTTTAACTTATTTATCTAGAGAATTGTTGTATGTTTTCTTTTAAGCATTTGTTTTTCTTAATTCTGGGATGAATTGTCTTTGTAAATGCAAACTACTTGGTTGCTTACTGCAAATTAATTTTTCTCTATTTTCAGAGAAGTTTCTTCTACAGTCCTAACTATATATTAGTGTCTATCTTCCTTAAATTTTTCTCACACTTGGGGCTGGAGTGATAGCACAGTGGGTAGGGCGTTTGCCTTGCATGCTGTCAACCCGGGTTCGATTCCCAGTATTCCATATGGTCCCCTGAACACTGCCAGGAGTAATTCCTGAGTGTATGAGGCAGGAGTAACCCCTGTGCAATGCCGGGTGTGAATCAAAAAGCAAAAAAAAAAAAAAATTCTCATACTTTCAATTACAAATTTTGAAAGTCCAGATTATTTTTTTATTGGCTCTGTAACAATGTTGGTGAGATTGTTTTTTTGTCCTAACAATAACAATGGCCTTATTAGTAATTTTTCATTGTTATTTTTGTCCTCTAAATCTGTAACTCAGATAAATTAATTTAGTAAAAGATAATGAAAAAACTTATCAAAATTGAGTTTCCTTTATTCTTAAAATTCTTATTCAGTAACTTTAAAGTAGATTTTACTTATTTAACCACAATATCAATAGTTCTGACCTGAACTTTCAATACATGGTTCTTTCAACAATAGAGGTTTTCTGAAATATCTTTAGGAAGCCCAACTTTAATAGATTCTCTTTAGGAGCTCAAAGCAGATACAGATCATCGTCAAATTAAAGAATCCTCCTGGTTGTACTTGTTGCCATTCCCTTTCTGCCTCCCATGAAGCTGTGATTTAATCATGGTGTCCATGTGTAAATGTGATCCAAAAAGAAGAAGAAGAAGGAAAAAAAAAGGAAAATACAAAGTATCTGCTGTGCATACTACATCAGAGGCTAGATCTAGTGGATACACTAAAGTTTTATTTTGTATTCATTAGTTGTTCATTACCCTCTGGAAAATCTACTTGCTGGCAAATGTATATGTTCAGATCCCACTTTAATCCCACCTCTAAGAACTTCCTTGCTCACCTGTGCCAACCAATACCTTTAAGGTATAGCATCCTCTTAGGACCTAGCAGGACTCTGGTTCCGATGAGTAAGGAAAGTACATTCAGCCTTCCATTAACAGTTTCCAAAGTTCTCTTACACTATTATCTGTACCACCAAGAAAATTGGGTTTATATTTATAAGAACTTGCAAGGCAATGTACCATACTACACTAATGTACCTGCATTTGCTCTAGCCATTGTTAGTGACAGAATGACATCTCTTGGAAGAAAGATTTTAAAGCATTAAGCCCTGGTACCTCACTGTATGAATTTATTTAGTAATAGATCATAGCAGAAAACTTGACTAAGTTAAAATGAAATCATAGTGGAATAAGATGTCCCTTAATCCAGGATGACTGGTGTCTTCGTAAGAGTGAATTCAGAACACAGACACAGAGGCAAAATGGTCTTGTGTAAGACAGAGGGAGGAACCAGAGAGAAGCAGCCACAGCTCAAGAGCAACATGAGCACCAGACAATGAAAAGGCTAGTCGGGAAACCCCCAAAGACTTAGGGAATAAGAAAGTCCTGCCATGTAATTTGGTTTCAAACTTCGGGACAAGAGGGCTGAAGGGAGTCAGTCAACAGAAAGGGAAACTGGTATAGTGGTAGAATAACATTTGCATTTTTGTGGTAGTGAAAGCATAAATAATACTAGAATTGCCAATTGGGTTACCTCAGTAACAAAGACTAAAATAAAAAATTGAAAAACCAGTTTTCAAGTTGGGAAATTATACCTGTCACTGTCACTCATCCCGTTGCTCATCGATTTGCTCAAGCGGGCACCAGTAACGTCTCCATTGTGAGACTTGTTGTTACTGTTTTTGGCATATCGAATACGTCATAGGTAGCTTGCCAGGCTCTGTCATCGGGCAAGACACTCTCAGTAGCTTGCCAGGTTCTACCGAGAGGGGTAGAGGAATCGAACCTAGGTCGGTGGCTTGCAAGGCGAATGCCCTACCACTCTGCTATCGCTCCAGCTCAGTGAAATTATAAACAAAAACAAAAACAAAAAGTCTATTCTCCAGAGTCAACAACTGTCTTATCCAGGTACCTAGAATATGGTACTTTGTTAAGGCAATCCTAAGAAAAAAGCACATTTTTCTAAGGTTACAGAAGCACTTCTCAGTCACAGGAAGAAAATACAATCAAATACAAATTCCAGAAAAAGAGATCAGACTGAACTTTATTAACAACTATATCTTAATCATCTCTTCTATTACTTGGGACCCATTAACCATTACTAGATGGATGCTAAATAAAGGGTGAGTAAAATTTTGAATTCTTTCCTTATGGAGACCGAATCAACAGTATACTAAGAGATAGAAATTTCTTCAATTTCTTAGGTTATGAACATATAAGAATGTAAAAAGAGTTTGTAGTGAGATGAATCCTTGGAGACTCTTTTCTTATGCCAACTTCATATCGTACTTTGTGACAAAAATTCCCACAGGATTAAGTTGTTTCCAGTGTTTTTCAATTTACTTATTTAGATATATCCCTGCTCTAATTAATACTTAGAAAAAACATCCACTACTGTCAACATTGCTATCACTTGGTAAAGGCAGGCATTCAATTCTTTTTGTTTATAAGAATAGAATATAATAATATTAATCCAAACAAGATGGTTTATTTTTTCAAACATATTTTTGTAGCTGATATTTTCCTTTTTTTATTAAATCACTGTGAGATACTTACAAGCTGCTCCACATTGCTAGTCATCAGGGAGCTGCAAATCAAATCTTTTATTGATTGAGATTCTAGTATTTACAATTAAAAATTGAAAATTGTTAACAATGGTATCTCACACACATAATTCCAATAACACTCCCACCACTAGTGTATCCATCCCCTTCCTCCAAGGACATGCATATCTCTCCCTTTCCATTATTTCTATCTCTTGCTTTCTATAATCCAGATGACTTTTGGGTTATTAGGCAAGTTCTAGGTCTTTTGTGACGTATTGCAAAAGAGCTCTGCAAACACTAGGTCTACACAGAGTAGTGTTTACTTAGCGTTGACCTTTGGTTATTGAGCTAAACTAGTAACCTTTTGATTTCCGAAAAGTCATCCTAATTTCTGGAACTAAATTATTTAACAGAGCAACCATCTGAATAGAACCTTGTAAAAAATAAATGAAATAATCCTACTATTAACCTTAAAATACAATTTAACTCAGTTTAAATATTCTAGAGTTTTCATCTTTGTTTTTTTTTTAATTGAATCACTGTGAGATAAAGAGTTACAAGGGTATTCATGATTTGGTTTCAGTCATGCAATGTAGCAACATCCATCCCTCCATCACAGTACAATTCTCACCACCAATGTCCTCAGTTTCCCTCCAGCCAACCCATTCCCACACACCCTGTCTCTACACCAGACACTTCCACCTGCACCCCCTCTCTCTCTCCTCTCTCTCTCCACTCTCTCTCTCTCTCTCTCTCTCTCTCCCTCTCTCTCTCTCTCCCTCTCTCTCTCTCTCCTTTTGGGCATTATGGTTTGCAATATTTGCAATACAGATACTGAGAGGTTATCATGTTTGTTCCTTTACCAACTTTTACCACGCAGTTCTTACACAACGCAGAGTGATAATTTCCAACTACTTTTTCATAGTGGTTCCTTCTCTATCCCAAACTACCTTCTCCACTAGCACTTGATGCAGGATTCCAACCGTGGACCAATCCTCCTGGCTCTTGTTTCTACTGTACTTGGATATTAGTCCTTTTTTTTTTTAACATCTCAAAAATGAGTACAATCATTCTGTCTGTCCCTCTCCTTCTGACTCATTTCACAGAGCATGATACTCTCCATGCCCATCCATTTATAAGCAAATTTCATGACTTCATTTTTCCTAACAGCTGAACAATATTCCATTGTGTAGATGTACCATAGTTTCTTTAATCAGTCATCTGTTCTTGGGCACTTGGGCTGTTTCCAGATTATGGCTATTATAAATAGTGCTGTAATACAAATAGAAGTGCAGATGGCATTTCTGCTGTATGTTTTTTGGGCCCCAGGAGTATATTCCCAGAAGTGGTATTGCTGGGTCATATGAAAGCTCAATTTCTTCATAGAGTTTTCTTAAGGCATTTTCCTGACTTCTTTTTGCCCATTGAATTATGTTCATAATTACTTAAGTCTAACTTTCATATCCTTTAATTTTAGAACAAATTTAAAAGGATAATTTTAATTGGAAAATCTCATAAGGAAATAGATTAATTTTGATGCCTTGCAATTGCATTCTCTGCATTTCTAAAACAGCATTTTTGATCATGTCAGTTTTGGAAAGGAAACCCACTTACTATAAGCAAATATGATAATCATATGGTAATGTCCTCATGTAAACATGCAATGCTTACATATATGAAATACAAATATACCCATTTTATATGCAATATATATGTAACGATTTATCTATATCTATTACAATATAATGGCAATGAGTGAAGATATGGGGTGTTAATCAAGTATCTTATTTAATTACAGACAATGTTGATAATTTGATAGTTTTTCAATAATTGTATTTAGGACCTTGACACCTGTTGGTAATCATGAGTTATAAGTAACTCAAAATACACACTCTGGTTTCCATGAAAGAGCACATTGCAAGAACACATGTTCAAGTTTCCTCAGATAAAAGACTCAGGTCAAGAACAAGTCAAGAACAAGAACACATGTTTAGATTTCCTCAGTTAAAAGATTCAAGTACTGATATGCATGTTCAGTTGCAAGGTCTACTCCCTGTGTTTCCTCATTTTATTTAAAATATTAAAAAAGTTAAGTGTGCAGGGATTTTTTTTTTATCTTTAAATTGCAAAGCAATGTTGTCTCTTCATGTCTCCACCTTAAACGAGGGAAGGCAGATCTGCATCAAAACATCAGAATAAAGAAAAAAAAGCAACTAATAGTCTATTTATTCTATTTTTATTCTGTTAAACAGATAATAATGAGTAGAGAAGACCCACATCATTTAGCCCCATAATAAATTGTGTTTGATACTGTGCAGATCAGGTCAACTAGTAAGGCACAGTTTTACCATGATCCTTTTTCAATTGGTAAGAAAAGAAAAAGTGCATGCATCAAAACTACTTTCATCTGTCTTCTTTATTTTAACACCACTAAACAGATAAGCATGCAAATCCCAAAGATGAAATGAATATATGCACAGATGCATCATAAATCTATATAGACACATACAAGTATACACAAAATTTAGAATTATAGAGCCATTACCAAAAAAATCTAAGTCATATACTATAATTGGAGGCAGCACAGTTCCATAATTGGCTAATAAACTACTAGTCAAAATCCATAATAAACTAACAGACATATATTTATATCAACAAAAGCAGGGTGACAGATCAGTAAGGAAAAGAACTGTACTGATAACTTTTAAAGGAAAACTAAAAAGTGAACCACTTTATTATCATATTGATTAAATCGGCATGAGACACATTAAAGAATTATTTGATGTGATTTTTAATCATTTATTGAAAATTAATGGTAACTTTTGGGGGACCTTAGAATACTAACGGAGTATTTAAGGTAAAAGAAAGAAACATCACAAAATAAGAATAAAATGTTTGCCCGGTAAATTTCATTTTGAAAAATTAAACAATAGTCTCAGCATCTCATTTGTAAACTTGATCAATTTGTAAACTTATATTCTAAAAAGGAATAAAAACAACTTCACAACTGGCCAGAAATATTTTCATACAAATCAATAGTCTCAGTACCTTATTATGGCTCAATTTATAAACTTCTGTTCTAAAAAGAATAAAAACAACCTCACAACTGGCCAAAAATATTTTCATACAAAACAATAGTCTCAGTACCTTATTATGGCTCAATCTATAAACTTCTGTTCTAAAAAGAATAAAAACAACCTCAAAACTGGCCAGAAATATTTTCACATAAAACAAATTAAGAATATATATGAAAATGAATTATTGAGAAAAATAACCAAAAGATAAAAACAAGAATACAATGAAATGATTCCCCATAAACATTTGTTTGAAAAGCAAGAATTATAAAGATAGTAAATGTTGGAAAGAATGTTAATCACAGGGTTTTTATATGTATTGATGTAACTTATCAAACGCTGGTGTAATAGCGTTTGTAAATAACTCTAGTATCCAAAACTCTGGAAAATCTATTTCCAAGTAAACATTCAACACCAGAGAAACTTACACAGACAAACTAGAATACAGGTACAAGAACATTCAAAAAAACCTGCACAGAAAAAATCCTAAAAGAAATAAAAATATTTACGTAATGGAAAATGGGTAAATGTGACAGATAGCCAGTTTATTAATTTTTCTGCAATAGTCCATTGTATAAATATGATACAATTTACATACTTCCCATGGATCATTGACATCCAGTCAAATCAAATTCCAAACGATTCAAAATTAAATAATCACTTATTTGGGATACATAACAATGTTAAACTATATTCTTACAAAAAAATTTTTAAAAGAGCCAAAAACCAGGATTATTGATTATCTTTATGAGAAATGTGGGGAAGAAACAATCATTTTTAAATGCAATTGATAATAAATAGCTTTTTGTTGATGTCAAAATATTAGTAACAACCTATTGCTAAATTAAGAAATAAATAGATGAAATTAGAGTCTATCCACAGAATAATAAGAAGTGTGCCACAAACTATAAAATACAACTAATTCTGTGGCCCATGGGGGCAAAATTAAATTCTTAAATATTTCATATTTATAAAAGAATGAAATGACAGGGAGTTGAGTGTGCAATTTGAGAAGAAATTACCATCTTTAATCAAATAGGCAAGAAAATAAAATCCTTAAGGCAAGGAGGAGTTTGGTGGGGGACCTTATAGAATAGGATTGGCAAGACTCACAAAAAAATAAAAAGAAACACAAGGAATTACTTCTCTGATGTTAGAACTGCAGTTGAGTAGGGAAAGTAAGTGAGGGAAAGTACAGCACATTCAGGGAAGCATAACAGATAAGCGCAGTAAGTGGAAAATTAAAGAAGTTGAAATAAGGCAGAAAATTGAAAGAATTTGAATAAAAGCTGAGAAATAGAATCAGCGACAATAACAGTATCAAGAGGTCCCACTTATTGAAAATGCCCAGCATCAGACTGAGAACAAAAAGGTATTACCTCATTTAATTTTCAAGGCAAACCTTTTAAGCTATTATTAATAGATCTAGCTACATTTTGCAGATCAGAGGACAGAGATATTAGCCCACAGTCACACAAATCATCAGTGGAGCACAGAGTACCCACAGCCACATGAGACTAATACCAAAGGCCACAGGCACATAATACATAACAGAGGTAACACTATTGATTTGGGAGGTTTATAAATCAAATCAACTATTTCTTGCTGAAATTTTTCTGATTATAAAATAGACTAAAACATTATAAAATGGACTGCCTTGGATGAATATTTATTTTAGGAACTTAGTGAATAATATTGATTTACACGAGGTAAAAATGTTTAGCAAGTTCAGCTTCGATGAATTCAATCATTTCCTAAGTTCTAGCTTAGAGCAGGATCTAAATTCAATGAGAGATGTTCAATAATAGCTGGAGAGCCTCATTTGTCTGCTTCGGGATCAGCTCAGCAACCACTTTGCCTGAGGTCCCACTTATCTCAGAATATACAACAATACAAAATCCTGCTTCTGGAGAATCCAAGCAGACACTGACAATTCATATGAATCTAATCAAACAACTTGTTGGTAAGGCAAGCAATTCATTGGGGTTAAATTAACCAATATATAGGTAATAGAAAATTACATTACCAAAAAATAAAAGTTCTCAAAGCAAGTCAGGATTTGGCCTCTTAAAATATGGTAGCACAGGTGTCCTAGAAACCCTCATCAAATTAAAAATCTAACTATTTTTCAATATTAAAATAATAAACATGCATATACGCAAACACATAATCACATATACCCTTTTAACTTGTATATATAAGCTTGAAGAAATAAGGAAAATCCTTAGAAGTCAGGAAAGATCAGAAAATAAGAAGCTGGAAAAGTGATTTCCCACTGAAACTGCTACTCTGGTGCTATCTGCCAATACTTGTGGACACTTGCCCCAGAAGTGTCCTGCAAAGAGGACCACAAAATGTTCCACAAAGAAGCAGTGTTCTTGAAAATAACATCTGTGCAGTAGCTCAGGAAATTCGTGACAGTAGAAGAGGTTGAAGATGCTGGGCCATATTGGCCATGCTTCTGCTGAAATCCAAGGAAAGACATAGGCACCGAGACAGGCTGTATTAGTCCACCAGAGTTGCAACAACACAACACTATTTGGGGAATGGGCGGCTTACACCAGCACTTCTCCATTAGTGCTAGAAAACCCCTCTGTGGGCCCCCACGAGAGAGAGTTCAAAACAGTCATAGGTCAAAATCACATAAACAGTATCCTCAGCACAAGATTAAGGGGCCAACTAGAGACGGAAACAAGGTCAGAAAGGAGCCACAGTCAAGCAAGGGTTGAAAAAGTCTTAAAGAACAATTATTCAAAAAAAAATATATTGTTTCCCCGCCCCCGCCCCCCCCCCATGGTTCTGGAGACAAGTTCAAGATAAAGGAATCAATAGAGTTGCTCTCTGCATTAAGAGCCGGACTTGCAAGTTGATGCTCATGGGCATTTCATTGGTGTACTGTTCTCCCAGGTCTGTGTACAAGCTTCCTCTTCTTAGAATGACAGCAGACAGATGAGGTTTGGGCACACCCTAATGATGCATTCAATAGAGTTATCATTTTAAAGGTCCTCTCTCTTAACACAAGCTGAAATACTTAACAGAACTTTCAGGAATGAAGTTGGGAAGATCAACTCAGCCCATAATACTCACAATAAGCCTTAAATCACTGATTCCAACACACCCCTCTTGTTCTTCCTTAAATCAACTCACCTTCTCTATTAACCCTGTAGGGTTGTGACCTTTATATGGTGCAATACAGAAATTGCTTATCAGTTCTCTTCTTATCTAATTAGCTAATTAAGGGGAGCTGACCACTTCATCTGAGAATCACTTTCTTTACTTGATTGCCTAGTCAACACATCCTTGTGGTTTTCTTCCAGTTTACTCAGCTGAGTACCCCTGGTCCTTTGTTGCTTAAAACCAGCCATCTTTTATAGTAATATTCAGTGTATAATCCTCTGTAGGCCTAAGATTGGCAATTTTTTTAAATCTCAGTTTACAATAGTACTAAAGTCATTATCTTAAAGATGGCCAATTTTGTATCCCTGCCTCTGCAAAACTCATATATTCAACTGCTTCCTCAACTTTTCTACTTAAATCTCTAATGAACATCAAAAATTGGGCTAAACCTATATTCCCAATTTTCTTCCTTCTCTCCATCTGAACTGATATCAGATAAATTTCTCTGTTCCTTCACATAAAAGCCATGCCGTTATACCTGAGTCCTCTTTTAACATAAGGATTAGAAAATATTACTCTCTGGACCTTATCATAGTAGGACTTTGTTAGCAGAATCATTGTCATATCATTGTTGTCCCATTGCTCATCAATTTGCTTGACCAGGCACCAGTAACATCTCCATTTGTCCATGTTGCGTTCAGGGTCAAGGGAATGAGGCCCATTATTGTTACTGTTTTTGGCATATGGAATACGCCATGGGTAGCTTGCCAGGCTCTGCCGTGTGAGATTCTGCATCGCTCTCTTCCAGGAGCTCCAGGAAGAGAGCGATGTTAGCAGAATACAAAGAAAAAATGCTCATAATCAATATGCTCAGTCAATACTAACATGGATAACCTAACTATATTTAGCCATGTCTTCAAAATAAATTTTATTTTCAAGACCAGGCATGGAAAAGAAAAGTGAAACAAAATTTTAAGAGATAAATAGAAATATTGAGCCCAAAGTTAGTTCCATCCATGTATCAATCTTCCAAAATAGCTGCAAAATATTTCACACCAATGAGAGCACTGCAATGTGCAAAAATCTTCTATTCTAAGACATGACCTTTAATTAGATATAACTGCAAAAACTGACAGATTGGATCCCTACTGTGAGTGATGTATAGTGGCAGAGGGAAGTATTGGATAGGAAATAACCACCCACTTTCTGCTTCCTATCATCCTATTGTGTCTGAGAAATGAGGTACTCAATCTACCTGCTGATTTTCCCTAAAGCTATTCTGTTCAATGATGGCATCTGGGATTCTATAAAATATTAGAATGGTTCAAGGGAGAATAAAATTTACCATTGCACAGTTTTTTAGACCATTATTAGAACCCAATATCTAATAAGGAGTTATATTTTTTCTTTGTAATTACCCCCACCAAGATACAAGGGATGCTCACTAATATGTAAGAAATTAAAAATTACTCAGCAGTAGTTACTTCTCACACCCGTTAGCATCCAAAGTTGACAACTATCAACACGCAGAGGCTGGCAATCTGTGGCTACTGCCATCTGGCATCTATGCTGGGAAACAGAAACTCCCAAATAACCTTGCTCCAAAAGGAAGAACACATTTGTTAATTTGAAACTGTGTGCTTCTGGTTTGTTATGGATGATGTGAATCCTCTAACATATCATGATTCCTCATTATTTCCTCAACCTCGATTCTTTAAAAAGCCACTGGGCTTTCAAATCTGTGCATCACTACTCTTCGCTAACAATATTCAGCATAACCTTTAAAAAAATATATGAAGGATGGGACCAAGACAGACAGTTTAGGAGTTAAAGTGCAAATCTTGCATGCAGCTGACGCTGTTTTGATCCCTAGCACTACAAGGCACTGTAGTGTACTGTATGCTATATAGCACGGTGTACTCAGGCTCCCAACAACCCCACTCATCAGGCCATGACTGGCTGAGAATATAAGAGGCTGAAAGTTGCCAGGCCCAGGAAAATAAAGAAATCCATAATGAACTAAAGTTTATTTAAACTTCTTTTTTTGGGTTCCTCTACTTCCTTCAGGTCTTTTTTTTTTTTTTTTTTTTTTTTTTTTTGCTTTTTGGGTCACACCCAGCAATGCTCAGGGGTTACTCCTGGCTTTACACTCAGGAATTACTCCTGGCGGTGCTTGGGGGACCATATGGGATGCCGGGGATTGAACCTGGGTTGGCCGCGTGCAAGGCAAACGCCCTACCCACTGTGCTATTGCTCCGGCCCCAGGTCTTATTTTTAATACCACCTGAATCTCCTTCACCAATGTATCCGTTAAGTGACATAAGTCTGTAGCTAACACACTCTAATCCTTGTATCATACTACTTATCACAGTATAACTGAATTGCTTCTTTTGGGGGTGACAGGGTTAAGGAGGTGGGACAAAGCCACTCTGAGCTTAGGGATCACTCCCGAAGGTGCTCAGGGGCTTCAATGATATGCCAGGATGGAACAGAGGTCAGATGCATGGAAAGAAAGCTTCCTAGCACTTGTATAGCCTCCCCAGTTCCAGAATTGGTTCCTTAGTGGTCTAGAGCCTTGAAATGGACCTTGGCGGTCAAATAACTAATTCCATGATGTATGAGACAGAGAAGAATACAGAAATGGAAATTTCCAACATTAAAAAATATATATATCTATCAGAAATTTGGTGTATTTACATTTGGAAAGAGTCTATTCTCACTGAACAAAGAAGAAACAGCTTAGCTTACTGCTTGCTATAATAGTCAGCAAAATTAGACTGAAACAGACAGGAAGCTACCAGATGGAATGCATCGTTAATAACATCGAACTATAAGCCTTGTCAAGAGTTGATCTGAGGGCATGGCTCTGGCTGTGCTGTCCCTCCAAAGCTGCCAGTAATGGCTTTCTTAGTTCTAAAGTTATGAGAGCAGGCTTGCTCTTCAAGCCTTTGTTCTCCTTGAACACATCTCTCTCTTGCTTGTCTCAATGTTTCTTTATTTGCCTATTTCCACTCTAGAGAGCCCTTGTTCTCTCTCAAATGTGTATTTTTCCCTCTCTCCCCTCACATCTTTCTAAATAAAGTCTCAAAATCCCTACTTGCTTCACCAAAAAAAATAATAACAAAATTAAGTTATGGTGCAAGAATTCAGTCAAATTTGTCCATTCTAATGGTATATTCAGAACCTAACACACTGTCAGGTTAGATGTGCAATATACTGTGTCAAATAAACTGAACTAAAGAAGAGTGCTCTTTTTCAATGTTTTTAACTCTCAAAATCAGATTGTTTATGTTAAATTTCCTCAGAATACTTTTCTAAGTTCCCATTATCCCATTTTTATATGTTGTTATTCGGATATATTTGGAATTCTCACTCTAGCACTCTATTTCAAGCTCATCTCCATACTCAAGCACAGTAATCATTAGTAAAACCATTATTAATTACCATTATTGTTTTTATCTGTGTTGGAAATTATTATCAAATATTTTCCCTTAGCCTGCCTCATGAGCGGGGGGAGAAGGCAGCTGGAATAGAGAAGGGACCACTAAGAAAATGATGGTTGTGGCCGGAGCGATAGCACAGCGGGCAGGGCGTTTGCCTTGCACGCGGCCGACCCAGGTTCGATCCCCGGCATCCCATATGGTCCCCCAAGCACCGCCAGGAGTAATTCCTGAGTGTAAAGCCAGGAGTAACCCCTGAGCATTGCTGGGTGTGACCCAAAAAGCAAAAAAAAAAAAAAGAAAATGATGGTTGGAGGGATCGTTTGGGATGTGAGATGTATGTTAAAAGTAGATAAAGGACCAAACATGTTAACCTTTCCTCTTCTGTATTGCAAACCATAATGCCGAAAGGTAGAGAGAGAACATGGGGGAAACTGTCTGCCATGGAGACAGGGGGAGAGTGGGGAAAGGACGGGTTTACGGGGGAGATTGGTGGTGGGGAATGTGCACTGGTGGAGGGATGGGTGTTTGATAATTGTCTGATTGTAAGTCAACCATGAAAGCTTACAACTGTATCTCACAGTGACTCAATAAAAATATTTTTTCCTTAAATATTCTTACAAAATCCCTATGTACTATGTTTTATTATTAATAATACAGTGTTTTTATATTGATAAAAGTGCTGCACTGTATGACTGTCATCCCATTGTTCATCTATTTGCTTGAGCGGGCACCAGTAATGTCTCCATTGTGAGACTTGTTGTTACTGTTTTTGGCATATCGAATATACCACGGGTAGCTTGCCGGGCTCTCCGAGAGGGACTGAGGAATTGAACCCGGGTCGGCCATGTGCAAGACAAATGCCCTACCCACTGTACTATCAGTCCAGTCCATATTGATAAAAATACAGCTAAAATGAATGCTATGTTAAACAATTAAAAATTAACTTAAACATCAAAATAAGTACATGTATAACACTTAAATGTTTATCTACATGCTTTATTTTTGGATTAATTGCTTCTATAAAATGAAGAATAAATCTCTATTTAGTTTTGTTAAAAATGTTAAAAAAATCATAAAAACAATTTGTCCTTGAAATGAGCCAGGAAATGAGCCCTCAAGACAAATAAGTCTAAATTTTCAATAAATCTTTAAGGGATACAAAATTTAACGAAGCTTTTCTCAAAAATAAAAAAAAAAAATCACAACAGATGACTGTCCTTTCTAGAATCTAGAGATTCAGCCTCTTATTAACATGGGTTAGTTATCATGTCTCTGGTTAAGGAAAGCTAAAAATAAAATGTTTTAAAATTCCAAAAGAACATCAGGAGACATTCTAGGTCTGATTCACCATAATTGCCCCATTCATGGAAAGGGACTATGAAAATTTTGCTTTAAAGCTTTTATAGCATTTTTGAAATGAAGATAATTACACCAGCCTCTACAGCACGAGCAATAACAACAGCATGACCTTCCAAGCTCCGAAAGCTTCTCAGCATAACTCAGAAGTTTGCCACCTCACTTCACTTTTTTCCTTTTTGTTTTGTTTGGGGGCCACATCAGCAGTGCTCAGGGCATAGTCCTGGCACTGTACTTAGAGATCATCCCTAGTAGTACCCAGGGAATCACATGCAGTGCTGGGGATCAAGCCAGGGTTGACCACGTGCAAGAGAAGCACTTAAATCCTTTTACAATTTTCAGGGCCTGCCTATCTTGCCTTTGAAACTCTACAAAGGATCTCCCAATTCTAGGTTTAAGGATGTTAGATTCATGCCAACATGCCTTCATTCCACACTATAAAAAAGACAAATACAAAAAAAAATTAAAGAGTAAGCACGCTTGGTTATAACTATTATTTATGAAAATAAAAATATTTAATTTGTATGTTAATAAAACTTTAACAAGAGAGAGCGAGCAAATGGGAATGCCCTGCCACAGAGACAGGGTTGGGTGAAGGGGACAGGGTGGGTGGTGGTGGAAGGGATGCTGGGACCATTGGTGGTGGAAAATGGGCACTGGTGGAGGGATGGGTATTTGATCATTGTATGACTGAAACGTAAGCATGAAAACCTGTTAGTCTGTAACTTTGTCTCACAGTGATTCACTAATAAAATAAAAAAAGACAAACAAACTTTTAACAAGATTGACTCACAAGAACAATGAAGGTTCCAGGGCTGGAGGGATAGAACAGTTGGTAGGATGTTTGCAGTGCATGAAGCTAACCTGGGCTCAATCTCAGGTTAGCATCCCATATGGTCCCCTGAGCACCGCATGGAGCAATTCCTGAATGGAGACCCAGGAGTAACCCCAAGCGTGAGCATCCCCAAGGGTGTCCCCACCCCCCCAAAAAAAATTGGTTGTTTAGAATTAAGAGAAAACTGGAGGTGAAATTAAGGCCTGCGTACTGACAAACTTAGTAAAAGTCACTAAGACTCAATTGTAATGGAACTTTTCTAATAACAGAATAATATTGTCCTTCATCTTATCACTACTTCAAACAAGACTTTATTTCTCTCACTCATATTTGAAAAATGCCCCATTTTTACTTATTCTGTTTATAAATTTAATTTGATTCATGTGAACAATTTAAAAATTAGTTCAAATGAAAAATAATGATATATTGTCTATTGACAAGTTATAACACAATAGCTAAATGCTAAATAACAAAATGCATTATAATTACAGGTGCCAAATTTCTGATAAAAAATTGAGATACACGTACCAAATTACAGCTCTAATACATTAGTCTAATACAGGTAGTAGGAAAGTTACTAAATCTTATATTTATCATTGACTCCTAAAATAACTTCAAAGGTCCTAATTTAGTGTACTATTTGATATGTGTTATATTAAATAGGAAACTTTAGTTTATTGTTGAGAAAAAGAACCCACTCAAATAATCTTATGTTGAAAAAAATATTGATGTCTGATACATAGAAAGTAACAAATTGGGATAGTTCTAAGGCTTTAAGAAGGAGTTTATCATCAATATCTTATTTTTCTCTATCTCCCAACATTACTTTTCTTGTTTTATCAGGTTGTTTTTAGATAGAAAGATGCCCACAACTGTTCCAGAAAATTATATTAAGTCAAAAAAAAAAGAAGAAAAAGCCTAATCAAAATTCCTACTAGATTTTTAATAAAACTTTTACAGAGTCTCAGTAGAACTAACTGTGTCATATACCTGTCACTAAACACGGAGGTCAGTAAATGTTCTCTGATTGGATTGACCTGGGTCATCTTCAATCTCAAATTGGGGATTTGGTAGGATGGTTGATGGCAGAATCACCGATACACTGAGAATGAGGACAAGCTGGTTTTCAAATCAAGCATAGATTTGAAAGAAATAAAGTATCCTTATTAAAAACAAGCAAATGAATGCTGGAAGTATAAACTGGTGTCCACAAAAAAGTTTGGCAAGTAAGCAGCTATCTTGTCACTAGTATTCTGTTGTATATTTATGTCTCAGTTTCATGAGATGCTTTATGTAGGTAAATGATAACACAACCATTTAAAGCCAGTGTTTTAAGTACCCATTAAAGACATGACATGGTGCTATATTATGTCACTAATTAAGTTACTATTTAATCACACATATGACTTACTTTCAGTGCTAAGCAAGATCTTCATAGTCCTATAGGACTATTGCTGAAAACTGAAATTAGAATTACATTTTTACATTTCTACATTGACAACATTACATTTGAGGTTGTAGCCTACTGATGATAGTACTTAGCTACCAAAATTTCATTATATATAATTAATTAGAAGAATCCAAATTAGATGCAATTTTATGTGTAACTGTGTCCTACCTTAAAAAATTAATTTGAATCAAACATCACATTTCAGTTTTATTTTATAAATAAGATGGTTGAACTTAAAGAGATTTAGTTAGAGAAATATGAGGGGGAAGAAAGAGAAATGTGTTTAAGAAAGAACACAAACTTCTCCAGAGGGGAAAAGGCAGGGCTTCAGTCTTTAACTTAATATATACAGCCTTCAGTCATGTTTTAATTACTGTAGCTGGAGTTCAGAAAGTAGATGAGGGTAATAGTGAAAAGGTGGCACACTCTGTAAGGTACTTTAAGGAGTCTGAACTTGTAACAGAAGGTAATGAGCAGTACTTAAGCAGAATTATGTGCTTGACTTGTGGGGTTTGTGTTTTGCCTTGTTTTGTGTCCACATCTGGCAGTACTCAAAAGCTATTCCTGGCACAGTGCTCACATGTAATTCTTGGCAGTGCTGGGAATCCAAACCAGAGCGCCGGCTTACAAAGCATGAACCTTTGACCCATCTCCCATGCCCCTTATCTGTGGTTTCTGAAAGTTCAAGTCGATACAGAGACTATATTACAGGAATTGAGAGGAAATATGAGGAAACCCACAAGAGTCCAAAAAAAAAAAAAAGATGATGTTGAGTAAATGAAAAGACAAACATTTGGGAATGGGAAGGAGACGATTTGAAGACACGGTATACATCAGAGACCCACATGAAGAACAAGAAGTCGGCTTCTATGTAGTACATTTGATGAGCTTTAGGTATCCTAGAATGAGAAAGTAATGACTAGAAATGAATGGATAACTCATTGATGTGATGACTGAAGAATGATTAATAGTACAGAGATTTTCAAAAATGACCAAGTCAATGTCCAATAAGATTTCACAGTTCTGCGCGGATGTAAACAAGGCAGCAGGGAATGATCTGTAGGGCAATTCCCAGCTGAGGCCGGCCAGATGACTGCCGTCCTGCCTTAGCACTCAAACTTGAAACAAATGTCCTCTCCGTGGACTACTTAATGTAATGGGGTTTTTCTTCCAAATTTTTGATGGTGGTTTTACTGTTTAAAATAGCCCTCCAGCACAATGCTGAGATGTTCTGCAATGCTTCTGAGTTAAAGACCTTGAGGTTTCTTAAGGAAAAAATATTGTAGAGAAGACTAAGAGTGCTGTGGCTGTAATTTCAATGTTCACTCAGACAAAGAAGAAAGAAATCCACAAATCTGTATCTGATTTTGCTCTGAAAAAATATCAAATGCACATCAAAAGAGCATGGAGAAGCTTTGGGAAAGAAGGAAAACTACCCGCATTTGTGAATTCAGGAGATGATGGCCAACCACAACAACAAAAATTGTTTTTCTTTTCTTTGGAGATACACTCAGCAGTGCTTGGGATTTATCATGGCTCTGTATTCAGGGATCACTTCTGGAGGGCTTAGAGAAGCCATCTGGATGCTGGGGATCAAACCCAAGTCGGCTACTTACAAGATAAATGTCCTACAGTCTGTACACTCTGGACTATAGCTCCAGACCCCAGCAAAAGTTTTAGAGCAGAGATGTGGATTATTGGTACAGAACAGGCCTTGCATGGGTGAGGCTCTGAGTTTAATCCCTGTCACATTAAAAAAGGAAAGAAAGAAGAAAAATCTTAAGAGGTACAGTGGAAAGCACTGTTGTAAGGCTGAAATCCAAAGATGTCTATGGTTATATTATTTAGGATTAAGAAAATATAAAAGCCTTATTGATTTATATTTAATTATGAAGACCTCACATCAATAAATTCTTATAAAACTACCAAAACATCATGCCAGTATGTACCACCAGTGGCTGCATTTCTATGTAGTTTAACACAAATTGCAACTTCGGCACCAATGTGTTAACAGATATGTCTTAACAGAAAAACACACAAGAAAAGGCAATTTAGTGAGATCAGCTGATGATATGTAACCAGAGATATGAGAAAACTTAATCTTGACTTACCTAGATGGGCCTGGTGCTGCTAAATTAGAATGCAGAGCTACTTTATAAATATGTCCTGTGAGAATCACTGTCACTGTATCACTGTCATCATTGTTCATCGATTTACTTGAGCGAGCGCCAGTAACGTCTCCACTTGTCCTAGCCCTGAGATTTTAGCAGCCTCTCCTTACGCATTTTTCCCAACAATTGGAGGCTCTTTTCAAGGTCAGGGGAATGAGACCTGTAATTGTTACTGTTTTTGGCATATCAAATACGCCACTCTCAGTAGCCTGCGGGGCTCTCCAAGATATATATATTTCCCTTTATGATGATGGTTAAGAATATGTTCACTCATGCGTGAGGCTCACGTCTTGTGAGAAAAATAAGGAAAACTATGTGTTAGTGAATGCATGTGCAAGTCATATTTATATAACTTTGTTTAATTCAAAGATTTATGCATATTTATTAACAGTGTATAGTATCTAAACAAATATAAAATATGAGTTATCACTTGCTCTGTTCCTTGGTCAAAACTCTGTATTTTTACTTAGATGATAGAATCAAATGTATTCTCATCTATTGTTCAAAGGTTACCAGAACAAAAGCACTGAAGATAGTGACCGTTTCTACACTGCACCACACTGCCATTACATCCACCTTAATGTAATGATTCCATTTTGAACATTCTTCAAAAATTCTTTTTTTTAAATTTTTATTTATTTATTTATTATTTATTAGTGAATCACCATCGGGCAAGGCGCTTGTCTTACACACACTCTTCCCGGTACAATCCCTGGCACTGCGGGTGGTTTCTAAGCACAGAGTCAGAAATAAGCCCTGAGCACAGCTGGGAGCAGCCCCAAAACCTAAAACTGAAAAAAAAAAAAAAAAAAGAAATTCTCAGTGAAAAAACCAAAGTGCTTTGAATGGCAAATTATCTCATTCATTTTTTTTTCCTTCCCCCTATCTCATTCATTTTTATGGGAAAGGTGGACTCAGAGCATTTAGGAGAGTTTTTTATTAGCTTAAATAATTTGACTTGTTATTAAAGTGTTGCTGAGACACAGAAATGCATCAAATATCATCAAGTTGGGTAAATGACCTGCAATAAATTCAAAATTATTCACATGTAAATAATTATATATTACTAGCAATACAGGGGACATAAAATCAATGATATAAATAATCTAACAAATTTCATGAAAATGAGGCCATTATATTTACAGTTTCAAGTACTTTAAAAGCTGCTTGAATTTCTTTCATGGGGTAGAATATTAATAGGAAACCATTATTCTGCTTGTGAAACAGCATGTGTTCATTGAAAATAGCATATATTTCCAGCATACGAGGAATATATGCTTAATTACTCAGAAACTTTTATTTAAATAAAATATGAAGTTCATCTTTAAAAGGTTCAATTCATTTAAATGATCTAATATGAAACAAAGTTGGTAGCCACATAAAGACACAACATTCTGATGGAGAAATATATTCTACAAAGCATAGAGCTGAATTCATTTCTCACTGTAATTTGCAGATGTTAAAACTATTTCCTAATTGGTTTGGTTCAGCAGTTGCAACAAAAAGTTTCAATTTCAAGATAGAAAAAATGTTCGAGAATCATGGCTTCCATTTGTATATCTTTAAGAATTAAATACTCCAATTCTTTTATCCTAATTGTGTGCAAATCATTTAGTAGGAAAATGAAGAAAACAGATACAAAGTAAAAAAGGAGAAAATTATCCCAAATTACTAAGATAAACAAAACAAGGGAGCTGGAACAGTAGTATAACAGGTAGGACACTTGCCTCGCACACTGCCAACCTGGGTTTGACCTCAAGCACCAATATGGCCCCCTGAGTCCCACCATGAGTAGTCCCTGGGCACAGAGTCAAGTCATCCCTGAGCACTGCAAGATTTCCGCCCCCCCCCATCCTCACCCCCCAAAAGTTATTTTCACTGAAAGTGAAAAATCTCACTTTCCAAATGTACCTACATTATGTTAATCCACTCAGTATCTTAAGTATTCAGGTAGATATTAGATGCAACCATTCTACTATTTGCCTGGTATACATTAGGCAACTTATTTTCCAAATGCAATATTACAAAAATCCTGATTATTATATTTATTATACAGATGGAACTAACAAGGATTAGGACTCTTCCCAAGACATGACTAAATCCAGGATCTAACAAAAGCATAACTAATAAAAAACAAAATGTCATTTTTAAGATTGACTTCCCCATTTCTTTATCTTATACAAACAATAGATATAAACACAAATGTGTAAAGACTCCTACACAAGAAATTCTTTAGGGCTAAATATCATTATAGATAGAAAACTAACACCCACAGTAATAAAGCATTTTGAAGTGAGGTGGGTCCCTTTGTGACATAGTAACAAGGCAAGAAGTGAGCCTAAGAATAAAGTTTAGTTCATTCTTCTTACTAATGAACCAAAGTTGCCCTGGTATTGCACCCCTTACTTTTAGCTTATACATTTTCTTAGTCCAAATGAAGTTAGATTAACTATCTTTACTAAGAATTATAGGAAAAGAAGAAGATAATGATCAACAGTGGATGACACTAGTCTGACAATTACCATAATCCTACAGAACAATCATCATGTCTTTGATACATATTTCCAAATAAAAAGTAAAAAGGTTAAGCTTCTGATGTCAAAACAGTCTGTCCCATTCTCAATTTCTTAATTTGCTTAGTACCTCAGTGCTGCAATAATTATAAAAACAAATCCTTTACATTTTGTATGAGGAAAGACAGATGATGTGAAATCAATTACTCTAAACATTTTACTCCACATATTTACAAAGCATATATATATGTATATATATATAGCTTTATATATATATTATATAGCTCTCAGAGAGCCCGGCAAGCTACCGAGAGTATCCCACCTGCACGGAAGAGCCTGGCAAGCTCCCCATGGCATATTTGATACGCCAAATACAGTAACAATGATGGGTTTCATTCCCCTGACCCTGAAAAGAGCCTCCAATTGTTGGGAAAAACGAATAAGGAGAGGCTGCTAAAATCTCAGGGCTGGGACGAATAGAGACATTACTGGCGCCCACTCAAGCAAATCAATGAACAATGGGATGACAGTGATACAGTGATTTACAAAGGCTGAAAGATAATCTTTAGATACCACTAGCTTTATTAATCTTTGTTTTCCTCTGAGCACAATAGCAAATTCTGAACTGCCATTTCAGTAGCAAAAAACAAATTGTGTGTAATCCTCACTTCTCTAATAGCAAATATTCTTTCATCAAATATAAATGGCACACACTGACTTCCACTTAGTTTTAACGGTGCTCACGCCAAAGAAGGTGTGATGAATTAATGAGTCAGTAAGCAATGAAAGAATTTTCATTCATTATGAGTTTTATCCAAACACTTTACCAAAGTCCATTTAAAAGAGAAGCATTTTAACTTTTAAGTGATGATCATAAAAACATAAAATTTAATGGTGCAGAGATTTATATTTCATGGGAGTTTCCTTCTTCTGGTTCATGACTGCTTGTGAGTAATAAAACTGTTTGCTCATTAGATAGAATTACTCCCTTGACTGGTGACATCAATGTGTTTGTAACAACCATCTGGTAGCCTGGCCTAAAACATACTAACAAAAGGAAAGGGAGGAAACTATACGTTTTGGGCAGAAGCTATTGTAATCAGTAGAAAACAGAAAGTCAGGGGTGACTGTGCATTAGATTTCCCATACACTTCATTCTCACAAGCACACTACTCATAAATAGTTTAACATGTGTCTTAAACTAATGTGTCTGAATAATTTCTTAGAATAAATGTTAGACACAATGCATTGAAAACATCTTACATTTAAAAAAGTAATGTAAGAAAAGGCACACTGTCTGAAATAGAGATCTGAAAATCGTTTCAAGTAGGGATACACTTTATAGATTCAAATATCCTAAAGTATCTAAAAATATTGCTAACATAGATATTACTTATGCTGACAATTATTTAAAATGTATAACTCTTAATCATTAAAATATATATTTAAAACATGCAAGATATAAATGCACTGAAATGAAAGATTACTAAAATATTCTACTTTGTATATAAAAGAGCAAATGTTGACAGCTTAACCCTTGTCAACAAATACATTTGACACTGTTTTCATAAATTCAACCCCTTGAAATTATATCTTACCCTTCAGTACCTTTCTCGTGAATCAGATATTGATGGCTGAAGTCTTGGAAAAGGAACAAATGTTGATCCACAAGGAACTAGCTGTGGAGACATTATGATCTTCTGCTCAGAGATTCAGGAGAAAGAAAAAAATTTTCAGCCCAAACTCCTTTCATTCAGTTGTGTGACCACAGGAATGGAGTCTTTGTTTTTACCATGACTTTGGAAGGATTTTATAGAACCTAAACATTTCAGCTCTAGCAGCTGATTCTAAATTCTTTAATGCTATCTTTGATTCAGCGTTGCTTGACA
This sequence comes from Sorex araneus, assembly GCF_027595985.1. Taxonomy (NCBI): domain Eukaryota; kingdom Metazoa; phylum Chordata; class Mammalia; order Eulipotyphla; family Soricidae; genus Sorex; species Sorex araneus. The sequence continues at coordinate 29,730,438 of NC_073308.1, forward strand.
GACTATTAAGGAAATGTTGATGATGCAGGAAGACCAGTGTACTGGTTAACATGATTATTTTGCAGAACACTGTGCATTCATTAATAGAAAATAAGTTGTCATAACATTCCTCTCTGCTTCTAAAAATCTTTTATGAACCTTTATTTCATGCCAGGATGCTCGTTGCTAAAAATATATAACATATTACTTATTTTTGAAAACACAACATGACCATAACCTTATCTCAGGACAGTCCTTGATACTGAGACTGCATCTATCAAACATACAACACTGACAATTCAGGCAAGTATGAATGATCATATTTCAAAGAGATTTCTATGATAAAATAATATCCACAATAAATGTTAAATCTCAAGACATGATTGCTTAACATGTGTCTTTCGAAATGGCTGACAAACAGGACACAATTAATGTTGACATACTTCTTAAAGGATATAACAAGGACTGAAGGATATACCAAAAGAAATCATCTCTATGAATTCATTAATATGCAAAAATTATGTCTTACTGAATGTAACTTACTTGAAGGCCATGAAGATGGTAAGAAACTATTAGCAATTTATTTATAGTATGTATATGTACTCATATATCAAATTAGATTAAAATAACATGTCCTTTTTTTTTTTTACAGAAAGTTGTTAGCATTGCTCAGATTTTTTTTTATTTCTGATAGTGGTTAATCATTATTTTCCACCTTTCCCAGTGTGACCAGGTACAAGTTACCTAATAAAAATAAAAGACTAACGACATAAGATGCACAGTTTGTACTAAATGATACAATTGCACAAAGTTTCACACCACAGTTTGAATGCTTCAAGTGCTTGTCCTTTCAAAAATGTCTTTCTGTGGACCAGAACAATAGTATAGTGAGTAGAGTGCTTATTTTGCTTCTGGCTGACCTGGGTTTGACTCTTGGCACCCCAAATTGTCCCACAAGCCTGCCACAAAGCAGCAGTAAGCCCTGACCACCATCAGGTGTGGCTAAAAAGAAAAAGAAAAATCACTTTGTGAATGCCATAAAATCCAAATAACTACTCTTTGGTGACATTAGGTCATTTCTGAACATGTCACACTGAAAACACTCTAAGCTATAAAATAAAGATATCTCTCTTCATTTCTACTTACTACTTCAGTTCTAATTAGGGGTTGGCCTCCTGTCAACTTCCCTAGGTAATTTATTAGGTTCAGAGAACTTTAAAAGAATCCATAAAACATCAAATATTTATTGTAAATATCCGTTTTGAAGGACATAAATTCGTGTCCTCATCACTATCCAATGATATCAAACCATACTATCAAATATAACTTTTATTATTTGAAAGAATAGAGTATCCATTTCATTTTTTTCAAATACATTGTGTGGACTTTGTCTATACAAGGAATTTTTTCTTTGTTACTGAGCTAGATCCATACCTTTCTCCTATCCTATCAGAGAAAGACATCCTTCCTTCTCAGAGCAGAAGTCCCTAACAAACATACTACAGGAAGGTGGATATCTGAAGACTAATGTTGAAAGGAGTGGAAAAGTATCAAAGCCACATACATTGAAATCTGGTTCTGAGACAGCCTTCCTCTAGAACTATGTAAATGTTGAGTCTCACATTTCCCTGTATAAAATGGGGGTAGCGGTTCCTACCTTCTAACACAAATGAGAATATGGGAAAAAAAAAAACCCTAGAGGAACCCATGGTAGATAATCTCAATCCATGGTTCTGTATTTTTTTTCTCACACATTTATTAACCTGGTACTCTGAGAACCATTATGATCAACAAGTTACAATAAAATTTTACCACAAAGCGGACACACATTGCAGTGAGACTTCACAGTATTATTTCTGAGAAAAGTAGCTTTGGGGTAAGTTTACTGAAATAACAAAAATAACCCAAGAGCCCAGTGATTATTTCAGCAGGATCTCTAGCCAGCCAGTCCCAGAATCTCTCTCCATGAAGTAATCAGAGATGCCTTTATTTCAGCAATTTAATGTAATTAGACTAAAATGGCTGCTGGGAGCCGGCAGAACTGCCTGCTGAAGCAGAATTTTCTGGTATTACGAAGTGCCATAAAGTGGTGATGAAGGGACCTGGGCAAGCTTACCTGTGAGTTAACTGTCTCACTCTAATTAAGCATTGCATTGCCATCAAGATACTCAAATGTGTGAGTAGGCTGCCTTTACTCTCAGTACAGTGAATCAAAATTTTCAGAAAACAAAATAATGTAGATGCAATGTTTTTCCTTCTGAGAAAAAAAAAAAAAGGCCTTGTCACATGTTCGTGTTTATTTCACAGTGATTGTGAATGAGGCTCAGCAGCAATAATTTTCTGATTTATAACTTTAGCCCATGAAAAAATCTTTTCAAAACATCAAAGTTTGGACTGTCAGGAACAACTCATTCTGACTTAATATTCTCAAGTCTCATAAACATCAGCAGTGGCCAAGCAAAAAAACAGAGAAAAGAAGGGATTTTTGTGTAATAGCCAAGCAGTGCATTTCAAAGTCATTTACATTTCCAAAACACACAGCAAAAGAACAACTCAAAGGTTCATTTTTAAACATAACACCTGAATGCTTTATGAACCTTATTAAGCAGAGAAAAGGGAACTGTGGAGATAAACACATCAGAAGATATATAACTGGCAGACCATATGTTCCTAATTCACCTTTGAATTTTCATCATGCCTGTCAGGTTTCCATGTGTCTAAAATTGATTAACTAACAAGAAAAAGTGGGAAAAATATTAATACACCGAGATCTCTAATAATCATCCACAGCAACCAATTTTTTACACAAATTTAGTGATTTGCTGACTGAGTTAGTTAAAATCTATTTCAACTTTTGCATAAGTAAGGGGATATCCATAGAGTAAAATTGCACTCTATTCAAATCTCCTGATAAATAATATATTGAGCTCACCTTACAGACCAAGGCTTAAAATAACTGAGTTTACTAAGGTAAGTAGAAAAGGGAGGTACGAGGGTCATCAAATAGTGGTAGAAGAACACTGCTGGTGCGGTGTTAGAAAATTATACACATGAAACTCTATCATTAACAATATTGTAAATCATATAAAATAAAATTAGAAATAACAAATAAAAAGTCTATTAAAGTTGAAATATAAAAAGGTAATGAAATAATAGGTGTCTGAAAATGTGTATCTGACATTAAATCCCAGAATTGTTTCGGGTGAGTAGAAAAAAACTTGGAAAGTGACTGATTGAGTAGGGGCTGGAATGGACACTTAGGAAATAAAATGCACAAGTGCCAAGATTGCTTCCATTGCAGCTGATCAGTGTCCGTATTTTAATACTGAATGGCTCTGATAGATAACCATTTCAATGTTTTTATACTTTCAGAGAAAATATGAGCAGAATGTTGGTCCATGGAGTAAGCTAATTTCCTACCTTGTCTATCATCTGTACATTTAAAGTACACAACTGGTGAGGTACATTACTTTAAAGTTTCTCATTTTGAAATTTTACTCCAGACAGTAAATATGTGAATGTCACAGAATTATTATTAACATACGATTTGCTAGACTTCAGAGGCTGATTATTTGAGTTCATGAGGAAATACCTATGCCCTGAGATTATTCTCAGATGAAGAATACGAAAGCAAGAAAGAAATAAGAAGGCTGTTGCAAACTAAATTTCAAGTATTAATAAAAATATAAAAAGAACAGTTTCCTCTTAGATTTTGTTTTTTAAAGGGAAATAAAGAGTAACAGTTTGTTTCTAAAACATCTGATAAAAGGGTCAAAGCTGGAAATAAAAGAAAGAAAAATGAAGATCAAATATATATATATATATGGTCCATACATTTTTTTAGCAATGTATGATAAAGATTTTTAAGTCGGCTACAGAAAAATCAGATAACCTTAGAGAACTGACACAATTTTACTGATTTCTCTTCAATGAATCATCTCAAAGAGGAGTGTAAATAGATAAACCACTCACCTCTCCAACACTAACATAAATTTCTTATAATTCTCCTAACTGAAGATAAGCTGCAAAATGGACAGTGAACAAGCCATTCAAGCCATTAAAATCGCCCACCTCAATGGTGTCTATTTTTTTATTCCATATTATGCAAGAATAATTCCAACTGTAATATCCCTTTCAGGCATATAATTTCAGGTGGCCAAAGAAACTAAAGGCAGGATTCAGCAAGTTAAAGCTACAACAATGCTTTCAGAAAAAGGCCAACTTGATCTGACTTTATTTCAAAGGAAATACTCAAAATAAGTCCAATTATTCAGTTTGTGATCTATATGTAAAATTTTTCTTTTACTATTGTTTTTGTTGGAGGCTTTTGGCCACACCTGGTGGTGCTCAGGGCCACTCTTGGTGGGCTCAGCAGACCTTATGTAGTCTTTTTTTTTGGGGGGGGGCAGTGGTCATACTTGGAGATGTTCAGGGGTTACTTCTGACTCTGAACTCAGGAAGCACTCCTGAAAGTGCTCAGGGGGCCATATGGGATGCTGAGAATTGAACCCAGGTCGGCTGCTGGCAAGATAAACATCCTACCCACTGTACTATCACTCTGGCCCTGACCTTATATAGTCTTAACCCCTGCACTAATTCTCTGATACCGAAGGACCATAGTTAAAAACCATGAATCATTGGTAAATAAACTATTTCCCAATTTTTCAATCCAACTTCCCTTAGAAAAAAGCTTTTCAAAAAAGCCAAAATACTGTGGTGAAAACTATGTAATAAAAATGAACTCAATTTCCTTGCTTACGTCTTTGAGAAAATAGTAGCAGTGAACATCAACCAATAAACGGTAATGAATCTTTGAATACCTAAACATGAACATAACAGTTTGTTCAACAGGAGAGGCATAATTATGTGGCTGGATAAATGAGTGGTTGTATACATATGAAACTTAAAAAACCTATTTTAAAAACAAAGTCCACCTGTTAGAAAGTATATAAACCTGGTGTACGGAGTGAAAGCACAGTGGGTAGGGCACACAGCTGACCTGGGTCCGATCCTCAGCAGCCAATACGGTCCCCGAGTCTGCCAGTAGTGATTTTTCAACATAGAGCCAGGATTAAACACTGAACGCTACCAGGTGTGGCCCCCAAATAAAACTGACAACAAGAACAAAAAAAATGTATACAACTTTGGATGTGTTGCTATCTCCTTCTACCTCACTCTTTCATCTATAAAGTAAAAATGATTTTCGGAGAGTTGGTTACTGGATTGAGATAAGACTTTAGGCTTAGTAACATGTTTAATTGAACACAAAAAACAAAATAAAAGTTCAAATATTCAATAATCAGCATTCTTAATGTTTTAAAAAATCAAGTAGAAATCAAATGTATTATAGAATCCAATGTGTCTCTTTAATATAGAAGGGGTTAGCAAACAATGCTAATAAGCTGAATGATGCCCAGATTGTTGAATTTTTTCAAATAAACGTAATACAGATATATATATATTTATATATGTGTATATATGTACATAACAGTTATATATACATATATACATGTATTCATATATACATACATATGCATATGTACACATACATATATACATATACATATGTATACAGGCATGTACATAACTACACATACATGTGTATACATACATATACATATATACATGCATATATATACATATATAGTTATATATACTAGGAGCCACATTTGGCAGTGCATGAATAGTCAAGTTTGGAGCCTTCCAGATACCAGGGATTTGTTCCACCCCTATAAATAATATCCTTGTTCTAAATTTTTTTGTTTGTCACCTTTATTGCAAACCACAACAGCTAATTAGAGAGAGAGAACAGAAGGGAATGCCTTGCCACAGTGGCAGGGTGGGGTGGGGGGGAGATGGGATTGGGGAGGGTGGGAGGGACGCTGGGTTTACGGGTGGTGGAGAATGGGCACTGGTGAAGGGATGGGTTCCCGAACTTTGTATGAGGGAAGTATAAGCACAAAAGTGTATAAATCTGTAACTGTACCCTCACGGTGATTCTCTATATAAAAATAAATAAATTTAAAAAAAATAATAATAAAATAAAAAAATAAATAAATAAATAAATAAAAATAAAATTTTTTGTTTGTTTTTTAAGGGGATTCCACCCAGAGATGGTCAGAGTTTATTCCTGACTCTGTTCCAGGGATAACTCCTGGTGGTGCTCAGGGTACAATATATGGAGTGGAGATTAAACCTGGATTGGCCACATGCAAGGCAAGTACCTTACCCACTGTACTATCTATCTAGCCTCCCAAGTTATTTTTAAGTGATGGGCAAACAAGCTCAATGAACAATAACAGTTCCTGACATGTGAAAATTATGTAAAAGCTAAATTTCAAAGTACATAAAGTTTATTCAAAACCAAACATGTCATTCATCTATATGAGAGTATGTAGAGTCTGGAGAGACAGTAGAGCGAATATGCTGCACGCCTGGAACATGGTTGATCCAGTTTGATCGTTGGCACCCCACGTATCCCCCAAGTACTACCAGGAGTGATTGCTGAGTGCTGAGCAGAGCGAGGAGTAAGCCCTGAGTACTACGAAGTGTGCCTCTCCCCAAAACTAAAAATATGCAAAATATTATGCATATACACTGTAATTATAGTATACATTATGTACTATAGCTATTGTTACATCATAGAGTTGAGCACCTGTGAAAATATACTTCTTGGCCCTCAAGGCTAATATAATTGCTATTCATTCCATTGCTGACCATAGGTAAAATTTGCTGATCCACCTCTTGCTGAGATTATCCATCCTTCTGCTGTTACCTGTTTTATTACATTTGGCAGCAAATTTAAAAGATTCATTTTTAATAATGACTGAGTTGTTTTAACTACTGACAATACACTCTGCACTTTAATCCATTTCCTATCAGATGAGATGATCTCATGATACTAAGAAAAATGCCTATGGATTAGGTGTGCAGATAAAAGTGGTTCAATACGGGGAGAAATGTTTCATTATATTTTTATACTATTATTTAAAAAGATACTCAAAGATTAAAGAAATATTTTTTTTCTTAATAGACAAAGTGATGAAATACTTTGAGCACAATAATTTCCAAGTCTTTTTCTTTGTCAGTGCTCAGGGGTTACTTCTGACTCTAGACTCAGAGGTCATTCTAGTCGTGTGTGGACCAAACTCAGGTGTCATGCATAGGAAGCATGCTCTCAGCACATGAGACTATCTTTCTGGCCACTGTGAAACCTTAATTTAATTTACAAAAGGAATATTAAAAAATCATGTAAATGATTTTAAAGATTTAAGAGATTAATTTATAGTGAGCTAATATCCATTTGACAGTCTATGAGAGGATTATTGTTTCTATGCAGGAGAAATACTATGGGGGTAACACATTAATTCTTTTGCACGCGATCAACACTGATTCATTCCCTGGCACCATATATGGCTCACTGAGCATAGCCAGTTGTAATGCCTGAGCAGAAAGCTAGAAGTAAGTCCTGAGCACCAGTGAGTATAAGCCCCATTCCCCAAACTAACTTATAGTTTCTATAAAGTGATTTTTTTCTAATTAAAATTTAATTACTTTCTAGAACTTATGCAAATATGCATTACTCCTTCACAGATCTAGCCACAGAATGACCTCAAATCTTTTCAAGATAACAAAGTGCAACAAGTGATAGGAATGAATTTATGGATATAAAACTTAAAGAGGCTTGATTTGAAGTAAGCATTTAGATTTCTTAAAAAACGTAACTGATTTCCCAAAAGACAGAACTACAAACCTAGATGACCAGTGTGGTCAAGAGAAGCTGTGCCCAGGAAAATTGTATGTTTTTAAATAAAACAGTTTAAAAAATGTTTCTAAACCTAATTTCCCTCTGAGCTCATTGGCCTGCTCACCCACGGGAGTAGGGACTAGTGATCCTGTATCACTGTATCACTGCCATCCCGTTGTTCGTTGTTTGTAGATTTACTCGAGCGGGAACCAGTAACGTCTCTTTTACACTCAGCCCTGAGGTTTTAGCAGCCTCTCCTTACTCGTCTTTCCCAACGACTGGAGAGTCTTACAGGGTCAGGGGAATGAGACCTATTGTTACTGTTTTTGGAATATCGAATATGCCACGGGGAGCTTGCCAGGCTCTGCCGTGCGGGCAGGAAACTTTTGGTAGCTTGCAGGCTCTCTGAGAGGTATGTATATATCTGTTACTGTATTTTGGATATGAATACACCACGGGGAGCTTGCCAGGATCTCCCAAGTGGGCAGTAGACTCGCAGTAGCTTGTCAGGTTCTCCACGAGGGAGAACTAGGCTATAAGAAGTTGTGTGGATGCATTGAGGCCACACTTCTGGGAGCTTGGTTTTATAGTCTCTGGATAATGGCCGTTGATGGGATTATACGGCACCAGGGGCAGTCTCTGGGTGTGACTGCCTAGCTACTGGAAAATGGGGGATCTGGGTAAAAGAGGCCAAGTCCCTATCCAAGCAGCCTTAGAGATCTCAGCCCTGAGTCCCGCACAGCTGGGTTCCTCCGCCAGGTCCCCCATGCGTGAGGCTCATCCAAACATGTGGAGAGTGGCCCTGAGCACGGCCAAGGCTGGGTTCCAGAGATCCTCAACTGTCGGGGCTCTGCCGGGGAGGGCGGGGAGGGGGGAACTGCAACCCATCCTCTCCAAGGTGCCCTGGTGAAGATGCCCCTACTATACATACTTTCACTGTCACCCCATTTCTCATCAATTTGCTTGAGCGGGCACCAGTAATGTCTCCATTGTGAGACTTGTTACTCTTTTTTGGCATATCGAATATGCCATGGGTACCTTACCAGGCTTTGCCCTGCAGGTGAGATACTCTCGGTAGCTTGCCAGGTTCTCCGAGAGGGGCAGAGGAACTGAACCCGGGTCAGCGGCATGCAAGGCGAACGCCCCACCTGCTGTGCTACCGCTCCAGCCCCTATACATACTATAATAGGAAAAAATATAATTTTCTATCAAACTCAAAGGTTGAAAGGAATTTTAAGTCCCTATATCATCTCATCCACCATTCAAGAAAAATAGCATAGCAACTGTCTATCACATGTAAAGTCCAAGCCTGTTACCTCATAAAACAGCAAAGCCAGGACCAGAGGAATAGTACATGATCAAGCAGGCATCATCAATTCCCAGCACCACATATGGTCCCTCGAGCATCACAGGGAGTGATGCTTGAGTGCAGAGCCAGAGTAAGCCCTGAACACCTACAGATGTGACACAAAAACCAAAATACACCTATATGTATGTCTAAATATTTCCTTTGGCGGCCTTGAAAGATATTAAATTTTTAAAGGAAATTCAACTAGAGTTGAGCTTCATGCATTAAAAAAAATGGTTCATGACTTAATTTGTAGCTCCCAAACAATTATATCTGATATGTGGATAATTATGCCATCTGTCTCACGACAATATCCTAGAGAAATTAACATTTTAACACACTGCAATTGGGAAGAATCTAAAATCAGAAGACTAAAACTTAATTTCAGTGAAATGTCTGTGAACTTATGAGGTGCTATTTATCAAAAGTCCCTTTAGGTATAATCACAGAACTATAAATTTTTGTCAAATTGGAAAATAATAAAAAATAAATCATGCTTACAACCATCTTAATATCTCAATGATAAATCAGTAGCGGTAACAATATAATTGGAAAAACACAGTAATTGAATGGAATCTAGACTAAACCTATACATAATTTTTAATTATTAAAAAGTATCTTCATTACATTTCTAATTTTTTAATCTTTAAAGAATTATCACGTAAGAAAAAATGGAAAATCACTTATTCCCTTATTTAAATTGAATCACCACGAGAAATAGTTACAAACTTGTTCATGAGAAGGTTTCAGTTACACAATGTTGCAACACTCATCCCTTCAGCAGTGCACATATCCCACTACCAATGATCTAGTTTCCCTCACGCCATTACCCCGGCCCCCACAGCCTGCCTCTATAGCAGCCACTTTTCTTCATTCTCTCTCTTGCTTTCTTCCTCGCTCTTTCCTTTTGGGCATTACAGTTTGCAATAAAAAAAAGGTTATTATGTTTGTCCCTTTACCCACCAGTTCTGTCTAGAATAATCATTTCCAACTATCATTATCATAGTAGTCCTTCTCCATCCTAACTGCCCTCTCCCTCACCACTTACGGCAAGCTTCCAAAGTGGACCAGAATTTCTGGTCTTTGTTTCTACTTTCCTTAGATATGTCTCATACTATGTTTTTTTGTTTTTGGTATTTCACAAATGAGTGAAATATTTCTATATATGTCCCTCTTCCTCTGACTCATTTCACTCAGCATAAAACTCTCTATAGGACAATCACTTTTTTTAACTGACAATGACCAATGATCCAAGGATCTGAAAAGCTGAATCACGACAGGTTGCTAATGGTAATGGAAATGATAAATCTACTATGGAAATGTTCAGCTGTTTCTTTAAAAACTAAGTACCTCAAGGGCTAAGGTGATAGCACAATGGATAGAGCACTTGATTTATACCAGAACAATTCACGTTTGGATGTGGCCCAAAAACAAACAAATAAATTAGTAAATCCTAAATATCCCACTATATGTGATATACAGAATAACATATCTAGGGAATAGAAGGTATCAATGGTGGACGAAACATTGGCTCTAGATCAGAGAAACAAAACTGCCAAAAATGGTGGTGTGAAATGTAGACTAGGGAACGAATGGGTGTTGGAACATTATATGACTGAAATTGAATCATGAACGACCTTGAAAGTGTGTATCCCACTGTGATTATATAAAAAAGAAATTAATAAATAAATCAAATAAATAAAAGGCAATTAAGGCGGAAGGAAGGAAGGAAGGAAGGAAGGAAGGAAGGAAGGAAGGAAGGAAGGAAGGAAGGAAGGAAGGAAGGAAGGAAGGAAGGAAGGAAGGAAGGAGAGAGAAAGGGAGGAGAGAGAGAAAAAGAAAGGGAGGAAGAGGAAGGAAGGAAGGAAGGAAGGAAGGAAGGAAGGAAGGAAGGAAGGAAGGAAGGAAGGAAGGAAGGAAGGAAGGAAGGAAGGAAGGAGAGAGAAAGGGAGGAGAGAGAGAAAAAGAAAGGGAGGAAGAGGAAGGAAGGAAGGAAGGAAGGAAGGAAGGAAGGAAGGAAGGAAGGAAGGAAGGAAGGAAGGAAGGAAGGAAGGAAGGAAGGAAGGAAGGAAGGAAGGAGAGGGAGGAAGGAGAGGGAGGAGAGAGAGAAAAAGAAAGGGAGGAAGAGGAAGGAAGGAAGGAAGGAAGGAAGGAAGGAAGGAAGGAAGGAAGGAAGGAAGGAAGGAAGGAAGGAAGGAAGGAAGGAAGGAAGGAAGGCCAAAGGAGAGAAATGGAGGAGGAAGCAAGAACAGAAGGTCTAAAAGTAAGTCAAGGGCAAGGGTCTGGGGCCCTAGACTCAGCTATGCTGTAGAGGCGAGATACCTGTACATAAATAAATAACTAGACCCAACACGATGGAAAGCCTGGGACCTGAACTACAATGAATACACTGGCTTGTCAGGGAACCTTGGATCTTTGTTGGAGGGATGGGATCACTGAGAAGTGGAATTGGAGGTAGGAATATTACATACCTGAACACTATGATAAATAATTTTGCAAATCATGGAGCTAATTTTTTAAATGTTTTTGGTTTTATCTGGGAGCCACATTCATCAATGCTCAGGGTTTGTTCCTGGCTCTGTATTTAGGCATCACTCCTTGAAGTGCTTGGGGGACCATATGCATTGTCAGGGATGAAATCTAAGTCGGTCTAGTGCAAGGCAAATGCCTTACCTACTGTATTTATGTCACCACTAAAAAAATGTTTAACTCAATATTTTTTTACAAACTCTTAACATACAACTACTGTGTAACCTAGTAATTTCTCTTTCATAAATTTATATCAGAGAAATGAAAATTTATGTTTATACAAAAGCTGCATGTAAATGCTACTCATAGCAACTCATTTGCAAAAGCTCAGAATGGGACCAGCCCAGACATCATTCAATGGGTAACTGTTTAACTACAGTGCATCTAGTCCATAAAACACTTTACAGCAATAAAAACAAGCTATGCAACAGCTTGGATGAATTCTGAAGTGTAAATAGCTAGAAAAAAAGTATTTTACCAATAAGCATGACATTGGAGCCAGAGTGATATCACAGCAGGTGGGTTGCTTGCCCTGCATGCGACTGACCCTAGTTTGAGTCCCAGAACCCCACATATTCCTTCAAGCCTACCAGGAGTGACTCCTGAGCACAGAACCAGAAGTAAGTCCAAAGCACTGAAGGGAACAGACAAACAAACAAATGAAGAAATAAGCAAGTTATGCCAAGCACACGCAGGAGGTCAATTGCAAATGTAAAACAAAAAAAAAGAGAAAACTATAATGATGTGACTGTATACTCTAGACTTCTTATAAAATCACTGTCATTGTATCACTGTTGTTTATTGATTTGTTCGAGCGGATGCCAGTAACGTCCCCATTCGTCCCTGTTGCATTCAAGGGAATGAGGCCTATTATTGTTACTGTTTTTGGCATATTGAATAGGCTACTGGTAGCCTACAAGGCTCTGCCGTGCGAGATTCTGCATTGCTCTCTTCCAGGAGCTTTGTTTTATAGTCTCTGGATCTTTGCCATTGATGAGATTACATGGCGCCAGGGGCAGTTTGTGTGTGTGATTGCCAAGCTACTGGAAAACTGGGGTTCTGGGTGGAGGAGGCCAAGTCCCAATCCAAGCAGGCTTGGAGATCTCAGCCACCGGTCCCGCATACCTGGGTTCCTCTGTCAGTTCCTTCATGTGAGAGGCTCATTCGAGCGTGTGGAGAATGGTCTTGAGCATGGTAGTGGCTGGGCTCCAGAACCCAGAACCCAGCCAAGATCAATTATAAAATAAAAAAGGAAATGTATAAAATAGCCTATATAGTCACTATCATTTGTATGAAGAGAATACACATATATGTGTGTGGGTGTTGATAAGATATTTCTTGAAGCATTTACTAGAAACAAAAGCTAGCTAAACATTTTTTGTAAAAACACAAACTGAGTGAAAGCAAAAATATGAGAATTTTGACTTTATTGAATCTCTTTCAATTGCTATGAACTGTAGAACTGTTGTCCCGTTGTTCATCGATTTGTTTGATTGGGCACCAGTAACATCTCTATTGTGAGACTTGTTGTTACTGTTTTTGGCATATTGAATATGCCACAGGTAGCTTGCATGCTCTGCCGTGCGGGCGGGATACTCTTGGTAGCTTGCCATGCTCTCCGAGAGGGATGGAGGAATGAAACCCAGGTCAGCCGCGTGCAAGGCAAACACCCTACCCGCTGTGCTATCGCTCCAGTACAGGGCAGTATCAGAATTGTAAGATTATAGCAATAGTAACTACAAATCAAATACTTTACACTAAGAATACAATTATACATTATCATTAAGTGAAAGAGTTTAGTGTCAATCTAAATGGACCTGCAATTCCAAAAAAGGAATCAAAGGTTATTGGTAGGAACTGCAGTAACATAAAATATATTTGAATTAAAAGTACGCAATATTAAAATAAATATTAATTGTATTTTGTTGGGGTTTTGGGGCTTTTTTTTTTAGATTTTGGGTCATACCAGCAATGCTCAGGGTTTACCTTACTCTGCACTCAGGAATTACTCCTGGTGGTACTAAGGGGCCCACATGAGATGCTGAGGATGGAACCTGGGTCAGTCACATGCAAGGCAAATACCCTACCCAGTATATTACCTCTCCAGTCCAAATATTAACTTTAATTATGCATAATTTTGCATATTGTGCAAATGTATATAGCCATTTACTATTCTTTGTTTCTACATTTCTCTTTCTAGATACATATATTTAACCTTCTAATAACTTGGGAAAGTAACATCTTTTATTTGAAAATGATATTGCATATGGAAAAGTAAAAAGGTCAATTAAGGAATTTTTTAATTTATAAACTGAAAATAATTTTGCCTAATCTAGAATGAAACATTCCCAACTGAGCATTTGTTGATATGTTTTCGACATTCTCAGTGATTTTTGCATCCTAATTTGTTTGCAGCAATAGAGTTCACTGGGAAAAGAATGTCCTGAGCTGTGTTAAGGTACACTGACAGGCCTGGCAATTTGTCACATTACACATGATCACATTTGTTTTATAGCTCAAGTAGTGTTACCCAAGAGACAAAACTGTGATTTTTTTCTCAGAAAGTGAGCAGTTATACTAAAACTTTGCCATAATAACTGATTTCACAAACATAAGAAGTTTGGGTTTAAAACAAGTCTTAGAGAATGTTTTTCTGGACAGAGTGGGGAAAAAAAATACTCCCTGTTAGCAAAAGATTTTTTTTAAGAATGCAAAGCCCAGTGGATTTCTAAAAATTCTGGTAAGTTTGGAAAACATGCAATTTGATTCAAATAACATTTCTATTTCCCCCCTGGATGCCAGTGCCAGTAAGAGAAGTTATAATTTCTATGAATTATGAGATGCTTCTCACATTCCTAATCTCAATAACCACTAAAAACTTGTCTGGGCATAGAATTTTACTTCATAAAGAGGGTTTTGGAAATCAAAACAGAGGCCTTTGAAAGGGAAGAAGAATATAGTTATGTGCTGTCTATAAAACAAGAACACAAGGGAATACAGTTATGAGCTGTCAACAAAGCGAAACAGTGTAAACCCATCTTTATCCATTTGGCTCCGGTCTTCACCACCATCAAGAAATGAATCCACAGGGTGGAGGGGAAAAGTATGGAACATCATCAAGAACATAGAAATGGTACAAGAGAGAGCAAGCTAAAGTCACGGCCTTGAAAAAACAGGATGTGGCTAGGAAATTACTAAGCATGATGAGTGACCAGAGACCCTGTGAACAAAACTGCAGTCCATTTGGTTTTTTCCTTTTAGGAACTTTATCATAATATAATTCAACTACTTGATACAATGACATATAATGTACTTGTTTTAACAGAGTGATGTTTTTAACCTATTAACAGAGTTGTGCAAACATCATCAAGCGTGACTTTAGTGCATTACCATACTACCCAGTACCCAAGTCCAGACAACCAAGAAAATAATTGTGTTTTGCAAGATTTTTTTTAATATTCTCAATATTTCATGTGAATGGAAGCACAACATGTCATCTTTTGTAGCTAGTTCGTTTTTATAGGCTGTTTTTAAGATTCATCCATGTGGCCTCTTATGTCGATACTTGAAACTTCTTTATTGTTGAATAATAGTCCTTTGAATAGATATATGTCAGTTGAGCTATCATTTTGTCCACTGATATACATAGTTTGGTTTCTATTTTTTGCCTACTTAAATAGTGCTACTATAAACATTCACATACAACTTTCTGCATCAACATATGTCTTCTAGCAGATTTGTTGGGTCATATGGTAAATCTATGTTTGATTTTTTTTTCAAAAAGTAGCAGATTATTTTCCAAAGCAGCTCACTATTTTACATTCCCTTCCACAATAAATAAAGATTCGAATTCCCTGAGATCCTCGCCAACAGTTGTCCTTATTGGTCTTTTCTAGCACAGATACTTTGCCTATTTTTAAGCAAGGCTTATAGTCTTTCACTTATTACATTGTAAATGATGCCTGTAGATTGCACATACAAATATTTGCAAATATTGGGGCTGAATGGATAGTAATGTTGGTAAGACACTTGCACACTGATGACAGGAGACAGGGTTCAATCACTGGTAGCTCATATGATTACCCCAAACCCTGCCAATAGTGATGTCTGGTCTGAGCACAGAGCTAGGAATAGCCCTAAACACCATCTTATGTGAACCAAAAACATATATATATATATACATATACATATACATATATACATATACATATGTATATGTATATATATATTTGAAAACATCTGCTTCCACTTGGTGGATAACCTTTTCAGTCTTTAGATGATGTCTTTTGAAACACATTTTTAAAATTTTTATGACTTCTCTATTATTCCTTTGTCACTTGCACAGTTGGCAACAAACCGATTATTTTTACCTTGCAAAAAGCTGAATATTTTCAATAAGACTGAGCCAAATAAGCTACCTGTCATTTGGGGGCATATTAGTCTTCTAACAAAACCAGTCCATAATTTGACACTTATATGATCAGCAGATGGACACCTGATATAACTTGAGAGTTCAACAGGACACTTGAGCTTCTAAAAAACACTCAAAACACTCATCATTCTACAAAACAGATGACGTTTCAAAGGTCACTGATAGGATAGGAGACACCAAAATTACAATGTCTACTGGGTGATAAAATCCAAATGTCATAAAATATAGTATTTTGTGAAACAGAAGGAAAATTAAAAGACTGGAACACAAACATACAGAGTTCCTGAAAAAAAATAAGTAAAGTTAGAGAAAAATAAAATGTAAATATTGAAGATATATTATGTAGCATTTTAAAAAATTGAAAACAACACAAATGTATACTCTGGGAAAAAATTAATTTCATAGAAAAGCTGTTTATAATCATAATAGTACAAGAAGATGAAATACTTGAAATAGGAGGACCTGAGATTTTTTCAAGAAAATAATATTTAGGGGGATAAAGAGCAGAGGGCTTGCCTTGCACATGACTGACACTCATTCTATCCCCATCACTGCATATGGTACCTCATGCACTGCCAGGAGTGATCCCTGAGCACAAATCCAGGAGTAAGTCCTGAGCACCAATTGATGTGACCCAAAAACAAACAAGAAGGAAAGAAAGAAAGAAGGAAAGAAAGAAGGAAGGAAGGAAGGAAGGAAGGAAGGAAGGAAGGAAGGAAGGAAGGAAGGAAGGAAGAAAAAAAGGAAGGAAGGAAGGAAGGAAGGAAGGAAGGAAGGAAGGAAGGAAGGAAGAAAGGAAGGAAGGAAGGAAGGAAGGAAGGAAGGAAGGAAGGAAGGAAGGAAGAAAAAAGGAAGGAAGAAAGGAAGGAAGGAAGGAAGGAAGGAAGGAAGGAAGGAAGGAAGGAAGGAAGGAAGGAAGGAAGGAAGGAAGGAAGAAAAAAAGGAAGGAAGGAAGGAAGAAGGAAGGAAGAAAAAAAGGAAGGAAAGAAATAATATCTAGTAGCACAGCACTATCTACAATTAAATAACAAAGAATAGCAAATTAATTATATAATTATGTAATTTGAACTTTTGATGGAAAAGAACACTTTCACAAATATGCAATAAATTAAAGAAAACAACATTCAAGTTTTTGTGAAGACAATGAAAAATAATCAATGCAAATTTGTATTTATGAATTTAATCAAAATTAAAACCCAGGGGCCAGAAAGATAGTATAGTGATAAGGCCTTGCATACAGCTGACTTGAGTATGATTCTCCAGCACCCAAAAGTGTCCTCCAGGTCTTCCAGGAGTGCTCCCTGAGCACAGAGCCACAAGTAAGCCTTGAGCACCACAAGGCGAGCCACTCGCACACACACACACACACACACACACACACACACACACACACCCCACCACACCACACACACAAAGTCTCAGTATGCGTGATACTATGATAAGTACAATAGATAACTAAATAAATCAGTTTAGGGAGATGCTAAGGCCATAACTGCTGCAGAACAGGATGCAATTAAAATCCTTTCCATTCTTAAAAAAAAAAAATTGGAAGTTTAAGGAAATGTAATATTTATTTTGCCATTCTTCGCTGGACCAATAATAGATGCCTAAGCTTAAAAGATATCCATCTCAGAATACTGTTGTATCTTTGGAAGACTCAAATTCAAATGTTCCTCCTTGTAAAGAAATATTTAAAGTTCAGGAGTACCTTCAATTTCACTTAAATTCACTTGTTTTTATTAAATGTGAAAAATTCAGAGTTAAACTCAGTTTAATTATCTTTCATTTAATATTTTTTACATAGCATTATTCTACTGTCATCAATGTTCTCATTCTTTCTGTACCCATACAATTTTCTATCTATAGCTACATCTTTTTTTCTTTTCTTTTTTTTTTTTTTTTCGTTTTTTGGGTCAAACCCAGATGCTCAGGAGTTACTCCTGGAGATGTTGGGATCATGATATGGGGGTGCCAGCGATAAAACTCAGGTTGCCTGCATGCAGGGCAAACATTCTACCTGCTGTACTACCTGCTCAGGCCCTATATTTACATCTGTATGTGTAGACAGATGCATGAATTCATCATGCTAATAATGTTGCCTGAATGGCTTATTGTTTTATTTTGCTTTTTCTATATCATTTCTAATTCTCAAATTTATTTATAACTTGTACAAAAACAGCATTTACAATATTTTCTAAATATTTCTATTAAATATCATTTCATATTAAGCTAACAAGATGGAACTAAAATACCATTTTGTTGAAGTCCAAAAAACAATACTGTTTCTTAAACTTTAAAACACACTTAAGGAAGGACTCCTTTTAGTTCTTTAAAATATTTCCTTGGGCTATGTTCTGATCACATAAAATTTTCTATTCTGTTACTTAATAAAATTTATGATCTCAGTAGTGTTTTTATTTTTCATAATTGTCTCCAGTGACCCCAGTATTTTACATAAAAATTCTATTCCAATTTGAGCAATGTGTGATAGATATGTCAAAGAAAAAAAATCAAATTATTCTGCAGGTGGTAGACCTCCACATTAGAGACTGAGAATAATCTAAGGAGTGATTTAATTTAAATTATAGCTATAGAATGAAACATGGTTTTCATCTATACACATTATTCCCAATTATATTGTCAAAAATTTAGCAAACCAAAAGATAACAAAAGGCTAAAGATATAATAGGTATAATAATAGTCTTACTGCAATTGAGATAATTCAGTATTCTTTTTTGGCTCATAATATCCTTCTTTGAATTATATAATTTTAAGTATTATGTATTATTAAGTTGATAACAATTACTTATTAAATAATTGCTGGTTAGTAATATGTACTGTAATGATTAATTATAAATAACTAATAAATACTTAATGATTTGTTATTAACTATTATGCAAAGTAATCACAATCCCAATAGTTAATATGTCCCAATATCACTTTATTTTCTATAAATTCTCTATCAGGATGACTTTAGATTACTTAATTTTCTATGAGTTTTTGTTTGGTTTTCTTTTTTTGGCCACACCCAAAAGTGCTCGGAGTATACCCTTGGCTCTGTACTCAGGGGCCAACTCCTGATGGGGTTTGGGAGACCACACATGGGTGGTCAGGGATCAAACCACATCGGCCATGTGCAAGGCAAGCATCCCATCCACTGTACTATCACCCTGGCCCCAATTTTATATTTCTTCATTGAACTTCTAATATTTTTCAGACTACCAGTAAGTGGTTAAAAAAAATTGATACTTTACATTTTTGAGTATTCAGTAGAAATCAGCAGCTTGTCTCAAATTCAATCCTACTCCCATATGCTTATTACCAGCTTAAAAAGGAGGAAAGCAAGGCTCAAAGAGAATACATTTCAAAACCTATACACTTTCCCAGAAGGAGTGAGAGAAAAAAATTAAACTCAAAGAGACTGGCAAAATCATTTGGAAAAATCAAACATTTGGATTGCCTAGATTCCTGTTAAGTGTTTTATTTCAAGTACTATGTGTAAAAAAAATACACAGAATGAAGGTTATTTTAAACATGATACATATTGGGATCACGCAGAAAAATGTGAATTTCTATACTATATATAAATAATTTCTGCTACATGGTCTATAATAAATGATCAAAATCAAGAAAGTAACTTTAGCACTACAGTTTCTATCCAACATATAGTTTGATTAATAATACACCATTTAGTAATTTTTTTTTCTAGTTTTTGGGTCAAACGGAGCAATGCTCAGGTCACACTCCTGGATCTACACTTATGAATTATTGCTGGTGGTGGTCGAGGAACCAAACCTAGGTCAGGCACATGCAAGGCAAGCACATCATCTGCTCCACTATATTTACAGCCCCTCACTTAGTAATTTAAACAACCAAATTTATATTTTATCCATGTACACAAGCTTAAAAATAGGTACAAGCTTGCTTCTAATGGTTCTAAAATAAACCCTTCAGCAAACACCAGAAACCTGAACAATCTCTTTTTGCTCTGATATTCCTTTTCTAGTTATAATGAGGTTCTGTTTCCTTCAGGTAGATGCTTCTCTTCTCTGAATCAAAAGTTGTGGGGAAAAAAAAATAAGGAATATGGAGGGAGGTGGTGGGGAGTCAGTGAGAGTACATTGAGGTAGATTCTAGGGAAAATTTGAATGTGCCAGGGAGGATTATGTTCCTAATGTTTTTTTTTTCATAAATGCAAGAAACTCTTCTCATTAATATACTCAAGATTTGTGTTTTTGTTTTTGTTTTGTTTTTTGCTTTTTGGGTCACGCCCGGCAATGCACAGAGGTTACTCCTGGATCTGCATTCAGGAATCACCCCGGCAGTGCTCAGGGGACCATATGGGATGCCGGGTCAGCCTCGTGCAAGGCAAACGCCCTACCTGCTGTGCTATTGCTCCAGCCCCCTATACTCAAGATTTGTGACTTTAGACATTTGTAATTGTGCCACAAAACTTTCTCTACATTCAAGTCTTAGTTTTTACATCAAGGCTCAGGGGATGTCAGAGAAGAGATAATGACAGGCACAGAACTCAGATCAAAATAGATGGAAGACTTCAATCTCAGACCACAATACATAAAGTACATGGAAGTAAATGTAGGCAGAACCCTCCATAACATTGAAGCTAAAGGCATCTTTAAAGATGAAAAAACACTGACCAAGTAAATGGAAGCAAAAATAAACAAATGAGACTAAGTTAAACTAAGAAGTTTCTGCACCTCAAAAGAAATGGTGACCAAGATACAGAGACAGCTCACAGAATGGGAAAATTTTTTTACCTATACCCATCAGATAAGTGGTTAATAACGAGATATATAAGGCTTTATAAAAAAAAAAAAACCTCTACCAGTCCTATCAAAAAAATGAGGATATAAAATGAATAAACAGAAACTTCCTCAAAGAAGAAATGCAAATGACCAAATGAATGCTCTCCATTGCTAACATTACTTGGTGATAGAAGTAAAAACAATAATGAGATATCATCTTACATCACAGAGACTGGCACACATCAAAAAGAATAAGAACAACCAGTGCTGGCACAGATGTGGAGAGAAAGGGACTAAGAGACTCTCTTCCATTGTTGGTGAGAATGCCAACTGCTCTGGCATTAATGAAAAACAGTATGGTCATTCTTCAAAAAACTAGAAATTGAACTTCCATGTGACCTAGCAATATCACTTCTGGAAATATAGCCCCAAGGTGCAAAAACACACAGCAGAAATGGCATCTGTCCTTGGATGTTTATTGCAGTACTGATTACAATAGCCAGAATCTGGAAACAACCCAAGTGCCTGAGAACAGATGACTGGTTAAAGAAACAATGGTACATCTACAAATGAAATACTACACAGAGGTTAGGAAAATTGAAGTCATAAAATTTAGTTATAAGTGGATGGGCATGGAGGATATCATGAGTGAAATAAGTCAGAAGAAGAAGGAAAGACAGAATAACTGCACTCATTTGTGGGAGACATTAAGACAACAACATAGTATGAGACTAACACCCAATAACAGTAGAAAGAAGGGTCAAGATGAATGGTCCACAGTTGGAAGCCTGTCTCAAGGGCTGGGGGCGTTGCAGTTGGGATAGAGAACGCACCATCATGACAATGATGGTTGGAAGGGATCGCTCTGGATGGGAGATATGTGCTGATAGTGGATAAAGGATCAAACAATATGGCCTCTCGTATATGTATTGCAAACCATAATGACAAAAGTGGAGAGAGAAAGAGAGAGAGAGACAGACAGACAGACAGACAGAGACAGAGAGAAGAAACAAAGAAGAAAAGTGCCTGTCATAGAGGCAGGTTGTGGGGGGCCTCTGATATCTTGAAGTCCATCTTAAATTGTGACCTTTGCTGAACTATTTTCATCAAATTGTAATAATAATTTTAAAAAATCACTGAGCAAAAACGCTGTTTTGTTTTGTTTGGAAGGACTTAGTATTCAAAAGTGTTGACATAGTGTCAGACTACACGGATGGTGCGGAGGTATGTGACAAGTCAACTGGGGATTGGTGATTTTGAAGGTGCTAAGGATAGGACAGTTTGTTTTGCTTTGTTTTGTTTTTATGGTTTTGGGATCACAACCCACGAATGCTCAGGGATTACTCCTGGCGGTGATCTGGAGACCATATGGGATGCTGGGGATCAAGCCCAGGTCAGCCACATGCAAGGCAGATGCCCTACCTATTGTACTATTTCTATGACCCCAGGATAGAACCGATTTTTTTTTAAATTTATTCATTTTTAATTAGAGAATCCCCGTGAGGGTACAGTTAGAGATTTATACACTATTTGTGCTTATACTTCCCTCATACAAAGTTCGGGAACCCATCCCTTCACCAGTGCCCATTCTCCACCACCTGTAAACCCAGCGTCCCTCCCACCCTCCCCAATCCCATCTCCCCCCCACCCCACCCTGCCACTGTGGCAAGGCATTCCCTTCTGTTCTCTCTCTCTAATTAGCTGTTATGGTTTGCAATAAAGGTGTTGAGTGGCCGCTGTGCTCAGTCTCTAGCCCTCATTCAGCCCGCAACTCCCTTCCCCCACATGGCCTTCGACTACAATGTAGTTGGTGATCGCTTCTCTGAGTTGACCTTTCCCCGGAACGTGAGGCCAGCCTCGAAGCCATGGAGTCAACCTCCTGGTACTTATTTCTACAGTTCTTGGGTGTTAGTCTCCCACTCTGTTATTCTATATACCATAGATGAGTGCAATCTTTCTATGTCTGTCTCTCTCTTTCTGACTCATTTCACTCAGCATGAAACTTTTCATGCCCATCCACTTAACTACAAAATTCTTGACCTCCTTTTTTCTAACAGCTGCATAGTATTCCATTGTATAGATGTACCAAAGTTTGCTCAACCAGTCATCCGTTGATAGAACCGATTTTTAAGAGACAAAACTCAGCTCACTTCATTCAGATAAAATCCATTCCTATTCATTTTTCTGCAACATCTTATTAAAGTTGTTCTGAATTATCACACAAACACACACACAATGTTATTAATTACATCCATTTCTAGAAAACCACTATGAACCACATTTAGTAACAGGTTAAAAGAAAGCAAAAGAAAAAATAAAAGAGCCTATAATATTGGCTTAAAAAAGCATGGTGAACACTTCCCCAAGATGTCCAGTTATCTGCAGTCTTAAGAACACAATTCTCATATACACTCTCTACCCTTTAGTGTTCTCTTCTATATATGATGAGAAATTTTCACTTAGCTATCTTCCCTTATCGGTGTTCTTATAGAATTGTTGCACAGACATAAGGCATATTTTGGGAATTCAGAATGAACTAGGAACATGGACACTTTTCAAATGACCCTAATCCCATACATGATAAATATTTCTAAATATAATGTATTTCAAACTCCTGTTAATTCTACTTTGACTCCTATCCTTGTTCATCAAGTCATCATAAGTGGTATTTTGTCCAAGTCTGACAACTTTAACCAAAATAAGAAAATTTTTTAAGAATATAGATATTTTATTCCAGTGGGAACAAAGAAATCATAGTCTGATTCTATAATGGCATAACCAAATTTCTCCCTATATTATATGTTTCTAAAAGGAGAAATTATTTGATGGTTTTATCATTTAAATTATGCACCTTCATTTTCCAAGTGTTTCCATATACTTCATGAAGAGTTAAAACCATTCCTGTATTTAGAAAGATGGATAATGATAGCATAAAATCTCACACTTTTTTTCAGAATTCTAAGAATATTTTCATCGTTATTTTAGGTGATTATTAGTTAAAAACATAGTAAATGCCATCCTTGTAGGCATTCTTGGAAAATATAATGATCCTAGTGAACATTCTCAGGAAACTGAAATAGACATCTGGGTGCTAAGAGTCAAGATTAAAGGTTTCATAAACCTTAAGAGCAAAGTCCTGTTACAAAATTTACTCAACATGATCTCTGTGTGGAAAAAGAAAAGAAAAAGATGAAAAATAATGTTAAGAGGGACAGTGTGGCAATACAGTGGCTAGGACATTTGCCTTGCATGCAGCCAAGCTGGGTTCAATCCCATGTACCATATATGGTCCCCCAAGCCCACCAGGAGTGATCCCTGAGGAAAACCAGGAAAAAATTTCAGATGACGGTTGGGGGATGCCCCTAGAAAGATATAAAAGGGCCAGAGACAGGGCTGAGACCAGGCTTCGTAGGTGGAAGGCCCAGGTTTGATCCCCAGCTGCATAAACCCCTGAGCGTTACTGGGAACAACCTCTGGGCAGCATATCTGGACTTGCCCCTAAACAAAGCAGAGTATGCCCTTCCCACAAAAGAAATAAAAGGGTTTTTACAATCTGGTTACAATCTGGTTGGCACACACAAAGAATGTGTTACCAGCAAAGTAATTCAATCTTGCGTATTATAATCTCATCCAATCTTACAAATACACTGTAGCACTGTAGTCTCGTTGTTCATTGATTTGCTCGAGCGAGCACCAGTAACGTCTTCTGGTCATGAGACTTGTTACTGTTTTTGGCAGATCAAATAAGCCACGGGTAGCTTGCCAGGCTCTGCCGTGGGGGCAAGATACTCTCAGTAGCTTGCTGAGCTCTCCAAGAGGGACAAAGGAATCAAACCTGCGAGGCAAATGCCCTACCCGCTGTGCTATGGCTCCAGTCCAATCTTACTAATGTGGTGAGAAATATTCAAAAACAAAGTTATAAATTATCTAAAAAGGAGATAAAATTAAAACTCTCATACTGCTTAAGTCCTATTTGTGAATAAGATTGGGTAATTTACATAATAAAATAAAGTTAATAGTTATCTACATTATGATTTCCAATGAAATCTTACATGTACTACTTTAAGATCTACCTTTTGTTACCAAGCAGGCATTTCTAATCAAAGAAAACCCTCAAAATTATTAAGAAAAAGCAATACAATCTCATTATTTCTTCAGTATCAAATTTAAGCTATTGCACAGTCATACAAGGAATGCTTTATAATACTTTATCTCCATGTTGTCATCACAAATTGACATCCTGGCAAAGTGAGAGAAGTCTAACACTTCCAAAAGCACTCTTCCACTGCAAGCTGATACGATAATAGAGTGAATGATTGATTTTACTCCTAATTAGAAAATATCATAACATAATTCAACGAACAAAATGTCTTTCATGTCAACAGTACCATTTCTCAGTCATTTGTGAAATATATAGAAGCAAGCCTCACAGACCATAAGAAAATGTCCATAACCATTCCTAAGTAGCAAATAAAATCAAATGATTAAATTGGCAAAGCCCCACTCCAAGCTATTCATGAATAACTATGACAAAAAATAGCAGTTAATCATTTTATAAATCTTGAATTGACCTCAGATTATATGAAGTTTCTGTTTTCTTCCCATTTTTTTAAAAGTTTATTTTCCTACAGCATTTATTGGATCTCAGAAAAAAGGTTTTTCTAAAACCGAAAATACTGCCCAAGTAATGTTTAACTTACCAGAACCTCTTAAATGCCTTTGGGTACTTGGTCAATGATATTCCAGGAAAACAGAACAAAAACAAATAGATTGTAAACTTAGAATAAAAAGATACAATGATGAAATTAAAGAAATTCACCCTTAGTCTGGTTTTTCTCTATATATCTTTCTATTTAACTTGTCGTTTTATAGACTTAATATGTACTATCTATGAGAGTAGAAACTTACTTTTAATTATTTTATGAAAATATAGTATAGCAAGACTGAAAAAATGTTTTTTAAATGTACAAGCTTTTAAATTTTTATTGTTTTCAAATATATTTATAAATGTCTAATTATAAGTCATAGTTTAATATGCAACTGTATAAAATGTGGCAATATATTTATATTCTATATGACTTGAGCTTTATTAACTTTATTAACTTTCTATACATATCAACTTATTATACATATTATCTTGCTACAAATGTATAAAAATGCTCTGCCTAGATCAAAACTAAGGAGATAAAACAGCTATTTCACTGGTAGGGGGAGGGATAACTAAATATTCTCTTTAAATTGAGAATAAATTTAGTAAAAACCCAGTACAGCAGAGAGGAAGCTTGCCTTGCAAGGCGCTGATCCAAATTTGGTCCCATCACCCCAGATGGTCCCCTGAGCCCTTCTAGGATTAATCCCTGAGAACCAAGCCAGAAGTAAACCCTGAGCTTAGTCAACAAAAAGAAAATGAATAAAGCTAAATAAGAAGGTTGGAGATGTTTGTTGTTTTTATTTTTTTGAGATAATATGGTTTACAAAACCCAAATGTTTGTTTTTATGTTTTAAGGGTCACTGTTATCAATCATACCACTCCCACAACCAAATTATCCTTTCCCCAAACCTGAGAACTCCTTCTGCCCAGAAGCCACTCCCCTGCAACCCTTCCTCAATAAACTCAACTATGTGATCAATCAAACCATGGGTTCTTGCTGAGCATTTTCTGCTATCTTTGGGTTTTTTTTTCTTTGTATACTACTTAGAGTGAAATTATTCAATATTAAGCTTTCTACTAACCTATTTCATTTAGCATGATACACAGTTTAGTGAAAGGCAGTTTACCATTTCTAGTAACTGAGTAACAGTCTACTGTGTGTATATATATGTATATGTATGTATATATATATATATATATACATCATAGCATATTCAGCCACTAATTTCTCATTGGGCACTTGAGTTATGTTCAAATCTTCAGTGTGTGTGTGTGTGTGTGTGTGTGTGTGTGTGTGTGTGTGTGTGTGAGGTAGGACAGGACAGTGAATGGGTCTGTCCTGTCCTGTGCTCAGGGCTAAGAGATCACTAAGGGATCAATCCTAGAAGGGTTCAGGGGACTTCAAGTGGTGCCAGGGATCAAACTCAGGTTTTTGTGTGCAAGACAAGTGCCCGACCAGCTGTACTATTTCTCAGGCCCAATTTCTCATTTTTATATAAACATTTTATTAACAAATAGACAATCTTCAATTTTCAACATTTAGGTTATATAATTATATTTACAATGTTCCTGACATTACACTATTATAAACAAACTGTAATAGTAATCAACTTCATGTACAAAGTCCCTCCTGCATTTGAGTAGATTCCCAGAAGTTGATTTGCCTGTTTAAAAAAATGTGAAAGTTTCAAAGTTCTCTTTCGTTTGTTTGGTTGTTGGTTTGGGTTTGTGGATCACACCCAGTTCTGCTCAGGGCTAACTCCTGGCTCTATTTTTATGAGTTCTGAAGGGACTCCAGGGACCATACACAGTGCCAGTGATCAAACCAAGCCTACAAGGGTGCAAGGTCAGAATTTTATTTATTTATTTTTTTATTTTTTTAATTTTTAAATTTATTTATTTTTAATTAGAGAATCACCGTGAGGGTACAGTTACAGATTTATACACTTTTGTGCTTATACTTCCCTCATACAAAGTTCGGGAACCCATCCCTTCACCAGTGCCCATTCTCCACCACCCGTAAACCCAGCGTCCCTCCCACCCTCCCCAATCCCATCTCCCCCCCACCCCACCCTGCCACTGTGGCAGGGCATTCCCTTCTGTTTTCTCTCTCTAATTAGCTGTTGTGGTTTGCAATAAAGGTGTTGAGTGGCCGCTGTGCTCAGTCTCTAGCCCTCATTCAGCTCGCAACTCCCTTCCCCCACATGGCCTTCGACTACAATGTAGTTGGTGATCGCTTCTCTGAGTAAGGTCAGAATTTTAGATTCGTAATATCTCCCTCACCCACAGTCTGAGGTTCTTTTTATTTATTTATTTTTTACTCTATTTTACTTGGGGGGGACGGACACACCTAGCTGTGAAGACAGAGAAATGAATAGTAGATGTTCATAAACTGTTCAAATAATCATCTTAACTAAAACAATAAACATATATGGTGCCATTCACAATGTCCACAATGTTCTCTATTTTACTTAAAAATAAAGCCAAATAATCTGAGTATCAGATGAAAACACTATTTTCCTTCACCTCAGAAAATTTTCTTTACAATCTAACTGAAGCTTACTCTCCAAATTCAGTGCCATATGTTTTATTCAAAACCCACTTTTACTCTTCACCCACCTTCCATGTAGAGGATTCACATAAAGGAGTTGGGGCTGGATTCTTCAGATACCTTCCCAATGTTCAAAGCCCTCCTACATCTAGAACCTGAACTTCAAATCTTAATTATTCTAAGCTTTAGATCTTTCCACACAACTTCCAAAAATCTGTCAACCTAAACCTAAATTCAATTTCTCACCTTTTCAACCGCCTAAAAGAGAAACTCTGGCATGAAACACCTAAAGACCTTGGAATCGTTCCAAATTAAAATCTCCTTTGTAACCATTGAAACACAAAACTAATAAACAAAGAGAAACATGAGGGAAAAAAATGCTGTTGAGATTGTTCTTACTCTCTTTTAGGGGAGACATTTATTCTTCCAGTGGCGCCCAACCAGTCACCTCCATTTCTTCTGCAATAGCAGGTGAAGAACAATTGCAACGACTGGCTCATTGTAATGTCTCTGGATATCAAAAAGTTACAAGGTGGTTGTTTTGTTTTATTTTTTATAATCATCTGTGCATGTGGCTGCCTGAAAGACTATCACTTCAAGATAATAGATCCTGCTTTTACAACTGCGTGCCAATAACTAAAATATTTTTCCATCTCATTAGGATCTCAATAATTACTGACTCAACTAAAAGAAACAGAAATGAGTAGGCAGTAGAAAAGAAAGGATAATTTTAGTCAAGAGATCTTTATTGTCAAAGATGAAGACCATTCACTACCTACTGGTCAAATATTATGCAGTTCAAACAATGGAAAAAGGACCCTTCCGATGGCAAATAATAAAATGGAAAGGACAGTTATTGGAGTACAATGGCTCTAGGGACTATCAGAAATTATAGAGATTTTTTTCCGTCTAACATTTTTAATTAAATCACGGTGAGGTACACAATTAAAAAGTTGTTCATGATTGGGTTTCAGTCATATAATGTTCCAACACCTGTCCCTTCACCAGTGCTCCCTTCGCCCAGTAGGTTGTCATGTTTGTCCCTTTACCTGTTCTTGTACCAAGTAATCATTTCCAACAATGATTGTCATATGGTCCCTTCTCTACCTAACTGCCATCCCTACCACCACCATCACTTGTGGCAGGCTTCTAACGATGGGTATGTTAGGTGCTAGCTTCTACTGTCCTTGAATGTTAGTCTCATACTATGTTTTTTTTTTACATATATATATCACAAATGAGTGATATCATTCTATGTCTTACTCCTTCTGACCATTTAACTCAGCAGGATGCTCTCCATGTCCATAATGCTTGTTTGCAGAGTTAGAACAAAATAGACACGGGGACCCATGATAAAAGTTACTCCATGGGGCTGGAGAGATAGCACAACGGATAGAGCATCTGCCTTGCACACAGCCAACCCAGGTTTGATTCCCAGCATCCCATATGGTCCCCTGAGCAGCGCCAGGGGTAATTCCTGAGTGCAGAGCCAGGAGTGACCCCTGTGCATCGCCAGGTGTGACCCAACAAGGAAAATTTTTTTTTAAAAAGTTACTCCAAAGGGAAAACTCATTATCAACATGATATTTATGAAGAGGAATATAACCATTGTACAAGAATAACCAAATGAGACTAGAAAGATATTACAGCAGGTAAGGCCCTTGCCTTGAGTTCAATTACCGGCACCCTATATGGTTCATTGAACCCAGGCAAGAGTGAACTCTGAGCAAGAAGCCAGGAGGAAGCCTGAGCACAACAGGGTGTAGCCCAAAAACACACAGGGTAAGCAATCAGATAGGAAACTGATGTCTTAAGAGATGACTTAATAGGCCAAATGAGAAATAATACAAAGGTAGATTATGGTAGTGGGTATAAAAATAGATAAAAAATGGAAACATTATAACATCTAAATGGGAGTTTGCAAAATGAATAAACTATTTTTATAGTTTCATCATGCTACTACCAACTGACAAATCACTAAAGGACATTCCTTAAAGATAAGAAGAAAATTGTATATTATTATCATAGCTAAATGTGGTAGATGAATGGTATGCAAAAATGTCAACTTAATATGAGTACCTGCTATGGGAAAAGTGCAGGGTACACAGAAATAGATTATGAAATTTTGTACTCTATTCTATTACAAGTTATTTTAGAAGTGAGAGAGAAATGTTGCTAGGCTTTGAATATGTATTTAAAATGTTAGAAATGATATTTTGCAAAATCAATAAATGGATATACAGAAAGTCCACAGATAATAATGCATACTAAAATACATCAACACATAAATACTACAAAAAAGTATATTATTTATATAACATCTACTTAAGAAAGGATGATTTATCCAAAATTGTTTAGTGAAAAATCCTACTGGGTCGTATAAATTATATTTGGGAGGGGGCGTAACTGGTAGTCTTCAGCTTACATGTGGCTCTGTGCCAGGGATCACTCCTGGTGGGGCTCAAGAGACCATAGGGGGTCCTAGGGATTGAACCCAGTTGACTATGTGCAAGGCAAGCACCCTACCCATTATACTATTTCTCCACTGTACTCTCTCTCCAGCCTGTAATTATAAAGTTAAATATGAATGTGTCCTTCATAAAATTCTCATTTCTCCTCTAAGTGTCAGTGTTAGAATTACAGTAAACAAAGTACCACTTGAACATAACCTGTTTTGCTTTGTTATGGTGTCTCTTCTGCTTGCTGGAAATGCTTGAAAATATGTCATTTCTTACAAGCAGTACTCCTATGTCTCTTTAACCCTAGATAGAGTCTTTTCTTCTGTGGACACTGTTTATAGGTATCTATAAACTGCATGACAAGATTGAATCTCAAGAGTTTGGAGCATAAATCTAAAACTTGCTAATGTTTCTGTATGGTCATTACAAACAAGATGGGATTGATCAAGAAGAAAACTGACTCTAGAATCTGCTCACTACCTGGTTGGGTACGTTTTCATTGTGTCCTGAACCAGCAGCATGAAAATGTGCTATTTAAGTACCACTATATCACTATCATCCTGTTACTCATCGATTTGCTCGAGCAGGCACCAGTAACGTCTCCGTTGTGAGACTTGTTGTTACTGTTTTTGGCATGTCGAATGTGCCACGGGAAGCTTGCCAGTCTCTGCTGTGTGAGCGAGATACTCTCAGTAGCTCTCTGAGAGGCGTACAGGAATCAAACCTGGGTAGGCCGCGTGCAAGGCAAACACCGGCTATTTAAGTAGAGATATAAAAACTTGACACCATTGTCTTGGGTGAAAACTTCTGTCTTATTTCTAAATTGGAAAGTTTTATGTCTTCTGCTAAAAGATCAAGGTAATGAAGAAAAGAAGTGAAGAGGTATTCAAAAGCCAGTATGGAAGAAAAGGATATCATGAAACAACATAGGAAATGCTAAGTAACATCTAAGGTTCTCTGAGAATTCATATATCTCTCTTCACAATTCAGCTCCCTTTATAACTCAGTTCATGCGGTTGTGATTTACTTCACAATTCTCAGTAGCTGATATTAGAGCACAGAAAATATCCCCCATTTCCAGCAGAAAATAACCCTCAAACTTCTCCCCATTTCACAATCTGTTGAATACTTCGTCTCTGTTCTCTTTTAACGCCTTGAAACACCACAATCTGCATTTAATACAAATTATAATGGTTTTGGTTTTATTTATGTCTTATAATGATTTTTTCTCTCTTCAGAGTTTGACTTGAAGTTAATAGTAAATATTCATTGAACAAATTAGAAAGATACTATGCATGAATACAAGAAAAGACAGAGTTCTGGGCTCGAAGAACTCAGTCGGTAGCATTAAACCTATTGATGTACTCCTTTGTGACAATCTTCCATCTCTACAAAGAAATGGTAATCTAGAGTTGGAGAGAAAATACGGGGACTAAGGATCCTGCTTTCCATGTGACCAAACCCAGTAAAATCCCAGCACACATTTGGACCCTTGAGGAGCTCAAAGCTGGAAGGAAGCCCTGAGCTTAGTTGAGTCTGGCCCAATATGCCTCCTCCCACCCAAAAATGATCATCATAATTCAGAACACAGAATGGGTTGGGAATCACTGAGGTAAATTTCCTAATTTCCACTGATATCCTAAAATTAATTTCTACCTTATCCTTCTCTTATAAGATTTTATATGGTGGTTTTATTTCATTAAGACTTCTAAATGACTGAAATATTTTTAAACTTATTTGATGTACAGTTAGCTATATTTCTAAAGTTAGTTCATTCAGAGGAATCTGAGAATTTCTGATGTCATATTAAATTCTTGTACAGACTTACCTTCCTTTCATTTCAGGACTCTACTATTTCACTGATCTTTACAAGTATTTTGAATAAAACAAAATAAAAATGTCCTTTAAAAATATACCTTGGCACAAAGATAGTTCACTTCACCCCATCAAAGTGTCCAAACTCTATACACTGTTCTTATATTATTTCTAGTGTCAGTTTGATGATCTTAGACAAACTCACAGCCAGTGTTTTTCATCATTCTATGCTATCTAGTCCCTTGTTCGGTTCCTCAGTATATTCATTCACTCTGGAGCAAGGCCCTTCAAGTGTGTAGAATGTGGCAAAACCTTTAAATGGGCTACAAGCTTTAAACAGGATAAAAGCACCACAGTGGTGAGAAGTCTTATAAATGTAAAAAATGCAGTAAATCCTTCAGTTACTCCACAGGTTTGGCTTTGCATTATAGAACACATACTGGAGAGAAGCCCTATACATGCCAAAATTTTTACCCAGAAGGGAACCCTGGTTATACATCAGAAAAATCATTCTGGAGAGAAATCTCACATATGTAAAGAATGTGGGAAAGCTTTTCTCCGATACATAGACCTTACTCGGCACAAGATGATCCATTCTGGGGATAGACCTTACAAATGAAAAGAATGTGCAAAAGCCTTTAGCCTATACTCAACCCATATTGCATATAAGATAATTCATTCCAGAGAGAAGCCTTACCAATGCAAAAAAATGTGGCTAAAAAAAAAAAATATATACCTTGGCATTTGGTAGTTTCTACCTCTATTTTTCAGAATGACCTCTTGTATTATCATCATTTATTTTTCATATTATTTTGATAGTGGTATGTCAATTTTACAATGAAAGTTCTATGTAAGCTTCATTGGATTTGTAATAAAGACATAAGTTTATCTAATATTTGGTGACCTCATCAGGACAGTGCTATCCCTTTATATTTGACTAAGTCTCTGTTTTATATATTCCAGTGAAATTTTACAGGTTCTTTTTTTTTTTCCAGGATCATTTGGAACAATTCACTGCCTTAGCTATTTATGGCAAATATTACAGAAGGATAAAAGGCCCTGAATTATTTTCGTTAATGAAGTTAATTCAAAGGAATAACAACAGGGAAGCAATGCTGGCTGCCCAGAGGAAAGGAAGAGAATAGCAGGCCTGGGGTTACAGATCTCTACTCAGCATTAAGTAACTGGTGTTCATGTTGACCCAAATTAGCCAGATTGGGGAGAAAATTAAAAGACTGTGATTTCAAAACTTCTACTAAAAACAAATTTATAGCTTCGTTTTGATTATAGGGCAGATGGGACCATTTGGAGTGGGGGAGGTAGGAGTCAAGATTAAAGGAAATGCATAAACCAGGTTAATCATGTTCAAGGTTGTTCAAGGACTAGAGGACTCTTTCATTTATACTGAACAAGTTAAGACCTCTATAAGTCTCCTGGTTCCACTGATGCAGAACAGCAGTGGCAGGTCTCTCTGTTCATTCACTATTGCCAAGTTCTTCAATATTTTCAAGTATGAAAATATTGAATAATAAAGATGCTCAAACTCAGAATTGGAAAGTAGAAAAGTTTATTGGAAAGTACAAGGGAAAAGAAAAGGAGCTCGGCAGAATCTCCTGCCCCGGTGCCAGGCCGGTGCCTTGGAAGGGGGCGGGTTGAGTTTCCCTCCCTGCCCCAAACAGAGCCCCAGCAGCTGAAAACCTCCAGAACCCAGCCACAGCCATGCTCAAGGCCACTCTCCACACACTCGGACAAACCTCACCCATGAAGAAACCGACAGAGGAGCCCAAGGTATGTAGGACCCATGGCTGAGATCTCCAAGCCTGCTTGGATTGGGACTGGGCCTCCTCCACCCACATCCCTAGTTTTCCAGTAGCTTGGCAGTCACACTCACAAACTGCCCGCCCCCTACTGGTGCCATGTAATCTCATCAATGGCTAAGATCCAGACACTATAATACAAAGCTCCTGAAGAGAGCAATACAGTATTTCCTGGAATGCACGGCCACATTCGCAGCCGTGCAACCTCTTATACTCTAGCCTGCTGATATACCTAAAGTAGCACACTTGTGTTTGGTTTTAACATACTTGCTTGTACTCTTGTATATATGGGCTTAAATGGCCCCAGAATTACGTAGAACAACCTTAACACACTTCCCTCTTACTGTGGTGGGAAGATGCTCACTGTTTGGGTGGGTGTTGAATATTATCTGTAATGAACTACTATAAACTACTTTCTGAAAATAAAATGTATAAAAACCATAAAATTTAAATAAATGAAATTAATAAAAGAAAGAAAAGGAGCTCTCCAAGTGGGAAGGAACTGAGTATAGGACTAAGTTAACATAAGGGAGTTTTGTATAGGACTTTTTAAGGGCAGCCCTTATGGGTGAAGTTTTTACAAAAGATGCCAGAAAATTACAATAATGTCTAGCTGGTCTAAATATTCCTGGCCATTTTTGCCTCTTATCTTGGTTTCCCTGTCAGCCTAGGCTCCGGGACAGAGTTTTATGGTCCTGGAAATCTCTATAACCTCCAGGACAGGACTTTGGGAATAAAATGTGGCATATGAATGGACAAGTGTGGCAAGTGACAACTGTGGTTGTGGCTTCCTTCTCCATAGGCCAAGAAGAAACAAATCTTTTCAGGCCTACTTGCCAATTAACTTGGTTTCCCCATCAGCCTAGACTCCAGCTTTATGTTCCTGGAAAGGCCTGGCTGAGACAGAACCTTGGGGGTAGAATATGTATCAGGTAGATGGGGGAGAGATGGAACATCTGGAGAGACTGAAATGTCTTTCTCTCTAACTGGCGAGGGGAAACCGGTTTCCTCTCTCACCAGCAGGCCTTAATTAGAACAAAAAATGTTTACTGAATAAAATTACTCACATAAACAGTGAACTAGAGAGCAATAGTGCTTCATTTCACTAAAAACAGCAAAGAAATCAGTTTTGGTTTTGTTTGAGGGATCCATACACTGCTGTGCTCAGTGATTACTACTGGTTCTTCTTCTCTAACATCATTCCTGGAGACGCTGGGAAAGTGGAGGGCCACGTGTATGCCAGGGATCGAGCCCTGATGCCCACTCTACTATCTCTGAAGGCCCTTCATTTTTTTTAAAGAAGATTAATCTATATTTGGGAGAAAATGTAGTAACGATGGAAATAAGGAACATTTTGAGGGATTGAAGAAATTTGATTGTTCTAATTGTTAAAAGTGTTATGTGTTTGCCTGTTTTACTTCTTGTATGACTTCAATACTTTAACTAAAGTCAGGAACATGAAAGATACTCAACACATATTTGTGAAAACACTTAAAACTTTAAGATTTAATATTTTGTAAAGAGATAGAATATTGCTATCAAATCAAAAAAAGGGAGGAAATAAACTCAATTGTAAAAAATGTTCATAATTTTATTTGTAATATCTGTTGGGAGGCAACATGGGGAAAGGCCATAAGGGTTTCACAAGATCTCCCTCCTCAAAATCTTAATTTTGGAGTAGAAAATTAAGAGGCAATAAAATTATCCTTGGAAAACATTCCCAAAGATAACATTGACCTCAGTGTCGAGAACTGAAATTTCAGAATAAAAACAAGCTAACTTTGTTTTAAATATTCAAGAGGAATTCTTGGTTTTTGCTTTTTTGCTTTTTTAATTTTTTAACAAAAGTCAAGCAAGCTCAAAAATATATACAGATTACTGGTTATTAAGTATACTAATTAACTTGCCTCTATTGTATCATCTTTGCCTATTAAAAAGTAACTACAAACAATAGCTCAACCATGCCTTAATGTCTATTGAATTAAAAGTTTTAATGGCACAAATCCAGAAGATTTTAGAATCCAGAACCAGATTTCCAGCAATTCAGTAGCTGTTTTTGCTAGAGATTCAATAATATCTTTTCAAGGAATGGGTCCAAAGAATGAGATATGTCTATGGAAAGATGATGCATGCTCTTTGGATTTCACAAAGCAAAACCCATTAATTTGGGGGTGAAAGTGGCTGTGAAACATTTTGGGTAATGGGCATCCATGCTAAAAACCTAGCCTTACTGTGCAGATGTTAAAATATGCCTAAGAGATTTTTTTTTAATGAGCAGAAGGAAATAAGCAATAATGTATTCCAACACCATGAATGAAATAGTCCAAATGACACCATTGTCTGTTCAGTTTACTTCAAGCTATGAGATCCTGCTGAGAAGCTAATGGTACATGGGGCTCACTCTTTAATCTCCTTCTCCAGTGATATAGAAAATGACAACTTTTGACTCTTACAGAAGAGGGGATGGTAGAGAAATATTTTTAGTTTAATCAACTTCACAGCCAAAAGTAAACCCTGATTGTTCATGCTTTGGACTTGACACAAAGACTCCTCAGGGACTCTTCCAAATGTAAGGAAAGCACTGCCTGAAAGATCTTTCCAGATCCAGGCAGTCCAAGCTTGGTGGTACAAGCTGGTGTGAAGATTTAGTGACAAGGACAATTGAATAAAAACATCTCCCAGTATCTAGAAAAGAAGAAAGATCTACATAATAAAGTCAGGTATACAGTCTCCTTAGTAATGACTTTTGAGACATCATAAAACTAAAATAAAATCTAAAGAGTTCCTGTCAACAGCGTAAATCCCAAGACCGGTAGCCAGCACTAAAAACATCATTTTAAAGTTATTTTATTAGTTTAATAAATACCAAAGGAATGTTAATAAATATTATTTACTACTTAATAATAGTTATTTGAGTTATTTTATAGTAATAAATAATTAAAATAATGATACAATGTTAATTATAAATAACAAAGGGATACATTATAATGTTCAAATGTACAATAATAAATAATGAAAACTAAATCATCCCTTTGGAGATGATTTCTGCAAACAAAGGTCTAATAAGACTAATACCAGTCCAAATAAAGCAGGCTTAACCCTTTAGAGAAAAGATATTTCAGAGGGGTAAAGGCCCTTGATCAGACTAAGTAGAGACCACACCTAATTCATAGTCTGTTTTTGTTGACAACATCCTAGCAATAGACCCTAAAATGCATAGAAAGTTAAGCCAGAATAGCTTGGAAAATAGACTTTAAAATCAGCTTTGCAAAAGCAAGTTGCATGCACCCCATTTGAGGGATTGTCTACATCCCAACTTAGGGTAATTTCTCTGACTCTATGGAGTTCCCTCCTCTCTCCTCTTTCCTAATAAAATTGCTTTGCTTCACAACCCCCTTTCTGTGAGAATGTGCAACAGACCCAGAAGACCAAGATAGGCATCAGAGCTAGTTTTACTTCTCCTAAGAAGAGCATACCCTCATCTGAGCCTAAGAACCATGGTCCTCAAAAATACCCACCACACGGATCAGTCTCACCACGCAGATCTAGGGGTCTCAGGTGGAGTCAAACAACTCCCTTCGTGGACCGGCACAACACAAGCATTGGCACCAAGGATGAGATCATGCAGATGTTCTGAGCTCCCTGACACCTCTAGAAATGTCCTGTTGGACCAAGCAGGAAGACAGAGGCACTATCTCTCTTTTGGTCACCTCTTCCCACTCAGTAGCACCCACCATCAACACTTCATGCATGTTCTTCGGGGCAGTAAGAATTGGCACAGAGTGCCCTCCCCCATGACCAACAGTATAAACACCCAATGTGCATCTCAGAATAATTTCCCCCCTTCCAGCCCCTTTGTTGCTGTTGTCACAATGACTTAGGATTTAGAGATGGTTGATTGCACATCCGGCTGTGCTGTCCACCAGTTACAGTGCTTGTCGACATATCCATGAGGGCAGAGGGCGTGGGGAGGGGAGGGGCTTCACCACAGTTACTTATCTGTGTTGCTTGCATACATCCTGGCTGCAGTGATCTCCAAGGGTCAATAGAGTGCTCACACACATACTTGCTGGGCATTGCACCCTGGACACAGTGCCCACATATTTTCTTAGCTATGGTGTGGGCAATAGGTCACACACAAGTTATGCGTGGTAGGCTCCCACACACCTACACACCTGGCAGTGTGCCAGAGACTGAACAGTGTTGTGGTCCCTGGGGTCCTCACAGCAGAGCTTCCAGGAATGGGCTTGATGCATCTTGACAGCAGTGCCGCCTGTATGCATGGACTCATGGTTGCTAAGTGGTATTAAGCCACCAAGTTTAGTGTCCCTTAAGCCCTCATCTTAGTGTTCCAATTGTGGTCTTCTAAGAGGTGAGGAAGAGTGACCACCAAGTAAATTGGTGTAGGCATAGAAAAAAATGTCCAGTAAGAAACCATAATTTTTAGCTGCCTTTCAGCCAGTGTCAGTCACCACTGCCACAATAGTGAACTACTTCGTAAGGCTTTCTTGCTAGGGAATGCAAATTCTTTCTGAGGATGAATGCTATCATTCAAAATTTATTTCATTTAGTTGGGCCATAATACATTTAGATAGGTAGGTGCAAGAGGGTGAAAGAGTTTCTTTTAAAAAAGAATATAAAGGGCCGGATAGCCCTTTATATTAAAAAAGAATATAAAGGGCCAATAGCACAGCGGGTAGGGCGTTTGCCTTGCACGCGGCCGACCTGGGTTCAATCCCCGGCATCCCATATGGTCCCCCACGCACCGCCAGGAGTAATTCCTGAGTGCAAAGCCAGGAATAACCACTGAGCATCGCTGGGTGTGACCCAAAAAGCAAAAAACATAAAAATAAAAATAAAAAGAATATAAAAAAGAATTCACTAAATTAGTGGAAGGTGAAATAGTTTATAGAATGAAGTGACGGAGTGGAGAGACAGTAGAGTGGTAAGGCATTTGCCTTAAACATGGCCAACCTGGGTTCAACCCACATAATCCCTGAGTGTAGGCCAGTAGGAAGCCCTGAGTAGTGCTGGGTGGGGCTCAAAAACCAAAATAATAATAATAATAATAATAATAATTACTATTAAAAACACCCAACGTGCATCTCAGAATAATTTCACCCTTCTGATCCCTTTGTTGCTGTTGTCACAGTAATAATAATTACTAATAATAGTAATAAGTATTATTATTACTTATTATTATTAATAATAATAATAGTGTGACAGATGAAATCCACCAATAAATAAGCTAAAGAAGGAAATTTATAAACAACAAATTTATGAAGCTTGACATTGGAAGCTTGACTAGAGCTAACACCGTGGGTAGAGTTTTTGCTTTGTATGCAGCAAACCAGGTTCGATTTTTGGCTTCCCATTTGGTCTATGCTTGAGGGTCACTTGTGGTGGTACTCAAAGGATCAAATCCAAAATTCCTGTATGAAAACCATGGCTCAGCCCTTTGTCTATCTCTTCTGTCCTTCTAATAGTTCTTTACCCAGTATTTGTCAGTGTTTTGAATATAAAGTAGCTGGTAATGTAAAGACAGAAAGAGTTATTTAAGAGTCCTCCTCCACTGGACTGTCTTTGCTCCTTCATAAAAGACTAATGTGTC
This sequence comes from Sorex araneus, assembly GCF_027595985.1. Lineage (NCBI taxonomy): Eukaryota > Metazoa > Chordata > Mammalia > Eulipotyphla > Soricidae > Sorex > Sorex araneus. The sequence goes on from NC_073308.1 coordinate 29,770,143, forward strand.
ATATATGTGTGGGCAGATTTTGGGGTTTCTCTTGAGTTCTATGTCTAGCCCTCCTCCAGATACAGATATTGTAGCTCAATAGTAAATAAACCTTCACATTTAGAAGACTGATTCCTCCCACATGACTGTTTTTCTCAAGAAATTTTGCCTATCCCTTTCTAAAAAATTTCCTTTCTGAAAATTTATTCTAAGAATTTTAGGATGTGTGACATTTCTATTAAAAAAACTGTTCATATTGATAGGAATAATCTTAACCAGATAGAGCAACTTGCAAAAATTGACATCTTTGATATATTTAGTCTTGTGATCTATGAACTGCTTCTTGAATCCCATATTTCAAATTCACATGGGGGAGTGCATCTGGTGGGTCATTCCTGGCAGCACTCAGCTGACCACCTTGGGGCCAGGATCCATCCTGGGTCTTCCACATGAAAAGCACATACTCCAGTCCATTGGGGCTCCCAAATTATTTTTTTTCAGCAGCAGAGAAAATGTCATATTTTAGCACTATAGAATTTAAGAAGGCTAAATGCTTGTGCCCTATACATTCTATTATTTTGAAAAGTCTCATACCTGTATGAATAGCTCCCTTCACATGCAAAAAAGTCCACAAAATCTCTGTAATATATCACAGTTGCTGAACTACACATTATTGTCAATTGGAAGGAGTAAGGTGTCTTTCATCACTATATCCATAGTCCTCACTTGATTGTGTGCCATAAATTAAAAAAAAAATCAGCAAGTGTTCACTGAGTGAGTGAAAGCTTGCTTTAATCCACAAAGTATTTAATCCACAAATAAGTATCTCATTTAAAAAAAAAGCTATCTGAATCTTGAACATGATCTAAGAAAGCTTTCTTTCTCTTCCAGAATTTTGCCTAGTTTTGTTGTCACGTGTATATGTGCTTGCACTTACATATTTGGCAACATATGCATTTTTTGTTTGTCTGGGAGCCATATCCAGTGGTACTCAGGGTGACTCCTGGCTCTGCACTCAGGTGTCACTCCTACTAGGCTCAAAAAAATCAAGTGGTGTGCGAGGGACTCAACCCAGTTCAATGGCATGTAAGGCAAGTGCCCTACACTATCCAATAGTATGGACTACTTATACTATTGTATGCGCCTCCCCAACATACACACTTTGAGCGGGGTAGGACACACCCAGAAGTTCTCAAGTCATAAGAGATCACTACTGGCTGTAAGTGGGGTTCCATATGGGGTGCCAGGGAACAAACCTGGGTAAGTCGCTATCACTCCAGCCCCCCCAACATACACACTTCTACAAGAGCAAAAAACATACTCATAAAAAATCTCAAACTGCAAGGCATATTTTTCAGTCTCCAAAAAATACTTATTGACTATAAATAAAATTCCAAACAGCAATCCAAGTAAAAAATTAAATCCATTTTTTATATATCACACTTCAAACAGTGCCATAAATGCCCGAATTTTCATGTAAACAGAGGAAACTTACAGTAAGAGGGAAGGATTCTTGGCAGGTCACTTCATGGCTTAGAATAATTCTGTAGTTCAGCCTCCCTCCTCTATCACAATCAGAAATGTCTAGAAAGTCTAGACAAATGAAGCCTTTCAACCTGCATACCTTTAGAATAATACCCGGTATTCTCTAAACTCTTCTGTTCAGTCCCTGATAGTCTTCTGAGTTCAGCACATGCTGTTTCTTCTACCTTACCCTACAGCCTTCTTACCAGACTCACTCAAATGTCCCATCTCCAAAAATACTCCATTGTACTTCCTTTTACTGTGCATTCACAATGTCCATGACTTTTGCAAAGCACAGGGAACTTTTGCTTATTTACAGAACGGCAATACCTTAAGATCATGAACTCACTTATAATAGTCCCTAGCACATACAAGTTACTTGAAATTTCCTGAGAGAAAAAAGAGTGACATTTTTAAGATTTAAAAAAAAATCCATGTAATAGAGGAATTGAGTGGCCATCAAGTTGGGTCTATAGTCTACTTATGGCACGCAGCTTTCAACCGAGTGGGTCCTCCCAACATTCTCTACTAGGTGTTCCCTTCTCTATCTCAGCTGTCTTTCCCCCCAGCATGTGAGGCCAACATCCAACAGGAGAGAGAACAAAAAGGAATGAATGCCCGGCTGCAGAGACAGGGTGGGGTGATGGGAGGGATACTGAGAACATTAGTGGAGGAGAATGGGCACTGGTGGAGGGATGTAAACAAAATGCAAACATGAAAGTTCATAAATTTGTAACTGTACCTCACGGTAATTCACTAATAAAAATTAAAATTAAGAAATCCATATATTAAAGAAGAACATTCATTAAGTGTAAGCGATATGGTGGGAAGTTATGGATTGCCAAATTTCTTGGAAAGATGTACAACTTTCCAAACAATTTTGAGAAACAAAGTCCATCTGTAACAAATTAGAAATAAACTTCTAGATGATAAAAAAATCCATGTGCATAAAACCAGATATTAATAAAGTACAATAGAGTATTGGATCTATGACTGAATTTTAGCTCAATTATAACTCCACGTATTAAGTAAGTCCCTTGCTTTCCCTGAGAATCGGCTTATGCTAGAATAGTAATTCTTCTAGTAAGTAGTAAGAATGGTAGTAATCTTAAGAAAGGAGACACCTAAAAATTATGACTTCAGGTTCCTCTGATTAGTCTTCTACGAAGCCTAAAAGGAACAAATATGAAAAGCACCCTATCCAAAATCACAAATAACTGGAATTTTGTATTGTTCTTCCATTCAAGGCTATCCCCATGCCTAATTAAATAGATAGATAGATAATTTGTGTAGAACCTTAACTCATAAATCTTCTCAGATATATCACCTAATTTGATTTTCATAATAATTCTGTGGAAGAGTGAATGTTCTATTAGATTTCATGAAAGAAACACTGAGAGTCACTATCATTAGAACAACTAACCAGAAAGAAAGCAGCAAGGAAGAACCAAAAATTTCCAACCCAGGATTTTTCTCTCACCTTTCAGGAATTTTAGCACTCTGAAGCTCCTGGGTCATCCCAAAGATACCATATGTGTACCAAGAACAGCTGAAATTTTAATTCTAAACTGTGACCTTTCTCTAAGATACAACATTTTCTTACTGAGGTTCAAGTCATCACACAATATTCTCCAAAGAGAAGACAATCTTTGAGCTATTTTGGGCTGGAGAAATAGTACAACAGTAGGGCACTTGCCTTGCATATCACAGACCCATGTTCGATCCCTGACACCCCCATATTGTCCCACAAGCACCATTAGGACTATAGAAACAGGAGTAAATCCTGAGTATTATCACTGCTGGACCAACATTAAAAATAAGATAAAATAATTTGTTTTTTTAATAAAATAAAGTAAAAATAAAACAGATATCTTTGGAACTTAGGAGACAGTATATTACCCTGGTTTAATTATGGGTACCACATGATACCTTGACCCACCCCCCAGTATAACTGGATGTGTCGAAAGAAGTCCTTGAGCAGAACCACATCCTAGGGCACTTGCTGGTCCAAGAAACACTGGTGCCAGGCCTCCAGAACACCTTCTAAAAGGCTATCGTGGTGGGGAAAGGTTTAAATTTTAAATATGAAAAATATAAAACTTATGAACTATTATGCATTAGACATAATGCATGCTAACTTTTTCCATTAGTCTAATTATGACAGGAACTATGATTGAGGAATATGATTGATTATAATGAAAAACCATGATATGAGATGAAAAACCATGATATGTAGTTTTCTCCCAAAAACTCCCATCAAGAAGTACCAAAACATAAAAAAAGAGTATCACTCATATATACATATATATAAAGGGTATATATATATGTCTATATATATATATATGTACAAGACTTTCCTTTCAGAGTTTTCAACAAGCACCATGAAGCCTTATGTTCACCGATTTCCAACAAAATTCAAAGTTCATCATCAAGTAATGGAAAATTTTATATTAAATAAATTATAGTATCCACTTTGAAAAAGCACAGTTTAGACACTTTCCAGAATCATCAAGGTATAGTAGAACAAAGAGAGCTTTACAAGAAACTTGCTCTTCTCCAAGAGGGGGGGAAAACAGTAAAATAGCATGTATTAGTTAATCAAACAAAAAAAGATTTTTAAAAATTCGTATCACATGATTTTACATGTATAGTAGTTGGCAGGGCTGGAGCGATAGCACAGTGGTAGGGCGTTTGCCTTGCATGCAGCCGACCCGGGTTTGATTCCTCCACCCCTTTTGGATAGCCCGGCAAGCTACCAAGAGTATCTCGCCCACACGGCAGAGCTTGGCAAGCTACCTGTGGCGTATCCGATATGCCAAATACAGTAACAACAAATCTCACAATGAAAATGTTACTGGTGCCCATTTGAGCAAATCAATGAGCAACGGGATGACAGTGACAGTAGTTGGCAAATATCCACATGAAATATCAATCTACAACTCCTGATTTCTCTCTTAAGTACACCCACCACTGCCACTTCCATTCAGAATACTTGGTCCCAGCAGAATTCGCTTCAGTAATTCTCAGTTTAACCAGAGGCATCTACCTAATATTTCCCTTTTTACCTGACACTACTCTTTTGAGACAATGAATATAAAACACCACCATTTTGTAGTTTTTTAATCAGAAGTAATTTTGTAGGGTTTTAATCAGAAATAAAACATCCATTGTAAATATATGTCGTATCTAAATAAGAGCTATAATTTACCTTTAGCCAGAAAACATCTCTACCACTATTTGGATAAAGGATTTATCAGTGGCCAGAACTATAGTCCATTTGCCTTGCATGCGGCCAAACTTGACACACATATGGTCCTCCAAGCCAGCCAGGATTGATCCCTGAGTGTAAAATCAGGAGTAAGACCTGAGCATTCCTGGGTGTGCCCTCCTCCCACCTCTGTCCCCGACACCAAAAAAAAGTTTGTCGGTTTAGCTAATTTTAATTGGATTGAAAAAAGGTAAAATAACTGCATGGAAGATATCTAAGCTCGAGTTTTATAACCTCTAGCATGTATGATAACCATGCAAACTATCACCGTTTTATAATAATGTTGCTTTCAATATTTTTCAAATGTTTACATCTTATCATCTAAGGTTATTGCTCCTATTTTGCTGTTAATTAACTTGGGCAAGGGTTGATAACTAAGATTTAGTAAGTATTTTATTTGTAATGTGTCTGTGTTTGGGGATTTTTTTTTCATGTCTTTAATGAATACTTAACACAAATGCAAAATGACATGGCTATATTCATTTTATAATCCCCAGATTAATTAACTCGAGGCTGGCAGATAGAAAAAGAGCAATATAAACTAGACATATCTGATTCCAAAGCTAATATTCTTGGCTTCACTACCATTTTATAAGGACAAAACTGAGATTTGGAGTATTTTACTAATTATCTAAGGAGACAGACATGCTGCACTGTTTGTGCAGTGATACCACAGAAATTTGAGTGGCTTTTCTATTTAAATCCCTTCTTCCTTGAGGACCTATACTCTTTAGAAAAACACTCCAAGTAAAACTCATTAGGCATATGAGTTAATAGTACACTTCAGAATAAAATGCATATTGTCGCACACAGGATTATGTAGAACATTTGCTCACTATTCCTAGCCTAAGATTAAAAAAAAAGACTTGGAAGATCTCATAGCTAAAGTATGAATAAACATCTATAATTTTTTTGAGAATGAAGAAATGGGAAATACTAATACATTCTTCAACATCCTGTATTATATTTTTTGTCTGTATGTCCTGACCTCTTAAATGAAAATCACCCTTGACTACATTTCAATATGCATGCTTATGTTATGAAGTTAATTATAGCTTTTTTAATCACTATATAGTACAGGCTTGGAGTTCGTTTTGAAAGACTGCTGCTAAATGTGAATTCACAAAACAAGGAGTCGAATCTAATCATTTCCCTTCCTTCTTACCTAAATTTTTATAAGTTAATTAAGCTTTTTTCCAAGAAAGGTATCTTCTTTTTTTTTTTTTTTTTTTTTTGCTTTTTGGGTCACACCTGGCGATGCACAGGGGTTATTCCTGGCTCTGTACTCAGGAATTACCCCCGGCCGTGCTCAGGGGACCATATGGGATGCTGGGATTAGAACCCGGGTCGGCCGCATGCAAGGCAAACGCCCTACCCGCTGTGCTATCCCTCCAGCTCCAAGAAAGGTATTTTCTTAAATAAGTGATCAATATTTTTTATTTGCCCAATTTCTAAATAGACTCATAAGTAAGGAATTTTGATAATATACTGATTAAAATATTTCTTTATGATTTTATACATTTTATTTTCATAAAGTAGTTCATAACAGTTCATTACAGATTATATTCAAACACCCACCCAATCAGCGAGTAACTTCCCGCCACAATAAGAAGGAAATGTGTGATGATTAAAAATATTTCTAAGGGGCTCAATCGATAGCACAGTGGGTAGGGCATCTGCCTTGCACGCACTGACGTGGATTCGATTCCCAGCATCCCATATGGTCTCCTGAGCACCACCAGGAGTAATTCCTGAGCGCAGAGCCAGGAGTAACCCCTGTGCATCGCCGGGTGTGACCCAAAAAGCAAAATAAATAAATAAAAATAAAACTTTTAAAAAATTCTAAGACATTTTGTCATTTTCATTTAATTATGCTGACAAATTACATGTGGATCAACTGTTTTATGAAAGTATAAAGTAATAATAATAAAAATAATATACAATTAAAAAACCAATCTGAATTCTGTAGACATACCACTTCTGATCCAAATCATGTGTCAGGCACCAGATTTACAATCTCCCCCTTGCAAAATTATAATTTGTTTATATGGGAAAAAGATAGAAAAGTGGTCATTCAGATCACCAAAATATATTTCAAAAATACATTTGATATCTTCAAGTGTTTCAGGAGCACAGAAGAGTGTAACAGGTAGTTCTTGTTAGGTCAATGCAAAGATTTCTAGACCCCAGCTAAGGTAAGTGACTAACAGGAGGACCAAACACATTATAATATGATGACAACTTTTGGTTTGACAGCCCATAGCCTGACTTCCCTCTCAAAGTTAGGGAGAGGGGCTGGAGAGTGAAACAATTGCCAGTGGTCATTAAGTAAATCATAGGTGGCTATGTAATATGTTTTGTCCACAGAGCTATAAGAATAGAATTTGGAAAGCTTCCTGATTGGTGACTACTGAGGAACCTCAAGCTCAGAAACAATCTGAGCTTACAACTGGCATCAGAAGTAGAGGGGGTAGAGGTAATCCAGCAGGAATGAGCCCATCACCTAGCAAGTATGAAGTATGATGCAAACTGCACCTTGGTGTCAAATTGAGTTGACTTCTTGAACACTCAACTGTGTCCAAGTACTGCATGTTGGTGATGTGGGAAAACCACCTCCAATAGACATACACCAGGAGAAAATGGTTCCAGGACATCAAAGAATCTCTGAAACAAATGAAAAAAAAAACTAACAACACACACACACACACACACACACACAAATTCAAAGCAATGAACTTCAGGCAACAAATATGGCTCATCCCTGGAAGGTGTGAAACAGATGACGTGAGCCCTACAGTTGTCTCAGTTTACTCTGACTGCTTTGAGAAAGTTTCCCACAGGAAGAGAAAATCCAGATGGAGCCAGGCTGACTCTGTGAATATAGAAATGAGAGCTAGTCTAGAAAAACCAAAGCCACTCGAGTTCAAAGGCTGGAGAGCCAGAGAGAAGAGCAGGACCCAGAAAACACTGATAGAGGCGGTCACTCACCCTCAAGCACTCAGCAGGCCACTGAGCACAGGCTTGGACAGAAAACATCTGAGGATGGAGGCCAGAGAAATAGTGCAGTGGCTAAGACATTTGCCTTGCACACAAGCAACCCAGGTTCAATCTCCAGCATCCATATAGTTCCTGAACACCGCCTGTAGCACAAATTCAGGACTAAGCCCTGACCACAGCCAGTGTGACCCAAAATCAAACAAAAAAGAACAACAACAAAAAAAAAAGAAACCATCAGAGGTTGAGGGAAAAAAGAGTAAGAGCATCACCAGCACCAATACAGGGCCAGGAATTGTGCCTGGTTTTCGTATGGGGTTTTTTTGTTTGCTTGGGTGTTTTGGTTTGGGGCCACACTTGGCATGCTCAGTGCTTACTCCTGGTAGGGGTCGGGAACCCTATGGATGGTATCAGGAATCAAACCCAGTTTGGCTGCTTGCAAGGTAAACTCCTGACCCCCTGTTCTCTCCAGAGTTGTGCTAGTTGACACCACCAAGCCTGAGGTGTGAGGACCCAGGAAGGACCTGCCTCAGTAATATGGAATAAGAAACTTTCATTCGGACTCTGTTTTAAGTATAACTACAGTAAGTTGTGAAAGGAACACAGAGTCCAGGCGTGGAAAAGGAAGATATAAAAATAAGATTAAAACAATGACAATTTAAGAGATGAGTTGTGGCAATGCATAAGAGGGACGCAGAGTAAAATACAGGGCTCAAGAGAGAGAAAGAGGCTTTGGGGACATGAGAAAGGTAAGAGAATCAACAGTGACCATCTCAAGCTATGTACTCCTGGCAGGGTGTTACTTACTTTTCAGGAATGATTTCTTCAAAGAGAGAATGGTGATTTACACATCAAATAATAGATTGCAAGTAAATTGTGAGGAAAGGGAAGGAAATGAAAGGTCTTTAAGGATTTTCTACAAATCTATTTGATACATTGTGGCTAGGCAGATAAGGCACCTCTAATTTGAATAATGAATACTAATAAATTCTTTTAGTCACTCTACCTACCCCAAAAGCCAATTGTTCAAATGAATAGTATTGATTAGCCAATTTAGTGACAATGACTAAAGTAATTATTATGGCCAAGAGGGAGCTAAGTCAAAAGTATGCTCACTAAAAAGATTAAAAACCAAATTTGACAACTTACAAAAAACATCACAAAGGAAATGGAATATTTTATGATTATTTTCTTTCTTGAAAAAAAATCAATTTTTCATTAAAAAACATCAAAAAAGATCTAATGACACCCATTCAGTCTAAGATCTATAAATGTGATTTCTTGGTGATCCATATTCGTAGTAATCCGTACAATGAAAATGAAATAGCTCATTAAGAAGTTCAGGACTTAACATTTTAGGTACTTTATACTTTAATTACTTTAGTGTTGATGTCCCTCAACTATATTCTGGTGGGGACAATAAATAGAACTGATCTTCAGTTTTTCTAGTTCCAAGAAATGAAAACTTTTGTATACAATTAATTAATTAATTAATTAATTTCTCTATTGGCTTTTTGGGTCACACCTGGCAATGCTCAGGGGTTACTCCTGGCACTGCACTGAGGAATTACTCTGGCAGTGCCTGGGGGGTCATATGGGATGCCTAGATAATATAGTGGGTAGGTTGTGTGCATGCAGGGCAAACGACCTATCCACTATATTATCGCTCAGACCCTTGTGTACACTATAAATACATACATTTAAAAAAATTATCTCACATCTTTAGTATACTCAGAAAGATAACATCTTTTGGACATAGTATATAAATCCGTCAAATATTTATTTTAAATTTATTTAAAACTCAACTCTATCGAATTCTTCATTATAGAGTAAGCAGATTAATCAAACTCTTCTTTTCTCTGTTTCACTGTATTCTTCCCTTGTGAGTTAAGTTGAAGCCTTTTGGGAGTTTAAAAGCACTGATTTAAAGTTTTAAAACTATTATTAATACCATCAAGAATTTGACCAATTAAGAATTTAACCACATGAGGCTTAAGCTGATCTGATATTAGCTAATTTCAGAACTGACACTTCCCTTGTTAGGAGGTAGAAAGGAAATATTTCTTATTTATATTAATATTCTTTCCTTTACCATTAATTAGTAGTATCTGGCTTGAATGTGAGTTTTTTATAATCTTTTTATTGTGTTATTTCAAAAACCAAGGTCAATAACCTTTAACTCTATTATTTTTAAGTTTTCAAAAGAACACATAGGGAGAAATACGTACCCAAGAGGAAAATAAATATTAAAATTAAAATTGAATTTTTTTTATAAACCCTAAGTGGTGAAAGTTGCAATTTCATCCATGATAACTTACTATTCAGAGCTAAATAATTTTCATGACTCCTTCCCTTGATCTCTTAACTGCAGTATTTAATAAATGTTCATAGGACAACAAAAGTCTTGTTGTCTGTAAGTAATGAGAGAAGCAGTGCTTTATCTCAGATCTTGATTCTCCAAGGCACAATCACCATAATATTGCTAAAATAGATTCAGAGCTTATGAAACAAGAAACAGCAATAAACACATGCGATCAAAATTCCACTTTTCTCCTAGCTACAAAATGAAACATAGGAAATATTCCAAATGTAAAAATATATAGTTTCAACTTTACCCATAACCAGTGCTTCAAATATTTAAAACATCATTCATTGTTAGGTCATAACAAAAAAGCAAATAACAACAGCATATTGTGCATTTTAAGCACTAGTAGGGTATCCTAAAATTTCTAAGTATAAGATTAATAAGATGAATAAATGGAGGTCTGCCCATCAAGCCCATATACTCCCTCAAACACGTATCTCCCTTGCTGTCTCTGTTTCTTTGTCTCTGTGCTTGCTTATTTCCACTCTGAAGAAACCCCTGTTCTCTCTCAAACATGTACTTCTCCCTTCCTCTCACCTTACATCTTTCTAAATAAATTTCAATAAAATCTTGCTTCACGAATAATAATAAATAGACAACAAAACAATGAAAGTTATTTGCCACTGTCACTGTCATCCCATTGTTCATCAATTTGCTCGAGCGGGCACCAGTGCTATCACTCCACTCCTTAAAGATTATTGAGTGGTAATTATTTCCAAATGGACTACAGCGATAGCACAGCAGGTAGGGTGTTTGCCTTGCATGTGGCCCACCCAGGTTCGATTCCTCCATCCCTTTCAGAGAGCCCTGCAAGCTACCAAGAGTATCCCGCCTGCATAGAAGAGCCTGGCAAACTACCCATGGCGTATTCAATATATCGAAAACAGTAACAACAAGTCTCACAATGGAGATGTTACTGGTGCCCGCTCGAGCAAATTGATGAACAACTGGACAACAGTGCTACAGTGCTGCTTCCAAGTACTGAGCTCTTATCATGTTCACTCCATGTCTCGACCTATTCAGGCTGGGCACTACCCGTAGGCTGTGATCACCTAGTGGTGTTCAGCCTTTCTTTGGAAAGGGTCCTACATACCGAAGCAAGTTGTGCGTCTGGCCTTCCTATAAGAGAGGCTGCTGGGCCTAAACAGAGCACCTGCTTCCTCTGTGCTTGGGGTCACTACTGGGACTGCACCCCCCGATAAGCAGTCACTACTGGAACTGTCACCCTGTATACCATGTCCTCCAATCAGCTGCACTCACAAACTCAAAGCTGCTTATAAAGGGGGTGATGCTTCCTTGTCTTCTTGACTGAAGGAACTGGAATCTTGAGAATTTCCTTCACTGCCCTCACTATTGGTGACTGATGGATGCAGTGCAAACCTGTCTTTCTTCTATGGCTCTCCGGCTACTGCCCTCTGAAACAACTGGGTGGCAGAACCACCGATCAGGACTAGGCTCAGTACTTCAACAACTGCCTACTTGAAGGGGCCTGGAAAACAAAGACTGTGGAAGCAGCCTAAAGAGGTGGGAAGTCACACACCCACCTCCTCAGCTGGAATGCGAGCAGTGCCTTGGGTGGTTTAAATATGTGACATCCTCCAATTATTCTACCAAAAGTTAGAACACTACTAAGTATAATGGGGAAAAAAATAATGGACAAAGTGAAAATCCAAACAAGGTCAGAGAAACAAAGAGCTTCAAATCGTGGATGTTTTTACATAATAGCTGAGCTAAAGATTAAAATATAGAGGGGCTTGACGGCAAATAAGAAAAAATTGCTGTTATGGTTGATGAGTTGGAAAACATGGCAATGGAGAATACCCAATCAGAATAACAACTAAAAGAGAGAATTGTAAAATATGCAAACTTTGCAAAAGCCTCAGAGGATGATATGAAAAACATCTCCATTAGAGGAATCACAGGAGAAGAAGAAAAAGAGATAGTAGTTCTATGTGAAGAAATAGTAGCCAAAGTCTTCCCAAATTTTAAAAAGGACCTTAAACATCCAAAGAGACATAAAGAGTCCTAACCAATATTAACTTACATGGACACACCTCAAAAATAATGAAAGAGTTCAGAACTAAAACTAAGAACAGAATACCATAAGCAATTTGGACAAAGCAAACCCAAGGGAATCCCTACAATATTATTCATCAACTGTTCCACAGGATCCGTGAAGAAGGGAGGAGTAGGAAATATTCAAAGTTTTTGAAGGAAAAAGATTTTCAACAGAAAATTCTTACCCTGTTAGATTATCATCTACAGTTATAAAAGAAAATGAGTTTTTCTTTTTTCTTTTTCTTTTCTTTTTTTTTTTTTTTTGCTTTTTGGGTCACACCTGGCGATGCACAGGGGTTACTCCTGGCTCTGCACTCAGGAATTACCCCTGGCCGTTCTCAGGGGACCATATGGGATGCTGGGATTTGAACCCGGGTCAGCCGCGTGCAAGGCAAACGCCCTACCCGCTGTGCTATCTCTCCAGCCCCGAAAATGAGTTTTTCAAACAAATACAAATTAAAGCAATTCATGACCATCAAACTGGCCCTGCAATAATAATAAATATTATCTTATAAAAATTAAAAAAATGTTTTGGCTTATAGAATACATCACAGGTAAGTCTCACAATGGAGACGTTACTGGTGCCCACTCGAGCAAATCAATGAGCAATGGGATGACAGTGACAGTGAAAAACAGAAAAAGCAGTATCACCTAAAAGTAATTATATACCAAATATTATACAACTTACATAGTAAAGAGGTTACAAGAGAGAAATGAATGAAAAAATTAAAAAATAATGAAAGCCAATTCAACCAGTGGGTCACAATCATAGATGCTTACATACCAACCTCAGTACATCTTTAAAACAAATTCTCTGAATGAGAAACATAAGAAACTGACAAGGGCATTCAAATACAATGCAAAAGGTGGTATTAAAGTGCAGAAAACAAAATATGCAACAAAAGAATAACAAGTCTAAACAAATACTAAAGTGGTCATAAATGCATATATATTTCAATCATTACCTGAGTAAAAATAGTATCTTAGTAATATTGGTGGGGGTTTTTTTGTTTGTTTGTTTGGGGACTATGTCTGACAATGCTCAAGGGTTACTCCTGGTTCTGGTCTCGGGAATCCCTGGCAGTGCTAGAGGGACTATATGGGATGTCAGGGATTGCAGGCAAGGCAAGTCCCTTACCCACTGTACTATCTCTCTGGCCCCAATACCACTAATATGAGCATCTTAATCTGAAATTCACCAATTAAAAAAAAAAGTGGGTCAAAGAACAAAATCCAGGAGCCAGAAGATAATACAGCAGTTAGGGCATCTGTCTAGCATGCAAAAACCTGGACCTGACTCCTAGCACCACCCAAACCCGGGAGCATCACCAGGTGCAGCTCTGGAGCAGCCCCCACCCCACCCAAGCACCTCCAGGTGTGGCCCTAGAGGCACTCAGCACCATGCATGCCAGGGCAGGCCGGGTACCCCAGTCACCCAGCGCTGAGCAACATCGCATCACCAGTCCCTTGTGCTGAACTGTCTAGTTAGCAGAGAATCATCAGTAGAACCCCTAGATCTCCTAACACCGCTTGGGAGCACCACCCCACCCAACTTCGTTGCCTGCAGAAAACATCAAGCACAAATATAAGCTCAAAGTGAAAGACTAGGGGCTGGAGCGATAGCACAGCGGGTAGGGCGTTTGCCTTGCACGCAGCCAACCTGGGTTCGAATCCCAGCATCCCATATGGTCCCCTGAGGACCGCCAGGGGTAATTCCTGAGTGCAGAGCCAAAAGTAACCCCTGTGCATCGCCAGGTGTGACCCAAAAAGCAAAAAAATTAGTGAAAGACTAGAAAACGATTTCAGAGGCAAGGTAACACAAAGCAGGTATAGCAATACAAATATCAGAAAACAGGAGCCAGAGAGATAGTACAGTGGGTGGGGCGTTTGCCTTGTACATGCTGACCTGGATTCAATCCCCGGCATCCCATATGGTTCCCTGTACAATAACATTGGTTTGTCCTTTCTGCCTTGCACAGGGAGTTTAGGTTTACTGAGTTGCACCATTCACAATGCTCCAGAGGCACCCCCATTCCTCTGTGTTTATCTGTAACCTCTTTCTATGTGCTCTTCTTCCCCAACTGGTCAAACACCTTTATCTCCTAATCCAACTCCGTTAACTTGTAAATATTGCTTTTCTCTTCTCTTTAAGTCCTTTGCATGGTTAATTCAGAGTAATATCCTTTTTGTATATACACAGGAAGACAGTTAATGCTATGTTTTTGTAACTTGGGAGTTAACTGACTCCGAATAATATTCACTCCTGGGCATCTGTTTTCTTGATATAAGCCTCAGTTGCACTTACTTTCTAGCACCCCAAAAGCAGGGTCCCGACGAGAAACTGGATGGACCCGGGCAAGCTGTGAGCTACCCTGGCATCAAAATGGGCCAGGCCAAAACACCGTAATACTTAATTATAAGTTAAGAGCATGGTGATGGACAAATTCTGGCATGATCCACAAAGTAACAAGTAGATTAGGACGACCCTGCTAGGGTTAGGAAAGATTTATCCAGCCTGAGCACTGTAGTCTGAGATCTGTAGTGAGATGTCCCTAGGAGAGTAATCCTATAAGCTTAATGTATCTCTTACTGTGTCCATACAAATGACTAATATTATTAAGAAGTAAAATTAAGATGAATATTTAAATGATTATTGGACCAAGAAAAGGAGAAAAAACCCCTAAGTGGTATTTCGCCCTTGAGCAGATCTGGCTGCAGGAGATCAGGAAGGGCTTTGATATGCTGATTGTGCTACCAGACCTACGTGTGGTTGCTACACCCAATACTGAGAGTTGGTGAGAGAGACCAGAGAGAGACCATGGAAGGGAGTCTGAGATGAGCTAGGGAGACAGGAGACCAGAATGAGACTGGAACAGGCTAGTGGGGAGAATGGAATAAACAACTGATCACCAACCAGCCTTGACCTCATTTCCTCCTTCATCCGCCCATGGCATTGGCCATCCCATGTGGGGAAGAGGTCCGAGACCACCAAACGCAGGTGGTGAGAGAGAGCCATGGATTTCCTATTCATTCAGTGATTGCACAGTTTCCCAAGCCCACCAGGAGTAATTCCTGAGGGCAGATCCAGTAGTAGCCTCTGTGCATCACCAGGTGTGGCAAAAAAAAAAAAAAAAAAAAATCAGATAACAGACTTCAAGCAGAAAAATGGTATTAAGAAGGATTAACTTTAGGGGCTGGAGAGATAGCACAGCGGGTAGGGCGTTTGCCTTGCACGCGGCCGACCCGGGTTCAAATCCCAGCATCCCATATGGTCCCCTGAGCACGGCCAGGGGTGATTCCTGAGTGCATAGCCAGGAGTAACCCCTGTGCATCGCCAGGTGTGACCCAAAAAGCAAAAAAAAAAAAAAAAAAAGAAGGATTAACTTTAAGGAAAAAGCAATTAATAAGAGGATACTACTTAATAATATATAGGATCTTAATTAAAGAGCGTCAAAGTAGATTAACCAATTATTAGTAAAAAGATTAAAATTTATAGTAATATTATACTAGTAGAAGATTTCAGCACAAGACTTACAACTGTGGACAGACCTACTAAAGAATAGATAATAAAATAACAGCTTTGAATGATGAACAAGAACAGATGGGATTAATAGACATTTATAGAACACTTCACCCCAAAACAGCTGAATTTACTTATTTTTCCCCCAGAGGCACACAAAACTTTATCAAGGATAGACCATATGCTGAGACAGAAAACAAGTATCAATAAACTTAGAGGGCAATAATTGTGCAAAGTATTTTTCCTGATGACAATGCTATAAAATTAGAAATCAACACACAAAAAAAAAAACTGACAAAAATTCAACCTTACAGACACCGAGCAATTCTCAGCAACCACTGGATCAAACAAATTGAAGAAGAAATTAAAATACATGATGGAAAAAAAAATGAAAATAGAAGCAAATTATCAAAAATTTCTGTGATGCAGGAAAAGCAGGACTAAGAGGTAATTTAATATCAATAGCCTTCATTTTAAAAAATATAAAAGAGAAATAACAATAAACAATTTAACTTTACAGCTAAAGCCACTGGAAAAGAATAATAAAACTCAATAACAGTAAAAAATAAAAAAAGCAAAAAAATTCAGTTTTTCATTTATTTTATTTATTTCGTTTATTCAGGAAGTAAATGAAGTAGCACTCCACAAACAGATCAATAAAATGAAAAATTCAATAAAATGACAAGCTGTTTTACTTATTTTCTCTTCAGGGGCTAGGACTAGAGGGCCCAGCTGGCCGTGCTAGGGTTTACTCTGGGAGCTGGGATTAAGTCACTCGGGGCAGTGCATGGGGAACCATTTGTGGGGCCAGGAATTGAACTGAGGTCAGTCACATGCATGGCAAATGCCATACCCCCTGTACTATCTCTTAGCTTCGAAATGATACTTTTTAAGAAAAAAGAATGAAAAATATTAATAAAGCTTCTGTGAAACTTATCATAAAAGTCCTCTAATAACTATGGCAGTTCTGGAGAATTGGTAGCACCACCGTAGCACTGTCGTCCTGTTCATCGATTTGCTCGAATGGGTACCATTCTGGATTGGTACATCTCCATTGCGAGACTTGTTGTTACTGTTTTTGGCATACCGAATGCACCACGGGTAGCTTTCCAGGCTCTGCCATGTGGGCAGGATACTCTCGGTAGCTTGCCGGGCTCTCAGAGAGGGACGGAGAAATCAAACCCAGGTGGGCCGCATGCAAGACAAACGCTCTACCTGCTGTGCTATCAGTCCATAAAAAGAAAAATCAAGTCACTGTGTTACCTGATTTCAAACTGTACGACAAAGCAACAACAGCATATGGAAAACAATACAAATGGAAACAGAAAGCAACAACAATACAAATGGAAAAAGATAACTGTAATACAACAAACAGTTCATAAGTAAGTCCAGCATTTACTGGAATTTAATTTATGACATTCTAAGACCATAAAATAAATGAAGGTGAGTCATTTCAATAAATGGTTCTGGGGTACCAAATAGCAAAAGGTAAACAAAACTGGACTATTCTCTAAATCTCTGTACAGAAATAAATTCAAAATGGATGAAAAGCCTCAACCTAAGAACCTTAATCATAAAACACTTAAATGATAACTTCAGTGAAATATCCCATAAAATAAGCATGAGGGATGTCTTAGGGGACAAGGCTCCTATAGCCAAAAATAAATAAAAAAAATAAAGGAAAGGCAAGATAAACAATTAGGACTGTAGTACATTGAAAACCTTTTGCATAACAAAACAAAAATATAAATAGAACCAAAATACATGCCATTGTATCAGAGAAGACAGATACACATCACACATCTGATAAGGACTTGCTATCAATGGCATATAAAACACAAAAAACAACTAAAACACAAACACCTCCTTGAAACTTGAGGACCAAGGCTGAAGCACAGGCCTGGCAGATGGAGGTCCCAAGTCCTATTTCAAGCACCACATGGTCCCCTGAGTACCACAAGGCAGGCCTCCCGGCCTTTGCACTGCCAGGTATGAGGAGTACCAGAGTGAGTATGGCCAGGAGAATCCATGAGAATTCATCAAGCATTACTTAAGAGAATCCCCTAAAGACGGGCAGAAAATCTGAGTATAAATACTTCTCCAAGAAGGACGTATAAATTGCCAAGAATATGGAGAAACATTCTCCATCCTCAAGGATTATTGAAGAAATTAAAATTTAGACCACAATGAAATACCACCTGTGACAATGGTTCATATCAAAAGCAACAATAATAAGAAGTTTTGAAAGGTGTGGAGAACAAACAGCAGTCCTGCACTGCCTCCAAGGATGTAAATGTGTGCAAACACTTTAGAAAACTGTGAAGAACTTTCAAAATCACACAGCCACCATCTGATGCAAAGATCTCATTTTTAAGTTGCCATCTGAACAACAGAAAGCCATCAACATAAACAATCACATCCACCCCAATGTTTATTGCACTATTGTTTAAGTGACACTGCTTTTATACTTCAGCTATTTTGTTCGTACAAAATAGTTAACTATGACAGTTAAACTATGACAGCAACCAGTCAACAAATGATGGGATAAAAGCCATGTGATGCATTTATACAACTGAATATTATTTAGCTAGGAGAAAGGCATAAAACGTGGGCATCCACCACATAATGTAAAGAACTGGAGAAGATTATGCAAAGAGAAATAAGTCATAGAAAAAAAAAAGACAAATGTTGGATGTCATCACCCTAATATGCACTATAACAACATGAAGTTTAAGAACAGAAAAAAACAAAATACAACAGTAGACATCAAAACAGAACTAGGATTATGTCAGAACAAGCTAGGGAAGAAGACAACACACTTGGGAGTACAAAATATTTTTACTCTACAGATCTCAATTATAATAACTTATTGCACACATTTATTTAAATACTTGATAGATTAAAAATATTTCAGTGTGTGGGGCTGGAGCAATAGCACAGCAGGTAGGGCGTTTGCCTTGCACGCGGCCGACCCAGGTTTGATTCTCAGCATCCCATATGGTCCCCCGAGCACCGCCAGGAGCAATTCCTGAGTGCAAAGACAGGAATAACCAATGTGCATCGCCAGGTGTGACCCAAAAAGCCAAAAAAAAAAAGTTTAGTGTGTACTTAAATGCTGGGAGAAGACATGACAAACAACCAACAGAGCATATAAAACCAAGAATGGTATCTGCTTTTAGAGTTAAACAAAAATAGTCAATGGCCTTTAAAACTCGATGATAAAAATATAAAATTACAATAGTCTAATAAGGGGCCGGAGTGATAGCACAGTGGCGAGGGCGTTTGCCTTGCACATGGCCGACCTGGGTTCAATCCCCGGGATCCCATATGGTACCCCCTAGCACTGCCAGGAGTAATTCCTGAGTGCAGACCCAGGAGTAACCCCTGAGCAATGCTGGGTGTGACCCAAAAAGCCAAAAAAAAAGTCTAATAAGATAAATAATATATCATCACCAGGCCGGAAAGACAGACAGTGGAGAGTAGAGTGCTTGCCTTACATGCAGCTGTCTCAGGTTCCATTCCTAGCATCATCCTGAGCCTGCCAGGGTGATTCCTGAGCACAGAGTCAGGAGAAAGCCCTGAACACAGTTGGGAGTGGCACAAACACCAAAACCAACAACAACAAAAATTCATAATCAATATTTTAACAAAAGTTTCCCTACCACTTGGGGCAGGGTGGAATCAAAATTTCATTAAGAACTGAAAGTACTATTATAGGAGGAAAAGTCTCCTTTACTTAACCTTACTTTGGTTTGGGATTTTTTTTGCTCCATCCAGCAGTACACAAGGGCTATCCCTTGCCGTGCTCAGTGGTCACCCCTGGAAATACTCAGAGAATCATGTGGTACAAGGAATAGAACCTTGTATTTTTCCACACAAAGGACTCATTCCAGTCCGTTAAGCTATTTCCCCCACCAGAAAATCTCAGCTGTCATAGTCCAATGTCTTTAGGGACAACAGATTTAAAAGGCAGGAAAACAAAATAGGAAACAAATGATACAGTTAAAGCAAAAACTGTTGTCCTGTTTTCTTGGGTCTAATATTCCATAAACGTGAGGATTAACTAGAAATAATAACAACATGAATATTTCTTTATTTTCATATTAGCTTTCTCCTAGCATGCAAGATCGATGTGCTATTTGTTACCTTTTTACTGTTCTTACACGCAGCAAAATAGTAATTTTAATTAACAAATACATTGTCAACAAATATTGAAGTATTCTAAACTTTTAAGTAATTATCTTCTTTGTCATTATTGCTAATCCCTGAACTGATTTGTCGGTTTCTTTGTTTATTCTTTTCTGCTTTTGTTTTGTCAATGATACAAATATATAATGATATAAAGAAAACATATAAGGAAAGTAAATTTATAAGACTATTAGAATAAAAAGGAACAATGTAGAACTCTAGTTAACCATGTTATAAATATATTTTATAATAATTAGCATTTGAATAAGATAGGCATTAATTATTTTCTATCAAAGAACAATAACAAATACGATTGACCACAGAAACTAAACATATCCCTGGCATACAATATGCAAGTATACATTAAAATCACAAAATGTGCTTGTTCATTGACAGATAAATTGAACATTAAAAAAAAATTCATTATAAGAAAATCATTAGTCATCATCATTAAAACAATCTAAATGACTACAACAAATACCATATTCACCATATCTGATATATTTTCATCGTGGAATATTAATTTCACTATCATAAATAATCTTGTCTCAAGAATCTACCTAGAGACACATTTTATTTTGTATCATAAATATGCCTTAAACAGACCTTAAACATGTTAAGTGAAGCCAACAGTTGACAAAATTGCATTTCTGTTATACTTCCATTTGTGCAAACACAATTCTTAGTCACTACACATAAAATATACATGCATATGTACTTGTGTAAATAGTCAAAGTATTTTATTCTCTAAGTAAGTTAATATATGAAAATACATAGCAACTGTATTTCTTGTAGCTCTTAAGTAATACTATTAGACAGAGAATTTATATTCTAATATTATCTGAGCTAAAATTCAAATTTTTATTTTTATTTATTTATTTTTGTTTTGCTTTTTGGGTCACACCCAGCAATGCACAGGGGTCACTCCTGGCTCATGCACTCAGGAATCACCCCTGACGGCACTCAGGGGACCATATGGGATGCTGAGATTTGAACCCAGGTCGGCCGCGTACAGGGCAAACGCCCTACCCGCTGTGCTATCACTCCAGCCCCAAATTTTTATTTTTAAACAAAAGAATAAAATTACCTGAATACTAGCAACTGAATTTTCTATATCACCTCATTTATCTGTTCTAAGACTAAAACTTGATACCTTTGGGGTGTCCACCAACCAAGGCCATCCCTTTTGAGCCCCATCCTCTTCAACCTAAGAAGCCGCCCCCTTCCTTATAAGGTATGCAGTGTGAGTATGTGCATTTGAGACTCTTATGACATTCATTAACACTTATTTGATTTGAGGCATATAGATATTTTAATCAAGTTTTACTAAATATTGCCTAGGATATCCTCTTCCCAAACTTCCAAATGCTATTTTTGAATAAAACAAGTCTGGCTTTCCTCTTGTTTTCTTCATCCTAATGAAGATTTTTGTAGCCATTGATGATTCAAAAATAGCTTGGTCCTCCGGATTCTGTAAAATTACTCAAATGTGAGCATAGCTATGAAAAGGAATAAACCCAAATTTCCTATGACTAGTTGATCTTAGCTCTCCCACACTTCCGCATGTTACTGCCCTTCTTCACACAATCCACTTAAACATGCCAATGAACAGAAACATAAAAGGGCAAGAGGACAGGGAATGACATAAAGAACCCACATCTGTCATGATTAGCTAATGTCCATTTCTGCCAGATATCATGTTTATTACTGTGCAGGACAAATCTTCATTGTCAATAGTACAAGTAAGTGTTTCAGTGCCAGAGCCAGAGATGACAGCCTGGGTTGAGAAGGCAATCCGAGACCCTCCCGTCCCTCCCCTTCTTCCCTGTCCCTCCTATGAATTGGAGCCAAATTGATTTTCTCATAGGCTGGCAGGACTCTCACTATCTTCTTTAGATAAAGTAAGACTCATTTTTCCAAGTAAAAATATGACTTTTCAGTCCGGGGGTTGGTGGGAGCAAGGATTCTGTCACTCATAACCCACTTCTGATTTCATTACCTTCAAAACTCTGCCCCTGTCCAGTCTGGGGTTGCCATCACAAAGGAGGGAAAGACATAAACAGCACGGGACAGTCCCAGACCAGCCCATCATAAATAACACTTTTCTGGATCGTTTTGCAAGACATTATTTTTACAGGAGTTATTATTATTACAAACACTGGATCTAACAATGTTTGCCCCTGCAGTTTATAATTAATTATAATTATAATTAAAAGGGAAAATATAAAATCATATGAAATGAACACAAGCACTAACATAAATCAGTCCTCTATCCATCCGTCCACTCATTTTACAACATTGACATCCTTTGCCTCAAATTCATTCTCAATGCATTTTCTGGTTAATAAGTTTTGTACTGATTTTTCTTGCAAATTTCACTGTCAGCTTTACATTTTTAGAGTGTTAAAATTGCTTAATAAATTTACCCACTTTTTTCTTTTCTAAACCATTCCATGGGCTGGGGTTGCCATCACAAAGGAGGGAAGGACATAAACAGCACGGGACAGTCCCAGACCAGCCCATCATAAATAACACTTTTCTGGATCGTTTTGCAAGACATTATTTTTACAGGAGTTATTATTATTACAAACACTGGATCTAACAATGTTTGCCCCTGCAGTTTATAATTAATTATAATTATAATTAAAAGGGAAAATATAAAATCATATGAAATGAACACAAGCACTAACATAAATCAGTCCTCTATCCATCCGTCCACTCATTTTACATAGACATCCTTTGCCTCAAATTCATTCTCAATGCATTTTCTGGTTAATAAGTTTTGTACTGATTTTTCTTGCAAATTTCACTGTCAGCTTTACATTTTTAGAGTGTTAAAATTGCTTAATAAATTTACCCACTTTTTTCTTTTCTAAACCATTCCATGGGCTGGAGCGATAGCACAGCGGTGGGGCGTTCGCCTTTCACACGGCCAACCCGCGTTCAATTCCTCCTCCCCTCTCAGAGAGCCCAGCAAGCTACCGAGAGTATTGAGCCTGTGCGGCAGAGCCTGGCAAGCTACCCGTGCGTATTGGATATGCCAAAAACAGTAACAATAAGTTTCTCAATAAGAGATGTTACTGGTGCCCGCTCGAACAAATCAATGAGCAATGGGATGACAGTGACAGTGAAACCATTCCATATAGTCCCAAAATAATAACTCCACTACAGATTTAATTCTGATCATACCACTCCCTCGCACCAAACTTCCGACAACCACCTCAGTCTACTTAAAAAAAAAAGTCTCTTTCTTTTAACTAGCATATCAGTTCTCCTACAGTTTTCTTCCCAGACTACTAATAACTGCTACTAACCTCCGTGTATCATATATAGTTCTCAATATTGTTTAATTCCTATCTTTTTCCCTAGGATATGTCCTGTGGAAGTGAAGTCACAATTCTTTATCTCAAAAACATGTATCCTCAAAATAAAACATACTTTCTAGAACTCTCCAAAGAACTATTTCTTTTTTAAATTTTTTTAAAAGTTTATTTATGTATTTATTTATTTGAGGGTCACACCCGCCAATGCACAGGAGCTACTCCTGGTTCTGCACTCAGGAATTACCCCTGTCGGTGCTCAGGGTACCATGTGGGATGCTGGAAAGCGAACCCGGGCCAGCCGCGTGCAAGGCAAATGCCCTCCCCACTGTGCTATCTCTCCAGCCCCAAGAGAACTATTTCTAATGCTCCCACAGTACAGCACCTTGTACCCTTCTGTAATTTATGTGATAGTGACTGTGTGTCCACCTATCTTTCCCATACAAAATAAAGTTAAGATGTGTGAGCTCGGATTGTATCATTCAGCAACTGTCAAACACGATTCCTCCTCTTAATTGCCATAGGAAACAGTTCAGTATGAACTCCACTTGACACATACAGAGGAACTGGCCACACACATCATTAGGACTTTACTAAAAAGAGTCATTACTTGGCATGGGCTAAAGGAGGAATGGAATCAGCAAGACATAGATATTTTATAATGAACATCTAATTTAGATGTTCTTTTTTTTAGCACACATTTAATTATACATCCTGTCATGTGTAAATTTCAAGTGTAAAGAAATGTACAGTATCTCTCTGATATTAAAAGGGGAAGGAAGTTATATCACTCTCTTAGGGCCAGAGGGATAGTACAGTGAATAGGGTGCTTGTCTTGCACGTGACCAATTCGGGTTTAATTTCTAACACCAGAGATGGCCCCCTGATCCCCAGGACGAGTTGTCACAAAGCACAGAACCAGGTGCAAGCCGTAGCATTGCAGGCCTGGCCCCAAAACAAACAAAAAAGTTATAACCTTCCATGAGAAAACTAACAGGATAATGTCCCTTGGTTGGTGGGATCACTGTATCACTGTATCACTGTCATCCCATTGCTCATCGATTTGCTCTAGCTGGCACCAGTAACGTCTCCATCATGAGACTTGTTGTTACTGTTTTTGGCATATAGGATACACTACGAGTAGCTTGCCAGGCTCTGCCGTGCAGGGGAGATATCTCGGTAGCTTTCCTGGCTCTCTGAGAGGGGCGTAGAAATCGAACCTGGGTCAGCCACGGGCAAGGCAAACTCCCTACCTGCTGTGCTATCACTCCAGCCCTGGTTGGTGGGATAAAAATAGCAATGCCCATATTATAGTATAATGTGCTTTCTTCTTTTCAAGAGCATGTACAGGAGCTGGAGCCATAGTACAGCAGATTAGGGTATTTGCCTTGCATGCACATGATCTGGGTTCAATCTCCAGCATCCCATATGGTCTCCCGAGCACTGCCAGGAGTAACTCATGAGTGCAGAGCCGGGACTAACCCTCAAGCACTACCAGGTGTAGTCCAAAAACCAAAAATAAAGAAAGACATAAATAACATGGTAAGAGAACAGATACTAGTATATAATTACATTTTTTTATCTGAAGAAAAACTTTTCTCCATTAAAGTCTAAACTATTCTAAGCACTCTTTCAATTTTTTTTTCAATTCTCTAGGAACTTCCCCACATTTAGGAACCTTCCCACTCCAAAAATGGAATTTCTTCTGTTTCGTTCCAATTATGTATTACTACCCCTACCTATCTCAACCGGAGATAGAGCTGAATCCTTGCAACACTGCAAGTCCCTTGGAAAATGGCGCTGCTGGCTGTCAAACATATTGATGGCTTTCACTGAGCAACTCTCTATGTAAATTTTCAGAATTCACTTTAACAGTCATTTGAACTGTCACTGTATGAATTATGGACTGAAGCACATTCAGCTTTGCCATTTCCAAAGGAAAAAACCTTGTGAATATTATTAAATTCAATGTGGGAAAGGCATTTTCAAGTCAGATGACTTATATACCTGGGTTTAGAATGAGATTTAAAAAAAAACAACAAAACTATTTGATTCCATTGGGGGAAAAGTCTAAAATGCAAATAACCCCTTATTCTTTGTTATAATATACATATATATACATAGAGCACACATAGATATTCATAGTTGTGACTTCTTTTAAAAATATCTGCCTTATACTACAGGATTAAAATTCTTGGCACTGTCGTTTAAACCACTGTGCTCAAGAATGTAGGAGAATCCAAGATGAATTTTAAGACGAGTTTTTTCCTAGAAAGTCATGTTCTACCTCAAATAACATGACAGTGGTGTTAAACAACATAACAATATATAAAACTACACAGAATGTTTTTGTGATTTTAAAGATTTTAATTAGCAATCCTGGCTCTGAATCCAGAGTGGGGTCCAATCATGAAAGAAGGTTAACATAAATAGGAAAAATACGAGACAGCCCCAGACCACAACACCAAATCAGCAAAGGCAATGGAATAGATCTGGGCTTCCTAGATGAATGGGTATAAGGCAAATAACTACAGTGTTTACATTTAAGTCAGTTATTTAGAAAGAAAGGGCTGGAGTGATAGCATAGCGGTTGGGCATTCACCTTTCACGCGGCCAACCCGAGTTCGATTCCTCCGCCCCTCTCAGAGAGCCCATGCGGCAGAGCCTGGCAAGCTACCCGTGCATATTGGATATGCCAAAAACAGTAACAATAAGTCTCTCAATGAGAGACGTTACTGGTGCCCGCTCGAACAAATCGATGAGCAACAGGATGACAGTGATTTAGAAAGAAGAGATGGAAGGATCAATTAATAAAGAGCATTGAATACTGAGATAAGTAGCCTAAATTTCATGTGACAACCATTAGTGACATGGCGTAGGCATTCAGACCTAAAGATCATATGTTAAAATCACGTTTACAATTATTATGAAGATGCATAGTCAAATGAAACATATATTGGCCATGGAAAATTACTAGAGGTGGGGTGCGTAGAACAAACTGAGAATACTGAAGCATTCCAGCAAAGCTGCCCCATTTAAGAGGAAGCAAAATTAGAAAAAAAAATGAAGACCAGGAACTAATTAGGAAAATAAGCTTTAAAAAAAAGTACAAAACTACTATAAAGTTTTGGACTGAGAGATTAGAGATTGATATTGGTGGTGATGGATAAATTGAAAAGATGTTCTAGCTTGAGGCTATTTATATCAATTACTTAGCAACCAGAAGTCAGTCGGCTATAATAATTATGTGTTTAATATGTATCTCCATCCATGTACACAGAAATAGATAGGGCTATATAAATAATTAAATTCATGATACTTACAAATCTTATTGTTAAGTAGTATGATTTTAGACGAGATCGGGCACGTTCAGGGTGGTATGGCCGTAGACAAAGTGGTATGATTTTAATCTAGGCTTTTATGGGAAAAGAAAAGGAATGAATTAATCTAGTTACTGTGAGAGGCCGGAAAAACCGCCAGTCAAGCTTCTGTTTTGGTGAGTCCTTACAGGTTATCCATAAAGTGTTGGCCATTCTCGTCTCTATAGACTACATTTTTAACCTGACGTTTACAACAAAGACTATCACTCACTCAAGAGGCCTTGCATCCACAGCTATTAATCAAACCCATCTACACAAAAATGTATTGCTTTTAAAGATTACATGAAAAATTCACATCCCATCAGTAACCTCGGGTGTTCCTTTTTTATCCTACAAAATATATCGGAAATACATTTATGTGTTTCCTGCAGACCTACTTTAAAGGAAAAATTCGCTCTAGTTACATCAGCACCTGGCAGTGAGAATGTTACAAAACTCTTTTGAAACTTACTATTCTTTTATGATGGGAGAGTAGGTGAGGACACCATACACTAATGAAGATATACTGAAGCAATGTCCTTTCAATTTAGACACCAAAGCTCTATTTCTCCTGGACCGCTTTATCTCTTATTTCATGGCTTCTTTGCTCTAGCTTATTTCATGACCCATCTCTGGTAACTACACCAGAGTTCACAGAATTTAGTCTGGGGACCAATTTGATTTGATTTTACTGTCTCTGTTATCATCTTGTGCTGTGTTGTATTTTTATTTACCTTAATGCTAGCTCATGTATTTGTCTGCATGGATGCAAATCTCTGAAACACGTGAAATATATTAAGAGGGCAGGCTAACGGACAATTCCTGAACCAAAAAATTTCATATGAGAGTTATACCTAACAATAGCTCAACAAGAGGTTTCCGTACCACCTTTACAGTAATTGAGAGAAAGAAATTCCACACCAGTATAAGTACTTTAGGGAGTTGAGTGTAAGTTGCAAAGTCCTTAAATTCTCCTGAGAAAAATGAGGGGGGAAAATCTAGCCATATAAGTTGGATGACACTGACCAATGTTTCCAGAATGACCACTTCAAGAATCATGGAAAGCAAATTACATAATCATATCGAAGTCTCTTGATTTAATTTGCCCTCCTTTGGTTTTTTTTCTCCTTGTTCTTTTTCACTCAGCAAAGTCATTTATATTTATTTTACTACTAGTGATCAAATGCCTTTTGCCTATTTCCTAAATAAATAAACAAATCTATGCTTTACTTTTTCTACTAGTTTCCCATATCAATATTCACTGTCAAAGGAATAGTTAAAAAAATAATTTCTTTCATTCACAAATATTATCAACTTTGAAAATTCTCTTGCCCCTGTGCCTGGTTGTCTTCAGAAGGGCCCCTCAGAAGGAATGGGTTGAGCTTCCCTCCCCACACCAAGCAGAGACCCAAAAAGCCGAAGACCTCCAGAACCCAGCCATAGCCATGCTCAAGGCCGCTCTCCACACATTCGGATGAGCCTCATGCATGAACGAGCCGAGCGGGCAGAGGAACCCAGGTGTGTGGAACCCGGGGCTAAGATCTCCAAGCCTGCTCTGATCAAGACTGGGCCTCTTTTGCCCAGATCCCCCATTTTCCAGTAGCCAGGCGGTCACACCCAGGAGCCGTGTAATTTCATCAATGGCCAACATCCAGAGACTATATAAAACCAAGAGGCCGCATGACATCTGATAGCCTAGTTCTCCCTCTCTCGGAGAATGTGGCAAGCTACTGGGAGTTTCCCACCCGCATGGCAGAGCCTGGCAAACTCCCTGTGGCATATTCATATGCCAAAACCATTAACAATGATGGGTCTCATTCCCCTGACTCTGGAAGAGCCTCCAATGTGGCACCGTTGGGAAGGACAAGTAAAGAGAGGCTTCTAAAGTCTCAGGGCTAGGACAAATGCAGACGTTACTGAGACCACTCGAGAAAATTGATCAACGGGATGATGATGATGATGATGATGATGATGATGATGATGATGATGATGATTTTTTTGTTTTGTTTATCACTGTAATACTGGCCTACATGAGGGCCAAAGTTACAAGGATTTTCTACCATTAGTCACATCTATATTCATGTGCTTATTGTTCTTTTATTTATAGCATGAATCACATTTGTTTACATTATATACATACTTGATGGGCTAATAACAATCAGTTTCTGGTTCTATTTATGATTATGCAATGGTCCCCAAGCTTCCTCCCCAAACTCCCACACCACAGGAGTGACCCCTGAGCACTGCCCACTGTAGCAACAACAACAAAAAAGATTATGTAACTTGGAATGATTTCCATATTTCTGCACCTGATATAATTAATTCATCTGTTAAAAGGGGAATTTTGCCTAAGTCCTCAGAGCTGGTGTGGAGATTAAATGAGGGAATCATAGAACATGCTTAAAAAGATAAATGGCATATATTAAGACCTGGGTGAGGGTGAGGCAGTCTTTATGATAATCATTATTTTCAATATCATCATACATTTTCACTTCATCTTCTTCATTTGCAGTGAAATAGCACGTGAACGCTTGTGGGAAAAAAGACAGGAAATAGAAAAGCTTTCAACTAGAATCTGCCATTGTCATCACCACATGGTGTGTCAGGAACTAAAGTCACTGCCATTATGCCTGGCAACGGGGATATTGGTACTTGTGCAGCTTACTGATCACCCCATCTGACTCCTAGGGGATCAAGTGGTAGTTCAATTTTTGAAGGACCTAAGACAGCAGGTTGCCCATTATTGAAGCCACACATCTGGTGCCATTGTTAATAACTGGCTGTTTGCAAAATGTGGACAGTCTACAAATTTTCCCACAGGGAGTTAAATGAGGTTGAAATGTGTTAATCTGCTTTTATCCCTATTCACACAGATTCACTTGATCTACAAGATGGACTAAGTGTGCTCTTGCAATAACAATTCATCATTATGATTCCATGCAAAGTCCAGCACTAGAGGGCCAAGAACAAGCAGTCTTTTATTTTTCAAATTCAGTGGTTTTTTTTTTTTTGGCTTTGCATGCAAAGTCCATTTCTTACATATATTTACATACTGTGAAAATAGGAAGTAATACAAATCTGAGTTTAAGCAATGCATACACAGAGGGAAATGATTCTCACCCTTGAAAGCCTGGGCATAATTGCAGAAGCACATAGAGGACAAAAAGACTTGCAAAGAGAAGCCCATTTAAGACTGTAAACAAGACAGGAGTCAAAGAATTAGGGTTATGATGCCAACCACAGTCCCATACAGAACAACCAAGCACAACAATTTTGGATCCTGTTTCTGTTTTTCTCATGGTTTCTATTTGTCAGAGAGAGAGGGAGAGAGGGAGAGAGAGAGAGAGAGAGAGAGAGAGAGAGAGAGAGAGAGAGAGAGAGAGGGAGAGAGAGAAGGAGAGAGAGAAGACAGAGACAGAGACAAAGAGAGATGAGACAGAGAGAAAGAAATGATGATTAATACGATCCATCCAAGACAAATGTGTGAAGAGAAATTCCACTGCCCTTGATCTTCCTTTCTGTGGCCTCTCTTCTCCCCCATATCCAGAGTATTTTTCTTATTTTTCAGGCAATTAAGAGTTTGCAGTCACATGAATGATTAACTCCCCAATTCCAAAGCCATCCCATTGCTCAGTGAAAGTAGACACTGTAGCACTGTAGCACTGTCCTCCCCTTGTTCATCGATTTGCTCGATTAATTTACATTAGGTTCCTCTTCTTACAATTATACTACATCTTTGTATCACGGTATGTATAACTGTCATCCCATTGCTCATTGATTTGCTCGAGCGGGCACCAGTAACATCTCCATTGTGAGACTTGCTGCTGTTTTTGGCATATCGAATACACCATGAGTAGCTTGCCAGGCTCTGCCATGCGGGTGGGATACTCTCAGTAGCTTGCCAGGCTGTCCAAGAGGGAAGGAGGAATCGAACCCAGGTCAGCCACGTGAAGGCAAACATCCTACCTGCTGTGCTATCGCTCCAGCCCTACATCTTTGTATAAAGTATAATTGTAAGAAGAGTATGTTCCTCTTCTTCTTACAATCATACTATATCTTTGATTAATTTAAAAGTCAGATTGATTTAGTTGCATCAAGTTATTGAGGAATCAAAAATCAGAAACTTCGTGGGGCTGGGAAAATAGTATAGCGGGCAGGATGCTTGCCTTGGAAACAGCAGACTCAAGTTTGATCCCAGCACACCATATGGTTCCCCAACGTGCCAGAAGTAATCCCTGAGCACAGAGGCAGGAGTAAGCACCAATCACAGCCAGGTGTGACCCCGAGTGCCCCAAATCAGAAACTTCTAATCCACTCTTCTTCTTACAGATGATCAGATACCAGAACTATAAGACTTTTTGCAACCTCACTTGCATCCCATTTAGGTTTTTAACATCTCTACAGGTGAGTGTGGAATTTGCACTGAGGATCAAATTTTTGCTGGTGCTCCAGAAATTTCCTTTACCTCTAATTCTCTTCATCAAGTGTTTTTTCTTTTCAATTGCAACTTGATTCTGACTGATGACTAATATCTTTCTGAAAAGAATCTTTCAAGATCCATTTTTTTAATTGCCTACCCAGGAAAGATGTGTCAAAGAGTGAAAACTCATTGTCTTTCTGGATCATTAGCTATTGTTTTGATTACTTTTCAAAAAAATTTCAATTAGTGGTTTAATACTCAGGAAAAGCAAAGGTATTAAGTATCTCTCAGAAAAAAAGGCCAACTTAATTTCAAATTATCAATGTATAAAACAACTAGTCAACTTTTTTTGTTCCCAAATTCCAGCAACTAGTCAACTTTCATTGCAAAAAAATGTTTCTTCTTCATTTTTAAAGCTAACTTAAACAAGTATGGTGCATATGACAGTACTGGCAATACATAACTGTGATAACAAAAAATGACTAATCAATGACAGTGCAATTTATGAAAACTGTATAAACAAAAAAAAAGCAAACTAAAAAATTAAAAATAGAATTTTTTTTTTTTTTTTTTTGCTTTTTGGGTCGCACCTGGCGATGCACAGGGATTACTCCTGGCTGTGCACTCAGGAACCACCCCTGGCAGTGCTTAGGGGACCATATGGGATGCTGGGATTCAAACCCGGGTCGGCTGCGTGCAAGGCAAATGCCCTACCCGCTGTGCTATCACTCCAGCCCCCCAAAAATAGAATTTTTTTGTTAAGACAGCAAAGAAATAAAAATGTGGGCTGGTGACAAGTACATTGCACTGTAGCACTGTCGTCCCACTGTTCATCAATTTGCTTGAGCGGGCACCAATAATGTCTCCACTGTGAGACTTGTTGTTACTGTTTTTAGCATATCGAATAAGCACGGGTAGCTTGCCAGGCTCTGCCGTGCGGGCAGGATACTCTCGGTAGCTTGCCGGGCTCTCCGAGAGGAACGGAGGAATGGAACCTGGGTCAGCCATGTGCATGGCAAATGCCGTACCTGCTGTGCTATTGCTCCAGTCCATTATATAAGTAAATATATTTTTAGTTTAAGTTTTCGTGTATACCAGTACTTATAACAAGAGCGATTAGACTTTTGACCTTCATTTGTAATATTCCCATACTTTTCAAATCTATTTTTGAGTTGAGTTACTGCAAAGAAAAGCATATTAATATGTTTCTGATAAAACAATTAAATTAACAAATCACTTCTTAGTCATCCTTCTGGAAGGTTTTCACACCTATCCTCAAGACGAAGTTGACGTTGGACTGGAGAGGCTGTTGAATAGAAAATTTATTCCCCTTAATATGCCATAGACCTGATATGAAAATGAGTATTTTATATTTCAACTTTCCTGACACAAAAGTATTATGAGAAGTTAAATGTTAAATCACAACCAGGGAGATGCCCAAAGGGCTGGAACGCTAACCCATGCAGGAACCACAATTCCAGTTCTTACTCCACATGGTCCTCCGACACAGCCTTGACTGGCCTTGGCACAGCAGAGATGCCCTCCCCCCAATAAATCTGTAGCACTGTAGCACTGTCTGTCATCCTGTTGCTCATCAATTTACTCAAGCGGGCACCAGTAACAT
The DNA here is from genome assembly GCF_027595985.1 of Sorex araneus. Lineage (NCBI taxonomy): Eukaryota > Metazoa > Chordata > Mammalia > Eulipotyphla > Soricidae > Sorex > Sorex araneus. The sequence goes on from NC_073308.1 coordinate 29,802,762, forward strand.
CTCCATTGTCAGACTCGTTGTTACTGTTTTTGGCATATCGAACATGCCACGGGTGGCTTGCAGATATTACTAACACATAAAAAGGCAGATATTACTAAGTCACAACCACATATGAGTAAGTATATAAGAGAATGAATGCAATCAAAATGCAAAAGAGTAATTCTGTAAGCTAAATGATCATGCTATCCACCTCACCTATACCAAGAAGCATATCAATTGTTTCCCAAAAAACTGGAAAAATAACACCTAACTAATCTGAAAAGTCACATTTAATTTTATTAATAAAAGCAGATTAAAAGGAAGGGATCAAACCTGTTCATTAATGCCAGGATTCTTTATTGCTATTGAAAAATTATCAAGTAATATTTTTGTGTACTTGTATAGTGCATGTCTTATATCTAGTCATTTTATGTACTATTATCCACTTCAGTAGTTAGCAATCTTTATTGCCTTATTCCTGGAGATTTCCCTCAAATAATCAACAGTGCTAAAAACCAACACTGTCTAGATCTCTTTCTAACAATGCTAAGATCATCTTTTATAGATACTACAAATGCATGGCTGATTCTTCTGTATAATTAAAGAATGAAAGTGCACTTCTCTCTCTTCAATAACACTTAAAATAGTTTTAACGTGTATTTATTGATCTAAATGTACAAAGTTAGAATAAGTACTGAGAAGAAATTCCTACTTTAAAAACAATACAGAATTTATTACAGAAGATAAAATTGGTCAATTTTAAAAATATGCTTGCCACATACAAACCAAAATACTTGCATTCTATGATATCTAAAATTACAGTCCAAAAACTATTCAAATATTTTCCCATTTAATATAATGGGAATTATAATATAATATAAATGCCTTCTCAACTACTAAATTATATATTTTATTCAAATCCTTTTATGTTTTTAAACATGTCAGGTGACTTGCTTACATTATTTTTAAATGTCACCAATAAAAATGAAAAATATTTCAATTTACTGAAGCTATAACAACTGATTGGATTTTTCGAAACTACAATGGCTATTATTAAATTAAAGGACCACTTCTATTTGACTATTTTGCTAATTTACCTTCATCACACTCATGCATTCTAAACTTTACAATACCAAGACACCATGAAGGTTGAGATGGGCATGTTCTTACTATCTGAAGGTCCTTAAAATCTGAATTTTTCCCACCTTAAACATCAGGGAAACATTCTAAATCATTAAATTTGAAGAATCACAGAAATATCAAAGCTAAGAAATAAAAGAGCAATTCAGATGTCACAGAATAGCTTCCATATGAAATCAGTCCCAGTAAAATTAGTTTCAATCAGAGTAACTTTGAAAGCAGTAAATATTCTAAATAATAGATAAAAAACATAATGAAAGCATTGAGTCATCTCTAATACAGTGGCTTCAGCTACTTTATTTTCAAACAAACATTGAATATTCTATCTCAAAGGGTACACAAGATCTTCTCAACAGAAGTTAAATGGATATTCCGCAAGGACATCATCAAAATATAAACAGCACTGCTAATACCCTTGGAGGAAATCCACCTCTAATAATACCTGAGAACATCTCTGACCCATTACTATTTCATATTCCTCCCTACAGTCTTCTCGGTGGCCAATAGAATGAGGCCCATGACATGGCATAAACTGAAATATTAAGTGAATGGATAAATGACCATTAAAGAATGAGTTTTCGTTTCCTCAGGATGTCAAAGAAATAAAGTGCATCAAATATGCAGAAGACATCCTTATGGCATAAGCAATTCTCAAATTCATTTCATGGGGGCTGGAGTGATAGCACAGCGGGTAGGGCATTTGCCTTGCACGCGGCCGACCCGAGTTCAATTCCCAGCATCCCTTATGGTCCCCTGAGCATGACCAGGTGTGATTCCTGAGTGCAGAGCCAGGAGTGACCCCTGAGCATCACTGGGTGTGACCCAAAAACCAAAAAAAAAATTTATTTCATGGTCTCACCGAACTAACTCTAATCAAATGCTTAGTTATCTGCCCTGTATACTTACCTCAGAAAAGGTTTATCAGTATGCAAAGAAGAGGCGACTATATGAAAAGAATAAAGATATTACATTGACAGATACATGCTACAATAGAATATGCATATATTCCCTGTGCACATACATTTCATGTGATATATACTTTGTATATGACATGAACATTATGTGTGTTTGCACATGTCTCCCTGTCTAATGCAGTATAGTAAAATATAAATTTAAGTAAACGGAGTTCAGAGAAGGTTTTAAGCTAGAGAATACTCAGTTCCTATATTCTCATGGCTACAGCTAGTCCCTCCTTGAACATATATATTTGTTATATGCCTCATTCATTTTCACATGCCACTTCATCTATGCCCTACAAAGGTATAACTTAAAATTCTTATCACTGCCATTGTCACTGTCATCCCGTTGCTCATCGATTTGCTCAAGCAGGCACAGTAAAGTCTCTATTGTGAGACTTAATGTTACTATTTATGGCATATAGAATATGCAATGGGTAGCTTGCCACGCTCCGCCATTTGGGCAGGATACTCTAGGTAGCTTGCCGGGCTCTCTGAGAGGGGCAGAGGAATCAAACCTGGGTCGGCCACATGCAAGGCAAACATCCTACCCGCTGTGCTATCGCTCTGGTCCAAGCATGTGAAAATTCCATCATATAATTCCTTCATCATCTCAAAGAATTGTCCTTAAATTAATCTTAATTCAGGCACTCTAAGAAGCAGATCTTACTATATTTAAGAATTGACTCAGAAAAAAAAAAAGCCAGTAAGAAAGGGAGGAAGGAAGTCAATAAAGTTTGCAATATTGAACCAGTTACCACTGTAGGCACCGGAACCTCAGTCTCATAAGACAGTCTGAACATACTTCAAATGATCCCAACCATGTCTCTGGGAAGCTTAGATTTCTGTAACAATTCCTGTTACTACGTGGCACTTCTCCAAGCTAGTTCTCTTATACTCTTGAGGCTATAGAAAAACAATTAAAAAAAAAAACCACAGGCAGAGAAAGTTTAGAGAAAATAGTCTAGAGAATATGGACAGAAACCTAAACATACCTTTTGGTAGAAACAACCTATGTCTACATACAAGAGTGCTTCCTCTATCCCGTAGGACTTGTTCATGATGGAACTGATGATGATAGCATTATAGTTAGAATCATAAGCAAAGAAGAGTCTATGACCATATTCCAGATAAAAAGGATGACTTGACTTAATGCCTATGAATTTAAGAATGTGAAGAAAATTTAAAGTATTGTATATAGAAAACCAAAGAAAGGGAACACCCAATGAGCACCGAAACTGCACTACATGCTGTAAAATCATTCTTATAAATCCAAATAAATTAAGCAGGAAGGACTTAGAAGCTTCTTGAGAAATAATTAGTCACAAACTAAGCTCAAGTCCCATGTGATCATGTATCAAGACAAGAATTTAATTTACCAACAATTTAGTTTCTTCTTTCCTAAAATAACTACCCACTCACTTATTCAGGGGTTGTATGAGGACTGATTGTGATAACATATAGCACAGTTTAATACCTACAGATGCATTCACATACATGTACACCTTTTGTATGCACACACACACACATACACACACACACACAGGTACCCATATACGGCACATAGAGCAGAGTTAGTGCTCTACGTAACACCAGCCTGAGCTTAGTGCTAACTAGATGTAAGACTTGTGCCTTAAGAAATTAGTCTAGGAAATCTCAGAATAGCTCAGTGACTCAAACAAGGTCACTGAGCTAGTGAACAAATAAACAAAGTATTGAAATGTAGGTCCCTATTACATGGAGGACATTTTTCCCAAATATTTAAAATAAATAAAAATTTAAATTGGGGGGGCGCAGAACCAAAACTAAATAATTTTTCAGGAAGCCATAAAAGTAATCAATCTTTAAAAACACATGTGCAATTATTCAAATGTGAAATACCTGATATAAACAGCAAGCATGGCCTGCATTTTAAAATAAAGTTGGGCTATTCAAAGCATTTTGAACTAAATGTACATACACTCTGGTGGAAAAGCATGGAATCAGACACAGTGGGCATGGAAACTTAACGTTAACTGCATTGGAAATCACAGTGGCTGAAAAATTTTGATCAAGTTAAAGAGGGCTATAAAAAGAAATAAATGTACATACTTTTCAATAAGGCAATGACTCATTTGGATAGCACTGAAGGATAATGTTTTTTTTCCCATTTTTATTGAAGTTTACAAGGTTGTATATGTTTTAGAGTTAAAGTTTCACATCTCCCCTAAATATATTGTCATTTCATTATATCCATCACCAAAGTACCAATATCATACCTCTATTACAGATCACTGGATTTTAACCCCTCACCTCAATTCTTAATCATTTAATATTTTTGTAGTATCCTTAGACTACGTAGGGAAACCATAAAGAAATAAATACTTTGGATTTCTTTTAAACTTTCATCACCAAATCCGAACTATGAAAATATACCCTCTGTTTTCTATGTGTCCAACCTATCACATGTTTTCTAAAAATGAAAGTTTCTGTTCTATATGATGGCACCAAAGTCCTGGAAAAGCAAATTATATTCAATTATTACATACATCACCTTGCACTTGATAAATCATCTAACTAGGTTAATACAGAATAATCAGGTTTCATAAATATGTATCTTCAATCAACCAAAACACTAGTATTCTCAAAATACTGGTGACAATTCAGTTGTATTTGCTCTTCTCATTTTTAACCACTGTACATATTTTTCCCAAAGAGACAATATTAAATTGAAATGTTATCTTCCATAAACATCCAGAGCTTCTTCAATTCCTAATATGAGATCAAAGGAAAATCCACAATTGATGGCAAGATAAAATCCCCTGGGGTCTTGGGACAGAAACTGGTACTGAGAGCTGAGATGGTGAGAAAACCAGGGTATTATCCCATGGTGAATGGGGGGCGGGGGGCTCATGAGACCAATAATGGACTTTTTATATAATTAAAGCAGAACATCAATACTAAACTGAACTTTAAAGGAACATTTTAATTGAGTTAGGAGCCTAGTTGTATTACATATATTATTTTAAAGCAAGAAAATGTGCCATGTGATACATGAAATGACTATTCCATAAAATACTAAATTTAATGAAACAAATTGCTTCCTTTTTTAATCATACGATTAAGATAGCTGGAGAAATTTCAAAAGTTTAAGCAATGCAGTGAGCCTTTAGCTATAACTCCAAAATAACATTCTGCTAATTACAAATATTCTAGCATAGCTTAAATTTTGAGACACATATCAGATGAAAAAGACATTAAAATGAAAAGCTTGCATCATGCCATGCAAACACCATTATTTTGGGTCACAGTTATGTATTCAAAGTATTTTCCATTGCAAATGTCATTTTTCCTAACTACCTGTTACGTATTGAAACCAACTGTCTACCTTCAACTCCAAATGTTCAAAGAGCCTAAAATTCCCGGAACATCCAATCAAGGCAACGCTGAAAAGGAATAAGTAAATAGGTGCAGAGGATTTTAAGTTTCTAAAGTGCTTCTTCAATCAACTTGCATACATTTTCGAATTTGGTTAACAACACCTAAGAGGGTGGGTGGGGAGATGAAATCCTTTGACACTGTCATTGAGTGCCATTTGGATGTGATGTACCTCTCATTCCAGCCTTACGCACACCCCAGGAAAGCGCAAACAGACAAATGAACAAACATGAGATCAATGCAACAAATGCATTGCGAGGAAAAGAAAGTGCAAAGGCAAAGAGTTCCCCGAGATCTTGCAATAATTGCTCTAGAGTCAAAATGGAGAGACAGAGTCCCTTCCATCTCTCCCCCGTCTCGGGCTCCCTCTTCTCCCCTCCCTCCTCTCCCCCCTTCAGCGTCCCCATCTCTCTATTTATGGAACCACCGTGCAACCCACCACTCACCTGTCATCGTTCTGCCATCCTTGGTCCCCCAGCAGCAAATCCCGAAACCTGTACCTGGGAGGTAGAGGGGGCACTTCGCTCTCCAAATCGACCATCCTCTCTCAAAGAGTGGGAAACATCAATCAACAAATGGAGGAGAGGAGGGAGAAAGAGGGGTGGGGGGTGGGGGATGGAGATAGGGGTTGAGGGGTGGGGAATCTAAAACTGCAGTGGCCGGGCGAGTGGTGGCAGGGGAAGGGGCCTGGGAGGGGGAGGGGGCTGCCGGGAGCCGGAAGCCGAGGCTGCAAGGGGGCAGGCTCCTGCCTCCCGAGGGTGCGCTGGGGATGATGCAAACCCAGCCCAGGAGCAAAAGTCTGGCTCCGCCGGGGATCGGCGCTGCCAGGGAACCGCCCCCAGGCTCGGCGCCGCCTCTGGTCCTCGGGACTAGGGGGAGGCGGGAATGCAAAAGTTACTTGGCCGGGAGAGACGCGCGGTGCCTAGAAAGAGGGGCGCGAGGGTGGCGGGGCGCGCGGCCCGCTGCTCCGACACTTGGCGGCCGAGCAGGGGCGCAGCCAGAGCGCGCGGGGCTCCGGTGGTCCCGGACGCGGCCAGCCGGGTTCTCCCGGCTGCAGGCCGAGCCAATGGGACGCCCCCTCATTAGCATAGCAGTGACGGCACGGAGGTGCCCGGGGACAACCAATGGGGGCGAGCGGAGTCCCGGGCTCGCGACCCTTCCCCCCGGAGCCGGGGGCAAGCGCGGGGCCACGAGGGTCCCAGGTTGCCTGGCTCCTCCGCGGGGTGGCCTTCTGCGGGGGTGGCGGGTGCGGATCGCACGTTCCTAGAGAGGGAATCCCCGCTCCGAACCCAGAAAGTCCTTTTTTTTTTTGTCTCCCGTTCCTCCCGCACCCTGTGGACGGCGGGGAGGTGTTTCCCTGATCCTGCAAAAGGAAGATGCTCTGGCCGCCTTAGGCCGCGGGCGAGAAACGGTTTTAGGTGAGGATTGGGAGAACACACTGAAAGGCGGGGAGGAACGGACACTCGGACTTGACTGTGGCCACGCAGAGCAGCCTGTTGGGCTCCCAAGTGGCGTCAGCTTTCAGTGTGAGCCGCTTAGTCGCACGCGGACCTTAAGCCCACATTGTGATTTTTTTCGATCCACCACTGCTTATGGTACCTAATTGTAACAGGCCCTGGTACTGCTTTGAATTGTTTTTTCACCAAGAGCTGCTTTCTGCAGGGTGCAGAAATGATATCAGTGGGCCCCAAAGGTGGCATATGTGAAGCAGGGAGGAAAAAGATGGTCACTTTCCCCCATCTGCCAATCCCAAGCCCAGGGTTACTGGGTTCTTGTCTCACCTCACAGAAAAGGACTTAAGTAGACAAGCAGTGAAGTAAAACAGATTTTATTTTAAAGATTTTTGAAAGGAAGGAGGAAGAGAAAGTGGGAGAGAGTGGAGAGCAAAGTGCTCAAGAGAGAACCAGGGCTTCTCCAAGGGCAGAGAGAGCCCCTACGCACACATCCCAACATTAGGCATGAAAGCATGAAAGTGCACATCTCAAGAGAGGAGATCCGGGCAACACATGTGCTCAGGTAACACATGTGCCTGGCCATGTGGGTGCAAGCAGCACTTGGCCTCAGATGTGTACCCTCCCTTTGTTCAAGGTGGCCTTTATAAGGGCTTCTCCAACCTGCTGCTATGTAGGACTTCTACCTAGGTAAAAGTCTGTTGCTAAGGAGGTTGCCTAGGGTGGTAGGGTTGGGAGTGGTGATGGTTTTTGAATTCCTTTCCTGGCCTTTTGTTTCTGCTAGAGCTTCTGTCAGAGCAGGATCCAGCCTCCTCAGGGTCTATTACAGACTGGAACCTGGTGGGGTCTTACCAGGTCTTAGCTCCTATTCTCTGTAAGATTGGCCTTGGAAACTTCAGGACTATTACTTTTCAAGAAATGCACTGCCATTACCTTGGGAGGGTGCCTTCCCTGTCTGCTTGCCTACATCAGAAAGACACTGGAACGCTTGAGTTTAAACTGGACTGGATTTAAACACTCAATAATTACCATCATGGCCCATGCCCTTAGGGGTCTCCTACTTTTGCTTGGTGATACCAGCTTTTCATCAAAGAGATACAATATGAGCTGTGACTTATTAACAAGGAAAGAAACTGGGAAATACCCAGGAGATAGCACCCTTGTTCAAGTAGGGGATTTCTGCGAAGGAGTTGCAAATGAACTAAGCTTGCTACATTTATTGTAACCTAGTTCAAAGCAAGCAAGGAAACCAGCAGAATTGCATGAGTAGAAGTCAAGTAATGGTTTAATTGTTTTATTTTTGGTGACTGATTTGGGGTAAATGAATGTGTTTTATGGAAGCAGGGAGACACAGAAAGTTAGGGATTTCTAGGAGAAATCATCAAAAAGACATTAGTAGAGAAGATAAGAGTCTTAAACCTGAGGAACTGCAGAGGAAATACAGTAGACCAATACAACCTGTCCAGCTGCAAAGTTCTGGTCTTCCAGATTCATTTGAAAAGCAAAAAGAGCTCTGTTTTAAATTTTCTGGTTCTTGCAGTTAGTTATAATGCCTTCTCCCTCTCAATCCTTCATACCCCTGTTGAGTATTTTGTTTGCAGTGCTTACTATATTTTGGTCTGCTGTGTGATTAACTACTCATTTTTCTTGAATCCATCCCCCTTCCTGTGGCTTAGGTTGTTAACACACTGCCTTCAAAATAGCAAAATTTCAACAAATATGTGTTAGGATGCATGAAAAGCTTCTAAATTTAGTATTCTTTTTCACTTTTAGATACAGAGTTTTGTATTTGGATGGAGCTTTGCATGGATTTTTATAATCACTTTGCCAAATGAGAAAACTGTATCACTACACTGTTGATTTAAGGTGCCGTGATCATTAAAAGAGACTGCTAATATTTTGGACCTTATCTGCTATTAAGAAAACTATGAAGTTCACTCTTTTATTTATTATTAGTCCTGATTTTGCATATACATCAGAAATATAAAATATTTATGAATTAGTAAAAGCCAGAGAAACATGGCATTATTTTTTAAAGGGGGGGGGAAGGAGGCTATTGAATATTAGACTCCTGAAAAATTAGAGTCAACCATTTCACATCAAAGAATGCTCTGTATTCTAATCTTTTACTTTTTTCACTGACTTAATTGCCTTTTAGTTCACAGATATCAGTGTAGGAGAAAACAAGTACATTAAAATAAATAAATAAAATCCTGTTCAGCAAATGGTGTCATGAAATCATTGTGAAGGGTACAAACAGTTCATAATATCCTCAGATGCCATCCAAGTCCTTTGGAGTCCATTGTACTAAGGATACTCTGATTCTCTGTGTATCTTAAAAAGTTGATGTTAAATTAAAGAATCTCACAAATTTAGAGAAGATAATTTAAATCATGCATCAGAAAATGGGCTATTCTGGGTTTCTTAAACATTGCAATATTTAGACATGAAAACTTTATCACTGGAAGACCCCTTTGCTCCTCTTTATATTTTCTTTCCAGATTTTTATAGCCAACAATTTTAGTTTTTGTCATTAATTTTGACTTTTAGTTCTTCCACCTGTCCTCTGCTTTTCTTCTTCTTCTTTTTTAATGCCATGCCATGTCATTTCCTGCTGGTAAAATATATTTTCCTCTTTGTCTCTTTTTGGTTTCCTTTTTCCACTGTGCACTTTTAATCTCCAATTTCATAGAAAATGTCAAGAATGAGGATCAGTTAGAAGACTAATTCCCTTGTTTAAAAATATTCTTTTTATTTGCTGTAAGACATGTATGAGGATATATTCTGACTTCTACTTAGTGGAGAAAAAAGAAGGTTTTTTTTAGGTTTCTGGTTTTTAGTACATTATTATTTCTACTAATACTGAAACACAAAAAATACCATTTACCACAAGTAAAGAATGATTTTATTAACTTTAAAAACAATTTATTGAAATTAGTTTGTAAATAATGAACATAACTGCAATCAAAGAATAGTTTTTTACCTCAAACTCAAAATTCCTATTATATATAAAACTACAGACCAACTTTTCCAAACTGTTAATGATAGTGTATATAGCCTTACAAAACTATTTGAAAAGGAATCGAAAACATACTTTCTATGTATTAGGCTACTTCATAGATGCATTGTATGTGTAGAAGTATCAAAATGATAGAATCCACAACTGTGCTGGTGATATCATTAAACACCAAATAAATACACCCTCTTTGTCTCTCTCTTTTTGTTTATTAAGTGGTTACTCTGCATTGAGCTTCTCATAGCCAAATAGACTGGGAAAAAAATAGGTTTGGGAGGACTTAACTAGCTAATTTAGCTTGTAGGTTGAAAAATAGCATGTACGGTGTAGCATGTAGGTTGCATGTAGATTGCAGTAATAATTAGTAATGTTACTAAGTTTTCTGGATCCAGAAAATCAGGGAAGACTTTCTGGAGGAGTTGATATTTATACCACCTTTGACTGAAAAGAAGAGAAAAAACGAGGAGGTAGAGGCAGTCATTCTAAAGACAGCGGCACCCTGAGTAGCCAGAAACAGACTTTCCAGAAGCCACATTATACAGATGTGTCTCTATCATCCATCCTGTGTTTACCAGAGGTCTCATGATTTTAGGTTTTATGTATCATTTGGTATTATTTGATTATCAACTTGGAGGCCAGAGAATGCTATAAAACCTTCCTCACTAATTCATGAAATGACTTCCTTTCTTTAGGCTATTTCAACTTTTGAAAGGTTTCAGAGATACACTCTACTTTCAGTAAGCAGGGTAAGCCTGTAATCAGGTACCAATAAAAGATCTAAGAAAGGAATGCCAGAGTCCAGTACGTGCAGAAGTACTATGTAGTCCAAGCTGGGGTTGAGGGTGGATTTAGTAAGGAAGGACAACAGGCAGGAGGTAGAGAGACACCCAGGAGATGCCTGCATTTCAATAGATCCCATCTACAAGGCCCTGTTGGCCATGGTAAGTTTAGATTTCAACATGAAAACAGTGATGAATTGTATCAAAGCCAGCCCATGATTTGACCGAGGTAGCTGTGTAGATAGATGATTGGTGGAGAAGGTAAGAATGAAAGAAGGGAATAATTTGATGAACATCCCAGGTGCAATGGCTATTTGTCAAGAAGAGGCTAAAGTACAGATAGAAAGTCAAAAACAGATTTATAGGGATTCAGAGGAGAGTATTAAAAGGACATGAAAACTTAAAGATTGTGAAATTTAATAAAGAGTGAAAGATCAATGAGCACTTCCCAGAATTCAGGGTTGAATTGATGAGATGGGGATGCAAAATTCAGCATGAGTGAGAAAGCAATTTCACTTTGAGCTATTTATCAAAAAAATCAGATGGAGAAGCTGAGAAGTTTCAAATATTCGGGTCTCAATACCAGGTGCAAATTCTGATCAGGTTAACAAATTAAGGGGCATCAATAAAGGAGTCACAGTTAAAGAAGAGAAAGGATCAATGCAACAGATTCTTGGTTTTGTGAGAAGAGAGATGTGTGAAGCCTAAACCTGGGGTTAGGGATGAGTCATAGTGATTGGAGCAAAGCCATAGGGAATTCTACCAGTGTAAAAAGACACATGTTTGTTTCTCTATATTCTTGATTGATGTTATTCTGTGACCCTTGATTCAATCTAAAATAGATTCTCTCTATGGGAACAAAAAATTGTAACAAAAACCTATCCTATATTCTAAGCATGTTCAACTACATGAACGGAGCAATTTTTATTTCAGTAACACTAAAAAGAGGAAGCAGTAGGAATAAAGCAGTAGAAAATAAAGAAGTCGAATATCACAGGTACTCACCAATGCTGCCTGAAAGGCATAGGTAAATAATACAGAGATGTACCAAAGTTATCTGAATAATTAAAACAATTTATCTAATACTTGTACTGATTTTTGTCATGCTAAAAAATAGACTTGTCTGAGAGGTGAACTATATGTGGAAACCATACCTGGAAACTTGTGAGGAGATGATGTTTAGCTATATCTTTAATTATATTTGTAAGAATGGGCTCCATCCTCTTGCTTCCTCCCCTCTCCCCACAGTTCTCAGTAAACTCACCTCTTACTCAACACCACTCATTGATAGCACTTACCTCCACTGATCTGCTCCAAAACCCTCCAATGGAATCTGAGGATTGTCAAAGGGAGATTTATGTTTTATTTTATTCTACAGATTATGGTTTACAACACTGTTATTGAAAGGATTTTATGCATAAGGGAGATTGATGTCATGCTAAACGTGACTCAGGAACTCTGAAGCATGTGGTGGAGTCTGCCAGGAGTGATTTTGAATGCAGAGCTAGATATAAACCCTGAGCGCTCCAGGTTGTGGCTCAAACCACCCACCCACCACCCAAAAAGGTACAAATTTGAAAGATAAGGTGTTCTCCACCTGAAGGATTTCTCATCCTTTTTACTTTTCCCTGAACTCATTCTCCTTTGCTCCTGTCTTGCCTCTGGCTTCATTATCACTTCATGAAAGAATACTTTTTCATTCACTCAACCCAAAGAAGGTACCTAGCTACCATTGTTTTTTTAAAAGCTAGTATATCACCAATTATTTATCTATTATTATTTTTTGGATATGCCAAAAACAGTAACAATAAGTCTCTCAATGAGAGATTTAACTGTTCCCCGTTCTAACAAATTGATGAGCAATGAGTTGACAGTGACAGTGACAGTGACGGCATTTCGTACTTTTATTATATTTTTCTCCAGTTCCCCTATGATTGGAAACTCCATGTTGATGGGGTATGCTCATCAGATTGCAGAATTTGCCTCGTTGAGAGTATGTAATCAAAAATCAAAATTTTCTGTGATTTTTTTTCAAAATGTAAAGATGACCAGAGAGTCCAGCCGTTAATGTGCTTGTTCTGCACATAGTAAACCCCAGTTTAATGCCTTGCCATATACAGTTTCCAAACCACTTCGAAGATCCATCTTTTGATCTCTAAACCAGAGCTAGGAATAAGTACTGGGCAATATTAGGTATGGCCCCCAGAGGCAAAAATATTTCATAAAAAAGAACAGAAAAACAGAGGATGCAAGAGATAGTACAGAGGGTAAAATACTTGCCTTGCTTTTGACTGAATACAAGAGCTTGGATTCCAGCCACGCTCAGAGCCAGGAGTAAGTCTTGATCACCACTGGGTATTATCAGATAATTGTTCAAATAATTACCTAGATTTTGCAACTTTAATTCTGAAAATTTTAACTGCACATTTAGATAGTTGTTAATGTTATAAGTATAAATGCAGGTGCATTTGTCTTACTTAGCTGGGTTAAGCATGCAAACTTAAATAGAATTTTGCCAGAGCCTTATATGGAGATTTAATAGGTATATTCTCAGGTGGACATTTTTGTAGGAGTTGCTTGGGTTTAATTTGGTTTAGGGGCCACACACAGTGATGCTCAGGAACTACTGTTGAGACTGTGCTCAGGCATCATTTCTGGTGGGGTTTAGGGGTATTCTAGGTGTTGGCCAAAATAAACCTGGGTTGACTGTGTGCAAGTCAAGCAACAAAGCAAGTATTAGTGATGATTAAAATGGCTTTATTTCCTTTAAAATATTGTCATAAACTTATTGATCTCTCTTACTAAGAAAGTTATAAAGATGAAAAGTATAATTTTTGTGTTATTTCCATAATGTATCAATAACTTATAGTATGCAGTTTCTATCTTCCATTTAAAATCATAAACCCAGACTCATTAGTTTAAAAAGTATGACTCAGTAGCCATTTTATTAATGGAACAGATAATCTCATTTTAAAAATGATTAACAGAGGCAAAGAAAGTTAAATATAAATCATTCAGTAATCACTTATCATAAATAATAGGGAAGTCCAATTTTTTCCATATATTGTACATTATCTTTAGGTCACAATCTGGCAGTAGTTTTAATTACAATAATATAATGGTTCATACTATTGTTATGAACACAGTACAGATCAGAGATATTTTTTAAAAACCCACAGCATTTTTATCCATAATAGTATAAGATCCATTGTAGCTATTGATGTATATGAATGCAGAATATTAATATTTATCTGATTCTTTACTATAAGGTTATATTGTAAACTTTAAATATATTATTTTTATTAGCAAACCTAGAGTTTGACTTCATATAGGTGACCCCTTAAAGATATCAAATTGCTGTTTTCTGTTACTTAGCTATCTTGATTTGTACAATTAAGACATACAAAATATTGGGGCCGGAGCGATAGCACAGCGGGTAGGGCTTTTGCGTTGCACGCGGCTGACCCGGGTTCGATCCCCAGCATTCCATATGGTCCCCCGAGCACTGCCAGGAGCAATTCCTGAGTGCAAAGCCAGGAGTAACCCCTGAGCATCGCTGGGTGTGACCCAAAAAGCAAAAAAAAATTTTAAAATGACATACAAAATATTAAAACTTTGAGCATTACTTACAAATTTTTATCATCTACAGTTAATACATACATTACTTATTGTACTTACTATACCATACATTTTGTACAAATTTATGTACAAAATAAGACTGAAGTAGTCATTAAAAATACTGTTACTGTTTTTTAATAATCAAGAGATATGTATAGCAGGAAGAAATCACACTCCTAAACATATGCTGATCCAATGAGGGACCAGAAAAATACTTAAAAACTACTGCTAATAGACTTCAAGGTGGACATTGATAGCAAAACAATAGTAATTGGAGACTTCAATGCTAACTCATCACCTCTAGATAGAACAAGATTAAAACTCAGCAAGGAAGTATTGACTTTGAAGGAAGAAATGGAAGAGAGAGGGAGGGCTAATAGATGTATATAGGGCTTCTCATCCTCAAAAAACCAAATACACATTCTTTTCCAGTGCACATGGAACATTTTACAAGATAGACCATGTGATGGGCCACAAAACATACCTCAATAGAATCAGAAAGATAGAAAGTGTATCAACTATTCTTTTCAAACATCATGCTCTGAATAGTATGCTCTGTGTTAATCACACAGAGATGCGGAGAATCAATTCAAACACCTGGAAATTGAAAAACTCAATGTTGAACAGCTAAGAGGTCAGGGAGGAATCAAAGAAGAAATCAAAAGGTTCCTGGAAACAAAGAGTGAAGATATGAGCTACCAGAACTTGTAAGAAACAATTTTATAGCTCTGCAACCATTTCACAGGAAGGAAGAAATGGCCCAGACAAATATTTTAACTTCACAGCTCAAGATCTTAGAAAAAGACCAATAAAAGGAGTGGAAACCAAGCAGGTGAAAGAAATAATAAAACTTAGAGCAAAAACTAATGACATGGAAACCCAAAAAACAATCTGAAAGATCAATGAAACCAAGAGCTGGTTCTTTGAGAAAATAAATAAGATTGATAAAGCACTAGAAGACTCACAAAGATAGAGAGATAACCCTAGTAAACCAAGTAAGAAATTAAAAGGGGGACACAACAACAGAAACCAAATAAATTCAATAGATCATCGGAGATTACTTTGAAAGTCTATATGCCATGAAACAAAAGACCCTTGAAGACATAGATGTCCCTGGATTCCTATAACCTCCCAAGTCTGAACCTAGAAGATTTGGAATACCTGAAAAGACCTATCACTATCAAGGAAATTGAAATAGTAATCAAAAGTCTTTCCCAAAACAAAAGCCCAGGTACTGATGGATTCACTAGCGAATTCTTCCAAACATTTTTTTTTTTTTTTGCTTTTTGGGTCACACCTGGTGATGCACAGGGGTTACTCCTGACTTTGCACTCATGAATTACTCCTGGCGGTGCTCAGAGGACCATATGGGATGCTGGGAATAGAACCCGGGTCGGCCGCATGGAAGGCAAACGCCCCGTCCTCTGTCCTCTGTGCTATCGCTCCAGCCCCCTAAACATTTAAAGAGGACCTGTTGCCAGTTCTTCTCCAGATTTTCCAGGAAATCAAGGACACAGAAACTCTCCAAACAGTTTCTATGAGGCACATATCACCCTAATACCAAAAGCAAACAAATACACCACAAAAAAAAAATTCCAGGCCGATATCCCTAATGAACATGGATGCAAAGATACTCAACAAAATATTAGCAAATGGAATCCAACATTTAATCTTGAAAAAGATCATACACCATGACCAAGTGGGATTCATCTCAGAGATATAAGGATGGTTTAACATTCACAAGTCAATTAACATAATTTATTGTATCAATGAAAGAAAAGATAAAAGCCATATGATCATATCAATAGATGCGAGAAAACATTTGACAAGATCCAGCATCCGTTTATGATGAAAACTCTTACCAAAATGGGAATTGAAGGAACTTTCCTCAATCTAGTCAAAGCCATCTACCACAAGCCCACAATATAGTCCTCAATATTATCCTCAATGTTATCAATATTATCCTCAATAGGGAAAACTAAAATCTTTCCCCCTAAAATAAGGGACAAGACAAAGATGCCCACTCTCACTACTTCTATTCAATATAGTACTGGAAGTACTTGCAATAGCAGTTAGGCAAGAAAAAGATATTAAGGGCATCCAGATAGGAAAGAAAGAAATCAAGCTCTCACTACTTGCAGATGACACAATACTATATTTAAATAGCCATAAAGCCTCTTCCAAGAAGCTCCTAGAAACAAAAAACTTGTAAAAAGTTGCAGTCAACAAAATTTCATGGCTTTCCTATACACAAATAATGAGAGAGAAGAAAGTGATATGAAAAAAGCAATCTCCTTAACAATCATGACTCAGAAAATCAAGTACCTTAGAATCAGCTTAACTAAGGAGACAAAGGACCTGTAAAAATATATATATACAAAATGCTACTTCAAGAAAAAAATGAGGACATGAAGAAATGGTGACACATCCCCTACTCATGAATTGGGAGAATTAACATTGTCAAAATGTCAATACTCCCCAAAGAATTATACAGATTCAATGTGATCCCTATAAGTGTACCATGACCTTCTTCAAGAAATTGATCTAACACTCCTGAAATTTATATGGAACAAGTGCCCATGAATAGCTAAGCAATTCTTGGGTAAAAATGATGGGAGTTATCACCTTCCCCAATCTCAAACTATACTACAAAGCAGTAATAATTAAAACGGCATGGTATTGAAAAAAGATACATCTACATACCGGTGGAATAGGGTTGAATATCCTTGGACACACCCTCAAATATATGATCATGTAATCTTTGATAAGGGAAAAAGAAATATAAAGTGGATTAAGGAAATCCTGCTTTACAAATGGTGCTGGCAAAATTGGACAGCTACATGCAAAAAATTGGGCTCAGACTTCTACCTAACACCATGCAGAAAAATCAGATCAAAATGGATTAGAGACCTCAACATTAGACCAGTATCCATAAGGTATATTGAAGAAAAGGTTGGCAAAACCCTCCACAACATTGGATCTAAAGTTATCTTCAAAGATGAAAAGCCACTGACCATGCAAGTGGTAACAGAGATAAATAAATGGGACTATCTTAAACTAAGAAGCTTCTGCAACTCAAAAGAAACAGTCATCAGAATACAAAGACAGTCTACAGAATGGGAAAGGATATTCACCCAATACCCTTCTGATAAGGGGTTAATATCAAGGATATACAAGGCACTGGTTGAATTTTATAAGAAGAAAACATCCAATTCCATTAGAAATTGGGGTGATGAAATGAACAGAAATTTTCTCAAAGAAAAAATCCAAATAGCCAAAAGTTACATGAAAAAATGCTCCTCATAACTAATCATCAGGGAGATACAGATCAAAAACAACAATGAGATATCATCTCACACCACAGAGATTGGCCCACATCCCAAAGAACAAAACCAACCAGTATTGCCATGCATGGGGGAGAAGGGGGACTCTCCTTCACTGCTGGTGGGAATGCCGACTGGTCCAGCTTTTTTGGAGAACAATATGGACATTTCTCAAAAAACTAGAAATTGAGCTTCCATTTGACCCAGCAATACCACTTCTGGGAATATATCCTGGAGACACAAAAAAGTACAGTTGAAATGACATCTGCACTTGTATGTTTATTGCAGTACTATTTACAATGGCCAGAATCTGGAAAAAATCCAAGTGCCCAAGAACCGATTAAAGAAACTTCGGTGCATCTACACAGTGGAATATTATGTATCTGTTAGAAAAGATGAAAGCATGAAATTTGCATATAAATTCATCAACATGGAGAGTATCATGGTAAGTGAAATGAGTCCCATAGAGAGAGACAGACATAGAATGACTGCACTCATTTGTGGAATATAAAGTAACAGAATGGGAGGCTTACACCCAAGAATAATAGAAATAAGGGCCAGGAGGATCACTTCATGGCATGGAAGCTGGCCTCATGCTGGGGGAAAAGACAGCTGGGATAGAGAAGAGACCACTAAGTGAGTGATGCTTGGAGGGCTTGCTTGGGATAGGAAATGCATTCTGAAAGTAAGCTATGGCCCAAATATGATGACCACTTAGAACCTATTGCAAACCACATAACACCCAAAAGGAGAGAGAGAGCAAAAGGGAATGTGCCTGCCACTGAAGCAGGGAGGGCAGGGGAGGTGGGTGAGGGGTGGCAGAAGGGATACTCAGAACATTGGTGGTGGAGATCAAGCACTGGTCGAGGGATGGGTACTCGATCATTGTATAAGCGAGTATGAAATGTGATCACGAAAGTTTGTAAGTCTGATACTGTATCTCACTGTGATTCATTTAAAAAATGTGTTTTCCACTAAAAAAAATGATATATAACAATTGTCAATGCTTAGCAAATTTAAAAAGAGATAATAATCTCTTTTATACCATAATTAAAAAGAGTATCTTGTGTTAAAGAGCATAGATGCTATACGTCCATATATATTTGTCTAATTAAAATTTTTCTTGGCTTTTGTGAGCCACACCTGGTGGTGTTCATAGCTTAATCCTGGCACTGTACTCAGGGATCATTTAGCTGAGCTCAGGGGACTATAAAAGACCAGTGGATTGCACCTGGGTCAGCTGTGTGCAAGGGAAGAGCCTTGTCTATTGTACTATCGCTCCAGCCCAATAAGTGTCATATTTTTTAGAATATTTTTGTCAATTAGAGATTTGGTAGCTGTATGAGTGAAACGACATAATTATATTGGTAAAAGAGTGTATATATGTTTTTGGATAAGCAATTGTTAATATCTTGATGAAAACAGTCTGGGAGAAGGCTGCATAAGGTTGATTATATTTTCTCTACTTCTATACATATTAAAATTTTCTATAACAGCGATATACAAAATAAAATAAATAAAAATACTGTTACTGTCGAATAGTGACAAGATGCTTAATCTTGTAATTCAGTCAGGGATCGAAAAAAGAAAAAGAAAAAAGAAAATCAATAAATAGGCCATAAGTAGGCAATTGTTTAGCTCAGCTCAAGATTCTTTTTTCCGTTTTCAGAAAGAGCAAAATGATAAAACATAGGATACACTATTGATGAGGCTATTATCTAAAAGATAATGTTATTTATGATTTCACTCTTTTTAAGCTGATAATTTACTTCATTTGGAGTGCTCATCTCTTATTTGAAAGTAAGTAGTCATGCATCTCATTTTGGATGTAAATGCCAGTTTCACAACCTTGTTCTCCCCTGCTTAAAGAGTATAAAATTAATAAAGCTTCTCTCTCTCTCTCTCTCTCTCTCTCTCTCTCTCTCTCTCTCTCTCTCTCTCTCATATTGGCAATACTACCCTATTGCTCTGAATTTCAGAAGTGGGTAAAACTTGGCCTAAAACCCACCCTAACCATTTGCCTCCTCCATATCATGTTACATTGTTTCCAGCTCAGCCATCCACCTACCTGAAAAACAATAAATAATACTCTGTGGCAATCAAGTATACTGATTGAATCTGATGGCTTGGATTTAAATCCTAACACTAGCTTTTATTAACTACACATATCAGCAATGAATTCACGGTAGCTTAACATAATGATGGAAAATTTTTGTTTCTTTTGTGGGAATTAAATATATTAATACACTAGACTATTTTAGAATGGTAACCACCACTTAGTTTGCTATTATTATTTAGTGTGTTTTTCAAAATGCAGGCATCCACCTTTTTGAACTTTTTTTGTTAATGTAAACTCATCTTCACTGTTTAGCCACTAATGAATTTAATTATGTTTTTCAAATTTCACACAACTGGTTGAACAGCTTTGATTACCTTTTAAGGGATAAATTAAAGCATGTACCTTCAGAACAATTGAAACATTATAAATCTACTAAATTTTAAAAGAAAAAATATTTCTTTAATGATATTTTTGAACTTACATGGAAATAATAAATATGAATAATTAGAAAGTACCTTAAATATTCTCTAGCTTGAAGCCAAATCATGAAAGCATTTAAAATAAAGCAAGCATCTTGAATTATATTCACATGCAAAGGAGAAAAAATAGGCACCATATTGAGTTCAGATGCAACAATCTGAACATGTGCTATGGAGCTAAATGAGTAATGCAATTTTTACACTGGGTCCACGCAAACTTTACAGTTGCAGAAAATAAGGATATGGCAAAAAGCAATCTGGAAATGTCACAACCAAATCAATAATTAAAAGGAAAGTTCACCACCTCCTACTCAAATATCAACACAAAATACATTAAAATACTAATTAGTATGCAAAATGTGCAATATATGATATTTAAGAATACTAGGACCAATGTTTTTGACAAGGCATTCATCCAGATTTAGGAAAAAAATAAGAAACAACTCTAATTTGTCTTTGTACTTCTGTTTTCTCTTTATGCTGATAATTCTATGATATCACTTGGACTTAAGCCCCAGGATTATCACCAAGTTACAGTGTGGTACTAAAAAGCTGAATGCCATACGATGTTTATTAATTTCCTAACATCCAGAGTTTTTTTTTTTAAAGGGCTTGCATTTTGGGTTAAGGGATACTTATGAGTTGCTTTGGGGACCCCAGGGCCCACCAACAATTCTTTTTCATTCTGGGGCCAATCCCCCCATGGTACTCAAGGCCTTAGTCCTGGCTGTGAGCTCAGGATCACTCCTAGAGGGATTGGGGATCATACGGGGTGCCAAGATGAACCCAGTTTGGCTTCAAACAAGGCAAATGATACATTTTCTGCACTATCATTCCCTGCTGTACTGTCACTCCATCCCCCAATTCCCCACCCAACCTCAGCTCCAATACCCATCAGTTCTTTTTTTTTTTTTGCTTTTTGGGTCACACCCAGCAATTACTCCTGGCAGTACTCAGGGAACCATATAGGATGCTGGAAATCGAACCCAGATTGGTCGCATGCAAGGCAAACGCCCTACCCGCTGTACTATGGCTCCAGCCCCACCCATCATCAATTCTTGAGCAACTAGTGTGGGAGATCAGAGCATAGACCTAAAGATGTAATGTTTGGACTTTGCATTGTCAGGGATACCCAGTGGTGACTGGAGCCTTCAGCACCACTCCCTGTGGTACCCCTGAACCCGCAGGACTATACCCAGTGAGACTCAGGGGATCATGTGATGTTGGGAATTGAATCAGAAAGAGAGCAGGCAAGACATGTGCTCTAACCGCTGCTTCTGCTTAGTCCCCAAAGTGCATTTTTTTACTAATTTCAAGAACCAGCAATAAATTATTTTCCTTGGAGTTAACTATGACCATGGTTTCTCCATGACTCACAGGTTCTACTCAAAGGCAATCTTTCAAAAATAATATTTCATAGTTTCATAACTCTTAGAACATGGGACAAATTGAGTCCACTTGTAAATATTATCTAAGCTTTATTCTTAAATATCCCATCAATTGTTCCTTCTTTTTCATTTTTCCTTACGGCTGAAAATTCTGGCAAAACTTCATTGCAGGTGAAGGTCTAATTCTGCAACTCTTGTTGGAGCTTAGTCAAGTGTGAAAGGGCAAACTCTAAGCTGGGTCATTTGTGTTAGAGTCTGGGAGAACCAATGAGAAGTAATGAATTGAATGTGGCAAAACAAAGATGTTGTCGGAGATATGAAGAAGTTGACTGAAGTCTGAAAGAGAGCCAAGGCAATAGTCAAGTCAAAAGTAAAATGTGGATGCTCAATACAACAGTAAGAATATGGGACTAGACCCAATTAGAGCAGGAGGAACAATGAAAAAGGGACTTCAGAGAACATTAGGATACAAATAACATATCCCTCTAGTAGAGCATTACTTTTCAGAAAGGAAGAATTTGACAAATAGCAAAGACGAGAGGCTCAAATGTCTTGAATTATAACCGAAGATGTTATTAATAACAAAAACATGATCTCCAATGCCAGAAAAATGAAGTGTACTATCTTAATATAGAAAATATGTAGAAATATATAGAAAAATTTAGAGGACCAGCAACTTTAACTTCAACTCACACAGCAATCTAATGCAGCCAATCTTAAAATTAAAAAAAAAAGTATCATTAGACGATCATCCTTTCCATATAAGAAAATTAATTGATACCTGCAGGTATGGAAATTTAGTTTGTTTTTAAATTGCTCATAAAATTTTGTATAATTGGGATTGCATGAAATTAACATGTTCTTTCTAATTGCTATTTTAGTATCTGTAAAGAAATAAACTTAATACCACTTTCTGTTTGCCTATGTGAAATATTATTTACCAATGAACTTTGGTTTCATTTCTTTGTTTGTAATGGGCAAATTTGAAATTTTGGCTATTAGATATCTGTCTTAAATAGTAACTTGGAGAAGGAATGACTGGTAGTACAAGGGCCTTCTAGAAAGCTGGCTTTGGACTATGTTTTTATTCATATGCAGCTTGCACAAGTGGGTGGGTTCATATTTGTAAAATTAATTATAAAATGTAAGAGTTGCATATTTTATGTATTGGTGGTATAATTCAATAAAAAATATATTTTTTAAAAGGATAGACGATCAAGTTTGGGGGTTGATACCTCAGAGAATACTGAGGTTATTGGCAATTGTTTAATCTCTATGCTAAGACTTATTAAAATAGTCTATCTTCATTCGTTTCCTTTCTGGCCTACAAAAAATACAATAAAATCTTCTATCTCCTTTCATAATTTAAAATTTAAACAAAAGTAGATTTAAGTAGAAAATGATATTTTTTAAATCCAGGAAACAAAGCTTGCAAAAGAGAAATATATAGGTGATATTAGATTATTGCACGTAATCATGTTATAAATATGTGAGATAATATTTATAAAGTCTTTAAAGAAACATGACTCAAAACTTTTATTGGCAGTCAAGCTGACATTTTCGTATAAAAGAAATAAATTCATGAATAATGCAACAAATCAAGGAATAGAGTCCAAGAGCCTGTCTTAAAATTTTTAACTATGAAACTCAAGGAGGAAAATGAATCAAAATTAAGTTCTCAATATCAGGGGAAAAGGAGTTGGAAAGCACTGGTGATAAAAATACAGATTCACTTAGATATACAACTTAAAATTGGGGGAAAAAATGTTATCATTGGTTATGAGATTGACTACGAAGGTTAAAATCACACAATATTTGTTGACTGTAATAAACTCAAGAAGTAATGAAAGATGACGTCCAGGGCACACTGGCACCCAAGCACACAGAACTACAGTTTGTACAAGAGACTGATATGTGGACTCTACTATGGTTCCCCGAGCACCACCAGGAGTAATTCCTGAGTGCAAAGGAGCATTACTTTAGATTTTAATTTTTCAAGGGAGATGAATTTGGGGCCACATGTCTTGGTGCTCATGGGTTATTCCTAACTGC
The DNA here is from genome assembly GCF_027595985.1 of Sorex araneus. Lineage (NCBI taxonomy): Eukaryota > Metazoa > Chordata > Mammalia > Eulipotyphla > Soricidae > Sorex > Sorex araneus. The sequence continues at coordinate 29,826,419 of NC_073308.1, forward strand.
ACTCAGGGATTAGTCCTGGTGGATTCAAAAGGGAACCTTATGGGATGCTGGGGATCGAACCCAGGTCAGCTACATGCAAGCCAAGCATCTTACTTACTGTGCTAAGATTCTAGTTTTATTTGTGACTGGTATTTCCAATAAATAAGAGGACTCTGAACTATATAAATGTTCAAGTATATAAAATTAGCTTCTGCAACTTTTCAGAATCAAATGTAAATATTCCATTTTACAAAAATCAATAGACCATCAGTGTAAAAAACTAAAGCTCGCCGAGGGGCGAGTGCACTCTCGGGCTCTCCGGGCGGCTCTGTCTCACCACCCGCGTTCGGTGCCCTGGAACCACAGTGTGTGGACTGGATCAGGATGGCTGGTGGTCAAGGAAAGGCGAAGGAAGAACGAGGACCAAGCTAGTTGCTGATTAGTTACCGTTTATTCAATCTTCTCATCTCCCGCACTCCTAGCTCCGGCCTCTCTCTGGATCAACTGCTGATTCTTACTGGCTTCTCTCTCTCCTCCTACTTGTCTCTCCCACCTTACTCTCTAGGCTACAACCAGCCAGGTAGCAAAATCAACATAAGAAAGCCCTTCCTGAGCGCAGGGCATTCCAAAGTCCTTCCTCACTCTTAAGGTTTTTTTCTTTTCCTTAGCCCAGGATCTTATTAACATCTTAATACTAGTTATTTTTGTATGGACATAGCAAGGGATACATTGAGACTTGCAAGGCAGCTCTCCTGGCAACATCTTGCCACAGGCTCAGACCACAGCACTCAGGCCAGATTAATCATTCCTCACCCTAGCAGGGTCCGAATCTAGTATCACTGGATCATGACAGCATTTGTCCATGATCAAGCTCTTAACTTACAGTTAAGCATTAGGCACTTTGGCCAGGCCCATCTCGATGCCAGGGTAGCACACAACTCACCGCTTGCCCTGGGTCCTTCTTGTCCCATGTCGGGACCGTGCTTTGGGGGTGCTAGGAAGTAAGGGCAGCTGAGGCTTAGGTCAAGAGAACAGATGCCCTGGAGGAAAATATCATGTAGAGTCAAATGACTCCCAGGTTACAAAAGCATAACATTTGTTAAGTCTTCCTGTGTCCATACAAAAAGGACTTGCTCTGAATAAACTATGCAAAGGACTCAAGGAGAAGAGAAAAACATTATTTACAAGTCAACAGAACACTAAGAAAGAAGCTACAAATAAACAAAGAGGAATAGGAGCACTGTAATGGGAGTAACCCAATAAACCTAAACTACCTGAATCTATGTTATCCTACACATCAGTATTCCCACAAATCAAGAAAGAGTTATTAATTGTCAAAGATAAGCAAACATAAATGAAATCTTGCCTTGAAGAGTGAGGGTGAAACTGAGAAAGAACAAAAACCTTATGTGACTTTTAAAACTTTAGATATTAAAATTATGAATACATATATCAAATAAATGTGCAATTCTGAATAAATAACTCATAATATGAAGAAAAAAGAGAAATAGAGCATAAAATATAAGGCATAATATGCCTATGTCCCAGACCATATCAAATAAAAATGAACAATACTTGAAAAATATCTTAGTTGAGCATATTTCAGAACAGATTTAAAAATAGAATGTCAAACTGATATAATAAATAACTGCACATCTCAATATAACTTAAAAGCACTGAGATAAAAGGCAAATCACTAACAAAACAGATTAATAGGCTGTGAGAAAATTAAGTAAAGGTGACATTTTTTACATTATTAAGAGAAAATATATAGTATATTAAATAATTAGTAATAAATTAATAAGTATTTTATTTTTTTTAATATTTATTTATTTATTTATTTATTTATTTATTTTTGCTTTTTGGGTCACACCCAGCAATGCTCAGGGGTTACTCCTGGCTTTGCACTCAGGAATTACTCCTGGCAGTGCTTGGGGGACCATATGGGATGCCGGGGATTGAACCCGGGTCGGCCATGTGCAAGGCAAATGCTCTACCCGCCGTTCTATCGCTCCGGCCCCCAATTAATAAGTATTTTAAAATGCTAAAAGTAAAATGTCTAATTAGTACAACAGATATTCAGTAAACTACCTTGGAAGAAATTTTTTTTTATATTTGAAAGTCATAATTTACTAAAAATTAACTAATTCTGGGGTGAAATAGATAGTACAGTGGGTGAAGTATTTGCCTTGCACACAGCCAACTTGGGTTCAATCCTTGGTGTGAGGATCTGGCCCAGGACAGACCACAGGAATATATTTAGCTTTCTTAAGGCTCTTTTTACAGGAGCCCGCATTCTAGAATAACTTGATTTTCTGCCCCTGAACAAGGAATTCAGATACAGGCACCCCAGTTCGCAAGAAGGGTGGTGGTCAGACCAGATAACCAGACCCATATGACATGACCCGTATCACAAGACCCAGAACTGCCCCCAGAACCGGGACATTCCTGAATATTGGCGCGAATACTGATCTAGTGATGTCCTTTTAAATGGATTGGTTAAGAGAGTTTGCAATATTACAAATCTATTGGCTATGAAATGCACGGGCTCTGCTGTAATGGCCGGGATAGGCCTATATAAGATCTCCTTTGGAGAAGCTCAGGGTCTTTTGCCCAACCTGCTGGACCTGCGTGTCCGTGTAGGCGGCTGGACCCTGGCTAGCCAGTCTTACAATAAACCCTGCTTGCTGTTTGCAGTCTCTGGAGTCTCTTTGTCGTTATAGGGAGGTCTCGATCCGCGCCCTAACACTTGGCACAATATATGATCCCTCAAACACCACCAAGAGTGGTCACCAAACACAGAGCCAGGACTAAGCACTGACTAAAACAGGGTGTAGTCCACCAAAATATTAACAGACCAATTCAATACTAATTTACCTCCAAAACATCCTCACAGACTTCCAGAAATAATTTTTAGCAAAACTATTGGACATTATTTGACCTAGTGAAGTTAATGCATAAAACTAATCCTACATGGGGCCAGAGAAACAGTACAGCAGATAAGGTGCTTGGCTTGCATGTGGCCAAATTGGGTTCTGTTGTGTGTATGTTCGTGGAGTCAGAGGCGCTGAGATAAGGAACTCGGAATAAATGTATTTCATGGAGGGCCAAGGTTCTCTCTGACTCTTGACAAAGGTAGAGAGCCTTGTGATCTCCTTTTATTGATCATGGTACCTCTAAAGGGCGCAATACAGTGATGTCACCAAAGGCATCAAAAGAAGTTACAGGAAGAACATCCGAGGCAGTAGAATATGTTGTTTCCATGTACCTGCAGGCTTGTAGGCTTGGGGAAAAAGATACAAAGCCAAAAGGAAACCTTTCTTGGGCTATGGGCACTTGGATTTATATCCCAAAGACAAGGCTGGGCGGCCATCTAAAATCTACACTTCAAATACAAACTGGGGAGGCACCTGAAATCTGCATCCCAAAGACTAGGCTGGGCCAGAGCCTGCAATTTACAATATCAAAGATCAGGCCTGGCTAACACCTGAGATCTGCATGTCAAAGACCAGCTGTGCCTTTCATTACATTGAAATTATTTTCTGAAGGCAGTTTGAAGGGGGAAAATGTTCCTGTCTGTAGTACAGTCTACAATGGGCTTGACCTGATAGCTCAGTCCATCCCCAATATCTCCCCCTTTTTGTTTAGGACCATTATAACAATTTTAACCATTATAACAATTCAAGGTGCCTTTCATTTCCCCTAACTTTAAAATAAAATGCTAGGCACAAAATTGTCAATAACAAGAGCAGAGCACCTATTCTCTAGGACAGATTCTCTTTCAGCAGGATGACCCATCCAAGGGTGGAATCCCATGGTTGTGTTTCTCCTCTCCTTGTCCAAGGAACAGATAAGCATTCATAATATTAATCATTTTGTACAGACATAGCAAGGGATGCATTAAGCTTTTAGAATTCCTCTCTGGGGCCATCTCGATCTCAGACTACAGTGCTCAGGCCAGATTAGTCTTTTCTATCCCTAGCAGGGTCCTAGTCTCGTCCTTACTTTAGGATCATGACGGCATTTGTCCATGATAAGCTCTTATAGTTAAGAATTAGGCACTTTGGCCAGGCCCATCTTCATGCCAGGGTAACACATAACTCACCACTTATTTTCTGAAGGCAGCTTGAAGGGGGAAAATGTTCCTGTCTGTAGTACAGTCTACATGGGCTAGCCCTGATAGTTCAGTCCATCCCCAACAGGGTTTGATTTCTCCACCCCGTATTGTCCCCCATATTTGTTTTATGAAATTTCAGACAGCAGAACAAATCTAAAGTAGAAGAGGAAGATGACAAAAGTTGTGAGTTTGAGGATAGGAGACAGCTGAGATGTGAGCATTGCATGACTTACATGTCCTTGACCTTGAGTTTAATCCCCATCACTGCACTGGCTCCTCCACCACCACCACGGCATGGTCAGTGCTGCCAGAAGAGTAGACATAACCATCTGACTTTTACATTACTGAGTTCAACCCCTAAGCACTAATTGGGAAGCTCTTCTCCAAAATGATAGCTACTGTGAAGGAAAGATCCCTAATGTCAAAAACTTATTTCTTTGAAATGAAGCTTTGAATGATTCTTTGAAATGGACAAATCTCTGCTAAGACTAATCAAAACTAAAAAAAATAACAGGCAGAATCAAACAATGTTAAACCACACATGTACCTGAATGTTGCTAGAGATTTTAAAATGAAGCTCTACAAATGAAATTATGTAGGTGTATTTCAAAATATATACACTTGCTAAAATTTTTATTATTTGTCAAATGTAGAAGTTAAAATTTTAGAAAAAAAGAAAATCTGAAGTCATAAAACCATTAGATACACTCGGTCTCCAATGTTAGTCGGTTGGGCCCATACTGATCTCATCTGATCCCACAGCAGATTAGGCATCCATGGGCTGTGTTGTACGTGATAAGGAGTCAGAGCAGGGTGACAGTATTCAAAAGAAAAATTGGTATTACAGGCTACATCAGCTTCAATAAGTGGAGGTGAATTTGATAATACATAACTTAATTTACAAAGATGGATTAGAGAAAAAGTATAGGAGCTAGGGCATTTACCTTGCATGCAGCTAACTTGGGTTTGATCCCTAAAACATCATATGGTCCCTGAGAAGTGACCCCAAAGCAAAATTAACAAAGAAAATTTCTGCCAAATCACATGAATGCAAGGAAATGGTCATTCATGGGGTAAAGTCTAAACCAAGTGTTTAATGCCAGGAATTCTAGACCTCAACCAAACATCTTGTCTCTCATTGGGCTATAACTGGGATTAGAGCACTTGCTATGCATGTGTGGGGCCCTGGGTTTAATTTCCAGCACTACAAAGGGGGAAAAATAAACACAAACAAAAAAGGGGAGTAAATGTTTTGTTTTCACTCAGACTGGGTTTAGTCAAACCAGGCTAGAGTTTTGCTATGTCCTGCTAAGAGGAAAAGAAACGAAAATCCAAAGCATCTAGATTTGTCTTTCCATACTGTGAGGACAATTCCAAGTGAGTCTGATCCATACAAACTTCTCATAGAGTAGCTTGGCTAGAGAAATTTGCCCAATATTGTATGAAAGTTGGGACATGTGAGAGGACCACACAGTTGGATTAAGTGGAGCCCAGTGTGCATAACTTTGTGAAAGACTAATAGATAAGGTACTGATCAAAAGATTTGTACAAGGTTGGTGAGGTAATTGCATATATTTGTGAATGAAAAAGATTCAACTTTGTATACCCTTTCTCTCACCTATCTCCCAGGGCTGTGAATTTTTACACCCTACAAACTCAGGGCTTTAATCTCTCTTGGGATTGTATGGATCAATTGTTCCATATAAAAAGAAATTTCATAAAGATGCAAAATATCACGTTTTTCTCATAAACAATCTAGAGGGAAAGAAGTAGGGGCTCATGAAACAGGTTCAATGTCTAAATTTAGTTCTGCTCAGCATCCTCCTTTGGGGCAATATGATCATCTATTCCCCTCACTAAGGTTAAAGCAAGTATTGAAAATGTGTTCCTATATAATAAGCAGTCACAGTAGACACACAAAACATGCATAAAAAAGGAAGGTGTACTGTTTACTTAATGATATATAAGTATACAAAAGTAAGATGTACTATTCACTTAACTATGTGTTTAACTATATATAGCACATACATTTATATATGTAGTTAACTATATATATAAATGTATATATATAACTATAACTATATGCTTAACTAAATATAGAGTTAAGTGTATATATATATATACTTAACTATAGAGAGAAAAAGAGAGACAGACAGATAGGGAGTAAAGAGAGACAGAGAGAGAGACAGAGACAGAGACAGAGACAGAGTCAGGGAACCACATCTGGAAGTGCTTAGGATTTAGTCCTGGCCCTGTGCTTAGGGATCACTCCTGGAAGATGTTGGATGACCACATGTGGTGCAAAGAATCAAATTCAGGTTGAATGCACACAAAGCAGGCACCCTCCCTGCTGTGCTATCTCTCCAATCCCAATAGTAATAATAAGATTAACAATAAAGAACCAGGGGGCTGGAGCAATAGTACAGCGGGTAGGGTGTTTGCCTTGCACATGGTCGTCCGGGTTTGATTCCCAGCATCCCATATGGTCCCCTGAGCACCGCCAAGAGTGATTCCTGAGTGCAGAGCTAGGAGTAACCCCTGTGCATCGCCAGGTGTGACCCCAAAAGCAAAAAAATAATAATAATAATAATAATAAAGAACCAAACCTCAAAAACCTTTGGACACTTTCAAAAGGAGAAACAATAGCATTTATAATTAAAATAACATGAAGAAATGAAGTTTATAAAAGAAGAGGAGTATTTGAAAACCAGTCAAAAAGTTTTTTTTTAATTATTGATAACTCAAAAACACAGATCCCAGAAGCTCAAACATCAAGCAGAATAAATTCTAAAAAAGTATCCCTAACAGTATTGCATTCAAACTTCAAAAAACCAAAAAAAAAATAGAGAGAAAAATTATTTAAAATATGGGAGAAGAACCAAAGCATTAGTAGAATGAGTAGCATGCTTGCCTTGCACGCAGCCAACCTGAATTTGAGCCCCAGAACCACATATAGTCTCCTGAGCATTCTCAGGTGTACATCCTGAGTGCAGATCCAAGAGTAAGCCCTGAGCACAACCAAGTGTGGCCCCAAACCCAAACACATACACAGATATATGTGTGTGTGTACATATATGTGTGTATTAAAACTAAATATATATGTTGTATGTATATATGCATGTACATGTTATTTATAACAAATATATAAAAAACACATTTTACATCAAAGGGACAAATAGGACCATTACATCTGTCTTTTTATTAAAACTACATAAGTAACTAGAGAAATAGGTTGCTTACCTTGCATGTGGCTGACCTGATTTAGTCCCCAGCACCTATATGGTTCTCTGAGCATTGCCAGTAGTTATCCCTGAGTGCAGAGCTAGAGTAACCACTGAACATGACTAAAGTCAAAAGAAAAGGGAGGAAGGAAGGAAGGAAGGAAGGAAGGAAGGAAGGAAGGAAGGAAGGAAGGAAGGAAGGAAGGAAGGAAGGAAGGAAGGAAGGAAGGAAGGAAGGAAGGAAGGAAGGAAGGCGCACAGGGAGGCAAGCACAAAAACAAGAAGAGATGGTAATAAAGCATTTCAAATGTTGGAAAAGCAATTTGCTGGTCTACAATGGCATATCTAGCAAAATTAATCTTCAAAGGTGAAGAGAGACTACATTATCAGACAAACAAAAACTAAGTAATTTCATCATTGATAGACTTGTTGCACGTGAAATGTTAAAATACTTTCTTTGAGTAAGAAAATAATATAGGTCAAAAGCTATAATTCACATTTTAAAAAAGAAGAGCAAGAAGAAAAGAAAGAATGATAAAATCTAATTTTCTTATTTTTGTTTGACCAACTATATAAATTGGCAAAAAAAATAAAAGTTCAGACACAAAATCTGGAACAAGTGATGTGATTACTCTGGAAAGGTCAAACATATTTGGAGTTGGGGAAAAGGCAGCTGAGATAGAGAAGGGAACACCTAGTAGAGAATGTTTGGAGGACCTACTCGGGTTGAAAGATGCGTGCCGAAAGTAGATCAACCATGATGGCCACTCAATACCTCTATTGCAAATTGCAACATACAACATGAGACAGAACAAAAGGGAATGCCCTGTCACAGAGGCAGTGTGGGGTGGTGGGAGTTGGGATGGGGGTGATGGGAGGGATACTGGGAACACTGGTGGAGGAGAAAGGGCACTGGTGGAGAGATGTAAACGAAATGCAAACATGAAAGTTCATAAGTTTGTAATTATACCTCATGGTGATTTACTAATAAAAATAAAATAAAAATAAGAGTAGTAAAGAAAAAAAAAGTATTTTTGGAGTCGGGACCAGAGTGATAGTAGAGCTGATAGGGCATTTGCCCAGATTCAATCCCCGGCATCCCATATGGTCTCCTGAGTGCAAAGCCAGGAGGAACCCCTGAGCATCACCGGATGTGATGCTCAATAAAAGCAATAAAAGCAAAATAAATTAATAAAAATAAATGAATTTATATAAACATATTTTAAAAAAGAATATCTGGAATCTTCTTGTCAAGAAGCAAATAGGAACAGATCCTAGTCTCTTGTCCCTACTAATCCCAGTTCTGCAGATTTCTGATGGTTTAGGTCCAGATTTCTGATTTAGGTCTGATTTATTATTTACTTATTATTTATTTTTATTTATTATTTAGTATTTATTTCTGGTTTAGGTCTGATTTCTGTCCAGTTTAGGTCTGGACAGCTGCTGTATGCTTGAGATTCACTTGTCTCAAAATTTTATCTGTTTCTTGGTTTTCAATAATAGGGCATATCTCTTACATGGTCATTTCTCCGTTCATATTCTAAAGGACTCCTCTGGCCACTGGCTGTCTTTACATTGGGAGTTTGTTTTTGTAACAAATGTGGTTCTTTCGAATGACGTTTGTTTGGGGGATTTTTGTGACAAACAGAGTCTTCTGCTCTTTTTGTCCTCTGTGGGACCTGAATCTGGCATTTTGATCTTTGTTTGGTGCCCAGTGTTTTGTCTGAATCCGTTTCAGTCTATGATTTGATGGCTGAATCTACCCTTGAGGCTTTGGGGATGGCAAGAGGCCCATAATCACAGCCATTAGAAAGTTTGATGAAAAATAGAGGTTCACTATTTGCCAGACCACAAAATTAAGCAGCACATTTGGGTCACAGTTAGGTTACAAGAGACGGGGGAGAGGCAGAGAGAGAGAGAAGAGAGAGAGAGAGAGAGAGAGAGAGAGAGAGAGAGAGAGAGAGAGAGAGAGAGAGAGGGAGGGAGGGAGAGGGAGAGAGAGAGGGGGGGAGAGAGAGGGAGGGAGGGAGAGGGAGAGAGAGAGGGGGGGGGGAGAGAGAGAGAGAGAGAGATAGAGACAGAGAGGAGGATCAGAGATATTATATAGATATTATATTATATATAGGTGACTGCCTTGCATGTGAAAGATTGGGTGGGGTTCAATCCCGGGCATCTCATGTGATTCCTTGAGCACCAGCAGAAGTGATTCCTGAATGCAGAGCCAGGAGTGCCTGGTGATCTCCAGGTGTGGCCCCAAAACCAAAATAAAATAAAGAGATAGAGGGGTAAGGGGGTGAAAATCTGCGGGCCTGCTTTTACTGGGACGCAGGGTTAAAGATTTTAGGGTTTCATGGATTTACTCTGGACTAACACATTAAATCTGAAGAACTGGAATTTAATGCACAGCAAGAAAGAAAAGGGAGAAGGGAACACATAAACTGTACACCCAATTGGCCAGTTAGCTAAATGAACTATCTTCTGTAGAGCAAAAAGATCATCATGGGGCAGAGGAGATGTCAAACCATGAATCTGATTTGTGCTCTATGAAAATTGATGCCCCTTGGTCTCAATTTAACCCAAGTGATTTTACCACACACACACACACAAAAAAAAAATTATGTCAACTCTGGGTGTTGATAATACACCAAACTAGTGGAGCACTTAACTTTTCAGCTACCTCCTGAGCCCTGAACAGAGACTCAACAATTCCTGGGAAGACCATGGCTGGCAAATGGCCAGTGTTGGGTACTAGCCATTGATAAAGGACTTCCATGTGACTTATCTTGTGCCTCTAAGTGGGGTCACCTCTCTTCTAGGGAAGTCAAATAAGAGCTTTCAAAAATTCATGGCACCAGGACAAGTGACACATGCCATTTACTATGCAAGAGAATCATAGATTTACAAGTAAGGGATGACCACACTCCCCTCCCCTTCCACCCCCTACAACAGAGGTGATTGTAGATTTAGGCAAAGAAGGGATTGTTTTGTTGAGATTATCCAATGAACTGAGTCCTAGTTCCACCGTAAAAGTACTTTGTCTTTTCAAATTTGAAAACAAAAAAAATTTATTTTTTGCTTCATGCTACCCTTCTCAAGTTTCTTTTTTTTTTCTTTTTGGGTCAGACCCTGCGATGCACAGAGGTTATTCCTGGCTCTGCACTCAGAAATTTGTCCTGGTGTTGCTCTGGGAACCATATGGGATGCTGGGAATCGAACCCAAGTAGGTCGAATGCAAGGCAAATGCCCTACCTGCTGTGCTAATCACTCCAGCTCCTCCTTCTCAAGTTTCTACCTTGTTGTTTATGTCCTACTTATAATAAAACTCAAAGAACATATTGAATATCTTCAACTCACATTTGTCTGCACTCCAGAAAGTTTACTTCCCACACAAACAAAATATGTGTTTTTTTAGGTTTTTTAAAAATTTTATTTATTTTTTAATTTTTAAAAAATTTTATTGAATCACCATGAGATAAAATGTTTTGGCTAAAGTCTTCCATGACCTTAATGCCACTTTAAAATATTTTAATCACAGTATATTTTTCACATTCCAAACTTTTAAAATGCAGGAAAATTAAAAAATGCAAGAAAATGTTACAACTAAACAGTCTAAAAACAATAAAATGAAGTAAAAGAATGTTATCTTAAATTGAAATCAGAGTTAGACATATTTGTACAACTATTTGTAAAAGACTTTAACTCCCAAAAAACATTCTGTTGAAATATAATACTGACCCATTCACATGCTTCTGAGCTCTCATATGTTGTCACTGTGAATGTGAAATGATATAGCTGTTTCAGAACACTGCTTGACAGGTTTTGTTTTGTTTTTTTTTTGTTTGTTTGTTTTTTTAAATTTTATTTTATTAAATCACCGTGTGGAAGATTACAATGCTTTCGGGCTTAGGTCTCAGTTATACAATGCTGAAACAACCATCCCTTCACCAGTGCCCATATACCACCACCAAAACAAAACAAAACAAAACAAAAAAAACCCCACAGAGTACACCTCCCATCCCGCCCCCCCACCCCCTACCTTGTAACTGATAAGTTTCATTTTACATTCTGTTTACTTTGGTTACATTCAATATTTCAACACAGACCTCACTATTGTTGTTAGGAGTACCCCACTAGATTCAGACCTACTGTAAAGACAAATAAGGTCTTTACAGAAATTCAACCGCGGCCGCGCGGTTTTGAATTTCTGTACTTTAACAAGAAGTCCAGGGAGATTTCTTCCAGATATTAGATAATTGCAGGCTTGAAAACCCAATCTGTGGTCGTCTTAATATGGCGGCCACCGCGCCCTTCATCCCCGGAGAGAAAGAGGCGAGAGATCGAAATACCTTTCCCCTCCCGGGCGGGCACGGGGCCAAGGCTTAGTTCTCAGGCTGGAGACATTCTGCGAGGAGTTGCTCACACCGAAATAGGTTTTGCTGGGTCTGGATTCACGCTTGTGCAGCTGCGGAGAGGCCGCACATGTGTGCGGCCCCCGGGATCACATCTCGGCAGTCTTGACAGGTTTAATATGTAGCACTGTTATCCCTTTGTTCATCAATTTGCTCGAGCAGGCACCAGTAACATCTCCATTGTGAGACTTGTTACTGCTTTTAGCATATTGAACACTCCACAGTAGCTTGCCAGGCTCTGCCGTGCGGGCGGGATACTCTCAGTTGCTTGCCAGGCTCTCCGAGAGGGATGGAGGAATCGAACCTGGGTTGGTCCATTTTCTTTTATTTATTCTGGAAAAGTTGAATCTTAATTCAAATATTTATAGACATAGAAATCCTAACTAAAAATAAATAAAAATAATCCAGACATTCTCAATAAGTGAATAAATAAACAAACGAAGGCACAACGATTTCATGAAATTCTGCCCAACAATCAGAGACAAACTGGATGAATCAGAATGCATTATGTTAAGTAAAAGAACCCTGTTCAAAAAGTTACACACTGTGATGTGACTTTATTTATAGGATAATCTTGGAAAAGGCAAACTTTAAGGGTTAGTTACTAGTCGTTAGGCGTGGAGAAAGGGTTAAACTATACAGGAGAAGATATTTAGTCTATTCTAGAAAAGACTCTGAAATGTGCTGTTCTATTGTGTCTTGAAGCCTACTGAGCACTGGGGTCCAGGGGGAGGGACATGTAAAGAAGCAGTTGGTTTGGAGCCGAGAGAACCAATTTTCTCTGAAGTTTTTAAAATCTTTATGCATGTAGGTCCACCCAAGATATCTGGGAAGGTTACCAAGGAAATTGTCATTTTTCTCTTTCTTCTAAAAGACTAAATGATTTGAAGAGATTGCCATCTAGTTTTAGAAATGCAACTAATAAGATAAGTGTAATGAATAGGAATGGGAGTCCTTGTGCCTATTCACTTCATCATAATTAGAATGAAAGGAAGTCACTGTTTTTCAGTCCTGTGAAAATCATTAAATTGGAGTATGCTAGCAGTGTTTCCTTGGGAAGGAGTACTGCTAGTTTCCAATGAGTAGGAGAGAAGTTCTGAAATGAGAGGGCTTTTTATAAATGAGAGTGGATAGTTGAAAATAAACCCCCAAGTAGCCTTTACCAAATACCCTACTTAATTAAAGAGGGCACTTTCTATTTGCTTTTTTGTGTATGTATATGGTAAGGAAATTTGTCAGGAAGTTTTCAGATCTTAAATTGAGAGAGCCTGTCTCAAACAAATAACAAAAATTTTAAAGGTGTGAATAGTTTCAGGGGGCTTCAGAGGTCTCAAGCATTGTCCTTCATGCTACTATGTTTTTATTTTACATAAGGGACTTTAAGGTGAAATTTTCATAGTAAGATTGATCTTGATTATGACCTGTTACTTTTACTTCACTCTTGTAATGAGAAGAGATCTAGGTGCTTTGGATGGATCTCCTAAGAAAAAGATGAAAACAAACTAAAAATATATACTGTTTGAAATAAACATGAAATAAAAAATTTAGAAGAATATTAAAATTATAAATGAACTTTTACCAATTCCACACACCTTAGAAAAACCAGAAACTTCATATGTATACCATTTGATATAAGTAAATAATGCTTCTAATTTTCACATATTATTCTGAATAATTTTTTGAATACCTCTTCACATGAACCAAATTTCTAATATTTTCTATATAGTGAAAGAAAGAAAATAGTTATCTTTGCCTTAGCACATCTGAGTTAAATTTGTGAGTTAATTATTGAAATGCTAGAAAATTTCTTTCGAACTCACAGCTCATGATGTATGTTACCCTAAACATTTTTAAGATAGTTCTCAAATTTTGGAAAACTGTCAAGGCTCCTTTTATATAAGATTTTGGGGCATTAGGGCCAGTAGGTAGGCCAAGAGGGGCAGTAGGTAGGACACTTTCCTTGCATGTGGCTGAGTAGGTGTGAGCCCTGTCATCCAAAATCATGCCCTCTGGGCATGGCCAGGAGATATCAACCCTGAGCACTGCCTGGTGTGGCCCAAATACCAAAAAATGATTCAGGCTCTAAAAGAAATATTGGGCTATGATTGACTTTAAACATTTTTAATTAAAATATCATAAATAAATATTATAAATATGGTGTCATAATTGATGTCAATACATCATTCATGATAGAAAGCTAGTATTATTTTCAATAAGCATCAAAAAATCTGAAGCACCTCCTTAAAAATTGGCGTGTCTTAGGCCTGGTGAGCTAGCACAGGAGTTTAGGTGTTTGACTTGCATGTAGTCAGCCCGCCTTAATCCCAATTACAAATAGTTTCAATTTTTACAAAGAGAAATTACCCAGTAAAATAAACTCTTAGGTACCTCTCAGGTCCTTGGCAGTATCTGTTGAAATGCAAATTCATGAGGTGCAATAATCGTTAGCCTCAAAGGAAATCAAGCTCTGCGATAAGCATCTGCTTTTCTCTTTTCTACTTTCACATTGAACCTCCATGAAATTCGTGCATCAGGCATTCATTCAGCAAGTTTTATTCATTTATCTAGATACCTTTACCTACATACAGTCTAATGCAACTGTCAAAGCAATGCTGCTTACATACTCTATACATTCTTTTTCCACAGCTGTCAAAGATTACATGTTGTTTTTAAGAAGATTGGCACATTTCTCTCTGGCGTTGTAATCTTTTCTCAAAGTTTTCAACTCTTACTTCCTGAAAAATTTACTTGTGTCACCTTTCTTAAGTAAAAAACCTTGGCTCTGGTAGTTGATGTCTTCATTCATTCTTAAATTCTTCTTCAAATTTAATGCTTTAGTATTTGCTCTTGTTATCTATTAAAATATAGTTTAATAACCAAATATTCTTGAGACCATGTTAAATCAAGCCCACTTCTCAGAAATTTCTCCTTCCTCCAAAGTCCTGGGGAATCATAATAGTCCTTTCTTTCTTAGTAAAGATATTGCTTATGCCTAAGATTTAAAACATGAGATTTTTCTCTAACACATATTTGTATTTATGTGTCTTTTTTATTTTCTTCTCATTTTTGTTGGGCCATCCACAGAGGTGCTTAGGACATTCTCCTGGCTCTATTTTTGTTGGGCCATTCACAGAGGTGCTTAGGACATACTCCTGGCTCTGTGCTTACTAGATCACTTCCAGTAAGACTTGGGGACCATAGAGACTATCCAGGATGGAACCCAGGTCAGCCATGTGCAAGACAAGAGCCCTACCCACAGAACTACCAATCTGGCCCATCAAATGTTCTAATTGTATACATTTTTCCTGATTTCAGATGCTGAATAACATAGAACACATTTGTTGAGAATGTGCCAGTACGATTTATTGAAAGCAAAGAGGATTATTTTGAAATACCAAATTCTAAAATATAAATAAATTGAACCTTCATCGTAGCTTTCAAATATATGAAGGTCAACAGGATTAGCAGAAATAAATAATTTTATAATCCTAGTAGAAGATTTTACACTCTCAGTTTCTGATAGAATAACCAGAAAAAAAGCAATTAAAATATAGATTTGAAAAGGGAATTACAAACTTGGCTGAGTGATATAAGTAGAATATTGACCATAGATAAACTGTAAAGAAAAACTCACCAGGGCCAGAGAGATAGTATAAGCATTAAGGAAAGTGCCTTACACACATGGGACTCTGGTTTGATTCCCAGAATCAGAATCATGTGCCCCGAATGATATCACCTGACCTTCAGAACCTCCAACCACTGTCTCACTGCCACTAACCATCTGTCACTTCAGGACCCAAACATCACTGAATCCTGGGGACTGAGTATACAAAAGTTTAGACAAGTTCACAGATTTAGACAGTCACAGGTGAACACTCACATGAGATAAAATATATATATATATATATATATATATGCATATATATATATGGAATGAATGAAAAGATCATCAAATCTTAAGATCTGGCTTATTTAGAGCATATTTCTGACTACAACAAAAATAAAAATGAACAAGAAAATCCACTGAAAAATAACAAAAATAATCCTATATTCCCCCAAATGGACACATCATAAGATATTTTTGAAAAGTTACAGTGGATCTTCTAGCTAATGCATGTGGTGAATTTAGTAAGCCCCATGAAGAGGTCAGGGAAATCGACTTACACATATCTAGTCAACTGACTTATGATCAAAGTTACTATGTTGTGGTGAAATTGGAAAAAGATACATATTTTCAGTAAATGGAGCAAGATAATTTTTTCCATTTGCATTATTTTATTTTATTTTTGAAAAATTTTATTGAATCACGGTGAGAAAGTTACAAACTTTCATGATTGAATTACAATCACACAATGATCAATCACCCATCCTTCCGCCAGTGCACATTCCCCACCACCAAAGGTATAACCCCCCTTTCCCACCCACCCCTTGACTCCATGGCAGACGATATTCTCCATACTCTCTCTCTACTTTTGGGCATCATGCTTCGGAATACAGATAGTGAGAGGTTATCGTGTTTGGTCCATTATCTACTTTTAGGAGCAAGATAATTTAGATTGGATTATTTTTCAAATGTCTCTAAATGTAGCCTTGTATTATACTATGCACAAAAGTTGAATTAAGCATTAAATGTGAAAGAGAAGGCAATGCTTTCTGAGGAAAGGCGTCACTGTGTCCTGGGCATAGGCCAGGAAGGCTTAAATTAGGATACCAATGTTCTAGTCATAGAAGAAAAAAATGGGGGAAAAGAAGAAGGAAAAAAAAAGAGGAAAAAAAAAAGAGAAAAAGAGAGAGAGAGCGAAGAGGGAAAAACAGAAAACAAACAAACAAAAATACAACAACAAAATAACCCAGGCAACACCAGATGAAAACACAATCTATGGGCTGAAAGAAAACATTTAGATGCCCAGGAATGTATTCCTCAGCAGGGCATATAAAGAATTCTTATAATGAAAGAAGTAAAAGGCAACTCAACAGGAAAAAAGTACACACTGAAGACTTTAATACGAACCTTAATCAAAGATACCTCAATGGACTGATGCTGTTTGAAAGTCGCTCAACTTCACTACTCATCAGGAAATGTATATATTAAAACCATGCAGATTTCCTGCCTATGCTCACCCAGAAAACTATTATGAAATTGAAAAACACAAAGTGTTTGAGAGTGTGGTGCAACCCATAGACTTTTGTTAGGAATGTCAATGGTATAATTCTTCCGGGAAAACTTTTTTTTTTAGCCACACCCTATCATGCTCAGTGATTACTCCTGGCTCTGCACTCAGGAATTACTCCTGGTGGTGCTTGGGGAATCATAGGAGTCCCTGGGGATGAACCCAGGTTGGTCGCGTGCAAGGAAAACATCCTACCTGCTAGACTATTTCTCTGGCCCCTGAGATTCATTTTTGGACCTAATATTCAGTATGTTCAATCCATGTACTTAAATACACTTAGACACTATGTCGATTCTATTTCCGGGTAGCCACTTACCAGAAATGAGGAAATCTTCCATAATATGTTCATAGCAGCACTGCTTGTATTAGTTACAAGGATTGACTCAAATATATTTTAAAAGACACACAAATCTTTTAAAAATTAAATTGGAATGGAATATTGTGAGCGATGACATTAGCAGACTAGAGTTATGCCAATAGTATAATTGAATAATCTAAAGATAATTTTAAGTAAAAGATTGTAAAAGGTAAAATATTAATTTGTCCTTAATTCTATTCATCTTTATCTATGTGAAAGTTATAACAAATCTCATCATCCAATTTCATAAAGAAGGAAACCAGAGAACCTATCCCCACATCTTAGAAAGCCGGACAGTGACACCCAGTGTGCTATATGTGTCTGTAGGGCGCAGGGGAGGAGGGTTTGATGGGAGGAAGTGTGGGTGAGGAGGATTTCTCGCCTGTGTTTCTCTTCTGTTCTCTACTAACCCACTTGTTCACCAGCGTCTTCATTTTCTTAGCAAGCCACTCAATTATTGTATCTTAGTGCGTATTATATTTCAATACAAAGGTGGTTTTAAGTGAACATTTACATTATTGGTGGGGTTTGAATTTTAAAAACTTTAATTCTTGTCTCATGCCCATATGTAACAAGTTTTTACCAGACCATTCAACAAATTGCAGAAAAAAAGTCAGTGTCACCCAATGAGCCAGCACCGCCTTCTTGGCCAGGTCCACTTCTGTCTTTGTCTGGGTCTTGATTGTGAAAGAGTTGCCTAACCTCAGGCTCTGTAAATGATTTTTCAAAGAGCTTCTATTATTTGATTTAGCTTAAACACAATGGATATGAAAAAGGTCTGAATAGGCAGAGGGTTTATGAACTGCAGACTATCAACAGCTATTGTTTTCACATTCTAACAACCTGAACACTTTCCAAAAGACAAGTCTGGGATTTAGACAAACATATCTTGACCAGGTCATTGCATAAACTTTCAGAAGCGATGC
Source organism: Sorex araneus (assembly GCF_027595985.1). NCBI lineage: Eukaryota > Metazoa > Chordata > Mammalia > Eulipotyphla > Soricidae > Sorex > Sorex araneus. The sequence continues at coordinate 29,844,600 of NC_073308.1, forward strand.
TGTCGCTCTGCTGGGTTTCTTTTGATTTCTCCTTCCTTCTTCTTTTTTTTTCCAGAAGTTTCTTATGGGCGGAGCTTTTGTAATCCCTTTAATTCCCAAACTGCTTCAGTTTCCTTTTGGAGCAAGTACTTTCATGTTCTTGCAGAGGACAGCCTGATCCACTGTGAAAAATACCAGCTATTAAATGTGTCCTGAATATTAAAAAAATGAGATTTCCAGCTAAGATTGTATGGCTTCTATTATGGACTGCTTGTGTAGCGCAAGGTAAGAGAGTACAATAGAAGACTTTTTTTTTTCTCTGTATTTTAAAACATTTGCTAAGATTCTTTTTACAGTGGCATATAAATTTGGTCTAGAAAATAATACGTAATTACTCTTTGCTAGCTAAGCAAATCTGTGGTATGAGACAACCTTAATTTTAAAAAGGTAGTTATTTGAAGACATCCTATTAGTTACTATAATCTTATTTAATGTAAAGAAATCAGAAAACATGTAATGAGTAGTTTTTCAAACTATAGTGATTCAAATATTTCCCCATAATTATTATAAAATATAATTAAATTTTATCGGCAACAGTATTTGTTAAAGTCCTATGCTGTAGTATTACAATACACGTAAGTATATTTGCATAAATTCACCAATAAAGGTTTTCAGATCATATAATGCATTTATTTTAGTATAAATGGAAAGAAGAAAGAAAAGAAAAAAATTCACCTACAAGTAGTATTGTCGTCTTATTACTTTAATGATTCATTATTTGCATTATTAAACTGAAATGGTACATGAATTTGAAAAAGCAGATTCTAAATTAAATTTAATTATTTTACTATTTCTTAATAAATTAAAGCTTCTTTTTGGAGGAAATTATCTCTTTATGGTAGGTAAATATGTATATGTATGTCATACTTATCTTAAATCCAATGAATTACTTATCACTCATAAATTTACAAAACTTTTTACTAACTTAACAAATTTGTTTTTATACTTTGCTTCTTATATCAACATTAAACTTTCAGAAGCATGAATAAATCACACAAAATCTCTTTCTCTGTGAGTCTTTCAATATAAAAAATGGAGGCAGATTTTTTTTTAAAAGTTAAATCCCTCAGTAATTTTTAAGGCTTATTCAAGTGTCTTTAAAACTGTTTGAGTCTTTTCTCAAACTATTAATTGATTTTTAGCCTATCAATCATATGCCCAGTCACTTTTAAATGAATTGCACAATCCTTTTTCTATATAAACAAAAATTACAGTCAGTTTTTAAAGGTAAGAGTACTTTACTGATAAAAGGTTCCAGAATAATGCAAATGTCACAAACCTTAGCAAACATTTTTCTTTACATGATTGTCATTGTCTTTTCTGTAGTGTTGTTTGTGGTGTAAAGAAGGTATGTTTTATTTCTAACTCATTTAACAGATCAAAAATTGATATCTAATCTTATTTAATGGTTTAGTGATTATAAAGTAGAATTACAATTATTGCTACAATTGGGTACTTGCTATAAAGTATGCAGCAAAAATAAAGTAATAGTGATTTAAATTCCTTGCTTATGCAACTGATTCCAACAGGTTAATTTCTCTTTTACTTTATATTTCATTGTTATACATGCAATTTTAATGTGACACCCATTCTGCAGGTGAATTAGGCATTACTAGTACTGTATATATTACAGTGAGAATGATTATAAGTCTGGCAACTTCCCAAAAAATTAAGTCCAAATTTGAGTCAACTCTTGGATTAGTCTTATAGTTTTCACAAAGTTATACTCAGCGCACAGACTAGTAGAGAAAAATTGACTGAATTTCCACTGGCTACAGAAATATTATTTTATCATTTAGTTCTCAAATCATTAAATTAGTTTGAAATCTATCCCATCAGCCTTCTGAAGCTAAGAAAAATTTTCTTTAAAGATTATCCTTGATTATTACAAAAAAGCGTATTTGACCATTTGCCTCTATTTCTCTTTCCCATGTTGAAACAAAATGGAATATTAAGATATACTGAGTATATGCTGCTGAATTGAGAAGATAGTTTGAAATACCATCACAGACTGTTTTATTCAACTAGATATAGCATTTTAACATTTCAACAATTGTCTCTGCACTGTTGGGATAGAATGTTCCTCAAAATATACTATATGTGTTATAAATAAAAAAGTTCTAAACCAAATATTCTATTTTTTTCCTTTTTTAATCTTTGGAGACTAAGTAGTACTTTTTTAATACAATCTTTTGTCAGAATCAAATTCCTAGTAGTATGGAACATCATTTGTTTCCATGTTGGGAAGTGTTATAGCTCTGGGTGTCACTACAGGTTATGAAGAGTCTGCTCAGATATATAGGGCAAAGTTTAGAACAATAAGTTCTGTTATTTTTTTAAATTTTATTAGTGAATCACTATGAACTTTCATGTTTGTATTTAGTGTACAGCCCTCCACCAGTGCCCATTCTCCTCCACCAATGATCCCAGTATCCCTCCCACCACCCCCACCCCAACCCCCACCATCCCATCCTGCCTCTGCCCCTTTTGTTCTCTCTCCTGTTGGATGTTGTAGTTTGCAATATAGGTATTCAGTGGCCATCATGCAGCTTTCAACCCGAGTGGGTCCTCCCAACATTCTCTACTAGGTGTTCCCTTCTCTGTCACCGCTGCCTTTTCCCCCGGCATATGAGGCCAGTTTCTAAGTTTTACTGAAGAATCTCTACTTTCTGGAACATATCATGACCAAGATTTTACACTGAACTTCTCAGTTGCAAACCAAGAAATTGTACTCTCTTTGAGGCTACATGCAGTAATTCAGGATAAGTAAAGTAATTAAAGTCAAACTCTACCAAAACATGTCTAAGTACATAGTAACAAGGTTCCTTGGGGAGATACATCTTATCATCGAGTTTTAAAGGATCAAAAGTTCTTTTAGTTTCCGCAGTGATACATCATAGACTAGTGATTTAGATATCTGTTTCACAAGAAAAAAAAATATGGCTTATGAGGCTTATTTGAGTTAAAATTTGTGCTTTAATAATAACTACACTTTTATAACCATCTTTTTATAACTACCCTTGATAAGCTACCTTTTTATATGAATGGTATATATTCATATAATATTTTTGTGCATAATTTTGTGATATTTTTGTGCATTTTGTGCATAATGCACAAAACCTGTGATAACAATTTACAATAGTAAATTTTATGCTTCACCCATTTCCAGTTTGGGCACCAGAAAAAAAATATGTTTCATTTCCAAGACAACAAATACAAATTTTTTGCTCCCGCCGGGGGCCCCCCCCCAAAAAAAGAAGACATACTTGAGAGAGTAGTATGAATTTTTACTGCTGTAAAGTGATTTTAAATTATGGAATGGGGGGCTGGAGCGATAGCACAGCGGGTAGGGCGTTTGCCTTGCACGCGGCCGACCCCGGTTCTAATCCCAGCATCCCATATGGTCCCCTGAGCACCGCCAGGGGTAATTCCTGAGTGAAGAGCCAGGAGTAACCCCTGTGCATCGCCGGGTGTGACCCAAAAACCAAAAAAAAAAAATAAATTATGGAATGACCTGTCTTTAAATTTTCTTTTTCTAAAGTTTATTACATTGATATAATAATAAATTCAAACAATCTGAAATTTATGTGAAATATAAATGCCCCAAATATATACCTTTTGGGTTCTTAACTATAGTATTATTCACTACAGTGCACTGTGAATTACTATAATTGATAATTTCTTAGCAACAATTTTAGAAGATTTGGATGATGAAGATGATGAAGAAGAACAGGACAACGTAATTCTGGACATTGTTACCCATATAGGTTGGGTCTGATGGATGGAATATTGCAGTGAACAGTGAATAGAGAGGTGAAGGCATAGAGGGACCTAATAAATTAATTAATTAAGGTTTTGGGGCCACACTCAGAGATATGCTGAGTTTTTCCCTGACTCTGCACTCAGGAATTAATGCTGATGAGCTCAGGAGACTATTTGGGGTGCCGGGGATCAAACCAGGTCAGCATGAGCAAGACAAGCACCCTTTCTCCATAGACTGAATACTTTTTAATCAGAAAATGCAAAACCCACTTCAATAATTATGTAAACACATGTGATAAAGTACTCTTTGCTTAAACCCAAGGAGACCTAGACACAAGAAAGTTTAGTTTAATCATTAGTTTAGAACTCAAGCTAGGTCACTTGTGCTAAATATTTTTTTAATTGATTTAGAAAAAGTAATTGCATGGGGTTGGAGTGATAGTATCATGGGTAGATTATTTGTCTTGCACGTTGCTGACCTGGGTTTGATCCCCAGCATTCCCGAGGCCCCACTGCTCCACCCCCACCAAAAAAAATTTAAAAAGTCACTCTTATATCAAGAAAAATCTGTTTTTTAAAAATTTAATGCTATCTATTTAATGAATTTTGTCCTACTGCTTTAAGAGATACCAATTTAAGTCAAGCCAATGCAATTGTTGTACAGACAGACAGGCCAACAATTTCACCATCCATACTAAATATCTCTTATTTTCTCTAGTCAGAAATGGTTGAGATTGTAGTTCTTAAGTTGAAGAGTTTTTAGTTCAGGTCATTCAAAGTAAAGTCACAAGATGTGCCCAATTTGCTGTAAACAATATAGTAAATCATTAGTTGAAATATTTGGTTATGACATGAAGGATCTCTTGGTTTTGATGATTTGAGTTGCATCACTTTTACAAAAGGGCTACATTTTCTCTAACCCAAAGACATATGAAGATTTTTGCTTTTGAAAGAAAAGGTAGACAAAACAAAGATATCTTGTTGGATTCGTAGCAGCTCGTACACAGCAGCTTGAACTCGGAGCAGAGAGCCAAGCTTCTTTCCCAGAAATATTTCCTACTTTCTGGGTCCTGAAGACATCATTTTGGCTTTCACTCTGCTGGTGGATTTCAGGTTTTATGTGTCACTTCGTATAATTTTTGTTTATTTTCAACGTATTATAATAAATGGTAGCAGCCTTGTTACACCAACGTGTTTTCAAAAGATTTCAAAGGAACACACAAATCTATAATGAATATGAAAACAGGAACAAATGTGGACAGATATATCTAAAGTTAGAGGGTCTGATAATAATGGAATATAAAACTGAGATGGTCCTTATTCTTGGCAACTGACGTTTTGGCGGGAGAATAGACCAAAGCCCAGTAAATATAAAAATATTTGTGAATCACGTGATACACAGCAAAGAAAGTAAAGCAAAGAGTAGAAATGAGGTAATGGAATATGAAAACTCTGCTGGGCTGGTCTCAGAGGCCCAAGTGATCGGTTTGAAAAAAACATCTGAGCATCACCAGAAACATGAGACTAAGCCATCAAAGGTCTGAGGTACAAGTGCTCGAGAAGAAAGTTTGTGGATCATAGACCTTGCTTAACACAAACAGAAGTGTTGGACATGTTACAAAGAAACCAGGGAGAGGATGGCAAAGGGATCCAAGGCCAAGGCAAGAGTTTGGGATGTATTATAAAAGCGGACGTGAGAGAAGGCTTTCAGCCTCTGGAGTGAGTCAATTCCCAAAAATCACCTAGAGTTCTGTGGAGACTATGACGTCATGGAGTCTGAGGCACTGGTCAACAGACCACTTCCAAGTCAAGGCCACTGATAGATGAACAACTATCAGTGTTCAGACTGAATTACTGAGTGCAGAGCCAGAAGTAACCCCTGAGCACCGCTGGGTGTGACCAAAAAAGAAAAAAAAAAGACTCATATTTAAAATTCATGAACTATTTATTGATGAAAAGAGTTCATGAATTGAAGAATTCTTTATAAAAATTTTTATATAATGCAGCATATATGTATATACATATTATATATAATAATATAGAATATAGAATATGTTATTATATATAATATGTATATACATATAATAACACTGTAACAATGTCTTCCCGTTGTTCATCAATTTGCTCAAGCGGGCACCAGTAACGTCTCCATTGTGAGCCTTGTTGTTACTGTTTTTGGCATATTAAATACACCATGGGGAGCTTGCCAGGTTCTGCCATGCGGGCGGGATACTCTCGGTAGTTTGCCGGGCTCTCCGAGGACAGAGGAATCGAACCCGGGTTGGTTGTGTGCAAGGCAAATGCCCTACCAGCTATGCTATTGCTCTAAAAAAATTTTTTTTTCATTTTTTTGTCTCCCCAGCAGTGTCAGGGTGACCAAGGCTACACTCGGGCACCTGGAAGGCCATGCGGAATTGGGGATAAAGCCCGAGTACTGCATATTGCATTTCCGGGAATATACACAATGAAATGTTAAAAGTTGTTGAAAAGGAGGTTGGAAATATAGGCTGTTTCACCTTGGAGTTTTTTTCTGCTTGTTTGGGGACCACACCTAGAAGTACTCGAGGGGTATTCCTGGCTGTGTGTGTGAGCCCTGGTGGCGCTCAGGGAGGCAAGAGGGGCCAGAGGTTAAACCAGAGTCAGCGGCACGCAGGGTGCTAAAACCTTTACCGTCTACATTTGATGCTAATATATATTATATAAAACAATTTTTTTAAAGAGATGTTTTAAGAAAAAAAAATTAGAACCCCGCTTGCGTTGCACGCAGCCAACATGGATTTGATCCCGGGCACCCCTTATTGGCTGCTCAGAACCAGGAATGAGCCCTGAGCGCCTCCGCGTGCTCAGGATAAATTGGAGGGCGTGTGCCAGACGAAGGAGGCCTTATTTTGTGGTGTATTAGCACCATCTAGCGGACAAGGTATGCATTTTCTTCAATTATAAAAATCAACATGAGGGCTGTAGGGTGCTTGCCTTACTAGCTGACCGGATTTGGGCTCGATCACTCTCCTGGCATCAATTTTGGTTCCCTGAGCCCGTTCAGGAGTGTGGTGCCAATCAATCAATCAAATGTAAAAAGTTATGACCTCATGCAACGTGAGTGCCTAACCCTCAGTACCTCCTAACGTCCTGTCTCAGGCCACTGTTTTTTCTTTGTTGTTCGGGGGCCACACTCAGGGGAGTTCAGGTCTTACTCCTGCCCCTGCCCCCTAAACTTTTTTTCCCTGCCGTGCCAGGAGTTGAAGCGAAGGCCCCTTCACTGCAAGCATGCGCCCTGCCACTGAGCAATCTTCTCCACCCTACAGCTTTTAACAAAGAAACTCTAGAAAAAAATGTTAAGTCATGGCCACAAAACCAAGTAAGAAAAGATTAATGCCACCATGGATGGGAAATATGGGGGGAAGGGGACCCCTGATAGGAGGTGGAGAGAAATGCACTGGTGGGAAGGTGGAGCCCCAAGATTGGGTTTATGAGATCCTGTCATTAATAGTACTGTAAAATTGTAAATCATAGTGTCTAAAATTAAAAGAAAAGGTTAACAGTAAATACAATAACAGTACATATGCATGCTGATAACTATCCTTGTATTTTCTATTTAATCTCATTTAATTTACATTTCCATGTAATTGGTTGGGGTATGCTAGTGTGTTTGTTCTGATATGCTAGTGTGTTCATTCTAATATCAAGGGTAGTTATATCTAAATTAATCAGCACACTGTTAGAAATATTAGCAATTACAATAAGTAGGCATGAGTTTGTTTATTAATTTCCGGTGCTCTCTTTATGCCATTTAATTAAGTTTTTACAAATTAAGACTTATACTGCACACGTAGGCCCGATTCCTTGGCTGCATTGTAAAATATGACTGAATAAAACATGAATGTATTATATTAAAATGAGCTAAAAGAGAATTAAAAAGAATTAAAAAGAATTTTAATCATTTATGCTAAGTGGTAGAACATTTCAGCATCCAAGAAAATTCCTGTGGGTTTCCTCTAGATCAGTGTCTTTCCTTTTTTTGTTGTTCCTGGTCCCCTTCCAATATGTTTCCTTCCTGTGTGCCTTCCTCCTCATCTCACCCTTTGGCACCCTAGTCTCACTCTGCGGTACCCCATTTATTCATTTTTCACCTGTGCTTTCTTGGAATATTCCTGGGTTCCACGGAATGGCCATATGGCACCCAATGGAGAAACACTAGTCTAGATTAATACCCCTGTGTTATTTTAGAAGAAAACGTCATATTAACATTTTTTAATTGTGATGACTTTGCAGCCTATGCATCTGTTTTTGAATTTTAATAAAATTACACTGTAGGATTTCATGGAAATTCTCGAGCTCATTCGTCAATGTGGCTTGGCGTGAGCCTCAGGCAACCACAAACTAGCGTCCAAGCTCGCAAAGCTGTGCAGATAAAGGAAGACCTCAAAGAGAGAAAAAGCAACAGTGTTGGCCAATGTGGCAGAAGCCAGGAAAAGTATTTACAACACTGTCCTTTGCCAACTACAAGACCAACATGACTGCCCTCCGAGGTCCTGATGGATCTATCACATCTTCCAGAAAGGCAATGGAGAAAATTATTCATGACTTCTACTCAGATCTCTTTGACAGCCATGTTCATCTGCCCACATACCAAATTCTGCAGGATGGATATGTTGTTCCCAAAGTCTTCCCTTCCGAAATCTGACACGCCATTTCATTGGAAAAGAAGCGTACAGCACCCGGGTCCAAACAAGTTCAGTCCTGAAAACCTGAAGAATCTGCCTCCAGTACTCATCAATACACTGGCCTGACTCTTCATGCTGCCTATCTGAATGCAAGGTTCCGTCCCAGTGGAAAACCAGCAGGACTGTTCTGTTGTACAAGAAGGGAGACATCCACGACATTGGCAACTATCACCCAATCTGCCTGTTGTCTGTCGTCAACTAGTTGTTCATTTGTGTCATCTTGAATAGAATTGGCAGAACACTAGATGAAGGACAACCATGTGAGCAAGCTGGGTTCCGAAAAGGATTCAGCATGATCGACCATATCCACACAGTGACCAAACTCATTGAAGTTTCTCGAGAGTTCAAGATGCCACTCTGTCTAACGTTCATTGATTAAAAGAAGGCCTTTTTAAGGCCTGTTGAGACTGAAGCAGCCATCAAAGCCCTAGGCAAACAGGGCATTCAAACTCAGTACACCAAGATCCTCCTCGAGCTGCATCATGGATTCACCACCAGGATCTCACCATTCTACAAGGAAGTAATCATTGACATAAAGAGAGGGGTTTGGCAGGGTGATACCACCTCACCAAAACTCTTTAGTGCCACCCTAGAGAGTGTCATTCAACAACTGGAATGGGAAGGAATGGGAGTGAAGATAGATGGTCATCAACTACACCACCTCCGCTTCGCTGATGACATCGTTCTAATAATGCCAAACATTAGCCAAGCGGCACAAATGCTGACCGACTTTGACCTCGAGTGTAGAAAGGTCAGACTGCAGCTAAATCTCAACAAGATGATGCTCATGAAAAACGAACTGGTCCCTGACGTTCCATTTGCTCTCAATTGGAATGAACATCTCCAAATGCAGCAGCTATGTGTACCTGGGTTGAGAACTCAACATGAGGAACGACTTGGCGCCAGAACTGCACAGGAGGAAGAGAGAAGCATGGAAGGCTTTCAAGAGCATCGAAGAAGTGGTTAAGAGGACAAAGAACCTCTGACTCCAGACACATATTTTTGATTCCACCGTTCTTCCTGCACTAACATACACCTCAGCTAACTGGGCCCTACGCAAACCGGATGAGAATGCTGTTCAGATATCTCAAAGAGGAATCGAAAAAGTTATGTTAGGAGTATCACGTCTCACTCTAGTGAGAGAAGGAATTCGGAGATCCAACCTCTATCAATGGTCAAGAATCAGGGATGCTGTCTCATTTGCCAAGGCATCAAAAATCAGATGGGCCAGGCATGTAATGCATTTAGAGATGACCGCTGGACTAGAGCTGTTACTGACTGGATTCCACAGGACGTCAAAAGACTGTGTGGCGTGGCTGCCCACCAACGAGATGGTCAGACTTCTTTGTCAAAACCCTGAATGAATTGTTTGAGGCTCTTCCTGTTCCTGGAGCGAGCAGATATCATTGGGCTACACTAGCACGAGACAGGGACAAATGGAGATGTTAGATGTTACTGGTGCCGGCTCGAGCAAATCAAAGATCAATGGGATGACAAGTGATGATGACAAGTAGGATTTCATGTGCTTTTCTTTTGTTTGTTTCTGGGGACAGTTACTACTAGCAGTGCTCAGGGTTTATTCCTGGTTCTGCTTTCAGGGTCACTTATAGAAGTGCTTGGGTGACCATACGGGGTGCCAGGGATTGAACCTGGTTTGGCTGTATGCAAGGCAAGGGCCTTCCTCACTAACCCTGATGACTTTTTAAACTAAAAACTTCTTGTTGTTGGCATTTACTTCTAGTGGCTCACCCATGGGTGTGGTTTCATTAATACACATCGCATCAGCGGCATCAACATGTTCGTGGATCACGATCACGATCACAAAATCACGAAATCCCATCAATCATCGAGTTGCTCGAGTGGTCTCAGTAACCTCTACATTCATCCTATCCCTGAGATTTTAGAAGTCTCTCTCTTTAGGTCCTTCCCAACAATGCCGCATTGGAGGCTCTTTCAGGGTCAGGGGAACGAGATTCAACTGGTTACTGGTTTTGGCATATGAATATGGATACACCATGGGAAGCTTGTAAGGCTGTCCCATGTGGGCAGGAAGCTCTCAGTAGCTTGCTAATTTCTCCCAGAGGGAAAATTAGGTTATAAGATACCGCACGGCCGTTCGTGGATATTAATCATTTTTCTTTTTATGTCTTGTGGCTTTGCTGTATATATTCTGTTGCAGAGATATGCCATATATTTTCATACATTCATTCAATTACTGGTTGACATTGGAGCTATTTGCATTTTTCACTATTAAGAAATTAAATGAACATCATCATACATGACATCTGAGTCTGAGTCTGTGTGTGTGTTTGTCCAGAACCTATTTCTAGCAATAAAATTGATGACTAACAGATACTGCATAACTTCCATTTCCTCTGCGTTGCTAAAAATCTTTCCTGGTATAATTGTAGTTTTGTTTCTTAGCAGGAGTTTTTATGCATAGCAATTGTCCCAAATGGTGACTTCTTTTAGATGTAAAGTTTGCTAAGGTTGCATAAATGTGTTATATTGGTTTATTTTAAAATTTTATCTAAAGCGCTGTGCTTTTCAGTGTGTTAATTATAGTCTTCATGTACACAATGTTCCAATACAACAAACTCCACCAAAGTGTCCACTTCTCTCCTCTGTGGTCTCCGTGCACCTTCTTCCACCACCACCCCTTATGTGCGGTAACCTCATTCTTGTAGACCAATGACTTGAATTAATTTTTCCATCATTTGGATGTATTCTTTGATGAAAATATCTATTTAAGCATCTTATTATTGCCTTTTATATTATTTTTATATTTAACTTATTTTATTTAGGTAGTATTGGTTAACAAGAGTGTAAGTATAAGTTCTAGAAATACAGTACCACACCATGTCCACCACCAAAATATCAGCATCTGCCTCCACAATCCATTGGATCCTTCCACCCTGTCTCCACACTTCCTTCCAGAATTTGTAACTTCAACTCATCAAAATGTTTGTTTGCAGAGTATACTGTTTCCCTTGAGCTGTTTTCTTCACATCTCACATAAAAAGATGGAGAATCAAACATAAAAAAACTACCATTGAGACCTTAATTTAAATTTAAAGCAAATAAATCTGAGCTCATTCCAAGAGGTCCCAATGTTATAGTTTATTTTGGGAAGAAGGGTTGAGCGCCAAGGCTCAGGGGACCTAGGGTTCTTTCCTAGCAATACTCAGCCCTCCATGTGGGCTTGACGCTTCTGTGCTCAATCTAGCAGGATTCAAGGCTGCCAGGGATGGAACTCAGGTTTTGGGCATGCAAGGCCAATGCTCCAGCCCTCAGTCCTTCTCATCCTCCCAGTGGGCTGCACTGTTCAATTGCATCAGTCAAACAGTCTTTCAAAGAGTTTCAAAGTCAAAAGGTAGAGTTACTGCATTTTATCTAGAAACTTATTGGTGCCTGTGTCTCTACCCTGAAAGAAGTTGATAGATTTATCCTGTTTTCCTGAATTTTGATCACTCCTCTTAAATTTCACTTTTTTTTTTTTTGCTATTTGGGTCATACCCGGAGATACACAGGGGTTACTCCTGGCCCTGCACTCAGGAATTACTCTTGGCGATGCTCAGGGGACCATAGGGGATGCTGGGAATTGAACCCGGTTTGACTGGGTGCAAGGCAAACGCCCTACCTGCTGTACTGTTGCCCCAGACACCTTAAGTTTCACTCTTAAAAGTTTTGATTAACCTTCAAAGATGGCCAGTGTCTTTGTGTGTCTACCCAGATACATATTTGCCAAACTATTGGTACTTTCCCTTATGAAATTAACAAATTAAAACCAAGTCTAGTTAAAAACACAGGCTGAGGAGCTAAGGATAGAGGTTAAGGCACTTGCCTTCTGACTAAAGGGCCTGAATTTGATCTTGACACAACATAAAATGCATCTGCACTGCCAGTAGTGAACACAGAGCTGTGATCCCTGAACACAGAACCAGGAGTAAGCCCTGAACACTGCAGAGTGTGGTCCCTATACGCCACACCCCCAAAAAAGACAAAGATAATTTAAGCACCCTGTATATTTAAACGGGCTGGAGCAAGAGCGCAGCGGGTAGGGCATTCGCCTTGCATGCAGCCGACCCGGGTTCGATTCCTCTGCTCCTCTTGGAGAGCCCGGCAAGCTACCGAGAGTATCTCGCCCGCATGGCAGAGCCTGGCAAGCTACCCGTGGCATATTGATATGCCAAAAACAGTAACAAGTCTCACGATGCAGATGTCTCTGGTGCCCGCTCGAACAAATGGATGACCAAAGGAATGACAGTGAATATTTAAATATTTAAATATTTACTTCAAGTATTTATTTTTTTGTTGTCACAGATTGTCCAGAACCCCCTCCAGGAATAAAACCAGAAATTCTGACAGGTTCCTGGTCTGACCAAACGTATGCAGAAGGCACTAGGGCAACATACAAATGCATCCCAGGATACAGAACCCTTGGGTCTATCGTGCGCGTGTGCAAGCAAGGAGAGTGGAAGCCTCTTAACCCCAACAGGATATGTCACAGTAAGTATGCAAATATTAGCGATATATATGGATCTTTTCTTGAGTAAAATAACTGAATGTTTGATATTGTAGCAATACGGGCAGAATTCTAGCATTTTGCTATTTAAACACAAAATAGCAGACCACCATGCTCTTTAAAAAGAGTGCCAATCTCTCAGCATTTAAAAAAAAACAAGCATACAGGTAAGTTCAATTACAAAAGTAACTGTCATTTTCCACTTTTCATATCTTTTATTACACCCACAAATATCAAATATTCTGGTCCTTGAACTCCCACACTGGAAGTGTTTAGCTGTATTCTGTAGTGACTTTGTAGCTTTCTGTTCTTTTTAGAAAGACCCTGTGAACATCCTGGAGACACGCCCTTTGGCTCTTTCCATCTTGAGAATGGAGAGACCTTTCACTACGGTGTGAAAGCCGTTTATACATGTGATGATGGGTATGTATTCGGTCTAGAAAGAGGTATTTTACTGAAATGCTTTGGAATTTGAGATAAGAGTTCTACTCACTTATAATTTTTAAGGTTATTATATTTTTCTGCCAGCATTTATAAAAATAGTACACAAGTCGCCTGGAAAATGTAGCCATTTTAGAAATGGTTTTATTTGAACATCATCTTTCCTCATTATAATGCTGCAAGCCCAAGTTTTTGAGATCTTTAGCATGATGATATGAATTCCAAAGAGAGAACACAGGAGGCTAGAGACATAGATTTAAGGCCGTGTACTTGCAGAAACAGTTGGGGGAAGCGAATCAGCTGAGCAAGCCATACCAACTTAACCAGCGGAACCAGAGGTGGCAGGTTGGTTTCGGTGCCATAACTGTACTGGTACTAGTAACTTTATTGCAACGGGACTTTGTCAGGAGGGAGTACAGATGACATAGATATATGCATAGATACAGATCTGATATAGATACAAGTATAGATATGAATATACATATATATTCTCACTCACAAAGGTAGGAGAGCACCGCCACTCAATGCTTCTACTTTTTCCTGGGAGTTACTAGGTCATGCCAGCTCACAGCGCCCTCTGCTGTCTCCTCCTAGAAGACAGAAAAGGGGGAAGGTCAGTGTTTATTATCTCCCTCACATTTGTTAGCCATAGAAATGTGGAATGGATTATAATTACCCCAGCAGAGTATGGTTATAGAAGGGTGAAAAAATAGTATGCATAGAAATAAAGGTCCTCTCCAAGTCCTTATCACATTCTCATATGCAGAGCACTGTATATGGGAATCAACTGTGCCAGAGACAGGGGGAATGGTGACAACTCCAGATTGTATAGTGCTTGGTTTGATCAGATCATGATGCTTTGGACAAGCAAGGCTCCTAAACTTAAATCAAAATGATCAGTTTTAAAGGACATGGATTTGGGTCCTGGAGAGATAGTCAATGTGCTGTGCATATGGGAGACCAGGATTCAGGCTCTGGTATGGCCTGCTTTTCTGAGCACTGTCAGAGAAAGCACTGTAGCACTGTTGTCCCATTGTTCATTGATTTGCTCGAGCGGGCACCAGTAAGGTCTCCATTGTGAGACTTGTTGTTACTGTTTTTGGCATATCGAATATGCTTTGGGTAGCTTACCAGCCTCTGCCGTGTGGGCAGGATACTCTCAGTAGCTTGCAAGGCACTCTGAGAGGGACGGAGGAATCAAACCCGGGTTGGCCACATGCAAGGCAAATGCCCTACCCGCTGTGCTATAGCTCCAGCCCACTGTCAGAGAAAATTCTCCAAATACAGAGGCAGGCATAACTCCTGAGCACGGCCAGAAGAAATCCTTCAAGCACAGAGGCAGGAGTAACTCTTGAGCACCCCCAGGTGTGGCTGGTAAAGCAAACACAAACAAAAAATAAAGAAAAGAAAATCCCAATGCCCACCCTAATTCCCCAAAGTTCCAGTATCTTCAAAGTATTCTTATTCTTAACAAATAGACTAAAACTCTATTATGATTAAATTATTGCCCTCTTTTTTTTCTTTCATGGCTAATGATACCTCTTTAATATTCTTTCTTTTCAATTATTCTGGTCACATCAAAAATTATTTGAATAAACTTTCAGTCATGGGAAACCCAGAAATATTGTGATTTTATACTACATATATCTAAATATCATCAAGGGAATACATGAAATATTATTCTCTTGGTTTAACAGCTTAGATTTTGGAGTTATCCCGAGTGCACAAACCATTTAATAAATATGTCCATTTATGTATCTGTAAAACTATCTCTTCACTCAGGTTTCGTCCTTTTAGAGGCATAAAGATACAAAGCACAGTCATGGGACTGGTAGGAAAAAGTAATAAAATACACATATAAAGCCTTTAAAACAGTTCTTACGATCTTATATATATCCAATAAGTACTTGCAAATTAATCTGTGGCCACATCATAGGGGGATTATTCTCAGACTTTATTTGGATTCACCCTTCATTTATTGTTGCTTGATTTATTACACATGATCAAATAGAGTAAGATTATTTTCACTTGAACTTTCCAATGAGTGTCTCTCTTCATCTTTGGAACATTTAATTCAATTAAATCTATCTGGCTCTTGTAGAGCTTAGTCTTTGGCAAAAAGAATTGAAATCTGTACACTTCCGGTAAACTCCAAGATTTATCAATCAATAGTGTTATTAATTAGAAAAGTAAATTGACAACATATTTGCCTCTCACAATCTTTTCTTAACTCATCTTTTCTGTCTCTATCTCATATAAATTATAAGTAAACTCTGTCACTGACTTTCTTTAAGAATAACTGTTTACCACTCAGCATAAGTCACCAACAGAAAGCAAAGTTAGAAAATACAAAAGTTTATATTATTATAAAATTTTATTGAGGTATTATTTTATATAGTAAGGGAATGTAAATATGGTTCAGTTGTGGAATCCAATGGTAGCTTATTACTCCTATGATTTCTGTCAATGTGCATACACACTTTAATCCGTCATGCCCATCTATAATTCCTCTGAATATCTATGTGGTTTGATGCTTTTGTTCCTTTGTTTATGGGGAACAGTCTAGCTATGCTCAGGGTTTACTGCAGGTTCTGCACTTATGGATCGCTCCCGACAAACTTGGGGGACATACGGGGTACTGGAGCTTGAACCATGGTTGGCACATGCAAGGCACTTGCCTTTTTTGCTGTACTTTCTCTGGCTCCTGGTTTAATCCTTGACTCTTTACTAGAAATTTTTTTGTGACTGTAGGAGTGTGTGTGTGTGTGTGTGTGGGTGGGGGGGTTGGCAGGGGGGTTGTCACATGCAGTGGTGCTCAGGGGCAATTTCTGGTTCTGTGGTTCAGGTTCACTTCTGGTGGTTCTGGGGAACCATATTTTGTGCTAAGGCACCAGCTGGGATCAGCCACATGCAAAGTGCACATAACTAACACACTGCTCTTGTTGATGTACAAAAACACTATTCTTATTGATGTATAAAATGTCCAGAAAAATATCCAGATAGAGTAGGTAGGAGTGTGGTATAGGATCAGAGAAGGATAATTTATGGACAAACTGTTATTTACTCTTATGGTTTTCGTTTTCGAGCTTAGTGATAGTTTATGGAATGTATTACCACGTTATGTGTATTGATATGCTGACTCAATAAAAATTAAAAGCCATGTCTCACAAGAAACAGTGAGTTTGTGCTATGGATCCAAACCAAATATTTTATTCCCCTTGGCCCCAAGCATGACTACAGCAAGTAGCACACTTCCCTTGCATGCCCTGAATCTGGATGCGATCCTTAGGACCACATATGGTGTCCTGAGCACAGCCAAGAATGATCCCAGAGGCCAGAGCCCAAAGTCCTTCCTGAGCACAGCTTGGAATGACACCACCCAACCCCACCCCAAAATAAAAAAAAATAAGTGAGTAAAATTGTATTTTACATTCAAATGCCTGAAGACTTTTCCTTTAGTAAAAAAATCAAAGACAGAAAGAAGCTTAAGAAGGAAACTGGAGAAAGAAAAAAAAAGTAAATGTATAGAATGCCAATTTCCCCGTTAATGGGACTTCTACACTTTCAGTATGATATAAAACTTGAAACTCCATGTAAACACAAACTAGTTCTCTATGTTGGTGTGTTTTTGATTTTTAGGTATCAGTTGCTTGGTATGATTAATTACCGGGAATGTGATGCAGATGGATGGACCAATGATGTTCCAATATGTGAAGGTAGATGTCAAATTGATATACAACTATACTAAAGTGCTTTCATATCAAAGAATTTTAAGATACTCTTACTTTAAAGGCTATAATTTAATATTTCTTATTCAAATTACTTTAGTGGTTTCTAATGTAATACAGAACAGACATCTAATTTTTTTAATTACCTTATTTTTTTTCAATAAACATCATGATAGTGCAATTAGAAAATCGAAACTTATTTTCTTTCCTTTTTGATTTGAACCACTAGATAAAATACAAGTAGCACTGTTTAAATGAAGATTGGAATTTTAGATTTGTTACTGTGAAGTTTCTCACCAAATAGCCACTCAGGGCTTGCTAGTAATAGATCAAGTGACCAATGTGCTTCTGAGAGTTTCTCCTCTTTCTTGCCATGAAGAGGGTTTCTTGTGCAATTAATCTTTATGAAAACAGAGAAGAAAGAGGTCAGCCCTTAGTTATCATCTATAAATCAAACAAGCAAACATGTAGAATATATTTTCAATTTAGACCTGTTTATCCAAATCTCAACTCAACATGGAAATGAAGGGATCAATGAGAACAGTATTTCCTCGTGTCATGGGGTGGAGTAGGTTGGAAGAGAAATGGAAGGAGAGAGTAACAGAAAAAAAAGAGGATGAGAAAAGGAAGTGGGAGAAGAAGAAAGAAGAAAAGGAGAATAAATGGAAGAGGAGAATGAAGGAGGAGGAAGAAGAGAGGGATAAACATTTTGACTCAAAAATCCTATTTCCAGAAAGGATGAGGAGCTTTCATTGGTAGGAATCAGAGAAAGGAGTAAGTGCTCTAGGGAACATTTAAATATCTCAGTTGGACATCTACATGAAAACATTTCAGTTGGAACCATCAAAGGATTTTGTTGAACACTGAAAGTTTTGGTCACTTAAGACCCAGAATCACTGGGGTAGTAGTGGAGGAGGTATTCTACAATACCATAATGAGCATTGTGGGTATTGATGATGTTAATGAGCAATGGTCCACAATAATGGGCCATTGTGTTCTAAAATAAAGTTTGAATTCTACAACCTGAAATATATTGTATTCCAATTTAATATAGTATTCAAATTACTTTGTGCACTGATTTTAAGAGGAAGGAATATTTAGGATTTTTTCAGAGTGAAGTTAATATTAACATTATGGATTTTTATCTTTTCTGTATTGCAGTGTTAAATCATTCTGGGGCATAAATGGAAATTTGTGAATTAATTACCCCAGGGTTTACAAGTCTCAATTAGATAAGGAGCTTTTTTTACTATAAAAATATAATCTGTCATTCAAACAAGTGCATACCTTAGTCATATTTTATCTCTGGTAAACAGTACTATCAATTTTTTTATAATAAGTTGATCTTGCAGTGCCAAGGACCAGAAGTAGTCTCTCACATATGCAAGTTCTGTACTCTACCATTTTGTACCACTTTTTCGTAAACAAATTTAAGTACTTTTTGTATTACTAATCTTTGATTGCTGATGATTTTATGCACAAATATATGCATGTATAATTTATATTTATATCGTGACAAAGTTCTCAATTCTTATATAAAGATAGTTATTTTATTTGTTTTTGCTTTTTTTCAGTTGTTAAGTGTGAACCAGTGACAGAGCCAAAGAATGGTAAAATTATTGGTGTACTGGATATAGATCGGGAATTTTCTTATGGACAAGTGGTACGGTTTGAGTGTGATTCAGGCTACAAGCTTGATGGGCCTAAAGAAATACATTGTTCAAAAGGTGGTGATTGGAGTGACGCTACCCCAAAATGTGTGGGTAAGGTGCACTTTATTGTCACTGTATTGGTTGTATGACCTTTTCATGAAAATATGAATTTCCAAGCATTCTGCATCTTAATATAGCATAAATAGTAACACTAATAACTCACTTTATTTATTTATTTTTTTAAATTTTTATTGAATCACCATGTGGAAAGTTGCAAAGTTCTCAGGTTTATGTCTCAGTTATACAATATTCAAACACCCATCCCTTCACCAGTGCCCATATTCCACCACCAAAAACCCTGGTATACCCCACCCCCAACTGTATAACTGATGAATTTCACTTCATTTTCTCTTTACTTTAATTAAGTTCCATATTTCAACACAAAGCTCTATTGTTGTTGGAGTTTCCCCCCAAGAAAGACAGCCCTACTACCAAGGAAGCATTTGATAATTAGTTTTCCCATTGCTGAGAATGAAGAGATATGTAGCCCCACTGCTCCAAGTACATAACTCTTTTTTTTCTCCTTTTTCCTTTTCCTTTTTTTCCCCCCCTCATCCCCTTTCCCGCGCCTCATAGTATGGTGGGCGCCACACCGCATTTCTCCCTGAAAATGGGAAACAACCGGGAAAGAGGGATATTTCCTCTTCTCGGCCTGTGTGGGGCTGTTGCTTAGTTCACAGTCCAGAGAAATGGCTGCTACTTTAATAACCTTCAATATTTCAACAAAAACTCACTGTTATTATTTGGAGTTTTGCCCCCAAGTCAGACCTGTTAAAAAGGAACCGTTTCACATTGCTGACAATTATAGATGTTAAGTTGAGCGAATGCAGCAGTGTCCGCGCGGTTTGGGATTTCTGTATAAAGTCCAGGGAAAATTCTGCCAGAAATTGCATAGCCCAGTTCACAGTCCCAGTGCATTTCTGTAAGAAATCTCTGGAATCAAAGTCTTTAGGCACAGAGGGTTCGTTTCACTCTCAGCAACTCCGAATTGATCTGGGCCGAGGGCGTGCTGGTTACACCCACTTCCCATGATTCCCTAGGAGCCCCAAGTGTAAAAATCGTATACCTCTGGGTTAGAAGTTTTAGAATATGGCTCCTGCCATGTGGATGTTGCTGCCGCCGCCATTTTCTGTGCAGGACGACAGGGTGGGGAGGAAATATCCACCCCCGGACAGCACGGAGTTGTAGCCCAGTTCACAGTCCCAGTGCATTGCTGTAAGAAGCTGCGCTGGATGCTCGAATGTGTTAGGTTTCTGGAATCAAAGTCTTTAGGCGCAGAGGGTCCTAACTCACTTTACTTTTGCAGGAATTGATCTAAGTTTTTTATATTGTGCCTTCATTTTGAATTCACAATATATAACTGATTTACTTTTCATCTAGATTTTAGTATTTTGTAAACTGTTGTGCAAAGTAACAAGAAAGAAGAAAGTTGATTAAATTACAAACAAGAAGAGACTAGAGAAGTGGAGGAGTAGAATCTCAGAGATTGTTATAGCATGCTAGACTCCAAGAAGAATGTTAGAGTAAGATGGTGTCAGAGATGTTGGCCATTTTTGTTTATTTTTTTTTTTCTGACATAGAACTTGGCTGGCGCAAATCCGTAAAGGCAGAAGCTGGAGAGATTGCTCTGAGAGCTGCGGCTCAGGGGTAGCGTGTGCTGGGCCCCAGTTAGATCCCTGATGACTGATGCCTTCCCTCCTAGCATAGAAGGGGACTATGGGGCCCCAGCACCTCTGGACCTGAGTACTGAATGACCAAGCTCATTGGTTCAGTTACTTTTCAGAGATGTAAGCACAAACGACCATTTTTGACAAGGTGGAGAATTACTGGAAAGTAATTATGATGGGTCATATAGTAAAAGAAATATAATAATCCTAGATCTATATTTACCCCAATCTATAAAATTAATGACTACTTCTGGCCTTACAATATTTTAAGAGGAATCATTTATTCTCAATTCAGATAACAATTAGAAACATAATTAGTGCCAGGGGAGTCTTCCCAGAGTGTGCTCAGGTAGCTGGGGGCTCCTCCTGGAAGTTCTTAGCCAACAGGCTAGTGGTTCAATGTGAGAGCTCCAAGATGTATTGCAGGTCAGGCTTGAAGTGCCACAGATTACCAGGGCACCCAGCAGCACTCAGGTGGCCTCCAAAGCCCTAACTGGTGATCCTTGGCACCTCCAGGGCTGCATCCTAGTGCTTGGGGATTTGACTAGACTAGCCTCATGCCAGACACAGGGCAAAATCCCTGTATTCTTCCTCTGTCCCTGTAGTAAGATAATTGTATCATAATTTTATTTGCTTGAAGAACAACTATTATGGGCTGGAGAGAGAGTGCAGGATAAGGATTTTGCTTTGTACATGGCTGACCAGGGTTATATCCCCTGCATTGAACCCCTCCGCCCCCCAGCCTTGCCCATCATGATCAACAAGCATAAAGTCAGGAGTTGAGTCTCCTGAGACACTTGAAAGTAAATAAATATTAGTAATATCAAACATATTTTCTATCATAAATCGAAACAAAAAATGTTGGTTGCCTGATCTAATGGAAACAAAATATGTATTAATAATATGTATTAATTGCAGTCCTTTAATATTTTTTATAAACCGTTTGAAATGTAATATTTTGTATTTAGAAACTTCCTGTGAAACACCGGATATTCCAAATGGGACTCCTCTATATGACAAGCAAACTTATAAAGAAAATGAACGATTTAAATATAAATGTAATAAGGGCTATTCTTATGCTGAAAGAGGAGATGCTGTGTGCACTAAATTTGGATGGAATCCACGTCCCTCTTGTAAAGGTAATATTATATTTCACTTCTATGTCTTTTACTTCCAGGGACCTACCCTGTGTGAACAGGTCTGAAGTAGGGACACTCTGAGGATTAAGGAAACAAGACAAATGAGAGAGAAGAGTGGGGTCCACAGCCTATGAACTGAGATCCCATTCTCCACCACAAGCTTTAGTTATTGTTTTAAACCAATAATCAAAAGAACAAGGGCAAACTATTACATCCGTTTGCCTGTCTATGCTAATCTAACCAGCACACACTTTTCCTTATCAAAGGGGGCTAGTGGTAGTTGGTGGGAATTCTCTAAAGTGGGTTTATCTCAAAGGAATCTTCACAGACTGAGGTAGCAGCAATAAGAGTGGTTACAAAGGGCTTTCCCCTGGGTGCTGGCTTTCCAGGAGATAAAGGTCCCATAAGCCACTTCTTCAGACCCTCTCCCCAGTCCATCTACCTTTTAAAGAAGCCTAAGTATTTCTGGAAGTGTATGCAGAACCTACATCTAACTCACATTTTATTATTTATTTGGGAGCATAAGTTCTTTATGTTAGGCATGCTCCTCAAGCCCCTGGTATACTTCTCTCTCTGTCTCATGCTGTTTCCACTCTGGAGAAGCTCATGTTCTATCTCAAACATGTTCTTCCTCTTTTATTCTCCCCTCAGATTTTTCTAAGTTTCAATAAAAATCTATATTGCTGTACATACATACAAAAAACTTCTTTCTATTAATTTATTTTGTTGAGTCTGGACATGTTATAGAGCACAGGGGAGCATTAAAGAAACACAGCATATCTTGAAACTATTTCTGTAAGTTTTGAGAGACATTGGTGTGATATTCTCATTATAAGGACAGATAACAGAAGGGGGAGGGGTTGGAGTGAAGGTGGCAGGAGGGATACTGGGATCATTGGTGGTGGAGAATGGGCACTGGTGGAGGGATGGGAACTCCATCATTGTATGAGTGAAACGTAATCACGAAAGTTTGTGATTCTGTAACTGTATACCATGGTGATTCATTATAAAATATTTACAAATTTTTAAGAAAGGAAAGACATACACAGGATCAAAAATTTTAGTACCTCATTGAATAGTTTGTGGAAAAATGAGATAAATCTAGCTGGATCTGGTGTAGAATAACCTTAATTCTCATGTAGCTTTCCTCAAACAATGCAATTGCTATTCAAAGGTCAGATTTTACTTTTCAAGAGTATAATATATTAATAACAGATGAAAAAAGCCTCAGGACAATGCAATTCTGTGGACATAATGGAGATTTTATTGACTACAGATGTAACATAAACTAGTAATGATAGCATAAATAAGAGCAAGAACAAAAAAATCTCCAAATACAACCACACAATCACTAATTCTCTTTGGGTTGTTTTATTTTTCCTTGGTTTTTTTTTTGGGGGGGGTGGAGGCATGCCCAGGGGTGCTCAGGACGTGCTCCAGGCTCTGCTCACAGGGATCACATCTGGTGCAATGTGGGTACCATAGAGAGTGTCGAGTATCAAAATATGTGTTAACTGTGTGCTAGGCAAGCAAGCTACTGCCTGCTGTATTATCTGTACGGTTCTCCAGTTACACTTTTAACTCATTGGGTACTAATCTGTCCTTCCAGCCAACAAAATATAGCTTAAAAATCATGGATATTATATCAGGCCCTTTGTCTTGTGTACTAAAGACAAAAGAAAAATGCATAATTCCTGTTTCCAGTGAACTCACAATCAGACCTGGAAATCCATTTTACTTGAAGAGAAATCAGTTGACATAACAGTTTTAGAGAAGTCAAGGTATTTCATCTACTTATTTAGTCATGTTATTTACATTTTAGAACATAGTTCTTTAAACAAGGGGAACTTTTTAAAATGTGGTTTATTGCCATTTGTGCATCCATATCAAAGATTATACTCATATGAAACATTTTATTTTATAATTTATATAGTATTCATGTCACAAACTACTCAAAACTATATATTGTGGGCCTTTTTTTAAAAAAAGACAAAATACCGAATGGGAATGTACTGAACTTAAATATTCTCTTCCACACAGTAACTTTTTAACATTGAATTAAAATTTATGTGGTTTACTCTAAATGAGAAAAGCATCTAACAGTGTTTTATTGTTGTTGAAGTGAGTTTAAATTTATAGATATCAAGGAGCCTCTTATGAATAGGAAACTCCTCTTTCATCTAACATGTCACAAAATACATTTCAGTTGCTTTCTGTGAAAGCAAGACAGACCTATTGACAAAGAAGACATTGCGTTAGGTCCCTTGAAGAAAGGAAGGAGGCCATAAGTCTCTTCTTTTGGGAAATGCAAAAAGAAGTACATGAGGAGCTTGCAAACAGATTTCAGGCAATACTTATTTCCCACCACAGCTCTTAGTCCCAAATAAAGTATGGCACCCATATAAGAATTCTGCAGCATTTATTTATAAGACAAGATAATTTATTAGCAAAGAAATATTACAATGAGACTCATTACTAACAGATCAAAGTTGATTGGACTAAGTAATTTATAAAACACAGGTTTTATTAGTTATCGTGACCTAGTCGAAGGGATACAAACCATCACCTACAGGTAAAATCAGCCCGTCAATTTTATAAACAGTTTTATTAGAACATTGTCATTTGGTTATGCATTTTTTTTGTGGCTATATTTGCACAATACAGAGTTGAGCCATTGCTTGAGAATTTTTATTATTTACTTTTTGCATTAATAGTTTCTCCAAACACACTTCACTAAATTAGCTCATTGTAGTAAGGAACAGCAACTATAAATGTACATACGTATATATATTTCAAACCTAAGAAGTTTAATAGCAAATTTACTTCTACCTATGTTCACCTCTAATGTAGTTTGTAAGGGAATCTGCTCACGATATTAAGTGCAATAAACAGAAGAATAAAACTATCTTATCAATTTATTTCCATAAGCTAGAATAGACACCTTTCTAAAATGTCTTTTCCCACTATAAGGGAATGGGAGACAACTTAAAAATTCATGAAAGGACCTCCTCCTTAAGGGGGACATATGACTTGCACATTCATTTCATGGTTCTGGGTTAGTCATTTGGTCATACCTACTTCACATGAGTAGGAAGATGCAATTTTACCACGTGCCTGGAAGGAAAAGACGTAAGTGATTTTAACAGCTTTATGAAAATTACAGAAGTTAAGGAAATGGAAGGGAATGAAAGAATAATCGACAAGATATTATTACTGAGCTTCTTGCCCTGTAGGGAATTGTGATGGTGAAAGAGAAGAAAAGATTCAAGAGACCAGGAGGGGAATGGTACATCAGATCAAAAAGACTGGAGAAACTCTGAGTGATACAGCAGGAAATACCTGAGGCTGTGTTTATTTTTAGCAGATATGAACAAAAAATTCCACCCACTACATTATGTTTTATATAGTTGATTATTTTAATGCATACTGATTTCTACTGTTCACATATCTTATTTTTCCTCTTCAGAAATAACATGTACTCCTCCTTATATTCAAAATGGAATCATCAGACCTAAAAAATCCATATATAGAGGTGAAGATTTAGTCACATACGAGTGCATAAATAACTTTTACCCTACAACTCGGGAAACAACAATAAAATGCACAATGACAGGATGGGAACCAAGTCCAAGATGTTCTTGTAAGTTCCATTTATTATTTACCACTTAGTTATGAAATCACTTCCTCTTAAGCACAAAAACATGTAGATGGGGCTGGAAGTAAGTGTATTCGTCCAGCAGGTAAGTGTATTCGTCCTGCACACTGCTGAACCAGGCATGCTTCCTGGCACTGAAGATCGTCTCCCGAACCCTCACAGGAGAAATCCCTGAGCACAGAGTCATGAGCAAGCTTTGAGCACTGCAAGATGTGGCACAGCAATAACAACAAAAAACCAAAAACCTAAGGAACAAAAATTAATATGGGCACAATAAATATTTCCCTAACTGCTCTTTATTAGAAAACAGAGGTTTTAGAAGAATTCTTTGAATTTCAAGACAGCCAGTTCTAAGGAGGATCAAGAGCACATCTTAATATTAGAGAAGTTTTGGTAGAGCCGAGCCATAGTGGAGTAGTCAGGGCGTTTGCTGTGCATGCAGCTGACCAAGGCAGGATTTCTAGCGTCCCATATGGTGGTCCCCGGAGTACCACCAGGAATAATTCCTGAGTGCATAGCCAGGAGGAAACCCTGAGCACTACCAGGTGTAACCCCAAACCAAAGAATAAAAAATTTAAAACTACAAAACTCTTAAAATTGCTATCCGATGTTAGGATTGGATATATCTATTTCTCTAATATAATGTAATTACATTAGAACACAAACATACAAGAAAGATGTTGTGCAATCATAGTGCTATCTAACATTTATGTATTGGCTACTTATTCTGGGTATGAATTTTCCCCCAAACTATTGACTCAAAAGAACAACTATGTTCTTCAGCCTTTCTGTGACTTGAGAATTTGGAAGTGACTTACTAGGCTATTTCTGAGTCACAGTCTCTTGGGTCGCAGACAGGTTGTGGTCTAGGCTGCAATTAGGAAATAGCTTGGCTTGGCAAGAGCACCAGCTTCTAGGATGATATTCTCACATGGTTTGGGCAGGAAATATCCACAGCTAACTACATGGCAGGGCCATAGGTTGCTGGAAGGACAGCTGATGTTCTCTAGGGTTAGTGGTCTGCAATAGGAGAGGAAACTTCCATGCCAAATCTGGGACAAATGAGTCAAGGACAAATACTGACAAATACTGACACTACAACTGCATAACTGCCTTTTGCTTATCTGATTTTGGGTTTTGCAGGCAGGACTTGAAGGTTACTCCAGGTTTACTGTTTGAGGGATGCCCCTGATGATCAGGGCTACCATGAAGCACCAGAGAATGAACCCAGGCCTCCAGCATGCAGAGCATGTGTTCCAGTTTCTTGAACTGTCCCTTGGGCCCCAAGTCATATAATTTCTTAAGAAGTGAGTCACTCAGACCACCACCAATACAGAGAAGTGCAGGTAGTTCTTCACTTTGTCAAGGGATGAGAGTGGAAGATGGAGAATTCCCTAAAATCATGCCTTGTGATATTCCTAAAACTATCATTGATATATTTCATTCAGTATTTCATTTCAGGTGATAGAAATTCATTTCTACATGTGCAATTATATTTTTTTTCTTTATATTTCACAGCTTATTGAGAAGTGGTACCATAATTAAATTGGATCTCCCATGAAGAGAATGTAGTAATGCAGTTATTAAGTGAAAGACAAAATGTTAACTAACTCAGCATAAGTTCAAGATAAGTTTACAAAGCATGAATTTGAAGAAAATATTATCAGTAGGAGATAATGTGTGTAATAATTATCAGGGAGTTATTTCATTTTTTATGTTTGGTTTATGAAATGGTACAGCACCACACTGTATCTCAATATCAACAGGATTCTTCACAAGCGAGTTGTGAAATTCTTGTGGACAGCATAGGGAGACTGCCAGGTCAGTAGTTTATTAGAAAGTTCCCAACTCATTAAATACATATGTCAGATACTTAAAAGATATTTGATAAGTTGTTTTTTGATAAGTTCTCTGGCCTACTCTATTATTTATTTTCTCCAGTAATTTAATGGGATAGAGGAAATGCAATAAAAAATCACAGTTCAGTGTATAAGAATAACTCAATAAATATAATGATATTCCTCATTTGAAAATAAGAAATTAAAAATTTCCGGTTCTCCAACGGAAATATTAAAAAAAATTCTCATTATCTTAGATACCTGAAAGCTAAAAATTATGATGTGAGGCCAGTGAAGGTACAGGAGTTGCATGCATGCTGCCAACATTACTTAACTCCCAGCACTAAATACGGTTCCTAGGGCACTACCAGGAATGTTCTCTGAGCTCAGAGCAAAAAATAAGTCCTAAGGATTGATAGGTGTGACCTATAATTCTCTATGCATTACCCTCTCAAAAAAGATCACCCAATGAACAAAGCAAGAATAATATTTCTATAAATTAATAAATTAATTGTTTCATTCATTGATTTGATTATGGATAGATATCTTCTTTCCTTTTCTATCTTTCCTTTCCTTTCCTTTCCTTTCCTTTCCTTTCCTGTCTTTTTTTAAAAATATTTATTTATTTATTTATTTTATATATTAGTTTATTTTTAATTAGAGAGTCATCGTGAGGGTACAGTTACAGATCCATACATCTTTGTGCTCATGTTTCCCCCATACAAAGTTCGATAACCCATCCCTTCACCAGTGCCCATTCTCCACCACCAGTAAACCCAACATCCCTCCCCCCTCCCCAGTCCCGTCTCCCCCCACCCCACCCTGCCACTATGGTAGGGAATTCCCTTTTGTTCTCTCTCTCTGATTAGGTGTTGTGGTTTGCAATAAAGGTGTTGAGTGGCCATTGTGTTCAGTCTCTAGTCTGTATTCGGCCCGCATCACCCTTCCCCCACATGACCTCCAACCACATTTTACTTGGTGGTCCCTTCCCTGAGTTACCCAGAATGCGAGACCATCCTCCAAGCCATGGAAACAATCTCCTGGTACTTATTTCTACTATTCTTGGGCATTAGTCTTATAGTCTATTATTCTATATTCCACAGATGAGTGCAATCTTTCTATGTCTGTCTCTCTCTTTCTGACTCATTTCACTTAGCATGATACTTTCCATGTTGGTCCACTTATATGCAAAGGTCATGACCTCATTTTTTCTAACAGCTGCATAGTATTCCATTGTCTAGATGTACCAGAGTTTCTTCAACCAGTCATCTGTTCTATCCTTTCCTGTCTTTTTTGAACCAATCCTGATGATACTCTAGGGTTATTCCTAACTCAAGAATCAATCCTTGTGAATTGTGGGAATCATATGGAATGTTGAGATGAAAACTGGGTTGGTCATTTGCATGGCAAGCACCTAATATGATATACTCTCTTTCAGCCCCAGAAATACTACTCAGGGCAATATGTTCAACCAAACATTCTGCTTCTCTACATTTAATGTTTTTTCTATAAATTAAAAGAAATAGCGAATAGATATTAGTTTGTACAGCAAATAAACCCTTCTATCTGCCTACATTGCTTTGTATTAGAGTAAAAGACATACCAATGATTTCTAATGATGACAAAAAACATAAAAATGAAATTGTGAATGATAAAATAAATATTGTTATCACACAAGCAGAATGGGACTAGGCTTAAAGAGAATTCATTAAATATATGTGAGCAATTTTTATCTTGGAGAGCCTAAAAAAAGTTTATGCATTACATGTCTCATAAGATACACATATACACATATGTTTGAACAGGTATGTGTGTGTGTGTGTAACCTTGGGGATCAAACAGAGACCCTTAAAAGGCAAGACACAAGATTTATGACTGAAGCTCATTCTAATCCCAAAAATATACCTTTATTAGGAAGGACCTCACGCTCACATACCTCTATCAATTAAATGTTATAACTTTTCTTGTCCTTGAAAGCCAGGAAATAAGTGTAAACATACAGAATATACTTTATGCATAATAAGATTTCTAATTGATTCCTTTAAAGCTCTGACTATAATTACACTTCTTTTTACATTACAAGTCAAACCTTGTGAATTTCCAAACATAACACATGGATTCCTAGATGACAGATACAATCCAGAGTTTCCAGCAACTGTAGGAAAAGGGTACTACTATAGCTGTTATGAAAATTTTGTGACGCATTCGAAACGCACCTGGGAATACATCAAGTGCACACAAACAGGATGGAAGCCAGAAGCGTCTTGCCAGAGTGAGTAAATGTTGTTTTGACTGTGTTTGTCACAATAAGACAAAGAGATGACATTTGATGGGGATGGGAGTGGAGAATTTTTCCCCAGCAGTCTTCGGGGCTACCAGGCTATAGAAGGTTATGCAGGATGGGGCATGCAACCCAGAACCTAGTACATGCCAGGCCTGCATTCCAGCTTTTTCAACCTTTTCCCCACATCCCAGTGTTGAACAGCAAAGTAGGTCTTTGTACCAGGATTGTTTTTGTGGAAAATTATCTAGAAATATCAATAGAAAATTTATGAGTGTAACATATACATATTTTAACTACAAAAAGAAAAGATAAATAATAGTGAAAAATAATTTGTCTTTAAAAAAATTATTGTGTAGGGGCTGGAGCGGTAGCACAGCGGGTAGTGCATTTGCCTTGCATGCGGCCAACCCGGGTTCAATTCCCAGCATCCCATATGGTCCACTGAACACCGCCAGGAGTAATTCCTGAGGGCAAAGCCAGGAGTAACCCCTGTGCATCACCAGGTGTGACTCAAAAAGCAAAAAAAAAATTATTGTATTGTAAGAAGCATTAGATAATCCCTACACTTAGCATCCTCAGCTGACACCGATGTGAAATTACTAAACTTTTATTTTTCATTTTAATAATTATTAGGAAAATGCATCTTCAATCATTTGAAAAATGGAAAGGGGGTATTATGGCTATCAAAAACATATTACCAAGGTGAATCGATGATACCTGAGTGCAATCCTGGCTTTAGTCTTCCAAATGGGCAGACACTCATGAAATGTACAGAGAATGGCTGGTCTCCTCCTCCCATATGCGAGCAAATCAGTAAGTAAAGGGGTCTTCACCACCAGTTTGATTTGTTTTTATGTTTTTAAATTAATTTGTATCAATTGCATATAGTTCATATGTGTAATTGATACTTTCCTATTTTTCTGCTTATAAAACTTTCTTGGGCAGGAGCGATAACACAGCGGGTAGGGCTTTTGCCTTTCACTCAGCCAACCCAAGTTCGATTCCTCCGCCCCTCTTGGAGAGTCCAGCAAGCTACCTAGAGTATTTCTCCCACAAGGTAGAGGCTGGCAAGCTACCCATGGCATATTCGATATGCCAAAAAACAGTAACAAGTCTTACAATGGAGATGTTACTGTTGTCCACTTGAGCAAATCAAAGAGCAATGGGATGACATTGATACAGTGATGGAACTTTCTTTAAAATTATGTTTCATTTTTAAACTTATGTTTTATTTTTCTGCTTATATACTTTTCTTATTTTAAATTTGTGTTTTCTGTGTATGAATGGATAGCACACATATTTCTTGATAAGTATCTGTCAAGAATGCAGTAAAATAGAAAAAAAACGTTGAAATCTGTAGTAAAGACTCAGATAAGCAAGACGGCAGGATAGGAGTGACTTCTGCAAATGACCCGCTTGCTGACATTTACCCTGATGACTATCATTGTGGGATTCTGAGACTCTAGCAGAAATATTTTCACATAGTTGCTGAAAACTGATTCTGGCATTCAAAAAAGAGGTTCAAACGCCACTAATGGATCCTACTAACCAGTTTTCTGACCTTCTGGAAACCCCACTTCCTAGACTGATGGAAACCCTTGCCTGTTGATTCTTTTCACTCATGGACCCACCTACTTCCCTGCACACCTGACTCACACCCAATTCTCGTGCCATGAACTGGCTCATTTTTCACTGTAAAAGCCAAGCATTTGTAGATGTCTAATATTTGCACCCAAAGTGCCAACTGTTAGTCCTCTGGAAAGGAAGACGACAGCATTCAGCATTGCTATTGAGAAAGCAAAGAGGATGCCATCTATAGCTGGGTTGGTTCTACAAGTGTGAGGGAAGACTTACTTTTTTTTCTATTTCTCTTTTTCTTTTTTTTTTTTTTTGAATCACACCCGGCAATGCATCGGGGTTACTCCTGGCTCTGCACTCAGGAATTACTCCTGGTGGTGCCCAGGGGACCATATGGGATGCTGGGAATCGAACCCGGGTCGGCCGCGTGCAAGGCAAACACCCTACCTGCTGTGCTAATGCTCAAGCCCCTTTCTTTTTAAAAAAAAAATTTATTCATTTTTATTGAATCACCATGTGCAAAGTTATAAAGCTTTCAGTCTTAAATCTCAGTTACACAATGCTCAAACACCCATCTCTTCACCAGTGCACATATTCCACCACCAAGAACCACAATAACCCACCCCACCTAACCCCCCAAGCCCCCCACACCGAAAGACTTCCTTTCATGCAACTTCTTCCAACAGGGAAAAAACATGTAGAGTAGGAGGATTCATAAATGGAGGCTCATAGGAAGTCTTAGAAATCCTTGTATGGCTTGGAGAATTTATTTCTCTCTCAAAGACTGTAAGTAAATTCTTTATAAGAAAACATGAAATTGATTCCAAGGTACTTGATTTTCATAGGTATTATTATGAAAGTGATTGTTTTTAATATCACTTTCTTCTCTTTCATAACTTATGAAATTATGCAGTATATTATGCAGCTGTTAGGAATGACGAAGTCATGAAATTTGCTTATAAGTGTATGGTCATGGATAGTATGATGCTTAGTAGAATGAGTCAGAAAGAGAGGGACAGACATAGAATGATTGCACACATTTATGGAATATAAAATAACATAACATTAGACTGACACCCAAGGACAGTAGACACAAGGACCAGGAATATTGGGGAGAAGGCAAGCTGGAATAGAGAAGGGATCACTAAGTCAGTGAGGGTTGAAGGGATCATTTGGGATGGGAGATATGTGCTGAAAGTAGATAAAGGACAAAACGTGATAGACTCTCAGTATCTATATTGTATACCATAAAGCCCCAAATTAGAGAGAGTATGGGGGAAATTGTCAGCCACAGAGGCAGGGACAGTTTGGAAAAAGGGGGAAGGGTATACAGGGGACATTGATGGTGAAGTATGTGCACTGTTGGAAGGATGGGTGCTTGATCATTGTATGACTGAAACATGAAAGCTTTGGAATCGTATCTCACAGTGATTCAATTAAAAAAATTGAAAAAACACCCATGAAATCATACAGTTTGTTTTTATGTGGATAGATCTTTAGTATTTTGCTCATTGAACTTAGTCAAGGGAGAAGGGAAGAGAGAATGATCTCTCTCATCTGTAGGACATAAACAAATATAGTAGGGAAGTAACACATGTATTCTCTAAGCTTTTTAAAAAATATTTCGCATGTGAAAGAATTTATTCTTGAAGACTATATGCATGAAATTCAGCTATGAATTACATTTTTAACTCATGCCTTAATTCTTCTTTTAAAATAAAAGAATTCCCACTGTATTAGTCCTCCTGCTGACTTATTTCAATCAACACAGTTTCATCACAGAATGCTCTATCTCAGGGCTGGAGCAATAGCACAGCAGGTAGGGCATTTTCCTTGCACACGGCCAACCCACATTCAATTCCCAGCATCCATACGTTCCCCTGAGCACTGCCAAAGGTAATTCCTGAGTGCAGAGTCAGGAGTAACCCCTGTGCATTGCGGGGTGTGACTCAAAAAAAATTAGAATGCTCTATCTCATATGTGCGATATGAAGAATCCTTGTAGGAAACTATCAAATAGCCAAAGTCAAGAGAGAGGAAGGGCAAAAGTTGTCTTCAGTAGGAAGATTGTCACTGGGGGAGGGATGAGTAGGAAAAACTAGAGAAGGGAGCACTGGGACAATAGAAGGGGGAAAGTATAAGCAGCAGAGGCAGGCTGGGGTTGGATGGAAAACTGGGGACACTGCCACAGAATAGTGCATTGGAAAAGGGATAAAACTTCATATGTGTGAAACAAAACTGGAATTCAACAATTTTTATATTGAATATTATCAATAAAAGTTATCAATTTCAAACCACAATAAAATGTTTTATTAATAGACTGAGACCATAATATCATCTACCTCCATCCTCATTGCAGCAAACTGCAGGATGTCACCAATTCATGTAGCTGAGCAGTCTTCTGTTGTGCATATGGACTTTCGTTTCTTTATCTACTCCTCTGTTCTTAGGCATGTGGGCTGTTCCTGGAACTTGGCTAATCTGGATCTCCCTATACTAAACACAAAAGTACAAATGTCTTTTCTCGCAATAGTGTTTTCTAAACCTTCGGATATATGCAAGAAGTGGAATTGCCGGTTGTGATTATTTTCCAAAAAGGCTGAACCAAGAATCTTTCTCATGAGCAGTTCCTTTTCTATACATTCTTGTTAGCACTGGTATATTCCCATTTTTTGGACAGGTCCTAGTCTTACTGGTGGGAAGTCATATTTTGACTTGTATTTCCCTGATAAAGAAAATATACGTAAAGGAGAGTTTCTCATCTTCTTTTTCCTGAAACATCTTTGGCTATTCTGGGAAAATTATCACTTCATCTAACCTATTACTCTATATCATTAAAAATGCCCTAAAAAAAGAGTGCAGGGGCTGAAGAGATAGCACAGCGGGTAGGGCGTTTGCCTTGCACGCGGCCGACCCGGGTTCAAATCCCAGCATCCCATATGGTCCCCTGAGCACGTCCAGGGGTATTTCCTGAGTGCAGAGCCAGGAGTAACCCCTGTGCATCGCCAGGTGTGACCCAAAAAGCAAAAAAAAAAAAGAAAAAAAAAAGAGTGCAGTCCTTTTATGTCTGTCCCTCTATTTCTGACTCATTTTGCTTATCATGATACTCTCCATGTCTATCCTTTTATAAGCAAATTTCATGACTTCATCTCTCCTAACAGCTGCATAGTATTCCATTGTATGATGTACCAACGTTTAGAACCAGTCATCTGTTCTAGAGCACTCGGGTTGTTTCCAGATTTTGGCTATTGTGAACAGTGCTGCAATGAAAATTTAGGTACAGATGTCATTTCTACTGTAGTTTTTTGCATTCTTGGGATATATTCCCAATAGTGGTATTGTGGGGTAATATGGAAGTTCAATTTCTAGTTTTTGAAGTATAGAATAATAGTTACATGAGACTGACACCCAAGGACAGTAGATACAAGGGCCAGGAGGATTGCCCTATAGCTGAAAGACTGCTTCAAGAGCAGAGGGGAGAACACAGATGGAATAGAGAGGGATCACTAAGAAAATGATGGATAGAGGAATAGTCGGGATGGGAGATGCATGACGTATAGTAGATAATGGACCAAATGTGATGAAATCTCAGTGTCTGTTTTGCAAGCTATAATGCCCAAAAGTAGAGAGAGAGTATGGGGAATATAATCTGCCATGGAGGCAGGGGGAAAGAGAGAAAGGGGTTGTATACTGGGATATTGGTGTTGGGGAATGTGCACTGGTGGAGGGATGGGTGTTTGATCATTGTGTGATTGTAACCCAAACATGAAAGCTTGTAACTATCTCATGATGATTCAACAATTTTTTTTTAAAAAAGCCCTACAATGGGCCAGAGAGATACTACAATGAATAAGATGCTTATCTTACTTGTAATTGCCCTGGGTTCAACAACTGACTTCCAATATGGTCCTTGAACACTGCCTGAAGTTTATACCTGAGTGCAGAGCCGGGGACTGTCCTCTGAGCATTGCTGGGTGTGACAATCAATCAATTGAAATAAATATAAAAAGTCACATGAATATTGATAGGTATAGCACTGAATATGCAATATCACCATTTTAACTATAGTAATCCTTCAAACCATTAACAGTGTATGTGTTTCAAATTCTTTGCATTTTCTTCTATTTCAATGATTGATACTTTTTTTAAATGTTTTCCATCTCTTTTGTTTAGTGGATTTCCAGGTATTAGTTTCTTTAGGGCACAGTGTGAATGACATTGCTTTATTTTTATTTTTCTCTTTTCCACTGTTAGCATATAAAATACAATGAATTTCTGCCACTTTCCTGTATGGATATATTATTTCTAGGAGTTTTTCATAGTTTTTAGGGTTTTTTTTATAAGTATGATATTATGTTACCTACAAAAAGTGTGATTCATTTTCCTCTCTGGATTCCCTTTAATATCATTTCTTGTCCTGTTGCTGTGAAAAGACTTAGATGCTAGGTGGAATTGTGGTGAGAGTGGAAATCCATTTCTTGGGCCTGATATTTGAAAAATATATATTTTATACCATTGAGTATTATGTTAGCTTGAATTTGTAAATGCCTTCCAGTATATTGAGGAAAATTTCTCTCCCCATTTTGTTCTGGGTTTTTATCATAAATGGGTATTTTATTCTAAAAGGAATAAAGATTTAAGTCATAGATGCAGAGAAACATTCGACAAAATCCACATTTCCTTGCTCATATTGGTGTGATATACTGTATTGATTTGCATGTACTTAACCAAACCTGTGTCCCTCATGTCAGTCCGACTTGATCATGGTTTATTATTCCTTTAATGCTTTGTGGCCTGGGGTTTGGTTCATCTTGATTTTGTTGAGGATCTTCCCACCTATGTTCATCATGGATGTTGTTCTTTAAGTTTCTTTAATATACTGCTTCTGTCTGTTTTTGATATGAGGATAACAATGGCCTTAGAGGCTGAGCTGGAGAGACAGTACAGCAGGTAAGGCATTCTGCATGTGGCCAAACCAGGTTCAATCTCAGGAATCCATATGATTTCCTGACTAATGCCAGGAGAAATTCCTGAGGGCAGATCCAGGAATAAATTCTGAGCATGTAGGGATGTGGGATCCAGAAACAAAATAAAACAAAAAGTGTCCAGATAGTTCCAGTTTCATTAACCTTCTAAAAGAAAATTTTTTTAAATTGTCATTTTATTTATTTATTTATTTATTTATTTATTTATTTATTTACTTATTTGCTTCTTGGGTCACACTGGCAATGCACAGGGGCTACTCCTGGCTCTGCTCTCAAAAATTACTCCTGTCAGTGCTCAGGGGATCATATTGGGTGCTGGGAATCGAACCCGTGTCGGCCGCGTGTAAGGCAAATGCCCTACCCTCTGCGCTATCACTCCAGCCCCCCTTCTAAAAGATATTTTAGAATAAAAAAAGGAAAATTTCTTTAATATTTTGGAAAAATTGTCTAGTAAAACCTTTTGAATGGGGCTTTTATTTTAATATGACTTCTTTTGTTGGTTATTTTGATTTGTGTATGTTTTTGTTGGGTGGAAACTGAGCATCAAAAGTGAAGCTCAGAGACTCAGGGTTCACACAGGAAATTCATCGTCAGCTATGGTGGCAGTTTAGTGTAAAACTCTGAAGATCTGATGTTGACCAGATCCTGTGAGGCTAGAGATACTTGGGATACTCCAGAGGACTGTGGGAAAAGCTCTCTTGGGAGACCATTCAGTGCTGGCAGTTGAACTTGCATCTGGACCAAGCTAATCATGTGTCCTAATCACTGTATTATTTCCAAATCCCTTGAGGGAGACATACATTTATTATTTTTATTTCCTCACTAGTAACTAATGAGGTATCCTGATTCCTTCTGACTTAGCCTTGAGAGATTAAAGAATTCCAAGATAAAATATTTATATCTTTTAGGTTTTCCAATTTCATGACAAATCTTTTTTTTTATAGTATCTTGGATGATACTGTGAAATTTTTGTGGTATTTTTTAGAACTTCCTTTATTTCTGATTTGGTGTTTTAGAATCGTCTCTTTTGTGTCTTTCTAAATTGAATTAGAATGACTAGTTTCACATTCTTGTTTCTTCTACTTAAAAGGCAATGCTGGTTTTGTTGTTATTCTGTAGAATTGTTTCTATTACATTGAATTTTCTTAAGGTTTTATATTTCTCCCCTTCTGCTTTGTTGAGTTTCCTTTGTTGGTCTTTTTC
Source organism: Sorex araneus (assembly GCF_027595985.1). Classification (NCBI taxonomy): domain Eukaryota; kingdom Metazoa; phylum Chordata; class Mammalia; order Eulipotyphla; family Soricidae; genus Sorex; species Sorex araneus. Next base: position 29,881,879 of record NC_073308.1, read on the forward strand.
TAGTAATTTAAGAGGTGATGTGAGGTTGTAATTTGGGCTATTCCTTGATGGATGCTTGAATTGTATGAACAAGTTGTATTGCCAACTATCTATTGATTTGGAAAGCTTTCAGTAACTGGCTTTGTAATGGGGTTCTTTCCAACTTTCTTTTTTTAACTTTCTTGCAATGAATTTGCTTAATCAGTATTCATGTTCTTTTAATTTATATAAATATAATGGTTAAATTTCTCTGTCATAACTAATTTATCCCATCTTATGAAGTTTTATTTACAATGTTTTTCTTTAATCACTTCAAAATATTTTGATCCATATACTATTGAAAAACTGTTGAGTTCTGGAAAGACAAGTAGTAACTGACATGAATGTGCTCTGAATAAAATGGCATTCTGTAAGTTTGGCTTTAGAAGTTGAATGAATGTGCTGATATTCATCAAATTGATTGAAAAGCATAAATTCATATGGCATTAAGCAAGAATTTAAGTCGTTTAAGTCGTTTAAAAATTAAAAAAATAAGAAGAAAAAGAATTTCCAAGACTAACATTTTGCACTCTCATTGTCAAAAGCTGTAATAGCTGTTGTGGAAGGGCCTAAGCAGAGATGATCAGGGTCTAAATTGAGCTGTGGCAATTGGGTTTCTTAAGAGAATCAGACTAGGGGAATATGATGCCAAGAACAGGTCAACCTGTACCTCTGGGGCAAGTGGAAGAGCAGCCTGATGGTGTCTTTGGGCTTCCTAATACCCCCAAATTATTGCTTTGCCTTTGGCCAGACCCCAGCATATTGGGAATAAGTTTACTGGGAAATTAAAGGGCCAAAAGTTAGGTATATGGGAGTCACATCCACAAACCACCTCCAACTCAGTTGTGACAGCTAATTTATTGGCCTTATTTCAGAGACCCATAGATAAGTCTCAAAAGAGATCAAAAGCCACAGTTCATCTTGGACCGGCACATGGCTGAACAGAGTGAGGTAAATCATAGGGGGGAAAGGTTGGCCTGGTGGCTTGCCCAAGCAGAACCCTCAGCAGCCTCTTGCTTATATAATCCCAAATCATCACCATACCCCTGGCCTGATTCCACTGTCTCAGGACAGACCTCACCAAGATATAATCTGTTTAAAATTCTGGCATACAGATTTTGTGACTGAAATCTCCAGGCTACCTCCAATTTGGGATGGGCTACTTCCCCCCACTTTCTAATACTCATGGAAGCACTGGCAGTCACCACCACAAACCAACTCCAGCATCACTCTGTAAGCTCTACCACTGACCTTGCCTCAGGAACCAAAAAATAAATCTCAAAAGAGATAAAAGGCAGAAGTTAAGCTCAGACTCACACATGTCTGAAGAGACCAGGGTAAATTGGAGGGGGTGTGGTTTCCCCTGTGACCACCCAAGCAGAGTCCTGAGCCGCTGCTTGTTTCCACAATTCAAAATCGCCTCCATACCCCAAGCCTGATTCCACCACCTCAGGACAGATCTCATCAAGACACAATCTGCTGAAAATTTTGGTATGCGTGTTTTGTGACTGAAATCTCCAGGCTTTCTTAGAGTCGGGATGTGCTCCCTCCACGACCCTGCTCTGTACTTCCAGAAGCCTCAGCAATCAAATCCCCACTCCAAGCTTCCACCCAATTGAAAAGCTACTCCAGCCTTACCATTCTGATAAAAATACCAAATGCCTTCAACAAACATCATGATGTCTTAGCACCTGTCCTGAAAACTATAATGCATAAAACCAAAAGGAGATAGAGAACAGGAAGGAAAGTGACTCTCATAGAAGGAGGCTGGGGGCATGGGGTGGGGGCTTGGGAAATGGTTCTGGGGAAAGGGAGGTCATTGGTGGTGGGAAAGGTACACTGGTGGAGGGATGGGTGCTAGATCTTTGTATGACTAAAACAACCAATTATGAACACATTTGTAATGGTCTATCTCAGATATCCAATATTTTTTTTAAAAAAAACATAGAGTTCATATCCAATTCAATCAGCTGAATCAATAACTGAATAAATAGCACTACTCCGACATTAAAGAGCGAGAGCGAGAGAGAGAGAGAGAGAGAGAGAGAGAGAGAGAGAGAGCCAAACTAGGCAGTATTTAAAATAAGACAGTACAGACCTCAATATATGAAGAGCTCTGGGATATAATACGATCCTTATAACAGAAGGGTTCCATGCTTCTTAGACAGGCAAATCTGTCATGATTCCAGATTAGAAAATGGAGTGTTTTTATATTGCTTTGCTTCAACGTTGTTTCTTTAAGTTTCCCAACCGGGGGCCCCCAACCAGCAGCAGTTCAATGCAAAGACTAGAGTGTTCATTGGTTCTCTGGCCCTGCAGTGCATGGGATACCTGCCCACCTCAGCAGGGTTCAGAGCCCTTCAGCTCTGCACACAGGATGCCCTCAGTACCACGTGGCATGGAGCTGGGACCAGCCATAGACAAAACATGTACCTTAGCACCTGTACTGTTCCTCCAGACCTCAATAAATTTTTCATAATATATGCTGATAAAATCTCTTGAGAAACTCAATTTATTTTCTCTGCCAAAAGAACTGGCATATTAAAATCTTTTCTTTAAAATTTTATTTCATATGATTATATATTATTTAACTTGTTATGAAAATGATTATTTAATGCATATTTGTCTTTTCTTCATGCTTTCTCCTTTTTAGAAACATGTTCACATTCAGACATAGAAATTCAGAATGGTTTTTTTTCTGAAGCTACTACTCAATATCCCATAAATAAACAAGCACAATACAAGTGCAAACCAGGCTTTGCAACAGCAAATGGTGAAACTTCAGGAACAATTACTTGTCAGCTAACTGGATGGTCAGCTCAACCTAAATGCTTTAGTAAGTAATTGTTAGCATTCATGATCTTAGTCATCATTACACAAAGGATTACTGTAAATAATGTCTCAAAAGTTGGGGTGAAGTACTAATGTACTTTCATATTTCAGAAAATATAAGTATTGGTTCTCTGAGCCCTCCAGAGTAATTCGAACATAGAGCCAATATTGATGCCTGAGCTATACTGAGTGTCATCCAAAACCCAAAGAAAATAAAAAATTAAGTATTAAAAATAAATAACTTTCTTTTTAAACATAGAAAAATTTGGGGCATTTAAGATAATGTTCTGTAAGGGAAAATATCAGGATACCTTTCAGTTCAAGTAATTTTCACTTTGAAACACAGCATATGGGCTAGAGAGATAGTATAGCAGGTCACCTTGCATGCAGCACATCTGAGTTTTATCTCTGGCTTCCCAAATGGACCTCAAAGAATCAAAAGCCGTAATTTCTGAGTGCAGAGGCAGGAGCAACCCCTGAGCATCTCCATGTGTGAGCCAAATGCCAGTAGAATAAAGTACAATGTAATTGAGAACTCATTCAAAAGGTAAAAAAGCTTCTGTGTATTTTTATTTGAGTTCCATGTGCCTTACTCAGTGTCACAATCTCTATTCCAAAATTGGAAATTATTTTTTGAAATGAAAATATTAGGAGCTGGAGCTATAGTACAGCCAATAGGATGTTTGCCTTGCAAGCCGCCCACCTGGGTTCCACCCCCAGCATCCCATATGGTCTCCCAAGAACCGCCAGGAATAATTTTTGAATGCAGAGCCAGGAGTAACCCCTGTGCATCGCCGGATGGGATGCAAAAAGCAAAATAAATATATGCATATATACATATATGATTACATGGTGAATAATTTTTCAGTATTTAACCTGAATGATTTGTTGCTTATTTTTCATTTTTATTCTATGTACGTCAGCCAAAGAAAAAAAAAGAAAATATTGCCCTCAAGTCAAAGTCATTTTGCACTAAGTGATATTCGATTCAAGATTGTAACACACTTATTATGGGAGACAAATATCTTTAATATTTATTTTATTTGCCTTGACTCTACTTTTGTAAATTTCAACCTACCTGGGTATTTAACAAATTTTCATATTTGAAATAAATTGGTAAATCTTTATAAGCTTTATCAACATTACTTTAGTATAACTTTCTTGAAAATGAAATTTTCTTGTCATTTTACTTTTTTCACACTAATTCTAAAACAATAGAACTATGTATGCATTCAAATTAATAGCCATAAAAACCACTAGTAAAATATTTAAGAAAACAAAATTGTATGTGCATTTTACAATTGCATATATTGAAAAATAAGAGATTTGTGGAATATTTTAAAATTTAATTTGCTCATTAAAATTAATCCTTTTATTTAATAAATATTTTTTTCACTGTTATATATATTAGAACTTCTAATATTGTTGGTACAGTACTACACAAAATGAATTATAGTTAGTGAAAAATTGCACAAATCTGAGCTAGAGAGATAGTGTAATAGGTAGTGTGCTTTTCTTACAAATGGCCAACCTGGGTTCAATCCCCAGCATTGGAATATGGTCCCCTTAGCACCACCAGGAGTGATTCCTAAGCTCAGTGTGACCCCTGACCTTCACTGGCTGTGGGCAAAAGTGACAACAAACAAATACAATTTCAAATGCATAAATCTGTTATGACACAATTTATTATCAGTGTGCTATGAATCTATAAGTCTGAATGAAAATAATGTGGTTTAATTTTTCAAGAAGGCAGATATAGAAACTTTTGTTTCCTCTTGAGTAACTCCAATCAGTGGTCTGTCCTTGATGTTTCTGGATAATCTTATAATACCTTTGAAAAGCATACTAAAGAATATGACTTTTAACCCCTTTGGGATGGGAGTTGCACCATTAGATTCCTAATGTAAGAATAGAAACATCTAATTCTCATATGCATTAGAATCTTGTGATAGGCCGGGATTTAAGAATGCTCTAAGTAAAAGAAATGGCACACGGTTTATACTCAATGATCAGCTGGAGTATCAATGCAAACCTGGCTATGAAACCAAAGCAGGAAGGACCGGTGGTTCCATAGTGTGTGAGCGCAATGGTTGGTCTGATCAACCTGTTTGTCGTGGTAAGTCCTGTTTCTGTGTTTTTATTCTTTTACAGAATCATAAGATGAATGATTATCTAGAGCTATTTTTAAGAAATTATAATATAAATCAAGGTGTTATCTTGCAACTTAATGTGAACTAGGATGGATGGGTGTTTCGAAGCACAAAGAGGGTGATCTATGTTGAACACAATGCATTGTTACAGTACTATACTTTCTGGATCCTATATGTTATGGCTTTGTGAGTGAAGGATGATTATCTTGTGTCCTAGTTAAAGATATCCACATTATATAAATATAGAAACTTGGGGCTGGAGTGATAGCACAGCGGGTAGGGCATTTGCCTTGCACGCGGCTGACCTGGGTTCAAATCCCAGCATCCCATATGATCCCCTGAGCACCGCCAGGGGTGATTCCTGAGTGCATGAGCCAGGAGTGACCCCTGTGCATTACTAGGTGTGACCCAGAAAGCAAAAAATATATATATATATAGAAACTTGCTCTCTCTCTCTGTCTCTCTGTCTCTCTGTCTCTCTCTCTCTCTCTCTATCTATCTCTCTCTCTCTCTCCTTTTGGGCATTATGGCTTGTAATACAGATGATGAAGGTTATCAGTTTTGCTCCTTTACCTATTTTCAGCATACAGTGTTTATCCAGAGTTGTCAGATTCAACTATCTTTTATTCAAAGAAGCAAAAGAATTCAAGGATTTAGAAAATAGAGATGTGGGTATTTTAACTCCATTTAGTAATGCAGCTTTGCAAAGAAGCATTCCTAAATAAGTTTTCTGGGTACAGAGTTATGTGCAACAGGTGAGGGAGCAAAGAAGTGGACCTAGTTTTAAGATATTCAAGCATCTAGACTGGAACAAGAGTGCAGCAGGTAGGGCATTTGCATTGCACGCTGCCAACCTAGGTTGCATCCCTGCCTCCCCCACCCCCCACCCTTTATGTTTACTTGAGCCCTTCCTGGAGTGATCCCTGATCCCAGAGCTAGGAGTAAGTGCTGCGCTTCTCTAATTGTGACCTGAAAACAACAACAACAAGAACAACAAAACACAAAAAACTCAAGCATTATAAAGCCTGAGACTGGATTCACATTGAAGCTAGAGATAATATGGAAAGAATTATATCATAAATAGCTAAATCAGACTCTCACTCAATGGTGAGTACTTTTAAAAAGAAATTATGATAAGGGAGAATAGAGGCAATTTGATATTTTATGATTAGCCTATATCCAGGCTCTCTTTACTTTTTTGGCTCATGTCTTTGGATGTTTGGGCCACACCAGCTGGCTGTGCTCAGGGCTTACTCCTGGCTCTGCAGCATTCAGGGATCACTCCTCGAGGTGCTCCCAGAACCAGATGCCCTGAGGACTGCACCTGAGTCAGACACATTAAGGCGAGAGCTTTACCTTCTGTTCTAGCTCTCCGACCCCTCTAATAAAGCTCTTTTGTTTGCTGTTGATGCCATGTTTCCCCAACAATGACCCAGAGATGTTGAAACAAGAAAGCCAGAGCAGCATCAGGTCCTTGAGTCCTTATACTGAATCAACCCCTGGTGGACAGCAGATGCATCTTTGTACTCTTGAGACCCACTTTCGAGAGCACCCCTCCCAATATGAACAAAACTACAAACAAGAGTGGAAGAACACAAGAGTATATTATGTATACATTCAGGACACCTAATTGACACCCAGTCATCAGCTCTGAGCACAATGCATTTCATGTTTAAATGAGATGGTTTTTAAGTTTAATTTCTCCATTACTAATGATTTTATTTGTCATCTAGAGTACATTGAAACGCCTTTATGCCTTCAAGTTTTACAATTATTTTAAATGGGCACAGTGTTCTTATTTCTTTGCAGTTTAAAGATTGTAGAATTTTTTTAATGTGACAGGTAACATTTATGGTTTAATAATACAAGTGTTTACATTAATATATATGTTGATAAATTTACATTCAGTCAAGCAAGTTGATTTCCCAAATATTGATGGGGTCTATTGCTGCTCAGTAAATTAGCATCACTCAGATGCCAAAATGAAATTACAGGACACTTAAAATAATGACTACTTATTATTTCCTGGAAGAGGACTTATTTGACATTGTAGACCTCATATTCATGTGACATATGAAGTTTACTTTGCCAATGATTGGGTTCATATTTTCATTCATCTGTTTTATCATTGTATAGAAAAAGAATGCACTGTCCCGAATTTAGACGAAAACATATTGGCTTCTCCCTCAAAAGTAAAATATAGAATTGGAGAGGTGTTGAAATTCTCTTGTAGAAATAAACTTGAGAGAGTTGGACCAGAGTCAGTTCAGTGCTATCACTTTGGATGGTCTCCTAATCCTCCAACATGTAGAGGTAAATATTTATCTTACAATTGCTGAATGAAGAATTCAGATGTTTTTGTATCAACATTTTTTCTTCTCAGTTTTATGCTGTCTTCTAGTGTTGCTGTGATGTAACACAATTAGACAGATTCATTTCCATAAAGGATATACATTTGGTAGCAGATATCTCATATTTCTTTATTAAAGAAAGTAATTTATGATTGCTTCATAAAATACATAGTGTGAGTATAGTTAGACACTATGTGATTGCTAATATTTTGCTTTTGCCAACCATTGCACCAACAAAATTGAATCTAATTAACATCATTGGCTTCATTTCAAATTTTATTGAGCACTTGAGTATTTCTAAATAATATTTTAGAAGGTCATATTCAATTCATTCACATGTATGGCTTAAACAATATTCAAATAGAACAAAAAATGGAAGCATAAATGAAAGCATTTTAAATATTTTAATGTTTTAATTGAATATGTGCATTGGATTTTGTAATTTATTTTGAAATATATAAGTGGAATTTAAATCAAGTTTATAATAATTAGATTCATGAATGCATTTTCTGGACTTAAACATAGTTATAATATTTAAGTTCAGCATAAGAAATCTGAGAAACTTCAATCTTGTATAATGATATATTTTTTGTACAGCTTGCTTAAGAATGCTACAATAAATTATTAAAAAAATATATCAAGGAAAAATTACCATGAACTCTATATCTATGTTGTAAATTATATAAATCAATCAATTGTCACACATTTCTGCTACAGGTCATGTTAAACGTTGTGGTTTCCCGCCTTCACTTTTGAATGGAAGATTGACAGAAGTGGAGAGAGAAGCCTATGAACACAGTGCCGTGGTGGAATATGTTTGTGATCCTCAGTTTCTGATGAAAGGTTCTAGGAAGATTCAGTGTGTTGATGGAAATTGGACAGCTCTGCCTATATGCATTGGTATTGTCTAAGCACTAATGAAATGAAGACTTTTTTGTTTTTATATGTATAAACATAACTTGCATCCTGAGGAGATATAATAATTTTATGACAATTTTTGCAGCGGAGCAGAGTACATGCCAAGATGAACCTGAACTTGAGAATGGCTTTGCTGATTCCTCTGCTCCTCTATATTATCATGGAGAGTCAATCGAGTTCAAATGCACCGATGGATTCACAATGATTGGAGAGAAATCAGTTACATGTTTCCGTGGAAGATGGACCCAACTTCCTAAGTGCATCGGTATGAGCATTTCTCTCAAATTTCATTACTAAAATGTATCGTTTTCATGTGAAAACGCATTTTTCAATTTAAATATTTATTCTTGAATATATGGATAGTTTTGTTTGTAATTTGGGGTAGAGGGAATTTCCCTTGCTTTCACCAGGGAGTTCTTGGGGTTGACTTGTTTTTTTCTAAATTACATTTTTGCAATTTGTGCAACTCAGAGGTTTTTCTGAAGTTCATATTTAATCAGCCCAGGCTTATGTCAGTGACTTGTCATTTTTTTTGGAATTAAGACCAAACTCCTCCTTCTGAGATGCTGCTTATTGTAGATTAATCTATGTATTTCAAAGTTAGAAAAATGGCCCAATAAGATAAATCCTCCAAATCCTTTTTATAAGAACAGAAAGGATATACAAACATGACCCCTTTTTCAAGCATAAAGCTTGAAGTTTTGTCAGGAAGTAGGCATGGTCATTTTTAAATTTTTTTCTAGGACTGGAGTGATTGCACAGTGTGTAGGGCATTTGCCTTGCACGCAGCCGACCTGGGTTGATTCTTCTGCCCCTTTTGGATAGCCCAGCAAGCTACCCAGAGTATCTCGCCCACATGGCCCAAAACAGTAACAACAAATCTCACAATGGATACATTACTGGTGCCCACTTGATGAGCAAAGAGATGAAAGTGATATAGTGACAGCGATGAACAATCTTAAATTACAACAGTCACACTGTCACTGTCACTGTCATCCCGTTGCTCATTGATTTGCTCAAGTGGGCACCAGTAATGTCTCCATTGTGAGACTTGTTGTTACTGGTTTTGGCATATCGAATACACCACGGGTTGCTTGCCAGGCTCTGCAGTGCGAGCTAGATACTCTCAGTACCTTGCTAGGCTTTCTGAGAGGGCTGGAGGAATCGAACCCCAGTCGGCTGCATACAAAGGAAGCGCCCTACCCTCTATGCTATTGCTCCAGCCCAATTACAACAGTAATTGCACAAAATCTTTCAATAGAGGAAAAGTATTAATCGAGGATCCTATCTCATGAATCTCTCTATCCCTGATATAAAATTATTTACAAGTGTTGAGCTATGTCTTACTCATGAATTAAACTACTAGTGCTAATAGACAGGAGAAAATGATGGCTTCTTATATAGTATCTTTTCTTTTGGCCCCTGAAACGAGAAACATTTACTTGTTCTACTCCTCCTAGGAGTCTTGCCTCTCTCAAAATGATAGTGAGCAATTTTCTCTCAGATACAACACAACAGAAGTTAATATTCACGAGGGTGGGTGGGTAGAAGATCTTCTCAGCTAGTGATATAACTTAATCATAGGAGACAGGCCAGTTGTGCCAAAAACCAATCTGGTTATGCCTTCTGCTCTGTAAGTGAATCTTTCTGGTTTTTGGATGTCCCAATCTTGGGTGATCAACTGGAAGCTTGAGGACCTCTTTCACTTCCCTTAAGTACCTTGTCCCCAAGACCTTAAGGGTCTGACACTTAAAGAAAGACTTGGATTTCCAATCTTGTTTACTTGCCAGTTTTCCAATCCATTAATTATTCTAAGAAATGTGTATAACTTTGACCATTAGAGTAAGGATTTATAATATATTCTTCTCTGATGTATTATCAGCACATATTACCACCAATGACCTGTAGGAGACATTCAATAGAAGTTTCTTCATTTACTCAATTAACGGTTATTAATCCTAATTATCTCCTAAAATAGAGTTTAATATAATCCTATTTAGTTGTCATTGGTTTTACTTTCATTTTCTGATCACAGGATTTATTTCATTATGCCCTCCAGTCCAGTTATTTACTACTCTCACTATATCTGCTTCCTTTTTTTTTTTTTTTGCTTTTTGGGTGACATCCGGCGATGCACAGGGATCACTCCTGGCTCATGCACTCAGGAATCACCCCTGGCGGTGCTCAGGGGACCATATGGGATGCTGGGATTCGAACCCGGGTCAGCCGTGTGCAAGGCAAATGCCCTACCCGCTGTGCTATCGCTCCAGCCCCTATATCTTCTTTCTTTTAATAAACAATGTAATCCTTTCAGACAATAAACAACACCAGACATAGGAACACCACCACTTCTTTTGAATATATGTAGTCAACATTAACCATATATTATATTATACATATAACACTAACATAATTATAGTCCTTTGGTTAATATTCTTGAAAAATATCCTGGTGATAATTAGTCTAAATTAGTCCTTAATATAGGAATATATTCTCAGACTGCTTGTGTAGTTCAAATTAGTATCTTATCTCCAATGTTGAAATGCAAAATTATTATTTTTCTTCAACTGGTAATCTGTCTCAAACATTTCATTTATTTTCATTGAACTTTATTAAGTAGTAGTCAAGCAAATATCCAAGATCTATATTGCTGTTCTAACACATTGACAAAGAATTCTCACTTGCATTAAAGCTTTGAAGATTGTAAGTACCTGTTGCCTAAAAGCCATTTTTAACTCATGTTGAAATGGAAAAAATGTATTATGATGATGTGATATTAATGAAGAATGAAATCATTTGATTATAAAATAGCTTCTCAATGACTATAAACTATATAAGTCAAGCAGGTTTTGACATTAAACTCTCTCCTCACATTTTTTAACTGATTTTTTCCGAAAATTTATTTATTTATTTATTTATTTTTAATAAGTGAATCAACGTGAGGTACAGCTATAGGCTTACAGACTTTTGTGCTTGCGTTTCAGTCACACCATGATTGAGTAACCATCCCTCCACCAGTGCCCATTTTTCACCACCATGTTCCCAGCATCCCTTCCACCACCACCACTCCATCCCCTCCAACCCACCCACCTCTGTGGCAGGGCATTCCCTTTTGCTCCTTCTTTCCTTTTGGGTGTTGTGGTTTGCAATAGACATATTGAGTGGCCATCATGTTCCATCTATAGTCTATACAGGTATGTTTCTTTGAATTTTGGTTACCATACACAAGATCTCCTTAAATATTTACATTCTACACACTACCTCTAGCACATACTTTTCTTCTTGTGTCACTTTACCGTTCCTGAAAAATAAATATTTAGGCTAGAAGTGCTTCACGTATTGAGATTAAAATTTCTTCTGCTATGATGGAAAAAAATGAATACTCTGGCAAGGAAACTTCCCGTTTCCTACTTTCAGAGCTCATTGTTTTCCAGGGACGATTGTTTTCAATGAAATGTTTAAAGGTTAGGGATTTAAAATGATGTGGTTTTGAAATGCTTGAAATCAAGAATGGAATTTGCACAGATTTTAGATATGGAAACAAATTAAGTCATGTGATGACGCTTAGACTGCTAAGGATAAAGAACACCCTCCCCAAGGTCTCTTCTGTTCTCCTAATCCCAAAGAGCAAAGTTTATCCGGGACGGCACTTACTCTAAAATGTCTGAGATTGGAGAGAAGATATGTTCATATAAAATAGTTCATCTCATGCAATATGATTGGATGTAATTTGATCGGTGGGATTTATGGGCATAAGGTATCATTTCATTGTACTATTGACTGCATCTTCTAAACATTTTAATCATTTCATTAGTACTTATAGTCTTTTGAATATTATATTTTCTTTTCATAGAAACAAGTAAACTTAAGAAGTGTAGGAAAGCAGAATTGATTTCATTTCATTCTTCTAAGAATAAATTTAATCACAATGACAATGTAACTTACACATGTAATGGTAAATCAGAAATAAAATTCTCAACCTGCATAAATGGAAACTGGGATCCTGAAATAAACTGCAAAGGTGAGCTCTTCTTTTTTAGTTTAAAAGTATTTGTTTTTTACAGAAATCCAAAACTATGCTGCTGCTAGTGCGGCCTCCGAACCTCATATCTCTTCATTCTCCGCAATGGATAACAAATTACCAAATGCTTTCTTTTCAGCAGATCGACTTTAGGGGGGAGAAACTCCAAATCAATAATAGTGAGTTTTTTTATTGAAATATTGAATGTAATCAAAGTAAAGTGAAATTTACCAGTTACACATGCGGGGTGGGGGGCTGGGGAGGTGGGGAGAAGAGGGGAGGTATATTATGATTCTTGGTGGTGGAATATGTGCACTGGTGAAGGGATGGGTGTTTGAGCATTGTATAACTGAGACTTAAACCTGAAAGCTTTGTAACTTTCCACATGGTGAACTAATAAAAAAAAAGAAAAAAAAAAGTATTTGTTTTTTTCCTAAATCATGAAAATAATATTTTGTTACTTCTAAAAATAGCTACCAATTATTAAAGATAATTTCAAGATAATTTATTAAAGATAAGCAAAACAGTTTATAAATTTAATTATATAGTTATACATATATGTATATGTTTTATATATATAAAAGGGGTAAATTTCATAACAAGCATAAAAAGTAGGCAGATTTATTATTGTTGTTTTATTGCTATTGTAGTTTTTATGAGACACACACAGCCTTCCACTAGACATCTTCAAATCTTGCTCCAGTCCTCCCCTTTCACTCTTCCATGTCTTCAGTTCTATTATATGCCCACGTGTTTATTTTTTGTTTAATGTTTCCCTTTAATGCTGGCTTCCTTACTGCATATATATGTGAAATCATACAATATTTTCCTTTCTATTTTAGACTATTTTTGCATGGAAAAATCCTTTCAAGTATCTTCCATTTTCCTACAGGTGGCAAGCTTATAACTCTTGTTTGGAAACAAGTTGGTTATATATTTAAAAATAATGGTGCGTGAAACATTTCAGTACCTAGGACTCTTCAAGTTAATAATTTTGACTTCTTTGGAAAGGCGTGAGAATGCTTCATCATTTAGAAATTCTATCATGGTATTTGAAGGATGCTTTATAGTTGTTTTCAAAATTATTGCACCAATTTACATTTTATCTAGAAATATGCCAGGGTTTTACTATCTTCATACGATTAATTTCTCCTTTTGACTTGTAGTCGGAAGGAGTGCTTGTTATGATTTTTATATTCCTAAATGTATATATGTTATGTTGCATGATATATCCTGGAGTTAGACATTTACTATCTCCAGTTCCATGTGTGATAAAGAAAACTGTGAATTAGCATTTTGAGGGTGTTGGCCCTATCTATGTCCATTAATTCAAATTCTTTCAACTCATCATTTAAGGGTCTTCTATCTTTACTATATTTTTGTCTAGTTTATGTGTCTAATGGCCAAGATGGAGTGTTGAAATCTACCACTCCTGTTTTGTTTCTGTCTGAGTGGTTCCTTAGGCCGGTGAAGAGAAGTTTCATCAAATTTGCTGTTCCTTTGTTTGGTGCGTACATGTTGATGAGAGTTAGTAGTTCTTGATCTTGTGTTACTTTAACCAAAATGTAATGTCTGCCCCTACCTCTATTTGCCTTCTTTATGTTAAAAACTATTTGGTTTGATATTGGTGTGATTACCAGCTTTATTTTTGTTTACCATTTGCTTGTAACATTTTCCATCCTTTCACTCTGAACATGCATTTATGCTGTGAATTTAGGTGTATTTCCTCTAAGCAGCAAATACATTGATATAGTTTCCTGATCTAACCGGTCATTCTGTGATTTCCTTTCTCCCACTCTTTATTTAAATACTGTGGCTTACAATGTTATTCACAATGATTTGTTACAGGCATTCAGTATCCCACCACCAGTCCCACCACCAGTGTCACCTCCCCTCCATTATTGTGTCCATTTTCCAAACCATACTTCAAGTCTGCCCCCATGGCAGGCTTACAGAAACTTATTTTATATTGCTTGATATCTATAAATGGCTGACAGAATGATCAACAAGTACTTTTTAGATGGAAATTGCTGTATTTCACATGTGGACTTAATTCCTTGTCAGAGAGATTACTGAAGTGCTGCTACAAGTTAATCCTCTGTGTGAATGGTTTTGTAAGTTGAGGCTGGCTTCTCGATCACATCTCATTCAATATGAGGTGATACTATTGTACCGTATTGTCAGTGTTGTACATATCTCAAAATCCACATTTTTGAACTGGACAGTTCAACTGCCATTGAATTTTTTATTGATGAGTTTGCATGGCAGTGGAGGTGGTTTGTGAACTTGACTGCTGAGGCTTCTGAAAGTACAAGAAGGTGGGTGGAGGTTGCCTATTCTGATTCTGATAAGGGATGGAGACTTCAGCCACAGGGTCCTTAGGTACCTGTGGTTTCAGCCTGGGTAAATTCACTCTGAACTTCAGCAGTCCTAAGGTGATGGAATCTGGCCAGGGCATGCTTGGCAGTTTTGGGGGTGAAAACCAGTGACAGCCGTAACTTTGTTTGGGCTGGCACCCTCTTCTAAGAGTGCCCCCCACTCACAGAATGCCCAACTGTCGCAGCCAGACACAGGTGTCCAAGAAGTTTATGCAGCTAGTTGATCTATTTCAAGATTTATTTGTGACTCTCTGAATGATGAGCTTACAAGGGGCGGAGATGGTTTGTTGGCCAGACTCACTCTGTGATGTTCAAGGGAGAGTTTCATACATTATCATTCAGAGAAATTATTGATACAAATTATGCATTTTTAAAAATCATTCTTCTTTTATGATTTTGATTATTTTTGTCCTTAGATATTTGTGTTTTTGCAGGAGATCCTTCTATATTCATTACGGATCTGGATTAGATGTAGCAAATGTCTTGCACTCTTGTTTGTCTGAGAATGTTTTTATCATCTCCCATTTGAATGACAATTTTGCAGGGTAGAGAGCCTGAGGTTGAAGATTTTTTTCCAGTAGTGTTCTGAGTAGATCATCCCATTTTCTTTTTGCTTGTATAATTTCATACAAAAGATCTACTGTGAATTAGATCTTCTTTTGTATTTTAGATTTTGCTTCTCTCTTGACATTTTAAATACTATGTGTCTTTGCTCTTATGAGTTTTTTTTTACAATATGTATTGGTGTTCTTATATTTGGAGACATTTCATTTGATATTCTTTGGACCTCTTAATTCTATGCATAGGTTGCGTCATGATTGGGGAACTATTCAGCTTCTATCTCTCTCACTAACTTTGCTTCTCTTTCCAGGGTTCCTAAGATTCAAATATTCTTCTTCTGATGTTATCCGGGAAGTATTTTAGATTTGATACCATGTTTAATTTGTTTTTCTTTTGGCTCTTCTTCTGTAATGCTCACTTGTGATTTGTCTTCACTGACAGGCTTCTATCTGAATTCTGTTGCTGCGAGTGGTTACTGACTTCTTGGTCTTTTTCCACTCCACTTCAATATATTCTCTAAGATTTTACATCAGTTTTTCTTTGAGATTATTGAGTTTCTCTCTTAAGAGCATCTTTCATTTCCTCTGCATAAAGGTTGTTCATCCTCAAATGGTGTCAAAATTTGTGTGTGTAAGTCAAAAATTGTAATAGGCTTGATGATACCTCTGGACACATGTCCCCATGTGATTTCCAAACTAACTTCCTTGTTCTGTTTTGTGGGTGGGAACCATGGAGCTGCTAGCAAAGATTCAAGTCTTTGGTGATGACCACCCAGACTTCAGGGGTAGTTGCAGTTGACGAATGAGGCTGGATCAGCAGGACTAGGATTCTGTGGTACAAAAAATGAATGAATGTGAGGTTGGTCCCACCACGTAAATGGAAGCAGTGTCAGGGTGTTCTGATTCTCCCATGTGTCCCTGTTGTTTTCCAGCAGGTGTGTAAAGGTGTGAGGAAGGGGACAAATAGATGTTTCAAGGCTGCATAAGCAGCTGCACAGTTTTTTTGTGAAATGGGGGAGACCACACTGAGCTGAAGCACTACCAGCTCCTCTGGTCCAGAGAATGTGAACCCATACTTACATAATTTTTCATACTTCTTTTCTTCCAAACACTTCTGCTCTCATTTAATGTTGCTGATTATTTTTAAGAAATATTATTTTTTGTTATAAAGACATTCCCAACAATTAGTAAGTATTTAGTATCTAGTATTGGTTGAAATAACTATCTGTCCTCGGAGTTGGAGCAATAGCACAGTTGGCAGGGCATTTGCCTTGCACACGGCCGACACATTTTCGATTCCCAGCATTCCATATGATGCCCTGAGCACAGTCAGGAGTAGTTCCTGAGTGCAGAGCCAGGAATTACCCCTGCATTGCCAAGTGTGAACCAAAATGAAAAAAAAAATACACCAAAAAAAAATCTCAATCCCCCTCCCCCCCGCAAAAATACCTGTCTGTCCTCATCCCAATCTCTCAATTAAGAAACAAGAAAAATAGGGCTGGAGCGATAGCACAGCGCGTAGGGCGTTTGCCTTGCATGCGGCCGACCCGCGTTCGATTCCCAGCGTCCCACATGGTCCACCGAGCACTGCCAAGCATTATTCCTCAGTGCAGAGCCAGGAGTAACCCCTGTGCATCGCCGGGTGTGACCCAAAATAGAAAAAAAAAGAAAAATATAAGGACACTTGTTATTTTGAAATCTCACAAATCTGGAATGATAAGCAAGTTCTTAAGTAAATTCTTAAGAATTTAGTAGTAGAAAATACTTTAAATAAATAAAATTAACATGATGGCAGAACACACTGAAATCTATGGGTATAGTGTAAACAAGGGTATCCATAGCTTTAAAACAGGCATGAGAAAACAAGGAACAAAGCTAAGGCAAGATTGCAATCTAATGCCAAGAAAATGAAATGGACACAAATGCTAACTAGAAGTAAATTGACACAAATATTTAAAAAACTTAAACAGGTGATATATAAAATGATGAGAGATGCTTGATGGTTGGTCCAACAAATGGCATAGCTACCAAGGCGCAGTGCAGAATAAGAAGGTGTTCGTTGTGAACACATTGAAAAGAAAACTCCACCAAGATATTAAAATCAGAAATAACAAAGTAGTTTTGGAGGGAGTTGGGCCACAGCCAGTATAGTGCTGCCTCTGCACTCAGAGATTTATTCCTGGAAGGATCAGGGGTCCACATGAGGCTCTGAGGGTTGAACCAGGGTCGGCACATACATGAGGAGTGCTTGTCTATTCTGCTCTGCCCAGCCACAGGAAAAATATTTTGATTAGCTTCAAAGTTATAACTCTGATGATGTTAATAATTTTGAATAAATTATACTCAGTCCGTCAATTATTTTTTTGAATTGAATATGCCATTTTGGAAAATTGAGAAGTCTTTTAATTTTCACTCTATGTATTTCAATATAGCTTTGAATGAAATCAAGATTTACTATGAGAGAAGAGAGCAAAACTCAAAGAGCAATAGTGGAGTCAAAACTTTTCTAGGTACAAACATCCAGGATCCTTCTCATTTGAAGAGGTCTTCAGAATATGTGCTCCTAAGATATAGCTGAGTTATGTTTTACAGGAACTCATGATTATATGATTATAGAAGAATCTTTTAAATTCTGCTGCTTTTCAAACTAATATCAGACAGATGATCTGTTAACCAGGTCCATTTTGTCAAGCTATATGTTTCTTTCTAGACAGTGCAAACAGAACAGTTATTATACCTCTAGGGAAGTTTTACATTTTTAATCTTATAACTAGGGATCATATTTCCTTCTTATCTTGGCCAAAAACTTGTTTGTATGTTTTGTCATTGTCTAAATAGATTCTCTGATAAATCACCATGTTTTGGTAGACTGTATTGAAGTTTTCGTTCTTTTAAAAAGCTACTTTCCTTAGGGCTGGAGTGATAGCACAGCGGGTAAGGCGTTTGTAGGGCATTTGCCCTGCACTCGGCTGACCTGGGTTCGATTCCCAGCATTCCATATGATCTCCCAAGCACCACCAGGAGTAATTACTGAGTGCAGATTGAGGAGTAACCCCTGAGCAATGCTGGGTGTGACCCCCCCCCAAAAAATGCTAAAGCAAATTAAAAAAAAACCTTGCTTTTGGCCCACACCCAGAGGGGCTCAGGGACGATTCCCGGGTCCTGTGTGTTAGCAGTTGCTCCTGAATGTGCTCAGGGGACCATGTGGTGCCACGGAGTGAACCTTGGCCTTCCCCAAGTAGCATGAACTCCAGTCCTTTGATTTATTCCTTCCCCCGCCTTTAAGATGGTTTTAATCCATCTTAAAGCATTAATCTATATACATATATGACTACAACAATGCTTAAGGATTTAAGGATTTAAGGATTTAAGTATTGTTGTAGTCATATATGTATATAGATTTGTTTAAAAACCCTAGATCAATATTTAGTGTCTATAAAAGAATCTGTAATAGGTATGAAATTTAAAAAAATTTGAAGATTATTAAATCTGCCCACAAAGGTATAAAAGTAAAAACCTCCAGGGGCTGCAGTGGTAGCGCAGCGGGTAGGGCATTTGCCTCGCACTAGGCTGACCCGAGTTTGATTCCCAGCATCCCATATGGTCCTCCAGCACCACCAGTAGTAATTCCTGAGTGCAGAGCCAGGAGTAACACCTGTGCATCTCTGGGTGTGACCCGAAAAACAAACAAACAAAAAGTGAAAACGTCCAAAATCATGATATATTATACATAGAGCATATAATCACATGATCATTATGATACTTTATTACTGAATTTTGCATTTCTTGAATTAGTTTTATAGTCTTTTAACCTGATTTTTATTAAGAAATTTAATTTTAATAATTTTAGGTCAAACAATACAGGTCTGCCCACCTCCACCTCAGATTCCCAATAGTCAAATTATGACGACCACAGTCAATTACCAGGATGGAGAAAGAATATCAATTCTCTGCCAAGAAAATTATGTAATGCAGGAATCAGAAGAAATGGAGTGCAAAAATGGAACCTGGCAGTCAATACCACGCTGTGTAGGTCAGTATTGTCTAGTTTGCAACAACTATTCCCAAAACGGTTGCTTTGTTTAAATGAAAGTAGTGAAACTTGTTCATTTACTTTCTCTTGAAATAGCAAATTACAAATACAAGCAAACAGATCAATTAAACATTTTCTATTTGTCCTGAGAAACAAATGTGAAAAAATGGAGGTTGCTATGTAAAACAGCTACAAGTTTTGCTTATGATTTATTTTTACTTCTCATGAAAAAAAAAATTGGAGAAGTCGGTTTGGGCACGTTTAACATATATGTGAGATTTGCTAAGGATATCTAATCATGCAAGCTTCATGTTTTTTGACCTTATAATTTAATTTTGTTCATGTTTCCCTCAGATAAAATGCCAGTGTTGGATTGATTTTTTTTCATTTTCATATTTTAATTGAACCAAAGTTATACGAAACATTTTCATTTGGATCTCTGTTGTTCCTCTAGAAAAACTTCCATGTTCTCGGCCACCTCAGATTGAACATGGAAACACCACATCAGCTAGGTCTTCTCTAGGGCACGAAGTTTACCCACATGGCACCATACTGAATTACACTTGTCAAGCTGGTTTTAAGATATCTGAAGAAGACAACAAGATAAAGTGCTTCATGGGAGAATGGAGTCTTCCACCTCGGTGTGTAGGTGAGCATAGTGCAACAACTAATTTTTTTTTTCAGTAAAATTTCTAAGAAGAATCAATTCCCGTCAAAATAATATGGGAGAAGTATTCTTATTTATAAATTTATATTCTTTCACATGTTAGACAGGATTTTCGCACTCTAGCAAACAATTTTGGTATGATCAAATCAATCTACTATTGGCAATCTTATAGGCTCACTATAAATATCACTTGTAATTCTGGCATTTTTTGTATTGTAACTCAGTATAGAGTGAAATTAAGTTTACCACTTCATATACAGCGCTTCTGAATACATATAAGTACTTTATGGGAACTATGCAGTGTTTGCTAGAATGTAGTGATTACTTTTCAGCCAAGTTTTTATATTTTTTCCCTACATTGTCCCAATTTTTCATACTATAAGGTACATTTGTTAAGATGGTTAATTCCTATTGTGTTTCCCTTTTTCTGTTATTTACTGGTTAGGAAAGAATTTACAGTTTCTCCTATATACATTATGATATACACATTCTCATATCTATATACATATGTAGATCTGTACATTCTTAGCTTC
This sequence comes from Sorex araneus, assembly GCF_027595985.1. Taxonomy (NCBI): domain Eukaryota; kingdom Metazoa; phylum Chordata; class Mammalia; order Eulipotyphla; family Soricidae; genus Sorex; species Sorex araneus. The sequence continues at coordinate 29,902,340 of NC_073308.1, forward strand.
AAGTTCTTGCTCAGATTAACAGCTGGCTACATGCTAGGAGGCTGATTTGAGGACCTATATGTGCACCTTCTCTGTGATGTCGTCTCAGCTCCTGATTTAGTATTAAATAAAATTTGGTTATTGAGCAAAAGCACAGAGGGTAATGTTTGTTTTGTAGTCTGCGACCTGGGTTCAATCCCAATACCACATGCAGTGCTCCCAGTTCATGAGGAGTGATTCCTGAGTGTAGATCCAGGAGAAAGCCCGGAGCACTGCCACTTGTGGTTCCCAAACCAAATATTAATTAAATAAAAAGAAACTTAAATTGTAAAGTGCTAAAACTACATATTACATTTCATTATCAGTTAATAAAATCCACAAATTTCAAAGCTAGTAAAATATAGAGTCATTCTTTCCTCTTCTTTTAAGGACTTCCTTGTGGAACTCCACCTCAGATTTCCCATGGTGTACCTCAGTTATACAATGGAGATGGTTACCAATACGGAGAAGAGGTTATGTACAGCTGCACTGACGGTTATGGAATTAATGGATCTGCAATTGTAAAATGTTTAGGAGGAAAATGGTCCAGTCCACCAGAATGCATAGGTATAGTGTACTATATTCTTCTAAAGCTGACAATTATCTTTAATTCAGAACATAGATACTACAAATATTAATCTAAGTAGTAATTCTAAAATTTATAAAACTATCTCTGGAAAATTATTGAAATTGGTAGAAGTACTTTCCCCAGGAATAAAAATTAACAACATTAGCTAACTTATGACATTTTCACATCACCTTGGTTTTGGTTTCAACATCCTCCCTCTCTAATACACATTTTACTTTACAGTGAGGTACACAGTTACAAAGGTGTTCGCAATTGGTTTTCAGTCATACACTGGTCCAACACTCATCCCTCTACCAGTGTACATTTCCCACCACCAAGGTCCCCAGTTTTCCTCTCCTGTTCCTCCACCCACATTGTGTCTATGGCAAGCAAATTTCCTCTCTCTCTCTCGCTTTCTCTTTCTCTCTTTCTCTCCTTCTTTCTCTTTCTGTCTTTCTTTATCACTCTCTCTCCACTCCTCTTTCTAATATATTTGTACTTCTAATATACATTTGCCACTCGATGTTTCCTATTTTTTAAATAGCTCATCAACTTTATTAGTATGCTACTTTCTATGACTTCTTTATTAAGAAATATTAAGAAGTATTTTATTAAAGCTAACAGATTTTCACAGACAGTACACACATACACAAACATATACACACACTTGTTTATGCGCTGATCTATGTGGGCAGAAAAAAAATTTGAACATAAGAAGTATGACTTCAAGTAACATATGTATTCATATATATTTAGGTTTTCAATATCACCATATCCATGTTTGTACTTTGGATAAATATATAACAAATCATTTGATACAGTTAAGTCAGTATGTTGGTTTTTTGCAAATTATAATAAAAATAATTATGGACTGGAGTGATAGCACCTCGAGTAGGGTGTTTGCCTCGCAAGTGACCAACCTGGGTTCGATTCCTTCATCCTTCTCGGAGAGCTCGGCAAGCTATCGAGAGTATCCTGCTCGCATGGCAGAGCCCGGCAAGCTACCCCTGGCATATTCAATATGCCAAAAATAATAAGGACAAGTCTCACAATGGAGACGTTACTGGTGCCCGCTCGAGCAAATTGATGAACAATGGGACAACAGTGCTACAGTCCTACTAATAAAAAATATAGTATACTATTAGACATATATGTTTTGAATGCTTCTATTATTCTAGGATTTAACTAAAGGAAATTATGGATATTTTCTTGACAGATTTCCTAAATATGTATGTATTCTTTATCTTCTTTTTATTTTCAGAAACAAATTGCTTAAGCTTACCCAAATTCAATAACGCCATTCTTGTAAGCTCAAAGAAGAACTCCTATAAATCAGGAGAAAAGGTGACTTTTAAATGTTCAGATAATTACCAACTAGACGGACCCAGTTATACAGAATGTTTTAACAGCAAATGGATAGGAGGGCCAATATGTCGAGGTAATTCAGTGATAATTTTCATTAATTTATTACACTCACTTGAAAGAATCATAATACACTTTTTAAAGCTTGCTTTTAGCAGATCCAGCTTCATGCCTTGATATAAAAGGTTGAAACTGTGTGCTCAACGGTCAGTTGATAATTCGGTAGTTCTCATTGTAGTCCTTGGAAGAGTCATGTAAGTGTCTTCAGGCAAGTTACAAGTAAAGGTTAATTTACAGGTTCACTCAGACCTATTGAACCCAAAACTCTGGAAATGTGACCCTCAGAACAAATTAACTTCCAAAGAAATCTTTGTGCACTCTATCTAGTCTTATCTATTTTACATAGCCATGGAATCTTCCTGAGGAATTACTCATTACTCATTGGAGTAGACTGAACCATTCGTAAAGGAAAGTTCTTAAAGGGTGTTTTCATAAGCAATGCATCCATTCTGTTATTTCTCCAATTACACTGTTTGAATCCTCTTGTCATCCTTTTCCCTCAAGTTTGACTTCTAAATTGTGTTCATTGCTGTTGTCCCTAAGGAATGTGCTTTAAATTATGGTTCAGTAACAGACTGTTTACAAACCAAATTCTGATGTCAATGAATTCATTATAATATTTCTTATAATCTATTCATTTAAAATTTATATAGTTAATAACATGAATTTGATTAGACCAAAGGGGAACAAATAGAAATTCTTATTATTCACTTTTCTTAAGGAGTCTATTAACTGTCTGTGAAGGATAGAAGACAAAAATTGAAATAGGGGCTGTGGCCCTTTGACACATACAAGATTGCATGCAGGAGGTGCAGATCTGTGGCCAGGACTGTGTCTTGGACAGCAAACTAAGAGTAGTCCCTGGGCATGACACCAAATCAAAACTATTAAAGGAAAAGGAAACGATTTGAACCACAGAATTGATTTGATTAGCTATGTTACTCTAGCCCTCTGAAGTATGGATTTTAAATCTCCTTAAACTATGATTCAAATTCCATTTGTTGATTTCCTACTTAGCCATTGCACTGGAGGTACTCTTTGCTTTCCCTATAGATGTTTCTTGTGGTCGTCCGCCCATAGTTGAACATGCTATCATAGAAAATGACTGGGAGAGGTATCCATCTGGTGCGCGAGTGCGTTATGAATGTGAAAGACCTTTTAAACTCTATGGAGACACAGCAGAAGTGCAGTGTTTAGATGGCAAATGGACAACACCTCCTCAGTGTAAAGGTAGCGTATCTGACTTCCCTTTGCTATTATACCTTTGCTATTATTTATTTATCCTGAATAAAATATGCTAAGCTAATATATTAAGACATATACATACTGGAGTGATAGCACAGAGGGCAGGGCATATGCCTTGCATGTGGCTGATACGGGTTCGAGTCCTTCATTCTTGTCATAGAGCCTAGCAAGCTACTGAGAGTATCCTGCTCGCTGGCAGAGCTGACAAGCTCCTTATGTCATATTCGATATGCCCATAACTGTAACAACAAGTCTCACAATAGACACATTACTGGTGCCCACTTGAGCAAATCGATGAACGAGACCACAGTGCTACAGTGCTACAGACATACAAGCATATGTGAGAAATCCTATGACATATTTCAACAAAAAATGAGTATGCTGAAAATCAAATTATTTTTATGAATTTAATATAGTTGATTTTTATGAAATATTTTATCTGAGTAATAGAAAATTAGTCCTAGAATTAAGGTCTCAGGTTCTTATTTCCTGAGTTGAATACAAAGGTATTGAAATGACTTAAGTGTGGGGCTGGGGAGACAGATAGTGGTAGGGTCCCTGCCTTGCACATAGCTCACTCAGATTTGCAACCTGGAACCCCCAGGGTCACCAAAGCTTGCATTCTCAGGTGATCCCTGAGCACAGAGCCAGCAGCAACTCCTGAGCATGATGGGTGTGGTTCCCCAACTAAAACAAACAAGTAAGTAAAGTGAATAGGATTTGTGTGTACTTGGAGTCTAAACACTTCACCTGAATGCATAGACTAGGCAGAGAGCCATCCTAGAAAGTGTAATGAAGTGGGACTTCTTCAGCACATGGATTACATTTAAAGACAGGCTGTCATGCTGAGCTCATGGAGAAAATTAATAGATCTATAGAGAAGTGTGAGATCTAGGTCGTGGGGCATTCTTGAATTGAGAGTGCAGGAAATCAGGAGAGCCAACGAAGAAATTAGGACATGCGCCACTTCTAGCTTTTCAAGATAACTTTTCCTGGTGCATATATGTTCCCAAGCCCTTTCTTTGAATCCACTTATGTCTTTAAGTGTGAAGAATTCCTTGAAGATAGAACACAGATAGATCTTGTCTTTGTGTCCTCCTTGCCAGTTCTAGCCCATTTCCTATCATACTAGACTTTTTAATCAGTAATTATTGCTAATAGAGGCAGGGTTCCTCATTATCAGGTGAGTTTCTTGCTATTTCTTTTGTTTTTCTTTCCTTTTTATTATCTTCCCTGTGGGTTTCTGGAACACTTCTTTCTGGCTACTTGGTCAGGCTGAGGGGCCTCAGGCAATTCTGTGCCACAGAATTATGTTAAAGGCACATATCTAAACCACAGAGCCAGCCACGCTGTCAGCAGGAGATCCAAGCCACAGAAACCAAATTTTAAAATGTGTCTGTCCAGGATACAGAATGGTGGGAGGGAATGTGGGGACACTGGGAGAAGGAAGGTGAAAGGAAGGTGACACTGGTGGTGGGACTCATGTTAGAACACTGTATTCCTGACACTCTACTCTGAATTATTTGTAAATCAGTGTGTCTCAATTAAAAATAAGTTGGAATAAATCAATAGCAATGCATACGAACAGCAGTGTATTTTGTTCATGAAACCCAGCTACTTCATTTTATTCTGTGAAATTGGATTATCTCTTAAATGTGCCAATCTTGAGTAGTGTATGAAATATTCACCTTCAAAGGCTTAGACTGATTATCACCGTTCATTGACAGTTTAAGTAGGATGGTTTAGGTCCTTCTCCCACATCTTGGTCTCATTCTTTTATTTATTTGTGGCGTGACTCAACCTGTTTATCCCGTATCTCCCAGTGTCCAAAGATCAGGTCCTGTCCCCATCATACTTGATCTAGAGCCTGGCTTCTGGGTTTGAGCTCAGTGACTGGAGTCTGACACTGTGTCTCCTTGCTGGTGACAGCACCTCTGTCTCCTTTCACTGGGGTCTTGCATCTCCTCAGCTCTTTGACCCATGAGTTTGCTTTCTCTTGGGCCCTGTGCCACTTTCCTGCCACCCACCCAGACACAGAGGAGGGGTCAAAGAGGCTGGTACCAGCCATAAACCCTCTGATGTCACATTGTTTTTCACTCCCCCATCATTTCCATTTTTTTATTTCTCTGGCTACGTCTTTAGTTGGTAAAACTTAAAAGACCAATTAAAGTTTAAGGAGATGATTTCACCACATAATCACGAGGTGATGTGGTGCCCTTCACCTTTCCTCCACTTCCACTGTAACAGATGTTTTTTGGCCTGCACAACTGGTTTATGAAAATATGTTTTTTCTGCCTTTTAGGCCATATCTGTCAGACTGGGGCGACCATATAGCATGCTGGGGATTGAACCTGGGTCAACTGTGTGCAAAGCAAACACCCTGCCCTCCAGTCCCATGAAAAAATACTTGTAATAGTAGAGTCCCTAAAGCAAACATATTCGCTAATGCTCTATCTGCTTTTATGCAGGCTGAAAGGAAACGGTTATAAGCATGACAATATATAAATTGAAAGTTCTTCATTGAATCTTCTCCATCATGTAACATTATGACTATATTGTATATGCTACAGTTTGACACATTTATTTTTTATCGTAAACATTTGTTCTTTCTCTCCCAGTAAATGAAAAGGATATCACCATGAAATCAATGTTTCAATAAACCAAATATTTTTTTCAGACGCTGTAGGAAAGTGTGGTCCCCCTCCACCGATAGCAAATGGAGATACCATTTCATACCAACATAAGGAATATGCTCCAGAATCAAGAGTTGAGTACCAGTGCCAATCCCTTTATAGACTCGAAGGACACAGGACTATAGTATGCCGCAATGGCCAGTGGTCAGAACCACCCAAATGCATAAGTAAGTATTTTAATATGCCTAGGGCTGGAGCGATAGTACAGCGGGTAGGACATTTACCTTACACACGGCAGATTTGTCTACGATTCCCAGTGTCCCGTATGGTCTCCTGAGCACTGCTAGGAGTAATTCCTGAGTGCAAAGCCAGGAGTAACCCCTGTGTATTGCCAGGTATGACCCAAAACAGGAAAAAAGAAAGTATTTTATTTTAATTATTTATTTTTTTAAAATTATTTTAATATGCCGAAGGAGTCAAGGAAAATGATAGGATCTAAATAACAGTTTGATGTTTAGAAAAAAATGTTCACAGATTCACAAATCTTGCTGAATGTATGACTACAAAATATGAATATAAAAGGAAATAAAGTTCAAATACGCCTTGTGTGAAGCACAACAATGAAACTTCCTTTAACATAGGCTCTTAATAAGATAAATGACATTAGGAATCTTTCAATATAACTCTTGATTTTCACACTTTAAACATTTTAAATTCACATGATGGGTTGTCAATATTTTGGTTTGTCAAAAATTTGGTATTAAATTCTTGGATGAGTGTAGGAAACTCGGCTTGAAAGTCTGACATTTGTGAGTAGTATTTGTATACTATTTAAAGTTTATAATTTTTCCTTTTCAGATCCCTGTGTAATATCAGAAGACATCTTGAATAAACATAATATAGTGTTCCGATGGGTGGATAAAAAGAAACTTTATTCTGAGTCAGGGGACAAGGTTGAATTTTATTGTAAATTGGGATATCGTAGATTGTCACCACCTGAATCATTTCGAACAACCTGTCGAGATGGACAAATAGCATATCCCACGTGTGGGTAAATTAATATTTCTAGTGCAATCAGAAACTTAAAATATATACATTTGTTTTGAATATTCATTTATAATCCATTCTTCTCAACTCATTCTTAATGTTTAAACTTTATTTGTAGTTATCAAGCTAGGTACACATTATGTTGATGATGCAGTTTTAATATGGGAGATCCGTGAATTACATTTTAAAGGTAACACATTAAAAGTTTGTAAAAATTAATGTGTATCCTATTTGTAAAATGTCTCTATTTTGAAATTTGACGTAGAATCTTTTCTGCCTACTTCCTCCTGTCATTTTGCTAATATTGTTCCACCTCTTTCTAGAACTTCCAGGGATTTCTGAGACTCTATTTCAAAGAAACTGTAGAAACATGCAGGCTTTCAAAATACTGCCAATTCCAAACACTTATAACTCAGGCTAAATTAAATGTCTATGCTAAGAACAAAATATAAATAGCTCACTTTTCTTCATTTGTGACTAGATTCCAATTCCAAAATCATGCAATAATCTTCACACTTTTGTTGATACATGACTAAATTGAAATTTTAAAATAATGCTGATGATTAGAAGAGTGGGAAAGAGCCTGTGATACAAGAGTTAGGTATCATATATAACACTTGAACTTTTATAGAAGGGGATTGGTGTAGTCATTATGAAAAGTCATAATTCATGAAAATGAAAAGTCTCGTCTAGTATTCTCACTTGGGTACTTACTAAAAGGGGACTAAACACTAAGTCGAAGAAAATAAACATAGCCATGTTCAAAGCATTATTATGTACAAGAGTGGACTGGGAAAAACAGAAGTTCCCATTGACGTGTGATTGGATAAGGAACATACTGCTTCTATGCTCAATGAAATACTGACAGTTATTTCAACATAATGAGATATTGCCACTTCTGAGCACATGTATGACTGTGATTTATTAAACTAATCCAATGGAGAAAGATAAGTAATGCATGATTTCATTCATATGTGGTTCATAAATGAAATGGATTAACTAAATTAGGTACAAAAGCTCTGCTCGGGGCGGGGAGGGAACCTGGAGCCCAACCTCTCCGAGAGGCCATGGGGAAGACAGCCAAGTGTTCGGGCTAGAGACTCTCTGCATCGCTCTCTTCTGGGAGCTTGCTTTTATGCATGTTATGTCCATGTGACTGTTCTTATTTACAGGAACTTACTCCTGGATCCATGCTCATGGATCACTGTGGTGGTACCCAGGGAGCATACGCTGTGCTGGGAACTGAACCTGAGTCAGATGCATGAAAGACAAGCACAGGAGCCTCTGAAATATCTCTCTAGCTCTCAGCAAACACCGGGGGAGATTTGGGGTCACACCTGGTGGTGTTTTGGGCTTATTTTTGGCTATTGGGTCATTGTTCATTATGAACCAGGCTTGGAGAACCACTTGGGGTGGTTGGGATCGAATCCAGCTTAGAGCCATGCAAGGCAAACACCATGTGGTTTGTACTCTCTCTCCAGCCACAGTTAAAATATAAATTTAAAGAATTTTCTGAAAACATCCATTTTGTGCATTCATCAGTTTTAAGGTTTTTTAAGAATTGTTTTTATTGTATTTATTTTCTTTGAAATTATTTATTCATTATTTATTTATTTATTTATTTATTTTTGCCGCACCAACAGTGCTCAGGGCTTACTCTTCTTGGTTCTGCACTCAGATATTATTCCTGTTGGTGGCAGATCATATGACATTTCAGGGATTGGATTTAGATCGCTTGCATGTAAGTCAAGCACTCTACCTGTTGTATTCTCTCCTGCCCCACAGTTGGAAACATAGCATAGGAAAAGACAAATAAACTAGGAGTATCAACATTACAAAATAAAAATGAGTTCATGTCTCTGAAATGAAGAGTCATTGATATAACTCAAAGACTTTCACTGAGTAGACAGTTTCATTATGAAAGGAATCTGGGCCAACTGAATTTTACCTGCCAGGAAATGAATCTGACACATTCCTCACATAATAAAAATTTTTTCAGAATGCATCATGGTCCTAGATGTGATATGTGAAAATATACACTACTTACATCAAAAAGACAAAGGGATGAGTCCGAATGACCTTAGATTCTTCAATAGGCTTCTAGGTATTACAACATAGTTGCAGAAAAAAAGGAAAAGGAAGAATATGTGAGTCAAAAAGCAGCAACTTTGTACAAGAAAAGGCATTATAGGTGCCAGAGAGATAGCACAGCTGGTAGAGTACTTGCCTTGCATGTGGACAACTGGACTTTGATCCCCAGCACCACATATGGTCCCCCAAGTTCCCATCAGGTATGATCATTGAGAACAAGACAAAAGTAAGCCTGGAACACCACAGGATGTGACCCCAAGCCAAGGAAATAACTAAATTAGTAAAAGACATGAATAAGATTAAAAGGAAATCTACAGAATGGAATTCTGTAATATTTCTTATTCATGCATCAAAAAAACCAGGATCTAGAATACTTGAAAATATATCTCAAACTCTCTAAAGTAGAGACAAATGGATTGAAAAAGTTAACAATCTGTTTAAAAAGACACTTCTCACAAGAAAAACATTAGAAAATGGTCAACGAAAATTTAATTTAAAATGATGTCCTCAAAAATTTGAACACAAATACTCATTGCACTGTTGATGATGATCAAGAATTGCAAAAACCTTCATTTTCTAACATAGGAGTTGATTAGCAATAAAAATATGGGTAATCAAGAAAATTCATAGACTGGTAAATTATTTGTACATGAAAATAAATGAAGTACTGATTACATAAACAGTGTAGGCCTCCAAAACCTGAGAGACTTGGGATTTTGGTGATGGCAGGGAATCTTGCGTGTAAGCCCTGCCTGGGTTGTGACTCCTGGTCCCAAACGGTGCAAAGTTCAGCATCACTGTCCTGTTGCACAGTACTTCAGCCAACTCAAAACTATGGTAATATAAGCAAGGCACAAGAGTCACACATTATTTTCTTCCTTCCTTAATTACTCCCACCCTTCCTTCCTTCCTCCCTCCCTCCCTCCATCCCTCCCTCCCTCCCAACCTCCCTCCCTCCCACTCTCCCTTCCTCCATCCTTCCTTCCTTCCTTCCATCCTTCCTTCCTTCCTTCCTTCCTTCCTTCCTTCCTTCCTTCCTTCCTTCCTTCCTTCCTTCCATTTTCCTCCCACCCTCCCTCCCTCCTCCCACCCACCTTCCTTCCTTCCTTCCTTCCTTCCTTCCTTCCTTCCTTCCTTCCTTCCTTCCTTCCTTCCTTCCTTCCATCTTTCCTCCCTCCCTCCCTCCCTCCCTCCTCCCTTCCTTCCTTCCTTCCTTCCTTCCTTCCTTCCTTCCTTCCTTCCTTCCTCCTTCCTTCCTTCCTTCTATCTTTCCTCCCTCCCTCCCTCCCTCCCTCCATCCCTCCCTCCCTCCCAACCACCCACCCTCCCCCACCTCCCTCCTTCCTTCCTTCCTTCCTTCCTTCCTTCCTTCCTTCCTTCCTTCCTTCCTTCCTTCCTTCCTTCCTTCCTTCCATTTTTCCTCCCTCCCTCCCTCCGTCCTCACTTCCTTCCTTCCTTCCTTCCTTCCTTCCTTCCTTCCTTCCTTCCTTCCTTCCTTCCTTCCTTCCTTCCTTCTTCCATCTTCCCTCTCTCCCTCCTCCCTCCATCCCTCCCTCCCTCCTCCCTCCCTCCCTCCCTTCCTTCCTTCCTTCCTTCCTTCCTTCCTTCCTTCCTTCCTTCCTTCCTTCCTTCCTTCCTTCCTTCCTTCCTTCCTTCCTTCCTACCTCCCACCTCTCTCCCTCTCTTCCTTCCTTCCTTCCTTCCTTCCTTCCTTCCTTCCTTCCTTCCTCCTTCCTTCCTTCCTTCCTTCCTTCCTTCCTTCCTCCCTCCCTCCCTCTCTCC